>NC_064648.1:19080229-20330229 GCF_023864345.2 Schistocerca serialis cubense
ATCGTCAATAAGAAGGTCCAAGGGATACAGTAAACCTGAAGTGAAGCATCGGATTCTTAAACTGGACTCACAGGAGAGGTTCAAATCATAGAAAGTTAGTGTGTCAGTCCTCTTGTACTTAAGTCGGCATTGTACCTTTTGTATTTAATTCGGATGCAAACTCTGTGTTTCATCGTCAGTAAGAAGGTCCAAGGGACACAGCAAACCTGAAGTGAAGCATCGGAATCTAAAACTGGACTCACAGGAGAGGTTCAAATCATAGAAAGTGAGAGTGTCAGTCCTCTTGTACTTAAGTCGGCATTGTGCCTTTTGAATTTAATTCCGATGCAATTTCTGTGTTTCATCGTCAATAAGAAGGTGCAAGGTATACAGTAAACCTGAAGTGAAGCATCGGAATCTAAAACTGGACTCACAGGAGAGGTTCAAATAATAGAAAGTGAGAGTGTCAGTCCTCTTGTACTTAAGTCGGCATTGTGCCTTTTGAATTAAATTCCGTTGCAATTTCTGTGTTTCATCGTCAATAAGTAGGTCCAAGGGATACAGTAAACATGAAGTGAAGCATCGGAATCCAAAACTGGACTCACAGGAGAGATTCAAATCATACAATGTTAAGGTGTCACTCCTCTTGAACATAAGTCGGTATTGTGCCTTTTGTATTAAATTCGGATGCAATTTCTGTGTTTCATCGTCAATAAGAAGGTCCAAGGGATACAGTAAACCTTCAGTGAAGCATCGGAATCTAAAACTGGACTCACTGGAGAGGTTCAAATCATAGAACGTTAGAGTGTCAGTCCTCTTTTACTTAGGTCGATATTGTGAATTTTGTATTAAATTCCGATGCAATTTCTGTGTTTCATCGTCAATCAGAAGGTACAAGGTATACAGTAAACCTGTAGTGAAGCATCGGAATCTAAAACTGGACTCACAGGAGAGGTTCAAATCATAGAAAGTGAGAGTGTCAGTCCACTTGTACTTAAGTCAGCATTGTGCCATTTGTATTAAATTTGGATAAAATTTCTGTGTTTCATCGTTAATCAGATGGTCAAAGGTATACAGTAAACCTGAAGTGAAGCATCAGAATCTAAAACTGGACTCACATGAGAGAATCAAATCATAGAAAGTAAGAGTGTCACTCCTCTTGTACTTATGTCGGTATTGTGCCATGTGTATTACATTCGGAGGCAATTTCTGTGTTTCATCGTCAATAAGAAAGTCCAAGGGATACAGTAAACCTGAATTGAAGAATCGGAATCTAAAACTGGACTCACAGGAGAGGTTCAAATCATAGAAAGTTAGAATGTCAGTCCTCTTGTACTTAAGTCGGCATTGTGCCTTTTGTAATAAATTCGCATGCAATATCTGTGTTTCATCGTCAATAAGAAGGTGCAAGGTATACAGTACCCCTAAAGTGAAACTTCGGTATCTAAAACTGGACTCGCAGGAGAGGTTCAAATCATAGAAAGTGAGAGTGTCAGTCCTCTTGTACTTAAGTCGGCATTGTGCCTTTTGAATTTAATTCCGATGCAATTTCTGTGTTTCATCGTCATAAAGAAGGTGCAAGGTATACAGTAAACCTGAAGTGAAGCATTGGAATCTGAAACTGGACTCACAGGAAAGGTTCAAATCATTGAAAGTGAGAGTGTCAGTCCTCTTGTACTTAAGTCGCAATTGTGCCTTTTGTATTAAATTCGGATCCAATTTCTGTGTTTCATCGTCAATAAGAAGGACCAAGGGATACAGTAAACCTGAAGTGAAGCATTGGAATCTAAAACTGGACTCACAGGAGGGGTTCAAATCATAGAAAGTTAAAGTGTCATTACTCTTGTACTTAAGTCGGCATTGTTCCTTTTGTATTAAATTCGGATGCAAACTCTTTGTTTCATCGTCAATAAGAAGGTCCAAGTGATACAGTAAACCTGAACTGAAGCATCGGAATCTAAAACTGGTCTCACAGGAGAGGTTCAAATCATAGATAGTGAGAGTGTCAGTCCTCTTGTACTTAAGTCCTTATTGTGCCATTTGTATTAAATTCGGGTGCAATTTCTGTGTTTCATCTTCAATAAGAAGGTCAAAGGGATACAGTAAACCTGAAGTGAAGCATCAGAATCTAAAACTGGACTCACAGGAAGGGTTCAATTCATAGAAATTGAGAGTGTCAGTCCTCTTGTACTTAAGTTGGCATTGTGCCTTTTGAATTTAATTCCGATGCAATTTCTGTGTTTCATCGTCAATTAGAAGGTGCAGGGTATACAGTAAACCTGAAGTGAAGCATTGGAATCTAAAACTGGACTCACAGGAGAGGTTCAAATCATAGAAAGTTAGAGTGTCAGTCCTCTTGTACTTAAGTCGGCATTGTGCCTTTTGTATCAAATTCGGATGCAATTTCTGTGTTTCATCGTCAAGAAGAAAGTCCAAGGATTACAGTAAACCTGAAGTGAAGAATCGGAATCTAAAACTGGACTCACAGGAGAGGTTCAAATCATAGAAAGTTAGAATGTCAGTCCTCTTGTACTTAAGTCGGCATTGTGCCTTTTGTAATAAATTCGGATGCAATATCTGTGTTTCATCGTCAATAAGAAGGTGCAAGGTATACAGTAAACCTAAAGTGAAACTTCGGTATCTAAAACTGGACTCACAGGAGAGGTTCAAATCATAGAAAGTGAGAGTGTCAGTCCTCTTGTACTTAAGTCGGCATTGTGCCTTTTGAATTTAATTCCGATGCAATTTCTGTGTTTCATCGTCATAAAGAAGGTGCAAGGTATACAGTAAACCTGAAGTGAAGCATTGGAATCTGAAACTGGACTCACAGGAAAGGTTCAAATCATTGAAAGTGAGAGTGTCAGTCCTCTTGTACTTAAGTCGCAATTGTGCCTTTTGTATTAAATTCGGATCCAATTTCTGTGTTTCATCGTCAATAAGAAGGTCCAAGGGATACAGTAAACCTGAAGTGAAGCATCGGATTCTTAAACTGGACTCACAGGAGAGGTTCAAATCATAGAAAGTGAGAGTGTCAGTCCTCTTGTAGTTCAGTCGGCATTGTGCCTTTTGAATTTAATTCCGATGCAATTTCTGTGTTTCATCGTCAATAAGAAGGTGCAAGGTATACAGTAAACCTGAAGTTAAGCATCGGAACCTGAAACTGGACTCACAGGAGAGGTTCAAATCATTGAAAGTGAGAGTGTCAGTCCTCTTGTACTTAAGTCGCCATTGTGCCCTTTGTATTAAATTCGGATCCAATTTCTATGTTTCATCGTCAATAAGAAGGTCCAAGGGATACAGTAAACCTGAAGTGAAGCATCGGAATCTAAAACTGGACTCACAGGAAAGGTTCAAATCATAGAAAGTGACAGTGTCTGTCCTCTTGTACTTAAGTCGGCATTGTGGCATTTGTATTAAATTCGGATGCAATTTCTGTGTTTCATCGTCAATAAGAAGGTCAAACGGATATAGTAAACCTGAAGTGAAGCATCGGAATCTAAAACTATACTCATGAGAGAGGTTCAAATCATAGAAAGTTGGAGTGTCAGTCCTCTTTTACTTAAGTCGGCATTGTGCCTTTTGTATTAAATTTGGATGAAATTTCTGTGTTTCATCGTCAATAAGAAGGTCCAAGGGATACAGTAAACAGGAAGTGAAGCATCAGAATCTAAAACTGGACTCACAGGAGAGGTTCAAATCATAGAAAGAGAGTGTGTCACTCCTCTTGTACTTAAGTTGCCATTGGGCCATTTGTATTAACTTTGGATAAAATTTCTGTGTTTCGTCGTCAATCAGATGGTCAAAAGTAAACAGTAAACCTGAAGTGAAGCATCGGAATCTAAAACTGGACTTTCAGGAGAGGTTCAAATCATAGAAGGATAGAGTGTCACTCCTCTTGTACTTAAGTCAGTATTGTGCCATTTGTATTACATTCGGATGCAATTTCTATGTTTCATCGTCAATAACAAAGTCCAAGGGATACAGTAAACCTGAAGTGAAGCATCGGAATCTAAAACTGGACTCACAGGAGAGGTTCAAATCATAGAAAGTTGGAGTGTCAGTCCTCTTGTACTTAAGTCGGCATTGTGCCTTTTGGATTAAATTCGGATGCAAACTCTGTGTTTCATCGTCAATAAGAAGGTCCAAGGGATACAGGAAAACCGGAAGTGAAGCATCGGAATCTAAAACTGGACTCACAGGAGAGGTCCAAGTCATAGAATGTTATAGTGTCAGTCCTCTTGTACTTAAGTCGGCATTGTGATTTTTGAATTTAATTCCGATGCAATTTCTGTGTTTCATTGTCAATAAGTAGGTCTAAGTGATACAGTAAACCTGAAGTTAAGCATCGGAATCTAAAACTGGACTCACAGGAGTGGTTCAAATCATAGAAAGTGAGAGTGTCAGTCCCCTTTTACTTAAGTCGGCATTGTGAGTTTCGAATTTCATTCCTATGCAATTTCTGTGTTTCATCGTCAATAAGAAGGTCCAAGGGATACAGTAAACCTGAAGTGAAGAATCGGAATCTAAAACTGGACTTACAGAGAGGTTCAAATCATAGAAAGTTAGAGTGTCAGTCCTGTTGTACTTACGTCGGCATTGTACCTTTTGTATTAAATTCGGATGCAAACTCTGTGTTTCATCTTCAATTAGAGGGTCCAAGGGATACAGGAAACCTGAAGTGAAGCATCGGAAACTAAAACTTGACTCACAGGAGTGGTTCAAATCATAGAAAGTGAGAGTGTCAGTCCTCTTGTACTTAAGACGGCATTGTGCCTTTTAATTCAATTCCGATGCAATTTCTGTGTTTCGTCGTCAATAAGAAGGTGCAAGGTATACAGTAAACCTGAAGTGAAGCATCGGAATCTAAATCTGACATCACAGGAGGGGTTCGAATCATAGAAAGTGAGAGTGTCAGTCCTCTTGCACTTAAGTCGCCATTGTGCCTTTTGTATTAAATTCGGATGCAATTTCTGTGTTTCATCGTCAATAAGAAGGTCCAAGGGATACAGTATACCTGAAGTGAAGCATCGGAATCCAAAACTGGACTCACAGGAGAGGTTCAAATCATAGAAAGTTAGAGTGTCAGTCCTCATGTACTTCAGTCGGCATTGTGCCTTTTGTATTAAATTCGGATGCAATCTCTGTGTTTCGTCGTCAATAAGAAGGTCCAAGGGATACAGTAAACCTGATGTGAAGCATCGGAATCTAAAACTGGACTCACAGGAGAGGTTCAAATCATAGAAAGTTAGAGTGTCAGTTCTCTTGTACTTAAGTCGGCATTGTGCCATTTGAATTTAATTCCGATGCAATTTCTGTGTTTCATAGTCAATAAGAAGGTCCAAGGGATACAGTAAACCTGAAGTGAAGCATCGGAATCTAAAACTGGGTTCACAGGAGAGGTGCAAATCATAGAAAGTAAGAGTGTCAGCCCTCCTGTACTTAAGTCGGCATTGTGCGTTTTGAATTTAATTCCGATGCAATTTCTGTGTTTCATCGTCAATAAGATGGTCCAAGGGATACAGTAAACCTGAAGTGAAGCATCGGAATCTAAAACTGGCCTCACAGGAGATTTTCAAGTAATAGAAAGTGAGAGTGTCACTGCTCTTGTACTTAAGTCGCCATTGTGATTTTGGTATTAAATTCGGATGCAATTTCTCTGTTTCATCGTCAATAAGAAGGTCCAAGGGATACAGTAAACCTGAAGTGAAGATTCGGAATCTAAAACTGGACTCACAGGAGAGGTTCATATCATAGAAAGTTAGTGTGTCAGTCCTGTTGTACTTACTTCGGCATTGTACCTTTTGTATTAAATTCGGATGCAAACTCTGTGTTTCATCGTCAATTAGAGGGTCCAAGGGATACAGGAAACCTGAAGTGAAGCATCGGAAACTAAAACTTGACTCACAGGAGTGGTTCAAATCATAGAAAGTGAGAGTGTCAGTCCTCTTGTACTTAAGACGGCATTGTGCCTTTTGAATTTAATTCCGATGCAATTTCTGTGTTTCATCGTCAATAAGAAGGTGCAAGGTATACAGTAAACCTGAAGTGAAGCATCGGAATCTAAATCTGACCTCACAGGAGAGGTTCGAATCGTAGAAAGTGAGAGTGTCAGTCCTCTTGTACTTAAGTCGCAATTGTGCCATTTGTATTAAATTCGGATGCCATTTCTGTGTTTCGTCGTCAATAAGAAGGTCCAAGGGATACAGCAAACCTGAAGTGAAGCATCGGAATCTAAAACTGGACTCACAGGGGAGGTTCAAATTATAGAAAGTGAGAGTGTCAGTCCTCTGGTACTTAAGTCGCCTTTGTGCCTTTTGTATTATATTCGGATGCAATTTCTGTTTTCATCGTCAATAAGAAGGTCCAAGGGATACAGTAAACCTGAAGTAAAGCATCGGAATCTAAAACTGGACTCACAGGAGAGGTTCAAATCATAAAAAGTTAGAGTGTCAGTCCTCTTGCACTTAGGTCGGCATTGTGCCTTTTGAATTTAATTCCGATGCTATTTCTGTGTTTCATTGTGAATAAGAAGGTCCAAGGGATACAGTAAACCTGAAGAGAAGCATCGGATTCTAAAAGTGGACTCACAGGAGAGGTTCAAATCATAGAAAGTTAGAGTGTCAGTCCTCTTATACTTAAGTAGCCATTGTGCCTTTTGTATTAAATTTGGATGCAATTTTTGTGTTTCATCGTCAATAAGAAGGTCCAAGGGATACAGTAAACCTGAAGTGAAGCATCGGAATCCAAAACTGGACTCACAGGAGAGGTTCAAATCATAGAAAGTTAGAGTGTCAGTCCTCTTGTACTTAAGTCGGCATTGTGCCTTTTGGATTAAATTCGGATTCAAACTCTGTGTTTCGTCGTCAATAAGAAGGTCCAAGGGATACAGTAAACCTGAAGTGAAGCATCGGAATCTAAAACTGGACTCACAGGAGAGGTTCAAATCATGGAAAGTTAGAGTGTCAGTTCTCTTGTACTTAAGTCGGCATTGTGCCATTTGAATTTAATTCCGATGCAATTTCTGTGTTTCATCGTCAATAACAAGGTGCAAGGTATACAGTAAACCTGAAGTGAAGCATCGGAATCTGAAACTGGACTCACAGGAGAGGTTCAAATCATAGAAAGTGAGATTGTCAGTCCTGTTGTACTTAAGTCGGCTTTGTGCCATTTGTATTAAATTTGGATAAAATTTCTGTGTTTCATCGTCAATCAGATGGTCAAAGGTAAACAGTAAACCTGAAGTGAAGCATCGGAATCTAAAACTGGACTTACAGGAGAGGTTCAAATCATAGAAAGTTAAAGTGTCACTCCTCTTGTACTTAAGTCAGTATTGTGCCGTTTGTATTACATTCGGATGCAATTTCTATGTTTCATCGTCAATAAGAAAGTCCAAGGGATACAGTAAACCTGATGTGAAGCATCGGAATCTAAAACTGGACTCACAGGAGAGGTTCAAATCATTGAAAGTTAGAATGTCAGTCCTCTTGTACTTAAGTCGCCATTGTGATGTTTGTATTAAATTCGGATGCAATTTCTGTGTTTCATCGTCAATAAGAAGGTCCAAGGGATACAGTAAACCTGTAGTGAAGCATCGGAATCTAAAACTGGACTCACAGGAGAGATTCAAATCATAGAATGTTAGAGTGTCAGTCCTCTTGTACTCAAGTCGGCTTTGAATCTTTTGTATTAAATTCGGATGCAAACACTGTGTTTCATCGTCAATAAGAAGGTCCAAGGGATACAGTAAACCTGAAGTGAAGCATCGGATTCTTAAACTGGACTCACAGGAGAGGTTCAAATCATAGAAAGTGAGAGTGTCAGTCCTCTTGTACTTCAGTCGGCATTGTGCCTTTTGAATTTAATTCCGATGCAATTTCTGTGTTTCATCGTCAATAAGAAGGTGCAAGGTATACAGTAAACCTGAAGTTAAGCATCGGAACCTGAAACTGGACTCACAGGAGAGGTTCAAATCATTGAAAGTGAGAGTGTCAGTCCTCTTGTACTTAAGTCGCCATTGTGCCCTTTGTATTAAATTCGGATCCAATTTCTATGTTTCATCGTCAATAAGAAGGTCCAAGGGATACAGTAAACCTGAAGTGAAGCATCGGAATCTAAAACTGGACTCACAGGAAAGGTTCAAATCATAGAAAGTGACAGTGTCTGTCCTCTTGTACTTAAGTCGGCATTGTGGCATTTGTAATAAATTCGGATGCAATTTCTGTGTTTCATCGTCAATAAGAAGGTCAAAGGGATACAGTAAACCTGAAGTGAAGCATCGGAATCTAAAACTGGACTTTCAGGAGAGGTTCAAATCATAGAAGGATAGAGTGTCACTCCTCTTGTACTTAAGTCGGCATTGTGCATTTTGGATTAAATTCGGATGCAAACTCTGTGTTTCATCGTCAATAAGAAGGTCCAAGGGATACAGGAAAACCGGAAGTGAAGCATCGGAATCTAAAACTGGACTCACAGGAGTGGTTCAAATCATAGAAAGTGAGAGTGTCAGTCCCCTTTTACTTAAGTCGGCATTGTGAGTTTCGAATTTCATTCCTATGCAATTTCTGTGTTTCATCGTCAATAAGAAGGTCCAAGGGATACAGTAAACCTGAAGTGAAGCATCGGAATCTAAAACTGGGCTCACAGGAGAGGTTCAAATCATAGAAACTGCGAGTGTCAGTCCTCTTTTACTTAAGACGGCATTGTGAGTTTCGAATATAATTCCGATGCTATTTCTGTGTTTCATCGTCAATAAGAAGGTCCAAGGGATACAGTAAACCTGTAGTGAAGCATCGGAATCTAAAACTGGACTCACAGGAGAGATTCAAATCATAGAATGTTAGAGTGTCAGTCCTCTTGCACTCAAGTCGGCATTGAACCTTTTGTATTAAATTCGGATGCAAACACTGTGTTTCATCGTCAATAAGAAGGTCCAAGGGATACAGTAAACCTGAAGTGAAGCTTCGGAATCTAAAACTGGACTCACAGGAGAGTTTCAAATCATAGAAAGTGAGAGTGTCAGTCCTCTTGTACTTCAGTCGGCATTGTGCCTTTTGAATTTAATTCCGATGCAATTTCTGTGCTTCATCGTCAATAAGAAGGTGCAAGGTATACAGTAAACCTGAAGTTAAGCATCGGAACCTGAAACTGGACTCACAGGAGAGGTTCAAATCATTGAAAGTGAGAGTGTCAGTACTCTTGTACTTAAGTCGCCATTGTGCCTTTTGTATTAAATTCGGATCAAATTTCTGTGTTTCATCGTCAATAAGAAGGTCCAAGGGATACAGTAAACCTGAAGTGAAGCATCGGAATCTAAAACTGGACTCATGAGAGAGGTTCAAATCATAGAAAGTTGGAGTGTCAGTCCTCTTTTACTTAAGTCGGCATTGTGCCTTTT
This sequence comes from Schistocerca serialis cubense, assembly GCF_023864345.2. Taxonomy (NCBI): domain Eukaryota; kingdom Metazoa; phylum Arthropoda; class Insecta; order Orthoptera; family Acrididae; genus Schistocerca; species Schistocerca serialis. The sequence continues at coordinate 19,089,603 of NC_064648.1, forward strand.
GTATTAAATTCGGATGAAATTTCTGTGTTTCATCGTCAATAAGAAGGTCCAAGGGATACAGTAAACAGGAAGTGAAGCATCAGAATCTAAAACTGGACTCACAGGAGAGGTTCAAATCATAGAAAGAGAGTGTGTCACCCCTTCTCGCACTTAAGTCGCCATTGTGATTTTGTATTAAATTCGGATGCAATTTCTGTGTTTCATCGTGAATAAGAAGGTCCAAGGGATACAGTAAACCTGAAGTGAAGCATCGGATTCTTAAACTGGACTCACAGGAGAGGTTCAAATCATAGAAAGTTAGTGTGTCAGTCCTCTTGTACTTAAGTCGGCATTGTACCTTTTGTATTTAATTCGGATGCAAACTCTGTGTTTCATCGTCAGTAAGAAGGTCCAAGGGACACAGCAAACCTGAAGTGAAGCATCGGAATCTAAAACTGGACTCACAGGAGAGGTTCAAATCATAGAAAGTGAGAGTGTCAGTCCTCTTGTACTTAAGTCGGCATTGTGCCTTTTGAATTTAATTCCGATGCAATTTCTGTGTTTCATCGTCAATAAGAAGGTGCAAGGTATACAGTAAACCTGAAGTGAAGCATCGGAATCTAAAACTGGACTCACAGGAGAGGTTCAAATAATAGAAAGTGAGAGTGTCAGTCCTCTTGTACTTAAGTCGGCATTGTGCCTTTTGAATTAAATTCCGTTGCAATTTCTGTGTTTCATCGTCAATAAGTAGGTCCAAGGGATACAGTAAACATGAAGTGAAGCATCGGAATCCAAAACTGGACTCACAGGAGAGATTCAAATCATACAATGTTAAGGTGTCACTCCTCTTGAACATAAGTCGGTATTGTGCCTTTTGTATTAAATTCGGATGCAATTTCTGTGTTTCATCGTCAATAAGAAGGTCCAAGGGATACAGTAAACCTTCAGTGAAGCATCGGAATCTAAAACTGGACTCACTGGAGAGGTTCAAATCATAGAACGTTAGAGTGTCAGTCCTCTTTTACTTAGGTCGATATTGTGAATTTTGTATTAAATTCCGATGCAATTTCTGTGTTTCATCGTCAATCAGAAGGTACAAGGTATACAGTAAACCTGTAGTGAAGCATCGGAATCTAAAACTGGACTCACAGGAGAGGTTCAAATCATAGAAAGTGAGAGTGTCAGTCCACTTGTACTTAAGTCAGCATTGTGCCATTTGTATTAAATTTGGATAAAATTTCTGTGTTTCATCGTTAATCAGATGGTCAAAGGTATACAGTAAACCTGAAGTGAAGCATCAGAATCTAAAACTGGACTCACATGAGAGAATCAAATCATAGAAAGTAAGAGTGTCACTCCTCTTGTACTTATGTCGGTATTGTGCCATGTGTATTACATTCGGAGGCAATTTCTGTGTTTCATCGTCAATAAGAAAGTCCAAGGGATACAGTAAACCTGAATTGAAGAATCGGAATCTAAAACTGGACTCACAGGAGAGGTTCAAATCATAGAAAGTTAGAATGTCAGTCCTCTTGTACTTAAGTCGGCATTGTGCCTTTTGTAATAAATTCGCATGCAATATCTGTGTTTCATCGTCAATAAGAAGGTGCAAGGTATACAGTACCCCTAAAGTGAAACTTCGGTATCTAAAACTGGACTCGCAGGAGAGGTTCAAATCATAGAAAGTGAGAGTGTCAGTCCTCTTGTACTTAAGTCGGCATTGTGCCTTTTGAATTTAATTCCGATGCAATTTCTGTGTTTCATCGTCATAAAGAAGGTGCAAGGTATACAGTAAACCTGAAGTGAAGCATTGGAATCTGAAACTGGACTCACAGGAAAGGTTCAAATCATTGAAAGTGAGAGTGTCAGTCCTCTTGTACTTAAGTCGCAATTGTGCCTTTTGTATTAAATTCGGATCCAATTTCTGTGTTTCATCGTCAATAAGAAGGACCAAGGGATACAGTAAACCTGAAGTGAAGCATTGGAATCTAAAACTGGACTCACAGGAGGGGTTCAAATCATAGAAAGTTAAAGTGTCATTACTCTTGTACTTAAGTCGGCATTGTTCCTTTTGTATTAAATTCGGATGCAAACTCTGTGTTTCATCGTCAATAAGAAGGTCCAAGTGATACAGTAAACCTGAACTGAAGCATCGGAATCTAAAACTGGTCTCACAGGAGAGGTTCAAATCATAGATAGTGAGAGTGTCAGTCCTCTTGTACTTAAGTCCTTATTGTGCCATTTGTATTAAATTCGGGTGCAATTTCTGTGTTTCATCTTCAATAAGAAGGTCAAAGGGATACAGTAAACCTGAAGTGAAGCATCAGAATCTAAAACTGGACTCACAGGAAGGGTTCAATTCATAGAAATTGAGAGTGTCAGTCCTCTTGTACTTAAGTTGGCATTGTGCCTTTTGAATTTAATTCCGATGCAATTTCTGTGTTTCATCGTCAATTTGAAGGTGCAGGGTATACAGTAAACCTGAAGTGAAGCATTGGAATCTAAAACTGGACTCACAGGAGAGGTTCAAATCATAGAAAGTTAGAGTGTCAGTCCTCTTGTACTTAAGTCGGCATTGTGCCTTTTGTATCAAATTCGGATGCAATTTCTGTGTTTCATCGTCAAGAAGAAAGTCCAAGGAATACAGTAAACCTGAAGTGAAGAATCGGAATCTAAAACTGGACTCACAGGAGAGGTTCAAATCATAGAAAGTTAGAATGTCAGTCCTCTTGTACTTAAGTCGGCATTGTGCCTTTTGTAATAAATTCGGATGCAATATCTGTGTTTCATCGTCAATAAGAAGGTGCAAGGTATACAGTAAACCTAAAGTGAAACTTCGGTATCTAAAACTGGACTCACAGGAGAGGTTCAAATCATAGAAAGTGAGAGTGTCAGTCCTCTTGTACTTAAGTCGGCATTGTGCCTTTTGAATTTAATTCCGATGCAATTTCTGTGTTTCATCGTCATAAAGAAGGTGCAAGGTATACAGTAAACCTGAAGTGAAGCATTGGAATCTGAAACTGGACTCACAGGAAAGGTTCAAATCATTGAAAGTGAGAGTGTCAGTCCTCTTGTACTTAAGTCGCAATTGTGCCTTTTGTATTAAATTCGGATCCAATTTCTGTGTTTCATCGTCAATAAGAAGGTCCAAGGGATACAGTAAACCTGAAGTGAAGCATCGGATTCTTAAACTGGACTCACAGGAGAGGTTCAAATCATAGAAAGTGAGAGTGTCAGTCCTCTTGTACTTCAGTCGGCATTGTGCCTTTTGAATTTAATTCCGATGCAATTTCTGTGTTTCATCGTCAATAAGAAGGTGCAAGGTATACAGTAAACCTGAAGTTAAGCATCGGAACCTGAAACTGGACTCACAGGAGAGGTTCAAATCATTGAAAGTGAGAGTGTCAGTCCTCTTGTACTTAAGTCGCCATTGTGCCCTTTGTATTAAATTCGGATCCAATTTCTATGTTTCATCGTCAATAAGAAGGTCCAAGGGATACAGTAAACCTGAAGTGAAGCATCGGAATCTAAAACTGGACTCACAGGAAAGGTTCAAATCATAGAAAGTGACAGTGTCTGTCCTCTTGTACTTAAGTCGGCATTGTGGCATTTGTATTAAATTCGGATGCAATTTCTGTGTTTCATCGTCAATAAGAAGGTCAAACGGATATAGTAAACCTGAAGTGAAGCATCGGAATCTAAAACTATACTCATGAGAGAGGTTCAAATCATAGAAAGTTGGAGTGTCAGTCCTCTTTTACTTAAGTCGGCATTGTGCCTTTTGTATTAAATTTGGATGAAATTTCTGTGTTTCATCGTCAATAAGAAGGTCCAAGGGATACAGTAAACAGGAAGTGAAGCATCAGGATCTAAAACTGGACTCACAGGAGAGGTTCAAATCATAGAAAGAGAGTGTGTCACTCCTCTTGTACTTAAGTTGCCATTGGGCCATTTGTATTAACTTTGGATAAAATTTCTGTGTTTCGTCGTCAATCAGATGGTCAAAGGTAAACAGTAAACCTGAAGTGAAGCATCGGAATCTAAAACTGGACTTTCAGGAGAGGTTCAAATCATAGAAGGATAGAGTGTCACTCCTCTTGTACTTAAGTCAGTATTGTGCCATTTGTATTACATTCGGATGCAATTTCTATGTTTCATCGTCAATAACAAAGTCCAAGGGATACAGTAAACCTGAAGTGAAGCATCGGAATCTAAAACTGGACTCACAGGAGAGGTTCAAATCATAGAAAGTTGGAGTGTCAGTCCTCTTGTACTTAAGTCGGCATTGTGCCTTTTGGATTAAATTCGGATGCAAACTCTGTGTTTCATCGTCAATAAGAAGGTCCAAGGGATACAGGAAAACCGGAAGTGAAGCATCGGAATCTAAAACTGGACTCACAGGAGAGGTCCAAGTCATAGAATGTTATAGTGTCAGTCCTCTTGTACTTAAGTCGGCATTGTGATTTTTGAATTTAATTCCGATGCAATTTCTGTGTTTCATTGTCAATAAGTAGGTCTAAGTGATACAGTAAACCTGAAGTTAAGCATCGGAATCTAAAACTGGACTTACAGAGAGGTTCATATCATAGAAAGTTAGAGTGTCAGTCCTGTTGTACTTACGTCGGCATTGTACCTTTTGTATTAAATTCGGATGCAAACTCTGTGTTTCATCTTCAATTAGAGGGTCCAAGGGATACAGGAAACCTGAAGTGAAGCATCGGAAACTAAAACTTGACTCACAGGAGTGGTTCAAATCATAGAAAGTGAGAGTGTCAGTCCTCTTGTACTTAAGACGGCATTGTGCCTTTTGATTCAATTCCGATGCAATTTCTGTGTTTCGTCGTCAATAAGAAGGTGCAAGGTATACAGTAAACCTGAAGTGAAGCATCGGAATCTAAATCTGACATCACAGGAGGGGTTCGAATCATAGAAAGTGAGAGTGTCAGTCCTCTTGCACTTAAGTCGCCATTGTGCCTTTTGTATTAAATTCGGATGCAATTTCTGTGTTTCATCGTCAATAAGAAGGTCCAAGGGATACAGTATACCTGAAGTGAAGCATCGGAATCCAAAACTGGACTCACAGGAGAGGTTCAAATCATAGAAAGTTAGAGTGTCAGTCCTCATGTACTTCAGTCGGCATTGTGCCTTTTGTATTAAATTCGGATGCAATCTCTGTGTTTCGTCGTCAATAAGAAGGTCCAAGGGATACAGTAAACCTGATGTGAAGCATCGGAATCTAAAACTGGACTCACAGGAGAGGTTCAAATCATAGAAAGTTAGAGTGTCAGTTCTCTTGTACTTAAGTCGGCATTGTGCCATTTGAATTTAATTCCGATGCAATTTCTGTGTTTCATAGTCAATAAGAAGGTCCAAGGGATACAGTAAACCTGAAGTGAAGCATCGGAATCTAAAACTGGGTTCACAGGAGAGGTGCAAATCATAGAAAGTAAGAGTGTCAGCCCTCCTGTACTTAAGTCGGCATTGTGCGTTTTGAATTTAATTCCGATGCAATTTCTGTGTTTCATCGTCAATAAGATGGTCCAAGGGATACAGTAAACCTTGAAGTGAAGCATCGGAATCTAAAACTGGCCTCACAGGAGATTTTCAAGTAATAGAAAGTGAGAGTGTCACTGCTCTTGTACTTAAGTCGCCATTGTGATTTTGGTATTAAATTCGGATGCAATTTCTCTGTTTCATCGTCAATAAGAAGGTCCAAGGGATACAGTAAACCTGAAGTGAAGATTCGGAATCTAAAACTGGACTCACAGGAGAGGTTCATATCATAGAAAGTTAGTGTGTCAGTCCTGTTGTACTTACTTCGGCATTGTACCTTTTGTATTAAATTCGGATGCAAACTCTGTGTTTCATCGTCAATTAGAGGGTCCAAGGGATACAGGAAACCTGAAGTGAAGCATCGGAAACTAAAACTTGACTCACAGGAGTGGTTCAAATCATAGAAAGTGAGAGTGTCAGTCCTCTTGTACTTAAGACGGCATTGTGCCTTTTGAATTTAATTCCGATGCAATTTCTGTGTTTCATCGTCAATAAGAAGGTGCAAGGTATACAGTAAACCTGAAGTGAAGCATCGGAATCTAAATCTGACCTCACAGGAGAGGTTCGAATCGTAGAAAGTGAGAGTGTCAGTCCTCTTGTACTTAAGTCGCAATTGTGCCATTTGTATTAAATTCGGATGCAATTTCTGTGTTTCGTCGTCAATAAGAAGGTCCAAGGGATACAGCAAACCTGAAGTGAAGCATCGGAATCTAAAACTGGACTCACAGGGGAGGTTCAAATTATAGAAAGTGAGAGTGTCAGTCCTCTGGTACTTAAGTCGCCTTTGTGCCTTTTGTATTATATTCGGATGCAATTTCTGTTTTCATCGTCAAGAAGAAGGTCCAAGGGATACAGTAAACCTGAAGTAAAGCATCGGAATCTAAAACTGGACTCACAGGAGAGGTTCAAATCATAAAAAGTTAGAGTGTCAGTCCTCTTGCACTTAGGTCGGCATTGTGCCTTTTGAATTTAATTCCGATGCTATTTCTGTGTTTCATTGTGAATAAGAAGGTCCAAGGGATACAGTAAACCTGAAGAGAAGCATCGGATTCTAAAAGTGGACTCACAGGAGAGGTTCAAATCATAGAAAGTTAGAGTGTCAGTCCTCTTATACTTAAGTAGCCATTGTGCCTTTTGTATTAAATTTGGATGCAATTTTTGTGTTTCATCGTCAATAAGAAGGTCCAAGGGATACAGTAAACCTGAAGTGAAGCATCGGAATCCAAAACTGGACTCACAGGAGAGGTTCAAATCATAGAAAGTTAGAGTGTCAGTCCTCTTGTACTTAAGTCGGCATTGTGCCTTTTGGATTAAATTCGGATTCCAACTCTGTGTTTCGTCGTCAATAAGAAGGTCCAAGGGATACAGTAAACCTGAAGTGAAGCATCGGAATCTAAAACTGGACTCACAGGAGAGGTTCAAATCATGGAAAGTTAGAGTGTCAGTTCTCTTGTACTTAAGTCGGCATTGTGCCATTTGAATTTAATTCCGATGCAATTTCTGTGTTTCATCGTCAATAAGAATGTCCAAGGGATACCGTAAACCTGAAGTGAAGCATCGGAATCTAAATCTGACCTGGCAGGAGAGGTGCAAATCATAGAAAGTTAGAGTGTCAGCCCTCTTGTACTTAAATCGGCATTGTGCGTTTTGAATTTAATTCGGATGCAATTTCTGTGTTTCATCGTCAATAAGATGGTCCAAAGGATACAGTAAACCTGAAGTGAAGCATCGGAATCTAAAACTGGACTCACAGGGGAGGTTCAAATCATAGAAAGTGAGAGTGTCAGTCCTCTTGTACTTAAGTTGCCATTGTGCCTTTTGTATTAAATTCGGATGCAATTTCAGTGTTTCATCGTCAATAAGAAGGTCCAAGGGATACAGTAAACCTGAAGTAAAGCATCGGAATCTAAAACTGGACTCACAGGAGAGGTTCAAATCATAAAAAGTTAGAGTGTCAGTCCTCTTGTACTAAAGTCGGCATTGTGCCTTTTGAATTTAATTCCGATGCAATATCTGTGTTTCATCGTCAATAAGAAGGTCCAACGGATACAGTAAACCTGAAGTGAAGTATCGGAATCTAGAACTGGACTCACAGGAGAGATTCAAATCATAGATAGTGAGAGTGTCAGTCCTCTTATACTTAAGTCGGCATTGTGCGTTTTTAATTTAATTCCGATGCATTATCTGTGTTTCATCGTCAATAAGAAGGTCCAAGGGATACAGTAAACCTGAAGTGAAGCACCGGAATCTAAAACTGGACTCACGGGAGGGGTGCAAATCATAGAAAGTTAGAGTGTCAGTCCTCTTGTACTTAAGTCGGCATTGTACGATTTGTATTAAATTCGGATGCAAACTCTGTGTTTCATCGTCAATTAGAAGGTCCACGGTATACAGTAATCCTGAAGTGAAGCATCGGAATGTAAAACTGGACTCACAGTAGAGGTTCAAATCATAAAAAGTGAGAGTGTCAGTCCTCTTGTACTTAAGTCGGCATTGTGCCTTTGAATTTAATTCCGATGCAATTTCTGTGTTTCATCGTCAATAAGAAGCTGCAAGGTTTACAGTAAACCTGAAGTAAAGCATCGGAATCTAAAACTGGACTCACAGGAGAGGTTCAAATCATAGAAAGTGAGAGTGTTAGTCCTCTTCTACTTAGGTCGGCACTGTGCCTTTTGAATTTAATTCCGATGCAATTTCTGTGTTTCATCGCCAATAAGAACGTCCAAGGGATACAGTAAACCTGACATGAAGCATCGGAATCTAAAACTGGACTCACAGGAGAGGTTCGAATCATAGAAAGTGAGAGTGTCAGTCCTCTTGTACTTAAGTCGGCATTGTGCCATTTGTATTAAATTCGGAAGCAATTTCTGTGTTTCATCGTCAATAAGAAGGTCCAAGGGATACAGTAAACCTGAGGTGAAGCATCGGAATCTAAAACTGGACTAACAGGAGAGGTTCAAATCATAGAAAGTGAGAGTGTCAGTCCTCTTGTACTTAAGTCTCCATTGTGACTTTTGTATTAATTTCGGATGCAATTTCTGTGTTTCATCGTCAATAAGAAGGTCCAAGGGAAACAGTTAACCTGAAGTGAAGCATCGGAATCTAAAACTGGACTCACAGGAGAGGTTCAAATCATAGAAAGTGAGAGTGTCAGTCCTCTTGTACTTAAGTCGCCATTGTGCCTTTTGTATTAAATTCAGATGCAATTTCTGTGTTTCATCGTCAATCAGAAGGTCCAAGGGATACGGTAAACCTGAAGTAAAGCATCGGAATCAAAAACGGGACTCACAGGAGAGGTTCAAATCAAAGAAAATTAGAGTGTCAGTCCTCTTGTACTTAAGTCGGCATTGTGCCTTTTGTATTAAATTCGGATGCAAACTCTGTGTTTCATCGTCAATAAGAAGGCCCAAGGGATACAGTAAACCTGAAGTGAAGCATCGGAATCTAAAACTGGACTCACAGGAGAGGTTCAAATCATAGAAAGTAAGAGTGTCAGTCCTCTTGTACTTAAGTCGGCATTGTGCCTTTTGAATTTAATTCCGATGCAATTTCTGTGTTTCATCGTCAATAAGAAGGTCCAAGGGATACAGTAAACCTGAAGGATAGCACCGGAATCTAAAACTGGACTCACAGGAGAGGTTCAAATCATAGAAAGTTAGAGTGTCAGTCCTCTTGTACTTACGTTGGCATTGTACCTTTTGTATTAAATTCGGATGCAAACTCTGTGTTTCATCGTCAATTAGACGGTCCAACGGATACAGTAAACCTGAAGTGAAGCATCGGAATCTAAAACTGGACTCACAGCAGAGGTTCAAATCATAGAAAGTGAGAGTGTCAGTCCTCTTGTACTTAAGATGGCATTGTGCCTTTTGAATTTAATTCCGATGTAATTTCTGAGTTTCATCGTCAATCGGAAGGTGCAAGGTATACAGTGAACCTGAAGTGAAGCATCGGATTCTAAATCTGACCTCACAGGAGAGGTTCGAATCATAGAAAGTGAGAGTGTCAGTCCTCTTGGACTTAAGTCGCAATTGTGCCATTTGAATTAAATTCGGATGCAATTTCTGTGTTTCGTCGTCAATAAGAAGGTCCAAGGGATACAGTAAACCTGAAGTGAAGCATCGGAATCTAAAACTGGACTCACAGGGGAGGTTCAAATCATAGAAAGTGAGAGTGTCAGTCCTCTTGTACTTAAGTCGGCATTGTGCCTTTTGAATTTAATTCCGATGCTATTTCTGTGTTTCATTGTCAATAAGAAGGTCCAAGGGATACAGTAAAACAGAAGTGAAGCATCGGAACCTAAAACTGGACTGACAGGAGAGATTCAAATCATAGAAAGTGAGAGTGTCAGTCCTCTTTTACTTAAGTCGGCATTATGCGTTTTAAATTTAAATCCGATGCAATATCTGTGTTTCATCGTCAATAAGAAGGTCCAAGGGATACAGTAAACCTGAAGTGAAGCATCGGAATCTAGAACTGGACTCACAGGAGAGATTCAAATCATAAATAGTGCGAGTGTCAGTCCTCTTTTACTTAAGTCGGAATTGTGCGTTTTAAATTTAATTCCGATGCATTATCTGTGTTTCATCGTCAATAAGAAGGTCCAAGGGATACAGTAAACCTGAAGTGAAGCATCGGAATCTGAAACTGGACTCACAGGAGAGGTTCAAATCATAGAAAGTGAGAGTGTTAGTCGTCTTCTACTTAGGTCGACACTGTGCCTTTTGAATTTAATTCCGATGCAATTTCTCTGTTTCATCGTCAATAAGAACGTCCAAGGGATACATTAAACCTGACGTGAAGCACCGGAATCTAAAACTGGACTCACAGGAGAGATTCAAATCATAGAAAGTGAGAGTGTCAGTCCTCTTGTACTTAAGTCACCATTGTGACTTTTGTAGTAATTTCGAATGCAATTTCTGTGTCTCATCGTCAATAAGAAGGTCCAAGGGATACAGTAAACCTGAAGTGAAGCATCGGAATCTAAAACTGGACTCACAGGAGAGATTCAAATCATAGAAAGTGAGAGTGTCAGTCCTCTTTTACTTAAGTCGGCATTGTGTGTTTTAAAATTAATTCCGATGCAATATCTGTGTTTCATCGTCAATCAGAAGGTCCAAGGGATACAGTAAACCTGAATTAAAGCATCGGAATCTAAAACTGGACTCACAGTAGAGGTTCAAATCATAGAAAGTGAGAGTGTCAGTCCTCTTTTACTTAAGTCAGCATTGTGCCTTTTGATTTTAATTCCGATGCAATTTCTGTGTTTCATCGTCAATAAGAAGGTCCAAGGGATACAGTAAATCTGAAGTGAAGCATCGGAATCTAAAACTGTACTCACAGGAGAGGTTCAAATCATAGAAAGTGAGAGTGTCAGTCCTCTTTTACTTAAGTCAGCATTGTGCATTTTTGATTTTAATTCCGATGCAATTTCTGTGTTTCATCGTCAATAAGAAGGTGCAAGGTATACAGTAAACCTGAAGTGAAGCATCGGAATCTAAAACTGGACTCACAGGAGAGGTTCAAATCATAGATAGTGAAAGTGTTAGTCGTCTTCTACTTAGGTCGGCACTGTGCCTTTTGAATTTAATTCCGATGCAATTTCTGTGTTTCATCGTCAATAAGAACGTCCAAGGGATACAGTAAACCTTAAGTGAAGCATCGGAATCTAAAACTGGACTCGCAGGAGAGGTTCAAATCACAGAATGTTAGAGTGCCAGTCCTCTTGTACTTAAGTCGCCATTGTGATTTTTGTATTAAATTCGGATGCAATATCTGTGTTTCATCGTCAATAAGAAGGTCCAAGGGATACAGTAAACCTTAAGTGAAGCATCGGAATCTAAAACTGGACTCCCAGGAGAGGTTCAAATCATAGAATGTTAGAGTGTCAGTCCTCTTCTACTTAAGACGTTATTGTGCCATTTGTATTAAATTCGGATGCGATTTCTGTGTTTTATCGTCAACAAGAAGGTCCAAGGGATACAGTAAACCTTAAGTGAAGCATCGGAATCTAAAACTGGACTCGCAGGAGAGGTTCAAATCACAGAATGTTAGAGTGCCAGTCCTCTTGTACTTAAGTCGCCATTGTGATTTTTGTATTAAATTCGGATGCAATATCTGTGTTTCATCGTCAATAAGAAGGTCCAAGCGATACAGTAAACCTGAAGTAAAGCATCGGAATCTAAAACTGGACTCACAGGAGAGGTTCAAATCATAAAAAGTTAGAGTGTCAGTCCTCTTGTACTTAGGTCGGCATTGTGCCTTTTGAATTTAATTCCGATGCTATTTCTGTGTTTCATTGTCAATAAGAAGGTCCAAGGGATACAGTAAACCTGAAGAGAAGTATCGGATTCTAAAACTGGACTCACAGGAGAGGTTCTAATCATAGAAAGTGAGAGTGTCAGTCCTCTTATACTTAAGTCGCCATTGTGCCTTTTGTATTAAATTTGGATGCAATTTTTTGTGTTTCATCGTCAATAAGAAGGTCCAAGGGATACAGTAAACCTGAAGTGAAGCATCGGAATCCAAAACTGGACTCACAGGAGAGGTTCAAATCATAGAAAGTTAGAGTGTCAGTCCTCTTGTACTTAAGTCGGCATTGTGCCTTTTGGATTAAATTCGGATTAGAACTCTGTGTTTCGTCGTCAATAAGAAGGTCCAAGGGATACAGTAAACCTGAAGTGAAGCATCGGAATCTAAAACTGGACTCACAGGAGAGGTTCAAATCACAGAAAGTTAGAGTGTCAGTTCTCTTGTACTTAAGTCGGCATTGTGCCATTTGAATTTAATTCCGATGCAATTTCTGTGTTTCATCGTCAATAAGAATGTCCAAGGGATACAGTAAACCTGAAGTGAAGCATCGGAATCTAAATCTGACCTGGCAGGAGAGGTGCAAATCATAGAAAGTTAGAGTGTCAGCCCTCTTGTACTTAAATCGGCATTGTGCGTTTTGAATTTAATTCGGATGCAATTTCTGTGTTTCATCGTCAATAAGATGGTCCAAGGGATACAGTAAACCTGAAGTGAAGCATCGGAATCTAAAACTGGACTCACAGGGGAAGTTCAAATCATAGAAAGTGAGAGTGTCAGTCCACTTGTACTTAAGTTGCCATTGTGCCTTTTGTATTAAATTCGGATGCAATTTCAGTGTTTCATCGTCAATAAGAAGGTCCAAGGGATACAGTAAACCTGAAGTAAAGCATCGGAATCTAAAACTGGACTCACAGGAGAGGTTCAAATCATAAAAAGTTAGAGTGTCAGTCCTCTTGTACTAAAGTCGGCATTGTGCCTTTTGAATTTAATTCCGATGCAATATCTGTGTTTCATCGTCAATAAGAAGGTCCAACGGATACAGTAAACCTGAAGTGAAGTATCGGAATCTAGAACTGGACTCACAGGAGAGATTCAAATCATAGATAGTGAGAGTGTCAGTCCTCTTTTACTTAAGTCGGCATTGTGCGTTTTTAATTTAATTCCGATGCATTATCTGTGTTTCATCGTCAATAAGAAGGTCCAAGGGATACAGTAAACCTGAAGTGAAGCACCGGAATCTAAAACTGGACTCATGGGAGGGGTGCAAATCATAGAAAGTTAGAGTGTCAGTCCTCTTGTACTTAAGTCGGCATTGTACGATTTGTATTAAATTCGGATGCAAACTCTGTGTTTCATCGTCAATTAGAAGGTCCAAGGTATACAGTAAACCTGAAGTGAAGCATCGGAATGTAAAACTGGACTCACAGTAGAGGTTCAAATCATAAAAAGTGAGAGTGTCAGTCCTCTTGTACTTAAGTCGGCATTGTGCCTTTTGAATTTAATTCCGATGCAATTTCTGTGTTTCATCGCCAATAAGAACGTCCAAGGGATACAGTAAACCTGACATGAAGCATCGGAATCTAAAACTGGACTCACAGGAGAGGTTCGAATCATAGAAAGTGAGAGTGTCAGTCCTCTTGTACTTAAGTCTCCATTGTGCCTTTTGTATTAAATTCAGATGCAATTTCTGTGTTTCATCGTCAATCAGAAGGTCCAAGGGATACAGTAAACCTGAAGTAAAGCATCGGAATCAAAAACGGGACTCACAGGAGAGGTTCAAATCAAAGAAAATTAGAGTGTCAGTCCTCTTGTACTTAAGTCGGCATTGTGCCTTTTGTATTAAATTCGGATGCAAACTCTGTGTTTCATCGTCTATAAGAAGGTCCAAGGGATACAGTAAACCTGAAGTGAAGCATCGGAATCTAAAACTGGACTCACAGGAGAGGTTCAAATCATAGAAAGTTAGAGTGTCAGTCCTCTTGTACTTAAGTCGACATTGTGCCTTTTGAATTTAATTCCGATGCAATTTCTGTGTTTCATCGTCAATAAGAAGGTCCAAGGGATACAGGAAACCTGAAGGATAGCACCGGAATCTAAAACTGGACTCACAGGAGAGGTTCAAATCATAGAAAGTTAGAGTGTCAGTCCTCTTGTACTTACGTCGGCATTCTACCTTTTGTATTAAATTCGGATGCAATCTCAGTGTTTCATCGTCAATTAGACGGTCCAACGGATACAGTAAACCTGAAGTGAAGCATCGGAATCTAAAACTGGACTCACAGGAGAGGTTCAAATCATAGAAAGTGAGAGTGTCAGTCCTCTTGCACTTAAGATGGCATTGTGCCTTTTGAATTTAATTCCGATGTAATTTCTGTGTTTCATCGTCAATAGGAAGGTGCAAGGTATACAGTAAACCTGAAGTGAAGCATCGGATTCTAAATCTGACCTCACAGGAGAGGTTCCAATCATAGAAAGTGACAGTGTCAGTCCTCTTGTACTTAAGTCGCAATTGTGCCATTTGAATTAAATTCGGATGCAATTTCTGTGTTTCGTCGTCAATAAGAAGGTCCAAGGGATACAGTAAACCTGAAGTGAAGCATCGGAATCTAAAACTGGACTCACAGGGGAGGTTCAAATCATAGAAAGTGAGAGTGTCAGTCCTCTTGTACTTAAGTCGGCATTGTGCCTTTTGAATTTAATTCCGATGCTATTTCTGTGTTTCATTGTCAATAAGAAGGTCCTAGGGATACAGTAAAACAGAAGTGAAGCATCGGAACCTAAAACTGGACTCACAGGAGAGATTCAAATCATAGAAAGTGAGAGTGTCAGTCCTCCTTTACTTAAGTCGGCATTATGCGTTTTAAATTTAAATCCGATGCAATATCTGTGTTTCATCGTCAATAAGAAGGTCCAAGGGATACAGTAAACCTGAAGTGAAGCATCGGAATCTAGAACTGGACCCACAGGAGAGATTCAAATCATAAATAGTGAGAGTGTCAGTCCTCTTTTACTTAAGTCGGAATTGTGCGTTTTAAATTTAATTCCGATGCATTATCTGTGTTGCATCGTCAATAAGAAGGTCCAAGGGATACAGTAAACCTGAAGTGAAGCATCGGAATCTGAAACTGGACTCACAGGAGAGGTTCAAATCATAGAAAGTGAGAGTGTTAGTCGTCTTCTACTTAGGTCGGCACTGTGCCTTTTGAATTTAATTCCGATGCAATTTCTCTATTTCATCGTCAATAAGAACGTCCAAGGGATACATTAAACCTGACGTGAAGCACCGGAATCAAAAACTGGACTCACAGGAGAGATTCAAATCATAGAAAGTGAGAGTGTCAGTCCTCTTGTACTTAAGTCACCATTGTGACTTTGGTAGGAATTTCGAATGCAATTTCTGTGTTTCATCGTCAATAAGAAGGTCCAAGGGATACAGTAAACCTGAAGTGAAGCATCGGAATCTAAAACTGGACTCACAGGAGAGATTCAAATCATAGGAAGTGAGAGTGTCAGTCCTCTTTTACTTAAGTCGGCATTGTGTGTTTTAAAATTAATTCCGATGCAATATCTGTGTTTCATCGTCAATCAGAAGGTCCAAGGGATACAGTAAACCTGAATTAAAGCATCGGAATCTAAAACTGGACTCACAGTAGTGGTTCAAATCATAGAAAGTGAGAGTGTCAGTCCTCTTTTACTTAAGTCAGCATTGTGCCTTTTGATTTTAATTCCGATGCAATTTCTGTGTTTCATCGTCAATAAGAAGGTCCAAGGGATACAGTAAATCTGAAGTGAAGCATCGGAATCTAAAACTGTACTCACAGGAGAGGTTCAAATCATAGAAAGTGAGAGTGTCAGTCCTCTTTTACTTAAGTCAGCATTGTGCCTTTTGATTTTAATTCCGATGCAATTTCTGTGTTTCATCGTCAATAAGAAGGTGCAAGGTATACAGTAAACCTGAAGTGAAGCATCGGAATCTAAAACTGAACTCACAGGAGAGGTTCAAATCATAGAAAGTGAAAGTGTTAGTCGTCTTCTACTTAGGTCGGCACTGTGCCTTTTGAATTTAATTCCGATGCAATTTCTGTGTTTCATCGTCAATAAGAACGTCCAAGGGATACAGTAAACCTGAAGTGAAGCACCGGAATCTAAAACTGGACTCACAGGAGAGATTCAAATCATAGAAAGTTAGGGTGTCACTCCTCTTGTACTTATGTCGGTAATGTGCCTTTTGTATTAAATTCGGATGCAATTTCTGTGTTTCATCGGCAATAAGAAGGTCCAAGGGATACAGTAAACCTTAAGTGAAGCATCGGAATCTAAAACTGGACTCCCAGGAGAGGTTCAAATCATAGAATGTTAGAGTGTCAGTCCTCTTCTACTTAAGACGTTATTGTGCCATTTGTATTAAATTCGGATGCGATTTCTGTGTTTTATCGTCAACAAGAAGGTCCAAGGGATACAGTAAACCTTAAGTGAAGCATCGCAATCTAAAACTGGACTCGCAGGAGAGGTTCAAATCACAGAATGTTAGAGTGCCAGTCCTCTTGTGCTTAAGTCGCCATTGTGATTTTTGTATTAAATTCGGATGCAATATCTGTGTTTCATCGTCAATAAGCAGGTCCAAGCGATACAGTAAACCTGAAGTAAAGCATTGGAATCTAAAACTGGACTCACAGGAGAGGTTCAAATCATAAAAAGTTAGAGTGTCAGTCCTCTTGTACTTAGGTCGGCATTGTGCCTTTTGAATTTAATTCCGATGCTATTTCTGTGTTTCATTGTCAATAAGAAGGTCCAAGGGATACAGTAAACCTGAAGAGAAGTATCGGATTCTAAAACTGGACTCACAGGAGAGGTTCAAATCATAGAAAGTGAGAGTGTCAGTCCTCTTATACTTAAGTCGCCATTGTGCCTTTTGTATTAAATTTGGATGCAATTTTTGTGTTTCATCGTCAATAAGAAGGTCCAAGGGATACAGTAAACCTGAAGTGAAGCATCGGAATCCAAAACTGGACTCACAGGAGAGGTTCAAATCATAGAAAGTTAGAGTGTCAGTCCTCTTGTACTTAACTCGGCATTGTGCCTTTTGGATTAAATTCGGATTCAAACTCTGTGTTTCGTCGTCAATAAGAAGGTCCAAGGGATACAGTAAACCTGAAGTGAAGCATCGGAATCTAAAACTGGACTCACAGGAGAGGTTCAAATCATAGAAAGTTAGAGTGTCAGTTCTCTTGTACTTAAGTCGGCATTGTGCCATTTGAATTTAATTCCGATGCAATTTCTGTGTTTCATCGTCAATAAGAATGTCCAAGGGATACAGTAAACCTGAAGTGAAGCATCGGAATCTAAATCTGACCTGGCAGGAGAGGTGCAAATCATAGAAAGTTAGAGTGTCAGCCCTCTTGTACTTAAATCGGCATTGTGCGTTTTGAATTTAATTCGGATGCAATTTCTGTGTTTCATCGTCAATAAGATGGTCCAAGGGATACAGTAAACCTGAAGTGAAGCATCGGAATCTAAAACTGGACTCTCAGGGGAGGTTCAAATCATAGAAAGTGAGAGTGTCAGTCCTCTTGTACTTAAGTTGCCATTGTGCCTTTTGTATTAAATTCGGATGCAATTTCAGTGTTTCATCGTCAATAAGAAGGTCCAAGGGATACAGTAAACCTGAAGTAAAGCATCGGAATCTAAAACTGGACTCACAGGAGAGGTTCAAATCATAAAAAGGTTAGAGTGTCAGTCCTCTTGTACTAAAGTCGGCATTGTGCCTTTTGAATTTAATTCCGATGCAATATCTGTGTTTCATCGTCAATAAGAAGGGCCAACGGATACAGTAAACCTGAAGTGAAGTATCGGAATCTAGAACTGGACTCACAGGAGAGATTCAAATCATAGATAGTGAGAGTGTCAGTCCTCTTTTACTTAAGTCGGCATTGTGCGTTTTTAATTTAATTCCGATGCATTATCTGTGTTTCATCGTCAATAAGAAGGTCCAAGGTATACAGTAAACCTGAAGTGAAGCACCGGAATCTAAAACTGGACTCACGGGAGGGGAGCAAATCATAGAAAGTTAGAGTGTCAGTCCTCTTGTACTTAAGTCGGCATTGTACGATTTGTATTAAATTCGGATGCAAACTCTGTGTTTCATCGTCAATTAGAAGGTCCAAGGTATACAGTAAACCTGAAGTGAAGCATCGGAATGTAAAACTGGACTCACAGTAGAGGTTCAAATCATAAAAAGTGAGAGTGTCAGTCCTCTTGTACTTAAGTCGGCATTGTGCCTTTTGAATTTAATTCCGATGCAATTTCTGTGTTTCATCGTCAATAAGAAGCTGCAAGGTATACAGTAAACCTGAAGTAAAGCATCGGAATCTAAAACTGGACTCACAGGAGAGGTTCAAATCATAGAAAGTGAGAGTGTTAGTCCTCTTCTACTTAGGTCGGCACTGTGCCTTTTGAATTTAATTCCGATGCAATTTCTGTGTTTCATCGCCAATAAGAACGTCCAAGGGATACAGTAAACCTGACATGAAGCATCGGAATCTAAAACTGGACTCACAGGAGAGGTTCGAATCATAGAAAGTGAGAGTGTCAGTCCTCTTGTACTTAAGTCGGCATTGTGCCATTTGTATTAAATTCGGAAGCAATTTCTGTGTTTCATCGTCAATAAGAAGGTCCAAGGGATACAGTAAACCTGAGGTGAAGCATCGGAATCTAAAACTGGACTAACAGGAGAGGTTCAAATCATAGAAAGTGAGAGTGTCAGTCCTCTTGTACTTAAGTCTCCATTGTGACTTTTGTATTAATTTCGGATGCAATTTCTGTGTTTCATCGTCAATAAGAAGGTCCAAGGGAAACAGTTAACCTGAAGTGAAGCATCGGAATCTAAAACTGGACTCACAGGAGAGGTTCAAATCATAGAAAGTGAGAGTGTCAGTCCTCTTGTACTTAAGTCGCCATTGTGCCTATTGTATTAAATTCAGATGCAATTTCTGTGTTTCATCGTCAATCAGAAGGTCCAAGGGATACAGTAAACCTGAAGTAAAGCATCGGAATCAAAAACGGGACTCACAGGAGAGGTTCAAATCAAAGAAAATTAGAGTGTCAGTCCTCTTGTACTTAAATCGGCATTGTGCCTTTTGTATTAAATTCGGATGCAAACTCTGTGTTTCATCATCAATAAGAAGGTCCAAGGGATACAGTAAACCTGAAGTGAAGCATCGGAATCTAAAACTGGACTCACAGGAGAGGTTCAAATCATAGAAAGTTAGAGTGTCAGTCCTCTTGTACTTAAGTCGGCATTGTGCCTTTTGAATTTATTTCCGATGCAATTTCTGTGTTTCATCGTCAATAAGAAGGTCCAAGGGATACAGTAAACCTGAAGTATAGCACCGGAATCTAAAACTGGACTCACAGGAGAGGTTCAAATCATAGAAAGTTAGAGTGTCAGTCGTCTTGTACTTACGTCGGCATTGTACCTTTTGTATTAAATTCGGATGCAAACTCTGTGTTTCATCGTCAATTAGACGGTCCAACGGATACAGTAAACCTGAAGTGAAGCATCGGAATCTAAAACTGGACTCACAGGAGAGGTTCAAATCATAGAAAGTGAGAGTGTCAGTCCTCTTGTACTTAAGATGGCATTGTGCCTTTTGAATTTAATTCCGATGTAATTTCTGTGTTTCATCGTCAATAGGAAGGTGCAAGGTATACAGTAAACCTGAAGTGAAGCATCGGATTCTAAATCTGACCTCACAGGAGAGGTTCGAATCATAGAAAGTGAGAGTGTCAGTCCTCTTGTACTTAAGTCGCAATTGTGCCATTTGAATTAAATTCGGATGCAATTTCTGTGTTTCGTCGTTAATAAGAAGGTCCAAGGGATACAGTAAACCTGAAGTGAAGCATCGGAATCTAAAACTGGACTCACAGGGGAGGTTCAAATCATAGAAAGTGAGAGTGTCAGTCCTCTTGTACTTAAGTCGGCATTGTGCCTTTTGAATTTAATTCCGATGCTATTTCTGTGTTTCATTGTCAATAAGAAGGTCCAAGGGATACAGTAAAACAGAAGTGAAGCATCGGAACCTAAAACTGGACTCACAGGAGAGATTCAAATCATAGAAAGTGAGAGTGTCAGTCCTCTTTTACTTCAGTCGGCATTATGCGTTTTAAATTTAAATCCGATGCAATATCTGTGTTTCATCGTCAATAAGAAGGTCCAAGGGATACAGTAAACCTGAAGTGAAGCATCGGAATCTAGAACTGGACTCACAGGAGAGATTCAAATCATAAATAGTGAGAGTGTCAGTCCTCTTTTACTTAAGTCGGAATTGTGCGTTTTAAATTTAATTCCGATGCATTATCTGTGTTTCATCGTCAATAAGAAGGTCCAAGGGATACAGTAAACCTGAAGTGAAGCATCGGAATCTGAAACTGGACTCACAGGAGAGGTTCAAATCATAGAAAGTGAGAGTGTTAGTCGTCTTCTACTTAGGTCGGCACTGTGCCTTTTGAATTTAATTCCGATGCAATTTCTCTGTTTCATCGTCAATAAGAACGTCCAAGGGATACATTAAACCTGACGTGAAGCACCGGAATCTAAAACTGGACTCACAGGAGAGATTCAAATCATAGAAAGTGAGAGTGTCAGTCCTCTTGTACTTAAGTCACCATTGTGACTTTTGTAGTAATTTCGAATGCAATTTCTGTGTTTCATCGTCAATAAGAAGGTCCAAGGGATACAGTAAACCTGAAGTGAAGCATCGGAATCTAAAACTGGACTCACAGGAGAGATTCAAATCATAGAAAGTGAGAGTGTCAGTCCTCTTTTACTTAAGTCGGCATTGTGTGTTTTAAAATTAATTCCGATGCAATATCTGTGTTTCATCGTCAATCAGAAGGTCCAAGGGATACAGTAAACCTGAATTAAAGCATCGGAATCTAAAACTGGACTCACAGTAGTGGTTCAAATCATAGAAAGTGAGAGTGTCAGTCCTCTTTTACTTAAGTCAGCATTGTGCCTTTTGATTTTAATTCCGATGCAATTTCTGTGTTTCATCGTCAATAAGAAGGTCCAAGGGATACAGTAAATCTGAAGTGAAGCATCGGAATCTAAAACTGTACTCACAGGAGAGGTTCAAATCATAGAAAGTGAGAGTGTCAGTCCTCTTTTACTTAAGTCAGCATTGTGCCTTTTGATTTTAATTCCGATGCAATTTCTGTGTTTCATCGTCAATAAGAAGGTGCAAGGTATACAGTAAACCTGAAGTGAAGCATCGGAATCTAAAACTGGACTCACAGGGGAGATTCAAATCATAGAAAGTTAGGGTGTCACTCCTCTTGTACTTATGTCGGTAATGTGCCTTTTGTATTAAATTCGGATGCAATTTCTGTGTTTCATCGGCAATAAGAAGGTCCAAGGGATACAGTAAACCTTAAGTGAAGCATCGGAATCTAAAACTGGACTCCCAGGAGAGGTTCAAATCATAGAATGTTAGAGTGTCAGTCCACTTCTACTTAAGACGTTATTGTGCCATTTGTATTAAATTCGGATGCGATATCTGTGTTTTATCGTCAACAAGAAGGTCCAAGGGATACAGTAAACCTTAAGTGAAGCATCGGAATCTAAAACTGGACTCGCAGGAGAGGTTCAAATCACAGAATGTTAGAGTGCCAGTCCTCTTGTACTTAAGTCGCCATTGTGATTTTTGTATTAAATTCGGATGCAAAATCTGTGTTTCATCGTCAATAAGAAGGTCCAAGGGATACAGTAAACCTTAAGTGAAGCATCGGAATCTAAAACTAGACTCGCAGGAGAGGTTCAAATCATAGAATGTTAGAGTGTCAGTCCTCTTGTACTTAAGTCGGCTTTGTACCTTTTGTATTAAATTCGGATGCAAACTCTGTGTTCCATCGTTAATTAGAAGGTCCAAGGGATACAGTAAACCTGAAGTGAAGCATCGGAATCTAAAACTGGACTCACAGGAGAGGTTCAAATCATAGAAAGTGAGAGTGTCAGTCCTCTTGTACTTAAGTCGGAATTAAGCCTTTTTAATTTAATTCCGATGCAATTTCTGTGTTTCATTGTCAATAAGAAGGTGCAAGGTATACAGTAAACCTAAAGTGAAGCATCGGAATCTAAAACTAGACTCACAGGAGAGGTTCAAATCATAGAAAGTTAGAGTGTTAGACCTCTTCTACTTAGGTCGGCACTGTGAATTTGAATTTAATTCCGATGCAATTTCTGTGTTTCATCGTCAATAAGAACGTCCAAGGGATACAGTAAACCTGAAGTGAAGCATCGGAATCTAAAACTGGACTCACAGGAGAGATTCAAATCATAGAAAGTTAGAGTGTCGATCCTCTTGTACTTAAGTCGTTAATGTGCCTTTTGTATTAAATTCGGATGCAATTTCTGTGTTTCATCGGCAATAAGAAGGTCCAAGGGATACAGTAAACCTTAAGTGAAGCATCGGAAACTAAAACTGGACTCGCAGGAAAGGTTCAAATCATAGAATGTTAGAGTGTCAGTCATCTTTTACTTAAGACGGCATTGTGCCATTTGTATTAAATTCGGATGCGATTTCTGTGTTTTATCGTCAATAAGAAGGTCCAAGGGATACAGTAAACCTTAAGTGAAGCATCGGAATCTAAAACTGGACTCGCAGGTGAGGTTCAAATCATAGAATGTTAGAGTGTCAGTCCTCTTGTACTTAAGTCGCCATTCTGATTTTTGTATTAAATTCGGATGCAATATCTGTGTTTCATCGTCAATAAGAAGGTCCAAGGGATACAGTAAACCTTAAGTGAAGCATCGGAATCTAAAACTGGACTCGCAGGAGAGGTTCAAATCATAGAATGTTAGAGTGTCAGTCCTCTTGTACTTAAGTCGGCATTGTGCCTTTTGTATTAAATTCGGATGCAAACTCTGTGTTTCATCGTCAATTAGAAGGTCCAAGGGATACAGTAAACCTGAAGTGAAGCATCGGAATCTAAAACTGGACTCACAGGAGAGGTTCAAATCATAGAAAGTGAGAGTGTCAGTCCTCTTGTACTTAAGTCGGAATTAAGCCATTTGAATTTAATTCCGATGCAATTTCTGTGTTTCATTGTCAATAAGAAGGTGCAAGGTATACAGTAAACCTGAAGTGAAGCATCGGAATCTAAATCTGACCTCACAGGAGAAGTTCGATTGATGGAAAGTGAGAGTGTCAGTGCCCTTGTACTTAAATCGGCATTGTGCCATTTGTATTAAATTCCGATGCAATTTCTGTGTTTCATCGTCAATAAGAAGGTCCAAGGGATACAGTAAACCTGAAGTGAAGCATCGGAATCTAAAACTAGACTCACAGGAGAGGTTCAAATCATAGAAAGTTAGAGTGTCAGAAC
Source organism: Schistocerca serialis cubense (assembly GCF_023864345.2). Taxonomy (NCBI): domain Eukaryota; kingdom Metazoa; phylum Arthropoda; class Insecta; order Orthoptera; family Acrididae; genus Schistocerca; species Schistocerca serialis. The sequence continues at coordinate 19,112,829 of NC_064648.1, forward strand.
TGTTGTAATTAAGTCGGCATTGTGCCTTTTGTATTAAATTCGGATGCAAACTCTGTGTTTCATCGTCAATAAGAAGGTCCAAGGGAAACAGTAAACCTGAAGTGAAGCATCGGAATCTAAAACTGGACTCACAGGAGAAGTTCAAATCATAGAAAGTGAGAGTATCAGTCCTCTTGTACTTACGTCGCCATTGTGCCTTTTGTATTAAATTCGGATGCAAACTCTGTGTTTCATCGTCAATAAGAAGGTCCAAGGGATACAGTAAACCTGAAGTGAAGAATCGGATACTAGAACTGGACTCACAGGAGAGGTTCAAATCATAGAAAGTTAGAGTGTCAGTCCTCTTGTACTTAAGTCGGCATTGTGCCTATTGAATTTAATTCCGATGCTATTTCTGTGTTTCATTGTCAATAAGAAGGTCCAAGGGATACAGTAAACCTGAAGTGAAGCATCGGAATCTAAAACTGTACTCACAGGAGAGGTTCAAATCATAGAAAGTGAGAGTGTCAGTCCTCTTTTACTTAAGTCAGCATTGTGCATTTTGAATTTAATTCCTATGCAATTTCTGTGTTTCATCGTCAATAAGAAGGTGCAAGGTATACAGTAAACCTGAAGTGAAGCATCGGAATTTAAACTGGACTCACAGGAGAGGTTCAAATCATAGAAAGTGAGAGTGTTAGTCGTCTTCTACTTAGGTCGGCACTGTGCCTTTTGAATTTAATTCCGATGCAATTTCTGTGTTTCATCGTCAATAAGAACGTCCAAGGGATACAGTAAACCTGAAGTGAAGCATCGGAATCTAAAACTGGACTCACAGGAGAGATTCAAATCATAGAAAGTTAGAGTATCGATCCTCTTGTACTTAAGTCGTTAATGTGACTTTTGTATTAAATTCGGATGCAATTTCTGTGTTTCATCGTCAATAAGAAGGTCCAAGGGATACAGTAAACCTTAAGTGAAGCATCGGAATCTAAAACTGGACTCGCAGGAGAGGTTCAAATCATAGAATGTTAGAGTGTCAGTCCTCTTGTACTTAAGTCGGCATTGTGCCTTTTGTATTAAATTCGGATGCAAACTCTGTGTTTCATCGTCAATTAGAAGGTCCTAGGGATACAGTAAACCTGAAGTGAAGCATCGGAATCTAAAACTGGACTCACAGGAGAGGTTCAAATCATAGAAAGTGAGGGTGTCAGTCCTCTTGTACTTAAGTCGGAATTAAGCCATTTGAATTTAATTCCGATGCAATTTCTGTGTTTCATTGTCAATAAGAAGGTGCAAGGTATACAGTAAACCTGAAGTGAAGCATCGGAATCTAAATCTGACCTCACAGGAGAAGTTCGAATCATGGAAAGTGAGAGTGTCAGTGCCCTTGTACTTAAGTCGGCATTGTGCCATTTGTATTAAATTCCGATGCAATTTCTGTGTTTCATCGTCAATAAGAAGGTGCAAGGGATACAGTAAACCTGAAGTGAAGCATCGGAATCTAAAACTGGACTCACAGGATAGGTTCAAATCATAGAAAGTGAGAGTGTCAGTCCCCTTGTACTTAAGTCGCCATTGTGCATTTTGTATTAAATTCGGATGCAATTTCTGTGTTTCATCGTCAATAAGAAGGTCCAAGGGATACAGTAAACCTGAAGTGAAGCATCGGAATCTAAAACTAGACTCACAGGAGAGGTTCAAATCATAGAAAGTTAGAGTGTCAGTCCTGTTGTAATTAAGTCGGCATTGTGCCTTTTGTATTAAATTCGGATGCAAACTCTGTTTCATCGTCAATAAGAAGGTCCAAGGGAAACAGTAAACCTGAAGTGAAGCATCGGAATCTAAATCTGACCTCACAGGAGAAGTTCGAATCATGGAAAGTGAGAGTGTCAGTGCCCTTGTACTTAAGTCGGCATTGTGCCTTTTGAATTTAATTCTGATGCAATTTCTGTGTTTCATCGTCAATAAGAAGGTCCAAGGGATACCGTAAACCTGAAGTGAAGCATCGGAATCTAAAACTGGTCTCACAGGAGAGGTGCAAATCATAGAAAGTTAAAGTGTCAGTATTCTTGTACTTAAGACGGCATTGTGCCTTTTGAATTTAATTCCGATGCAATTTCTGTGTTTCATCGTCAATAAGAAGGTGCTAGGTATACAGTAAACCTGAAGTGAAGCATCGGAATCTAAATCTGACCTCACAGGAGAGGTTCGAATCTTTGAAAGTGAGAGTGTCAGTCCTCTTGTACTTATGTCGGCATTGTGCCATTTGTATTAAATTCGAATGCAGTTTCTGTGTTTCGTCGTCAATAAGAAGGTCCAAGGGATACAGTAAACCTGAAGTGAAGCATCGGAATCTAAAACTGGACTCACAGGGGAGGTTCAAATCATAGAAAGTGAGAGTGTCAGTCCTCTTGTACTTAAGTCGCCATTGTGCCTTTTGTATTAAATTATGATGCAATTTCTGTTTTCATCGTCAATAAGAAGGTCCAAGGGATACAGTAAACCTGAAGTAAAGCATCGGAATCTAAAACTGGACTCACGGGAGATGTTCAAATCATAGAAAGTTAGAGTGTCAGTCCTCTTGTACTTAAGTCGGCATTGTGCCTTTTGTATGAAATCCGGATGCAAACTCTGTGTTTCATCGTCAATAAGAAGGTCCAAGGGATACAGTAAACCTGAAGTGAAGCATCGGAATCTAAAACTGGACTCACAGGAGAGATTCAAATCATAGAAAGTGAGAGTGTCAGTCCTCTCTTTCTTAATTCGGCATTGTGCGTTTTAAATGTATTTCCGATGCAATATCTGTGTTTCATCGTCAATAAGAAGGTCCAAGGGATACAGTAAACCTGAAGTGAAGCATCGGAATCTAAAACTGGACTTACAGGAGATGTTCAAATCATAGAAAGTGAGATTGTCGTTCCCCTTGTACTAAAGTCGCCATTGTGATTTTTGAATTAAATTCGGATGCAATTTCTGTGTTACATCGTCAATAAGCTGGTCCAAGGGATACAGTAAACCTGAAGTGAAGCATCGGAATGTAAAACTGGACTCACAGAAGAGGTGCAAATCACAGAAAGTTAGAGTGTCAGTCCTCTTGTACTTAAGTCGGAATTGTACCTTTTGTATTAAATTCGGATGCAATTTCTGGGTTTCATCGTCAATAAGAAGGTCCAAGGGATACAGTAAACCTGAAGTGAAGCATCGGAATCTAAAACTGGACTCATAGGAGAGGTGCAAATCATAGAAAGTTAGAGTGTCAGTCCTCTTGTACTTAAGTCGGCATTATGCCTTTTGTATTAAATTCGGATGCAAACTCTGTGTTTCATCGTCAAGAAGAAGGTCCAAGGGATACAGTAAACCTGAAGTGAAGCATCGGAATCTAAAACTGGACTCACAGGAGAGGTTCAAATCATAGAAAGTGAGAGTGTCACTCCGCTTGTACTTAAGTCGGTAATGTGCCTTTTGTATTAAATTCGGATGCAATTTCTGTGTTTCATCGTCAATAAGAAGGTCCAAGGGATACAGTAAACCTTAAGTGAAGCATCGGAATCTAAAACTGGACTCGCAGGAGAGGTTCAAATCGCAGAATGTTAGAGCGTCAGTCCTCTTTAACTTAAGACGGCATTGTGCTATTTGTATTAATGTCGGATGCGATTTCTGTGTTTTATCGTCAACAAGAAGGTCCAACAGATACAGTAAACCTGAGGTGAAGCATCGGAATCTAAAACTGGACTCACAGGAGAGATTCAAATCATAGAAAGTGAGAGTGTCAGTCCTCTTGTACTTATGTCACCATTGTGACTTTTGGATTAATTTCGGATGCAATTTCTGTGTTTCATCGTCAATAAGAAGGTCCAAGGGATACAGTAAACCTGAAGTGAAGCATCGGAACCTAAAACTGGACTCACAGGAGAGGTTCAAATCATAGAAAGTTAGAGTGTCAGTCCTCTGGTAAATAAGCCGGCATTGTGCCTTTTGTATTAAATTCGGATGCAACCTCGTATTTCGTCGTCAATAAGAAGGTCCAAGGGATACAGTAAACCTGAAGTGAAGCATCGGAATCTAAAACTGGACTCACAGGATAGGTTCAAATCATAGAAAGTGAGAGTGTCAGTCCCCTTGTACTTATGTCGCCATTGGGCCTTTTGTATTAAATTCGGATGCAATTTCTGTGTTTCATCGTCAATAAGAAGGTCCAAGGGATACAGTAAACCTGAAGTGAAGCATTGGAATCTAAAACTGGACTCACAGGAGAGGTGCAAATCATAGAAAGTTAGAGTGTCAGTCCTCTTGTACCTAAGTCGGCATTGTACCTTTTGTATTAAATTCGGTTGCAATTTCTGTGTTTCATCGTCAATAAGAAGGTCCAAGGGATACAGTAAACCTGAAGTGAAGCATCGGAATGTAAAACTGGACTCACAGGAGAGGCTCAAATCATAGAAAGTGAGAGTGTCAGTCCTCTTGTACATAAGTCGGCATTTTGCCTTTTGAATTTAATTCCGATGCAATTTCTGTGTTTAATCGTCAATAAGAAGGTGCAAGGTATACAGTAACCCTGAAGTGAAGCATCGGAATCTAAAACTGGACTCACAGGAGAGGTTCAAATCATAGAAAGTGAGAGAGTTAGTCGTCTTCTACTTAGGTCGGCACTGTGCCTTTTGAATTAAATTCCGAACCAATTTCTGTGTTTCATCGTCAATAAGAACGTCCAAGGGATACAGTAAACCTGAAGTGAAGCATCGGAATCTAAAACTGGACTCACAGGAGAGATTCAAATCATAGTAAGTTAGAGTGTCACTCCGCTTGTACTTAAGTCGGTAATGTGTCTTTTGTATTAAATTCCGATGCAATTTCTGTGTTTCATCGTCAGTAAGAAGGTCCAAGGGATACAGTAAACCCTAAGTGAACCATCGGAATCTAAAACTGGACTCGCAGGGGAGGTTCAAATCACAGAATGTTAGAGCGTCAGTCCTCTTTTACTTAAGACGGCATTGTGCTATTTGTATTAATTTCGGATGCGGATTCTGTGTTTTATCGTCAACAAGAAAGTCCAAGGGATACAGTAAACCTGAAGTGAAACATCGTAATCTAAATCTGACCTCACAGGAGAGGTTCGAATCATAGAAAGTGAGAGTGTCAGTCCTCTTGTACTTAAGTCGGCATTGTGCCATTTGTATTAAATTCGGATGCAATTTCTGTGTTTCATCATCAATACGAAGGTCCAACAGATACAGTAAACCTGAGGTGAAGCATCGGATTCTAAAACTGGACTCACAGGAGAGGTTCAAATCATAGAAAGTGAGAGTGTCAGTCCTCTTGTACATAAGTCACCATTGTGACTTTTGTATTAACTTCGGATGCAATTTCTGTGTTTCATCGTCTATAAGAATGTCCAAGGGGTACAGTAAACCTGAAGAGAAGCATTGGAATCTAAAACTGGACTCACAGGAGATATTCAAATCATAGAAAGTGAGATTGTCGGTACTCTTGTACTAAGGTCGCCATTGTGATTTTTGTATTAAATTCGGATGCAATTTCTGTGTTTCATCGTCAGTAAGAAGGTCCAAGGGATACAGTAAACCTGAAGTGAAGCATCGGAATGTAAAACTTGACTCACAGGAGAGGTTCAAATCATAGAAAGTGTGAGTGTCAGTCCTCTTGTACTTAAGTCGGCATTGTGCCTTTTGAATTTAATTCCGATGCAATTTCTGTGTTTAATCGTCAATAAGAAGGTGCAAGGTATACAGTAACCCTGAAGTGAAGCATCGGAATCTAAAACTGGACTCACAGGAGAGGTTCAAGTCATAGAAAGTGAGAGTGTTAGTCGTCTTCTACTTAGGTCGGCATTGTGCCTTTTGAATTTAATTCCGAAGTAATTTCTGTGCTTCATCGTCAATAAGAACGTCCAAGGGATACAGTAAACCTGAAGTGAAGCATCGGAATCCAAAACTGGACTCACAGGAGAGATTCAAATCATAGAAAGTTAGAGTGTCACTCCGCTTTTACTTAAGTCGGTAATGTGCCTTTGTATTAAATTCGGATGCAATTTCTGTGTTTCATCGTAAATAAGAAGGTCAAAGGCATACAGTAAACCCTAAGTGAACCATCGGAATCTAAAACTGGACTCGCAGGAGAGGTTCAAATCACAGAATGTTAGAGCGTCAGTCCCCTTTTACTTAAGACGGCATTGTGCTATTTGTATTAAATTCGGATGCGATTTCTGTGTTTTATCGTCAACAAGAAAGTCCAAGGGATACAGTAAACCTGAAGTGTAACATCGTAATCTAAATCTGACCTCACAGGAGAGGTTCGAATCATAGAAAGTGAGAGTGTCAGTCCTCTTGTACTTAAGTCGGCATTGTGCCATTTGTATTAAATTCGGATGCAATTTCTGTGTTTCATCATCAATACGAAGGTCCAACAGATACAGTAAACCTGAGGTGAAGCATCGGAATCTAAAACTGGACTCACAGGAGAGGTTCAAATCATAGAAAGTGAGAGTGTCAGTCCTCTTGTACTTAAGTCACCATTGTGACTTTTGTATTGATTTCGGATGCAATTTCTGTGTTTCATCGTCTATAAGAAGGTCCAAGGGATACAGTAAACCTGAAGTGAAGCATTGGAATCTAAAACTGGACTCACAGGAGATATTCAAATCATAGAACGTGAGATTGTCGGTCCTCTTGTACTAAAGTCGCCATTGTGATTTTTGTATTAAATTCGGATGCAAATTCTGTGTTTCATCGTCAATAAGAAGGTCCAAGGGATACAGTAAACCTGAAGTGAAGCATCGGAACCTAAAACTGGACTCACAGGAGAGGTTCAAATCATAGAAAGTTAGAGTGTCAGTCCTCTTGTAAATAAGTCGGCATTGTGCCTTTTGTATTAAATTCCGATGCAACCTCGTGTTTCATCGTCAATAAGAAGGTCCAAGGGATACAGTAAACCTGAAGTGAAGCATCGGAATCTAAAACTGGACTCACAGGAGAGGAGTAAATCATAGAAAGTTAGACTGTCAGTCCTCTTGTACTTAAGTCGGCATTATGCCTTTTGTATTAAATTCGGATGCAAACTCTGTGTTTCATCGTAAATAAGAAGGTCCAAGGGATACAGTAAACCTGAAGTGAAGCATCGGAATCTAAAAGTGGACTCACAGGAGAGGTACAAATCATAGAAAGTTAGAGTGTCAGTCCTCCTGTACTTAAGTCGGCATTGTGCATTTTGAATTTCATTCCGGTGCTATTTCTGTGGTTCATTGTCAATAAGAAGGTTCAAGGGATGCAGTAAACCAGAAGTGAAGCATCGGAATCTAAAACTGGACTCACAGGAGAGGTTCAAATCATAGAAAGTTAGAGTGTCACTCCTCTTTTACTTAAGTCGGCATTGTGTGTTTTAAATTTAATTCCGATGCAATATCTGTGTTTCATCGTCAATAAGATGGTCCAAGGGATACAGTAAACCTGAAGTGAAGCATTGGAATCTAAAACTGGACTCACAGGAGAGGTGCAATTCATTGAAAGTGAGAGTGTCAGTCCTCTTGTACTTAAGTCACCATTGTGACTTTTGGATTAATATCGGATGCAATTTCTGTGTTTCATCGTCAATAAGAAGGTCCAAGGGATACAGTAAACCTGAAGTGAAGCATCAGAATCTAAAACTGGACTCACAGGATAGGTTCAAATCATAGAAAGTGAGAGTGTCAGTCCCCTTGTACTTATGTCGCCATTGGGCCTTTTGTATTAAATTCGGATGCAATTTCTGTGTTTCATCGTCAATAAGAAGGTCCAAGGGATACAGTAAACCTGAGGTGAAGCATTTGAATCTAAAACTGGACTCACAGGAGAGGTGCAAATCATAGAAAGTTAGAGTGTCAGTCCTCTTGTACCTAAGTCGGCATTGTACCTTTTGTATTAAATTCGGTTGCAATTTCTGTGTTTCATCGTCAATAAGAAGGTCCATGGGATACAGTAAACCTGAAGTGAAGCATCGGAATGTAAAACTGGACTCACAGGAGAGGCTCAAATCATAGAAAGTGAGAGTGTCAGACCTCTTGTACTTAAGTCGGCATTGTGCCTTTTGAATTTAATTCCGATGCAATTTCTGTGTTTAATCGTCAATAAGAAGGTGCAAGGTATACAGTAACCCTGAAGTGAAGCATCGGAATCTAAAACTGGACTCACAGGAGAGGTTCAAATCATAGAAAGTGAGAGAGTTAGTCGTCTTCTACTTAGGTCGGCACTGTGTCTTTTGAATTTAATTCCGAACCAATTTCTGTGTTTCATCGTCAATAAGAACGTCCAAGGGATTCAGTAAACCTGAAGTGAAGCATCGGAATCCAAAACTGGACTCACAGGAGAGATTCAAATTATAGAAAGTTAGAGTGTCACTCCGCTTGTACTTAAGTCGGTAATGTGCCTTTGTATTAAATTCGGATGCAATTTCTGTGTTTCATCGTCAATAAGAAGGTAGAGGGAGACCAAGAGATGAATACACTAAGCAGATTCAGAAGGATGTAGGTTGCAGTAGGTACTGGGAGATGAAAAAGCTTGCACAGGATAGAGTAGCATGGAGAGCTGCATCAAACCAGTCTCAGGACTGAAGACCACAACAACAACAACAACAACAAGAAGGTCAAAGGGATACAGTAAACCCTAAGTGAACCATCGGAATCTAAAACTGGACTCGCAGGAGAGGTTCAAATCACAGAATGTTAGAGCGTCAGTCCCCTTTTACTTAAGACGGCATTGTGCTATTTGTATTAATTTCGGATGCGATTTCTGTGTTTTATCGTCAACAAGAAAGTCCAAGGGATACAGTAAACCTGAAGTCAAACATCGTAATCTAAATCTGACCTCACAGGAGAGGTTCGAATCATAGAAAGTGAGAGTGTCAGTCCTCTTGTACTTAAGTCGGCATTGTGCCATTTGTATTAAATTCGGATGCAATTTCTGTGTTTCATCATCAATACGAAGGTCCAACAGATACAGTAAACCTGAAGTGAAGCATCGGAATGTAAAACTGGACTCACAGGAGAGGTTGAAGTCATAGAAAGTGAGAGTGTTAGTCGTCTTCTACTTAGGTCCGCACTGTGCCTTTTGAATTTAATTCCGAAGCAATTTCTGCGCTTAATCGTCAATAAGAACGTCCAAGGGATACAGTAAACCTGAAGTGAAGCATCGGAATCCAAAACTGGACTCACAGGAGAGATTCAAATCATAGAAAGTTAGAGTGTCACTCCGCTTTTACTTAAGTCGGTAATGTGCCTTTGTATTAAATTCGGATGCAATTTCTGTGTTTCATCGTAAATAAGAAGGTCAAAGGGATACAGTAAACCCTAAGTGAACCATCGGAATCTAAAACTGTACTCGCAGGAGAGGTTCAAATCACAGAATGTTAGAGCGTCAGTCCCCTTTTACTTAAGACGGCATTGTGCTATTTGTATTAATTTCGGATGCGATTTCTGTGTTTTATCGTCAACAAGAAAGTCCAAGGGATACAGTAAACCTGAAGTGTAACATCGTAATCTAAATCTGACCTCACAGGAGAGGTTCGAATCATAGAAAGTGAGAGTGTCAGTCCTCTTGTACTTAAGTCGGCATTGTGCCATTTGTATTAAATTCGGATGCAATTTCTGTGTTTCATCATCAATACGAAGGTCCAACAGATACAGTAAACCTGAGGTGAAGCATCGGAATCTAAAACTGGACTCACAGGAGAGGTTCAAATCATAGAAAGTGAGAGTGTCAGTCCTCTTGTACTTAAGTCACCATTGTGACTTTTGTATTAATTTCGGATGCAATCTCTGTGTTTCATCGTCTATAAGAAGGTCCAAGGGATACAGTAAACCTGAAGTGAAGCATTGGAATCTAAAACTGGACTCACAGGAGATATTCAAATCATAGAACGTGAGATTGTCGGTCCTCTTGTACTAAAGTCGCCATTGTGATTTTTGTATTAAATTCGGATGCAAATTCTGTGTTTCATCGTCAATAAGAAGGTCCAAGGGATACAGTAAACCTGAAGTGAAGCATCGGAACCTAAAACTGGACTCACAGGAGAGGTTCAAATCATAGAAAGTTAGAGTGTCAGTCCTCTTGTATATAAGTCGGCATTGTGCCTTTTGTATTAAATTCGGATGCAACCTCGTGTTTCATCGTCAATAAGAAGGTCCAAGGGATACAGTAAACCTGAAGTGAAGCATCGGAATCTAAAACTGGACTCACAGGAGAGGTGTAAATCATAGAAAGTTAGACTGTCAGTCCTCTTCTACTTAAGTCGGCATTATGCCTTTTGTATTAAATTCGGATGCAAACTCTGTGTTTCATCGTAAATAAGAAGGTCCAAGGGATACAGTAAACCTGAAGTGAAGCATCGGAATCTAAAAGTGGACTCACAGGAGAGGTACAAATCATAGAAAGTTAGAGTGTCAGCCCTCTTGTACTTAAGTCGGCATTGTGCCTTTTGTATTAATTCCGGATGCAAACGCTGTGTTTCATCGTCAATAAGAAGGTCCAAGGGATACAGTAAACCTGAAGTGAAGCATCGGAATCTAAAACTGGACTCACAGGAGAGGTTCAAATCATTAAAAGTTAGAGTGTCTGTCCTCTTGTACTTAAGTCGGCATTGTGCCTTTTGAATTTAATTCCGATGCTATTTCTGTGTTTCATTGTCAATAAAAAGGTCCAAGGGATACAGTAAACCTTAAGTGAAGCATCGGAATCTAGAACTGGACTCACAGGAGATGTTCAAATCATAGAAAGTGAGAGTGTCAGTCCGCTTGTACTTAAGCCGCCATTGTGCCTATTGTATTAAATTCGGATGCAATTTCTGTTTTCATCGTCAATAAGAAGGTCCAAGGGATACAGTAAACCTGAAGTAAAGCATCGGAATCTAAAACTGGACTCACAGGAGAGGTTCAAATCATAGAAGGTTAGAGTGCCAGACCTCTTGTACTTAAGTCGGCATTGTGCCTTTTGTATTAAATCCGGATGCAAGCTCTGTGTTTCATCGTCAATAAGAAGGTCAAAGGGTTACAGTAAACCTGATGTGAAGCATCGGAATCTAAAACTGGACTCACAGGAGACTTTCAAAACAAAGAAAGTGAGAGTGTCAGGCCTCTTTTGCTTAAGTCGGCATTGTGCGTTTTGAATTTAATTCCGATGCAATTTCTGTGTTTCATCGTCAATAAGAAGGTCCTAGGGATACAGTAAACCTGAAATGGAGCATCGGAATCTAAATCTGACCTCACAGGAGAGGTTCGAATCATAGAAAGTGAGAGTGTCAGTCCTCTTGTACTTAAGTCGGCATTGTGCCATTTGTATTAAATTCCGATGCAATATCTGTGTTTCATCGTCAATAAGAAGGTCCAAGGGATACAGTAAACCTGAAGTGAGGCATCGGAATCTAAAACTGGACTCACAGGAGAGGTTCAAATCATAGAAAGTTAGAGTGTCAGTCCTCTTGTAATTAAGTCGGCATTGTGCCATTTGTATTAAATTCGGATGCAAACTCTGTGTTTCATCGTCAATAAGAAGGTCCAAGGGAAACAGTAAACCTGCAGTGAAGCATCGGAATCAAAAACTGGACTCACTGGAGAAGTTCAAATCATAGAAAGTTAGAGTGTCAGTCCTCTTGTACTTAAGTCGGCATTGTGCCTTTTGAATTTAATTCTGATGCAATTTCTGTGTTTCATCGTCAATAAGAAGGTCAAAGAGATACAGTAAACCTGAAGTGAAGCATCGGAATCTAAAACTGGACTCACATGAGAGGTTCAAAACAAAGAAAGTGAGAGTGTCAGTCCTCTTTTGCTTAAGTCGGCATTGTGCGTTTTGAATTTAAATCCGATGCAATTTCTGTGTTTCAACGTCAATAAGAAGGTCCAAGGGATACAGTAAAAATGAAGTGAAGCATCGGAATCTAAAACTGGACTCACAGGAGAGGTGCAAATCATAGAAAGTTAGAGTGTCAGTATTCTTGTACTTAAGACGGCATTGTGCCTTTTGAATTTAATTCCGATGCTATTTCTGTGTTTCATCGTCAATAAGAAGGTGCAAGGTATACAGTAAACCTGAAGTGAAGCATCGGAATCTAAATCTGACCTCACAGGAGAGGTTCGAATCATAGAAAGTGAGAGTGTCAGTCCTCTTGTACTTAAGTCGGCATTGTGCCATTTGTATTAAATTCGGATGCAATTTCCGTGTTTCATCGTCAATAAGAAGGTGCAAGGTATACAGTAAACCTGAAGTGAATCACCGGAATCTAAATCTGACCTCACAGGAGAAGTTCGAATCATGGAAAGTGAGAGTGTCTGTGCCCTTGTACTTAAGTCGACATTGTGCCATTTGTATTAAATTCGGATGCAATTTCTGTGTTTCATCGTCAATAAGAAGGTCCAAGGGATACAGTAAACCTGAAGTGAAGCATCAGAATCTAAAACTGGACTCACAGGATAGGTTCAAATCATAGAAAGTGAGAGTGTCAGTCCCCTTGTACTTAAGTCGCCATTGTGCCTTTTGTATTAAATTCGGATGCAATTTCTGTGTTTGATCGTCAATAAGAAGGTACAAGGGATACAGTAAACCTGAAGTGAAGCATCGGAATCTAAAACTGGACTCACTGGAGAGGTGCAAATCATAGAAAGTAAGAGTGTCTGTCCTCTTGTAATTAAGTCGGCATTGTGCCTTTTGTATTAATTTCGGATGCAAACTCTGTGTTTCATCGTCAAAAAGAAGGTCCAAGGGAAACAGTAAACCTGAAGTGAAGCATCGGAATCTAAAACTGGACTCACTGGAGAAGTTCAAATCATATAAAGTTAGAGTGTCAAATCACTTGCACTTAAGTCGGCATTGTGCATTTTGAATTTAATTCGGATGAAATTTCTGTGTTTCATCGTCAATAAGAATTTCCATGGGATACAGTAAACCTGAAGTAAAGCATCAGAATCTAAAACTGGACTCACAGGAGAGGTTCAAATCAAAGAAAGTTAGAGTGTCAGTCCTCTTGTACTTAAGTCGGCATTGTGCCTTTTGAATTAAATCCGGATGCAAACTCTGTTTCATCGTCAATAAGAAGGTCCAAGGGATACAGTAAACCTGAAGTGAAGCATCGGAATTCTAAAACTGGACTCACAGGAGAGGTTCAAATCATAAAAAGTTAGAGTGTCAGTCCTATTGTACTTAAGTCGGCATTGTGCCTTTTGAATTTAATTCCGATGCTATTTCTGTGTTTCATTGTCAATAAGAAGGTCCAAGGGATACAGAAAACCTGAAGTGAAGCATCGGAATCTAAAACTGGACTCACAGGAGAGATTCAAATCATAGAAAGTGAGAGTGTCAGTCCTCTTTTACTTAAGTCGAAATTGTGCGTTTTAAATTTAATTCCGATGCAATATCTGTGTTTCATCGTCAATAAGAAGGTCCAAGGGATAAGGTAAACCTGAAGTGAAGCATCGGAATCTAGAACTGGACTCACAGGAGATGTTCAAATCATAGAAAGTGAGAGTGTCAGTCCTCTTGTACTTAAGCCGCCATTGTGATTTTTGTATTAAATTCGGACGCAATTTCTGTGTTTCATCGTCAATAAGAAGGTCCAAGGGATACAGTAAACCTGAAGTGAAGCATCGGAATCTAAAACTGGACTCACAGGAGAGGTGCAAATCATAGAAAGTGAGAGTGTCAGTCCTCTTGTACTTAAGCCGCCATTGTGATTTTTGTATTAAATTCGGATGCAATTTCTGTGTTTCATCGTCAATAAGAAGGTCCGACGGATACAGTAAACCCGAAGTGAAGCATCGGAATCTAAATCTGGACTCACAGGAGAGGTTCAAATCATAGAAAGTTAGAGTGTCAGTCCTCTTGTACTTAAGTCGCCATTGTGCCTTGTGTATTAAATTCGGATGCAGTTTCTGTGTTTAATCGTCAATAAGAAGGTCCAAGGGATACAGTAAACCTGAAGTGAAGCAGCGGAATCTAAAACTGGACTCACAGGAGAGGTGCAAATCATAGAAAGTTAGAGTGTCAGTCCTCTTGTACTTAAGTCGGCATTGTACCTTTTGTATTAAGTTCGGATGCAATTTCTGTGTTTCATCGTCAATAAGACGGTCAAAGGGATACAGTAAACCTGAAGTGAAGCATCGGAATGTAAAACTGGACTCACAGGAGAGGATCAAATCATAGAGAGTGAGAATGTCAGTCCTCTTGTACTTGAGTCGGCATTGTGCCTTTTGAATTTAATTCCGATGCAATTTCTGTGTTTAATCGTCAACAAGAAGGTGCAAGGTATACAGTAACCCCGAAGTGAAGCATCGGAATCTAAAACTGGACTCACAGGAGAGGTTAAAATCATAGAAAGTGAGAGTGTTAGTCGTCTTCTACTTAGGTCGGCACTGTGCCTTTTGAATTTAATTTCAAAGCAATTTCTTTGTTTCATCGTCAATAAGAACGTCCAAGGCATACAGTAAACCTTAAGTGAAGCATCGGAATCTAAAACTGGATTCGCAGGTGAGGTTCAAATCACAGAATGTTAGAGCGTCAGTCCTCTTTTACTTAAGACGGCATTGTGCTATTTGTATTAATTTCGGATGCGATTTCTGTGTTTTATCGTCAACAAGAAGGTCCAAGGGATACAGTAAACCTGAAGTGAAGCATCGGAATCTAAATCTGACCTCACAGGAGAGGTTCGAATCATAGAAAGTGAGAGTGTCAGTCCTCTTGTACTTAAGTCCGCATTGTGCCATTTGTATTAAATTCGGATGCAATTTCCGTGTTTCATCGTCAATAATAAGGTCCGACGGATACAGTAAACCTGAAGTGAAGCATCGGAATCTAAAACTGGACTCACAGGAGAGGTTCAAATCATAGAAAGTGAGAGTGTCAGTCCTCTTGTAGTTAAGTCACCATTGTGACTTTTGTATTTATTTCGGATGCAATTTCTGTGTTTCATCGTAATAAGAAGGTCCAAGGGATACAGTAATCCTGAAGTGAAGCATCGGAATCTAAAACTGGACTCACGGGAGAGGTTCAAATCATCAAAAGTTAGAGTGTCAGTCCTCTAGTACTTAAGTCGGCATTGTGCCTTTTGTATTAAATTCGGGTGCAAACTCTGTGTTTCATCGACAATACAAAGGTCCAAGGGATACAGTAAACCTGAAGTGAAGCATCAGAATCTAAAACTGGACACACAGGAAAGGTTCAAATCATAGAAAGTTAGAGTGTCAGTCCTCTTGTACTTATGTCGGCATTGTGCCTTTTGATTTTAATTCCGATGCAATTTCTGTGTTTCATCGTCAATAAGAAGGTCCAAGGGATACAGTAAACCTGAAGTGAAGCATCGGAATCTAATACTTGACTCACAGCAGAGTTTCAAATCATAGAAAGTGAGAGTGTCCGTCCTCTTTTACTTAAGTCGGTATTGTGCGGTTTGAATTTAATTCCGATGCAATTTCTATGTTTCATCGTCAATAAAAAGGTCCAAGGGATACAGGAAACCTGAAGTGAAGCATCGGAATCTAAAACTGGACTCACAGGAGATGTTCGAAACATTGAAAGTGAGAGTGTCAGTCCTCTTGTACTTGAGTCGCCATTGTGATTTTTGTATTAAATTCGGATGCAATTTCTGTGTTTCATCGACAATACGAAGGTCAAAGGGATACAGTAAACCTGAAGTGAAGCATCGGAATCTAAAACTGGACTAACAGGAGAGGTTCAAATCATAGAAAGTTAGAGTGTCAGTCCTCTTGTACTTAAGTCGGCAATGTACCTTTTGTATTAAATTCGGATACCAACTCTGTGTTTCATCATCAATTAGAAGGTCCAAGGGATACAGTAAACCTGAAGTGAAGCTTCGGAATCTAAAACTGGACTTACAGGAGAGGTGCAAATCATAGAAAGTGAGAGTGTCAGTCCTCTTGTACTTAAGCCGCCATTGTGATTGTTGTATTAAATTCGGATGCAATTTCTGTGTTTCATCGTCAATAAGAAGTTCCAAGGAATACAGTAAACCTGAGGTGAAGCTTCGGAATCTAAAACTGGACTCACAGGAGAGGTTCAAATCATAGAAAGTGAGAGTGTCAGTCCTCTTGTACTTAAGACACCATTGTGACTTTTGTATTAATTTCGGATGCAATGTCTGTGTTTCATCGTCAATAAGAAGGTCCGACGGATACAGTAAACCTGAAGTGAAGCATCGGAATCTAAAACTGGACTCACAGGAGAAGTTCAAATCATAGAAAGTTAGAGTGTCAGTCCTCTTGTACCTAAGTCGCCATTGTGCCTTTTGTATTAAATTCGGATGCAGTTTCTGTGTTTAATCGTCAATAAGAAGATCCAAGTGATACAGTAAACCTGAAGTAAAGCATCGGAATCTAAAACTGGACTCACAGGAGAGGTTCAAATCATAAAAAGTTAGAGTGTCAGTCCTCTTGTACTTAAGTCGGCATTGTGCCTTTTGTATTTCATTCGGATGCAATTTCTGTGTTTCATCGTCAATAAGAAGGTCAAAGGGATAAAGTAAACCTGAAGTGAAGCATCGGAACGTAAAACTGGGCTCACAGGAGAGGTTCAAATCATAGAGAGTGAGAATGTCAGTCCTCTTGTACTTAAGTCGGCATTGTGCCTTTTGAATTTAATTCCGATTCAATTTCTGTGTTTAATCGTCAATAAGAAGGTGCAAGGTATACAGTAACCCCGAAGTGAAGCATCGGAATCTAAAACTGGACTCACAGGTGAGGTTCAAATCATACAAAGTGAGAGTGTTAGTCGTCTTCTACATAGGTCGGCACTGTGCCTTTTGAATTTAATTCCGAAGCAATTTCTGTGTTTCATCGTCAATAAGAACGTCCAAGGGATACAGTAAACCTGAAGTGAAGCATCGGAATCTAAATCTGGACTCACAGGAGAGATTCAAATCATAGAAAGTTAGAGTGTCACTCCGCTCCTACTTAAGTCGGTAATGTGCCTTTTGTATTAAATTAGGATGCAATTTCTGTGTTTCATTGTCAATAAGAAGGTCCAAGGGATACAGTAAACCTTAAGTGAAGCATCGGAATTTAAAACTGGATTCGCAGGAGAGGTTCAAATCACAGAATGTTAGAGCGTCAGTCCTCTTTTACATAAGACGGCATTGTGCTATTTGTATTAATTTCGGATGCGATTTCTCTGTTTTATCGTCAACAAGAAGGTCCAAGGGATACAGTAAACCTGAAGTGAAGCATCGGAATCTAAATCTGACCTCACAGCAGAGGTTCGAATCATAGAAAGTGTGAGTGTCAGTCCTCTTGTACTTAATTGGCGTTGTGCCATTTGTATTGAATTCGGATGCAATTTCTGTGTTTCATCGTTAATAAGAAGGTCCAACAGATACAGTTAACCTGAGGTGAAGCATCGGAATCTAAAACTGGACTCACAGGAGAGGTTCAAATCATAGAAAGTGAGAGTGTCAGTCCTCTTGTAGTTAAGTCACCATTGTGACTTTTGTATTAATTTCGGATGCAATTTCTGTGTTTCATCGTCAATAAGATGGTCCAAGGGATACAGTAAACCTGAAGTGAAGCATCGGAATCTAAAACTGGACTCACGGGAGAGGTTCAAATCATAGAAAGTTAGAGTGTCAGTCCTCTGGTACTTAAGTCGGCATTGTGCCTTTTGTATTAAATTCGGGTGCAAACTCTGTGTTTCATCGACAATACAAAGGTCCAAGGGATACAGTAAACCTGAAGTGAAGCATCAGAATCTAAAACTGGACACACAGGAAAGGTTCAAATCATAGAAAGTTAGAGTGTCAGTCCTCTTGTACTTATGTCGGCATTCTGCCTTTTGATTTTAATTCCGATGCAATTTCTGTGTTTCATCGTCAATAAGAAGATCCAAGGGATACAGTAAACCTGAAGTGAAGCATCGGAATCTAATACTGGACTCACACCAGAGTTTCAAATCATAGAAAGTGAGAGTGTCAGTCCTCTTTTACTTAAGTCGGCATTGTGCGGTTTGAATTTAATTCCGATGCAATTTCTATGTTTCATCGTCAATAAGAAGGTCCAAGGGATACAGGAAACCTGAAGTGAAGCATCGGAATCTAAAACTGGACTCACAGGAGATGTTCGAAACATAGAAAGTGAGAGTGTCAGTTCTCTTGTACTTAAGTCGCCATTGTGATTTTTGTATTAAATTCGGATGGAATTTCTGTGTTTCATCGTCAATACGAAGGTCAAAGGGATACAGTAAACCTGAAGTGAAGCATCGGAATCTAAACCTGGACTCACAGGAGAGGTTCAAATCATAGAAAGTTAGAGTGTCAGTCCTCTTGTACTTAAGTCGGCAATGTACCTTTTGTATTAAATTCGGATGCCAACTCTGTGTTTCATCGTCAATTAGAAGGTCCAAGGGATACAGTAAACCTGAAGTGAAGCATCGGAATCTAAAACTGGACTCACAGGAGAGGTTCAAATCATAGAAAGTGAGAGTGTCAGTCCTCTTGTAATTAAGTCGGAATTGTGCCTTTTGAATTTAATTCCGATGCAATTTCAGTTTTTCATCGTCAATAAGAAGGTTCAAGGTATACAGTAAACCTGAAGTGAAGCATCGGAATCTAAATCTGACCTCACAGGAGAAGTTCGAATCATGGAAGGTGAGAGTGTCAGTGCTCTTGTACTTAAGTCCGCATTGTGCCATTTGTATTAAATTCGGATGCAATTTCTGTGTTTCATCGTCAATAAGAAGGTCCAAGGGATACAATAAACCTGAAGTGAAACATCGGAATCTAAAACTGGACTCACAGGATAGGTTCAAATTATAGAAAGTGAGAGTGTCAGTCCCCTTGTACTTAAGTCGCCATTGTGCCTTTTGTATTAAATTCGAATGCAAACTCTGTGTTTAATCGTCAATAAGAAGGTCCGAGGGAAACAGTAAACCTGAAATGAAGCATCGGAATCTAAAACTGGACTCACTGGAACGGTTCAAATCATAGTAAGTTAGAGTGTCAGTCCTCTTGTACTTAAGTCGGCATTGTGCCTTTTGAATTTAAATACGATGCAATTTCTGTGTTTCATCGTCAATAAGAAGGTCGAAGGGATACAGTAAACCTGAAGTGAAACATCGGAATCTAAAACTGGACTCACAGGAGAGGTTCAAAACAAAGAAAGTGAGAGTGTCAGTCCTCTTTTACTTAAGTCGGCATTGTGTGTTTTGAATTTAATTCCGATGCAATTTCTGTGTTTCAACGTCAATAAGAAGGTCCAAGGGATACAGTAAACCTGAAGTGAAGCATCGGAATCTAAAACTGGACTCACAGGAGAGATTCAAATCATAGAAAGTTAGAGTGTCACTCCGCTCCTACTTAAGTCGGTAATGTGCCTTTTGTATTAAATTAGGATGCAATTTCTGTGTTTCATTGTCAATAAGAAGGTCCAACGGATACAGTAAACCTTAAGTGAAGCATCGGAATTTAAAACTGGATTCGCAGGAGAGGTTCAAATCACAGAATGTTAGAGCGTCAGTCCTCTTTTACTTAAGACGGCATTGTGCTATTTGTATTAATTTCGGATGCGATTTCTGTGTTTTATCGTCAACAAGAAGGGCCAAGGGATACAGTAAACCTGAAGTGAAGCATCTGAATCTAAAACTGGACTCACAGGAGAGGTTCAAATCATAGAAAGTGAGAGTGTTAGTCCTCTTCTACTTAGGTCGGCATTGTGCCTTTTGAATTTAATTCCGATGCAATTTCTGTGTTTCATCGTCTATAAGAACGTCCAAGGGATACAGTAAACCTGAAGTGAAGCATCGGAATCTAAAACAGGACTCACAGGAGTGATTCAAATCATAGAAGGTTAGAGTGTCACTCCTCTTGTCCTTAAGTCGGTATTGTGAGTTTTGTATTAAATTCGGATGCAATTTCTGTGTTTCATCGTCAATAAGAAGGCCCAAGGTATACAGTAAACCTGAAGTGAAGCATCGGAATCTAAAACTGGACTCACAGGAGAGGTTCAAATCATAGAAAGTTAGAGTGTCACTCCTCTTGTACTTAAGTCGGTATTGTCAGTTTTGTATTAAATTCGGATGCAATTTCTGTGTTTCATCGTCAATAAGAAGGCCCAAGGTATACAGTAAACCTGAAGTGACGCATCGGTATCTAAAACTGGACTCACAGGAGAGGTTCAAATCATCGAATGTTAGAGTGTCACTCCTCTTGTACTCAAGTCGGTATTGTGCTGTTTGTATTAAATTCGGATGCAATTTCTGTGTTTCATCGTCAATAAGAAAGTCCAAGGGGTACAGTAAACCTGAAGTGAAGCATCGGAATCTAAAACTGGACTCACAGAAGAGGTTCATTTCATAGAAAGTTAGAATGTAAGTCCTCTTGTACTTAAGTCGGCATTGTGCCTTTTGTATTAAATTCGGATGCAATTTCTGTGTTTCATCGTCAATAAGAAGGTCCAAGGGATACAGTAAACCTTCAGTGACGCATCGGAATCTAAAACTGGACTCGCAGGAGAGGTTCATATCGCAGAATGTTAGAGCGTCAGTCCTCTTTTACTTAAGACGGCATTGTGCTATTTGTATTAATTTCGGATGCGATTTCTGTGTTTTATCGTCAACAAGAAGGTACAAGGGATACAGTAAACCTGAAGTGAAGCATCGGAATCGAAATCTGACCTCACAGGAGAGGTTCGAATCATAGAAAGTGAGAGTGTCAGTCTTCTTGTACTTAAGTCGTCATTGTGCCATTTGTATTAATTTCGGATGCAATTTCAGTGTTTCATCGTCAGTAAGAAGGTCCAAGAGATACAGTAAACCTGAGGTGAAGCATCGGAATCTAAAACTGGACTCACAGGAGAGGTTCAAATCATAGAATGTGAGAGTGTCAGTCCACTTGTACTTAAGTCACCATTGTGACTTTTGTATTAATTTCGGATGCAATTTCTGTGTTTCATCATCAATAAGAATTCCAAGGGATACAGTAAACCTGAAGTGAAGCATCGGAATCTAAAACTGGACTCACAGCAGAGTTTCCAATCATAGAAAGTGAGAGTGTCAGTCCTCTTTTACTTAAGTCGGCATTGTGCGGTTTGAATTTAATTCCGATACAATTTCTGTGTTTCATCGTCAATAAGAAGGTCCAAGGGATAAGGTAAACCTGAAGTGAAGAATCGGAATCTAAAACTGGACTCACAGGAGATGTTCAAATCATGGAAAGTGAGAGTGTCAGTCCTCATGTACTTAAGTCGCCATTGCAATTTTTGTATGAAATTCGGATGTAATTTCTGTGTTTCATCGTCAATAAGAAGGTCCAAGGTATACAGTAACCTGAAGTGAAGCAAAGGAATCTAAAACTGGACTCACAGGAGAGGGTCAAATCATACAAAGTTAAAGTGTCAGTCCTCTTGCACTTAAGTCGGCATTCTACCTTTTGTATTAAATTCGGATGCAAACTCTGTGTTTCATCGTCAATTAGAAGGTCCAAGGGATACAGTAAAACCTGAAGTGAAGCATCGGAATCTATAACTGGACTCACAGGAGAGGTTCAAATCATAGAAAGTGAGAGTGTCAGTCCTCTAGTACTTAAGTCGGCATTGAGCCTTTTGAATTTAATTCCGATGCAATTTCTGTGTTTCATCGTCAATAAGAAGGTGCAAGGTATACAGGAAACCTGAAGTGAAGCATCGGAATCTAAAACTGGAGTTACAGGAGAGGTTCAAATCATAGAAGGTGAGAGTGTTAGTCCTCTTCTACTTAGGTCGGCATTGTGCCTTTTGAATTTAATTCCGATGCAATTTCTGTGTTTCATCGTCTATAATAACATCCAAGGGATACAGTAAAACTGACGTGAAGTATCGGAATCTAAAACTGGACTCACAGGAGTGATTCAAATCATAGAAAGTTAGAGTGTCACTCCTCTTGTACTTAAGTCGGTATTGTGAGTTTTGTATTAAATTCGGATGCAAATTCTGTGTTTCATCGTCAATACGAAGGCCCAAGATATACAGTAAACCTGAAGTGAAGCATCGGAATCTAAAACTGGACTCACAGGAGAGGTTCAGTTCATCGAATGTTAGAGTGTCACTCCTCTTGTACTCAAGACGGTATTGTGCCATTTGTATTAAATTCGGATGCAATTTCTGTGTTTCATCGTCAATAAGAAGGTCCAAGGGATACAGTAAACCTTAAGTGACGCATCGGAATCTAAAAGTGGACTCGCAGGAGAGGTTCAAATCACAGAACGTTAGAGCGTCAGTCCTCTTTTACTTAAGACGGCATTGTGCTATTTGTATTAATTTCGGATGCGATTTCTGTGTTTTATCGTCAACAAGACGGTCCAAGGGATACAGTAAACCTGAAGTGAAGCATCGGAATCTAAATCTGACCTCACAGGAGAGGTTCGAATCATAGAAAGTGAGAGTGTCAGTCCTCTTGTACTTAAGTCGTCATTGTGCCATTTGTATTAAATTCGGATGCAATTTCTGTGTTTCATCGTCAGTAAGAAGGTCCAAGGGATACAGTAAACCTGAAGTGAAGCATCGGGATCTAAAACTGGACTCACAGGAGTGGTTCAAATCATAGAATGTGAGAGTGTCAGTCCACTTGTACTTAAGTCACCATTGTGACTTTTGTATTAATTTCGGATGCAATTTCGGTGTTTCATCGTCAATAAGAAGGTCCAAGGGATACAGTAAACCTGAAGTGAAGCATCGGAATCTAAAACTGGACTCACGGGAGAGGTTCAAATCATAGAAAGTATGAGAGTCAGTCCTCTAGTACTTAAGTCGGCATTGTGCCTTTTGTATTAAATTCGGTTGCAAACTCTGTGTTTCATCGTCAATACAAAGGTCCAAGTGATACAGTAAACCTGAAGTGAAGCATCAGAGTCTAAAACTGGACTCACATGAGTGGTTTAAATCATTGAAAGTTAGAGTGTCAGTCCTCTTGTACTTAAGTCGGCATTGTGCCTTTTGAATTTAATTCCGATGCAATTTCTGTGTTTCATCGTCAATAAGAAGGTCCAAAGCATACAGTAAACCTGAAGTGAAGCATCGGAATCTAATACTGGACTCACAGCAGAGTTTCAAATCATAGAAAATGTGAGTGTCAGTCCTCTTTTTCTTAAGTCGGCATTGTGCGGTTTGAATTTAATTCCGATGCAATTTCTGTGTTTCATCGTCAATAAGAAGGTCCAAGGGATACAGTAAACCTGAAGTGAAGCATCGGAATCTAAAACTGGACTCACAGGAGAGGTGCAAATCATAGAAAGTGAGAGTGTCAGTCCTCTTGTACTTAAGCCGCCATTGTGATTTTTGTATTAAATTCGGATGCAATTTCTGTGTTTCATCGTCAATAAGAAGGTCCGACGGATACAGTAAACCCGAAGTGAAGCATCGGAATCTAAATCTGGACTCACAGGAGAGGTTCAAATCATAGAAAGTTAGAGTGTCAGTCCTCTTGTACTTAAGTCGCCATTGTGCCTTGTGTATTAAATTCGGATGCAGTTTCTGTGTTTAATCGTCAATAAGAAGGTCCAAGGGATACAGTAAACCTGAAGTGAAGCAGCGGAATCTAAAACTGGACTCACAGGAGAGGTGCAAATCATAGAAAGTTAGAGTGTCAGTCCTCTTGTACTTAAGTCGGCATTGTACCTTTTGTATTAAGTTCGGATGCAATTTCTGTGTTTCATCGTCAATAAGAAGGTCAAAGGGATACAGTAAACCTGAAGTGAAGCATCGGAATGTAAAACTGGACTCACAGGAGAGGATCAAATCATAGAGAGTGAGAATGTCAGTCCTCTTGTACTTGAGTCGGCATTGTGCCTTTTGAATTTAATTCCGATGCAATTTCTGTGTTTAATCGTCAACAAGAAGGTGCAAGGTATACAGTAACCCCGAAGTGAAGCATCGGAATCTAAAACTGGACTCACAGGAGAGGTTAAAATCATAGAAAGTGAGAGTGTTAGTCGTCTTCTACTTAGGTCGGCACTGTGCCTTTTGAATTTAATTTCAAAGCAATTTCTTTGTTTCATCGTCAATAAGAACGTCCAAGGGATACAGTAAACCTTAAGTGAAGCATCGGAATCTAAAACTGGATTCGCAGGTGAGGTTCAAATCACAGAATGTTAGAGCGTCAGTCCTCTTTTACTTAAGACGGCATTGTGCTATTTGTATTAATTTCGGATGCGATTTCTGTGTTTTATCGTCAACAAGAAGTTCCAAGGGATACAGTAAACCTGAAGTGAAGCATCGGAATCTAAATCTGACCTCACAGGAGAGGTTCGAATCATAGAAAGTGAGAGTGTCAGTCCTCTTGTACTTAAGTCCGCATTGTGCCATTTGTATTAAATTCGGATGCAATTTCCGTGTTTCATCGTCAATAAGAAGGTCCAACAGATACAGTAAACCTGCGGTGAAGCATCGGAACCTACAACTGGACTCACAGGAGAGGTTCAAATCATAGAAAGTGAGAGTGTCAGTCCTCTTGTAGTTAAGTCACCATTGTGACTTTTGTATTAATTTCGGATGCAATTTCTGTGTTTCATCGTCAATAAGAAGGTCCAAGGGATACAGTAAACCTGAAGTGAAGCATCGGAATCTAAAACTGGACTCACGGGGGAGTTTCAAATCATAGAAAGTTAGAGTGTCAGTCCTCTAGTACTTAAGTCGGCAATGTGCCTTTTGTATTAAATTAGGGTGCAAACTCTGTGTTTCATCGACAATACAAATGTCCAAGGGATACAGTAAACCTGAAGTGAAGCATCAGAATCTAAAACTGGACACACAGGAAAGGTTCAAATCATAGAAAGTTAGAGTGTCAGTCCTCATGTACTTATGTCGGCATTGTGCCTTTTGATTTTAATTCCGATGCAATTTCTGTGTTTCATCGTCAATAAGAAGGTCCAAGGGATACAGTAAACCTGAAGTAAAGCATCGGAATCTAATACTGGACTCACAGCAGAGTTTCAAATCATAGAAAATGTGAGTGTCAGTCCTCTTTTTCTTAAGTCGGCATTGTGCGGTTTGAATTTAATTCCGATGCAATTTCTATATTTCATCGTCAATAAATAGGTCCAAGGGATACAGGAAACCTGAAGTGAAGCATCGGAATCTAAAACTGGACTCACAGGAGATGTTCGAAACATAGAAAGTGAGAGTGTCAGTCCTCTTGTACTTAAGTCGCCATTGTGATTTTTGTATTAAATTCGGATGCAATTTCTGTGTTTCATCGTCAATACGAAGGTCAAAGGGATACAGTAAACCTGAAGTGAAGCATCGGAATCTAAAACTGGACTCACAGGAGAGGTTCAAATCATAGAAAGTTAGAGTGTCAGTCCTCTTGTACTTAAGTCGGCAATGTACCTTTTGTATTAAATTCGGATGCCAAATCTGTGTTTCATCGTCAATTAGAAGGTCCAAGGGATACAGTAAACCTGAAGTGAAGCATCGAAATCTAAAACTGGACTCACAGGAGAGGTGCAAATCATAGAAAGTGAGAGTGTCAGTCCTCTTTTACTTTAGCCGCCATTGTGATTGTTGTATTAAATTCGGATGCAATTTCTGTGTTTCATCGTAAATTAGAAGGTCCAAGGGATACAGTAAACCTGAGGTGAAGCATCGGAATCTAAAACTGGATTCACAAGAGAGGTTCAAATCATAGAAAGTGAGAGTGTCAGTCCTCTTGTACTTAAGACACCATTGTGACTTTTGTATTATTTTCGGATGCAATTTCTGTGTTTCATCGTCAATAATAAGGTCCGACGGATACAGTAAACCTGAAGTGAAGCATCGGAATCTAAAACTGGACTCACAGGAGAGGTTCAAATCATAGAAAGTGAGAGTGTCAGTCCTCTTGTAGTTAAGTCACCATTGTGACTTTTGTATTAATTTCGGATGCAATTTCTGTGTTTCATCGTAATAAGAAGGTCCAAGGGATACAGTAATCCTGAAGTGAAGCATCGGAATCTAAAACTGGACTCACGGGAGAGGTTCAAATCATCAAAAGTTAGAGTGTCAGTCCTCTAGTACTTAAGTCGGCATTGTGCCTTTTGTATTAAATTCGGGTGCAAACTCTGTGTTTCATCGACAATACAAAGGTCCAAGGGATACAGTAAACCTGAAGTGAAGCATCAGAATCTAAAACTGGACACACAGGAAAGGTTCAAATCATAGAAAGTTAGAGTGTCAGTCCTCTTGTACTTATGTCGGCATTGTGCCTTTTGATTTTAATTCCGATGCAATTTCTGTGTTTCATCGTCAATAAGAAGGTCCAAGGGATACAGTAAACCTGAAGTGAAGCATCGGAATCTAATACTTGACTCACAGCAGAGTTTCAAATCATAGAAAGTGAGAGTGTCCGTCCTCTTTTACTTAAGTCGGTATTGTGCGGTTTGAATTTAATTCCGATGCAATTTCTATGTTTCATCGTCAATAAAAAGGTCCAAGGGATACAGGAAACCTGAAGTGAAGCATCGGAATCTAAAACTGGACTCACAGGAGATGTTCGAAACATTGAAAGTGAGAGTGTCAGTCCTCTTGTACTTGAGTCGCCATTGTGATTTTTGTATTAAATTCGGATGCAATTTCTGTGTTTCATCGACAATACGAAGGTCAAAGGGATACAGTAAACCTGAAGTGAAGCATCGGAATCTAAAACTGGACTAACAGGAGAGGTTCAAATCATAGAAAGTTAGAGTGTCAGTCCTCTTGTACTTAAGTCGGCAATGTACCTTTTGTATTAAATTCGGATACCAACTCTGTGTTTCATCATCAATTAGAAGGTCCAAGGGATACAGTAAACCTGAAGTGAAGCTTCGGAATCTAAAACTGGACTTACAGGAGAGGTGCAAATCATAGAAAGTGAGAGTGTCAGTCCTCTTGTACTTAAGCCGCCATTGTGATTGTTGTATTAAATTCGGATGCAATTTCTGTGTTTCATCGTCAATAAGAAGTTCCAAGGGATACAGTAAACCTGAGGTGAAGCTTCGGAATCTAAAACTGGACTCACAGGGGAGGTTCAAATCATAGAAAGTGAGAGTGTCAGTCCTCTTGTACTTAAGTCGGCATTGTGCCTTTTGTATTTCATTCGGATGCAATTTCTGTGTTTCATCGTCAATAAGAAGGTCAAAGGGATAAAGTAAACCTGAAGTGAAGCATCGGAACGTAAAACTGGGCTCACAGGAGAGGTTCAAATCATAGAGAGTGAGAATGTCAGTCCTCTTGTACTTAAGTCGGCATTGTGCCTTTTGAATTTAATTCCGATTCAATTTCTGTGTTTAATCGTCAATAAGAAGGTGCAAGGTATACAGTAACCCCGAAGTGAAGCATCGGAATCTAAAACTGGACTCACAGGTGAGGTTCAAATCATACAAAGTGAGAGTGTTAGTCGTCTTCTACATAGGTCGGCACTGTGCCTTTTGAATTTAATTCCGAAGCAATTTCTGTGTTTCATCGTCAATAAGAACGTCCAAGGGATACAGTAAACCTGAAGTGAAGCATCGGAATCTAAATCTGGACTCACAGGAGAGATTCAAATCATAGAAAGTTAGAGTGTCACTCCGCTCCTACTTAAGTCGGTAATGTGCCTTTTGTATTAAATTAGGATGCAATTTCTGTGTTTCATTGTCAATAAGAAGGTCCAAGGGATACAGTAAACCTTAAGTGAAGCATCGGAATTTAAAACTGGATTCGCAGGAGAGGTTCAAATCACAGAATGTTAGAGCGTCAGTCCTCTTTTACATAAGACGGCATTGTGCTATTTGTATTAATTTCGGATGCGATTTCTCTGTTTTATCGTCAACAAGAAGGTCCAAGGGATACAGTAAACCTGAAGTGAAGCATCGGAATCTAAATCTGACCTCACAGCAGAGGTTCGAATCATAGAAAGTGTGAGTGTCAGTCCTCTTGTACTTAATTGGCGTTGTGCCATTTGTATTGAATTCGGATGCAATTTCTGTGTTTCATCGTTAATAAGAAGGTCCAACAGATACAGTTAACCTGAGGTGAAGCATCGGAATCTAAAACTGGACTCACAGGAGAGGTTCAAATCATAGAAAGTGAGAGTGTCAGTCCTCTTGTAGTTAAGTCACCATTGTGACTTTTGTATTAATTTCGGATGCAATTTCTGTGTTTCATCGTCAATAAGATGGTCCAAGGGATACAGTAAACCTGAAGTGAAGCATCGGAATCTAAAACTGGACTCACGGGAGAGGTTCAAATCATAGAAAGTTAGAGTGTCAGTCCTCTGGTACTTAAGTCGGCATTGTGCCTTTTGTATTAAATTCGGGTGCAAACTCTGTGTTTCATCGACAATACAAAGGTCCAAGGGATACAGTAAACCTGAAGTGAAGCATCAGAATCTAAAACTGGACACACAGGAAAGGTTCAAATCATAGAAAGTTAGAGTGTCAGTCCTCTTGTACTTATGTCGGCATTCTGCCTTTTGATTTTAATTCCGATGCAATTTCTGTGTTTCATCGTCAATAAGAAGATCCAAGGGATACAGTAAACCTGAAGTGAAGCATCGGAATCTAATACTGGACTCACACCAGAGTTTCAAATCATAGAAAGTGAGAGTGTCAGTCCTCTTTTACTTAAGTCGGCATTGTGCGGTTTGAATTTAATTCCGATGCAATTTCTATGTTTCATCGTCAATAAGAAGGTCCAAGGGATACAGGAAACCTGAAGTGAAGCATCGGAATCTAAAACTGGACTCACAGGAGAGGTTCAAATCATAGAAAGTGAGAGTGTCAGTCCTCTTGTAATTAAGTCGGAATTGTGCCTTTTGAATTTAATTCCGATGCAATTTCTGTTTTTCATCGTCAATAAGAAGGTTCAAGGTATACAGTAAACCTGAAGTGAAGCATCGGAATCTAAATCTGACCTCACAGGAGAAGTTCGAATCATGGAAGGTGAGAGTGTCAGTGCTCTTGTACTTAAGTCCGCATTGTGCCATTTGTATTAAATTCGGATGCAATTTCTGTGTTTCATCGTCAATAAGAAGGTCCAAGGGATACAATAAACCTGAAGTGAAACATCGGAATCTAAAACTGGACTCACAGGATAGGTTCAAATTATAGAAAGTGAGAGTGTCAGTCCCCTTGTACTTAAGTCGCCATTGTGCCTTTTGTATTAAATTCGAATGCAAACTCTGTGTTTAATCGTCAATAAGAAGGTCCAAGGGAAACAGTAAACCTGAAATGAAGCATCGGAATCTAAAACTGGACTCACTGGAACGGTTCAAATCATAGTAAGTTAGAGTGTCAGTCCTCTTGTACTTAAGTCGGCATTGTGCCTTTTGAATTTAAATACGATGCAATTTCTGTGTTTCATCGTCAATAAGAAGGTCGAAGGGATACAGTAAACCTGAAGTGAAACATCGGAATCTAAAACTGGACTCACAGGAGAGGTTCAAAACAAAGAAAGTGAGAGTGTCAGTCCTCTTTTACTTAAGTCGGCATTGTGTGTTTTGAATTTAATTCCGATGCAATTTCTGTGTTTCAACGTCAATAAGAAGGTCCAAGGGATACAGTAAACCTGAAGTGAAGCATCGGAATCTAAAACTGGACTCACAGGAGAGATTCAAATCATAGAAAGTTAGAGTGTCACTCCGCTCCTACTTAAGTCGGTAATGTGCCTTTTGTATTAAATTAGGATGCAATTTCTGTGTTTCATTGTCAATAAGAAGGTCCAACGGATACAGTAAACCTTAAGTGAAGCATCGGAATTTAAAACTGGATTCGCAGGAGAGGTTCAAATCACAGAATGTTAGAGCGTCAGTCCTCTTTTACTTAAGACGGCATTGTGCTATTTGTATTAATTTCGGATGCGATTTCTGTGTTTTATCGTCAACAAGAAGGGCCAAGGGATACAGTAAACCTGAAGTGAAGCATCTGAATCTAAAACTGGACTCACAGGAGAGGTTCAAATCATAGAAAGTGAGAGTGTTAGTCCTCTTCTACTTAGGTCGGCATTGTGCCTTTTGAATTTAATTCCGATGCAATTTCTGTGTTTCATCGTCTATAAGAACGTCCAAGGGATACAGTAAACCTGAAGTGAAGCATCGGAATCTAAAACAGGACTCACAGGAGTGATTCAAATCATAGAAGGTTAGAGTGTCACTCCTCTTGTCCTTAAGTCGGTATTGTGAGTTTTGTATTAAATTCGGATGCAATTTCTGTGTTTCATCGTCAATAAGAAGGCCCAAGGTATACAGTAAACCTGAAGTGAAGCATCGGAATCTAAAACTGGACTCACAGGAGAGGTTCAAAACATAGAAAGTTAGAGTGTCACTCCTCTTGTACTTAAGTCGGTATTGTCAGTTTTGTATTAAATTCGGATGCAATTTCTGTGTTTCATCGTCAATAAGAAGGCCCAAGGTATACAGTAAACCTGAAGTGACGCATCGGTATCTAAAACTGGACTCACAGGAGAGGTTCAAATCATCGAATGTTAGAGTGTCACTCCTCTTGTACTCAAGTCGGTATTGTGCTGTTTGTATTAAATTCGGATGCAATTTCTGTGTTTCATCGTCAATAAGAAAGTCCAAGGGGTACAGTAAACCTGAAGTGAAGCATCGGAATCTAAAACTGGACTCACAGAAGAGGTTCATTTCATAGAAAGTTAGAATGGAAGTCCTCTTGTACTTAAGTCGGCATTGTGCCTTTTGTATTAAATTCGGATGCCAAATCTGTGTTTCATCGTCAATTAGAAGGTCCAAGGGATACAGTAATCCTGAAGTGAAGCATCGAAATCTAAAACTGGACTCACAGGAGAGGTGCAAATCATAGAAAGTGAGAGTGTCAGTCCTCTTTTACTTTAGCCGCCATTGTGATTGTTGTATTAAATTCGGATGCAATTTCTGTGTTTCATCGTAAATTAGAAGGTCCAAGGGATACAGTAAACCTGAGGTGAAGCATCGGAATCTAAAACTGGATTCACAAGAGAGGTTCAAATCATAGAAAGTGAGAGTGTCAGTCCTCTTGTACTTAAGACACCATTGTGACTTTTGTATTATTTTCGGATGCAATTTCTGTGTTTCATCGTCAATAATAAGGTCCGACGGATACAGTAAACCTGAAGTGAAGCATCGGAATCTAAAACTGGACTCACAGGAGAGGTTCAAATCATAGAAAGTGAGAGTGTCAGTCCTCTTGTAGTTAAGTCACCATTGTGACTTTTGTATTAATTTCGGATGCAATTTCTGTGTTTCATCGTAATAAGAAGGTCCAAGGGATACAGTAATCCTGAAGTGAAGCATCGGAATCTAAAACTGGACTCACGGGAGAGGTTCAAATCATCAAAAGTTAGAGTGTCAGTCCTCTAGTACTTAAGTCGGCATTGTGCCTTTTGTATTAAATTCGGGTGCAAACTCTGTGTTTCATCGACAATACAAAGGTCCAAGGGATACAGTAAACCTGAAGTGAAGCATCAGAATCTAAAACTGGACACACAGGAAAGGTTCAAATCATAGAAAGTTAGAGTGTCAGTCCTCTTGTACTTATGTCGGCATTGTGCCTTTTGATTTTAATTCCGATGCAATTTCTGTGTTTCATCGTCAATAAGAAGGTCCAAGGGATACAGTAAACCTGAAGTGAAGCATCGGAATCTAATACTTGACTCACAGCAGAGTTTCAAATCATAGAAAGTGAGAGTGTCCGTCCTCTTTTACTTAAGTCGGTATTGTGCGGTTTGAATTTAATTCCGATGCAATTTCTATGTTTCATCGTCAATAAAAAGGTCCAAGGGATACAGGAAACCTGAAGTGAAGCATCGGAATCTAAAACTGGACTCACAGGAGATGTTCGAAACATTGAAAGTGAGAGTGTCAGTCCTCTTGTACTTGAGTCGCCATTGTGATTTTTGTATTAAATTCGGATGCAATTTCTGTGTTTCATCGACAATACGAAGGTCAAAGGGATACAGTAAACCTGAAGTGAGGCATCGGAATCTAAAACTGGACTAACAGGAGAGGTTCAAATCATAGAAAGTTAGAGTGTCAGTCCTCTTGTACTTAAGTCGGCAATGTACCTTTTGTATTAAATTCGGATACCAACTCTGTGTTTCATCATCAATTAGAAGGTCCAAGGGATACAGTAAACCTGAAGTGAAGCTTCGGAATCTAAAACTGGACTTACAGGAGAGGTGCAAATCATAGAAAGTGAGAGTGTCAGTCCTCTTGTACTTAAGCCGCCATTGTGATTGTTGTATTAAATTCGGATGCAATTTCTGTGTTTCATCGTCAATAAGAAGTTCCAAGGGATACAGTAAACCTGAGGTGAAGCTTCGGAATCTAAAACTGGACTCACAGGGGAGGTTCAAATCATAGAAAGTGAGAGTGTCAGTCCTCTTGTACTTAAGTCGGCATTGTGCCTTTTGTATTTCATTCGGATGCAATTTCTGTGTTTCATCGTCAATAAGAAGGTCAAAGGGATAAAGTAAACCTGAAGTGAAGCATCGGAACGTAAAACTGGGCTCACAGGAGAGGTTCAAATCATAGAGAGTGAGAATGTCAGTCCTCTTGTACTTAAGTCGGCATTGTGCCTTTTGAATTTAATTCCGATTCAATTTCTGTGTTTAATCGTCAATAAGAAGGTGCAAGGTATACAGTAACCCCGAAGTGAAGCATCGGAATCTAAAACTGGACTCACAGGTGAGGTTCAAATCATACAAAGTGAGAGTGTTAGTCGTCTTCTACATAGGTCGGCACTGTGCCTTTTGAATTTAATTCCGAAGCAATTTCTGTGTTTCATCGTCAATAAGAACGTCCAAGGGATACAGTAAACCTGAAGTGAAGCATCGGAATCTAAATCTGGACTCACAGGAGAGATTCAAATCATAGAAAGTTAGAGTGTCACTCCGCTCCTACTTAAGTCGGTAATGTGCCTTTTGTATTAAATTAGGATGCAATTTCTGTGTTTCATTGTCAATAAGAAGGTCCAAGGGATACAGTAAACCTTAAGTGAAGCATCGGAATTTAAAACTGGATTCGCAGGAGAGGTTCAAATCACAGAATGTTAGAGCGTCAGTCCTCTTTTACATAAGACGGCATTGTGCTATTTGTATTAATTTCGGATGCGATTTCTCTGTTTTATCGTCAACAAGAAGGTCCAAGGGATACAGTAAACCTGAAGTGAAGCATCGGAATCTAAATCTGACCTCACAGCAGAGGTTCGAATCATAGAAAGTGTGAGTGTCAGTCCTCTTGTACTTAATTGGCGTTGTGCCATTTGTATTGAATTCGGATGCAATTTCTGTGTTTCATCGTTAATAAGAAGGTCCAACAGATACAGTTAACCTGAGGTGAAGCATCGGAATCTAAAACTGGACTCACAGGAGAGGTTCAAATCATAGAAAGTGAGAGTGTCAGTCCTCTTGTAGTTAAGTCACCATTGTGACTTTTGTATTAATTTCGGATGCAATTTCTGTGTTTCATCGTCAATAAGATGGTCCAAGGGATACAGTAAACCTGAAGTGAAGCATCGGAATCTAAAACTGGACTCACGGGAGAGGTTCAAATCATAGAAAGTTAGAGTGTCAGTCCTCTGGTACTTAAGTCGGCATTGTGCCTTTTGTATTAAATTCGGGTGCAAACTCTGTGTTTCATCGACAATACAAAGGTCCAAGGGATACAGTAAACCTGAAGTGAAGCATCAGAATCTAAAACTGGACACACAGGAAAGGTTCAAATCATAGAAAGTTAGAGTGTCAGTCCTCTTGTACTTATGTCGGCATTCTGCCTTTTGATTTTAATTCCGATGCAATTTCTGTGTTTCATCGTCAATAAGAAGATCCAAGGGATACAGTAAACCTGAAGTGAAGCATCGGAATCTAATACTGGACTCACACCAGAGTTTCAAATCATAGAAAGTGAGAGTGTCAGTCCTCTTTTACTTAAGTCGGCATTGTGCGGTTTGAATTTAATTCCGATGCAATTTCTATGTTTCATCGTCAATAAGAAGGTCCAAGGGATACAGGAAACCTGAAGTGAAGCATCGGAATCTAAAACTGGACTCACAGGAGAGGTTCAAATCATAGAAAGTGAGAGTGTCAGTCCTCTTGTAATTAAGTCGGAATTGTGCCTTTTGAATTTAATTCCGATGCAATTTCTGTTTTTCATCGTCAATAAGAAGGTTCAAGGTATACAGTAAACCTGAAGTGAAGCATCGGAATCTAAATCTGACCTCACAGGAGAAGTTCGAATCATGGAAGGTGAGAGTGTCAGTGCTCTTGTACTTAAGTCCGCATTGTGCCATTTGTATTAAATTTGGATGCAATTTCTGTGTTTCATCGTCAATAAGAAGGTCCAAGGGATACAATAAACCTGAAGTGAAACATCGGAATCTAAAACTGGACTCACAGGATAGGTTCAAATTATAGAAAGTGAGAGTGTCAGTCCCCTTGTACTTAAGTCGCCATTGTGCCTTTTGTATTAAATTCGAATGCAAACTCTGTGTTTAATCGTCAATAAGAAGGTCCAAGGGAAACAGTAAACCTGAAATGAAGCATCGGAATCTAAAACTGGACTCACTGGAACGGTTCAAATCATAGTAAGTTAGAGTGTCAGTCCTCTTGTACTTAAGTCGGCATTGTGCCTTTTGAATTTAAATACGATGCAATTTCTGTGTTTCATCGTCAATAAGAAGGTCGAAGGGATACAGTAAACCTGAAGTGAAACATCGGAATCTAAAACTGGACTCACAGGAGAGGTTCAAAACAAAGAAAGTGAGAGTGTCAGTCCTCTTTTACTTAAGTCGGCATTGTGTGTTTTGAATTTAATTCCGATGCAATTTCTGTGTTTCAACGTCAATAAGAAGGTCCAAGGGATACAGTAAACCTGAAGTGAAGCATCGGAATCTAAAACTGGACTCACAGGAGAGATTCAAATCATAGAAAGTTAGAGTGTCACTCCGCTCCTACTTAAGTCGGTAATGTGCCTTTTGTATTAAATTAGGATGCAATTTCTGTGTTTCATTGTCAATAAGAAGGTCCAACGGATACAGTAAACCTTAAGTGAAGCATCGGAATTTAAAACTGGATTCGCAGGAGAGGTTCAAATCACAGAATGTTAGAGCGTCAGTCCTCTTTTACTTAAGACGGCATTGTGCTATTTGTATTAATTTCGGATGCGATTTCTGTGTTTTATCGTCAACAAGAAGGGCCAAGGGATACAGTAAACCTGAAGTGAAGCATCTGAATCTAAAACTGGACTCACAGGAGAGGTTCAAATCATAGAAAGTGAGAGTGTTAGTCCTCTTCTACTTAGGTCGGCATTGTGCCTTTTGAATTTAATTCCGATGCAATTTCTGTGTTTCATCGTCTATAAGAACGTCCAAGGGATACAGTAAACCTGAAGTGAAGCATCGGAATCTAAAACAGGACTCACAGGAGTGATTCAAATCATAGAAGGTTAGAGTGTCACTCCTCTTGTCCTTAAGTCGGTATTGTGAGTTTTGTATTAAATTCGGATGCAATTTCTGTGTTTCATCGTCAATAAGAAGGCCCAAGGTATACAGTAAACCTGAAGTGAAGCATCGGAATCTAAAACTGGACTCACAGGAGAGGTTCAAATCATAGAAAGTTAGAGTGTCACTCC
Organism: Schistocerca serialis cubense; assembly: GCF_023864345.2. Taxonomy (NCBI): domain Eukaryota; kingdom Metazoa; phylum Arthropoda; class Insecta; order Orthoptera; family Acrididae; genus Schistocerca; species Schistocerca serialis. The sequence goes on from NC_064648.1 coordinate 19,148,372, forward strand.
TCTTGTACTTAAGTCGGTATTGTCAGTTTTGTATTAAATTCGGATGCAATTTCTGTGTTTCATCGTCAATAAGAAGGCCCAAGGTATACAGTAAACCTGAAGTGACGCATCGGTATCTAAAACTGGACTCACAGGAGAGGTTCAAATCATCGAATGTTAGAGTGTCACTCCTCTTGTACTCAAGTCGGTATTGTGCTGTTTGTATTAAATTCGGATGCAATTTCTGTGTTTCATCGTCAATAAGAAAGTCCAAGGGGTACAGTAAACCTGAAGTGAAGCATCGGAATCTAAAACTGGACTCACAGAAGAGGTTCATTTCATAGAAAGTTAGAATGGAAGTCCTCTTGTACTTAAGTCGGCATTGTGCCTTTTGTATTAAATTCGGATGCAATTTCTGTGTTTCATCGTCAATAAGAAGGTCCAAGGGATACAGTAAACCTTCAGTGACGCATCGGAATCTAAAACTGGACTCGCAGGAGAGGTTCATATCGCAGAATGTTAGAGCGTCAGTCCTCTTTTACTTAAGACGGCATTGTGCTATTTGTATTAATTTCGGATGCGATTTCTGTGTTTTATCGTCAACAAGAAGGTACAAGGGATACAGTAAACCTGAAGTGAAGCATCGGAATCGAAATCTGACCTCACAGGAGAGGTTCGAATCATAGAAAGTGAGAGTGTCAGTCTTCTTGTACTTAAGTCGTCATTGTGCCATTTGTATTAATTTCGGATGCAATTTCAGTGTTTCATCGTCAGTAAGAAGGTCCAAGAGATACAGTAAACCTGAGGTGAAGCATCGGAATCTAAAACTGGACTCACAGGAGAGGTTCAAATCATAGAATGTGAGAGTGTCAGTCCACTTGTACTTAAGTCACCATTGTGACTTTTGTATTAATTTCGGATGCAATTTCTGTGTTTCATCATCAATAAGAAGGTCCAAGGGATACAGTAAACCTGAAGTGAAGCATCGGAATCTAAAACTGGACTCACAGCAGAGTTTCCAATCATAGAAAGTGAGAGTGTCAGTCCTCTTTTACTTAAGTCGGCATTGTGCGGTTTGAATTTAATTCCGATACAATTTCTGTGTTTCATCGTCAATAAGAAGGTCCAAGGGATAAGGTAAACCTGAAGTGAAGAATCGGAATCTAAAACTGGACTCACAGGAGATGTTCAAATCATGGAAAGTGAGAGTGTCAGTCCTCATGTACTTAAGTCGCCATTGCAATTTTTGTATGAAATTCGGATGTAATTTCTGTGTTTCATCGTCAATAAGAAGGTCCAAGGTATACAGTAACCTGAAGTGAAGCAAAGGAATCTAAAACTGGACTCACAGGAGAGGGTCAAATCATACAAAGTTAAAGTGTCAGTCCTCTTGCACTTAAGTCGGCATTCTACCTTTTGTATTAAATTCGGATGCAAACTCTGTGTTTCATCGTCAATTAGAAGGTCCAAGGGATACAGTAAAACCTGAAGTGAAGCATCGGAATCTATAACTGGACTCACAGGAGAGGTTCAAATCATAGAAAGTGAGAGTGTCAGTCCTCTAGTACTTAAGTCGGCATTGAGCCTTTTGAATTTAATTCCGATGCAATTTCTGTGTTTCATCGTCAATAAGAAGGTGCAAGGTATACAGGAAACCTGAAGTGAAGCATCGGAATCTAAAACTGGAGTTACAGGAGAGGTTCAAATCATAGAAGGTGAGAGTGTTAGTCCTCTTCTACTTAGGTCGGCATTGTGCCTTTTGAATTTAATTCCGATGCAATTTCTGTGTTTCATCGTCTATAATAACATCCAAGGGATACAGTAAAACTGACGTGAAGTATCGGAATCTAAAACTGGACTCACAGGAGTGATTCAAATCATAGAAAGTTAGAGTGTCACTCCTCTTGTACTTAAGTCGGTATTGTGAGTTTTGTATTAAATTCGGATGCAAATTCTGTGTTTCATCGTCAATACGAAGGCCCAAGATATACAGTAAACCTGAAGTGAAGCATCGGAATCTAAAACTGGACTCACAGGAGAGGTTCAGTTCATCGAATGTTAGAGTGTCACTCCTCTTGTACTCAAGACGGTATTGTGCCATTTGTATTAAATTCGGATGCAATTTCTGTGTTTCATCGTCAATAAGAAGGTCCAAGGGATACAGTAAACCTTAAGTGACGCATCGGAATCTAAAAGTGGACTCGCAGGAGAGGTTCAAATCACAGAACGTTAGAGCGTCAGTCCTCTTTTACTTAAGACGGCATTGTGCTATTTGTATTAATTTCGGATGCGATTTCTGTGTTTTATCGTCAACAAGACGGTCCAAGGGATACAGTAAACCTGAAGTGAAGCATCGGAATCTAAATCTGACCTCACAGGAGAGGTTCGAATCATAGAAAGTGAGAGTGTCAGTCCTCTTGTACTTAAGTCGTCATTGTGCCATTTGTATTAAATTCGGATGCAATTTCTGTGTTTCATCGTCAGTAAGAAGGTCCAAGGGATACAGTAAACCTGAAGTGAAGCATCGGGATCTAAAACTGGACTCACAGGAGTGGTTCAAATCATAGAATGTGAGAGTGTCAGTCCACTTGTACTTAAGTCACCATTGTGACTTTTGTATTAATTTCGGATGCAATTTCGGTGTTTCATCGTCAATAAGAAGGTCCAAGGGATACAGTAAACCTGAAGTGAAGCATCGGAATCTAAAACTGGACTCACGGGAGAGGTTCAAATCATAGAAAGTATGAGAGTCAGTCCTCTAGTACTTAAGTCGGCATTGTGCCTTTTGTATTAAATTCGGTTGCAAACTCTGTGTTTCATCGTCAATACAAAGGTCCAAGTGATACAGTAAACCTGAAGTGAAGCATCAGAGTCTAAAACTGGACTCACATGAGTGGTTTAAATCATTGAAAGTTAGAGTGTCAGTCCTCTTGTACTTAAGTCGGCATTGTGCCTTTTGAATTTAATTCCGATGCAATTTCTGTGTTTCATCGTCAATAAGAAGGTCCAAAGCATACAGTAAACCTGAAGTGAAGCATCGGAATCTAATACTGGACTCACAGCAGAGTTTCAAATCATAGAAAGTTAGAGTGTCAGTCCTCTTTTACTTAAGTCGGCATTGTGCGGTTTGAATTTAATTTCGATGCAATTTCTATGTTTCATCGGTAATAAGAAGGTCCAAGGGATACAGTAAACCTGAAGTGAAGCATCGGAATCTAAAACTGGACTCACAGGAGATGTTCAATTCATAGAAAGTGAGAGTGTCAGTCCTCTTGTACTTAAGTCGCCATTGTAATTTTTGTATTAAATTCGGATGCAATTTCTGTGTTTCATCGTCAATACGAAGGTCCAAGGGATACAGTAAACCTGAAGTGAAGCTTTGGAATCTATAACTGGACTCACAGGAGAGGATCAAATCATAGAAAGTGAGAGTGTCAGTCCTCTTGTACTTAAGTCGGCATTGTGCGGTTTGAATTTAATTCCGATACAATTTCTGTGTTTCATCGTCAATAAGAAGGTCCAAGGTATTTAGTAACCTGAAGTGAAGCAAAGGAATCTAAAACTGGACTCACAGGAGAGGTTCAAATCATAGAAAGTTAGAGTGTCAGTCCTCTTGCACTTAAGTCGGCATTGTACCTTTTGTATTAAATTCGTATGCAAACTCTGTGTTTCATCGTCAATTAAAAGGTCCAAGGGATACAGTAAACCTGAAGTGAAGCATCGGAATCTAAAACTGGACTCATAGGAAAGGTTCAAATCATAGAAAGTGAGAGTGTCAGTCCTCTAGTACTTAAGTCGGCATTGTGCCTTTTGAATTTAATTCCGATGCAATTTCTGTGTTTCATCGTCAATAACAAGGTGCAAGGTATACAAAAACGTGAAGTGAAGCATCGGAATCTAAAACTGGACTTACAGGAGAAGTTCAAATCATAGAAAGTAAGAGTGTTAGTCCTCTTCTACTTAGGTCGGCATTGTGCCTTTTGAATTTAATTCCGCTGCAATATCTGTGTTTCATCGTCTATAAGAACGTCCGAGGGATACAGTAAACCTGAAGTGAAGCATTGGAATCTAAAACTGGACTAACAGGAGAGATTCATATCATTGAAAGTTAAAGTGTCACTCCTCTTGTACTTAAGTCGGTATTGTGAGTTTTGTATTAAATTCGGATGCAATTCCTGTGTTTCATAGTCAATAAGAAGGTCCAAGGGGTACAGTAAACCTGTAGTGAAGCATCGGAATCTAAAACTGACTTCACAGGAGAGGTTCAAATCATAGAAAGTGAGAGTGTCAGTCCTATTGTACTTAAGTCGGCATTGTGCCATTTGTATTAAATTCGGATGCAATTTCTGTGTTTCATCGTCAATAAGAGGGTCCAAGGGATACAGTAAACCTGAAGTGAAGCATCGGAATCTAAAACTGGACTCACAGGAGAGGTTCAAATCATAGAAAGTGAGAGTGTCAGACCTCTTTTACTTAAGTCGGCATTGTGCGTTTTGAATTTAATTAAGATGCTATTTCTGTGTTTCATCGTCAACAAGAAAGTCCAAGGGATACAGTAAACCTGAGGTGAAGCATCGGAATCTAAAACTGGACTCACAAGAGAGGTTCAAATCATAGAAAGTTTGAGTGTAACTCCTCTTGTACTTAAGTCGGTATTGTGCGTTTTGTATTAAATTCCGATGCAGTTTCTGTGTTTTATCGTCAATAAGAAGGTCCAAGGGATACAGTGAACCTGAAGTGAAGCATCGGAATCTAAAACTGACTTCACAGGAGAGGTTCAAATCATAGAAAGTGAGAGTGTCAGTCCTCTTTTACTTAAGTCGGGATTGTGCGTTTTGAATTTAATTCCGATGCAATTTCTGTGTTTCATCATCAATAAGAAGGTCCAAGGTAAGCAGTAAACCTGAAGTGAAGCATCGGAATCTAAAACTGGACTCACAGGAAAGGTTCAAATCATAGACAGTTAGAGTGTCACTCCTCTTGTACTCAAGTCGGTATTGTGCCATTTGTATTAAATTCGGATGCAATTTCTGTGTTTCATCGTCAATAAGAAAGTCCAAGAAGTACAGTAAACCTGAAGTGAAGCATCGGAATCTAAAACTGGACTCACAGGAGAGGTCCAAATCATAGAAAATTAGAATGTAAGTCCTCTTGTACTTAAGTCGGCATTGTGCCTTTTGTATTAAATTAGGATGCAATTTCTGTGTTTCATGGTCAATAAGAAAGTGCAAGGTATACAGTAAACCTGAAGTGAAGCATCGGAATCCAAAACTGGACTAACAGGAGAGGTTCATATCATAGAAAGTGAGAGTGTCAGTCCTCTTGTACTTAAGTCGACATTGTGCCATTTGTACTAAATTCGGATGCAAATTTCTGTGTTTCATCGTCAACAAGAAGGTCCAAGGGATACAGTAAACCTGAAGTGAAGCATCAGAATCTAAAACTGGACTCACAGGAGAGGTTCAAATCATAGAAAGTTAGACTGTCTGTCCTCTTTTACTTAAGTTGGCATTGTGCCTTTTGTATTAAATTCCGTTGCAACTTCTGTGTTTCATCGTCAATAAGAAGGTCCAAGGGATACAGTAAACCTGAAGTGAAGCATCGAAATTTGAAACTGGACACACAGGAGAGGTTCAAATCATAGAAAGTGAGAGTGTCAGTCCTCTTTTACTTAAGTCACGATTGTGCGTTTTGAATTTAATTCCGATGCAATATCTGTGTTTCATCGTCAATAAGAAGGTCCAAGGGATACAGCAAACCGGAAGTGAAGCATCGGAATCTAAAACTGGACTCACAGGAGAGGTTCATCATAGAAAGTGAGAGTGTCAGTCCTGTTGTACTTAAGTCGGCATTGTGCCATTTGTGATAAATTCGGAATCAATTCCTGTGATTCATAGTCAATAAGAAGGTCCAAGGGATACACTAAACCTGAAGTGAAACATCGGAATCTAAAACTAGACTCACAGGAGAGGTTCAAATCATTGAAAGTTAGAGTGTAACTCCTCTTATACTTAAGTCGGTATTGTGCGTTTTGTATTAAATTCCGATGCATTTTCTGTGTTTTATCGTCAATAAGAATGTCCAAGGGATACAGTGAACCTGAAGTGAAGCATCGGAATCTAAAACTGACTTCACAGGAGAGGTTCAAATCATAGAAAGTGAGTGTGTCAGTCCTATTGTACTTAAGTCGGCATTGTGCCTTTTGTATTAAATTCGGATGCAAATTCTGTGTTTCATCGTCAATAAGAGGGTCCAAGGGATACAGTAAACCTGAAGTGAAGCATCGAAATTTGAAACTGGACACACAGCAGAGGTTCAAATCATAGAAAGTGAGAGTGTCCGTCCTCTTGTACTTAAGTCGGGATTGTGCGTTTTGAATTTGATTCCGATGCAATATCTGTGTTTCATCGTCAATAAGAAAGTCCAAGGGATACAGCAAACCGGAAGTGAAGCATCGGAATCTAAAACTGGACTCACAGGAGAGGTTCAAATCATAGAAAGTGAGAGTGTTAGTCCCCATCTACTTAGGTCGGCATTGTGCCTTTTTAATTTAATTCCGATGCAATTTCTGTGTTTCATCGTCAATCAGAAGGTGCAAGGTATACAGTAAACCCGAAGTGGAGCATCGCAATCTAAAACTGGACTCACACGAGAGGTTCAAATCATAGAAAGTAAGAGTGTCAGTCCTCTTGTACTTAAGTCGGCATTGTGCCATTTGTATTAAATTCCGATGCAATTTCCGTGTTTCATCGTCAGTAAGAAGGTGCAAGGTATACAGTAAACCTGAAGTGAAGGATCGGAATTTAAAACTGGACTCACAGGAGAGGTACAAAACATAGAAAGTTAGAGTGTCATTCCTCTTGTACTTAAGTCGGTATTGTGCCTTTTGTATTAAATTCGGATGCAATTTCTGTGTTTTATCGTCAATAAGAAGGTCCAAGGGATACAGTAAACCTGAAGTGAAGCATCGGAATCTAAAACTGACGTCACAGGAGTGGTTCGAATCATAGAAAGTGAGAGTGTCAGTCCTCTTGTACGTAAGTCGGTATTGTGATATTTGTATTAAATTCGGATGCAATTTCTGTGTCTCATCGTAAATAAGAAGGTCCAAGGTATATAGTAAACCTGACGTGAAGCATCGGAATCTAAAACTGGACTCACAGGGGAGGTTCAAATCATAGAAAGTGAGAGTGTCAGTCCTCTTCTACTTAGGTCGGAATTGTGCCTTTTGAATTTCATTCCGATGCAATTTCTGTGTTTCATCTTCAATAAGAAGGCCCAAGGGATACAGTAAACCTGAAGTGAAGCATCGGAATTTAAAACTGGACTCACAGGAGAGATTCAAATCATAGAAAGTTATAGTGTCAGTCCTCTTGTACTTAAGTCGGCATTGTGATTTTTGTATTAAATTCGGATGCAAACTCTGTGTCTCATCGTCAATAAGAAGGTCCAAGGGATACAGTAAACCTGAAGTGAAGCATCGGAATCTAAAACTGGGCTCACAGGAGTGGATCAAATCATTGAAAGTGAGAGTGTCAGTCCTCTTGTACTTAAATCGCCATTGTGATTTTTGTATTACATTCGGATGCAATATCTGTGTTTCATCGTCAATTGGAAGGTCCAAGGGATACAGTAAACCTTAAGTGAAGCATCGGATTCTAAAACTGGACTCACAGGAGAGGTTCAAATCATAGAAAGTGAAAGTGTCAGTCCTCTTGTAATTAAGTCGGAATTGTATCATTTGAATTTAATTCCGATGCAATTTCTGTGTTTCATCGTCAATAAGAAGGTGCAAGGTATACAGTAAACCTGAAGTGAAGCATCGGAATTTAAAACTGGACCCACAGGAGAGGTTCAAATCATAGACAGTGAGAGTGTCAGTCCTCTTGTACTTAAGTCGGCATTGTGCCATTTGTATTAAATTCGGATGCAATTCCTGTGTTTCATAGTCAATAAGAAGGTCCAAGGAATACACTAAACCTGAAGTGAACCATAGGAAGCTAAAACTGGACTCACAGGAGAGGTTCAAATCATAGAAAGTGAGAGTGTCAGTCCTCTTGTAGTTAAGTCGGTATTGTGCCTTTTGAATTTAATTCTGATGCAATTTCTTTGTTTTATCGTCTGTAAGAAGGTCCAAGGGATACAGTAAACCTGAGTGAAGCATCGGAATCTAAAACTGGACTCACAGGAGAGGTTCATATCATAGAAAGTGAGAGTGTCAGTCCTCTTGTACTTAAATCGCCATTGTGATTTTTGTATTAAATTCGGATGCAAACTCTGTGTTTCATCGTCAATAAGAAGGTCCAAGGGATACAGTAAACCTGAAGTGAAGCATCGGAATCTAAAACTGGGCTCACAGGAGAGGATCAAATCATTGAAAGTGAGAGTGTCAGTCCTCTTGTACTTAAATCGCCATTGTGATTTTTGTATTAAATTCGGATGCAATATCTGTGTTTCATCGTCAATTGGAAGGTCCAAGGGATACAGTAAACCTTAAGTGAAGCATCGGATTCTAAAACTGGACTCACAGGAGAGGTTCAAATCATAGAAAGTGAAAGTGTCAGTCCTCTTGTAATTAAGTCGGAATTGTATCATTTGAATTTCATTCCGATGCAATTTCTGTGTTTTATCGTCAATAAGAAGGTCCTAGGGATACAGTAAACCTGAAGTGAAGCATCGGAATCTAAATCTGACCACACAGGAGAGGTTCAAATCATAGAAAGTTAGAGTGCCAGTCCTCTTGTACTTAAGTCGGCATTGTGCCTTTGGAATTTAATTCTGATGCAATTTCTTTGTTTTATCGTCTATAAGAAGGTCCAAGGGATACAGTAAACCTGAAGTGAAGCATCGGAATCTAAAACTGTACTCACAGGAGAGGTTCATATCATAGAAAGTGAGAGTGTCAGTCCTCTTGTACTTAAATCGCCATTGTGATTTTTGTATTAAATTCGGATGCAATATCTGTGTTTCATCGTCAATAAGAAGGTCCAAGGTATACAGTAAACGTGAAGTGAAGCATCGGAATCTAAACATGGACTCACAGGAGGGGTTCAATTCATAGAAAGTTAGGGTGTCAGTCCTCTTTTACTTAAGTCGGTATTGTGAATATTGGATTAAATTCGGATGCAATTTCTGTGGTTCATCGTCAATAAGAAGGTCCAAGTGATACAGTAAACCTTAAGTGAAGCATCGGAATCTAAAACTGGACTCGCAGGAGAGGTTCAAATCATAGAATGTTAGAGTGGCAGTCCTCTTTTACTTAAGACGGCATTGTGCCATTTGTATTAAATTCGGATGCAAATTTCTGTGTTTTATCGTCAATAAGAAGGTCCAAGGGATACAGTAAACCTCAAGTGAAGCATCGGAATCTAAAACTGGACTCACAGGAGAGGTTCAAATCATAGAAAGTTAGACTGTCTGTCCTCTTTTACTTAAGTTGGCATTGTGCCTTTTGTATTAAATTCCGATGCAATTTCTGTGTTTCATCGTCAATCAGAAGGTGCAAGGTATACAGTAAACCCAAAGTGGAGCATCGCAATCTAAAACTGGACTCACAGGAGAGGTTCAAATCATAGAAAGTGAGAGTGTCAGTCGTCTTGTACTTAAGTCGGCATTGTGCCATTTGTATTAAATTCCGATGCAATTTCTATGTTTCATCGTCAATAACAAGGTGCAAGGTATACAGTAAACCTGAATTGAAGGATCGGAATTTAAAACTGTACTCACAGGAGAGGTTCAAATCATAGACAGTGAGATTGTCAGTCCTCTTGTACTTAAGTCGGCATTGTGCCATTTGTATTAAATTCGGATGCAATTCCTGTGTCTCATAATCAATAAGATGGTCCAAGGGATACACTAAACCTGAAGTGAAACATCGGAATCTAAAACTGGACTCACAGGAGGGGTTCAAATCATAGAAAGTTAGAGTGTCACTCCTCTTGTACTTAAGTCGGTATTGTGCCTTTTGCATTAAATTCGGATGCAATTTCTGTGTTTTATCTTCAATAAGAAGGTCCAAGGTATACAGTAAACCTGAAGTGAAGCATCGGAATCTAAAACTGACGTCACAGGAGTGGTTCGAATCATAGAAAGTGAGAGTGTCAGTCCTCTTGTACTTAAGTCGGTATTGTGATATTTGTATTAAATTCGGATGCAATTTCTGTGTCTCATCGTAAATAAGAAGGTCCAAGGTATACAGTAAACCTGACGTGAAGCATCGGAATCTAAAACTGGACTCACAGGAGAGGTTCAAATCATAGAAAGTGGGAGTGTCAGTCCTCTTCTACATATGTCAGAACTGTGCCTTTTGAATTTCATTCCGATGCAATTTCTGTGTTTCATCTTCAATAAGAAGCCCCAAGGGATACAGTAAACCTGAAGTGAAGCATCGGAATTTAAAACTGGACTCACAGGAGAGATTCAAATCATAGAAAGTTATAGTGTCAGTCCTCTTGTACTTAAGTCGGCATTGTGATTTTTGTATTAAATTCGGATGCAAACTCTGTATTTCATCGTCAATAAGAAGGTCCAAGGGATACAGTAAACCTGAAGTGAAGCATCGGAATCTAAAACTGGACTCACAGGAGAGGTTCAAATCATTGAAAGTCAGAGTGTCAGTCCTCTTGTACTTATATCGCCATTGTGATTTTTGTATTAAATTCGGATGCAATATCTGTGTTTCATCGTCAATTGGAAGGCCCAAGGGATACAGTAAACCTTAAGTGAAGCATCGGATTCTAAAACTGGACTCACAGGAGAGGTTCAAATCATAGAAAGTGAGAGTGTCAGTCCTCTTGTAATTAAGTCGGAATTGTGCCCTTTGAATTTAATTCCGATGCAATTTCTGTGTTTCATCGTCAATAAGAAGGTGCAAGGTATACAGTAAACCTGAAGTGAAGCATCGGAATTTAAAACTGGACCCACAGGAGAGGTTCAAATCATAGAAAGTGAGAGTGTCAGTCCTCTTGTACTTAAGTCGGCATTGTGCCATTTGTATTAAATTCGGATGCAATTCCTGTGTTTCATAGTCAATAAGAAGGTCCAAGGGATACACTAAACCTGAAGTGAAACATCGGAAGCTAAAACTGGACTCACAGGAGAGGTTCAAATCATAGAAAGTTAGAGTGTAACTCCTCTTGTACTTACGTCGGTATTGTGCGTTTTGTATTAAATTCCGATGCAGTTTCTGTGTTTTATCGGCAATAACAAGGTCCAAGGTATACAGTGAACCTGAAGTGAAGAATCGGAATCTAAAACTGACTTCACAGGAGATGTTCAAATCAAAAAGTGAGAGTGTCAGTCCTATTGTACTTAAGTCGACATTGTGCCATTTGTATTAAATTCGGATGCAATTTCTGTGTTTCAGCGTCAATAAGAAGGTCCAAGGGATACAGTAAACCTGAAGTGAAGCATCGGAATTTAAAACTGGACTCACAGGAGAGGTTCAAATCATAGAATTTGAGAGTGTCAGTCCTCTTTTACTTAAGTCGGGATTGTGCGTTTTGAATTTAATTCCGATGCAATTTCTGTGTTTCATCGTCAATAAGAAGGTCCAAAGCATACAGTAAACCTGAAGTGAAGCATCGGAATCTAATACTGGACTCACAGCAGAGTTTCAAATTATAGAAAGTTAGAGTGTCAGTCCTCTTGTACTTAAGTCGCCATTGTGATTTTTGTATTAAATTCGGATGCAATTTCTGTGATTCATCGTCAATAAGAAGGTCCAAGGGATACAGTAAACCTGAAGTGAAGCATCGGAATCTGAAACTGGACTCACAGGAGAGGTTCAAATCATAGAAAGTGAGTGTTTGTCCTCTTCTACATAGGTCGGCATTGTGCCTTTTTAATTTAATTTCGATGCAATTTCTGTGTTTCATCGTCAATAAGAGCGTCCAAGGGATACAGTAAATCAGATGTGAAGCATCGGAATCTAAAACTGGACCCACAGGAGAGATTCAAATCATAGAAAGTGAGAGTGTCACCCCTCTTGTACTTAAGTCGGTATTGTGAATTTTGGATTAAATTCGGATGCAATTTCTGTGTTTCATCGTCAACAGGAAGGTCCAAGGGATACCGTCAACCTGAAGTGAAGCATCGGAATCTAAAACTGGACTCACAGGAGAGGTTCAAATCATAGAAAGTGAGAGAGTCAGTCCTCTTGTACTTAAATCGCCATTGTGATTTTTGTATTAAATTCGGATGCAATATCTGTGTTTCATCGTCAATGAGAAGGTCCAAGGGATACAGTAACCGTGAAGTGAAGCATCGGAATCTAAGCCTGGGCTCACAGGAGAGGTTCAATTCATAGAAAGTTAGGGTGTCAGTCCTCTTGTACTTAAGTCGGCATTGAACCTTTTGTATGAAATTCGGATGCTAACTCTGTGTTTCATCGTCAATTGGAAGGTCCAAGGGATACAGTCAACCTTAAGTGAAGCATCGGTATCTAAAACTGGACTCGCAATACAGGTTCAAATGATAGAAAGTTAGAGTGTCACTCCTCTTGTACTTAAGTCGGTATTGTGCCATTTGTATTAAACTCGGATGCAATTGCTGTGTTTTATCATCTATAAGAAGGTCCAAGGGATACAGTAAACCTGAAGTGAAGCATTGGAATCTAAATTTGACCTCACAGGAGAGGTTCAAATCATAGAAAGTTAGAGTGTCAGTCCTCTTGTACTTAAGTCGGCATTGTGCCTTTTGTAATTTAATTTCGATGCAATTTCTGTGGTTCATCGTCAATAAGAAGGTCCAAGGGATACAGTAAACCTGAAGTGAAGCATCGGAATCTAAACCTGGACTCACAGGAGAGGTCAAATCATAGAAAGTTAGAATGTCAGTCCTCTTGTACTTAAGTCGGCATTGTGCCTTTTGTATTAAATTCGGATACAATTTCTGTGTTTCATCGTCAATAAGAAGGTGCAAGGTATACAGTAAACCTTAAGTGAAGCATCGGAATCTAAAACTGGACTCACAGGAGAGGTTCAAATCATAGAAAGTTAGAGTGTCACTCCTGTTGTACTTAAGTCGGTATTGTGCCATTCGTATTAAACTCGGATGCAATTTCTGTGTTTCATCGACAATAAGAAAGTCCAAGGGATACAGTAATCCAGAAGTGAAGCATCGGAATCTAAAACTGGACTCTCAGGAGAGGTCAAATCATAGAAAGTTAGAATGTCAATCCTCTTCTACTTAAGTAGGCATAGTGATTTTTGTATTAAATTCGGATGCAAACTCTGTGTTTCATCGTCAATAAGAAGGTCCAAGGGATACAGTAAACATGAAGTGAAGCATCGGAATCTAAAACTGGACTCACAGGAGAGGTTCAAATCATAGAAAATGAGAGTGTCAGTCCTCTTCTACTTAGGTCGGCATTGTACATTTTGAATTTAATTCCGATGCGATTTCTGTGTTTTATCGTCAATAAGAAGGTCCAAGGGATACGGTAAACCTGAAGTGAAGCATCGGAATCTAAAACTGATCTCACAGGAGAGGTTCGAATCATAGAAAGTGAGAGTTTCAGCCCTCTTGTACTTAAGTCGGCATTGTGCCGTTTGTATTAAATTCGGATGCATTTTCTGTGTTTCATCGTCAATAAGAAGGTCCAAGGGATACAGTAAACCTGAAGTGAAGCATCGGAATCTATATCTGACTTCACAGGAGAGGTTCAAATCATAGAAAGTTAAAGTGTCAGTCCTCTTGTACTTAAGTCGGCATTGTGCCTTTTGAATTTAATTCCGATGCAATTTCGGTGGTTCATCGTCAACAAGAAAGTCCAAGGGATACAGTAAACCTGAAGTGAAGCATCGGAATCTAAAACTGGACTCACAGGATAGGTTCATATCATAGAAAGTGAGAGTGTCTGTCCTCTTGTACTTATGTCGCCATTGTGATTTTTGTATTAAATTCGGATGCAATATCTGTGTTTCATCGTCAATAAGAAGGTCCAAGGGATACAGTAAACGTGAAGTGAAGCATCGGAATCTAAACGTGGACTCACAGGAGAGGTTCATATCATAGAAAGTTAGAGTGTCAGTTCTCTTGTACGTAAGTCGGCATTGTACCTTTTGTATTAAATTCGGATGCAAACTCTGTGTTTCATCGTCAATTGGAAGGTCCAAGGGACACAGTAAACCTGAAGTGAAGCATCGGATTCTAAAACTGGACTCACAGGAGAGGTTCAAATCATACAAAGTGAGAGTGTCAGTCCTCTTGTACTTAGGTCGGCATTGTGCCTTTTGAATTTAATTATGATGCAATTTCTGTGTTTCATCGTCCATAAGAAGGTGCACGGTATACAGTAAACCTGAAGTGAAGCATCGGAATCTAAAACTGGACTCACAGGAGAGGTTCAAATCGTAGAAAGTTAGAGGGTCTGTCCTCTTTTACTTAAGTCGGCATTGTGCCCTTTGTATTAAATTCCGATGCAATTTCTGTGTTTCATCGTCAATCACAAGTTGCAAGGTATACAGTAATCCCGAAGTGAAGCATTGGAATCTAAAAATGGACTCACAGGAGGGACACAAATCATAGAACTTGAGAGTGTCAGTCCTCTTGTACTTAAGTCGGCATTGTGCCATTTGTATTAAATTAGGATGCAATTTCTGTGTTTCCTCGTCAATAAGAAGGTCCAAGATATACAGTAAACCTGAAGTTTAGCATCGGAATCTGAAACTGGACTCACAGGAGAGGTTCAAATCATAGAAAGTTAGAGTGTCACTCCTCTTGTCCTTAAGTCAGTATTGTGCCATTTCTATTAAACTCGGATGGAATTTCTGTGTTTCATCGTCAATAAGAAAGTCCATGGGATACAGTAAACCAGAAGTGAAGCATCGGAATCTAAAACTGGTCTCTCAGGAGAGGTTCAAATCATAGAAAGTTAGAATGTCAGTCCACTTGTACTTAAGTCGGCATTGTGCCATATGTATTAAATTCGGATGCAATTTCTGTGTATTATCGTCTATAAGAAGGTCCAAGGGATACAGTAAACCTGAAGTGAAGCATCGGAATCTAAAATTGGACTCACAGGAGAGATTCAAATCATAGAAAGTTAGAGTATCAGTCCTCTTGTACTTAAGTCGGCATTGTGCCTTTTGAATTTAATTTCGATGCAATCTCTGTGGTTCATCGTCAATAAGAAGGTCCAAGGGATACAGTAAACCTGAAGTGAAGCATCGGAATCTAAAACTGGACTCAATGGAGAGGTTCATATCATAGAAAGTGTGAGTGTCAGTCCTCTTGTACTTAACTCGCCATTTGATTTTTGTATTAAATTCGGATACAATATCTGTGTTTCATCGTCAATATGAAGGTCTAAGGGATACAGTAAACCTGAAGTCAAGCATCGGAATCTAAACCTGCACTCATAGGAGAGGTTCAAATCTTAGAAAGTTAGAGAGTCAGTCCTCTTGTACTTAAGTCGGCATTGTACCTTTTGTATTAAATTCGGATGCAAACTCTGTGTTTCATCGTCAATTAGAAGGTCCAAGGGATACAGTAAACCTGAAGTGAAGCATTCGAATCTAAAACTGGACTCACAGAAGAGGTTCAAATCATAAAAAGTGAGAGTGTTAGTCCTCTTCTACTTAGGTCGGCATTGTGCCTTTTGAATTTAATTCCGATGCAATGTCTGTGTTTCATCGCCAATAAGAACGTCCAAGGGATACAGTAAACCTTAAGTGAAGCATCGGAATCTAAAACTGGACTCGCAATTGAGGTTCAAATCATAGAATGTTAGAGTGTCAGTCCTCTTTTACTGAAGTCGGCATTGTGCCTTTGGAATTAAATTTGGATGCAATTTCTGTGTTTCATCGTCAATAAGAAGGTCGAAGGGATACAGTAAACCTGAAGTGAAGCATCAGAATCTAAAACTGGACTCACAGGATAGGTTCAAATCATAGAAAGTTAGAGGGTCGGTCCTCTTTTACTTAAGTCGGCATTGTGCCTTTTGTAATAAATTCCGATGCAAGTTCAGTGTTTCATCGTCAATCACAAGTTGCAAGGTATACAGTAAACCCGAAGTGAAGCATCGGAATCTAAAACTGGACTCACAGGAGGGATTCAAATCATAGACAATGAGAGTGTCAGTCCTCTTGTACTTAAGTCGGCATTGTGCCATTTGAATTAAATTCGGATGCAATTTCTGTGTTTCATCGTCAGTAAGAAAGTCCAAGATATACAGTAAACCTGAAGTGAAGCATCGGAATCTAAAACTGGACTCACAGGAGAGGTTCAAATCATAGAAAGTTAGAGTGTCACTCCTGTTGTACTTAAGTCGGTATTGTGCCATTTGTATTAAACTCGGATGCAATTTCTGTGTTTCATCGACAATAAGAATGTCCAAGGGTTACAGTTAACCAGAAGTGAAGCATCGGAATCTAAAACTGGACTCTCAGTAGAGGTCAAATCATAGAAAGTTAGAATGTCAGTCCTCTTGTACTTAAGTCGGCATTGTGCCTTTTGTATTAAATTCGGATACAATTTCTGTGTTTCATCGTCAATAAGAAGGTGCAAGGTATACAGTAAACCTGAAGTGAAGCATCGGAATCTAAAACTGGACTCACAGGAGAGGTACAAATCATAGAATGTGAGAGTGTCACTCCTCTTGTCCTTAAGTCAGTATTGTGCCATTTCTATTAAACTCGGATGGAATTTCTGTGTTTCATCGTCAATAAGAAAGTCCATGGGATACAGTAAACCAGAAGTGAAGCATCGGAATCTAAAACTGGACTCTCAGGAGAGGTTCAAATCATAGAAAGTTAGAATGTCAGTCCTCTTGTACTTAAGTCGGCATTGTGCCATTTGTATTAAATTCGGATGCAATTTCTGTGTTTTTCCGTCTATAAGAAGGTCCAAGGGATACAGTAAACCTGAAGTGAAGCATCGGAAACTAAAACTGGACTCACAGGAGAGGTCCAAATCATAGAAAGTTAGAGTATCAGTCCTCTTGTACTTAAGTCGGCATTGTGCCTTTTGAATTTAATTTCGATGCAATCTCTGTCGTTGATCGTCAATAAGAAGGTCCAAGGGATACAGTAAACCTGAAGTGAAGCATCGGAATCTAAAACTGGACTCACAGGAGAGGTTCATATCATAGAAAGTGAGAGAGTCAGTCCTCTTGTACTTAACTCGCCATTGCGATTTTTGTATTAAATTCGGATGCAATATCTGTGTATCATCGTCAATCGAAGGTTTAAGGGATACAGTAAACCTGAAGTGAAGCATCGGAATCTAAACCTGGACTCATAGGAGAGGTTCAAATCTTAGAAAGTTAGAGTGTCAGTCCTCTTCTACTTAGGTCGGCATTGTGCCTTTTGAATTTAATTCCGATGCAATGTCTGTGTTTCATCGCCAATAAGAACGTCCAAGGGATACAGTAAACCTGAAGCGAAGCATCGTAATCTAAAACTGGACTCACAGGAGAGATTCAAATCATAGAAAGTTAGAGTGTCACTCCTCTTGTACTTAAGTCGGTATTGTGAGTTTTGTATTAAATTCGGATGCAATTCCTGTGTTTCATAGTCAATAAGAAGGTCCAAGGGATACAGTAAACCTACAGTGAAGCATCGGAATCTAAAACTGGACTCGCAATAGAGGTTCAAATCATAGAATGTTAGAGTGTCAGTCCTCTTTTACTTAAGTCTGCATTGTGCCTTTTGTATTAAATTCGGATGCAATTTCTGTGTTTCATGGTCAATAAGAAGGTCGAAGGGATACAGTAAACCTGAAGTGAAGCATCAGAATCTAAAACTGGACTCACAGGAGAGGTTCAAATCATAGAAAGTTAGAGGGTCGGTCCTCTTTTACTTAAGTCGGCATTGTGCCTTTTGTATTAAATTCCGATGCAATTTCTGTGTTTCATCGTCAATCAGAAGTTGCAAGGTATACAGTAAACCCGAAGTGAAGCATCGGAATCTGAAACTGGACTCACACGAGGGATTCAAATCATAGAAAATGAGAGTGTCAGTCCTCTTGTACTTAAGTCGCCATTGTGCCATTTGTATTAAATTCGGATGCAATTTCTGTGTTTCATCGTCAGTAAGAAGGTCCAAGATATACAGTAAACCTGAAGTGAAGCATCGGAATCTAAAACTGGACTCACAGGAGAGGTTCAAATCATAGAAAGTTAGAGTGTCACTCCTGTTGTACTTAAGTCGGTATTGTGCCATTTGTATTAAACTCGGATGCAATTTCTGTGTTACATCGACAATAAGAAAGTCCAATGTATACAGTAAACCAGAAGTGAAGCATCGGAATCTAAAACTGGACTCTCAGGAGAGGTTCAAATCATAGAAAGTTAGAATGTCAGTCCTCTTGTACTTAAGTCGGCATTGTGCCTTTTGTATTAAATTCGGATACTATTTCTGTGTTTCATCGTCAATAAGAAGGTGCAAGGTATACAGTAAACCTGAAGTGAAGCATCGGAATCTAAAACTGGACTCACAGGAGAGGTACAAATCATAGAAAGTGAGAGTGTCAGTCCTCTTGTACTTAAGTCGACATTGTGCCATTTGTATTAAATTCGAATGCAATTTCTATGTTTTATCGTTAATAAGAAGGTCCAAGGGATACAGTATACCTGAAGGGAAGCATCGGAATCTAAAACTGGACTCATAGGAGAGGTTCAAATCATAGAAAGTTAGAGTGTCAGTCCTCTTGTACTTAAGCCGGCATAGTGATTTTTGTATTAAATTCGGATGCAAACTCTGTGTTTCATCGTCAATAAGAAGGTCCAAGGGATACAGTAAACATTAAGTGAAGCATCGGAATCTAAAACTGGACTCACAGGAGAGGTTCTAATCCTAGAAAGTGAGAGTGTCAGTACTCTTCTACTTAGGTCGGCATTGTACATTTTGAATTTAATTCCGATGCGATTTCTGTGTTTTATCGTCAATAAGAAGGTCCAAGGGATACGGTAAACCTGAAGTGAAGCATCGGAATCTAAAACTGATCGTACAGGAGAGGTTCATATCATAGAAAGTGAGAGTGTCAGTCCTCTTGTACTTAACTCGCCATTGTGATTTTTGTATTACATTCGGATGCAATATCTGTGTTTCATCGTCAATATGAAGGTCTAAGGGATACAGTAAACCTGAAGTGAAGCATCGGAATCTAAACCTGGACTCACAGGAGAGGTTCAAATCATAGAAAGTTAGAGTATTAGTCCTCTTGTACTTAAGTCGGCATTGTACCTTTTTTATTAAATTCGGATGCAAACTCTGTGTTTCATCGTCAATTAGAAGGTCCAAGGGATACAGTAAACCTTAGGTGAAGCATTGGAATCTAAAACTGGACTCACAGGAGAGGTTCAAATCATAGAAAGTGAGAGTGTCAGTCCTCTTGTACTTAGATCGGCATTGTGCCTTGTGAATTTAATTCCGATGCAATTTCTGTGTTTCATCGTCAATAAGAATGTGCAAGGTATACAGTAAACCTGAAGTGAAGCATCGGAATCTAAAACTGGACTGACATAAGAGGTTCAAATCATAGAAAGTGAGAGTGTTAGTCTTCTTCTACTTAGGTCGGCATTGCGCCTTTTGAATTTAATTCCTATGCAATGTCTGTGTTTCATCGCCAATAAGAACGTCCAAGGGATACTGTAAACCTGAAGTGCAGCATCGGAATCTAAAACTGGACTCACAGGAGAGATTCAAATCATAGAAAGTTAGGGTGTCACTCCTCTTGTACTTAAGTCGGTATTGTGCCTTTTGTATTAAATTCGGATTCAATTTCGGTGCTTCATCGTCAATAAGAAGGTCCAAGGGATACAGTAAACCTTCAGTGAAGCATCGGAATCTAAAACTGGACTCGCAATAGAGGTTCAAATCATAGAATGTTAGAGTCTCAGTCCTCTTTTACTTAAGTCGGCATTGTGCCTTTTGTATTAAGTTTGGATGCAATTTCTGTGTTTCATCGTCAATAAGAAGGTCGAAGGGATACAGAAAACCTGAAGTGAATCATCAGAATCTAAAACTGGACTCACAGGAGAGGTTCAAATCATAGAAAATTAGAGGGTCGGTCCTCTTTTAATTAAATCGGCATTGTGCCTTTTGTATTAAATTCCGATGCAATTTCTGTGTTTCATCGTCAATCAGATGTTGCAAGGTATACAGTAAACCTGAAGTGAAGCATCGGAATCTAAAACTGGACTCACAGGAGAGGTTCAAATCATAGAAAGTTAGAGTGTCACTCCTGTTGTACTTAAGTCGGTATTGTGCCATTTGTATTAAACTCGGATGCAATTTCTGTGTTTCATCGACAATAAGAAAGTCCAAGTTATACAGTAAACCAGAAGTGAGGCATCGGAATCTAAAACTGGACTCTCAGGAGAGGTTCAAATCATAGAAAGTGAGAGTGTCAGTCCTCTTCTACTTAGGTCGGCATTGTACATTTTGAATTTAATTCCGATGAGATTTCTGTGTTTTATCGTCAATAAGAAGGTCCAAGGGATACGGTAAACCTGAAGTGAAGCATCGGAATCTAAAACTGATCTCACAGGAGAGGTTCGAATCATAGAAAGGGAGAGTTTCAGCCCTCTTGTACTTAAGTCGGCATTGTGCCGTTTGTGTTAAATTCGGATGCATTTTCTGTGTTTCATCGTCAATAAGAAAATCCAAGGGGTACAGTCAACCTGAAGTGAAGCGTCGGAATCTAAAACTGGACTCACAGGAGAGGTTCAAATCATAGAAAATGAGAGTGTCAGTCCTCTTGTACTTAAGTCGGCATTGTGCCTTTTGAATTTAATTCCGATGCAATTTCGGTGGTTCATCGTCAACAAGAAAGTCCAAGGGATACAGTAAACCTGAAGTGAAGCATCGGAATCTAAAACTGGACTCACAGGAGAGGTTCATTTCATAGAAAGTGAGGGTGTCAGTCCTCTTGTACTTAAGTCGCCATTGTGATTTTTGTATTAAATTCGGATGCAATATCCGTGTTTCATCGTCAATAAGAAGGTCCAAGGGATACAGTAAACGTGAAGTGAAGCATCGGAATCTAAACCTGAACTCACAGAAGAGGTTCTAATCATAGAATGTTAGAGTGTCAGTTCTCTTGTACTTAAGTCGGCATTGTACCTTTTGTATTAAATTCAGATGCAAACTCTGTGTTTCATCGTCAATTCGAAGGTCCAAGGGATACAGTAAACCTGAAGTGAAGCATCGGATTCTAAAACTGGACTCACAGGAGAGGTTCAAATCATACAAAGTAAGAGTGTCAGTCCTCTTGTACTTAGGTCGGCATTGTGCCTTTTGAATTTAATTCCGATGCAATTTCTGTGTTTCATCGTCAATAAGAAGGTGCCAGGTATACAGTAAACCTGAAGTGAAGCATCGGAATCTAAAACTGGACTCACAGAAGAGGTTCAAATCATAGAAAGTGAGAGTGTTAGTCCTCTTCTACTTAGGTCGGCATTGCGCCATTGAATTTAATTCCGATGCAATGTCTGTGTTTCATCGCCAATAAGAACGTCCAAGGGATACAGTAAACCTGAAGTGAAGCATCGGAATCTAAACCTGGACTCACAGGAGAGATTCAAATCATAGAAAGTTAAAGTGCCAGTCCTCTTGTACTTAAGTCGGTATTGTGCCTTTTGTATTAAATTCGGATGCAATTTCGGTGTTTCATCGTCAATAAGAGGGCCCAAGGGATACAGTAAAACTTAAGTGAAGCATCGGAATCCAAAACTGGTCTCGCAATAGAGGTTCAAATCATAGACTGTTAGAGTGACAGTCCTCTTTTACTTAAGTCGGCATTCTGAATTTGTATTAAATTCGGATGCAATTACTGTGTTTCATCGTCAATAAGAAGGTCGAAGGGATACAGTAAACCTGAATTGAAGCATCAGAATCTAAAACTGGACTCACAGGAGAGGTTCAAATCATAGAAAGTTAGAGGGTCGGTCCTCTTTTACTTAAGTCGGCATTGTGCGTTTTGTATTAAATTCCGATGCAATTTCTGTGTTTCATCGTCAATCAGAAGTTGCAAGGTATACAGTAAACCCGAAGTGAAGCATAGGAATCTTAAACTGGACTCACAGGAGGGATTCAAATCATAGAAAGTGAGAGTGTCAGTCCTATTGTACTTTAGTCGGCATTGTGCCATTTGTATTAAATTCAGATGCAATTTCTGTGTTTCATCGTCAGTAAGAAGGTCCAAGATATACAGTAAACCTGAAGTGAAGCAGCGGAATCTAAAACTGGACTCACAGGAGAGGTTCAAATCATAGAAAGTTAGAGTGTCACTCCTGTTGTACTTAAGTCGGTAATGTGCCATTTGTATTAAACTCGGATGCAATTTCTGTGTTTCATCGACAATAAGAAAGGCCAAGGGATACAGTAAACCTGAAGTGAAGCAATTGAATCTAAAACTGGACTCTCAGGAGAGGTTCAAGTCATAGAAAGTTAGAATGTCAGTCCTCTTGTACTTAAGTCGGCATTGTGCCTTTTCTATTAAATTCGGATACAATTTCTGTGTTTCATCGTCAATAAGAAGGTGCAAGGTAAACAGTAAACCTGTAGTGAAGCATCGGAATCTAAAACTGGACTCACAGGAGAGGTTCAAATCATAGAAAGTGAGAGTGTCAGTCCTCTTGTACTTAAGTCGCCATTGCGATTTTTGTATTAAATTCGGATGCAATATCTGTTATTCATCGTCAATAAGAAGGTCTAAGGGATACAGTAAACCTGAAGTGAAGCATCGTAATCTAAACCTGGACTCACAGGAGAGGTTCAAATCATAGAAAGTTAGAGTGTCAGTCCTCTTGTACTTAAGTCGGCATTGTACCTTTTGTATTAAATTCGGATGCAAACTCTGTGTTTCATCGTCAATTAGAAGGTCCAAGGGATAAAGTAAACCTGAAGTGAAGCATCGGAATCTAAAACTGGACTCACAGGAGAGGTTTAAATCATAGAAAGTGAGAGTGTCAGTCCTCTTGTACTTAAGTCGGCATTGTGCCATTTGTATTAAATTCGGATGCAATTTCTGTGTTTTATTGTCTATAAGAAGGTCCAAGGGATACAGTAAACCTGAAGTGAAGCATCAGAATCTAAATCTGACTTCACAGGAGAGGTTCAAATCATAGAAAGTTAGAGTGTCAGTCCTCTTGTACTTAAGTCGGCATTGTGCCTTTTGAATTTAATTCCGATGCAATTTCGGTGGTTCATCGTCAATAAGAAGGTCCAAGGGATACGGTAAACCTGAAGTGAAGCATCGGAATCTAAAACTGATCTCACAGGAGAGGTTCGAATCGTAGAAAGTGAGAGTTTCAGCCCTCTTGTACTTAAGTCGGCATTGTGCCGTTTGTGTTAAATTCGGATGCATTTTCTGTGTTTCATCGTCAATAAGAAGGTCCAAGGGATACAGTCAACCTGAAGTGAAGCGTCGGAATCTAAAAGTGGACTCACAGGAGAGGTTCAAATCATAGAAAGTGAGAGTGTCAGTCCTCTTGTACTTAAGTCGGCATTGTGCCTTTTGAATTTAATTCTGATGCAATTTCGGTGGTTCATCGTCAACAAGAAAGTCCAAGGGATACAGTAAACCTGAAGTGAAGCATCGGAATCTAAAACTGGACTCACAGGAGAGGTTCATTTCATAGAAAGTGAGAGTGTCAGTCCTCTTGTACTTAAGTCGCCATTGTGATTTTTGTATTAAATTCGGATGCAATATCTGTGTTTCATCGTCAATAAGAAGGTCCAAGGGATACAGTAAACGTGAAGTGAAGCATCGGAATCTAAACCTGGACTCACAGAAGAGGTTCAAATCATAGAAAGTTAGAGTGTCAGTTTTCTTGTACTTAAGTCGGCATTGTACCTTTTGTATTAAATTCAGATGCAAACTCTGTGTTTCATCGTCAATTCGAAGGTCCAAGGGATACAGTAAACCTGAAGTGAAGCATCGGATTCTAAAACTGGACTCACAGGAGAGGTTCAAATCATACAAAGTAAGAGTGTCAGTCCTCTTGTACTTAGGTCGGCATTGTGCCTTTTGAATTTAATTCAGATGCAATTTCTGTGTTTCATCGTCAATAAGAAGGTGCCAGGTATACAGTAAACCTGAAGTGAAGCATCGGAATCTAAAACAGGACTCACAGAAGAGGTTCAAATCATAGAAAGTGAGAGTGTTAGTCCTCTTCTACTTAGGTCGGTATTGTGCCTTTTGTATTTAATTCGGATGCAATTTCGGTGTTTCATCGTCAATAAGAGGGTCCAAGGGATACAGTAAAACTTAAGTGAAGCATCGGAATCTAAAACTGGTCTCGCAATAGAGGTTCAAATCACAGAATGTTAGAGATACAGTCCTCTTTTACTTAAGTCGGCATTGTGCCTTTTGTATTAAATTCGGATGCAATTTCTGTGTTTCATCGTCAATAAGATGGTCGAAGGGATACAGCAAACCTGAAGTGAAGCATCAGATCTAAAACTGGACTCACAGGAGAGGTTCAAATCGTAGAAAGTTAGAGGGTCTGTCCTCTTTTACTTAAGTCCGCATTGTGCCTTTTGTATTAATTTACGATGCAATTTCTGTGTTTCATCGTCAATCAGAAGTTGCAAGGTATACAGTAAACCCGAAGTGAAGCATTGGAATCTAAAACTGGACTCACAGGAGGGACTCAAATCATAGAACGTGAGAGTGTCAGTCCTCTTGTACTTAAGTCGGCATTGTGCCATTTGTATTAAATTCGGATGCAATTTCTGTGTTTCATCGTCAATAAGAAGGTCCAAGATATACAGTAAACCTGAAGTAAAGCATCGGAATCTGAAACTGGACTCACAGGAGAGATTCAAATCATAGAAAGTTAGAGTGTCACTCCTCTTGTACTTAAGTCGGTATTGTGCCTTTTGTATTAAATTCGGATGCAATTTCGGTGCTTCATCGTCAATAAGAAGGTCCATGTGATACGGTAAACCTTCAGTGAAGCATCGGAATCTAAAACTGGACTCGCAATAGAGGTTCAAATCATAGAAAGTTAGAGTGTCAGTCCTCTTTTGCTTAAGTCGGCATTGTGCCTTTTGTATTAATTTCGGATGCAATTTCTGTGTTTCATCGTCAATAAGAAGGTCCAAGGGATACAGTAAACCTGAATTGAAGCATCAGAATCTAAAACTGGACTCACAGGAGAGGTTCAAATCATAGAAAGTTAGAGGGTCGGTCCTCTTTTACTTAAGTCGGCATTGTGCCTTTTGTATTAAATTCCGATGCAATTTCTGTGTTTCGTCGTCAATCAGAAGTTGCAAGGTATACAGTAAACCCGAAGTGGAGCATCGGAATCTTAAACTGGACTTACAGGAGGGATTCAAATCATAGAAAGTGAGAGTGTCAGTCCTCTTGTACTTAAGTCGGCATTGTGCCATTTGTATTAAATTCGGATGCAATTTCTGTGTTTCATCGTCAGTAAGAAGGTCCAAGATCTACAGTAAACCTGAAGTGAAGCATCGGAAACTAAAACTGGACTCACAGGAGAGGTTCAAATCATAGAAAGTTAGAGTGTCACTCCTGTTGTACTTAAGTCGGTAATGTGCCTTTTGTATTAAACTCGGATGCAATTTCTGTGTTTCATCGACAATAAGAAAGGCCAAGGGATACAGTAAACCAGAAGTGAAGCATCGGAATCTAAAACTGGACTCACAGGAGAGGTTCCAATCATAGGAAGTGAGAGTGTCAGTCCTCTTCTACTTAGGTCGGCATTGTACATTTTGAATTTAATTCCGATGCGATTTCTGTGTTTTATCGTCAATAAGAAGGTCCAAGGGATACGGTAAACCTGAAGTGAAGCATCGGAATCTAAAACTGATCTCACAGGAGAGGTTCGAATCATAGAAAGTGAGAGTTTCAGCCCTCTTGTACTTAAGTCGGCATTTTGCCGTTTGTATTAAATTCGGATGCATTTTCTGTGTTTCATCGTCAATAAGAAGGTCCAAGGGATACAGTCAACCTGAAGTGAAGCATCGGAATCTAAAACTGGACTCACAGGAGAGGTTCAAATCATAGAGAGTGAGAGTGTCAGTCCTCTTGTACTTAAGTCGGCATTGTGCCATTTGTATTAAATTCGGATGCAATTTCTGTGTTTTATTGTCTATAAGAAGGTCCAAGGGATACAGTAAACCTGAAGTGAAGCATCAGAATCTAAATCTGACTTCACAGGAGAGGTTCAAATCATAGAAAGTTAGAGTGTCAGTCCTCTTGTACTTAAGTCGGCATTGTGCCTTTTGAATTTAATTCCGATGCAATTTCGGTGGTTCATCGTCAACAAGAAAGTCCAAGGGATACAGCAAACCTGAAGTGAAGCATCAGAATCTAAAACTGGACTCACAGGAGAGGTTCAAATCGTAGAAAGTTAGAGGGTCTGTCCTCTTTTACTTAAGTCGGCATTGTGCCTTTTGTATTAAATTCCGATGCAATTTCTGTGTTTCATCGTCAATCAGAGGTTGCAAGGTATACAGTAAACCCGAAGTGAAGCATTGGAATCTAAAACTGGACTCACAGGAGTGACTCAAATCATAGAACGTGAGAGTGTCACTCCTCTTGTACTTAAGTCGGTATTGTGCCATTTCTATTAACCGCGGATGGAATTTCTGTGTTTCATCATCAATAAGAAAGTCCAAGCGATACAGTAAACCAGAAGTGAAGCATCGGAATCTAAAACCGGACTCTCAGGAGAGGTTCAAATCATAGAAAGTTAGAATGTCAGTCCTCTTGTACTTAAGTCGGCATTGTGCCATTTGTATTAAATTCGGATGCAATTTCTGTGTTTTATTGTCTATAAGAAGGTCCAAGGGATACAGTAAACCTGAAGTGAAGCATCAGAATCTAAAACTGGACTCACAGGAGAGGTTCAAATCATAGAAAGTTAGAGTATCAGTCCTCTTGTACTTAAGTCGGCATTGTGCCTTTTGAATTTAATTTCGATGCAATCTCTGTGGTTTATCGTCAATAAGAAGGTCCAAGGGATACAGTAAACCTGAAGTGAAGCATCGGAATCTAAAACTGGACTCACAGGAGAGGTTCATATCATAGAAAGTGAGAGTGTCAGTCCTCTTGTACTTAACTCGCCATTGCGATTTTTGTATTAAATTCGGATGCAATATCTGTGTTTCATCGTCAATATGAAGGTCTACGGGATACAGTAAACCTGAAGTGAAGCATCGGAATCTAATCCAGGACTCACAGGAGAGGTTCAAATCATAGAAAGTTAGAGTGTCAGTCCTCATGTACTTAAGTCGGCATTGTACCTTTTGTATTAAATTCGGATGCAAACTCTGTGTTTCATCGTCAATTAGAAGGTCCAAGGGATACAGTAAACCTGAAGTGAAGCATCGGAATCTAAAACTGGACTCACAGGAGAGATTCAAATCATAGAAAGTTAGAGTATCGCTCCTCTTGTACTTAAGTCGGTATTCTGCCTTTTGTATTAAATTCGGATGCTATTTCGGTGCTTCATCGTCAATAAGAAGGTCCAAGTGATACAGTAAACCTTCAGTGAAGCATCGGAATCTAAAACTGGACTCGCAATAGAGGTGCAAATCATAGAATGTTAGAGTGTCAGTCCTCTTTTACTTAAGTCGGCATTGTGCCTTTTGTATTAAATTTGGATGCAATTTCTGTGTTTCATCGTCAATAAGAAGGTCGAAGGGATACAGTAAACCTGAAGTGAAGCATCAGAATCTCAAACTGGACTCACAGGAGAGGTTCAAATCATAGAAAGTTAGAGGGTCGGTCCTCTTTTACTTAAGTCGGCAATGTGCCTTTTGTATTAAGTTCCGAGGGAATTTCTGTGTTTCATCGTCAATCAGGAGTTGAACGGTATACAGTAAACCCGAAGTGAACCATCGGAATCTAAAACTGGACTCACAGGAGGGATTCAAATCATAGAAAGTGAGAGTGCCAGTCCTCTTGTACTTAAGTCGGCATTGTGCCATTTTTATTAAATTCGGATGCAATTTCTGTGTTTCATTGTCAATAAGAAGGTCCAAGATATACAGTAAACCTGAAGTGAAGCATCGGAATCCAAAACTAGACTCACAGGAGAGGTACAAATCATAGAAAGTTAGAGTGTCACTCCTCTTGTACTTAAGTCGGTATTGTGCCATTTGTATTAAACTCGGATGCCATTTCTGTGTTTCATCGACAATAAGAAAGTCCAAGGGATACAGTAAACGAGAAGTGAAGCTTCGGAAACTAAAACTGGAGTCTCAGGAGAGATTCAAATCATAGAAAGTTAGAATGTCAGTCCTCTTGTACTTAAGTGGGCATTGAGCCTTTTGTTTTAAATTCGGAAACAATTTCTGTGTTTCATCTTCAATAAGAAGGTCCAAGATATACAGTAAACCTGAAGTGAAGCTTCGGAATCTGAAACTGGACTCACAGGAGAGGTTCAAATCATAGAGAGTTACAGTATCAGTCCTCTTGTACTTAAGTCGGCATTGTGCCTTTTGAATTTAATTTCGATGCAATCTCTGTGTTTCATCGTCAATAAGAAGGTCCAAGGGATACAGTAAACCTGAAGTGAAACATCGGAATCTAAAACTGGACTAACAGGAGAGGTTCAAATCATAGAAAGTGAGAGTGTCAGTCCTCTTGTACTTAAGTCGCCATTGCGATTTTTGTATTAAATTCGGATGCAATATCTGTTATTCATCGTCAATAAGAAGGTCTAAGGGATACAGTAAACCTGAAGTAAAGCATCGTAATCTAAACCTGGACTCACAGGAGAGGTTCAAATCATAGAAAGTTAGAGTGTCAGTCCTCTTGTACTTAAGTCGGCATTGTACCTTTTGTATTAAATTCGGACGCAAACTCTGTGTTACATCGTCAATTAGAAGGTCCAAGGGATAAAGTAAACCTGAAGTGAAGCATCGGAATCTAAAACTGGACTCACAGGAGAGGTTCAAATCATTGAATATTAGAGTGTCAGTCCTCTTGTACTTAGGTCGGCATTGTGCCTTTTGAATT
The DNA here is from genome assembly GCF_023864345.2 of Schistocerca serialis cubense. Classification (NCBI taxonomy): domain Eukaryota; kingdom Metazoa; phylum Arthropoda; class Insecta; order Orthoptera; family Acrididae; genus Schistocerca; species Schistocerca serialis. The sequence continues at coordinate 19,177,292 of NC_064648.1, forward strand.
TAATTCCGATGCAATTTCTGTTTTTCATCGTCAATAAGAAGGTGCAAGGTATACAGTAAATCTGAAGTGAAGCATCGGAATCTAAAACTGGACTCACAGAATAGGTTCAAATAATAGAAAGTGAGAGTGTTAGTCCTCTTCTACTTAGGACGGCATTGTGCCTTTTGAATTTAATTCCGATGCAATTTCTGTGTTTCATCGTCAATAAGAAGGTGCAAGGTATACAGTAAACCTGAAGTGAATCATCGGAATCTGAAACTGGACTCACAGAAGAGGTTCAAATCATAGAAAGTGAGAGTGTTAGTCCTCTTCTACTTAAGTCGGCATTGTGCCTTTTGAATTTAATTCCGATGCAATGTCTGTGTTTCATCGCCAATAAGAACGTCCAAGGGATACAGTAAACCTGAAGTGAAGCATCGGAATCTAAAACAGGACTCACAGGAGAGATTCAAATCATAGTAAGTTAGAGTATCACTCCTCTTGTACTTAAGTCGGTATTCTGCCTTTTGTATTAAATTCGGATGCAATTACGGTGCTTCATTGTCAATAAGAAGGTCCAAGTGATACAGTAAACCTTCAGTGAAGCATCGGAATCTAAAACTGGACTCACAGGAGAGGTTCAAATCATAGAATGTTAGAGTGTCAGTCCTCTTTTACTTAAGTCGGCATTGTGCCTTTTGTATTAAATTCGGATGCAATTTCTGTGTTTCATCGTCAATAAGAAGGTCGAAGGGATACAGTAAACCTGAAGTGAAGCATCAGAATCTCAAACTGGACTCACAGGAGAGGTTCAAATCATAGAAAGTTAGAGGGTCGGTCCTCTTTTACTTAAGTCGGCAATGTGCCTTTTGTATTAAGTTCCGATGGAATTTCTGTGTTTCATCGTCAATCAGAAGTTGAACGGTATACAGTAAACCCGAAGTGAACCATCGGAATCTAAAACTGGACTCACAGGAGGGATTCAAATCATAGAAAGTGAGAGTGCCAGTCCTCTTGTACTTAAGTCGGCATTGTGCCATTTTTATTAAATTCGGATGCAATTTCTGTGTTTCATCGTCAATAAGAAGGTCCAAGATATACAGTAAACCTGAAGTGAAGCATCAGAATCCAAAACTAGACTCACAGGAGAGGTTCAAATCATAGAAAGTTAGAGTGTCACTCCTCTTGTACTTATGTCGGTATTGTGCCATTTGTATTAAACTCGGATGCCATTTCTGTGTTTCATCGACAATAAGAAAGTCCAAGGGATACAGTAAACCAGAAGTGAAGCATCGGAATCTAAAACTGGAATCACAGGAGAGGTTCAAATCTTAGAAAGTTAGAATGTCAGTCCTCTTGTACTTAAGTGGGCATTGAGCCTTTTGTATTAAATTCGGAAACAATTTCTGTGTTTCATCGTCAATAAGAAGGTCCAAGATATACAGTAAACCTGAAGTGAAGCTTCGGAATCTGAAACTGGACTCACAGGAGAGGTTCAAATCATAGAAAGTTACAGTATCAGTCCTCTTGTACTTAAGTCGGCATTGTGCCTTTTGAATTTATTTTCGATGCAATCTCTGTGTTTCATCGTCAATAAGAAGGTCCAAGGGATACAGTAAACCTGAAGTGAAACATCGGAATCTAAAACTGGACTCACAGGAGAGGTTCAAATCATTGAATATTAGAGTGTCAGTCCTCTTGTACTTAGGTCGGCATTGTGCCTTTTGAATTTAATTCCGATGCATATTCTGTGTTTCGTCGTCAATAAGAAGGTGCAAGGTATACAGTAAATCTGAAGTGAAGCATCGGAATCTAATACTTGACTCACAGAATAGGTTCAAATAATAGAAAGTGAGAGTGTTAGTCCTCTTCTACTTATGTCGGCATTGTGCCTTTTGAATTTAATTCCGATGCAATTTCTGTGTTTCATCGTCAATAAGAAGGTGCAAGGTATACAGTAAACCTGAAGTGAAGCATCGGAATCTGAAACTGGACTCACAGAAGAGGTTCAAATCATAGAAAGTGAGAGTGTTAGTCCTCTTCTACTTAGGTCGGCATTGTGCCTTTTGAATTTAATTCCAATGCAATGTCTGTGTTTCATCGCCAATAAGAACGTCCAAGGGATACAGTAAACCTGAAGTGAAGCATCGGAATCTGAAACTGGACTCACAGGAGAGGTTCAAATCATAGAAAGTTACAGTATCAGTCCTCTTGTACTTAAGTCGGCATTGTGCCTTTTGAATTTATTTTCGATGCAATCTCTGTGTTTCATCGTCAATAAGAAGGTCCAAGGGATACAGTAAACCTGAAGTGAAACATCGGAATCTAAAACTGGACTCACAGGAGAGGTTCAAATCATAGAAAGTGAGAGTGTTAGTCCTCTTGTACTTAAGTCGCCATTGCGATTTTTGTATTAAATTCGGATGCAGTATCTGTTATTCATCGTCAATAAGAAGGTCTAAGGGATACAGTAAACCTGAAGTGAAGCATCGTAATCTAAACCTGGACTCACAGGAGAGGTTCAAATCATAGAAAGTTAGAGTGTCAGTCCTCTTGTACTTAAGTCGGCATTGTGCCTTTTGTATTAAATTCGGATGCAATTTCTGTGTTTCATCGTCAATAAGAAGGTCGAAGGGATACAGTAAACCTGAAGTGAAGCATCGGAATCTAAAACTGGACTCACAGGAGAGGTTCAAATCATAGAATATTAGAGTGTCAGTCCTCTTGTACTTAGGTCGGCATTGTGCCTTTTGAATTTAATTCCGATGCAATTTCTGTGTTTCATCGTCAATAAGAAGGTGCAAGGTATACAGTAAATCTGAAGTGAAGCATCGGAATCTAAATCTGGACTCACAGAATAGGTTCAAATAATAGAAAGTGAGAGTGTTAGTCCTCTTCTACTTAGGTCGGCATTGTGCCTTTTGAATTTAATTCCGATGCAATTTCTGTGTTTCATCGTCAATAAGAAGGTGCAAGGTATACAGTAAACCTGAATTGAAGCATCGGAATCTGAAACTGGACTCACAGAAGAGGTTCAAATCATAGAAAGTGAGAGTGTTAGTCCTCTTCTACTTAGGTCGGCATTGTGCCTTTTGAATTTAATTCCAATGCAATGTCTGTGTTTCATCGCCAATAAGAACGTCCAAGGGATACAGTAAACCTGAAGTGAAGCATCGGAATCTAAAACAGGACTCACAGGAGAGATTCAAATCATAGTAAGTTAGAGTATCACTCCTCTTGTACTTAAGTCGGTATTCTGCCTTTTGTATTAAATTCGGATGCAATTTCGGTGCTTCATCGTCAATAAGAAGGTCCAAGTGATACAGTAAACCTTCAGTGAAGCATCGGAATCTAAAACTGGACTCACAGGAGAGGTTCAAATCATAGAATGTTAGAGTGTCAGTCCTCTTTTACTTAAGTCGGCATTGTGCCTTTTGTATTAAATTCGGATGCAATTTCTGTGTTTCATTGTCAATAAGAAGGTCGAAGGGATACAGTAAACCTGAAGTGAAGCATCAGAATCTCAAACTGGACTCACAGGAGAGGTTCAAATCATAGAAAGTTAGAGGGTCGGTCCTCTTTTACTTAAGTCGGCAATGTGCCTTTTGTATTAAGTTCCGATGGAATTTCTGTGTTTCATCGTCAATCAGAAGTTGAACGGTATACAGTAAACCCGAAGTGAACCATCGGAATCTAAAACTGGACTCACAGGAGGGATTCAAATCATAGAAAGTGAGAGTGCCAGTCCTCTTGTACTTAAGTCGGCATTGTGCCATTTTTATTAAATTCGGATGCAATTTCTGTGTTTCATCGTCAATAAGAAGGTCCAAGATATACAGTAAACCTGAAGTGAAGCATCGGAATCCAAAACTAGACTCACAGGAGAGGTTCAAATCATAGAAAGTTAGAGTGTCACTCCTCTTGTACTTAAGTCGGTATTGTGCCATTTGTATTAAACTCGGATGCCATTTCTGTGTTTCATCGACAATAAGAAAGTCCAAGGGATACAGTAAACCAGAAGTGAAGCATCGGAATCTAAAACTGGAGTCACAGGAGAGGTTCAAATCATAGAAAGTTAGAATGTCAGTCCTCTTGTACTTAAGTGGGTATTGAGCCTTTTGTATTAAATTCGGAAACAATTTCTGTGTTTCATCGTCAATAAGAAGGTCCAAGATATACAGTAAACCTGAAGTGAAGCTTCGGAATCTGAAACTGGACTCACAGGAGAGGTTCAAATCATAGAAAGTTACAGTATCAGTCCTCTTGTACTTAAGTCGGCATTGTGCCTTTTGAATTTATTTTCGATGCAATCTCTGTGTTTCATCGTCAATAAGAAGGTCCAAGGGATACAGTAAACCTGAAGTGAAACATCGGAATCTAAAACTGGACTCACAGGAGAGGTTCAAATCATAGAAAGTGAGAGTGTCAGTCCTCTTGTACTTAAGTCGCCATTGCGATTTTTGTATTAAATTCAGATGCAATATCTGTTATTCATCGTCAATAAGAAGGTCTAAGGGATACAGTAAACCTGAAGTGAAGCATCGTAATCTAAAAATGGACTCACAGGAGAGGTTCAAATCATAGAAAGTTAGAGTGTCAGTCCTCTTGTACTTAAGTCGGCATTGTACCTTTTGTATTAAATTCGGATGCAAACTCTGTGTTTCATCGTCAATTAGAAGGTCCAAGGGATAAAGTAAACCTGAAGTGAAGCATCGGAATCTAAAACTGGACTCACAGGAGAGGTTCAAATCATAGAATATTAGAGTGTCAGTCCCCTTGTACTTAGGTCGGCATTGTGCCTTTTGAATTTAATTCCGATGCAAATTCTGTGTTTCATCGTCAATAAGAAGGTGCAAGGTATACAGTAAATCTGAAGTGAATCATCGGAATCTAATACTTGACTCACAGAATAGGTTCAAATAATAGAAAGTGAGAGTGTTAGTCCTCTTCTACTTAGGTCGGCATTGTGCCTTTTGAATTTAATTCCGATGCAATTTCTGTGTTTCATCGTCAATAAGAAGGTGCAAGGTATACAGTAAACCTGAAGTGAAGCATCGGAAACCTAAACTGGACCCACAGAAGAGGTTCAAATCATAGAAAGTGAGAGTGTTAGTCCTCTTCTACTTAGGTCGGCATTGTGCCTTTAGAAATTAATTCCAATGCAATGTCTGTGTTTCATCGCCAATAAGAACGTCCAAGGGATACAGTAAACCTGAAGTGAAGAATCGGAATCTAAAATTGGACTCACAGGAGAGATTCAAATCATAGAAAGTTAGAGTATCACTCCTCTAGTACTTAAGTCGGTATTCTGCCTTTTGTATTAAATTCGGATGCAATTTCGGTGCTTCATCGTCAATAAGAAGGTCCAAGTGATACAGTAAACCTTCAGTGAAGCATCGGAATCTAAAACTGGACTCGCAATAGAGGTGCAAATCATAGAATGTTAGAGTGTCAGTCCTCTTTTACTTAAATCGGCATTGTGCCTTTTGTATTAAATTCGGATGCAATTTCTGTGTTTCATCGTCAATAAGAAGGTCGAAGGGATACAGTAAACCTGAAGTGAAGCATCAGAATCTCAAACTGGACTCACAGGAGAGGTTCAAATCATAGAAAGTTAGAGGGTCGGTCCTCTTTTACTTAAGTCGGCAATGTGCCTTTTGTATTAAGTTCCGATGGAATTTCTGTGTTTCATCGTCAATCAGAAGTTGAACGGTATACAGTAAACCCGAAGTGAACCATCGGAATCTAAAACTGGACTCACAGGAGGGATTCAAATCATAGAAAGTAAGAGTGCCAGTCCTCTTGTACTTAAGTCGGCATTGTGCCATTTTTATTAAATTCGGATGCAATTTCTGTGTTTCATCGTCAATAAGAAGGTCCAAGATATACAGTAAACCTGAAGTGAAGCATCGGAATCCAAAACTAGACTCACAGGAGAGGTTCAAATCATAGAAAGTTAGAGTGTCACTCCTCTTGTACTTAAGTCGGTATTGTGCCATTTGTATTAAACTCGGATGCCATTTCTGTGTTTCATCGACAATAAGAAAGTCCAAGGGATACAGTAAACCAGAAGTGAAGCATCGGAATCTAAAACTGGAGTCTCAGGAGAGGTTCAAATCATAGAAAGTTAGAATGTCAGTCCTCTTGTACTTAAGTGGGCATTGAGCCTTTTGTATTAAATTCGGAAACAATTTCTGTGTTTCATCGTCAATAAGAAGGTCCAAGATATACAGTAAACCTGAAGTGAAGCTTCGGAATCTGAAACTGGACTCACAGGAGAGGTTCAAATCATTGAAAGTTACAGTATCAGTCCTCTTGTACTTAAGTCGGCATTGTGCCTTTTGAATTTATTTTCGATGCAATCTCTGTGTTTCATCGTCAATAAGAAGGTCCAAGGGATACAGTAAACCTGAAGTGAAACATCGGAATCTAAAACTGGACTCACAGGAGAGGTTCAAATCATAGAAAGTGAGAGTGTCAGTCCTCTTGTACTTAAGTCGCCATTGCGATTTTTGTATTAAATTCGGATGCAATATCTGTTATTCATCGTCAATAAGAAGGTCTAAGGGATACAGTAAACCTGAAGTGAAGCATCGTAATCTAAACCTGGACTCACAGGAGAGCTTCAAATCATAGAAAGTTAGAGTGTCAGTCCTCTTGTACTTAAGTCGGCATTGTACCTTTTGTATTAAATTCGGATGCAAACTCTGTGTTTCATCGTCAATTAGAAGGTCCAAGGGATAAAGTAAACCTGAAGTGAAGCATCGGAATCTAAAACTGGACTCATAGGAGCGGTTCAAATCATAGAATATTAGTGTGTCAGTCCTCTTGTACTTAGGTCGGCATTGTGCCTTTTGAATTTAATTCCGATGCAAATTCTGTGTTTCATCGTCAATAAGAAGGTGCAAGGTATACAGTAAATCTGAAGTGAAGCATCGGAATCTAAAACTTGACTCACAGAATAGGTTCAAATAATAGAAAGTGAGAGTGTTAGTCCTCTTCTACTTAGGTCGGCATTGTGCCTTTTGAATTTAATTCCGATGCAATTTCTGTGTTTCATCGTCAATAAGAAGGTGCAAGGTATACAGTAAACCTGAAGTGAAGCATCGGAATCTGAAAATGGACTCACAGAAGAGGTTCAAATCATAGAAAGTGAGAGTGTTAGTCCTCTTCTACTTAGGTCGGCATTGTGCCTTTTGAATTTAATTCCAGTGCAATGTCTGTGTTTCATCGCCAATAAGAATGTCCAAGGGATACAGTAAACCTGAAGTGAAGCATCGGAATCTAAAATTGGACTCACAGGAGAGATTCAAATCATAGAAAGTTAGAGTATCACTCCTCTAGTACTTAAGTCGGTATTCTGCCTTTTGTATTAAATTCGGATGCAATTTCGGTGCTTCATCGTCAATAAGAAGGTCCAAGTGATACAGTAAACCTGAAGTGAAGCATCGGAATCCAAAACTAGACTCACAGGAGAGGTTCAAATCATAGAAAGTTAGAGTGTCACTCCTCTTGTACTTAAGTCGGTATTGTGCCATTTGTATTAAACTCGGATGCCATTTCTGTGTTTCATCGACAATAAGAAAGTCCAAGGGATACAGTAAACCAGAAGTGAAGCATCGGAATCTAAAACTGGAGTCTCAGGAGAGGTTCAAATCATAGAAAGTTAGAATGTCAGTCCTCTTGTACTTAAGTGGGCATTGAGCCTTTTGTATTAAATTCGGAAACAATTTCTGTGTTTCATCGTCAATAAGAAGGTCCAAGATATACAGTAAACCTGAAGTGAAGCTTCGGAATCTGAAACTGGACTCACAGGAGAGGTTCAAATCATAGAAAGTTACAGTATCAGTCCTCTTGTACTTAAGTCGGCATTGTGCCTTTTGAATTTATTTTCGATGCAATCTCTGTGTTTCATCGTCAATAAGAAGGTCCAAGGGATACAGTAAACCTGAAGTGAAACATCGGAATCTAAAACTGGACTCACAGGAGAGGTTCAAATCATAGAAAGTGAGAGTGTCAGTCCTCTTGTACTTAAGTCGCCATTGCGATTTTTGTATTAAATTCGGATGCAATATCTCTTATTCATCGTCAATAAGAAGGTCTAAGGGATACAGTAAACCTGAAGTCAAGCATCGTAATCTAAACCTGGACTCACAGGAGAGCTTCAAATCATAGAAAGTTAGAGTGTCAGTCCTCTTGTACTTAAGTCGGCATTGTACCTTTTGTATTAAATTCGGATGCAAACTCTGTGTTTCATCGTCAATTAGAAGGTTTAAGGGATAAAGTAAACCTGAAGTGAAGCATCGGAATCTAAAACTGGACTCACAGGAGAGGTTCAAATCATAGAATATTAGTGTGTCAGTCCTCTTGTACTTAGGTCGGCATTGTGCCTTTTGAATTTAATTCCGATGCAAATTCTGTGTTTCATCGTCAATAAGAAGGTGCAAGGTATACAGTAAATCTGAAGTGAAGCATCGGAATCTAAAACTTGACTCACAGAATAGGTTCAAATAATAGAAAGTGAGAGTGTTAGTCCTCTTCTACTTAGGTCGGCATTGTGCCTTTTGAATTTAATTCCGATGCAATTTCTGTGTTTCATCGTCAATAAGAAGGTGCAAGGTATACAGTAAACCTGAAGTGAAGCATCGGAATCTGAAAATGGACTCACAGAAGAGGTTCAAATCATAGAAAGTGAGAGTGTTAGTCCTCTTCTACTTAGGTCGGCATTGTGCCTTTTGAATTTAATTATAATGCAATGTCTGTGTTTCATCGCCAATAAGAATGTCCAAGGGATACAGTAAACCTGAAGTGAAGCATCGGAATCTAAAATTGGACTCACAGGAGAGATTCAAATCATAGAAAGTTAGAGTATCACTCCTCTAGTACTTAAGTCGGTATTCTGCCTTTTGTATTAAATTCGGATGCAATTTCGGTGCTTCATCGTCAATAAGAAGGTCCAAGTGATACAGTAAACCTTCAGTGAAGCATCGGAATCTAAAACTGGACTCGCAATAGAGGTGCAAATCATAGAATGTTAGAGTGTCAGTCCTCTTTTACTTAAGTCGGCATTGTGCCTTTTGTATTAAATTCGGATGCAATTTCTGTGTTTCATCGTCAATAAGAAGGTCGAAGGGATACAGTAAACCTGAAGTGAAGCATCAGAATCTCAAACTGGACTCACAGGAGAGTTTCAAATCATAGAAAGTTAGAGGGTCGGTCCTCTTTTACTTAAGTCGGCAATGTGCCTTTTGTATTAAGTTTCGATGGAATTTCTGTGTTTCATCGTCATTCAGAAGTTGAACGGTATACAGTAAACCCGAAGTGAACCATCGGAATCTAAAACTGGACTCACAGGAGGGATTCAAATCATAGAAAGTGAGAGTGCCAGTCCTCTTGTACTTAAGTCGGCATAGTGCAATTTTTATTAAATTCGGATGCAATTTCTGTGTTTCATCGTCAATAAGAAGGTCCAAGATATACAGTAAACCTGAAGTGAAGCATCGGAATCCAAAACTAGACTCACAGGAAAGGTTCAAATCATAGAAAGTTAGAGTGTCACTCCTCTTGTACTTAAGTCGGTATTGTGCCATTTGTATTAAACTCGGATGCCATTTCTGTGTTTCATCGACAATAAGAAAGTCCAAGGGATACAGTAAACCAGAAGTGAAGCATCGGAATCTAAAACTGGAGTCTCAGGAGAGGTTCAAATCATAGAAAGTTAGAATGTCAGTCCTTTTGTACTTAAGTGGGCATTGAGCCTTTTGTATTAAATTCGGAAACAATTTCTGTGTTTCATCGTCAATAAGAAGGTCCAAGATATACAGTAAACCTGAAGTGAAGCTTCGGAATCTGAAACTGGACTCACAGGAGAGGTTCAAATCATAGAAAGTTACAGTATCAGTCCTCTTGTACTTAAGTCGGCATTGTGCCTTTTGAATTTAATTTCGATGCAATCTCTGTGTTTCATCGTCAATATGAATGTCCAAGGGATACAGTAAACCTGAAGTGAAACATCGGAATCTAAAACTGGACTCACAGGAGAGGTTCAAATCATAGAAAGTGAGAGTGTCAGTCCTCTTATACTTAAGTCGCCATTGCGATTTTTGTATTAAATTCGGATGCAATATCTCTTATTCATCGTCAATAAGAAGGTCTAAGGGATACAGTAAACCTGAAGTGAAGCATCGTAATCTAAACCTGGACTCACAGGAGAGGTTCAAATCATAGAATGTTAGAGTGTCAGTCCTCTTGTACTTAAGTCGGCATTGTACTTTTTGTATTAAATTCGGATGCAAACTCTGTGTTTCATCGTCAATTAGAAGGTCCAAGGGATAAAGTAAACCTGAAGTGAAGCATCGGAATCTAAAACTGGACTCACAGGAGAGGTTCAAATCATAGAATATTAGAGTGTCAGTCCTCTTGTACTTAGGTCGGCATTGTGCATTTTGCATTTAATTCCGATGCAATTTCTGTGTTTCATCGTCAATAAGAAGGCGCAAGGTATACAGTAAATCTGAAGTGAAGCATCGGAATCTAAAACTGGACTCACAGAATAGGTTCAAATAATAGAAAGTGAGAGTGTTAGTCCTCTTGTACTTAGGTCGGCATTGTGCTTTTGAATTTAATTCCGATTCAATTTCTGTGTTTCATCGTCAATAAGAAGGTCGAAGGGATACAGCAAACCTGAAGTGAAGCATCAGAATCTAAAACTGGACTCACAGGAGAGGTTCAAATCGTAGAAAGTTAGAGGGTCTGTCCTCTTTTACTTAAGTCGGCATTGTGCCTTTTGTATTAAATTCCGATGCAATTTCTGTGTTTCATCGTCAATAAGAAGGTGCAAGGTATACAGTAAATCTGAAGTGAAGCATTGGAATCTAAAACTGGACTCACAGGAGTGACTCAAATCATAGAACGTGAGAGTGTCATTCCTCTTCTACTTAAGTCGGTATAGTGCCATTTATATTAACCGCGGATGGAATTTCTGTGTTTCATCGTCAATAAGAAAGTCCAAGGGATACAGTAAACCAGAAGTGAAGCATCGGAATCCTAAACCGGACTCTCAGGAGAGGTTCAAATCATAGAAAGTTAGAATGTCAGTCCTCTTGGACTTAAGTCGGCATTGTGCCATTTGTATTAAATTCGGATGCAATTTCTGTGTTTTATTGTCTATAAGAAGGTCCAAGGGATACAGTAAACCTGAAGTGAAGCATCGGAATCTAAAACTGGACTCACTGGAGAGGTTCAAATCATAGAAAGTTAGAGTATCAGTCCTCTTGTACTTAAGTCGGCATTGTGCCTTTTGAATTTAAATTCGATGCAATCTCTGTGGTTTATCGTAAATAAGAAGGTCCAAGGGATACAGTAAACCTGAAGTGAAGCATCGGAATCTAAAACTGGACTCACAGGAGAGGTTCATATCAAAGAAAGTGAGAGTGTCAGTCCTCTTGTACTTAACTCGCCATTGCGATTTTTGTATTAAATTCGAATGCAATATCTGTGTTTCATCGTCAATATGAAGGTCTAAGGGATACAGTAAACCTGAAGTGAAGCATCGGAATCTAATCCTGGACTCACAGGAGAGGTTCAAATCATAGAAAGTTAGAGTGTCAGTCCTCTTCTACTTAGGTCGGCATTGTGCGTTTTGAATTTAATTCCGATGCAATGTCTGTGTTTCATCGCCAATAAGAACGTCCAAGGGATACAGTAAACCTGAAGTGAAGCATCGGAATCTAAAACTGGACTCACAGGAGAGATTCAAATCATAGAAAGTTAGAGTATCACTCCTCTTGTACTTAAGTCGGTATTGTGCCTTTTGTATTAAATTCGGATGCAATTTCGGTGCTTCATCGTCAATAAGAAGGTCCAAGTGATACAGTAAACCTTCAGTGAAGCATCGGAATCTAAAACTGGACTCCCAATAGAGGTGCAAATCATAGAATGTTAGAGTGTCAGTCCTCTTTTACTTAAGTCGGCATTGTACCTTTTGTTTTAAATTCGGATGCAATTTCTGTGTTTCATCGTCAATAAGAAGGTCGAAGGGATACAGTAAACCTGAAGTGAAGCATCAGAATCTCAAACTGGACACACAGGAGAGGTTCAAATCATAGAAAGTTAGAGGGTCGCTCCTCTTTTACTTAAGTCGGCAATGTGCCTTTTGTATTAAGTTCCGATTCAATTTCTGTGTTTCATCGTCAATCAGAAGTTGAACGGTATACAGTAAACCCGAAGTGAACCATCGGAATCTAAAACTGGACTCACAGGAGGGATTCAAATCATAGAAAGTGAGAGTGCCAGTCCTCTTGTACTTAAGTCGGCATTGTGCCATTTTTATTAAATTCGGATGCAATTTCTGTGTTTCATCGTCAATAAGAAAGTCCAAGATATACAGTAAACCTGAAGTGAAGCATCGGAATCCAAAACTAGACTCACAGGAGAGGTTCAAATCATAGAAAGTTAGAGTGTCAGTCCTCTTGTACTTAAGTCGGCATTGTACCTTTTGTATTAAATTCGGATGCAAACTCTGTGTTTCATCGTCAATTAGAAGGTCCAAGGGATAAAGTAAACCTGAAGTGAAGCATCGGAATCTAAAACTGGACTCACAGGAGAGGTTCAAATCATAGAATATTAGAGTGTCAGTCCTCTTGTACTTAGGTCGGCTTTGTGCCTTTTGAATTTAATTCCGATGCAAATTCTGCGTTTCATCGTCAATAAGAAGGTGCAAGGTATACAGTAAATCTGAAGTGAAGCATCGGAATCTAATACTTGACTCACAGAATAGGTTCAAATAATAGAAAGTGAGAGTGTTAGTCCTCTTCTACTTAGGTCGGCATTGTGCCTTTTGAATTTAATTCCGATGCAATTTCTGTGTTTCATCGTCAATAAGTAGGTGCAAGGTATACAGTAAACCTGAAGTGAAGCATCGGAATCTGAAACTGGACTCACAGAAGAGGTTCAAATCATAGAAAGTGAGAGTGTTAGTCCTCTTCTACTTAGGTCGGCATTGTGCCTTTTGAATGTAATTCCAATGCAATGTCTGTGTTTCATCGCCAATAAGAACGTCCAAGGGATACAGTAAACCTGAAGTGAAGCATCGGAATCTAAAATTGGACTCACAGGAGAGATTCAAATCATAGAAAGTTAGAGTATCACTCCTCTAGTACTTAAGTCGGTATTCTGCCTTTTGTATTAAATTCGGATGCAATTTCGGTGCTTCATCGTCAATAAGAAGGTCCAAGTGATACAGTAAACCTTCAGTGAAGCATCGGAATCTAAAACTGGACTCGCAATAGAGGTGCAAATCATAGAATGTTAGAGTGTCAGTCCTCTTTTACTTAAGTCGGCATTGTGCCTTTTGTATTAAATTCGGATGCAATTTCTGTGTTTCATCGTCAATTAGAAGGTCGAAGGGATACAGTATACCTGAAGTGAAGCATCAGAATCTCAAACTGGACTCACAGGAGAGGTTCAAATCATAGAAAGTTAGAGGGTCGGTCCTCTTTTACTTAAGGCGGCAATGTGCCTTTTGTATTAAGTTCCGATGGGATTTCTGTGTTTCATCGTCAATCAGAAGTTGAACGGTATACAGTAAACCCGAAGTGAACCATCGGAATCTAAAACTGGACTCACAGGAGGGATTCAAATCATAGAAAGTGAGAGTGCCAGTCCTCTTGTACTTAAGTCGGCATTGTGCCATTTTTATTAAATTCGGATGCAATTTCTGTGTTTCATCGTCAATAAGAAGGTCCAAGATATACAGTAAACCTGAAGTGAAGCATCGGAATCCAAAACTAGACTCACAGGAGAGGTTCAAATCATAGAAAGTTAGAGTGTCACTCCTCTTGTACTTAAGTCGGTATTGTGCCATTTGTATTAAACTCGGATGCCATTTCTGTGTTTCATCGACAATAAGAAAGTCCAAGGGATACAGTAAACCAGAAGTGAAGCATCGGAATCTAAAACTGGAGTCTCAGGAGAGGTTCAAATAATAGAAAGTTAGAATGTCAGTCCTCTTGTACTTAAGTGGGCATTGAGCCTTTTGTATTAAATTCGGAAACAATTTCTGTGTTTCATCGTCAATAAGAAGGTCCAAGATATACAGTAAACCTGAAGTGAAGCTTCGGAATCTGAAACTGGACTCACAGGAGAGGTTCAAATCATAGAAAGTTACAGTATCAGTCCTCTTGTACTTAAGTCGGCATTGTGCCTTTTGAATTTATTTTCGATGCAATCTCTGTGTTTCATCGTCAATAAGAAGGTCCAAGGGATACAGTAAACCTGAAGTGAAACATCGGAATCTAAAACTGGACTCACAGGAGAGGTTCAAATCATAGAAAGTGAGAGTGTCAGTCCTCTTGTACTTAAGTCGCCATTGCGATTTTTGTATTAAATTCGGATGCAATATCTGTTATTCATCGTCAATAAGAAGGTCTAAGGGATACAGTAAACCTGAAGTGAAGCATCGTAATCTAAACCTGGACTCACAGGAGAGGTTCAAATCATAGAAAGTTAGAGTGTCAGTCCTCTTGTACTTAAGTCGGCACTGTACCTTTTGTATTAAATTCGGATGCAAACTCTGTGTTTCATCGTCAATTAGAAGGTCCAAGGGATAAAGTAAACCTGAAGTGAAGCATCGGAATCTAAAACTGGACTCACAGGAGAGGTTCAAATCATAGAATATTAGAGTGTCAGTCCTCTTGTACTTAGGTCGGCATTGTGCCTTTTGAATTTAATTCCGATGCAATTTCTGTGTTTCATCGTCAATAAGAAGGTGCAAGGTATACAGTAAACCTGAAGTGAAGCATCGGAATCTGAAACTGGACTCACAGAAGAGGTTCAAATCATAGAGAGTGAGAGTGTTAGTCCTTTTCTACTTAGGTCGGCATTGTGCCTTTTGAATTTAATTCCAATGCAATGTCTGTGTTTCATCGCCAATAAGAAAGTCCAAGGGATACAGTAAACCTGAAGTGAAGCATCGGAATCTAAAATTGGACTCACAGGAGAGATTCAAATCATAGAAAGTTAGAGTATCACTCCTCTAGTACTTAAGTCGGTATTCTGCCTTTTGTATTAAATTCGGATGCAATTTCGGTGCTTCATCGTCAATAAGAAGGTCCAAGTGATACAGTAAACCTTCAGTGAAGCATCGGAATCTAAAACTGGACTCACAGGAGAGGTTCAAATCATTGAATATTAGAGTGTCAGTCCTCTTGTACTTAGGTCGGCATTGTGCCTTTTGAATTTAATTCCGATTCATATTCTGTGTTTCATCGTCAATAAGAAGGTGCAAGGTATACAGTAAATCTGAAGTGAAGCATCGGAATCTAATACTTGACTCACAGAATAGGTTCAAATAATAGAAAGTGAGAGTGTTAGTCCTCTTCTACTTATGTCGGCATTGTGCCTTTTGAATTTAATTCCGATGCAATTTCTGTGTTTCATCGTCAATAAGAAGGTGCAAGGTATACAGTAAACCTGAAGTGAAGCATCGGAATCTGAAACTGGACTCACAGAAGAGGTTCAAATCATAGAAAGTGAGATTGTTAGTCCTCTTCTACTTAGGTCGGCATTGTGCCTTTTGAATTTAATTCCAATGCAATGTCTGTGTTTCATCGCCAATAAGAACGTCCAAGGGATACAGTAAACCTGAAGTGAAGCATCGGAATCTGAAACTGGACTCACAGGAGAGGTTCAAATCATAGAAAGTTACAGTATCAGTCCTCTTGTACTTAAGTCGGCATTGTGCCTTTTGAATTTATTTTCGATGCAATCTCTGTGTTTCATCGTCAATAAGAAGGTCCAAGGGATACAGTAAACCTGAAGTGAAACATCGGAATCTAAAACTGGACTCACAGGAGAGGTTCAAATCATAGAAAGTGAGAGTGTTAGTCCTCTTGTACTTAAGTCGCCATTGCGATTTTTGTATTAAATTCGGATGCAGTATCTGTTATTCATCGTCAATAAGAAGGTCTAAGGGATACAGTAAACCTGAAGTGAAGCATCGTAATCTAAACCTGGACTCACAGGAGAGGTTCAAATCATAGAAAGTTAGAGTGTCAGTCCTCTTGTACTTAAGTCGGCATTGTGCCTTTTGTATTAAATTCGGATGCAATTTCTGTGTTTCATCGTCAATAAGAAGGTCGAAGGGATACAGTAAACCTGAAGTGAAGCATCGGAATCTAAAACTGGACTCACAGGAGAGGTTCAAATCATAGAATATTAGAGTGTCAGTCCTCTTGTACTTAGGTCGGCATTGTGCCTTTTGAATTTAATTCCGATGCAATTTCTGTGTTTCATCGTCAATAAGAAGGTGCAAGGTATACAGTAAATCTGAAGTGAAGCATCGGAATCTAAATCTGGACTCACAGAATAGGTTCAAATAATAGAAAGTGAGAGTGTTAGTCCTCTTCTACTTAGGTCGGCATTGTGCCTTTTGAATTTAATTCCGATGCAATTTCTGTGTTTCATCGTCAATAAGAAGGTGCAAGGTATACAGTAAACCTGAATTGAAGCATCGGAATCTGAAACTGGACTCACAGAAGAGGTTCAAATCATAGAAAGTGAGAGTGTTAGTCCTCTTCTACTTAGGTCGGCATTGTGCCTTTTGAATTTAATTCCAATGCAATGTCTGTGTTTCATCGCCAATAAGAACGTCCAAGGGATACAGTAAACCTGAAGTGAAGCATCGGAATCTAAAACAGGACTCACAGGAGAGATTCAAATCATAGTAAGTTAGAGTATCACTCCTCTTGTACTTAAGTCGGTATTCTGCCTTTTGTATTAAATTCGGATGCAATTTCGGTGCTTCATCGTCAATAAGAAGGTCCAAGTGATACAGTAAACCTTCAGTGAAGCATCGGAATCTAAAACTGGACTCACAGGAGAGGTTCAAATCATAGAATGTTAGAGTGTCAGTCCTCTTTTACTTAAGTCGGCATTGTGCCTTTTGTATTAAATTCGGATGCAATTTCTGTGTTTCATTGTCAATAAGAAGGTCGAAGGGATACAGTAAACCTGAAGTGAAGCATCAGAATCTCAAACTGGACTCACAGGAGAGGTTCAAATCATAGAAAGTTAGAGGGTCGGTCCTCTTTTACTTAAGTCGGCAATGTGCCTTTTGTATTAAGTTCCGATGGAATTTCTGTGTTTCATCGTCAATCAGAAGTTGAACGGTATACAGTAAACCCGAAGTGAACCATCGGAATCTAAAACTGGACTCACAGGAGGGATTCAAATCATAGAAAGTGAGAGTGCCAGTCCTCTTGTACTTAAGTCGCCATTGTGCCATTTTTATTAAATTCGGATGCAATTTCTGTGTTTCATCGTCAATAAGAAGGTCCAAGATATACAGTAAACCTGAAGTGAAGCATCGGAATCCAAAACTAGACTCACAGGAGAGGTTCAAATCATAGAAAGTTAGAGTGTCACTCCTCTTGTACTTAAGTCGGTATTGTGCCATTTGTATTAAACTCGGATGCCATTTCTGTGTTTCATCGACAATAAGAAAGTCCAAGGGATACAGTAAACCAGAAGTGAAGCATCGGAATCTAAAACTGGAGTCTCAGGAGAGGTTCAAATCATAGAAAGTTAGAATGTCAGTCCTCTTGTACTTAAGTGGGCATTGAGCCTTTTGTATTAAATTCGGAAACAATTTCTGTGTTTCATCGTCAATAAGAAGGTCCAAGATATACAGTAAACCTGAAGTGAAGCTTCGGAATCTGAAACTGGACTCACAGGAGAGGTTCAAATCATTGAAAGTTACAGTATCAGTCCTCTTGTACTTAAGTCGGCATTGTGCCTTTTGAATTTATTTTCGATGCAATCTCTGTGTTTCATCGTCAATAAGAAGGTCCAAGGGATACAGTAAACCTGAAGTGAAACATCGGAATCTAAAACTGGACTCACAGGAGAGGTTCAAATCATAGAAAGTGAGAGTGTCAGTCCTCTTGTACTTAAGTCGCCATTGCGATTTTTGTATTAAATTCGGATGCAATATCTGTTATTCATCGTCAATAAGAAGGTCTAAGGGATACAGTAAACCTGAAGTGAAGCATCGTAATCTAAACCTGGACTCACAGGAGAGCTTCAAATCATAGAAAGTTAGAGTGTCAGTCCTCTTGTACTTAAGTCGGCATTGTACCTTTTGTATTAAATTCGGATGCAAACTCTGTGTTTCATCGTCAATTAGAAGGTCCAAGGGATAAAGTAAACCTGAAGTGAAGCATCGGAATCTAAAACTGGACTCATAGGAGAGGTTCAAATCATAGAATATTAGTGTGTCAGTCCTCTTGTACTTAGGTCGGCATTGTGCCTTTTGAATTTAATTCCGATGCAAATTCTGTGTTTCATCGTCAATAAGAAGGTGCAAGGTATACAGTAAATCTGAAGTGAAGCATCGGAATCTAAAACTTGACTCACAGAATAGGTTCAAATAATAGAAAGTGAGAGTGTTAGTCCTCTTCTACTTAGGTCGGCATTGTGCCTTTTGAATTTAATTCCGATGCAATTTCTGTGTTTCATCGTCAATAAGAAGGTGCAAGGTATACAGTAAACCTGAAGTGAAGCATCGGAATCTGAAAATGGACTCACAGAAGAGGTTCAAATCATAGAAAGTGAGAGTGTTAGTCCTCTTCTACTTAGGTCGGCATTGTGCCTTTTGAATTTAATTCCAATGCAATGTCTGTGTTTCATCGCCAATAAGAATGTCCAAGGGATACAGTAAACCTGAAGTGAAGCATCGGAATCTAAAATTGGACTCACAGGAGAGATTCAAATCATAGAAAGTTAGAGTATCACTCCTCTAGTACTTAAGTCGGTATTCTGCCTTTTGTATTAAATTCGGATGCAATTTCGGTGCTTCATCGTCAATAAGAAGGTCCAAGTGATACAGTAAACCTGAAGTGAAGCATCGGAATCCAAAACTAGACTCACAGGAGAGGTTCAAATCATAGAAAGTTAGAGTGTCACTCCTCTTGTACTTAAGTCGGTATTGTGCCATTTGTATTAAACTCGGATGCCATTTCTGTGTTTCATCGACAATAAGAAAGTCCAAGGGATACAGTAAACCAGAAGTGAAGCATCGGAATCTAAAACTGGAGTCTCAGGAGAGGTTCAAATCATAGAAAGTTAGAATGTCAGTCCTCTTGTACTTAAGTGGGCATTGAGCCTTTTGTATTAAATTCGGAAACAATTTCTGTGTTTCATCGTCAATAAGAAGGTCCAAGATATACAGTAAACCTGAAGTGAAGCTTCGGAATCTGAAACTGGACTCACAGGAGAGGTTCAAATCATAGAAAGTTACAGTATCAGTCCTCTTGTACTTAAGTCGGCATTGTGCCTTTTGAATTTATTTTCGATGCAATCTCTGTGTTTCATCGTCAATAAGAAGGTCCAAGGGATACAGTAAACCTGAAGTGAAACATCGGAATCTAAAACTGGACTCACAGGAGAGGTTCAAATCATAGAAAGTGAGAGTGTCAGTCCTCTTGTACTTAAGTCGCCATTGCGATTTTTGTATTAAATTCGGATGCAATATCTCTTATTCATCGTCAATAAGAAGGTCTAAGGGATACAGTAAACCTGAAGTCAAGCATCGTAATCTAAACCTGGACTCACAGGAGAGCTTCAAATCATAGAAAGTTAGAGTGTCAGTCCTCTTGTACTTAAGTCGGCATTGTACCTTTTGTATTAAATTCGGATGCAAACTCTGTGTTTCATCGTCAATTAGAAGGTTTAAGGGATAAAGTAAACCTGAAGTGAAGCATCGGAATCTAAAACTGGACTCACAGGAGAGGTTCAAATCATAGAATATTAGTGTGTCAGTCCTCTTGTACTTAGGTCGGCATTGTGCCTTTTGAATTTAATTCCGATGCAAATTCTGTGTTTCATCGTCAATAAGAAGGTGCAAGGTATACAGTAAATCTGAAGTGAAGCATCGGAATCTAAAACTTGACTCACAGA
This sequence comes from Schistocerca serialis cubense, assembly GCF_023864345.2. Lineage (NCBI taxonomy): Eukaryota > Metazoa > Arthropoda > Insecta > Orthoptera > Acrididae > Schistocerca > Schistocerca serialis. The sequence continues at coordinate 19,197,227 of NC_064648.1, forward strand.
ATAGGTTCAAATAATAGAAAGTGAGAGTGTTAGTCCTCTTCTACTTAGGTCGGCATTGTGCCTTTTGAATTTAATTCCGATGCAATTTCTGTGTTTCATCGTCAATAAGAAGGTGCAAGGTATACAGTAAACCTGAAGTGAAGCATCGGAATCTGAAAATGGACTCACAGAAGAGGTTCAAATCATAGAAAGTGAGAGTGTTAGTCCTCTTCTACTTAGGTCGGCATTGTGCCTTTTGAATTTAATTATAATGCAATGTCTGTGTTTCATCGCCAATAAGAATGTCCAAGGGATACAGTAAACCTGAAGTGAAGCATCGGAATCTAAAATTGGACTCACAGGAGAGATTCAAATCATAGAAAGTTAGAGTATCACTCCTCTAGTACTTAAGTCGGTATTCTGCCTTTTGTATTAAATTCGGATGCAATTTCGGTGCTTCATCGTCAATAAGAAGGTCCAAGTGATACAGTAAACCTTCAGTGAAGCATCGAAATCTAAAACTGGACTCGCAATAGAGGTGCAAATCATAGAATGTTAGAGTGTCAGTCCTCTTTTACTTAAGTCGGCATTGTGCCTTTTGTATTAAATTCGGATGCAATTTCTGTGTTTCATCGTCAATAAGAAGGTCGAAGGGATACAGTAAACCTGAAGTGAAGCATCAGAATCTCAAACTGGACTCACAGGAGAGTTTCAAATCATAGAAAGTTAGAGGGTCGGTCCTCTTTTACTTAAGTCGGCAATGTGCCTTTTGTATTAAGTTTCGATGGAATTTCTGTGTTTCATCGTCATTCAGAAGTTGAACGGTATACAGTAAACCCGAAGTGAACCATCGGAATCTAAAACTGGACTCACAGGAGGGATTCAAATCATAGAAAGTGAGAGTGCCAGTCCTCTTGTACTTAAGTCGGCATAGTGCAATTTTTATTAAATTCGGATGCAATTTCTGTGTTTCATCGTCAATAAGAAGGTCCAAGATATACAGTAAACCTGAAGTGAAGCATCGGAATCCAAAACTAGACTCACAGGAAAGGTTCAAATCATAGAAAGTTAGAGTGTCACTCCTCTTGTACTTAAGTCGGTATTGTGCCATTTGTATTAAACTCGGATGCCATTTCTGTGTTTCATCGACAATAAGAAAGTCCAAGGGATACAGTAAACCAGAAGTGAAGCATCGGAATCTAAAACTGGAGTCTCAGGAGAGGTTCAAATCATAGAAAGTTAGAATGTCAGTCCTTTTGTACTTAAGTGGGCATTGAGCCTTTTGTATTAAATTCGGAAACAATTTCTGTGTTTCATCGTCAATAAGAAGGTCCAAGATATACAGTAAACCTGAAGTGAAGCTTCGGAATCTGAAACTGGACTCACAGGAGAGGTTCAAATCATAGAAAGTTACAGTATCAGTCCTCTTGTACTTAAGTCGGCATTGTGCCTTTTGAATTTAATTTCGATGCAATCTCTGTGTTTCATCGTCAATATGAATGTCCAAGGGATACAGTAAACCTGAAGTGAAACATCGGAATCTAAAACTGGACTCACAGGAGAGGTTCAAATCATAGAAAGTGAGAGTGTCAGTCCTCTTATACTTAAGTCGCCATTGCGATTTTTGTATTAAATTCGGATGCAATATCTCTTATTCATCGTCAATAAGAAGGTCTAAGGGATACAGTAAACCTGAAGTGAAGCATCGTAATCTAAACCTGGACTCACAGGAGAGGTTCAAATCATAGAATGTTAGAGTGTCAGTCCTCTTGTACTTAAGTCGGCATTGTACTTTTTGTATTAAATTCGGATGCAAACTCTGTGTTTCATCGTCAATTAGAAGGTCCAAGGGATAAAGTAAACCTGAAGTGAAGCATCGGAATCTAAAACTGGACTCACAGGAGAGGTTCAAATCATAGAATATTAGAGTGTCAGTCCTCTTGTACTTAGGTCGGCATTGTGCATTTTGCATTTAATTCCGATGCAATTTCTGTGTTTCATCGTCAATAAGAAGGCGCAAGGTATACAGTAAATCTGAAGTGAAGCATCGGAATCTAAAACTGGACTCACAGAATAGGTTCAAATAATAGAAAGTGAGAGTGTTAGTCCTCTTGTACTTAGGTCGGCATTGTGCTTTTGAATTTAATTCCGATTCAATTTCTGTGTTTCATCGTCAATAAGAAGGTCGAAGGGATACAGCAAACCTGAAGTGAAGCATCAGAATCTAAAACTGGACTCACAGGAGAGGTTCAAATCGTAGAAAGTTAGAGGGTCTGTCCTCTTTTACTTAAGTCGGCATTGTGCCTTTTGTATTAAATTCCGATGCAATTTCTGTGTTTCATCGTCAATAAGAAGGTGCAAGGTATACAGTAAATCTGAAGTGAAGCATTGGAATCTAAAACTGGACTCACAGGAGTGACTCAAATCATAGAACGTGAGAGTGTCATTCCTCTTCTACTTAAGTCGGTATAGTGCCATTTATATTAACCGCGGATGGAATTTCTGTGTTTCATCGTCAATAAGAAAGTCCAAGGGATACAGTAAACCAGAAGTGAAGCATCGGAATCCTAAACCGGACTCTCAGGAGAGGTTCAAATCATAGAAAGTTAGAATGTCAGTCCTCTTGGACTTAAGTCGGCATTGTGCCATTTGTATTAAATTCGGATGCAATTTCTGTGTTTTATTGTCTATAAGAAGGTCCAAGGGATACAGTAAACCTGAAGTGAAGCATCGGAATCTAAAACTGGACTCACTGGAGAGGTTCAAATCATAGAAAGTTAGAGTATCAGTCCTCTTGTACTTAAGTCGGCATTGTGCCTTTTGAATTTAAATTCGATGCAATCTCTGTGGTTTATCGTAAATAAGAAGGTCCAAGGGATACAGTAAACCTGAAGTGAAGCATCGGAATCTAAAACTGGACTCACAGGAGAGGTTCATATCAAAGAAAGTGAGAGTGTCAGTCCTCTTGTACTTAACTCGCCATTGCGATTTTTGTATTAAATTCGAATGCAATATCTGTGTTTCATCGTCAATATGAAGGTCTAAGGGATACAGTAAACCTGAAGTGAAGCATCGGAATCTAATCCTGGACTCACAGGAGAGGTTCAAATCATAGAAAGTTAGAGTGTCAGTCCTCTTCTACTTAGGTCGGCATTGTGCGTTTTGAATTTAATTCCGATGCAATGTCTGTGTTTCATCGCCAATAAGAACGTCCAAGGGATACAGTAAACCTGAAGTGAAGCATCGGAATCTAAAACTGGACTCACAGGAGAGATTCAAATCATAGAAAGTTAGAGTATCACTCCTCTTGTACTTAAGTCGGTATTGTGCCTTTTGTATTAAATTCGGATGCAATTTCGGTGCTTCATCGTCAATAAGAAGGTCCAAGTGATACAGTAAACCTTCAGTGAAGCATCGGAATCTAAAACTGGACTCCCAATAGAGGTGCAAATCATAGAATGTTAGAGTGTCAGTCCTCTTTTACTTAAGTCGGCATTGTACCTTTTGTTTTAAATTCGGATGCAATTTCTGTGTTTCATCGTCAATAAGAAGGTCGAAGGGATACAGTAAACCTGAAGTGAAGCATCAGAATCTCAAACTGGACACACAGGAGAGGTTCAAATCATAGAAAGTTAGAGGGTCGCTCCTCTTTTACTTAAGTCGGCAATGTGCCTTTTGTATTAAGTTCCGATTCAATTTCTGTGTTTCATCGTCAATCAGAAGTTGAACGGTATACAGTAAACCCGAAGTGAACCATCGGAATCTAAAACTGGACTCACAGGAGGGATTCAAATCATAGAAAGTGAGAGTGCCAGTCCTCTTGTACTTAAGTCGGCATTGTGCCATTTTTATTAAATTCGGATGCAATTTCTGTGTTTCATCGTCAATAAGAAAGTCCAAGATATACAGTAAACCTGAAGTGAAGCATCGGAATCCAAAACTAGACTCACAGGAGAGGTTCAAATCATAGAAAGTTAGAGTGTCAGTCCTCTTGTACTTAAGTCGGCATTGTACCTTTTGTATTAAATTCGGATGCAAACTCTGTGTTTCATCGTCAATTAGAAGGTCCAAGGGATAAAGTAAACCTGAAGTGAAGCATCGGAATCTAAAACTGGACTCACAGGAGAGGTTCAAATCATAGAATATTAGAGTGTCAGTCCTCTTGTACTTAGGTCGGCATTGTGCCTTTTGAATTTAATTCCGATGCAAATTCTGCGTTTCATCGTCAATAAGAAGGTGCAAGGTATACAGTAAATCTGAAGTGAAGCATCGGAATCTAATACTTGACTCACAGAATAGGTTCAAATAATAGAAAGTGAGAGTGTTAGTCCTCTTCTACTTAGGTCGGCATTGTGCCTTTTGAATTTAATTCCGATGCAATTTCTGTGTTTCATCGTCAATAAGTAGGTGCAAGGTATACAGTAAACCTGAAGTGAAGCATCGGAATCTGAAACTGGACTCACAGAAGAGGTTCAAATCATAGAAAGTGAGAGTGTTAGTCCTCTTCTACTTAGGTCGGCATTGTGCCTTTTGAATGTAATTCCAATGCAATGTCTGTGTTTCATCGCCAATAAGAACGTCCAAGGGATACAGTAAACCTGAAGTGAAGCATCGGAATCTAAAATTGGACTCACAGGAGAGATTCAAATCATAGAAAGTTAGAGTATCACTCCTCTAGTACTTAAGTCGGTATTCTGCCTTTTGTATTAAATTCGGATGCAATTTCGGTGCTTCATCGTCAATAAGAAGGTCCAAGTGATACAGTAAACCTTCAGTGAAGCATCGGAATCTAAAACTGGACTCGCAATAGAGGTGCAAATCATAGAATGTTAGAGTGTCAGTCCTCTTTTACTTAAGTCGGCATTGTGCCTTTTGTATTAAATTCGGATGCAATTTCTGTGTTTCATCGTCAATTAGAAGGTCGAAGGGATACAGTATACCTGAAGTGAAGCATCAGAATCTCAAACTGGACTCACAGGAGAGGTTCAAATCATAGAAAGTTAGAGGGTCGGTCCTCTTTTACTTAAGGCGGCAATGTGCCTTTTGTATTAAGTTCCGATGGGATTTCTGTGTTTCATCGTCAATCAGAAGTTGAACGGTATACAGTAAACCCGAAGTGAACCATCGGAATCTAAAACTGGACTCACAGGAGGGATTCAAATCATAGAAAGTGAGAGTGCCAGTCCTCTTGTACTTAAGTCGGCATTGTGCCATTTTTATTAAATTCGGATGCAATTTCTGTGTTTCATCGTCAATAAGAAGGTCCAAGATATACAGTAAACCTGAAGTGAAGCATCGGAATCCAAAACTAGACTCACAGGAGAGGTTCAAATCATAGAAAGTTAGAGTGTCACTCCTCTTGTACTTAAGTCGGTATTGTGCCATTTGTATTAAACTCGGATGCCATTTCTGTGTTTCATCGACAATAAGAAAGTCCAAGGGATACAGTAAACCAGAAGTGAAGCATCGGAATCTAAAACTGGAGTCTCAGGAGAGGTTCAAATAATAGAAAGTTAGAATGTCAGTCCTCTTGTACTTAAGTGGGCATTGAGCCTTTTGTATTAAATTCGGAAACAATTTCTGTGTTTCATCGTCAATAAGAAGGTCCAAGATATACAGTAAACCTGAAGTGAAGCTTCGGAATCTGAAACTGGACTCACAGGAGAGGTTCAAATCATAGAAAGTTACAGTATCAGTCCTCTTGTACTTAAGTCGGCATTGTGCCTTTTGAATTTATTTTCGATGCAATCTCTGTGTTTCATCGTCAATAAGAAGGTCCAAGGGATACAGTAAACCTGAAGTGAAACATCGGAATCTAAAACTGGACTCACAGGAGAGGTTCAAATCATAGAAAGTGAGAGTGTCAGTCCTCTTGTACTTAAGTCGCCATTGCGATTTTTGTATTAAATTCGGATGCAATATCTGTTATTCATCGTCAATAAGAAGGTCTAAGGGATACAGTAAACCTGAAGTGAAGCATCGTAATCTAAACCTGGACTCACAGGAGAGGTTCAAATCATAGAAAGTTAGAGTGTCAGTCCTCTTGTACTTAAGTCGGCATTGTACCTTTTGTATTAAATTCGGATGCAAACTCTGTGTTTCATCGTCAATTAGAAGGTCCAAGGGATAAAGTAAACCTGAAGTGAAGCATCGGAATCTAAAACTGGACTCACAGGAGAGGTTCAAATCATAGAATATTAGAGTGTCAGTCCTCTTGTACTTAGGTCGGCATTGTGCCTTTTGAATTTAATTCCGATGCAATTTCTGTGTTTCATCGTCAATAAGAAGGTGCAAGGTATACAGTAAACCTGAAGTGAAGCATCGGAATCTGAAACTGGACTCACAGAAGAGGTTCAAATCATAGAGAGTGAGAGTGTTAGTCCTTTTCTACTTAGGTCGGCATTGTGCCTTTTGAATTTAATTCCAATGCAATGTCTGTGTTTCATCGCCAATAAGAAAGTCCAAGGGATACAGTAAACCTGAAGTGAAGCATCGGAATCTAAAATTGGACTCACAGGAGAGATTCAAATCATAGAAAGTTAGAGTATCACTCCTCTAGTACTTAAGTCGGTATTCTGCCTTTTGTATTAAATTCGGATGCAATTTCGGTGCTTCATCGTCAATAAGAAGGTCCAAGTGATACAGTAAACCTTCAGTGAAGCATCGGAATCTAAAACTGGACTCGCAATAGAGGTGCAAATCATAGAATGTTAGAGTGTCAGTCCTCTTTTACTTAAGTCGGCATTGTGCCTTTTGTATTAAATTCGGATGCAATTTCTGTGTTTCATCGTCAATAAGAAGGTCGAAGGGATACAGTATACCTGAAGTGAAGCATCAGAATCTCAAACTGGACTCACAGGAGAGGTTCAAATCATAGAAAGTTAGAGGGTCGGTCCTCTTTTACTTAAGGCGGCAATGTGCCTTTTGTATTAAGTTCCGATGGAATTTCTGTGTTTCATCGTCAATCAGAAGTTGAACGGTATACAGTAAACCCGAAGTGAACCATCGGAATCTAAAACTGGACTCACAGGAGGGATTCAAATCATAGAAAGTGAGAGTGCCAGTCCTCTTGTACTTAAGTCGGCATTGTGCCATTTTTATTAAATTCGGATGCAATTTCTATGTTTCATCGTCAATAAGAAGGTCCAAGAAATACAGTAAACCTGAAGTGAAGCATCGGAATCCAAAACTAGACTCACAGGAGAGGTTCAAATCATAGAAAGTTAGAGTGTCAGTCCTCTTGTACTTAAGTCGGTATTGTGCCATTTGTATTAAACTCGGATGCCATTTCTGTGTTTCATCGACAATAAGAAAGTCCAAGGGATACAGTAAACCAGAAGTGAAACATCGGAATCTAAAACTGGAGTCTCAGGAGAGGTTCAAATAATAGAAAGTTAGAATGTCAGTCCTCTTGTACTTAAGTGGGCATTGAGCCTTTTGTATTAAATTCGGAAACAATTTCTGTGTTTCATCGTCAATAAGAAGTTCCAAGATATTCAGTAAACCTGAAGTGAAGCTTCGGAATCTGAAACTGGACTCACAGGAGAGGTTCAAATCATAGAAAGTTACAGTATCAGTCCTCTTGTACTTAAGTCGGCATTGTGCCTTTTGAATTTATTTTCGATGCAATCTCTGTGTTTCATCGTCAATAAGAAGGTCCAAGGGATACAGTAAACCTGAAGTGTAACATCGGAATCTAAAACTGGACTCACAGGAGAGGTTCAAATCATAGAAAGTGAGAGTGTCAGTCCTCTTGTACTTAAGTCGCCATTGCGATTTTTGTATTAAATTCGGATGCAATATCTGTTATTCATCGTCAATAAGAAGGTCTAAGGGATACAGTAAACCTGAAGTGAAGCATCGTAATCTAAACCTGGACTCACAGGAGAGGTTCAAATCATAGAAAGTTAGAGTGTCAGTCCTCTTGTACTTAAGTCGGCATTGTACCTTTTGTATTAAATTCGGATGCAAACTCTGTGTTTCATCGTCAATTAGAAGGTCCAAGGGATAAAGTAAACCTGAAGTGAAGCATCGGAATCTAAAACTGGACTCACAGGAGAGGTTCAAATCATAGAATATTAGAGTGTCAGTCCTCTTGTACTTAGGTCGGCATTGTGCCTTTTGAATTTAATTCCGATGCAAATTCTATGTTTCATCGTCAATAAGAAGGTGCAAGGTATATAGTAAATCTGAAGTGAAGCATCGGAATCTAAAACTTGACTCACAGAATAGGTTCAAATAATAGAAAGTGAGAGTGTTAGTCCTCTTCTACTTAGGTCGGCATTGTGCCTTTTGAATTTAATTCCGATGCAATTTCTGTGTTTCATCGTCAATAAGAAGGTGCAAGGTATACAGTAAACCTGAAGTGAAGCATCGGAATCTGAAACTGGACTCACAGAAGAGGTTCAAATCATAGAAAGTGAGAGTGTTAGTCCTTTTCTACTTAGGTCGGCATTGTGCCTTTTGAATTTAATTCCCATGCAATGTCTGTGTGTCATCGCCAATAAGAACGTCCAAGGGATACAGTAAACCTGAAGTGAAGCATCGGAATCTAAAATTGGACTCACAGGAGAGATTCAAATCATAGAAAGTTAGAGTATCACTCCTCTAGTACTTAACTCGGTATTCTGCCTTTTGTATAAAATTCGGATGCAATTTCGGTGCTTCATCGTCAATAAGAAGGTCCAAGTGATACAGTAAACCTTCAGTGAAGCATCGGAATCTAAAACTGGACTCGCAATAGAGGTGCAAATCATAGAATGTTAGAGTGTCAGTCCTCTTTTACTTTAGTCGGCATTGTGCCTTTTGTATTAAATTCGGATGCAATTTCTGTGTTTCATCGTCAATAAGAAGGTCGAAGGGATACAGTAAACCTGAAGTGAAGCATCAGAATCTCAAACTGGACTCACAGGAGAGTTTCAAATCATAGAAAGTTAGAGGGTCGGTCCTCTTTTACTTAAGTCGGCAATGTGCCTTTTGTATTAAGTTTCGATGGAATTTCTGTGTTTCATCGTCATTCAGAAGTTGAACGGTATACAGTAAACCCGAAGTGAACCATCGGAATATAAAACTGGACTCACAGGAGGGATTCAAATCATAGAAAGTGAGAGTGCCAGTCCTCTTGTACTTAAGTCGGCATAGTGCCATTTTTATTACATTCGGATGCAATTTCTGTGTTTCATCGTCAATAAGAAGGTCCAAGATATACAGTAAACCTGAAGTGAAGCATCGGAATCCAAAACTAGACTCACAGGAGAGGTTCAAATCATAGAAAGTTAGAGTGTCACTCCTCTTGTACTTATGGCGGTATTGTGCCATTTGTATTAAACTCGGACGCCATTTCTGTGTTTCATCGACAATAAGAAAGTCCAAGGGATACAGTAAACCAGAAGTGAAGCATCGGAATCTAAAACTGGAGTCGCAGGAGAGGTTCAAATCATAGAAAGTTAGAATGTCAGTCCTTTTGTACTTAAGTGGGCATTGAGCCTTTTGCATTAAATTCGGAAACAATTTCTGTGTTTCATCGTCAATAAGATGGTCCAAGATATACAGTAAACCTGAAGTGAAGCTTCGGAATCTGAAACTGGACTCACAGGAGAGGTTCAAATCATAGAAAGTTACAGTTTCAGTCCTCTTGTACTTAAGTCGGCATTGTGCCTTTTGAATTTAATTTCGATGCAATCTCTGTGTTTCATCGTCAATAAGAAGGTCCAAGGGATACAGTAAACCTGAAGTGAATCATCGGAATCTAAAACTGGACTCACAGGAGAGGTTCAAATCATAGAAAGTGAGAGTGTCAGTCCTCTTGTACTTAAGTCGCCATTGCGATTTTTGTATTAAATTCGGATGCAATATCTGTTATTCATCGTCAATAAGAAGGTCTAAGGGATACAGTAAACCTGAAGTGAAGCATCGTAATGTAAACCTGGACTCACAGGAGAGGTTCAAATCATAGAAAGTTAGAGTGTCAGTCCTCTTGTACTTAAGTCGGCATTGTACCTTTTGTATTAAATTCGGATGCAAACTCTGTGTTTCATCGTCAATTAGAAGGTCCAAGGGATAAAGTAAACCTGAAGTGAAGCATCGGAATCTAAAACTGGACTCACAGGAGAGGTTCAAATCATAGAATATTAGAGTGTCAGTCCTCTTGTACTTAGGTCGGCATTGTGCATTTTGAATTTAATTCCGATGCAATTTCTGTGTTTCATCGTCAATAAGAAGGTGCAAGGTATACAGTAAATCTGAAGTGAAGCATCGGAATCTAAAACTGGACTCACAGAATAGGTTCAAATAATAGAAAGTGAGAGTGTTAGTCCTCTTCTACTTACGTCGGCATTGTGCCTTTTGAATTTAATTCCGATGCAATGTCTGTGTTTCATCGCCAATAAGAACGTCCAAGGGATACAGTAAACCTGAAGAGAAGCATCGGAAACTGAAACTGGACTTACAGGAGAGGTTCAAATCATAGAAAGTTAGAGTGTCAGTCCTCTTGTACTTAAGTCGCCATTGTGATTTTTGTACTAAATTCGGATGCAAACTCTGTGTTTCATCGTCAATTGGAAGGTCCAAGGGATACAGTAAACCTCAAGTGAAGCATCGGATTCTAAAACTGGACTCACAGGAGAGGTTCAAATCATACAAAGTGAGAGAGTCAGTCCTCTTGTACTTAGGTCGGCATTGTGCTTTTGAATTTAATTCCGATTCAATTTCTGTGTTCCATCGTCAATAAGAAGGTCGAAGGGATACAGCAAACCTGAAGTGAAGCATCAGAATCTAAAACTGGACTCACAGGAGAGGTTCAAATCGTAGAAAGTTAGAGGGTCTGTCCTCTTTTACTTAAGTCGGCATTGTGCCTTTTGTATTAAATTCCGATGCAATTTCTGTGTTTCATCGTCAATAAGAAGGTGCAAGGTATACAGTAAATCTGAAGTGAAGCATTGGAATCTAAAACTGGACTCACAGGAGTGACTCAAATCATATAACGTGAGAGTGTCACTCCTCTTGTACTTAAGTCGGTATTGTGCCATTTCTATTAACCGCGGATGGAATTTCTGTGTTTCATCGTCAATAAGAAAGTCCAAGGGATACAGTAAACCAGAAGTGAAGCATCGGAATCCTAAACCGGACTCTCAGGAGAGGTTCAAATCATAGAAAGTTAGAATGTCAGTCCTCTTGTACTTAAGTCGGCATTGTGCCATTTGTATTAAATTCGGATGCAATTTCTGTGTTTTATTGTCTATAAGAAGGTCCAAGGGATACAGTAAACCTGAAGTGAAGCATCGGAATCTAAAACTGGACTCACTGGAGAGGTTCAAATCATAGAAAGTTAGAGTATCAGTCCTCTTGTACTTAAGTCGGCATTGTGCCTTTTGAATTTAATTTCGATGCAATCTCTGTGGTTTATCGTCAATTAGAAGGTCCAAGGGATACAGTAAACCTGAAGTGAAGCATCGGAATCTAAAACTGGACTCACAGGAGAGGTTCATATCATAGAAAGTGAGAGTGTCAGTCCTCTTGTACTTAACTCGCCATTGCGATTTTTGTATTAAATTCGGATGCAATATCTGTGTTTCATCGTCAATATGAAGGTCTAAGGGATACAGTAAACCTGAAGTGAAGCATCGGAATCTAATCCTGGACTCACAGGAGAGGTTCAAATCATAGAAAGTTAGAGTGTCAGTCCTCTTCTACTTAGGTCGGCATTGTGCGTTTTGAATTTAATTCCGATGCAATGTCTGTGTTTCATCGCCAATAAGAACGTCCAAGGGATACAGTAAACCTGAAGTGAAGCATCGGAATCTAAAACTGGACTCACAGGAGAGATTCAAATCATAGAAAGTTAGAGTATCACTCCTCTTGTACTTAAGTCGGTATTGTGCCTTTTGTATTAAATTCGGATGCAATTTCGGTGCTTCATCGTCAATAAGAAGGTCCAAGTGATACAGTAAACCTTCAGTGAAGCATCGGAATCTAAAACTGGACTCCCAATAGAGGTGCAAATCATAGAATGTTAGAGTGTCAGTCCTCTTTTACTTAAGTCGGCATTGTGCCTTTTGTATTAAATTCGGATGCAATTTCTGTGTTTCATCGTCAATAAGAAGGTCGAAGGGATACAGTAAACCTGAAGTGAAGCATCAGAATCTCAAACTGGACACACAGGAGAGGTTCAAATCATAGAAAGTTAGAGGGTCGGTCCTCTTTTACTTAAGTCGGCAATGTGCCTTTTGTATTAAGTTCCGATTCAATTTCTGTGTTTCATCGTCAATGAGAAGTTGAACGGTATACAGTAAACCCGATGTGAACCATCGGAATCTAAAACTGGACTCACAGGAGGGATTCAAATAATAGAAAGTGAGAGTGCCAGTCCTCTTGTACTTAAGTCGGCATTGTGCCATTTTTATTAAATTCGGATGCAATTTCTGTGTTTCATCGTCAATAAGAAGGTCCAAGATATACAGTAAACCTGAAGTGAAGCATCGGAATCCAAAACTAGACTCACAGGAGAGGTTCAAATCATAGAAAGTTAGAGTGTCACTCCTCTTGTACTTAAGTCGGTATTGTGCCATTTGTATTAAACTCGGATGCCATTTCTGTGTTTCATTGACAATAAGAAAGTCCAAGGGATACAGTAAACCAGAAGTGAAGCTTCGGAATCTAAAACTGGAGTCTCAGGAGAGGTTCAAATCATAGAAAGTTAGAATGTCAGTCCTCTTGTACTTAAGTGGGCATTGAGCCTTTTGTATTAAATTCGGAAACAATTTCTGTGTTTCATCGTCAATAAGAAGGTCCAAGATATACAGTAAACCTGAAGTGAAGCTTCGAAATCTGAAACTGGACTCACAGGAGAGATTCAAATCATAGAAAGTTACAGTATCAGTCCTCTTGTAATTAAGTCGGCATTGTGCCTTTTGAATTTAATTTCGATGCAATCTCTGTGTTTCATCGTCAATAAGAAGGTCCAAGGAATACAGTAAACCTGAAGTGAAACATCGGAATCTAAAACTGGACTCACAGGAGAGGTTCAAATCATAGAAAGTGAGAGTGTCAGTCCTCTTGTACTTAAGTCGCCATTGCGATTTTTGTATTAAATTCGGATGCAATATCAGTTATTCATCGTCAATAAGAAGGTCTAAGGGATACAGTAAACCTGAAGTGAAGCATCGAAATCTAAACCTGGACTCACAGGAGAGGTTCAAATCATAGAAAGTTAGAGTGTCAGTCCTCTTGTACTTAAGTCGGCATTGTACCTTTTGTATTAAATTCGGATGCAAACTCTGTGTTTTATCGTCAATTAGAAGGTCCAAGGGGTAAAGTAAACCTGAAGTGAAGCATCGGAATCTAAAACTGGACTCACAGGAGAGGTTCAAATCATAGAATATTAGAATGTCAGTCCTCTTGTACTTAGGTCGGCATTGTGCCTTTTGAATTTAATTCCGATGCAATTTCTGTGTTTCATCGTCAATAAGAAGGTGCAAGGTATACAGTAAACCTGAAGTGAAGCATCAGGAATCTAAAACTAGACTCACAGAATAGGTTCAAATAATAGAAAGTGAGAGTGTTAGTCCTCTTCTACTTAGGTCGGCATTGTGCCTTTTGAATTTAATTCCGATGCAATGTCTGTGTTTCATCGCCAATAACAACGTCCAAGGGATACAGTAAACCTGAAGTGAAGCATCGGAATCTAAAACTGGACTCACAGAAGATGTTCAAATCATAGAAAGTTAGAGTGTCACTCCTCTTGTACTTAAGTCGGTATTGTGCCTTTTGAATTTAATTTCGATGCAATCTCTGTGGTTCATCGTCAATAAGAAGGTCTAAGGGATACAGTAAACCTGAAGTGAAGCATCGGAATCTGAAAGTGGACTCACAGGAGAGGTTCAATTCATAGAAAGTGAGAGTGTCAGTCCATTTGTACTTAACTCGCCATTGCGATTTTTGTATTAAATTCGGATGCAATATCTGTGTTTCATCGTCAATAAGAAGGTCTAAGGGATACAGTAAACCTGACGTGAAGCATTGGAATCTAAACCAGGACTCACAGGAGAGGTTCAAATCATAGAAAGTTAGAGTGTCAGTCCTCTTGTACTTAAGACGGCATTGTACCTTTTGTATAAAATTCGGATGCAAACTCTGTGTTTCATCGTCAATTAGAAGGTCCAAGGGATACAGTAAACCAGAAGTGAAGAATCGGAATCTAAAAGTGGACTCACAGGAGAGGTTCAAATCATAGAAAGTGAGAGTGTCAGTCCTCTTGTACTTAGGTCGGGATTGTGCCTTTTGAATTTAATTCCAATGCAATTTCTGTGTTTCATCGTCAATAAGCAGGTGCAAGGTATACAGTAAACCTGAAGTGAAGCATCGGAATCTAAAACTGGACTCACAGAAGATGTTCAAATCATAGAAAGTGAGAGTGTTAGTCCTCTTCTACTTAGGTCGGCAATGTGCCTTTTGAATTTAATTCCAATGCAATGTCTGTGTTTCATCGCCAATAAGAACGTCCAAGGGATACAGTAAACCTGAAGTGAAGCATCGGAATCTAAAACTGGACTCACAGGAGAGATTCAAATCATAGAATGTTAGAATGTCAGTCCTCTTTTACTTAAGTCGGCATTGTGCCTTTTGTATTAAATTCGGATGCAATTTCTGTGTTTCATCGTCAATAAGAAGGTCGAAGGGATACATATAAAGGCACATTTGCATGCCGAGCGTGAGTTTTCTCGGAAACGCGAGATATTAATTAAATAAATAATCAGTGACAAATAAATAAAGCCTATGGCACACAACTGCAGCGCTGTGTCGCTGATAAAACAAAAGTACATTTACGTTACTCGTATGTTTGATTAAAAAAAAAAGGGAGAGCTCTCGTTGAAGTGGTGCGAGAAGCACGTATTTTAGTTTATTGTCTGGCACACCGCCATATTTCATGATATAGAAAATTGCAACCATACTAGGCACTCGATTCTGTAAGGAATTTATATTTATAAAAGTAAGTAGGATTATGAACTGTAGGCTAATTCATTGAATATATCTGATTTAACTAACTGTGTAATTTTTTGTTTAGTAGACAATCACCTCTGTACGACGTTTTGGCATGGCTGGCAAATTATTGTAATATTGAGATTTAGATTATGAGTCCGCACCTACCGCAGCAGTCTTTGGAAACGATTTAATTACGAAGTCCGATTATTTCAGTTTTATTTCACGGTCAACTACGAGTAACATTGCCTTTACGAAAAAGCCATTGTCAAGCGTCTGATACCGAATAATCAAAACCTGACGACTCATAGGAGAGCCAATCAGACAGATAAAAATAATTAATATTTCATTTTATTTTATTTTATTTTATTTATTTTATATTGGCGACTGCGTGTCGGACTTGTTATTTTGTCATTTGTTACATTGTTCTCTTTGTTTCATGTGAAAAATCAACCTTCTGGTCCTGGACTTGACTATATGAGAAATGAAAAAAAATCAGAAGATATTTGCCAATTATAAAATTTTGCGGGAAGACGCAAAGAAGCTTCCAGCAAAATAAGGTAAGACGCAGCATCTTTGCATTAGCAGGCTTGACCAGACGTATAATTCAGTGTATTAGCTTTTCAGTAAAATTCTGTAGTGTTTCTTTTCCGCATAACAGTTTCAGTGATAAATTCCATTCTCAGTATTTTTCCTTAAACAATAACGTATGCAACAATACCAATACACGAGTGTACAATATGGCCGACTTCTGTACGATATCATGTAACATGGCCAGCAGCCATTACCAATAATCTCAAATTCAGTTTATATTTTTAAATTAACAGACAGCCATTGTTGCTACGACCGATTCATGCTCAACTGCATTTTATTTTAAAACCAGTGTCAAACATTAATTTCTTGAAATATATAGCACGTGTGGCATGGTAATAACTAGAAAACAATACGCAAAAATGGAACAGCAAAGACGTACTATTCAGACGCAATCCGACTCGGACGAGAGACAAATGTTAGAAAATGACTTTACGACAGCAACCGGTAGTGACGATACATCAAATATTGACGCAAGTGTCAACGGAAATTTTGACAATAGGCCGTCCACCACAAAAATTTCAAAGTCTCAGTCAGAGCCCATGTTAATACATGACGTCACGTCTAATGACGCGGCGGGGGCAGAGACCTTGCAAACAGTAAACATTGCCAACATGTTACAAATGCTAATGAAACAAAACGCAGAAAATATGGCAACCTTAAGGATGCTGAACGCGGAAAACATGGCAACCTTAAAGACACAAAATGAACAGTTAAAGACACAAAATGACGAAATTAAATCTGATCTCATAGCAATCAAGGCATGTAATGACACTTTGTGTAAACGTGTGGAACTTATAGACGCCACACTGACCGAACAGATGACTGAACTCAGTACGAAATTTTCCAAGCTTAATACGAGACAGGAAAAGACTACAAATGACGTAGCACTTTTACAGAAACAATTAAAAAACCTTAATGTCACGTGTGAAGCTCTTACTGAACAAATTCAAACATATCCTTCAGTACACGACAACCTTGAAAAACGAATTACTGACGTGCAGAATAAATTTGACGATGTTGAACAACACCTGACTGACATCTTACAATCTGATGCCACAGCTCATTTTCAAAATATTAATAAAGAATTTCATGATTGGGTAGAGAACAAAGACAAACATTTTGATAGATGCATACGTGAAAATTTACCAACAATTGTGCACGACTCCGTAGCGGAATACATCACTAATAACAAACAGCTGATTAGTGACGCAGTACAATCCGTCACTGCACCCATGAGACAATTCACCGATCAACCACAGTCTGAATGTAACGAAAATATCAGTCAAAATGTACAGTTCAGAAACCAATATACATTCGAGTATGACGCACACATACCGCACACCACAAACACACAAGAACAAAACACACCACGACTACAACACATACCACGACGTGCAACCACAAACACAAGCTATTATCATGGTAAACCACAGCAACATTATCGTAATTACTCGCCAGCTGAGCATTGCAGTAATTACAGTGGAACAAATCCATATCATAATGCAAAGGAAGACGAAAGCTTAATAAAACACAGGCAATTTCAGGCTTTTATCCCAGAGAAACGAACCATTCATCCGGTGATTTTTCTTAAATCTTTTAGTAACGCATTTCCACGCACTTGGAGTGACCGGAAAAAGATTTCATATATTGTCGGTTACATCCAAGGCGATGCAGCTGTCTGGGCATACAGTCAAGCTGACGTATGTACCACGTACAGTGAGTTTGAGCGTGCCTTTCTGAACAAATTCTGGTCGCAATCCGTCCAGGAGCGACTCAGGAGACAAATTTTAGAACCTGAAACTTTTAACAGTAAAAATGGTAACTTACGCAGATATTTTGAAAAATACTTGAACATGGGACATTTTTTAGACGAACCAGTCGCAACACGTGATATACTCCGAGCGTTGAAGGCCAAATTGCCTTTCAACATTAAGGAAAAACTTCTACATATCCCGGATGACGATTCAGATTATTTTTTAACAGCTTTAGATTCGGTTGACATGTTACTTGAAGATCAGCGCTTCGCGCGGCAAAACAGCAGCCACAATGTTTACACTAGTGGTATGCAAAACATGCAGGCTTGCCAACACAATTCTGGCGCGCCCACAGTTGGATACGCGGTACAACAAAAACAGCAAACTCACATGCCGTCTCAGTACGGAAATCAAAATCAACACGCGTATTCCAATACGAACAATAGTTACAACAGTAATAACATTTCATGCGGCAATCCATACAAAAGGCACCGCGGTAATAACTGCAACGGTAACAACGGATACAAAGGTAATAACAAAAACACAAACAGAAATAGAAATAATAATAACTACGAGCCAACACAGCATCAAGGTTGGACTCGTAACGATCAGTACTTTCATTCAAACTCTGCTTTACCACAGCAGCCACCAGGTCAAAATTGGAGCATACCTTACGACCGACAGGTAAGTTATAATGCGCAACAGCAACAACAACCGCAAAAGTTTGGAGATCATAATAGGCAATATCCGAATGTGAATATAATAGAAATGACACCTGATGCACAACCTCAATCTGTGTCAGTACCTAGTACAAATGATAATCCAACAAACTAGAAACAGTCACTACTTTGCCCCAGGTCGTGGCTGAAGAATCCTTGGGGGGCGACTTCAATGTTAATCAGTTATTTGACACCACACTTGAACAACAAAATATTGATGTGCCTAATAATTCTAAACAAAAGCTACCTGTTTTATTTATAAGATACAACCACAATGACAATATATCAGATGAACTTTTACAAGACAGTACACAATGTCGTTTAAACACAAATGAAATTGTTTTAGCATCCACTACTGGTGTAGTAGGTGGGATTCCAACTACTATTATCCTAGATACAGGTGCAGCTGTGAGCGTTTTATCTTTTAATTTTTATAAAAAGATGTGTGAATTGGAACCTGTGCCTGAGTTTCCTGCCCAAAACTGTAAAATAACTACTGCACTAGGTAATAAGTCATGTAGGGTTACGAAGCAAGTTTTTGTAAACGTTAAAATAGGTAATGGAACCGTACAATGGCCATTCCTGGTTGTACAAAACCTTGTGACTAATTGCATATTAGGAATAGATATTATGAGCGAGAAGGACTGCATTATAGACTTCTCCAAAGGTAAATGTATTTTAAATGATAAAAGCAGATGAATATGAACTGTGATAACGACACCATGTGTATAGGTCAACGCACCTGAAACAACAGAACGTTTTTCGTTGAAGCATTTCATTGCAATGCTATGTAACTAAGAACATTCAACAATCTAAAGTTGTATTATAACAAATATTGTAATTTTAAAACTAAGTTACCTGTCATAGAATGTAGTCTTCATATGTAATCTTGGTGGAATATTTTCTTTGTGCAACGACTAAGAAATGCGCGCGCACACGAACAATATGAACTGCAATACTGTGCCGCGTGATCTAAATTTACGAAATAACGGCAGTGCCGTAGTTACACAGACGCTTCTGCGCATGCGCGCACTCTGTTTTGCCAACATAAGAACTTTTTCGGCGCACGCGTGTCATTCAAATTTTGTATATAATATACAGTATAATGTAAGTCGTGTAAATAGTTGTAGATAACTTAGATTTTCTTGTGACTTTAGGTGAATTGCTCGCCTGCAGGTGTGTCCTTTCGCCTCGCAATTCAGGGGGCAATATAAAGGCACATTTGCATGCCGAGCATGAGTTTCCTCGGAAACGCGAGATATTAATTAAATAAATAATCAGTGACAAATAAATAAAGCCTATGGCACACAACTGCAGCGCTGTGTCGCTGATAAAACAAAAGTACATTTACGTTACTCGTATGTTTGATTAAAAAAAAAAGGGAGAGCTCTCGTTGAAGTGGTTCGAGAAGCACGTATTTTAGTTTATTGTCTGGCACACCGCCATATTTCATGATATAGAAAATTGCAACCATACTAGGCACTCGATTCTGTAAAGAATTTATATTTATAAAAGTAAGTAGGATTATGAACTGTAGGCTTATTCATTGAATATATCTGATTTAACTAACTGTGTAATTTTTTGTTTGGTAGACAATCACCTCTGTACGACGTTTTGGCATGGCTGGCAAATTATTGTAATATTGAGATTTAGATTATGAGTCCGCACCTACCGCAGCAGTCTTTGGAAACGATTTAATTACGAAGTCCGATTATTTCAGTTTTATTTCACGGTCAACTACGAGTAACATTGCCTTTACGAAAAAGCCATTGTCAAGCGTCTGATACCGAATAATCAAAACCTGACGACTCATAGGAGAGCTAATCAGACAGATAAAAATAATTAATATTTCATTTTATTTTATTTTATTTTATTTATTTTATATACAGTAAACCTGAAGTGAAGCATCAGAATCTAAAACTGGACTCACAGGAGAGGTTCAAATCATAGAAAGGTAGAGGGTCGGTCCTCTTTTCCTTAAGTCGGCAATGTGCCTTTTGTATTACATTCCGATGCAATTTCTGTGTTTCATCGTCAATGAGAAGTTGCAAGGTATACAGTAAACCCGAAGTGAACCATCGGAATCTAAAACTGGACTCACAGGAGGGATTCAAATCATAGAAAGTGAGAGTGTCAGTCCTCTTGTACTTAAGTCGGCATTGTGCCATTTGTATTACATTCGGATGCAATTGCTGTGTTTCATCGTCAATAAGAAGGTCCAAGATATACAGTAAACCTGAAGTGAAGCATCGGAATCTAAAACTAGACTCACAGGATAGGTTCAAATCATAGAAAGTGAGAGTGTCAGTCCTCTTGTACTTAGGTCGGGATTATGCCTTTTGAATTTAATTCCAATGCAATTTCTGTGATTCATCGTCAATAAGAAGGTGCAAGGTATACAGTAAACCTGAAGTGAAGCATCGGAATCTAAAACTGGACTCACAGAAGATGTTCAAATCATAGAAAGTGAGAGTGTTAGTCCTCTTCTACTTAGGTCGGTATTGTGCCTTTTGTATTAAATTCGGATGCAATTTCTGTGTTTCATCGTCAATAAGAAGGTCGAAGGGATACAGTAAACCAGAAGTGAAGCGTCGGAACCTAAAACTGGACTCTCAGGAGAGATTCAAATCATAGAAAGTTTGAATATCAGTCCTCTTGTACTTAGGTCGGCATTGAGCCTTTTGTATTAAATTCGGATACAATTTCTGTGTTTCATCGTCAATAAGAAGGTCCAAGATATACAGTAAACCTGAAGTGAAGCATCGGAATCTGAAACTGGACTCACAGGAGAGGTTCAAATCATAGAAAGTTAGAGTGTCACTCCTCTTGTACTTAAGTCGGCATTGTGCCTTTTGAATTTAATTTCGATGCAATCTCTGTGGTTCATCGTCAATAAGAAGGTCCAAGATATACAGTAAACCTGAAGTGAAGCATCGGAATCTAAAACTGGACTCACAGGAGAGGTTCAAATCATAGAAAGTGAGAGTGTCAGTCCTCTTGTACTTAAGTCGCCATTGCGATTTTTGTATTAAATTCGGATGCAATATCTGTGATCCATCGTTAGTAAGAAGGTCCAAGGGATACAGTATACCTGAAGTGAAGCATCGGAATCTAAAACTGGACTCACAGGAGAGGTTCAAATCATAGAGAGTTAGAGTGTCAGGCCTCTTTTACTTACGTCGGCATTGTGGCTTTTGTATTAAATTCCGATGCAATTTCTATGTTTCAATTTTCGATAAGAAGGTGCAAGGTATACAGGAAACCTGAAGTGAAGCATCGGTATTTAAAACTGGACTCACAGGAGAGGTTCAAATCATAGAAAGTTAGAGTGTCACTCCTCTTGTACTTAAGTCGGTATTGTGCCTTTTGTATCAAATTAGGATGCAATTTCTGTGTTTCATCGTCAATAAGAAGGTCCAAGGGACACAGTAAACCTGAAGTGAAGCATTGGAAACTAAAACTGGACTCACAGGAGAGGTTCAAATCATAGAAAGTTAGAGTGTCTGTCCTCTTGTACGTACGTCGGCATTGTGCCTTTTGTATTAAATTCGGATGCAAACTCTGTGTTTCATCTTCAATAAGAGGTTCCAAGGGATACAGTAAACCTGAAGTGAAGCATCGGAATCTAAAACTGGACCTACAGGAGAGGTTGAAATCATAGAAGGTTAGAGTGTCAGTCCTGTTGTACTTAAGTCGGCATTGTGCCTTTTGAATTTAATTCCGATGCAATTTCTGTGTTTCATCGTCAATAAGAAGGTCCAAGGTATACAGTAAACCTGAAGTGAAGCATCGGAATTTAAAACTGGACTCACAGGAGAGGTACAAATCATAGAAAGTGAGAGTGTCTGTCCTCTTTTTACTTAAGTAGGCATTGTCCCTTTTGAATTTAATTCCGATGCAATTTCTGTGTTTCATCGTCAATAAGAAGGTGCAAGGTATACAGTAAACCTGAAGTGAAGCATCGGAATCTAAAACTGGACTTACAGGAGAGGTTCAAATCATAGAAAGTGAGAGTGTCAGTCCTCTTGTACTTAAGTCGGCATTGTGCCTTTTGTATTAAATTCGGATGCAATATCTGTGTTTCATAGTCAATAAGAAGGTCCAAGGAATACAGTAAACCTGAGGTGAAGCATCAGAATCTAAAACTGGACTCACAGGAGAGGTTCAAATGATAGAAAGTTAGAATGTCACTCCTCTTGTACTTAAGTCGGTATTATGCCATTTGTATTAAACTCGGATGCAATTTCTGTGTTTCATCGGCAATAAGAAAGTCCAAAGGATACAGTAAACCAGAGGTGAAGCATCGGAATCTAAAACTAGACTCACAGGAGGGATTCAAATCATAGAAAGTGAGAGTGTCAGTCCTCTTGCACTGAAGTCGGCATTGTGCCATTTGTATTAAATTCGCATGCAATTTCTGTGTTTCATCGTCAATAAGAAGGTCCAAGATATACAGTAAACCTGAAGTGAAGCATCGGATTCTAAAACTGGACTCACAGGAGAGGTTCAAATAATAGAAATTTTGAGTGTCACTCCTCTTGTACTTAAGTCGGTATTGTGCCATTTGTTTTAAACTCGGATGCAATTTTTGTGTTTCTTCGTCAATAAGTAGGTCCAAGATATACAGTAAACCTGAAGTGAAGCATCGGAATCTAAAACTGGACTCACAGGAGAGGTTCAAATCATAGAAAGTTAGAGTGTCACTCCTCTTGTACTTAAGTCGGTATTGTGCCATTTGTATTAAACTCGGATGCAATTTCTGTGTTTCATCGACAATAAGAAAGTCCAAGGGATAGAGTAAATCAGAAGTGAAGCATCGGAATCTAAAACTGGATTCTCAGGAGAGGTTTAAATCATAGAAAGTTTGAATGTCAGTCCTCTTGTACTTAAGTCGGCATTGTGCCATTTGTATTAAATTCGGATGCAATTTCTTAGTTTTATCGTCTATAAGAAGGTCCAAGGGATACAGTAAACCTCAAGTGAAGCATCGGAATATAAATCTGACCTCACAGGAGAGGTTCAAATCATAGAAAGTTAGAGTGTCAGTCCTCTTGTACTTAAGTCGGCATTGTGCCTTCTCAATTTAATTTCGATGCAATGTCTGTGGTTCATCGTCAATAAGAAGGTCCAAGGGATACAGTAAACCTGAAGTGAAGCATCGGAATCTAAAACTGGACTCACAGGAGAGGTTCAAATCATAGAAAGTGAGTGTGTCAGTCCTCTTGTACTTAAGTCGCCATTGTGATTTTTGTATTAAATTCGGATGCAATATCTGTGTTTCATCGTCAATAAGAAGGTCCAAGGGATAAAGTAAACCTGAAGTGAAGCATCGGAATCTAAACCTGGACTCACAGGAGAGGTTCAAATTATAGAAAGTTAGAGTGTCAGTCCTCTTGTACTTAAGTCGGCATTGTACTTTGTATTAAATTCGGATGCAATTTCTGTGTTTCATCGTCAATAAGACGGTGCAAGGTATACAGTAAACCTGAAGTGAAGCATCGGAATCTGAAACTGGACTCACAGAAGAGGTTGAAATCATAGAAAGTGAGAGTGTTAGTCCTCTTCTACTTAGGTCTGCATTGTGCCTTTTGAATTTAATTCCGATGCAATGTCTGTGTTCCATCGCCAATATGAACGTCCAAGGGAAACAGTAAACCTGAAGTGAAGCATCGGAATCTAAAACTGGACTCACAGGAGATATTCAAATCATAGAAAGTTCGAGTGTCACTCCTCTTGTACTTAAGTCGACATTGTGCCATTTGTATTAAATTCGGATGCAATATCTGTGTTTCATCGTAAATAAGAATGTCCAAGGGATACAGTATACCTGAAGTGAAGCATCGGAATCTAAAACTGGACTCACAGGAGAGGTTCAAATCATAGAAAATTAGAGTGTCAGTCCTCTTGTACTTAAGTCGGCATTGTGATTTTTGTATTAAATTCGGATGCAATTTCTGTGTTTCATCGTCAATAAGACGGTGCAAGGTATACCGTAAACCTGAAGTGAAGCATCGGAATCTAAAACTGGACCCACAGAAGAGGTTCAAATCATAGAAAGTGAGAGTGTTAGTCCTCTTCTACTTAGGTCGGCATTGTGCCTTTTGAATTTTATTCCGATGCAATGTCTGTGTTTCATCGCCAATAAGAACGTCCAAGGGTTACAGTAAACCTGAAGTGAAGCATCGGAATCTGAAACTGGACTCACAGGAGATATTCAAATCATAGAAAGTTGGAGTGTCACTCCACTTGTACTTAAGTCGACATTGTGCCATTTGTATTAAATTCGGATGCAATTTCTGTGTTTCATCGTTAATAAGAATGTCCAAGGGATACAGTATACCTGAAGTGAAGCATCGGAATCTAAAACTGGACTCACAGGAGAGGTTCAAATCATAGAAAGTTAGAGTGTCAGTCCTCTTGTTCTTAAGTCGGCATTGTGCCTTTTGAATTTAATTCCGATGCAATTTCGGTGGTTCATCGTCAACACGAAAGTCCCAGGGATACAGTAAACCTGAAGTGAAGCATCGGAATCTAAAACTGGACTCACAGGAGAGGTTCATATCATAGAAAATGAGAGTGTCAGTCGTCTTGTACTTAAGTCGCCATTTTGATTTTTGTATTAAATTCGGATGCAATGTCTGTGTCTCATCGCCAATAAGATCGTCCAAGGGATACAGTAAACCTGAAGTGAAGCATCGGATTCTAAAACTGGACTCACAGGAGAGATTCAAATCATAGAAAGCTAGAGTGTCACTCCTCTTGTACTTAAGTCGGTATAGTGCCTTTTGTGTTAAATTCGGATGCAATTTCGGTGTTTCATCGTTAATAAGAAGGTCCAAGGGATACAGTAAAACTTAAGTGAAGCATCGGAATCTAAAACTGGACTCGCAATAGAGGTTCAAATCATAGAATGTTAGAGTGTCAGTCCTCTTTTACTTAAGTCGGCATTGTGCCTTTTGTATTAAATTCGGATGCAATTTCTGTGTTTCATCGTCAATAATGAGGTCGAAGGGATACAGCAAACCTGAAGTGAAGCATCATAAAATAAAACTGGACTCACAGGAGAGGTTCAAATCATAGAAAGTTAGAGGGTCTGTCCTCTTTTACGTAAGTCGGCATTGTGCCTTTTGTATTAAATTCCGATGCAATTTCTGTGTTTCATCGTCAATCAGAAGTTGCAAGGTATACAGTAAACCCGAAGTGAAGCATTGGAATCTAAAACTGGACTCACAGGAGGGACTCAAATCATAAACGTGAGAGTGTCAGTCCTCTTGTACTTAAGTCGGCATTGTGCCATTTGTATTAAATTCGGATGCAATTTCTGTGTTTCTTCGTCAATAAGAAGGTCCAAGATATACAGTAAACCTGAAGTGAAGCATCGGAATCTAAAACTGGACTCACAGGAGAGGTTCATATCATAGAAAGTTAGAGTGTCACTCCTCTTGTACTTAAGTCGGTATTGTGCCATTTCTATTAAACTCGGATGGAATTTCTGTGTTTCATCGTCAATAAGAAAGTCCAAGGGATACAGTAAACCAGAAGTGAAGCATCGGAATCTAAAACTGGACTCACAGGAGAGGTTCAAATCATAGAAAGTTAGAGTATCAGTCCTCTTGTACTTAAGTCGGCATTGTGCCTTTTGAATTTAATTTCGATGCAATCTCTGTGGTTTATCGTCAATAAGAGGGTCCAAGGGATACAGTAAACCTCAAGTGAAGCATCGGAATATAAATCTGACCTCACAGGAGAGGTTCAAATCATAGAAAGTTAGAGTGTCAGTCCTCTTGTACTTAAGTCGGCATTGTACTTTGTATTAAATTCGGATGCAATTTCTGTGTTTCATCGTCAATAAGACGGTGCAAGGTATACAGTAAACCTGAAGTGAAGCATCGGAATCTGAAACTGGACTCACAGAAGAGGTTCAAATCATAGAAAGTGAGAGTGTTAGTCCTCTTCTACTTAGGTCGGCATTGTGCCTTTTGAATTTAATTCCGATGCAATGTCTGTGTTCCATCGCCAATAAGAACGTCCAAGGGATACAGTAAACCTGAAGTGAAGCTTCGGAATCTAAAACTGGACTCACAGGAGATATTCAAATCATAGATAGTAGGAGTGTCACTCCTCTTGTACTTAAGTCGACATTGTGCCATTTGTATTAAATTCGGATGCAATTTCTGTGTTTCATCGTTAATAAGAATGTCCAATTGATACAGTATACCTAAAGTGAAGCATCGGAATCTAAAACTGGACTCACAGGAGAGGTTCAAATCATAGAAAGTTAGAGTGTCAGTCCTCTTGTACTTAAGTCGGCAATGTGATTTTTGTATTAAATTCGGATGCAAACTCTGTGTTTCATCGTAAATAAGAAGGTCCAAGGGATACAGTAAACATGAAGTGAAGCATCGGAATCTAAAACTGGACTCACAGGAGAGGTTCAAATCATAGAATGTGAGAGTGTCAGTCCTCTTCTACTTAGGTCGATATTGTGCCTTTTCAATTTAATTTCGATGCAATTTCTGTGGTTCATCGTCAATAAGAAGGTCCAAGGGATACAGTAAACCTGAAGTGAAGCATCGGAATCTAAAACTGGACTCACAGGAGAGGTTCAAATCATAGAATGTGAGAGTGTCAGTCCTCTTGTACTTAAGTCGCCATTGTGATATTTGTATTAAATTCGGATGCAATATCTGTGTTTCATCGTCAATAAGAACGTCCAAGGGATAAAGTAAACCTGAAGTGAAGCATCGGAATCTAAACCTGGACTCACAGGAGAGGTTCAAATTATAGAAAGTTAGAGTGTCAGTCCTCCTGTACTTAACTCGGCAATGTACTTTTGTATTAAATTCGGATGCAATTTCTGTGTTTCATCGTCAATAAGACGGTGCAAGGTATACCGTAAACCTGAAGTGAAGCATCGGAATCTAAAACTGGACCCACAGAAGAGGTTCAATTCATAGAAAGTGAGAGTGTTAGTCCTCTTCTACTTAGGTCGGCATTGTGCCTTTTGAATTTAATTGCGATGCAATGTCTGTGTTACATCGCCAATAAGAACGTCCAAGGAGTACAGTAAACCTGAAGTGAAGCATCGGAATCTAAAACTGGACTCTCAGGAGATATTCAAATCATAGAAAGTTGGAGTGTCACTCCTCTTGTACTTAAGTCGACATTGTGCCATTTGTATTAAATTCGGATGCAATTTCTGTGTTTCATCGTTAATAAGAATGTCCAAGGGATACAGTATACCTGAAGTGAAGCATCAGAATCTAAAACTGGACTCACAGGAGAGGTTCAAATCATAGAAAGTTAGAGTGTCAGTCCTCTTGTACTTAAGTCGGCATTGTGCCTTTTGAATTTAATTCCGATGCAATTTCGGTGGTTCATCGTCAACACGAAAGTCCTAGAGATACAGTAAACCTGAAGTGAAGCATCGGAATCTAAAACTGGACTCACAGGAGAGGTTCATATCATAGAAAATGAGAGTGTCAGTCGTCTTGTACTTAAGTCGCCATTTTGATTTTTGTATTATATTCGGATGCAATGTCTGTGTTTCATCGCCAATAAGAACGTCCAAGGGATACAGTAAACCTGAAGTGAAGCATCGGAATCTAAAACTGGACTCACAGGAGAGATTCATATCATAGAAAGCTGGAGTGTCACTCCTCTTGTACTTAAGTCGGTATAGTGCCTTTTGTATTAAATTCGGATGCAATTTCGGTGTTTCATCGTCAATAAGAAGGTCCAAGGGATACAGTAAAACTTAAGTGAAGCATCGGAATCTAAAACTGGACTCGCAATAGAGGTTCAAATCATAGAATGTTAGAGTGTCAGTCCTCTTTTACTTAAGTCGGCATTGTGCCTTTTGTATTAAATTCGGATGCAATTTCTGTGTTTCATCGTCAATAATGAGGTCGAAGGGATACAGCAAACCTGAAGTGAAGCATCAGAATCTAAGACTGGACTCACAGGAGGGGTTCAAATCATAGAAAGTTAGAGGGTCTGTCCTCTTTTACTTAAGTCGGCATTGTGCCTTTTGTACTAAATTCCGATGCAATTTCTGTGTTTCATCGTCAATCAGAAGTTGCAAGGTATACAGTAAACCCGAAGTGAAGCATTGGAATCTAAAACTGGACTCACAGGAGGGACTCAAATCATAAAACGTGAGAGTGTCAGTCCTCTTGTACTTAAGTCGGCAATGTGCCATTTGTATTAAATTCGGATGCAATTTCTGTGTTTCTTCGTCAATAAGAAGGTCCAAGATATACAGTAAACCTGAAGTGAAGCATCGGAATCTAAAACTGGACTCACAGGAGAGGTTCATATCATAGAAAGTTAGAGTGTCACTCCTCTTGTACTTAAGTCGGTATTGTGCCATTTCTATTAAACTCGGATGGAATTTCTGTGTTTCATCGTCAATAAGAAAGTCCAAGGGATACAACAAACCAGAAGTGAAGCATCGGAATCTCAAACTGGACTCTCAGGAGAGGTTCAAATCATAGAAAGTTAGAATGTCAGCCCTCTTGTACTTAAGTCGGCAATGTGCCATTTGTATTAAATTCGGATACAATTTCTGTGTTTTATCGTTTATAAGAAGGTCCTTGGGATACAGTAAACCTGAAGTGAAGCTTCGGAATCTAAATCTGACCTCACAGGAGAGGTTCAAATCATAGAAAGTTAGAGTATCAGTCCTCTTGTACTTAAGTCGGCATTGTGCCTTTTGAATTTAAATTCGATGCAATCTCTGTGGTTCATCGTCAGTAAGAAGGTCCAAGGGATACAGTAAACCTGAAGTGATGCATCGGAATCTGAAACTGGACTCACAGGTAAGGTTCAAATCATAGAAAGTGAGAGTGTCAGTCCTCTTGTACTTAAGTCGCCATTGTGATATTTGTATTAAATTCAGATGCAATATCTGTGTTTCATCGTCAATAAGAAGGTCTAAGGGATACAGTAAACCTGAAGTGAAGCATCGGAATCTAAACCTGTACTCACAGGAGAGGTTCAAATCATAGAAAGTTAGAGTGTCAGTCGTCTTGTACTTAAGTCGGCATTGTACCTCTTGTATTAAATTCGGATGCAAACTCTGTGTTTTATCGTCAATTAGAAGGTCCAAGGGATACAGTAAACCCGAAGTGAAGCATCGGAATCTAAAACTGGACTCACAGGAGCGGTTCAAATCATAGAAAGTGAGAGTGTCAGTCCTCTTGTACTTAGGTCGGCATTGTGCCTTTTGAATCTAATTCCGATGCAATTTCTGGGTTTCATCGTCAATAAGAACGTGCAAGGTATACAGTAAACCTGAAGTGAAGCATCGGAATCTAAAACTGGACTCACAGGAGAGGTTCAAATCATAGTAAGTTAGAGTGTCACTCCTCTTGTACTTATGGCGGTATTGTGCCATTTGTATTAAACTCGGATGCAATTTCTGTGTTTCATTGACAATAAGAAAGTCCAAGGGATACAGTAAACCAGAAGTGAAGCATCGGAATCTAAAACTGGACTCTCAGGAGAGGTTCAAATCATAGAAAGTTAGAATGTCAGTAGTCTTGTACTTAAGTCGGCATTGAGCCTTTTGTATTTAATTCGGATACAATTTCTGTGTTTCATCGTCAATAAGAAGGTGCAAGGTATACAGGAAACCTGAAGTGAAGCATCGGAATCTAAAACTGGACTCACAGGAGAGGTACAATTCATAGAAAGTGAGAGTGTCAGTCCTCTTGTACTTAAGTCGACATTGTGCCATTTGTATTAAATTCGGATGAAATTTCTGTGTTTCATCGTTAATAAGAAGGTCCAAGGGATACAGTATACCTGAAGTGAAGCATCGGAATCTAAAACTGGACTCACAGGAGAGGTACAATTCGTAGAAAGTGAGAGTGTCAGTCCTCTTGTACTTAAGTCGGCATTGTGCCATTTGTATTAAATTCGGAAGCAATTCCTGTGTTTCATAGTCGTTAAGAAGGTCCAAGGGATACACTAAACCTGAAGTGAAACATCGGAATCTAAAACTGGACTCACAGGAGAGGTTCAAATCATAGAAAGTGAGAGTTTCAGTTCTCTTGTACTTAAGTCGCCATTTTGATTTTTGTATTTAATTCGGATGCAATATCTGTGTTTCATCGTCAATAAGAAGGTCCAAGGGATACAGTAAACGTGAAGTGAAGCATCGGAATCTAAACCTGGACTCACAGGAGAGGTTTAAATCATAGAAAGTTAGAGTGTCAGTTCTCTTGTACTTAAGTCGGCATTGTACCTTTTGTATTAAATTAGGATGGAAACTCTGTGTTTCATCGTCATTTGGAAGGTCCAAGGGATACAGTATACCTGAAGTGAAGCATCGGAATCTAAAACTGGACTCACAGGAGAGATTCAAATCATAGAAAGCTAGAGTGTCACTCCTCTTGTACTTAAGTCGGTATAGTGCCTTTTGTATTAAATTCGGATGCAATTTCGGTGTTTCATCGTCAATAAGAAGGTCCAAGGGATACAGTAAAACTTAAGTGAAGCATCGGAATCTAAAACTGGACTCGCAATAGAGGTTCAAATCATAGAATGTTAGAGTGTCAGTCCTCTTTTACTTAAGTCGGCATTGTGCCTTTTGTATTAAATTCGGATGCAATTTCTGTGTTTTATCGTTTATACGAAGGTCCTAGGGACACAGTAAACCTGAAGTGAAGCTTCGGAATCTAAATCTGACCTCACAGGAGAGGTTCAAATCATAGAAAGTTAGAGTATCAGTCCTCTTGTACTTAAGTCGGCATTGTGCCTTCTGAATTTAATTTCGATGCAATCTCTGTAGTTCATCGTCAATAAGAAGGTCCAAGGGATACAGTAAACCTGAAGTGATGCATCGGAATCTGAAACTGGACTCACAGGTAAGGTTCAAATCATAGAAAGTGAGAGTGTCAGTCCTCTTTTACTTAAGTCGGCATTGTGCCTTTTGTATTAAATTCCGATGCAATTTCAGTGTTTCATCGTCAATCAGAAGTTGCAAGGTATACAGTAAACCCGAAGTGATGCATTGGAATCTAAAACTGGACTCACAGGAGGGACTCCAATCATATAACGTGAGAGTGTCAGTCCTCTTGTACTTAAGTCGGCATTGTGCCATTTGTATTAAATTCGGATGCAATTTCTGTGTTTCTTCGTCAATAAGAAGGTCCAAGATATACAGTAAACCTGAAGTGAAGCATCGGAATCTAAAACTGGACTCACAGGAGAGGTTCATATCATAGAAAGTTAGAGTGTCACTCCTCTTGTACTTAAGTCGGTATTGTGCCATTTCTATTAAACTCGGATGGAATTTCTGTGTTTCATCGTCAATAAGAAAGTCCAAGGGATACAGTAAACCAGAAGTGAAGCATCGGAATCTAAAACTGGACTCTCAGGAGAGGTTCAAATCATAGAAAGTTAGAATGTCAGTCCTCTTGTACTTAAGTCGGCATTGTGCCATTTGTATTAAATTCGGATGCAATTTCTGTGTTTTATCGTTTATACGAAGGTCCTAGGGACACAGTAAACCTGAAGTGAAGCTTCGGAATCTAAATCTGACCTCACAGGAGAGGTTCAAATCATAGAAAGTTAGAGTATCAGTCCTCTTGTACTTAAGTCGGCATTGTGCCTTCTGAATTTAATTTCGATGCAATCTCTGTAGTTCATCGTCAATAAGAAGGTCCAAGGGATACAGTAAACCTGAAGTGATGCATCGGAATCTGAAACTGGACTCACAGGTAAGGTTCAAATCATAGAAAGTGAGAGTGTCAGTCCTCTTGTACTTAAGTCGCCATTGTGATATTTGTATTAAATTCGGATGCAATATCTGTGTTTCATCGTCAATAAGAAGGTCTAAGGGGTACAGTAAACCTGAAGTGAAGCATCGGAATCTAAACCTGTACTCACAGGAGAGGTTCAAATCATAGAAAGTTTGAGTGTCAGTCGTCTTGTACTTAAGTCGGCAATGTACCTCTTGTATTAAATTCGGATGCAAACTCTGTGTTTTATCGTCAATTAGAAGGTCCAAGGGATACAGTAAACCTGAAGTGAAGCATCGGAATCTAAAACTGGACTCACAGAAGCGGTTCAAATCATAGAAAGTGAGAGTGTCAGTCCTCTTGTACTTAGGTCGGCATTGTGCCTTTTGAATTTAATTCCGATGCAATTTCTGGGTTTCATCGTCAATAAGAAGGTGCAAGGTATACAGTAAACCTGATGTGAAGCATCGGAATCTAAAACTGGACTCACAGAAGAGGTTCAAATCATAGAAAGTGAGAGTGTTAGTCCTCTTCTACTTAGGTCGGCATAGTGCCTTTTGAATTTAATTACGATGCAATGTCTGTGTTTCATCGCGAATAAGAACGTCCAAAGGATAGAGTAAACCTGAAGTGAAAATTCGGAATCTAAAACTAGACTCACAGGAGAAATTCAAATCATAGAAAGTTAGAGTGTCATTCCTCTTGCACTTAAGTCGGTATTGTGCCTTTTGTATTAAATTCGGATGCAATTTCGGTGCTTCATCGTCAATAAGAAGGTCCAAGGGGTACAGTAAACCTTCAGTGAAGCATCGGAATCTAAAACTGGACTCGCAATAGAGGTTCAAATCATAGAATGTTAGGGTAACAGTCCTCTTTTACTTAAGCCGGCATTGTACCTTTTGTATTAAATGCGGAAGCAATTTCTGTGTTTCATCGTCAATAAGAAGGTCGAAGGGATACAGTAAACCTGAAGTGAAGCATCAGAATCTAAAACTGGACTCACAGGAGAGGTTCAAATCATAGAAATTTAGAGGGTCGGTCCTCTTTTATTTAAGTCGGCATTGTGCCTTTTGTATTAAATTCCGATGCAATTTCTGTGTTTCATCGTCAATCAGATGTTGCAAGGTATACAGTAAACCCGAAATGTACTATCGGAATCTAAAACTGGACTCACAGGGGGGATTCAAATCATAGAAAGTGAGAGTGTCAGTCCTCTTGTACTTAAGTCGGCATTGTGCCATTTGTATTAAATTCGGATGCAATTTCTGTGTTTCATCGTCAATAAGAAGGTCCAAGATATACAGTAAACCTGAAGTGAAGCATCGGAATCTAAAACTGGACTCACAGGAGAGGTTCAAATCATAGTAAGTTAGAGTGTCACTCCTCTTGTACTTATGTCGGTATTGTGCCATTTGTATTTAACTCGGATGCAATTTCTGTGTTTCATTGACAATAAGAAAGTCCAAGGGAAACAGTAAACCAGAAGTGAAGCATCGGAATCTAAAACTGGACTCTCAGGAGAGGTTCAAATCATCGAAAGTTAGAATGTCAGTAGTCTTGTACTTAAGTCGGCATTGAGCCTTTTGTATTAAATTCGGATACAATTTCTGTGTTTCATCGTCAATAAGAAGGTGCAAGGTATACAGGAAACCTGAAGTGAAGCATCATAATCTAAAACTGGACTCACAGGAGAGGTACAATTCATAGAAAGTGAGAGTGTCAGTCCTCTTGTACTTAAGTCGACATTGTGCCATTTGTATTAAATTCGGATGAAATTTCTGTGTTTCATCGTTAATAAGAAGGTCCAAGTGATACAGTATACCTGAAGTGAAGCATCGGAATCTAAAACTGGACTCACAGGAGAGGTACAATTCATAGAAAGTGAGAGTGTCAGTCCTCTTGTTTTTAAGTCGGCATTGTGCCATTTGTATTAAATTCGGATGCAATTCCTGTGTTTCATAGTCGTTAAGAAGGTCCAAGGGATACACTAAACCTGAAGTGAAACATCGGAATCTAAAACTGGACTCACAGGAGAGGTTCAAATCATAGAAAGTGAGAGTGTCAGTTCTCTTGTACTTAAGTCGCCATTTTGATTTTTGTATTTAATTCGGATGCAATATCTGTGTTTCATCGTCAATAAGAAGGTCCAAGGGATACAGTAAACGTGAAGTGAAGCATCGGAATCTAAACCTGGACTCACAGGAGAGGTTTAAATCATAGAAAGTTAGAGTGTCAGTTCTCTTGTACTTAAGTCGGCATTGTACCTTTTGTATTAAATTCGGATGGAAACTCTGTGTTTCATCGTCATTTGGAAGGTCCAAGATATACAGTAAACCTGAAGTCAAGCATCGGAATCTAAAACTGGACTCACAGGAGAGGTTCAAATCATAGAAAGTTAAAGTGTCACTCCTCTTGTACTTAAGTCGGTATTGTGCCATTTCTATTAAACTCGGATGTAATTTCTGTGTTTCATCGTCAATAAGAAAGTCCAAGGGATACAGTAAACCAGAAGTGAAGCATCAGAATCTAAAACTGGACTCTCAGGAGAGGTTCAAATCATAGAAATTTAGAATGTCAGTCCTCTTTTACTTAAGTCGGCATTGTCACATTTGTATTATATTCGGATGCAATTTCTGTGTTTTATCGTCTATAAGAAGGTCCTAGGGATACAGTAAACCTGAAGTGAAGCTTCGGAATCTAAATCTGACCTCACAGGAGAGGTTCAAATCATAGAAAGTTAGAGTATCAGTCCTCTTGTACTTAAGTCGGCATTGTGCCTTTTGAATTTAATTTCGATGCAATCTCTGTGGTTCATCGTCAATAAGAAGGTCCAAGGGATACAGTAAACCTGAAGTGAAGCATCGGAATCTGAAACTGGACTCACAGGCGAGGTTCAAATCATAGAAAGTGAGAGTGTCAGTCCTCTTGTACTTAAGTCGCCATTGTGATTTTTGTATTAAATTCGGATGCAATATCTGTGTGTCATCGTCAATAAGAAGGTCTAAGGGATACAGTAAACATGAAGTGAAGCATCGGAATCTAAACTTGGACTCACAGGAGAGGTTCAAATCATAGTAAGTTAGAGTGTCAGTCCTCTTGTACTTAAGTCGGCATTGTACCTCTTGTATTAAATTCGGATGCAAACTCTGTGTTTCATCGTCAATTAGAAGGTCCAAGGGATACAGTAAACCTGAAGTGAAGCATCGGAATCTAAAACTGGACTTACAGGAGAGGTTCAAATCATAGAAAGTGAGAGTGTCAGTCCTCTTGTACTTAGGTCGGCATTGTGCCTTTTGAATTTAATTCCGATGCAATTTCTGGGTTTCATCGTCAATAAGAAGGTGCAAGGTATACAGTAAACCTGAAGTGAAGCATCGGAATCTAAAACTGGACTCACAGAAGAGGTTCAAATCATAGAAAGTGAGAGTGTTAGTCCTCTTCTACTTAGGTCGGCATAGTGCCTTTTGAATTTAATTACGATGCAATGTCCGTGTTTCATCGCCAAAAAGAACGTCCAAAGGATACAGTAAACCTGAAGTGAAGAATCGGAATCTAAAACTAGACTCACAGGAGAGATTCAAATCATAGAAAGTTAGAGTGTCACTCCTCTTGCACTTAAGTCGGCATTGTGCCATTTGTATTAAATTCGGATGCAATTTCTGTGTTTCATCGCCAATAAGAAGGTCCAAAATATACAGTAAACCTGAAGTGAGGCATCGGAATCTAAAACTGGACTCACAGGTGAGGTTCAAATCATAGAAAGTTAGAGTGTCACTCCTCTTTTACTTATGTCGGTATTGTGCCATTTGTATTAAACTCGGATGCAATTTCTGTGTTTCATCGACAATAAGAAAGTCCAAGGGATCCAGTAAACCAGAAGTGAAGCTTCGGAATCTAAAACTGGACTCTCAGGAGAGGTTCAAATCATAGAAAGTTAGAATGTCAGTAGTCTTGTACTTAAGTCGGCATTGAGCCTTTTGTATTAAATTCGGATACAATTTCTGTGTTTCATCGTCAATAAGAAGGTGCAAGGTTTACAGGAAACCTGAAGTGAAGCATCGGAATCTAAAACTGGACTCACAGGAGAGGTACAATTCATAGAAAATGAGAGTGTCAGTCCTCTTGTACTTAAGTCGACATTGTGCCATTTGTATTAAATTCGGATGCTATTTCTGTGTTTCATCGTTAATAAGAAGGTCCAAGGGATACAGTATACCTGAAGTGAAGCATCGGAATCTAAAACTGGACTCACAGGAGAGGTTCAAATCATAGAAAGTTAGAGTGTCAGGCCTTTTTACTTACGTCGGCATTGTGGCTTTTGTATTAAATTCCGATGCAATTTCTATGTTTCAGTTTTCAATAAGAAGGTGCAAGGTATACAGTAAACCTGAAGTGAAGCATCGGTATTTAAAACTGGACTCACAGGAGAAGTTCAAATCATAGAAAGTTAGAGTGTCAGACCTCTTGTACTTAAGTCGGCATTGTGCCATTTGTATTAAATTCGGATGCAATTCCTGTGTTTCATTGTCGTTAAGAAGGTCCAAGGGATACACTAAACCTGAAGTGAAACATCGGAATCTAAAACTGGACTCACAGGAGAGGTTCAAATCATACAAAGTTAGAGGGTCTGTCCTCTTTTACTTAAGTCGGCATTGTGCCTCTTGTATTAAATTCCGATGCAATTTCTGTGTTACATCGTCAATCAGAAGGTGCAAGTTATACAGAAAACCCGTAGTGAAGCTTCGGAATCTAAAACTGGACTCACAGGAGCGATTCAAATCATAGAAAGTGAGAGTGTCAGTCCTCTTGTACTTAAGTCGGCATTGTGCCATTTGTATTAAATTCGGATGCAATTTCTGTGTTTCATCGTCAATAAGAAGGTCCAAGATATACAGTAAACGTGAAGTGAAGCATCGGAATCTAAAACTGGACTCACAGGAGAGGTTCAAATAATAGAAAGGTTGAGTGTCACTCCTCTTGTACTTAAGTCGGTATTGTGCCATTTGTATTAAACTCGGATGCAATTTTTGTGTTTCATCGTCAATAAGAAGGTCCAAGATATACAGTAAACCTGAAGTGAAGCATCGGAATCTAAAACTGGACTCACAGGTTCAAATCATAGAAAGTTAGAGTGTCACTCCTCTTGTACTTAAGTCGGTATTGTGCCATTTGTATTAAACTCGGATGCAATTTCTGTGTTTCATCGACAATAAGAAAGTACAAGGGATACAGTAAACCAGAAGTGAAGCATCGGAATCTAAAACTGGACTTTCAGGAGAGGTTCGAATCATAGAAAGTTAGAATGTCAGGCCTCTTTTACTTACGTCGGCATTGTGGCTTTTGTATTAAATTCCGATGCAATTTCCATGTTTCATCGTCAATAAGAAGGAGCAAGGTATACAGTAAACTTGAAGTGATGCATTGGAATCTAAAACTGGACTCACAGGAGAGGTTCAAATCATAGAAAGTTAGAGTGTCAGTCCTCTTGTACTTAAGACGGCATTGTGCCATTTGTATTCAATTCGGATGCAATTCCTGTGTTTCATAGTTGTTAAGAAGGTCCAAGGGATACACTAAAACTGAAGTGAAACATCGGAATGTAAAACTGGACTCACAGGAGAGGTTCAAATCATTGAAAGTTAGAGTGTCACTCCTCTTGTACTTAAGTCGGTATTGTGCCTTTTGTATTAAATTGGGATGCAATTTCTGTGTTTCATCGTCAATAAGAAGGTCCACGGGACACAGTAAACCTGAAGTGAAGCATCGGAATCTAAAACTGGACTCACAGGAGAGGTTCAAATCATAGAAAGTTAGAGTGTCTGTCCTCTTGTACTTAGGTCTGTATTGTGCCTTTTGTATTAATTCGGATGCAATTTCTGTGTTTCATCGTCAATATGAAGGTCCAAGGTATACAGTAAACTTGAAGTGAAGCACTGGAATCTAAAACTGGACCTACAGGAGAGGTTGAAATCATAGAAGGTTAGAGTGTCAAAACTGTTGTACTTAAGTCGGCATTGTGCCTTTTGAATTTAATTCCGATGCAATACCTGTGTTTCATCGTCAATAAGAGGGTCCAAGAGATACAGTAAACCTGAAGAGAAGCATCGGAATCTAAAACTGGACTCACAGGAGAGGTTCCAATCATAGAAAGTGAGAGTGTCTGTCCTCTATTACTTAAGTAGGCATTGTGGGTTTTGAATTTAATTCCGATTGAATTTCTGTGTTTCATCGTCAATAAGAAGGTGCAAGGTATACAGTAACCCTGAGGTGAAGCATCGGAATCTAAAACTGGACTTACAGGAGAGGTTCAAATCATAGAAAGTGAGAGTGTCAGAGCTCTTGTACATAAGTCGGCATTGTGCCTTTTGAATTTAATTACGATGCAATGTCTGTGTTTCATCGCCAATAAGAACGTCCAAAGGATACAGTCAACCTGAAGTGAAGAATCGGAATCTAAAACTAGACTCACAGGAGAGATTCCAATCATAGAAAGTTAGAGTGTCACTCCTCTTGCACTTAAGTCGGTATTGTGCCTTTTGTATTAAATTCGGATGCAATTTCGGTGCTTCATCGTCAATAAGAAGGTCCAAGGGATACAGTAAACCTTCAGTGAAGCAACGGAATCTAAAACTGGACTCGCAATAGAGGTTCAAATCATAGAATGTTAGAGTGTCAGTCCTCTTTTACTAAAGTCGGCATTGTGACTTTTGTATTAAATTCCGATGCAATTTCTGTGTTTCATCGTCAATCAGATGCTGCAAGGTATACAGTAAACCCGAAGTGAACTATCGGAATCTAAAACTGGACTCACAGGAGGGATTCAAATCATAGAAAGTGAGAGTGTCAGTCCTCTTGTACTTAAGTCGGCATTGTGCCATTTGTAATAAATTATGGATGCAATTTCTGTGTTTCATCGTCAATAAGAAGGTCCAAGATATACAGTAAACCTGAAGAGAAGCATCGGAATCTAAAACTGGACTCACAGGTGAGGTTCAAATCATAGAAAGTTAGAGTGTCACTCCTCTTGTACTTATGTCGGTATTGTGCCATTTGTATTAAACTCGGATGCAATTTCTGTGTTTCATCGACAATAAGAAAGTCCAAGGGATACAGTAAACCAGAAGTGAAGCATCGGAAACTAAAACTGGACTCTCAGGAGAGGTTCAAATCATAGAAAGTTAGAATGTCAGTAGTCTTGTACTTAAGTCGGCATTCAGCCTTTTGTATTAAATTCGGATACAATTTCTGTGTTTCATCGTCAATAAGAAGGTGCAAGGTATACAGGAAACCTGAAGTGAAGCATCGGAATCTAAAACTGGACTCACAGGAGAGGTACAATTCATAGAAAGTGAGAGTGTCAGTTCTCTTGTACTTAAGTCGACATTGTGCCATTTGTATTAAATTCGGATGCAATTTCTGTGTTTCATCGTTAATAAGAAGGTCCAAGGGATACAGTATACCTGAAGTGAAGCATCGGCATCTAAAACTGGACTCACAGGAGAGGTTCAAATCATAGAAAGTTAGAGTGTCAGGCCTCTTTTACTTATGTCGGCATTGTGGCTTTTGTATTAAATTCCGATGCAATTTCTATGTTTCAATTTTCAATAAGAAGGTGCAAGGTATACAGTAAACCTGAAGTGAAGCATCGGTATTTAAAACTGGACTCACAGGAGAGGTTCATATCATAGAAAGTTAGAGTGTCAGTCCTCTTGTACTTAAGTCGGCATTGTGCCATTTGTATTAAATTCGGATGCAATTCCTGTGTTTCATAGTCGTTAAGAAGGTCCAAGTGATACAGTAAACCTGAAGTGAAACATTGGAATCTAAAACTGGACTCTCAGGAGAGGTTCAAATCATAGAAAGTTAGAGGGTCTGTCCTCTTTTACTTAAGTCGGCATTGTGCCTTTTGTATTAAATTCCGATGCAATTTCTGTGTTACATCGTCAATCAGAAGGTGCAAGTTATACAGAAAACCCGAAGAGACGCTTCGGAATCTAAAACTGGACTCACAGGAGGGATTCAAATCATAGAAAGTAAGAGTGTCAGTCCTCTTGTACTTAAGTCGGCATTGTGCCATTTGTATTAAATCCGGATGCAATTTCTGTGTTTCATCGTCAATAAGAAAGTCCAAGATATACAGTAAACGTCAAGTGAAGCATCGGAATCTAAAACTGGACTCACAGGAGAGGTTCAAATAATAGAAAGGTTTAGAGTCACTCCTCTTGTACTTAATTTGGTATTGTACCATTTGTGTTAAACTCGGATGCAATTTTTGTGTTTCATCGTCAATAAGAAGGTCCAAGATATACAGTAAACCTGAAGTGAAGCATCGGAATCTAAAACTGGACTCTCAGGAGAGGTTCGAATCATAGAAAGTTAGAATGTAAGTCCTCTTGTACTTAAGACGGCATTGTGCCTTTTGTATTAAATTCGGATACAATTTCTGTGTTTCATCCTCAATAAGAAGGTGCAAGGTATACAGGAAACCTGAAGTGAAGCATCGGAATCTAAAACTGGACTCCCAGGAGAGGTACAAATCATAGAACGTGAGAGTGTCAGTCCTCTTGTACTTAAGTCGACATTGTGCCATTTGTATTAAATTCGGATGCAATTTCTGTGTTTCATCGTTAATAAGAAGGTCCCAGGGATACAGTATACCTGTAGTGAAGCATCGGAATCTAAAACTGGACTCACAGGAGAGGTTCAAATAATAGAATGTTAGAGTGTCAGGCCTCTTTTACATACGTCGGCATTGTTGCTTTTGTATTAAATTCCGATGCAATTTCCATGTTTCATAGTCAATAAGAAGGTGCAAGGTATACAGTAATCCTGACGTGAAGCATCGGTATTTAAAACTGGACTCACAGGAGAGGTACAAATCATACAAAGTTAGAGTGTCAGTCCTCTTGTACTTTAGTCGGCATTGTGCCATTTGTATTAAATTCGGATGCAATTCCTGTGTTTCATAGTCAATAAGACGGTCCAAGGGATACACTAAACCTGAAGTGAAACATCGGAATCTAATACTGGACTCACAGGAGAGGTTTAAGTCATAGAAAGTTAGAGTGTCACTCCTCTTGTACTTAAGTCGGTATTGTGCCATTTGTATTAAACTCGGATGCAATTTCTGTGTTTCATCGACAATAAGAGAGTCCAAGGTATACAGTAAACCAGAAGTGAAGCATCGGAATCTAAAACTGGACTCTCAGGAGATGTTCAAATCATAGAGACTTAGATTGTCAGTCCTCTTGTACTTAAGTCGGCATTGAGCCTTGTGTATTAAATTCGGATACAATTTCTGTGTTTCATCGTCAATAAGTAGGTGCAAGGTATACAGGAAACCTGAAGTGAAGAATCGGAATCTAAAACTGGACTCACAGGAGAGGTTCGTATCATAGAAAGTTAGAGTGTCTGTCCTCTTGTACTTACGTCTGCATTATGCCTTTTGTATTATATTCGAATGCAAACTCTGTGTTTCATCGTCAATAAGAAGGTCCAAGGGATACAGTAAACTTGAAGTGAAGCATCGGAATCTAAAAGTGGACCTACAGGAGAGGTTGAAATCATAGAAGGTTAGTGTGTCAGTACAGTTGTACTTAAGTAGGCATTGTGCCTTTTGAATTTAATTCCGATTGAATTTCTGTGTTTCATCGTCAATAAGAAGGTGCAAGGTATACAGTAATCCTGAAGTGACGCATCGGAATCTAAAACTGGACTCACAGGAGGGATTCAAATCATAGAAAGTGAGAGTGTCAGTCCTCTTGTACTTAAGTCGGCATTGTGCCATTTGTATTAAATTCGGATGAAATTTCTGTGTTTCATCGTCAATAAGAAGGTCCAAGATATACAGTAAACCTGAAGTGAAGCATAGGAATCTAAAACTGGACTCACAGAGGAGGTTCAAATCATAGAAAGTTAGAGTGTCACTCCACTTGTACTTATGTCGGTATTGTGCCATTTGTATTAAACTCGGATGCAATTTCTGTGTTTCATCGACAATAAGAAAGTCCAAGGGATACAGTAAACCAGAAGAGAAGCATCGGAATCTAAAACTGGACTCTCAGGAGAGGTTCAAATCATAGAAAGTTAGAATGTCAGTCCTCTTGTACTTAAGTCGGCATTGAGACTTTTGTATTAAATTCGGACACAATTTCTGTGTTTCCTCGACTATAAGAAGGTGCAAGGTATACAGGAAACCTGAAGTGAAGCATCGGAATCTAAAACTGGACTCCCAGGAGAGGTACAAATCATAGAAAGTGAGAGTGTCAGTCCTCTTGTACTTAAGTCGACATTGTGCCATTTGTATTAAATTCGGATGCAATTTCTGTGTTTCATCGTTAATAAGAAGGTCCAAGGGATACAGTATACCTGAAGTGAAGCATCGGAATCTGAAACTGGACTCACAGGAAAGGTTCAAATCATAGAATGTTAGAGTGTCAGGCCTCTTTTACTTACGTCGGCATTGTGGCTTTTGTATTAAATTCCGATGCAATTTCTATGTTTCATCGTCAATAAGAAGGTGCAAGGTATACAGTAAACCTGAAGTGAAGCATCGGTATTTAAAACTGGACTCACAGGAGAGGTACAAATCATAGAAAGTTAGAGTGTCAGTCCTCTTGTACTTAAGTCGGCATTGTGGCATTTGTATTAAATTCGGATGCAATTCCTGTGTTTCATAGTCAATAAGAAGGTCCAAGGGATACTCTAAACCTGAAGTGAAACATCGGAATCTAAAACTGGACTCGTAGGAGGGATTCAAATCATAGAAAGTGAGAGTGTCAGTCCTCTTGTACTTAAGTCGGCATTGTGCCATATCTATTAAATTCGGATGCAATTTCTGTGTTTCATCGTCAATAAGAAGGTCCAAGTAATACAGTAAACCTGAAGTGAAGCATCGGAATCTAAACCTGGACTCACAGGAGTGGTTCAAATCATAGAAAGTTAGAGTGTAACTCCACTTGTACTTATGTCGATATTGTGCCATTTGTATTAAACTCGGATGCAATTTCTGTGTTTCATCGACAATAAGAAAGTCCAAGGGATACAGTAAACCAGAAGTGAAGCATCGGAATCTAAAACTGGACTCTCAGGAGAGGTTCAAATCATAGAAAGTTAGAATGTCAGTCCTCTTGTACTTAAGTCGGCATTGAGACTTTTGTATTAAATTCGGATACAATTTCTGTGTTTCATCGTCAATAAGAAGGTGCAAGGTATACAGGAAACCTGAAGTGAAGCATCGGAATATAGAACTTTACTCACAGGAGAGGTACAAATCATAGAAAGTGAGAGTGTCAGTCCTCTTGTACTTAAGTAGGCATTGTGGGTTTTGAATTTAATTCCGATTGAATTTCTGTGTTTCATCGTCAATAAGAAGGTGCAAGGTATACAGTAACCCTGAGGTGAAGCATCGGAATCTAAAACTGGACTTACAGGAGAGGTTCAAATCATAGAAAGTGAGAGTGTCAGAGCTCTTGTACATAAGTCGGCATTGTGCCTTTTGAATTTAATTACGATGCAATGTCTGTGTTTCATCGCCAATAAGAACGTCCAAAGGATACAGTCAACCTGAAGTGAAGAATCGGAATCTAAAACTAGACTCACAGGAGAGATTCAAATCATAGAAAGTTAGAGTGTCACTCCTCTTGCACTTAAGTCGGTATTGTGCCTTTTGTATTAAATTCGGATGCAATTTCGGTGCTTCATCGTCAATAAGAAGGTCCAAGGGATACAGTAAACCTTCAGTGAAGCAACGGAATCTAAAACTGGACTCGCAATAGAGGTTCAAATCATAGAATGTTAGAGTGTCAGTCCTCTTTTACTAAAGTCGGCATTGTGACTTTTGTATTAAATTCCGATGCAATTTCTGTGTTTCATCGTCAATCAGATGCTGCAAGGTATACAGTAAACCCGAAGTGAACTATCGGAATCTAAAACTGGACTCACAGGAGGGATTCAAATCATAGAAAGTGAGAGTGTCAGTCCTCTTGTACTTAAGTCGGCATTGTGCCATTTGTATTAAATTCGGAAGCAATTTCTGTGTTTCATCGTCAATAAGAAGGTCCAAGATATACAGTAAACCTGAAGAGAAGCATCGGAATCTAAAACTGGACTCACAGGTGAGGTTCAAATCATAGAAAGTGAGAGTGTCAGTCCTCTTGTACTTAAGTCGACATTGTGCCATTTGTATTAAATTCGGATGCAATTTCTGTGTTTCATCGTTAATAAGAAGGTCCAAGGGATACAGTATACCTGAAGTGAAGCATCGGCATCTAAAACTGGACTCACAGGAGAGGTTCAAATCATAGAAAGTTAGAGTGTCAGGCCTCTTTTACTTATGTCGGCATTGTGGCTTTTGTATTACATTCCGATGCAATTTCTATGTTTCAATTTTCAATAAGAAGGTGCAAGGTATACAGTAAACCTGAAGTGAAGCATCGGTATTTAAAACTGGACTCACAGGAGAGGTTCATATCATAGAAAGTTAGAGTGTCAGTCCTCTTGTACTTAAGTCGGCATTGTGCCATTTGTATTAAATTCGGATGCAATTCCTGTGTTTCATAGTCGTTAAGAAGGTCCAAGTGATACAGTAAACCTGAAGTGAAACATCGGAATCTAAAACTGGACTCTCAGGAGAGGTTCAAATCATAGAAAGTTAGAGGG
Source organism: Schistocerca serialis cubense (assembly GCF_023864345.2). Lineage (NCBI taxonomy): Eukaryota > Metazoa > Arthropoda > Insecta > Orthoptera > Acrididae > Schistocerca > Schistocerca serialis. Next base: position 19,241,657 of record NC_064648.1, read on the forward strand.
TCTGTCCTCTTTTACTTAAGTCGGCATTGTGCCTTTTGTATTAAATTCCGATGCAATTTCTGTGTTACATCGTCAATCAGAAGGTGCAAGTTATACAGAAAACCCGAAGAGACGCTTCGGAATCTAAAACTGGACTCACAGGAGGGATTCAAATCATAGAAAGTAAGAGTGTCAGTCCTCTTGTACTTAAGTCGGCATTGTGCCATTTGTATTAAATCCGGATGCAATTTCTGTGTTTCATCGTCAATAAGAAAGTCCAAGATATACAGTAAACGTCAAGTGAAGCATCGGAATCTAAAACTGGACTCACAGGAGAGGTTCAAATAATAGAAAGGTTTAGAGTCACTCCTCTTGTACTTAATTTGGTATTGTACCATTTGTGTTAAACTCGGATGCAATTTTTGTGTTTCATCGTCAATAAGAAGGTCCAAGATATACAGTAAACCTGAAGTGAAGCATCGGAATCTAAAACTGGACTCTCAGGAGAGGTTCGAATCATAGAAAGTTAGAATGTAAGTCCTCTTGTACTTAAGACGGCATTGTGCCTTTTGTATTAAATTTGGATACAATTTCTGTGTTTCATCCTCAATAAGAAGGTGCAAGGTATACAGGAAACCTGAAGTGAAGCATCGGAATCTAAAACTGGACTCCCAGGAGAGGTACAAATCATAGAACGTGAGAGTGTCAGTCCTCTTGTACTTAAGTCGACATTGTGCCATTTGTATTAAATTCGGATGCAATTTCTGTGTTTCATCGTTAATAAGAAGGTCCCAGGGATACAGTATACCTGTAGTGAAGCATCGGAATCTAAAACTGGACTCACAGGAGAGGTTCAAATAATAGAATGTTAGAGTGTCAGGCCTCTTTTACATACGTCGGCATTGTTGCTTTTGTATTAAATTCCGATGCAATTTCCATGTTTCATAGTCAATAAGAAGGTGCAAGGTATACAGTAATCCTGACGTGAAGCATCGGTATTTAAAACTGGACTCACAGGAGAGGTACAAATCATAGAAAGTTAGAGTGTCAGTCCTCTTGTACTTTAGTCGGCATTGTGCCATTTGTATTAAATTCGGATGCAATTCCTGTGTTTCATAGTCAATAAGACGGTCCAAGGGATACACTAAACCTGAAGTGAAACATCGGAATCTAATACTGGACTCACAGGAGAGGTTTAAGTCATAGAAAGTTAGAGTGTCACTCCTCTTGTACTTAAGTCGGTATTGTGCCATTTGTATTAAACTCGGATGCAATTTCTGTGTTTCATCGACAATAAGAGAGTCCAAGGTATACAGTAAACCAGAAGTGAAGCATCGGAATCTAAAACTGGACTCTCAGGAGATGTTCAAATCATAGAGACTTAGATTGTCAGTCCTCTTGTACTTAAGTCGGCATTGAGCCTTTTGTATTAAATTCGGATACAATTTCTGTGTTTCATCGTCAATAAGTAGGTGCAAGGTATACAGGAAACCTGAAGTGAAGAATCGGAATCTAAAACTGGACTCACAGGAGAGGTTCGTATCATAGAAAGTTAGAGTGTCTGTCCTCTTGTACTTACGTCTGCATTATGCCTTTTGTATTATATTCGGATGCAAACTCTGTGTTTCATCGTCAATAAGAAGGTCCAAGGGATACAGTGAACTTGAAGTGAAGCATCGGAATCTAAAAGTGGACCTACAGGAGAGGTTGAAATCATAGAAGGTTAGTGTGTCAGTACAGTTGTACTTAAGTAGGCATTGTGCCTTTTGAATTTAATTCCGATTGAATTTCTGTGTTTCATCGTCAATAAGAAGGTGCAAGGTATACAGTAATCCTGAAGTGACGCATCGGAATCTAAAACTGGACTCACAGGAGGGATTCAAATCATAGAAAGTGAGAGTGTCAGTCCTCTTGTACTTAAGTCGGCATTGTGCCATTTGTATTAAATTCGGATGAAATTTCTGTGTTTCATCGTCAATAAGAAGGTCCAAGATATACAGTAAACCTGAAGTGAAGCATAGGAATCTAAAACTGGACTCACAGAGGAGGTTCAAATCATAGAAAGTTAGAGTGTCACTCCACTTGTACTTATGTCGGTATTGTGCCATTTGTATTAAACTCGGATGCAATTTCTGTGTTTCATCGACAATAAGAAAGTCCAAGGGATACAGTAAACCAGAAGAGAAGCATCGGAATCTAAAACTGGACTCTCAGGAGAGGTTCAAATCATAGAAAGTTAGAATGTCAGTCCTCTTGTACTTAAGTCGGCATTGAGACTTTTGTATTAAATTCGGACACAATTTCTGTGTTTCCTCGACTATAAGAAGGTGCAAGGTATACAGGAAACCTGAAGTGAAGCATCGGAATCTAAAACTGGACTCCCAGGAGAGGTACAAATCATAGAAAGTGAGAGTGTCAGTCCTCTTGTACTTAAGTCGACATTGTGCCATTTGTATTAAATTCGGATGCAATTTCTGTGTTTCATCGTTAATAAGAAGGTCCAAGGGATACAGTATACCTGAAGTGAAGCATCGGAATCTGAAACTGGACTCACAGGAAAGGTTCAAATCATAGAATGTTAGAGTGTCAGGCCTCTTTTACTTACGTCGGCATTGTGGCTTTAGTATTAAATTCCGATGCAATTTCTATGTTTCATCGTCAATAAGAAGGTGCAAGGTATACAGTAAACCTGAAGTGAAGCATCGGTATTTAAAACTGGACTCACAGGAGAGGTACAAATCATAGAAAGTTAGAGTGTCAGTCCTCTTGTACTTAAGTCGGCATTGTGGCATTTGTATTAAATTCTGATGCAATTCCTGTGTATCATAGTCAATAAGAAGGTCCAAGGGATACTCTAAACCTGAAGTGAAACATCGGAATCTAAAACTGGACTCGTAGGAGGGATTCAAATCATAGAAAGTGAGAGTGTCAGTCCTCTTGTACTTAAGTCGGCATTGTGCCATATCTATTAAATTCGGATGCAATTTCTGTGTTTCATCGTCAATAAGAAGGTCCAAGTAATACAGTAAACCTGAAGTGAAGCATCGGAATCTAAACCTGGACTCACAGGAGTGGTTCAAATCATAGAAAGTTAGAATGTCAGTCCTCTTGTACTTAAGTCGGCATTGAGACTTTTGTATTAAATTCGGATACAATTTCTGTGTTTCATCGTCAATAAGAAGGTGCAAGGTATACAGGAAACCTGAAGTGAAGCATCGGAATATAGAACTTTACTCACAGGAGAGGTACAAATCATAGAAAGTGAGAGTGTCAGTCCTCTTGTACTTAAGTAGGCATTGTGCCTTTTGAATTTAATTCCGATTGAATTTCTGTGTTTCATCGTCAATAAGAAGGTGCAAGGTATACAGTAATCTTGAAGTGACGCATCGGAATCTAAAACTGGACTCACAGGAGGGATTCAAATCATAGAAAGTGAGAGTGTCAGTCCTCTTGTACTTAAGTCGGCATTGTGCCATTTGTATTAAATTCGGATGAAATTTCTGTGTTTCATCGTCAATAAGAAGGTCCAAAATATACAGTAAACCTGAAGTGAAGCATAGGAATCTAAAACTGGACTCACAGAGGAGGTTCAAATCATAGAAAGTTAGAGTGTCACTCCACTTGTACTTATGTCGGTATTGTGCCATTTGTATTAAACTCGGATGCAATTTCTGTGTTTCATCGACAATAAGAAAGTCCAAGGGATACAGTAAACCAGAAGTGAAGCATCGGAATCTAAAACTGGACTCTCAGGAGAGGTTCAAATCATAGAAAGTTAGAATGTCAGTCCTCTTGTACTTAAGTCGGCGTTGAGACTTTTGTATTAAATTCGGATACAATTTCTGTGTCTCCTCGTCTATAAGAAGGTGCAAGGTATACAGGAAACCTGAAGTGAAGCATCGGAATCTAAAACTGGACTCCCAGGAGAGGTACAAATCATAGAAAGTGAGAGTGTCAGTCCTCTTGTACTTAAGTCGACATTGTGCCATTTGTATTAAATTCGGATGCAATTTCTGTGTTTTATCGTTAATAAGAAGGTCCAAGGGATACAGTATACCTGAAGTGAAGATTCGGAATCTGAAACTGGACTCACAGGAAAGGTTCAAATCATAGAATGTTAGAGTGTCAGGCCTCTTTTACTTACGTCGGCATTGTGGCTTTTGTATTAAATTCCGATGCAATTTCTATGTTTCATCGTCAATAAGAAGGTCCAAGTAATACAGTAAACCTGAAGTGAAGCATCGGAATCTAAACCTGGACCCACAGGTGAGGTTCAAATCATAGAAAGTTAGAGTGTCACTCCACTTGTACTTATGTCGGTATTGTGCCATTTGTATTAAACTCGGATACAATTTCTGTGTTTCATCGACAATAAGAAAGTCCAAGGGATACAGTAAACCAGAAGTGAAGCATCGGAATCTAAAACTGGACTCACAGGAGAGGTACAAATCATAGAAAGTTAGAGTGTCAGTCCTCTTGTACTTAAGTCGGCATTGTGGCATTTGTATTAAATTCGGATGCAATTCCTGTGTTTCATAGTCAATAAGAAGGTCCAAGGGATACTCTAAACCTGAAGTGAAACATCGGAATCTAAAACTGGACTCGTAGGAGGGATTCAAATCATAGAAAGTGAGAGTGTCAGTCCTCTTGTACTTAAGTCGGCATTGTGCCATTTGTATTAAATTCGGATGCAATTTCTGTGTTTCATCGTCAATAAGAAGGTCCAAGTAATACAGTAAACCTGAAGTGAAGCATCGGAATCTAAACCTGGACTCACAGGTGAGGTTCAAATCATAGAAAGTTAGAGTGTCACTCCACTTGTACTTATGTCGGTATTGTGTCATTTGTATTAAACTCGGATACAATTTCTGTGTTTCATCGACAATAAGAAAGTCCAAGGGATACAGTAAACCAGAAGTGAAGCATCGGAATCTAAAACTGGACTCTCAGGAGAGGTTCAAATCATAGAAAGTTAGAATGTCAGTCCTCTTGTACTTAAGTCGGCATTGAGACTTTTGTATTAAATTCGGATACAATTTCTGTGTTTCATCGTCAATAAGAAGGTGCAAGGTATACAGGAAACCTGAAGTGAAGCATCGGAATCTAGAACTTTACTCACAGGAGAGGTACAAATCATAGAAAGTGAGAGTGTCAGTCCTCTTGTACTTAAGTCGACATTGTGCCATTTGTATTAAATTCGGATGCAATTTCTGTATTTAATCGTTAATAAGAAAGTCCAAGAGGTACAGTATACCTGAAGTGAAGCATCGGAATCTAAAACTGCACTCACAAGAGAGGTTCAAATCATAGAAAGTTAGAGTGTCAGACCTCTTTTACTTACGTTGGCATTGTGGCTTTTGTATTACATTCCGAAGCAATTTCTATGTTTCAATTTTCAATAAGAAGATGCAAGGTATACAGTAAACCTGAAGTGAAGCATCGGTATTTAAAACTGGACTCACAGGAGAGGTTCAAATCAGAGAAAGTTAGAGTGTCAGTCCTCTTGTACTTAAGTCGGTATTGTGCCATTTGTATTAAACTTGGATGCAATTTCTGTGTTTCATCGACAATAAGAAGGTACAAGGGATACAGGAAACCTGAAGTGAAGCATCAGAATCTAAAACTGGACTCACAGGAGAGGTTCGAATCATAGAAAGTTAGAGGGTCTGTCCTCTTTTACTTAAGTCGGCATTGTGCCTTTTGTATTAAATTCCGATGCAATTTCTGTGTTACATCGTCAATCAGAAGGTGCAAGGTATACAGAAAACCCGAAGTGAAGCTTCGGAATCTAAAACTGGACTCACAGGAGGGATTCAAATCATAGAAAGTGAGAGTGTCAGTCCTCTTGGACTTAAGTTGGCATTGTGCCATTTGTATTAAATTCGGATGCAATTTCTGTGTTTCATCGTCAATAAGAAGGTCCGAGATATACAGTAACCCTGAAGTGAAGCATCGGCATCTAAAACTGGACTCACAGGAGAGGTTCAAATAATTGAAAGTTTGAGTGTCACTCCTCTTGTACTTAAGTCGGTATTGTGCCATTTGTATTAAACTCGGATGCAATTTTTGTGTTTCATCGTCAATAAGAAGGTCCAAGATATACAGTAAACCTGAAGTGAAGCATCGGAATCTAAAACTGGACTCACAGGTTCAAATCATAGAAAGTTAGAGTGTCACTCCTCTTGTATTAAGTCGGTATTGTGCCATTTGTATTAAACTCGGACGCAATTTCTGTGTTTCATCGACAATAAGAAAGTCCAAGGGATACAGTAAACCAGAAGTGAAGCATCAGAATCTAAAACTGGACTCCCAGGAGAGGTACAAATCATAGAAAGTGAGAGTGTCAGTCCTCTTGTACTTAAGTCGACATTGTGCCATTTGTATAAATTCGGATGCAATTTCTGTGTTTCATCGTTAATAAGAAGGTCCAAGGGATACAGTAAACCTGAAGTGAAGCATCGGTATTTAAAACTGGACTCACAGGAGAGGTACAAATCATAGAAAGTTAGAGTGTCAGTCCTCTTGTACTTAGGTCGGCATTGTGGCATTTGTATTAAATTCGGATGCAATTCCTGTGTTTCATAGTCAATAAGAAGGTCCAAGGGATACTCTAAACCTGAAGTGAAACTTCGGAATCTAAAACTGGACTCACAGGAGAGGTTCAAATCATAGAAAGTTAGAGTTTCACTCCTCTTGCACTTAAGTCGGTATTGTGCCATTTGTATTAAACTCGGATGCAATTTCTGTGTTTCATCGACAATAAGAGAGTCCAAGGGATACAGTAAACCAGAAGTGAAGCATCGGAATCTGAAACTGGCCTCACAGGAGAGGTACAAATCATAGAAAGTGAGAGTGTCAGTCCTCTTGTACTTAAGTCGACATTGTGCCATTTGTATTAAATTCGGATGCAATTTCTGTGTTTCATCCTTAATAAGAAAGTCCAAGGGATACAGTATACCTGAAGTGAAGTATCGGAATCTAAAACTGGACTCACAGGAGAGGTTCAAATCATAGAAAGTTAGAGTGTCACTCCTCTTGTACTTAAGTCGGTAGTGTGCCTTTTGTATTAAATTCGGATGCAATTTCTGTGTTTCATCGTCAATAATAAGGTCCAAGGGACACAGTAAACCTGAAGTGAAGCATCGGAATCTAAAACTGGAGTCACAGGAGAGGTTCAAATCATAGAAAGTTAGAGTGTCTGTCCTCTTGTACTGACGTCGGCATTGTGCCTTTTGTATTAAATTCGGATGCAAACTCTGTGTTTCATCGTCAATCAGAAGTTCCAAGGGATACAGTAAACCTGAAGTGAAGCATCGGAATCTAAAACTGGACCTACAGGAGAGGTTGAAATCGTAAGAGGTTAGAGTGTCAGTCCTGTTGTACTTAAGTCGGCATTGTGCCTTTTGAATTTAATTCAGATGCAATTTCTGTGTTTCATCGTCAGTAAGAAGGTCTAAGGTATACAGTAAACCTGAAGTGAAGCATCGGAATCTAAAACTGGACTCACAGGATGGTTCACATCATAAAAAGTGAGAGTGTCTGTCCTCTTTTACTTAAGTAGGCATTGTGCCTTTTGAATTTAATTCCGATGCAATTTCTGTGTTTCATCGTCAATAAGAAGGTGCAAGGTATACAAAAAAACCTGAAGTGAAGCATCAGAAACTATAACTGGACCTACAGGAGAGGTTCAAATCATAGAAAGTGAGAGTGTCAGTCCTCTTGTACTTAAGTCGGCATTGTGCCTTTTGTATTTAATTCGGATGCAATTTCTGTGTTTCATAGTCAATAAGAAAGTCCAAGGGATACAGTAAACCTGAAGTGAAGCATCGGAATCTAAAACTGGACTCCCAGGAGAGGTACAAATCATAGAAAGTGAGATTGTCAGTCCTCTTGTACTTAAGTCGACATTGTGCCATTTGTATTAAATTCGGATGCAATTACTGTGTTTCATCGTTAATAAGAAGGTCCAAGGGATACAGTATACCTGAAGTGAAGCATCGGAATCTGAAACTGGACTCACAGGAAAGGTTCAAATCATAGAATGTTAGAGTGTCAGGCCTCTTTTACTTACGTCGGCATTGTGGCTTTTGTATTAAATTCCGATGCAATTTCTATGTTTCATCGTCAATAAGAAGCGTGCAAGGTATACAGTAAACCTGAAGTGAAGCATCGGTATTTAAAACTGGACTCACAGGAGAGGTACAAATCATAGAAAGTTAGAGTGTCAGTCCTCTTGTACTTAAGTCGGCATTGTGGCATTTGTATTAAATTCGGATGCAATTCCTGTGTTTCATAGTCAATAAGAAGGTCCAAGGGATACTCTAAACCAGAAGTGAAACATCGGAATCTAAAACTGGACTCACAGGAGGGATTCAAATCATAGAAAGTGAGAGTGTCAGTCCTCTTGTACTTAAGTCGTCATTGTGCCATTTGTATTAAATTCGGATGCAATTTCTGTGTTTCATCGTCAATAAGAAGGTCCAAGATATACAGTATACCTGATGTGAAGCATCGGAATCTAAAACTGGACTCACAGGAGAGGTTCAAATCATAGAAAGTTAGAGTGTCACTCCACTTGTACTTATGTCGGTATTGTGCCATTTGTATTAAACTCGGATGAAATTTCTGTGTTTCATCGACAATAAGAAAGTCCAAGGGATACAGGAAACCTGAAGTGAAGCATCAGAATCTAAAACTGGACTCACAGGAGAGGTTCGAATCATAGAAAGTTAGAGGGTCTGTCCTCTTTTACTTAAGTCAGCATTGTGCCTTTTGTATTAAATTCCGATGCAATTTCTGTGTTACATCGTCAATCAGAAGGTGCAAGGTATACAGAAAACCCGAAGTGAAGCTTCGGAATCTAAAACTGGACTCACAGGAGGGATTCAAATCATAGAAAGTGAGAGTGTCAGTCCTCTTGGACTTAAGTCGGCATTGTGCCATTTGTATTAAATTCGGATGCAATTTCTGTGTTTCATCGTCAATAAGAAGGTCCAAGATATACAGTAACCCTGAAGTGAAGCATCGGCATCTAAAACTGGACTCACAGGAGAGGTTCAAATAATTGAAAGTTTGAGTTCACTCCTCTTGTACTTAAGTCGGTATTGTGCCATTTGTATTAAACTCGGATGCAATTTTTGTGTTTCATCGTCAATAAGAAGGTCCAAGATATACAGTAAACCTGAAGTGAAGCATCGGAATCTAAAACTGGACTCACAGGTTCAAATCAAAGAAAGTTAGAGTGTCACTCCTCTTGTATTAAGTCGGTATTGTGCCATTTGTATTAAACTCGGACGCAATTTCTGTGTTTCATCGACAATAAGAAAGTCCAAGGGATACAGTATACCAGAAGTGAAGCATCGGAATCTAAAACTGGACTCCCAGGAGAGGTACAAATCATAGAAAGTGAGAGTTTCAGTCCTCTTGTACTTAAGTCGACATTGTGCCATTTGTATAAATTCGGATGCAATTTCTGTGTTTCATCGTTAATAAGAAGGTCCAAGGGATACAGTATACCTGATGTGAAGCATCAGAATCTGAAACTGGACTCACAGTACAGGTTCAAATCATAGAATGTTAGATTTTCAGTCCTCTTGTACTTAGGTCGGCATTGTGGCATTTGTATTAAATTCGGATGCAATTCCTGTGTTTCATAGTCAATAAGAAGGTCCAAGGGATACTCTAAACCTGAAGTGAAACATCGGAATCTGAAACTGGACTCACAGGAGAGGTTCAAATCATAGAAAGTTAGAGTTTCACTCCTCTTGTACTTAAGTCGGTATTGTGCCATTTGTATTAAACTCGGATGCAATTTCTGTGTTTCATCGACAATACGAGAATCCAAGGGATACAGTAAACCAGAAGTGAAGCATCGGAATCTAAAACTGGACTCTCAGGAGTGGTTCAAATCATAGAAAGTTAGAATGTCAGTCCTCTTGTACTTAAGTCGGCATTGAGCCTTTTGTATTAAATTCGGATAAAATTTCTGTGTTTCATCGTCAATAAGAAGGTGCAAGGTATACAGGAAACCTGAAGTGAAGCATCGGAATCTGAAACTGGCCTCACAGGAGAGGTACAAATCATAGAAAGTGAGAGTGTCAGTCCTCTTGTACTTAAGTCGACATTGTGCCATTTCTATTAAATTCGGATGCAATTTCTGTGTTTCATCGTTAATAAGAAATTCCAAGGGATACAGTATACCTGAAGTGAAGCATCGGAATCTAAAACTGGACTCACAGGATGGTTCAAATCATAGAAAGTGAGAGTGTCTGTCCTCTTTTGCTTAAGTAGGCATTGTGCCTTTTGAATTTAATTCCGATGCAATTTCTGTGTTTCATCGTCAATAAGAAGGTGCAAGGTATACAGTAAACCTGAAGTGAAGCATCGGAAACTATAACTGGACTTACAGGAGAGGTTCAAATCATAGAAAGTGAGAGTGTCAGTCCTCTTGTACTTCAGTCGGCATTGTGCCTTTTGTATTAAATTCGGATGCAATTTCTGTGTTTCATAGTCAATAAGAAGGTCCAAGGGATACAGTAAACCTGAAGTGAAGCATCAGAATCTAAAACTGGACTCACAGTAGAGGTTCAAATCATAGAAAGTTAGAATGTCAGTCCTCTTGTACTTAAGTCGGCATTGAGACTTTTGTATTAAATTCGGATACAATTTCTGTGTTTCATCGTCAATAAGAAGGTGCAAGGTATACAGGAAACCTGAAGTGAAGCATCGGAATCTAGAACTTTACTCACAGGGGAGGTACAAATCATAGAAAGTGAGAGTGTCAGTCCTCTTGTACTTAAGTCGGTATTGTGCCATTTGTATTAAACTCGGATGCAATTTTTGTGTTTCATCGTCAATAAGAAGGTCCAAGATATACAGTAAACCTGAAGTGAAGCATCGGAATCTAAAACTGGACTCACAGGTTCAAATCATAGAAAGTTAGAGTGTCACTCCTCTTGTACTTAAGTCGGTATTGTGCCATTTGTATTAAACTCGGATGCAATTTCTGTGTTTCATCGACAATAAGAAGGTACAAGGGATACAGGAAACCTGAAGTGAAGCATCAGAATCTAAAACTGGACTCACAGGAGAGGTTCGAATCATAGAAAGTTAGAGGGTCTGTCCTCTTTTACTTAAGTCGGCATTGTGCCTTTTGTAATAAATTCCGATGCAATTTCTGTGTTACATCGTCAATCAGAAGGTGCAAGGTATACAGAAAACCCGAAGTGAAGCTTCGGAATCTAAAACTGGACTCACAGGAGGGATTCAAATCATAGAAAGTGAGAGTGTCAGTCCTCTTGGACTTAAGTCGGCATTGTGCCATTTGTATTAAATTCGGATGCAATTTCTGTGTTTCATCGTCAATAAGAAGGTCCAAGATATACAGTAACCCTGAAGTGAAGCATCGGCATCTAAAACTGGACTCACAGGAGAGGTTCAAATAATTGAAAGTTTGAGTTCACTCCTCTTGTACTTAAGTCGGTATTGTGCCATTTGTATTAAACTCGGATGCAATTTTTGTGTTTCATCGTCAATAAGAAGGTCCAAGATATACAGTAAACCTGAAGTGAAGCATCGGAATCTAAAACTGGACTCACAGGTTCAAATCATAGAAAGTTAGAGTGTCACTCCTCTTGTATTAAGTCGGTATTGTGCCATTTGTATTAAACTCGGACGCAATTTCTGTGTTTCATCGACAATAAGAAAGTCCAAGGGATACAGTAAACCAGAAGTGAAGCATCGGAATCTAAAACTGGACTCCCAGGAGAGGTACAAATCATAGAAAGTGAGAGTTTCAGTCCTCTTGTACTTAAGTCGACATTGTGCCATTTGTATAAATTCGGATGCAATTTCTGTGTTTCATCGTTAATAAGAAGGTCCAAGGGATACAGTATACCTGATGTGAAGCATCAGAATCTGAAACTGGACTCACAGTAAAGGTTCAAATCATAGTATGTTAGATTGTCAGGCCTCTTTTACTTACGTCGGCATTGTGGCTTTTGTATTAAATTCCGATGCATTTTCTATGTTTCATCGTCAATAAGAAGCGTGCAAGGTATACAGTAAACCTGAAGTGAAGCATCGGTATTTAAAACTGGACTCACAGGAGAGGTACAAATCATAGAAAGTTAGAGTGTCAGTCCTCTTGTACTTAAGTCGGCATTGTGGCATTTGTATTAAATTCGGATGCAATTCCTGTGTTTCATAGTCAATAAGAAGGTCCAAGGGATACTCTAAACCAGAAGTGAAACATCGGAATCTAAAACTGGACTCACAGGAGGGATTCAAATCATAGAAAGTGAGAGTGTCACTCCTCTTGTACTTAAGTCGGTATTGTGCCATTTGTATTAAACTCGGATGCAATTTTTGTGTTTCATCGTCAATAAGAAGGTCCAAGATATACAGTAAACCTGAAGTGAAGCATCGGAATCTAAAACTGGACTCACAGGTTCAAATCAAAGAAAGTTAGAGTGTCACTCCTCTTGTATTAAGTCGGTATTGTGCCATTTGTATTAAACTCGGACGCAATTTCTGTGTTTCATCGACAATAAGAAAGTCCAAGGGATACAGTATACCAGAAGTGAAGCATCGGAATCTAAAACTGGACTCCCAGGAGAGGTACAAATCATAGAAAGTGAGAGTTTCAGTCCTCTTGTACTTAAGTCGACATTGTGCCATTTGTATAAATTCGGATGCAATTTCTGTGTTTCATCGTTAATAAGAAGGTCCAAGGGATACAGTATACCTGATGTGAAGCATCAGAATCTGAAACTGGACTCACAGTACAGGTTCAAATCATAGAATGTTAGATTTTCAGTCCTCTTGTACTTAGGTCGGCATTGTGGCATTTGTATTAAATTCGGATGCAATTCCTGTGTTTCATAGTCAATAAGAAGGTCCAAGGGATACTCTAAACCTGAAGTGAAACATCGGAATCTGAAACTGGACTCACAGGAGAGGTTCAAATCATAGAAAGTTAGAGTTTCACTCCTCTTGTACTTAAGTCGGTATTGTGCCATTTGTATTAAACTCGGATGCAATTTCTGTGTTTCATCGACAATACGAGAATCCAAGGGATACAGTAAACCAGAAGTGAAGCATCGGAATCTAAAACTGGACTCTCAGGAGTGGTTCAAATCATAGAAAGTTAGAATGTCAGTCCTCTTGTACTTAAGTCGGCATTGAGCCTTTTGTATTAAATTCGGATAAAATTTCTGTGTTTCATCGTCAATAAGAAGGTGCAAGGTATACAGGAAACCTGAAGTGAAGCATCGGAATCTGAAACTGGCCTCACAGGAGAGGTACAAATCATAGAAAGTGAGAGTGTCAGTCCTCTTGTACTTAAGTCGACATTGTGCCATTTCTATTAAATTCGGATGCAATTTCTGTGTTTCATCGTTAATAAGAAATTCCAAGGGATACAGTATACCTGAAGTGAAGCATCGGAATCTAAAACTGGACTCACAGGATGGTTCAAATCATAGAAAGTGAGAGTGTCTGTCCTCTTTTGCTTAAGTAGGCATTGTGCCTTTTGAATTTAATTCCGATGCAATTTCTGTGTTTCATCGTCAATAAGAAGGTGCAAGGTATACAGTAAACCTGAAGTGAAGCATCGGAAACTATAACTGGACTTACAGGAGAGGTTCAAATCATAGAAAGTGAGAGTGTCAGTCCTCTTGTACTTCAGTCGGCATTGTGCCTTTTGTATTAAATTCGGATGCAATTTCTGTGTTTCATAGTCAATAAGAAGGTCCAAGGGATACAGTAAACCTGAAGTGAAGCATCAGAATCTAAAACTGGACTCACAGTAGAGGTTCAAATCATAGAAAGTTAGAATGTCAGTCCTCTTGTACTTAAGTCGGCATTGAGACTTTTGTATTAAATTCGGATACAATTTCTGTGTTTCATCGTCAATAAGAAGGTGCAAGGTATACAGGAAACCTGAAGTGAAGCATCGGAATCTAGAACTTTACTCACAGGGGAGGTACAAATCATAGAAAGTGAGAGTGTCAGTCCTCTTGTACTTAAGTCGGTATTGTGCCATTTGTATTAAACTCGGATGCAATTTTTGTGTTTCATCGTCAATAAGAAGGTCCAAGATATACAGTAAACCTGAAGTGAAGCATCGGAATCTAAAACTGGACTCACAGGTTCAAATCATAGAAAGTTAGAGTGTCACTCCTCTTGTACTTAAGTCGGTATTGTGCCATTTGTATTAAACTCGGATGCAATTTCTGTGTTTCATCGACAATAAGAAGGTACAAGGGATACAGGAAACCTGAAGTGAAGCATCAGAATCTAAAACTGGACTCACAGGAGAGGTTCGAATCATAGAAAGTTAGAGGGTCTGTCCTCTTTTACTTAAGTCGGCATTGTGCCTTTTGTAATAAATTCCGATGCAATTTCTGTGTTACATCGTCAATCAGAAGGTGCAAGGTATACAGAAAACCCGAAGTGAAGCTTCGGAATCTAAAACTGGACTCACAGGAGGGATTCAAATCATAGAAAGTGAGAGTGTCAGTCCTCTTGGACTTAAGTCGGCATTGTGCCATTTGTATTAAATTCGGATGCAATTTCTGTGTTTCATCGTCAATAAGAAGGTCCAAGATATACAGTAACCCTGAAGTGAAGCATCGGCATCTAAAACTGGACTCACAGGAGAGGTTCAAATAATTGAAAGTTTGAGTTCACTCCTCTTGTACTTAAGTCGGTATTGTGCCATTTGTATTAAACTCGGATGCAATTTTTGTGTTTCATCGTCAATAAGAAGGTCCAAGATATACAGTAAACCTGAAGTGAAGCATCGGAATCTAAAACTGGACTCACAGGTTCAAATCATAGAAAGTTAGAGTGTCACTCCTCTTGTATTAAGTCGGTATTGTGCCATTTGTATTAAACTCGGACGCAATTTCTGTGTTTCATCGACAATAAGAAAGTCCAAGGGATACAGTAAACCAGAAGTGAAGCATCGGAATCTAAAACTGGACTCCCAGGAGAGGTACAAATCATAGAAAGTGAGAGTTTCAGTCCTCTTGTACTTAAGTCGACATTGTGCCATTTGTATAAATTCGGATGCAATTTCTGTGTTTCATCGTTAATAAGAAGGTCCAAGGGATACAGTATACCTGATGTGAAGCATCAGAATCTGAAACTGGACTCACAGTAAAGGTTCAAATCATAGTATGTTAGATTGTCAGGCCTCTTTTACTTACGTCGGCATTGTGGCTTTTGTATTAAATTCCGATGCATTTTCTATGTTTCATCGTCAATAAGAAGGTGCAAGGTATACAGTAAACCTGAAGTGAAGCATCGGTATTTAAAACTGGATTCACAGGAGAGGTACAAATCATAGAAAGTTAGAGTGTCAGTCCTCTTGTACTTAGGTCGGCATTGTGGCATTTGTATTAAATTCGGATGCAATTCCTGTGTTTCATAGTCAATAAGAAGGTCCAAGGGATACTCTAAACCTGAAGTGAAACATCGGAATCTAAAACTGGACTCACAGGAGAGGTTCAAATCATAGAAAGTTAGAGTTTCACTCCTCTTGTACTTAAGTCGGTATTGTGCCATTTGTATTAAACTCGGATGCAATTTCTGTGTTTCATCGACAATAAGAGAGTCCAAGGGATACAGTAAACCAGAAGTGAGGCATCGGAATCTAAAACTGGACTCTCAGGAGTGGTTCAAAACATAGAAAGTTAGAATGTCAGTCCTCATGTACTTAAGTCGGCATTGAGCTTTTTTGTATTAAATTCGGATAAAATTTCTGTGTTTCATCGTCAATGAGAAGGTGCAAGGTATACAGGAAACCTGAAGTGAAGCATCGGAATCTGAAACTGGCCTCACAGGAGAGGTACAAATCATAGAAAGTGAGAGTGTCAGTCCTCTTGTACTTAAGTCGACATTGTGCCATTTGTATTAAATTCGGATGCAATTTCTGTGTTTCATCGTTAATAAGAAATTCCAAGGGATACTGTTACCTGAAGTGAAGCATCGGAATGTAAAACTGCACTCACAGGAGAGGTTCAAATCATAGAAAGTTAGAGTGTCAGACCTCTTTTACTTACGTCGGCATTGTGACTTTTGTATTACATTCCGAAGCAATTTCTATGTTTCAATTTTCAATAAGAAGGTGCAAGGTATACAGTAAACCTGAAGTGAAGCATCGGTATTTAAAACTGGACTCACAGGAGAGGTTCAAATCAGAGAAAGTTAGAGTGTCAGTCCTCTTGTACTTAAGTCGGTATTGTGCCATTTGTATTAAACTCGGATGCAATTTTTGTGTTTCATCGTCAATAAGAAGGTCCAAGATATACAGTAAACCTGAAGTGAAGCATCGGAATCTAAAACTGGACTCACAGGTTCAAATCATAGAAAGTTAGAGTGTCACTCCTCTTGTACTTAAGTCGGTATTGTGCCATTTGTATTAAACTCGGATGCAATTTCTGTGTTTCATCGACAATAAGAAGGTACAAGGGATACAGGAAACCTTAAGTGAAGCATCAGAATCTAAAACTGGACTCACAGGAGAGGTTCGAATCATAGAAAGTTAGAGGGTCTGTCCTCTTTTACTTAAGTCGGCATTGTGCCTTTTGTATTAAATTCCGATGCAATTTCTGTGTTACATCGTCAATCAGAAGGTGCAAGGTATACAGAAAACCCGAAGTGAAGCTTCGGAATCTAAAACTGGACTCACAGGAGGGATTCAAATCATAGAAAGTGAGAGTGTCAGTCCTCTTGGACTTAAGTCGGCATTGTGCCATTTGTATTAAATTCGGATGCAATTTCTGTGTTTCATCGTCAATAAGAAGGTCCAAGATATACAGTAACCCTGAAGTGAAGCATCGGCATCTAAAACTGGACTCACAGGAGAGGTTCAAATAATTGAAAGTTTGAGTGTCAGTCCTCTTGTACTTAAGTCGACATTGTGCCATTTGTATTAAATTCGGATGCAATTTCTGTGTTTCATCGTTAATAAGAAGGTCCAAGGGATACAGTATACCTGAAGTGAAGCATCGGAATCTAAAACTGGACTCACAGGAGGGGTTCAAATCATAGAAAGTTAGAGTGTCACTCCTCTTGTACTTAAGTCGGTAGTGTGCCTTTTGTATTAAATTCGGATGCAATTTCTGTGTTTCATCGTCAATAATAAGGTCCAAGGGACACAGTAAACCTGAAGTGAAGCATCGGAATCTAAAACTGGAGTCACAGGAGAGGTTCAAATCATAGAAAGTTAGAGTGTCTGCCCTCTTGTAATTACGTCGGCATTGTGCCTTTTGTATTAAATTCGGATGCAAACTCTGTGTTTCATCGTCAATCAGAAGTTCCAAGGGATACAGTAAACCTGAAGTGAAGCATCGGAATCTAAAACTGGACCTACAGGAGAGGTTGAAATCGTAAGAGGTAAGAGTGTCAGTCCTGTTGTACTTAAGTCGGCATTGTGCCTTTTGAATTTAATTCAGATGCAATTTCTGTGTTTCATCGTCAGTAAGAAGGTCTAAGGTATACAGTAAACCTGAAGTGAAGCATCGGAATCTAAAACTGGACTCACAGGATGGTTCAAATCATAGAAAGTGAGAGTGTCTGTCCTCTTTTACTTAAGTAGGCATTGTGCCTTTTGAATTTAATTCCGATGCAATTTCTGTGTTTCATCGTCAATAAGAAGGTGCAAGGTATACAGTAAACCTGAAGTGAAGCATCGGAAACTATAACTGGACTTACAGGAGAGGTTCAAATCATAGAAAGTGAGAGTGTCAGTCCTCTTGTACTTAAGTCGGCATTGTGCCTTTTGTGTTAAATTCGGATGCAATTTCTGTGTTTCATAGTCAATAAGAAGGTCCAAGGGATACAGTAAACCTGAAGTGAAGCATCAGAATCTAAAACTGGACTCACAGGAGAGGTTCAAATCATAGAAAGTTAGAGGGTCTGTCCTGTTTTACTTTAATCGGCATTGTGCCTTTTGTATTAAATTCCGATGCAATTTCTGTGTTACATCATCATACAGAAGGTGCAAGTTATACAGAAAACCCGAAGTGAAGCTTCGGAATCTAAAAATGGACTCACACGAGGGATTCAAATCATAGAAAGTGAGAGTGTCAGTCCTCTTGTACTTAAGTCGGCATTGTGCCATTTGTATTAAATTCGGATGCAATTTCTGTGTTTCATCGTCAATAAGAAGGTCCAAGATATACAGTAAACCTGAAGTGAAGCATCGGAAACTAAAACTGGACTCACAGGTTCAAATCATAGAAAGTTAGAGTGTCACTCCTCTTGTTCTTAAGTCGGTATTGTGCCATTTGTATTAAACTCAGATGCAATTTCTGTGTTTCATCGACAATAAGAAAGTCCAAGGGATACAGTAAACCAGAAGTGAAGCATCGGAATGTAAAACTGGACTCTCAGGAGAGATTCAAATCACAGAATGTTAGAATGTCAGTCCTCTTGTACTTAAGTCGGCATTGTGCCTTTTGTATTAAATTCGGATACAATTTCTGTGTTTCATCGTCAATAAGAAGGTGTAAGGTATACAGGAAACCTGAAGTGAAGCATCGGAATCTAAATCTGGACTCCCAGGAGAGGTACAAATCATAGAAAGTGAGAGTGTCAGTCCTCTTGTACTTAAGTCGACATTGTGCCATTTGTATTAAATTCGGATGCAATTTCTGTTTTTCATCGTTAATAAGAAGGTCCAAGGGATACAGTATACCTGAAGTGAAGCATCGGAATCTAAATCTGGACTCACAGGAGAGGATCAAATCATAGAATGTTAGAGTGTCAGGCCTCTTTTACTTACGGCGGCATTGTGGCTTTTGTATTAAATTCCGATGCAATTTCTATGTTTCATCGTCAATAAGAAGGTGCAAGGTATACAGTAAACCTGAAGTGAAGCATCGGTATTTAAAACTGGACACACAGGAGAGGTACAAATCATAGAAAGTAGAGTGTCAGACCTCTTGTACTTAAGTCGGCATTGTGCCATTTGTATTAAATTCGGATGCAATTCCTGTGTTTCATAGTCAATAAGAAGGTCCAAGGGATACTCTAAACCTGAAGTGAAACATCGGAATCTAAAACTGGACTCACAGGAGAGGTTCAAATCATAGAAAGCTAGAGTGTCACTCCTCTTGTACTTAAGTCGGTATTGTGCCATTTGTATTAAACTCGGATGCAATTTTGTGTTTCATCGACAATAAGAGAGTCCAAGGGATACAGTAAAGAAGAAGTGAAGCATCGGAATCTAAAACTGGACTCTCAGGAGAGGTTCAAATCATAGAAAGTTAGAATGTCTGTCCTCTTGTACTTAAGTCGGCATTGAGGCTTTTGTATTAAATTCGGATACAATTTCTGTGTTTCATCGTCAATAAGAAGGTGCAAGGTATACAGGAAACCTGAAGTGAAACATCGGAATCTAAAACTGGACTCACAGGAGGGATTCAAATCATAGAAAGTGAGAGTGTCAGTCCTCTTGTACTTAAGTCGGCATTGTGCCATTGGTGTTAAATACGGATGCAATTTCTGTGTTTCATCGTCAATAAGAAGGTCCAAGATATACAGTAAACCTGAAGTGAAGCATCGGATTCTAAAACTGGACTCACAGGAGAGGTTCAAATCATAGAAAGTTAGAGTGTCACTCCACTTGTACTTATGTCGGTGTTGTGCCATTTGTATTAAACTCGGATGCAATTTCTGTGTTTCATCGACAATAAGAAAGTCCAAGGGATACAGTAAACCAGAAGTGAAGCATCGGAACCTAAAACTGGACTCTCAGGAGAGGTTCAAATCATAGAAAGTTAGAATGTCAGTCCTCTTGTACTTAAGTCGGCATTGAGGCTTTTGAATTAAATTCGGATACAATTTCTGTGTTTCATCGTCAATAAGAAGGTGCAAGGTATACAGGAAACCTGAAGTGAAGCATCGGAATCTGAAACTGGCCTCACAGGAGAGTTACAAATCATAGAAAGTGAGAGTGTCAGTCCTCTTGTACTTAAGTCTACATTGTGCCATTTATATTAAATTCGGATGCAATTTCTGTGTTTCATCGTTAATAAGAAGGTCCAAGGGATAAAGTATACCTGAAGTGAAGCATCGGAATCTAAAACTGGACTCACAGGAGAGGTTCAAATCATAGAAAGTTAGTGTCGGGCCTCTTTTACTTACGTCGGCATTGTGGCTTTTGTATTAAATTCGGAAGCAATTTCTGTGTTTCATCGTCAATAATAAGGTCCATGGGACACAGTAAACCTGAAGTGAAGCATCGGAATCTAAAACTGGACTCACAGGAGAGGTTCAAATCATAGAAAGTTAGAGTGTCTGTCCTCTTGTACTTACGTCGGCATTGTGCCTTTTGTATTAAATTCGGATGTAAACTCTGTGTTTCATCGTCAATAAGAAGTTCCAAGGGATACAGTAAAGCTGAAGTGAAGCATCGGAATCTAAAACTGGACCTACAGGAGAGGTTGAAGTCGTAGAAGGTTAGAGTGTCAGTCCTGTTGTACTTAAGTCGGCATTGTGCCTTTTGAATTTAATTCCGATGCAATTTCTGTGTTTCATCGTCAATAAGAAGGTCTAAGGTATACA
Organism: Schistocerca serialis cubense; assembly: GCF_023864345.2. Taxonomy (NCBI): domain Eukaryota; kingdom Metazoa; phylum Arthropoda; class Insecta; order Orthoptera; family Acrididae; genus Schistocerca; species Schistocerca serialis. The sequence goes on from NC_064648.1 coordinate 19,262,213, forward strand.
GTAAACCTGAAGTGAAGCATCGGACTCTAAAACTGGACTCACAGGAGGGTTCAAATCATAGAAAGTGAGAGTGTCTGTCCTCTTTTACTTAAGTAGGCATTGTGCCTTTTGAATTTAATTCCGAGCAATTTCTGTGTTTCATCGTCAATAAGAAGGTGCAAGGTATACAGTAAACCTGAAGTGAAGCATCGGAAACTAAAACTGGACTTACAGGAGAGGTTCAAATCATAGAAAGTGAGAGTGTCAAGCCTCTTGTACTTAAGTCGGCGTTGTGCCTTTTGTATTAAATTCGGAACCAATTTCTGTGTTTCATAGTCAATAAGAAGGTCCAAGGGATACAGTAAACCTGAAGTGAAGCATCAGAATGTAAAACTGGACTCACAGGAGAGGTTCAAATCATAGAAAGTTAGAGGGTCTGTCCTCTTTTACTTAAGTCGGCATTGTGCCTTTTGTATTAAATTCCGATGCAATTTCTGTGTTACATCATCAATCAGAAGGTGCAAGTTATACAGAAAACCGGAAGTGAAGCTTCGGAATCTAAAACTGGACTCACAGGAGGGATTGAAATCATAGAAAGTGAGAGTGTCAGTCCTCTTGTACTTAAGTCGGCATTGTGCCATTTATATTAAATTCGGATGCAATTGCTGTGTTTCATCGTCAATAAGAAGGTCCAAGATATACAGTAAAACTGAAGTGAAGCATCGGAATCTAAAACTGGACTCACAGGTTCAAATCATAGAAAGTTAGAGTGTCACTCCTCTTGTACTTAAGTCGGTATTGTGCCATTTGTATTAAATTCGGATGCAATTTCTGTGTTTCATCGACAATAAGAGAGTCCAAGGGATACAGTAAACTAGAAGTGAAGCATCGGAATCTAAAACTGGACTCTCAGGAGAGGTTCAAATCATAGAAAGTTAGAATGTCAGTCCTCTTGTACTTAAGTCGGCATTGAGGCTTTTGTATTAAATTCGGATACAATTTCTGTGTTTCATCGTCAATAAGAAGGTGCAAGGTATACAGGAAACCTGAAGTGAAGCTTCGGAATCTGAAACTGGCCTCACAGGAGAGGTACAAATCATAGAAAGTGAGAGTGTCAGTCCTCTTGTACTTAAGTCGACATTGTGCCATTTGTATTAAATTCGGATGCAATTTCTGTGTTTCATCGTTAATAAGAAGGTCCAAGGGATACAGTATATCTGAAGTGAAGCATCGGAATCTAAAACTGGACTCACAGGAGAGGTTCAAATCATAGAAAGTTAGAGTGTCAGGCCTCTTTTACTTACGTCGGCATTGTGGCTTTTGTATTAAATTCCGATGCAATTTCTATGTTTCATCGTCAACAAGAAGGTGCAGGGTATACAGTAAACCTGAAGTGAAGCATCGGTATTAAAAACTGGACTCACAGGAGAGGTTCAAATCATAGAATGTTAGAGTGTCAGTCCTCTTGTACTTAAGTCGGCATTGTGCCATTTGTATTAAATTCGGATGCAATTCCTGTGTTTCATAGACGTTAAGAAGGTCCAAGGGATACACTAAAACTGAAGTGAAGCATCGGAAACTAAAACTGGACCCACAGGAGAGGTTCAAATCATTGAAAGTTAAAGTGTCACCCCTCTTGTACTTAAGTCGGTATTGTGCATTTGTATTAAATTCGGATGCAATTTCTGTATTTCATCGTCAATAAAAAGGTCTAAGGGGCACAGTAAACCAGAAGTGAAGCATCGGAATCTAAAACTGGACTCCCAGGAGAGGTACATATCATAGAAAGTGAGAGTGTCAGTCCTCTTGTACTTAAGTCGGCATTGTGCCTTTTGTATTAAATTCGGATACAATTTCTGTGTTTCATCGTCAATAAGTAGGTGCAAGGTATACAGGAAACCTGAAGTGAAGCATCGGAATCTAAAACTGGACTCCCAGGAGAGGTACAAATCATAGAAAGTGAGAGTGTCTGTCCTCTTGTACTTAAGTCGACATTGTGCCATTTGTATTAAATTCGGATGCAATTTCTGTGTTTCATCGTTAATAAGAAGGTCCAAGGGATACAGTATACCTGAAGTGAAGCATCGGAATCTAAAACTAGACTCACAGGAGAGGTACAAATCAAAGAAAGTTAGAGTGTCAGTCCTCTTGTACTTAAGTCGGCATTGTGCCAGTTGTATTAAATTCGGATGCAATTCCTGTGTTTCATAGTCAATAAGAAGGTCCAAGGGATATTCTAAACCTGAAGTGAAACATCGGAATCTAAAACTGGACTCACAGGAGAGGTTCAAATCATAGAAAGCTAGAGTGTCACTCCTCTTGTACTTTAGTCGGTATTGTGCCATTTGTATTAAACTCGGATGCAATTTCTGTGTTTCATCGACAATAAGAGAGTCCAAGGGATACAGTAAACTAGAAGTGAAGCATCGGAATCTAAAACTGGACTCTCAGGAGAGGTTCAAATCATAGAAAGTTAGAATGTCAGTCCTCTTGTACTTAAGTCGGCATTGAGGCTTTTGTATTAAATTCGGATACAATTTCTGTGTTTCATCGTCAATAAGAAGGTGCAAGGTATACAGGAAACCTGAAGTGAAGCATCGGAATCTGAAACTGGCCTCACAGGAGAGGCACAAATCATAGAAAGTGAGAGTGTCAGTCCTCTTGTACTTAAGTCGACATTGTGCCATTTGTATTAAATTCGGATGCAATTTCTGTGTTTCATCGTTAATAAGAAGGTCCAAGGGATACAGTATATCTGAAGAGAAGCATCGGAATCTAAAACGGGACTCACAGGAGAGGTTCAAATCATAGAAAGTTAGAGTGTCAGGCCTCTTTTACTGACGTCGGCATTGTGGCTTTTGTATTAAATTCCGATGCAATTTCTATGTTTCATCGTCAACAAGAAGGTGCAAGGTATACAGTAAACCTGAAGTGAAGCATCGGTATTAAAAACTGGACTCACAGGAGAGGTTCAAATCATAGAAAGTTAGAGTGTCAGTCCTCTTGTACTTAAGTCGGCATTGTGCCATTTGTATTAAATTCGGATGCAATTCCTGTGTTTCATAGTCGTTAAGAAGGTCCAAGGGATACAGTAAACCTGAATTGAAGCATCAGAATCTAAAACTGGACTCACAGGAGAGGTTCAAATCATAGAAAGTTAGAGTGTCTGTCCTCTTGTACTTAAGTCTGCATTGTGCCTTTTGTATTAAATTCGGATACAAACTCTGTGTTTCATCGTCAATAAGAAGGTGCAAGGTATACAGGAAACCTGAAGTGAAGCATCGGAATCTGAAACTGGCCTCACAGAAGAGGTACAAATCATAGAAAGTGAGAGTGTCAGTCCTCTGGTACTTAAGTCGACATTGTGCCATTTGTATTAAATTCGGATGCAATTTCTGTGTTTCATCGTTAATAAGAAGGTCCAAGGGATACAGTATACCTGAAGTGAAGCATCGGAATCTAAAACTGGAGTCACAGGAGAGGTTCAAATCATAGAAAGTTAGAGTGTCTGTCCTCTTGTACTTACGTCGGCATTGTGCCTTTTGTATTAAATTCGGATGCAAACTCGGTGTTTCATCGTCAATAAGAAGTTCCAAGGGATACAGTAAACCTGAAGTGAAGCATCGGAATCTAAAACTGGACCTACAGGAGAGGTTGAAATCGTAAGAGGTTAGAGTGTCAGTCCTGTTGTACTTAAGTCGGCATTGTGCCTTTTGAATTTAATTCCAATGCAATATCTGTGTTTCATCGTCAGTAAGAAGGTCTAAGGTATACAGTAAACCTGAAGTGAAGCATCGGAATCTAAAACTGGACTCACAGGAGGGTTCAAATCATAGAAAGTGAGAGTGTCTGGCCTCTTTTACTTAAGTAGGCATTGTGCCTTTTGAATTTAATTCCGAAGCAATTTCTGTGTTTCATCGTCAATAAGAAGGTGCAAGGTATACAGTAAACCTGAAGTGAAGAATCGGAAACTATAACTGGACTTGCAGGAGAGGTTCAAATCATAGAAAGTGAGAGTGTCAGTCCTCTTGTACTTAAGTCGGCATTGTGCCTTTTGTATTAAATTCGGATGCCATTTCTGTGTTTCATAGTCAATAAGAAGGTCCAAGGGATACAGTTAAACTGAAGTGAAGCATCAGAATCTAAAACTGGACTCACAGGAGAGGTTCAAATCATAGAAAGTTAGAGGGTCTGTCCTGTTTTACTTTAATCGGCATTGTGCCTTTTGTATTAAATTCCGATGCAATTTCTGTGTTACATCATCAATCAGAAGGTGCAACTTATACAGAAAACCCGAAGTGAAGCTTCGGAATCTAAAACTGGACTCACAGGAGGGATTCAAATCATAGAAAGTGAGAGTGTCAGTCCTCTTGTACTTAAGTCGGCATTGTGCCATTTGTATTAAATTCGGATGCAATTTCTGTGTTTCATCGTCAATAAGAAGGTCCAAGATATACAGTAAACCTGAAGTGAAGCATCGGAATCAAAAACTGGACTCACAGGTTCAAATCATAGAAAGTTAGAGTGTCACTCCTCTTGTTCTTAAGTCGGTATTGTGCCATTTGTATTAAACTCGGATGCAATTTCTGTGTTTCATCGACAATAAGAAAGTCCAAGGGATACAGTAAACCAGAAGTGAAGCATCGGAATCTAAAACAGGTCTCTCAGGAGAGGTTCAAATCACAGAAAGTTAGAATGTCAGTCCTCTTGTACTTAAGTCGGCATTGTGCCTTTTGTATTAAATTCGGATACAATTTCTGTGTTTCATCGTCAATAAGAAGGTGTAAGGTATACAGGAAACCTGAAGTGAAGCATCGGAATTTAAAACTGGACTCCCAGGAGAGGTACATATCATAGAAAGTGAGAGTGTCAGTCCTCTTGTACTTAAGTCGACATTGTGCCATTTGTATTAAATTCGGATGCAATTACTGTGTTTCATCGTTAATAAGAAGGTCCAAGGGTCACAGTATACCTGAAGTGAAGCATCGGAATCTAAAACTGGACTCACAGGAGAGGATCAAATCATAGAATGTTAGAGTGTCAGGCCTCTTTTACTTACGTCGGCATTGTGGCTTTTGTATTAAATTCCGATGCAATTTCTATGTTTCATCGTCAATAAGAAGGTGCAAGGTATACAGTAAACCTGAAGTGAAGCATCGGTATTTAAAACTGGACTCACAGGAGAGGTACAAATCATAGAAAGTTAGAGTGTTAGTCCTCTTGTACTTAAGTGGGCATTGTGCCATTTGTATTAAATTCGGATGCAATTCCTGTGTTTCATAGTCAATAAGAAGGTCCAAGGGATACTCTAAACCTGAAGTGAAACATCGGAATCTAAAACTGGACTCACAGGAGAGGTTCAAATCATAGAAAGCTAGAGTGTCACTCCTCTTGTACTTAAGTCGGTATTGTGCCATTTGTATTAAACTCGGATGCAATTTCTGTGTTTAATCGACAATAAGAGAGTCCAAGGGATACAGTAAACAAGAAGTGAAGCATCGGAATCTAAAACTGGACTCAAAGGAGAGGTTCAAATCATAGAAAGTTAGAATGTCAGTCCTCTTGTACTTAAGTCGGCATTGAGGCTTTTGTATTAAATTCGGATACAATTTCTGTGTTTCATCGTCAATAAGAGGGTGCAAGGTATACAGGAATCCTGAAGTGAAGCATCGGAATCTAAAACTGGACTCACGGGAGAGGTACAAATCATAGAAAGTGAGAGTGTCGGTCCTCTTGTACTTATGTCGGCATTGTGGCATTTGTATCAAATTCTGATGCAATTTCTGTGTTTCATCGTTAATAAGTCGGTGCAAGGTATACAGTAAACCTGAAGTGAAGCATCGGTATTTAAAACTGGACTCACAGGAGACGTTCAAATCGTAGAAAGTTAGAGTGTCAGTCCTCTTGTACTTAAGTCGGCATTGTGCCATTTGTATTAAATTCGGATGCAATTCCTGTGTTTCATAGACAATAAGAAGGTACAAGGGATGCACTAAACCTGAAGTGAAGCATCGGAATCTAAAACTGGACTCACAGGAGAGGTTCAAATCATAGAAAGTTAGAGTGTCACTCCTCTTTAACTAAAGTCGGTATTGTGCCTTTTGTATTAAATTCGGATGCAATTTCTGTGTTTTATCATCAATAAGAAGGACCAAATGATAGAGTGAACCTGAAGTGAAGCATCGGAATCTAAAACTGACCCCACAGGAGAGGTTCGAATCATAGAACGTGAGAGTGTCAGTCCTCTTGTACTTAAGTCGGCATTGTGCGATTTGTATTAAATTCGGAAGCAATTTCTGTGTTTCATCCTCAATAAGAATGTCCAAGGGGTAAAGTAAACCTGAAGTGAAGCATCGGAATCTAAAACTCGACTCACAGGAGAGGTTCAAATCATAGAAAGTGAGAGTGTCAGTCCTCTTGTACTTATGTCGGCATTGTGGCATTTGTATCAAATTCGGATGCAATTTCTGTGTTTCATCGTTAATAAGAAGTTCCAAGGGATACAGTAAAGCTGAAGTGAAGCATCGGAATCTAAAACAGGACCTACAGGAGAGGTTGAAGTCGTAGAAGGTTAGAGTGTCAGTCCTGTTGTACTTAAGTCGGCATTGTGCGATTTGTATTAAATTCGGAAGCAATTTCTGTGTTTCATCCTCAATAAGAATGTCCAAGGGGTAAAGTAAACCTGAAGTGAAGCATCGGAATCTAAAACTGGACTCACAGGAGAGGTTCAAATCATAGAAAGTGAGAGTGTCTGTCCTCTTTTACTTAAGTAGGCATTGTGCATTTTGAATTTAATTCCGATGCAATTTCTGTGTTTCATCGTCAATAAGAAGGTGCAAGGTATACAGTAAACCTGAAGTGAAGCATCGGTAACTAAAACTGGACTTACAGGAGAGGTTCAAATCATAGAAAGTGAGAGTGTCAGTCCTCTTGTACTTAAGTCGGCGTTGTGCCTTTTGTATTAAATTCGGATGCACTTTCTGTGTTTCATAGTCAATAAGAAGGTCCAAGGGATACAGTAAACCTGAAGTGATGCATCAGAATCTAAAACTGGACTCACAGGAGAGGTTCAAATCATAGAAAGTTAGAGGGTCTGTCCTCATTTACTTAAGTCGGCATTGTGCCTTTTGTATTAAATTCCGATGCAATTTCTGTGTTACATCATCAATCAGAAGGTGCAAGTTATACAGAAAACCCGAAGTGAAGCTTCGGAATCTAAAACGGGACTCACAGGAGGGATTCAAATCATAGAATGTGAGAGTGTCAGTCCTCTTGTACTTAAGTCGGCATTGTGCCATTTGTATTAAATTCGGATGCAATTCCTGTGTTTCATAGTCAATAAGAAGGTCCAAGGGATACTCTAAACCCGAAGTGAAACATCGGAATCTAAAACTGGACTCACAGGAGAGGTTCAAATCATAGAAAGCTAGAGTGTCACTCCTCTTGTATTTAAGTCGGTATTGTGCCATTTGTATTAAACTCGGATGCAATTTCTGTGTTTCATCGACAATAAGAGAGTCCAAGGGATACAGTAAACCAGAAGTGAAGCATCGGAATCTAAAACTGGACTCTCAGGAGAGGTTCAAATCACAGAAAGTTAGAATGTCAGTCCTCTTGTACTTAAGTCGGCATTGTGCCTTTTGTATTAAATTCGGATACAATTTCTGTGTTTCATCGTCAATAAGTAGGTGCAAGGTATAGAGGAACCTGAAGTGAAGCATCGGAATCTAAAACTGGACTCCCAGGAGAGGTACAAATCATAGAAAGTGAGAGTGTCTGTCCTCTTGTACTTAAGTCGACATTGTGCCATTTGTATTAAATTCGGATGCAATTTCTGTGTTTCATCGTTAATAAGAAGGTCCAAGGGATACAGTATACCTGAAGTGAAGCATCGGAATCTAAAACTAGACTCACAGGAGAGGTTCAAATCATAGAATGTTAGAGTGTCAGGCCTCTTTTACTTACGTCGGCATTGTGGCTTTTGTATTAAATTCCGATGCAATTTCTATGTTTCATCGTCAATAAGAAGGTGCAAGGTATACAGTAAACCTGAAGTGAAGCATCGGTATTTAAAACTGGACTCACAGGAGAGGTACAAATCATAGAAAGTTAGAGTGTCAGTCCTCTTGTACTTAAGTCGGCATTGTGCCAGTTGTATTAAATTCGGATGCAATTCCTGTGTTTCATAGTCAATAAGAAGGTCCAAGGGATATTCTAAACCTGAAGTGAAACATCGGAATCTAAAACTGGACTCACAGGAGAGGTTCAAATCATAGAAAGCTAGAGTGTCACTCCTCTTGTACTTAAGTCGGTATTGTGCCATTTGTATTAAACTCGGATGCAATTTCTGTGTTTCATCGACAATAAGAGAGTCCAAGGGATACAGTAAACTAGAAGTGAAGCATCGGAATCTAAAACTGGACTCTCAGGAGAGGTTCAAATCATAGAAAGTTAGAATGTCAGTCCTCTTGTACTTAAGTCGTCATTGAGGCTTTTGTATTAAATTCGGATACAATTTCTGTGTTTCATCGTCAATAAGAAGGTGCAAGGTATACAGGAAACCTGAAGTGAAGCATCGGAATCTGAAACTGGCCTCACAGGAGAGGCACAAATCATAGAAAGTGAGAGTGTCAGTCCTCTTGTACTTAAGTCGACATTGTGCCATTTGTATTAAATTCGGATGCAATTTCTGTGTTTCATCGCTAATAAGAAGGTCCAAGGGATACAGTATATCTGAAGAGAAGCATCGGAATCTAAAACTGGACTCACAGGAGAGGTTCAAATCATAGAAAGTTAGAGTGTCAGGCCTCTTTTACTTACGTCGGCATTGTGGCTTTTGTATTAAATTCCGATGCAATTTCTATGTTTCATCGTCAACAAGAAGGTGCAAGGTATACAGTAAACCTGAAGTGAAGCATCGGTATTAAAAACTGGACTCACAGGAGAGGTTCAAATCATAGAAAGTTAGAGTGTCAGTCCTCTTGTACTTAAGTCGGCATTGTGCCATTTGTATTAAATTCGGATGCAATTCCTGTGTTTCATAGTCGTTAAGAAGGTCCAAGGGATACACTAAAACTGAAGTGAAGCATCGGAAACTAAAACTGGACCCACAGGAGAGGTTCAAATCATTGAAAGTTAAAGTGTCACCCCTCTTGTACTGAAGTCGGTATTGTGCATTTGTATTAAATTCGGATGCAATTTCTGTATTTCATCGTCAATAAAAAGGTCTAAGGGGCACAGTAAACCTGAAGTGAAGCATCGGAATCTAAAACTGGACTCACAGGAGACGTTCAAATCATAGAAAGTTAGAGTGTCTGTCCTCTTGTACTTAAGTCTGCATTGTGCCTTTTGTATTAAATTCGGATACAAACTCTGTGTTTCATCGTCAATAAGAAGGTGCAAGGTATACAGGAAACCTGAAGTGAAGCATCGGAATCTGAAACTGGCCTCACAGAAGAGGTACAAATCATAGAAAGTGAGAGTGTCAGTCCTCTGGTACTTAAGTCGACATTGCGCCATTTGTATTAAATTCGGATGCAATTTCTGTGTTTCATCGTTAATAAGAAGGTCCAAGGGATACAGTATACCTGAAGTGAAGCATCGGAATCTAAAACTGGAGTCACAGGAGAGGTTCAAATCATAGAAAGTTAGAGTGTCTGTCCTTCGGATGCAAACTCGGTGTTTCATCGTCAATAAGAAGTTCCAAGGGATACAGTAAACCTGAAGTGAAGCATCGGAATCTAAAACTGGACCTACAGGAGAGGTTGAAATCGTAAGAGGTTAGAGTGTCAGTCCTGTTGTACTTAAGTCGGCATTGTGCCTTTTGAATTTAATTCCAATGCAATATCTGTGTTTCATCGTCAGTAAGAAGGTCTAAGGTATACAGTAAACCTGAAGTGAAGCATCGGAAACTATAACTGGACTTGCAGGAGAGGTTCAAATCATAGAAAGTGAGAGTGTCAGTCCTCTTGTACTTAAGTCGGCATTGTGCCTTTTGTATTAAATTCGGATGCCATTTCTTTGTTTCATAGTCAATAAGAAGGTCCAAGGGATACAGTTAAACTGAAGTGAAGCATCAGAATCTAAAACTGGACTCACAGGAGAGGTTCAAATCATAGAAAGTTAGAGGGTCTGTCCTGTTTTACTTTAATCGGCATTGTGCCTTTTGTATTAAATTCCGATGCAATTTCTGTGTTACATCATCAATCAGAAGGTGCAACTTATACAGAAAACCCGAAGTGAAGCTTCGGAATCTAAAACTGGACTCACAGGAGGGATTCAAATCATAGAAAGTGAGAGTGTCAGTCCTCTTGTACTTAAGTCGGCATTGTGCCATTTGTATTAAATTCGGATGCAATTTCTGTGTTTCATCGTCAATAAGAAGGTCCAAGATATACAGTAAACCTGAAGTGAAGCATCGGAATCAAAAACTGGACTCACAGGTTCAAATCATAGAAAGTTAGAGTGTCACTCCTCTTGTTCTTAAGTCGGTATTGTGCCATTTGTATTAAACTCGGATGCAATTTCTGTGTTTCATCGACAATAAGAAAGTCCAAGGGATACAGTAAACCAGAAGTGAAGCATCGGAATCTAAAACAGGTCTCTCAGGAGAGGTTCAAATCACAGAAAGTTAGAATGTCAGTCCTCTTGTACTTAAGTCGGCATTGTGCCTTTTGTATTAAATTCGGATACAATTTCTGTGTTTCATCGTCAATAAGAAGGTGTAAGGTATACAGGAAACCTGAAGTGAAGCATCGGAATTTAAAACTGGACTCCCAGGAGAGGTACAAATCATAGAAAGTTAGAGTGTTAGTCCTCTTGTACTTAAGTGGGCATTGTGCCATTTGTATTAAATTCGGATGCAATTCCTGTGTTTCATAGTCAATAAGAAGGTCCAAGGGATACTCTAAACCTGAAGTGAAACATCGGAATCTAAAACTGGACTCACAGGAGAGGTTCAAATCATAGAAAGCTAGAGTGTCACTCCTCTTGTACTTAAGTCGGTATTGTGCCATTTGTATTAAACTCGGATGCAATTTCTGTGTTTCATCGACAATAAGAGAGTCCAAGGGATACAGTAAACAAGAAGTGAAGCATCGGAATCTAAAACTGGACTCAAAGGAGAGGTTCAAATCATAGAAAGTTAGAATGTCAGTCCTCTTGTACTTAAGTCGGCATTGAGGCTTTTGTATTAAATTCGGATACAATTTCTGTGTTTCATCGTCAATAAGAGGGTGCAAGGTATACAGGATTCCTGAAGTGAAGCATCGGAATCTAAAACTGGACTCACGGGAGAGGTACAAATCATAGAAAGTGAGAGTGTCAGTCCTCTTGTACTTATGTCGGCATTGTGGCATTTGTATCAAATTCTGATGCAATTTCTGTGTTTCATCGTTAATAAGTAGGTGCAAGGTATACAGTAAACCTGAAGTGAAGCATCGGTATTTAAAACTGGACTCACAGGAGACGTTCAAATCGTAGAAAGTTAGAGTGTCAGTCCTCTTGTACTTAAGTCGGCATTGTGCCATTTGTATTAAATTCGGATGCAATTCCTGTGTTTCATAGTCAATAAGAAGGTACAAGGGATGCACTAAACCTGAAGTGAAGCATCGGAATCTAAAACTGGACTCACAGGAGAGGTTCAAATCATAGAAAGTTAGAGTGTCACTCCTCTTTAACTAAAGTCGGTATTGTGCCTTTTGTATTAAATTCGGATGCAATTTCTGTGTTTTATCATCAATAAGAAGGACCAAATGATAGAGTGAACCTGAAGTGAAGCATCGGAATCTAAAACTGACCCCACAGGAGAGGTTCGAATCATAGAACGTGAGAGTGTCAGTCCTCTTGTACTTAAGTCGGCATTGTGCGATTTGTATTAAATTCGGAAGCAATTTCTGTGTTTCATCCTCAATAAGAATGTCCAAGGGGTAAAGTAAACCTGAAGTGAAGCATCGGAATCTAAAACTGGACTCACAGGAGAGGTTCAAATCATAGAAAGTGAGAGTGTCAGTCCTCTTGTACTTATGTCGGCATTGTGGCATTTGTATCAAATTCGGATGCAATTTCTGTGTTTCATCGTTAATAAGAAGTTCCAAGGGATACAGTAAAGCTGAAGTGAAGCATCGGAATCTAAAACTGGACCTACAGGAGAGGTTGAAGTCGTAGAAGGTTAGAGTGTCAGTCCTGTTGTACTTAAGTCGGCATTGTGCCTTTTGAATTTAATTCCGATGCAATTTCTGTGTTTCATCGTCAATAAGAAGGTCTAAGGTATACAGTAAACCTGAAGTGAAGCATCGGACTCTAAAACTCGACTCACAGGAGGGTTCAAATCATTGAAAGTGAGAGTGTCTGTCCTCTTTTACTTAAGTAGGCATTGTGCATTTTGAATTTAATTCCGATGCAATTTCTGTGTTTCATCGTCAATAAGAAGGTGCAAGGTATACAGTAAACCTGAAGTGAAGCATCGGTAACTAAAACTGGACTTACAGGAGAGGTTCAAATCATAGAAAGTGAGAGTGTCAGTCCTCTTGTACTTAAGTCGGCGTTGTGCCTTTTGTATTAAATTCGGATGCACTTTCTGTGTTTCATAGTCAATAAGAAGGTCCAAGGGATACAGTAAACCTGAAGTGATGCATCAGAATCTAAAACTGGACTCACAGGAGAGGTTCAAATCATAGAAAGTTAGAGGGTCTGTCCTCATTTACTTAAGTCGGCATTGTGCCTTTTGTATTAAATTCCGATGCAATTTCTGTGTTACATCATCAATCAGAAGGTGCAAGTTATACAGAAAACCCGAAGTGAAGCTTCGGAATCTAAAACGGGACTCACAGGAGGGATTCAAATCATAGAATGTGAGAGTGTCAGTCCTCTTGTACTTAAGTTGGCATTGTGCCATTTGTATTAAATTCGGATGCAATTCCTGTGTTTCATAGTCAATAAGAAGGTCCAAGGGATACTCTAAACCCGAAGTGAAACATCGGAATCTAAAACTGGACTCACAGGAGAGGTTCATATCATAGAAAGCTAGAGTGTCACTCCTCTTGTACTTAAGTCGGTATTGTGCCATTTGTATTAAACTCGGATGCAATTTCTGTGTTTCATCGACAATAAGAGAGTCCAAGGGATACAGTAAACCAGAAGTGAAGCATCGGAATCTAAAACTGGACTCTAAGGAGAGGTTCAAATCATAGAAAGTTAGAATGTCAGTCCTCTTGTACTTAAGTCGGCATTGAGGCTTTTGTATTAAATTCGGATACAATTTCTGTGTTTCATCGTCAATAAGAAAGTGCAAGGTATACAGGAAACCTGAAGTGAAGCATCGGAATCTGAAACTGGCCTCACAGGAGAGGTACAAATCGTAGAAATTTAGAATGTTAGTCCTCTTGTACTTAAGTCGGCATTGTGCCTTTTGTATTAAATTCGGATACAATTTCTGTGTTTCCTCGTCAATAAGAAGGTGCAAGGTATACAGGGAACCTGAAGTGAAGCATCGGAATCTAAAACTGGACTCACAGGAGAGGTACAAATCATAGATTGTGAGAGTGTCAGTCCTCTTGTACTTATGTCGGCATTGTGGCATTTGTATCAAATTCGGATGCAATTTCTGTGTTTCATCGTTAATAAGAAGGTCCAAGGGATACAGTATACCTGAAGTGAAGCATCGGAATCTAAAACTGGACCCACAGGAGAGGATCAAATCATAGAAAGTTAGAGTGTCAGGCCTCTTTTACTTACGTCGGCATTGTGGCTTTTGTATTAAATTCCGATGCAATTTCTATGTATCATCGTCAATAAGAAGGTGCACGGTATACAGTAAACCTGAAGTGAAGCATCGGTATTTAAAACTGGACTCACAGGAGAGGTTCAAATCATAGAATGTTAGAGTGTCAGTCCTCTTGTACTTAAGTCGGCATTGTGCCATTTGTATTAAATTTGGATGCAATTTCTGTGTTTCATAGTCAATAAGAAGGTCCAAGGGATACACTAAACCTGAAGTGAAACATCGGAATCTAAAACTGGACTCACAGGAGAGGTTCAAGTCATAGAAAGTTAGAGTGTCACTCCTCTTGCACTTAAGTCGGTATTGTGCCTTTAGTATTAAATTCGGATGAAATTTCTGTGTTTCATCGTCAATAAGAAGGTCCAAGGGATACAGTAAACCTGAAGTGAAGCATCGGAATCTAAAACTGGACTCACAGGAGAGGTTCAAATCATAGAAAGTTAGAGAGTCTGTCCTCTTGTACTTACGTCGGCATTGTGCCTTTTGTATTACATTCGGATGCAAACTCTGTGTTTCATCGTCAATAAGAAGCTCCAAGGGTTACAATAAACCTGAAGTGAAGCATCGGAATTTAAAACTGGACCTACAGGAGAGGTTGAAATCATAGAAGGTTAGAGTGTCAGTCCTGTTGTACTTAAGTCGGCATTGTGCCTTTTGAATTTAATTCCGATGCAATTTCAGTGTTTCATCGTCAATAAGAAGGTCCAAGGCATACAGTAAACCTGCAGTGAAGCATCGGAATCTAAAACTGGACTCACAGGAGAGGTTCAAATCATAGAAAGTGAGAGTGTCTGTCGTCTTTTACTTAAGTAGGCATTGTGCCTTTTGATTTAATTTCCGATGCAATTTCTGTGTTTCGTCGTCAATAAGAAGGTGCAAGGTATACAGAAAACCTGAAGTGAAGCATCGGAATCTAAAACTGGACTCACAGGAGAGGTACAAATCATAGAAAGTGAGAGTGTCAGTCCTCTTGTACTTAAGTCGACATTGTGCCATTTGTATTAAATTCGAATGCAATTTCTGTGTTTCATCGTTAATAAGAAGGTCCAAGGGGTACAGTATACCTGAAGTGAAGCATCGGAATCTAAAACTGGACTCATGGGAGAGGTTCAAATCATAGAAAATTAGAGTGTCACTCCTCTTGTACTTAAGTCGTTATTGTGCCATTTGTATTAAACTCAGATGCAATTTCTGTGTTTGATCGACAATAAGAAAGTCCAAGGGATACAGTAAACCAGAAGTGAAGCATCGGAATCTAAAACTGGACTCTCAGGAGAGGTTCAAATCATAGAAAGTTAGAATGTCAGTCCTCTTGAACTTAAGGCGGCATTGAGCCTTTTGTATTAAATTCGGATACAATTTCTGTGTTTCATCGTCAATAAGAAGGTGCAAGGTATACAGGAAACCTGAAGTGAAGCTTCGGAACCTAAAACTGGACTCACAGGAGAGGTACAAATCATAGAAAGTGAGAGTGTCGGACCTCTTGTACTTTAGTCGACATTGTGCCATTTGTATTAAATTCGGATGCAATTTCTGTGTTTCATCGTTAATAAGAAGGTCCAAGGAATACAGTATACCTGAAGTGAAGCATCGGAACCTAAAACTGGACTCACGGGAGAGGTTCAAATCATAGAAAGTTAGAGTGTCAGGCCTCTTTTACTTACGTCGGCATTGTGGCATTTGTATTAATTTCCGATGCAATTTCTATGTTTCATCGTCAATATGAAGGTGCAAGGTATACAGTAAACCTGAAGTGAAGCATCAGTATTTAAAACTGGACTCACAGGAGAGGTTCAAATCATAGAAAGTGAGAGTGTCTGTCCTCTTTTACTTACGTCTGCATTGTGCCTTTTGTATTAAATTCGGATGCAAACTCTGTGTTTCATCGTCAATAAGAAGGTGCAAGGTATACAGTAACCCTGAAGTGAAGCATCGGAATCTAAAACTGGACTTACAGGAGAGGTTCAAATCATAGAAAGTGAGAGTGTAAGTCCTCTTGTACTTAAGTGGGCATTGTGCCTTTTGTATCAAATTCGGATGCAATTTCTGTGTTTCATCGTCAATAAGAAGGTCCAAGGGATACAGTAAACCTGAAGTGAAGCATCAGAATCTAAAACTGGACTCACAGGAGAGGTTCAAGTCATAGAAAGTTAGAGGGTCTGTCCTCTTTTACTTAAGTCGACATTGTGCCTTTTGTATTAAATTCCGATGCAATTTCTGTGTTACATCGTCAATCAGAAGGTGCAAGTTATACAGAAAACACGAAGTGAAGCTTCGGAATCTAAAACTGGACTCACAGGAGGGATTCAAATCATAGAAAGTTAGAGTGTCAGTCCACTTGTACTTAAGTCGGCATTGTGCCATTTGTATTAAATTCGGATGCAATTTCTGTGTTTCATCGTCAATAAGAAGGTCCAAGATATACAGTAAACCTGAAGTGAAGCATCGGAATCTAAAACTGGACTCACAGGAGAGGTTCAAATCATAGAAAATTAGAGGGTCTGTCCTCTTTTACTTAAGTCGACATTGTGCCTTTTGTATTAAATTCCGATGCAATATCTGT
Organism: Schistocerca serialis cubense; assembly: GCF_023864345.2. Lineage (NCBI taxonomy): Eukaryota > Metazoa > Arthropoda > Insecta > Orthoptera > Acrididae > Schistocerca > Schistocerca serialis. The sequence goes on from NC_064648.1 coordinate 19,278,535, forward strand.
GTTACATCGTCAATCAGAAGGTGCAAGTTATACAGAAAACACGAAGTGAAGCTTCGGAATCTAAAACTGGACTCACAGGAGGGATTCAAATCATTGAAAGTGAGAGTGTCAGTCCGCTTGTACTTAAGTCGGCATTGAGCCATTTGTATTAAATTCGGATGCAATTTCTGTGTTTCATCGTCAATAAGAAGGTCCAAGATATACTGTAACAACTTAAACGGCTTCTGACATCAAATGTAACAGTTATGTTACTAAATGTGACACTTCTGTCACTCAATGTAACTGTGTTTTCTCTTTTGATGCTGTCAATTGTCAGGATGAGCATTCTAAACATTCTGTCAGGGTGAAAATATTAAATAACTTAACTTTTCTCTCTTACAACATGTGGGCAGGGTGGGTTCTCCCTTGGCTCGGGTATGAGGTCGAATGAAACATCATTTTTACATAAGATAACTTTTATTGAAAGTTTCGTACAACTGTATCTTACTGGATGTTCTGGTTCGGAGAGCGGCAGCCGTGTCGTTTGCGTAGCCTTGTGCTGCGACAGCGGCGGCGGCGGCGGCGGCGGCGGCGGCGTCTGATTACGCGTAGCGGTGTGAATCTCGTGTCGCCGTCTCGCCCAGCTGACGGGAGACGCGCAGCGCGAGGTGGCCGGTTTTAACTATTGCGAGCGAAGTCGTGCATCGGATGATACCTTGAATGTGGCGTCCCAGTGTTTCTCTTCTCTAAGCGGCCGCGTGTGTTGTGCGTCGACCAGCGGAGCGGCGCGGCGGGGGAAGGCCAGTGTCCCGAACTCGAACCACGGACTCCCGCTTGCCAGTCTTCGGCTGTCAGGTCTTTATCCCAGCTCACAGGTAACTACTGATGTGAGGCCGTCTCCTTCCCGTCCTCACGAGTCACCCGGGTATGTAAAAACCAGACTTCCAACACCTTTTAACTTCTGTCTTCTGGCGCCGCGGCTGCTGCTTGCTATTCCATTACAGCGGCGGACTTGGTGCGTCTGTGCATGATGCAGTCTCTTCTTGCATGACGGTCTTCAGCACTGAAACTGACTGAAAACTACTGCTACTCTTCTTTTCTTCCTTCGTCTCTCGTCTTCGTCTCCGTCTGTCTTCATCTGTCTTCATCCGTCTTCCTCTGTCGGGCCCACCGCGTCTCGCGTATTTATTCACTTCAGTTCACTGGAGGTGAACGACTTCACGGCCATTGCCTCTTCTGTCACGTTGAAAAGCTTCTCGAAGAATCTTCTTGACTTCGGTCATTGGCTCTTGGAATGTAGGCGGGGGCCTCTGATCGCATGTGACGACTGAGAAAAACGTGAGCCGGTCATTGCCTCTTCCGTCACGTTGAAAAGCTTCTCGAAGAATCTTCTTAACGTCGGTCATTGGCTCTTGGAATGTAGGCGAGGGCCTTTGCTCACATGCGACAACTGAGAAACACGTGAGCCGGTCGGGCGATGCCCTGACGGCTGAATCGACAGCGCCCGCTTATGTGGAACTCGCTGACTCCACGGTCATTGTTTCTTCTGTTCTGCCCGCTGAATGCCAGTATGTAACTCTCTAAACTAAACCAAGTTTTCCATTTATATTCTAATTTCTTAGTTCACTTTGATTTCACTAATTTATTTACTTAATTAACACTCAACAATACAGTAAACCTGAAGTGAAGCATCGGAATCTAAAACTGGACTCACAGGAGAGGTTCAAATCATAGAATGTTAGAGTGTCACTCCTCTTGTACTTAAGTCGGTATTGTGCCATTTGTATTAAACTCGGATGCAATTTCTATGTTTCATCGACAATAAGAAAGTCCAAGGGATACAGTAAACCAGAAGTGAAGCATCGGAATCTAAAACTGGACTCTCAGGAGAGGTTCAAATCATAGAAAGTTAGAATGTCAGTCCTCTTGTACTTAAGTCGGCATTGTGCCTTTAGTATTAAATTCGCATACAATTTCTGTGTTTCGTCGTCAATAAGAGGGTGCAAGGTATACAGGAAACCTGAAGTGAAGCATCGGAATCTAAAACTGGACTCACGGGAGAGGTACAAATCATAGAAAGTGAGAGTGTCAGTCCTCTTGTACTTATGTCGGCATTGTGGCATTTGTATCAAATTCGGATGCAATTTCTGTGTTTCATCGTTAATAAGAAGGTGCAAGGTATACAGTAAACCTGAAGTGAAGCTTCGGTATTTAAAACTGGACTCACAGGAGACGTTCAAATCATAGAAAGTTAGAGTGTCAGTCCTCTTGTACTTAAGTCGGCATTGTGCCATTTGTATTAAATTCGGATGCAATTCCTGTGTTTCATAGTCAATAAGAAGGTACATGGGATGCACTAAACCTGAAGTGAAAATCAGAATCTAAAACTGGACTCACAGGAGAGGTTCAAATCATAGAAAGTTAGAGTGTCGCTCCTCTTGTACTTAAGTCGGTATTGTGCCTTTTGTATTAAATTCGGATGCAATTTTTGTGTTTTATCGTCAATAAGAAGGACCAAATGATAGAGTGAACCTGAAGTGAAGCATCGGAATCTAAAACTGACCCCACAGGAGAGCTTCGAATCATAGAACGTGAGAGTGCCAGTCCTCTTGTACTTAAGTCGGCATTGTGCAATTTGTATTAAATTCGGAAGCAATTTCTGTGTTTCATCCTCAATAAGAGTGTCCAAGGGGTAAAGTAAACCTGAAGTGATGCATCGGAATCTAAAACTGGACTCACAGGAGAGGTTCAAATCATAGAAAGTGAGAGTGTCAGTCCTCTTGTACTTAAGTCGGCATTGTGACATTTGTATTATATTCGGATGCAATTTCTGTGTTTCACCGTCAATAAGAAGGTCCAAGGGATACAGTAAACCTAAAGTGAAGCATCGGAATCTAAAACTGGACTCACAGGAGAGGTTCAAATCATAGAAAGTTAGAGTGTCTGTCCTCTTGTACTTACGTCGGCATTGTGCCTTTTGTATTAAATTCGGATGCAAACTCTGTGTTTCATCGTCAATAAGAAGCTCCAAGGGATACAGTAAACCTGAAGTAAAGCATCGGAAATTAAAACTGGACCTATAGGAGAGGTTGAAATCATAAAAGTTTAGAGTGTCAGTCCTGTTGTACTTAAGTCGGCATTGTGCCTTTTGAATTTAATTCCGATGCTATTTCTGTGTTTCATCGTCAATAAGAAGGTCCAAGGGATACAGTAAACCTGAAGTGAAGCATCGGAATCTAAAACTGGACTCACAGGAGAGGTTCAAATCATAGAAAGTGAGAGTGTCTGTCCTCTTTTACTTAAGTAGGCATTGTGCCTTTTGAATTTAATTCCCATGCAATTTCTGTGTTTCATCGTCAATAAGAAGGTGCAAGGTATACAGTAACCCTGAAGTGAAGCATCGGAATCTAAAACCAGACTTACAGGAGAGGTTCAAATCATAGAAAGTGAGAGTGTCTGTCCTCTCTTACTTAAGTAGGCATTGTGCCTTTTGAATTTAATTCCGATGCAATTTCTGTGTTTGATCGTCAATAAGAAGGTGCAAGGTATACAGTAACCCTGAAGAGAAGCATCAGAATCTATAACAGGACTTACAGGAGAGGTTCAAATCATAGAAAGTGAGAGTGTCAGTCCTCTTGTACGTATGTCGGCATTGTGGCATTTGTATCAAATTCGGATGCAATTTCTGTGTTTCATCGTCAATCAGAAGGTGCAAGTTATACAGATAACACGAAGTAAAGCTTCGGAATCTAAAACTGGACTCACAGGAGGGATTCAAATCATAGAAAGTGAGAGTGTCAGTCCACTTGTACTTAAGTCGGCATTGTGCCATTTGTATTGAATTCGGATGCAATTTCTGTGTTTCATCGTCAATAAGAAGGTCCAAGATATACAGTAAACCTGAAGTGAAGCATCGGAATCTAATACTGGACTCACAGGAGAGGTTCAAATCATAGAAAGTTAGAGGGTCTGTCCTCTTTTACTTAAGTCGACATTGTGCCTTTTGTATTAAATTCCGATGCAATTTCTGTGTTACATCGTCAATCAGAAGGTGCAAGTTATACAGAAAACACGAAGTGAAGCTTCGGAATCTAAAACTGGACTCACAGGAGGGATTCAAATCATAGAAAGTGAGAGTGTCAGTCCACTTGTACTTAAGTCGGCATTGAGCCATTTGTATTAAATTCGGATGCAATTTCTGTGTTTCATCGTCAATAAGAAGGTCCAAGATATACAGTAAACCTGAAGTGAAGCATCGGAATCTAAAACAGGACTCACAGGAGAGGTTCAAATCATAGAATGTTAGAGTGTCACTCCTCTTGTACTTAAGTCGGTATTGTGCCATTTGTATTAAACTCGGATGCAATTTCTATGTTTCATCGACAATAAGAAAGTCCAAGGGATACAGTAAACCAGAAGTGAAGCATCGGAATCTAAAACTGGACTCTCAGGAGAGGTTCAAATCATAGAAAGTTAGAATGTCAGTCCTCTTGTACTTAAGTCGGCATTGTGCCTTTAGTATTAAATTCGCATACAATTTCTGTGTTTCGTCGTCAATAAGAGGGTGCAAGGTATACAGGAAACCTGAAGTGAAGCATCGGAATCTAAAACTGGACTCACGGGAGAGGTACAAATCATAGAAAGTGAGAGTGTCAGTCCTCTTGTACTTATGTCGGCATTGTGGCATTTGTATCAAATTCGGATGCAATTTCTGTGTTTCATCGTTAATAAGAAGGTGCAAGGTATACAGTAAACCTGAAGTGAAGCTTCGGTATTTAAAACTGGACTCACAGGAGACGTTCAAATCATAGAAAGTTAGAGTGTCAGTCCTCTTGTACTTAAGTCGGCATTGTGCCATTTGTATTAAATTCGGATGCAATTCCTGTGTTTCATAGTCAATAAGAAGGTACAAGGGATGCACTAAACCTGAAGTGAAAATCAGAATCTAAAACTGGACTCACAGGAGAGGTTCAAATCATAGAAAGTTAGAGTGTCGCTCCTCTTGTACTTAAGTCGGTATTGTGCCTTTTGTATTAAATTCGGATGCAATTTTTGTGTTTTATCGTCAATAAGAAGGACCAAATGATAGAGTGAACCTGAAGTGAAGCATCGGAATCTAAAACTGACCCCACAGGAGAGCTTCGAATCATAGAACGTGAGAGTGCCAGTCCTCTTGTACTTAAGTCGGCATTGTGCAATTTGTATTAAATTCGGAAGCAATTTCTGTGTTTCATCCTCAATAAGAGTGTCCAAGGGGTAAAGTAAACCTGAAGTGATGCATCGGAATCTAAAACTGGACTCACAGGAGAGGTTCAAATCATAGAAAGTGAGAGTGTCAGTCCTCTTGTACTTAAGTCGGCATTGTGACATTTGTATTATATTCGGATGCAATTTCTGTGTTTCACCGTCAATAAGAAGGTCCAAGGGATACAGTAAACCTAAAGTGAAGCATCGGAATCTAAAACTGGACTCACAGGAGAGGTTCAAATCATAGAAAGTTAGAGTGTCTGTCCTCTTGTACTTACGTCGGCATTGTGCCTTTTGTATTAAATTCGGATGCAAACTCTGTGTTTCATCGTCAATAAGAAGCTCCAAGGGATACAGTAAACCTGAAGTAAAGCATCGGAAATTAAAACTGGACCTATAGGAGAGGTTGAAATCATAAAAGGTTAGAGTGTCAGTCCTGTTGTACTTAAGTCGGCATTGTGCCTTTTGAATTTAATTCCGATGCTATTTCTGTGTTTCATCGTCAATAAGAAGGTCCAAGGGATACAGTAAACCTGAAGTGAAGCATCGGAATCTAAAACTGGACTCACAGGAGAGGTTCAAATCATAGAAAGTGAGAGTGTCTGTCCTCTTTTACTTAAGTAGGCATTGTGCCTTTTGAATTTAATTCCCATGCAATTTCTGTGTTTCATCGTCAATAAGAAGGTGCAAGGTATACAGTAACCCTGAAGTGAAGCATCGGAATCTAAAACCAGACTTACAGGAGAGGTTCAAATCATAGAAAGTGAGAGTGTCTGTCCTCTCTTACTTAAGTAGGCATTGTGCCTTTTGAATTTAATTCCGATGCAATTTCTGTGTTTGATCGTCAATAAGAAGGTGCAAGGTATACAGTAACCCTGAAGAGAAGCATCAGAATCTATAACTGGACTTACAGGAGAGGTTCAAATCATAGAAAGTGAGAGTGTCAGTCATCTTGTACGTATGTCGGCATTGTGGCATTTGTATCAAATTCGGATGCAATTTCTGTGTTTCATCGTCAATCAGAAGGTGCAAGTTATACAGATAACACGAAGTAAAGCTTCGGAATCTAAAACTGGACTCACAGGAGGGATTCAAATCATAGAAAGTGAGAGTGTCAGTCCACTTGTACTTAAGTCGGCATTGTGCCATTTGTATTAAATTCGGATGCAATTTCTGTGTTTCATCGTCAATAAGAAGGTCCAAGATATACAGTAAACCTGAAGTGCAGCATCGGAATCTAATACTGGACTCACAGGAGAGGTTCAAATCATAGAAAGTTAGAGGGTCTGTCCTCTTTTACTTAAGTCGACATTGTGCCTTTTGTATTAAATTCCGATGCAATTTCTGTGTTACATCGTCAATCAGAAGGTGCAAGTTATACAGAAAACACGAAGTGAAGCTTCGGAATCTAAAACTGGACTCACAGGAGGGATTCAAATCATAGAAAGTGAGAGTGTCAGTCCACTTGTACTTAAGTCGGCATTGAGCCATTTGTATTAAATTCGGATGCAATTTCTGTGTTTCATCGTCAATAAGAAGGTCCAAGATATACAGTAAACCTGAAGTGAAGCATCGGAATCTAAAACAGGACTCACAGGAGAGGTTCAAATCATAGAAAGTTAGAGTGTCACTCCTCTTGTACTTAAGTCGGTATTGTGCCTTTTGTTTTAAATTCGGATGCAATTTCTGTGTTTTATAGTCAATAAGAAGGACCAAATGATAGAGTGAACCTGAAGTGAAGCGTCGGAATCTAAAACTGACCCCACAGGAGAGGTTCGAATCATAGAACGTGAGAGTGTCAGTCCTCTTGTACTTAAGTCGGCATTGTGCGATTTGTATCAAATTCGGAAGCAATTTCTGTTTCATCCTCAATAAGAGTGTCCAAGGGGTAAAGTAAACCTGAAGTGAAGCATCGGAATCTAAAACTGGACTCACAGGAGAGGTTCAAATCATAGAAAGTGAGAGTGTCAGTCCTCTTGTACTTAAGTCGGCATTGTGACATTTGTATTATATTCGGATGCAATTTCTGTGTATCATCGTCAATAAGAAGGTCCAAGGGATACAGTAAACCTAAAGTGAAGCATCGGAATCTAAAACTGGAATCACAGGAGAGGTTCAAATCATAGAAAGTTAGAGTGTCTGTCCTCTTGTACTTACGTCGGCATTGTGCCTTTTGCATTAAATTCGGATGCAAACTCTGTGTTTCATCGTCAATAAGAAGCTCCAAGGGATACAGTAAACCTGAAGTGTAGCATCGGAATTTAAAACTGGACCTATAGGAGAGGTTGAAATCATAGAAGGTTAGAGTGTCAGTCCTGTTGTACTTAAGTCGGCATTGTGCCTTTTGAATTTAATTCCGATGCTATTTCTGTGTTTCATCGTCAATAAGAAGGTCCAAGGGATACAGTAAACCTGAAGTGAAGCATCGGAATCTAAAACTGGACTCACAGGAGAGGTTCAAATCATAGAAAGTGAGAGTGTCTGTCCTCTTTTACTTAAGTAGGCATTGTGCCTTTTGAATTTAATTCCGATGCAATTTCTGTGTTTCATCGTCAATAAGAAGGTGCAAGGTATACAGTAACCCTGAAGAGAAGCATCAGAATCTAAAACTGGACTTACAGGAGAGGTTCAAATCATAGAAAGTGAGAGTGTCAGTCCTCTTGTACTTAAGTCGGCATTATGCCTTTTGTATTAAATTCGGATGCAATTTCTGTGTTCATCGTCAATAAGAAGGTCCAAGGGATACAGTAAACCTGAAGTGAAGCATCAGAATCTAAAACTGGACTCACCGGAGAGGTTCAAATCATAGAAAGTTAGAGGGTCTGTCCTCTTTTACTTAAGTCGACATTGTGCCTTTTGTAATAAATTCCGATGCAATTTCTGTGTTACATCGTCAATCAGAAGGTGCAAGTTATACAGAAAACACGAAGTGAAGCTTCGGAATCTAAAACTGGACTCACAGGAGGGATTCAAATCATAGAAAGTGAGAGTGTCAGTCCACTTGTACTTAAGTCGGCATTGTGCCATTTGTATTAAATTCGGATGCAATTTCTGTGTTTCATCGTCAATAAGAAGGTCCAAGATATACAGTAAACCTGAAGTGAAGCATCTGAATCTAAAACTGGACTCACAGGAGAGGTTCTAATCATAGAAAGTTAGAGGGTCTGTCCTCTTTTACTTAAGTCGACATTGTGCCTTTTGTATTAAATTCCGATGCAATTTCTGTGTTACATCGTCAATCAGAAGGTGCAAGTTATACAGAAAACACGAAGTGAAGCTTCGGAATCTAAAACTGGACTCACAGGAGGGATTCAAATCATAGAAAGTGAGAGTGTCAGTCCACTTGTACTTAAGTCGGCATTGAGCCATTTGTATTAAATTCGGATGCAATTTCTGTGTTTCATCGTCAATAAGAAGGTCCAAGATATACAGTAAACCTGAAGTGAAGCATCGGAATCTAAAACTGACCCCACAGGAGAGGTTCGAATCATAGAACGTGAGAGTGTCAGTCCTCTTGTACTTAAGTCGGCATTGTGAATTTGTATTATATTCGGATGCAATTTCTGTGTTTCATCGTCAATAAGAAGGTCCAAGGGATACAGTAAACCTAAAGTGAAGCATCGGAATCTAAAACTGGACTCACAGGAGAGGTTCAAATCATAGAAAGTTAGAGTGTCTGTCCTCTTGTACTTACGTCGGCATTGTGCCTTTTGTATTAAATTCGGATGCAAACTCTGTGTTTCATCGTCAATAAGAAGCTCCAAGGGATACAGTAAACCTGAAGTGAAGCATCGGAATTTAAAACTGGACCTATAGGAGAGGTTGAAATCATAAAAGGCTAGAGTGTCAGTCCTGTTGTACTTAAGTCGGCATTGTGCCTTTTGAATTTAATTCCGATGCTATTTCTGTGTTTCATCGTCAATAAGAAGGTCCAAGGGATACAGTAAACCTGTAGTGAAGCATCGGAATCTAAAACTGGACTCTCAGGAGAGGTTCAAATCATAGAAATTTAGAATGTCAGTCCTCTTGTACTTAAGTCGGCATTGTGACTTTTGTATTAAATTCGCATACAATTTCTGTGTTTCGTCGTCAATAAGAGGGTGCAAGGTATACAGGAAACCTGAAGTTAAGCATCGGAATCTAAAACTGGACTCACGGGAGAGGTATAAATCATAGAAAGTGAGAGTGTCAGTCCTCTTGTACTTATGTCGCCATTGTGGCATTTGTATCAAATTCGGATGCAATTTCTGTGTTTCATCGTTAATAAGAAGGTGCAAGGTATACAGTAAACCTGAAGTGAAGCATCGGTATTTAAAACTGGACTCACAGGAGACGTTCAAATCATAGAAAGTTAGAGTGTCAGTCCTCTTGTACTTAAGTCAGCATTGTGCCATTTGTATTAAATTCGGATGCAATTCCTGTGTTTCATAGTCAATAAGAAGGTACAAGGGATGCACTAAACCTGAAGTGAAACATCGGAATCCAAAACTGGACTCACAGGAGAGGTTCAAATCATAGAAAGTTAGAGTGTCACTCCTCTTGTACTTAAGTCGGTATTGTGCCTTTTGTTTTAAATTCGGATGCAATTTCTGTGTTTTATCGTCAATAAGAAGGACCAAATGATAGAGTGAACCTGAAGTGAAGCATCCGAATCTAAAACTAACCCCACAGGAGAGGTTCGAATCATAGAACGTGAGAGTGTCAGTCCTCTTGTACTTAAGTCGGCATTGTGCGATTTGTATTAAATTCGGAAGCAATTTCTGTGTTTCATCCTCAATAAGAGTGTCCAAGGGGTAAAGTAAACCTGAAGTGAAGCATCGGAATCTAAAACTGGACTCACAGGAGAGGTTCAAATCATAGAAAGTGAGAGTGTCAGTCCTCTTGTACTTAAGTCGGCATTGTGACATTTGTATTATATTCGGATGCAATTTCTGTGTTTCATCGTCAATAAGAAGGACCAAGGGATACAGTAAACCTAAAGTGAAGCATCGGAATCTAAAACTGGACTCACAGGAGAGGTTCAAATCATAGAAAGTTAGAGTGTCTGTCCTCTTGTACTTACGTCGGCATTGTGCCTTTTGTATTAATTTCGGATGCAAACTCTGTGTTTCATCGTTAATAAGAAGCTCCAAGGGATACAGTAAACCTGAAGTGATGCATCGGAATTTAAAAGTGGACCTATAGGAGAGGTTGAAATCATAGAAGGTTAGAGTGTCAGTCATGTTGTACTTAAGTCGGCATTGTGCCTTTTGAATTTAATTCCGATGCTATTTCTGTGTTTCATCGTCAATAAGAAGGTCCAAGGGATACAGTAAACCTGAAGTGAAGCATCGGAATCTAAAACTGGACTCACAGGAGAGGTTCAAATCATAGAAAGTGAGAGTGTCTGTCCTCTTTTACTTAAGTAGGCATTGTGCCTTTTGAAATTAATTCCGATGCAATTTCTGTGTTTCATCGTCAATAAGAAGGTGCAAGGTATACAGTAACACTGAAGTGAAGCATCGGAATCTAAAACCGGACTTTCAGGAGAGGTTCAAATCATAGAAAGTGAGAGTGTCTGTCCTCTTTTACTTAAGTAGACATTGTGCCTTTTGAATTTAATTCCGATGCAATTTCTGTGTTTCATCGTCAATAAGAAGGTGCAAGGTATACAGTAACCCTGAAGAGAAGCATCAGAATCTAAAACTGGACTTACAGGAGTGGTTCAAATCATAGAAAGTGAGAGTGTCAGTCCTCTTGTACTTAAGTCGGCATTGTGCCTTTTGTATTAAATTCGGATGCAATTTCTGTGTTTCATCGTCAATAAGAAGGTCCAAGGGATACAGTAAACCTGAAGTGAAGCATCAGAATCTAAAACTGGACTCACAGGAGAGGTTCAAATCATAGAAAGTTAGAGGGTCTGTCCTCTTTTACTTAAGTCGACATTGTGCCTTTTGTATTAAATTCCGATGCAATTTCTGTGTTACATCGTCAATCAGAAGGTGCAAGTTATACAGAAAACACGAAGTGAAGCTTCGGAATCTAAAACTGGACTCACAGGAGGGATTCAAATCATAGAAAGTGAGAGTGTCAGTCCTCTTATACTTAAGTCGCCATTGTGCCTTTTGTATTAAATTCGGATGCAACTTCTGTGTTTCATCGTCAATAAGAAGCTCCAAGGGATACAGTATACCAGAAGTGAAGCATCGGTATTTAAAACTGGACTCACAGGAGACGATCAAATCATAGAAAGTTAGAGTGTCAGTCCTCTTGTACTTAAGTCAGCATTGTGCCATTTGTATTAAATTCGGATGCAATTCCTGTGTTTCATAGTCAATAAGAAGGTACAAGGGATGCACTAAACCTGAAGTGAAACATCGGAATCTAAAACTGGACTCACAGGAGAGGTTAAAATCATAGAAAGTGAGAGTGTCAGACCTCTTGTACTTATGTCGGCATTGTGGCATTTGTATCAAATTCGGATGCATTTTCTGTGTTTCATCGTTAATAAGAAGGTGCAAGGTATACAGTAAACCTGAAGTGAAGCATCGGTATTTAAAACTGGACTCACAGGAGACGATCAAATCATAGAAAGTTAGAGTGTCAGTCCTCTTGTACTTAAGTCAGCATTGTGCCATTTGTATTAAATTCGGATGCAATTCCTGTGTTTCATAGTCAATAAGAAGGTACAAGGGATGCACTAAACCTGAAGTGAAACATCGGAATCTAAAGCTGGACTCACAGGAGAGGTTCAAATCATAGAAAGTGAGAGTGTCAGTCCTCTTTTACTTAAGTAGGCATTGTGCCTTTTGAATTTAATTCCGATGCAATTTCTGTGTTTCATCGTCAATAAGAAGGTGCAAGGTATACAGTAACCCTGAAGTGAAGCATCGGAATCTAAAACCGGACTTTCAGGAGGGGTTCAAATCATAGAAAGTGAGAGTGTCTGTCCTCTTTTACTTAAGTAGGAATTGTGCCTTTTGAATTTAATTCCGATGCAATTTCTGTGTTTCATCGTCAATAAGAAGGTGCAAGGTATACAGTAACCCTGAAGAGAAGCATCAGAATCTAAATGTGGACTTACAGGAGAGGTTCAAATCATAGAAAGTGAGAGTGTCAGTCCTCTTGTACTTAAGTCGGCATTATGCCTTTTGTATTAAATTCGGATGCAATTTCTGTGTTTCATCGTCAATAAGAAGGTCCAAGGGATACAGTAAACCTGAAGTGAAGCATCAGAATCTAAAACTGGACTCACAGGAGAGGTTCAAATCATAGAAAGTTAGAGGGTCTGTCCTCTTTTACTTAAGTCGACATTGTGCCTTTTGTATTAAATTCCGATGGAATTTCTGTGTTACATCGTCAATCAGAAGGTGCAAGTTATACAGAAAACACGAAGTGAAGCTTCGGAATCTAAAACTGGACTCACAGGAGGGATTCAAATCATAGAAAGTGAGAGTGTCAGTCCACTTGTACTTAAGTCGGCATTGTGCCATTTGTATTAAATTCGGATGCAATTTCTGTGTTTCATCGTCAAAAAGAAGGTCCAAGATATACAGTAACCCTGAAGTGAAGCATTGGAATCTAAAACTGGACTCACAGGAGAGGTTCAAATCATAGAAAGTTAGAGGGTCTGTCCTCTTTTACTTAAGTCGACATTGTGCCTTTTGTATTAAATTCCGATGCAATTTCTGTGTTACATCGTCAATCAGAAGGTGCAAGTTATACAGAAAACACGAAGTGAAGCTTCGGAATCTAAAACTGGACTCACAGGAGGGATTCAAATCATAGAAAGTGAGAGTGTCAGTCCACTTGTACTTAAGTCGGCATTGAGCCATTTGTATTAAATTCGGATGCAATTTCTGTGTTTCATCGTCAATAAGAAGGTCCAAGATATACAGTAAACCTGAAGTGAAGCATCGGAATCTAAAACTGGACTCACAGGAGAGGTTCAAATCATAGAAAGTTAGAGTGTCACTCCTCTTGTACTTAAGTCGGTATTGTGCCATTTGTATTAAACTCGGAAGAAATTTCTATGTTTCATCGACAATAAGAAAGTCCAAGGGATACAGTAAACCAGAAGTGAAGCATCGGAATCTAAAACTGGACTCTCAGGAGAGGTTCAAATCATAGAAAGTTAGAATGTCAGTCCTCTTGTACTTAAGTCGGCATTGTGCCTTTTGTATTAAATTCGCATACAATTTCTGTGTTTCGTCGTCTATAAGAGGGTGCAAGGTATACAGGAAACCTGAAGTGAAGCATCGGAATCTAAAACTGGACTCACGGGAGAGGTACAAATCATAGAAAGTGAGAGTGTCAGTCCTCTTGTACTTATGTCGGCATTGTGGCATTTGTTTCAATTTCGGATGCAATTTCTGTGTTTCATCGTTAATAAGAAGGTGCAAGGTATACAGTAAACCTGAAGTGAAGCATCGGTATTTAAAACTGGACTCTCAGGAGAGGTTCAAATCATAGAAAGTTAGAATGTCAGTCCTCTTGTACTTAAGTCGGCATTGTGCCTTTTGTATTAAATTCGCATACAATTTCTGTGTTTCGTCGTCAATAAGAGGGTGCAAGGTATACAGGAAACCTGAAGTGAAGCATCGGAATCTAAAACTGGACTCACAGGAGAGGTTCAAATCATAGAAAGTTAGAGGGTCTGTCCTCTTTTACTTAAGTCGACATTGTGCCTTATGTATTAAATTCCGATGCAATTTCTGTGTTACATCGTCAATCAGAAGGTGCAAGTTATACAGAAAACACGAAGTGAAGCTTCGGAATCTAAAACTGGACTCACAGGAGGGATTCAAATCATAGAAAGTGAGAGTGTCAGTCCACTTGTACTTAAGTCGGCATTGAGCCATTTGTATTAAATTCGGATGCAATTTCTGTGTTTCATCGTCAATAAGAAGGTCCAAGATATACAATAAACCTGAAGTGAAGCATCGGAATCTAAAACTGGACTCACAGGAGAGGTTCAAATCATAGAAAGTTAGAGTGTCACTCCTCTTGTACTTAAGTCGGTATTGTGCCATTTGTATTAAACTCGGATGCAATTTCTATGTTTCATCGACAATAAGAAAGTCCAAGGGATACAGTAAACCAGAAGTGAAGCATCGGAATCTAAAACTGGACTCTCAGGAGAGGTTCAAATCATAGAAAGTTAGAATGTCAGTCCTCTTGTACTTAAGTCGGCATTGTGCCTTTTGTATTAAATTCGCATACAATTTCTGTGTTTCGTCGTCAATAAGAGGGTGCAAGTTATACAGGAAACCTGAAGTGAAGCATCGGAATCTAAAACTGGACTCACGGGAGAGGTACAAATCATAGAAAGTGAGAGTGTCAGTCCTCTTGTACTTATGTCGGCATTGTGGCATTTGTTTCAATTTCGCATGCAATTTCTGTGTTTCATCGTCAATAAGAAGGTCCAAGGGATACAGTAAACCTGAAGTGAAGCATCAGAATCTAAAACTGGACTCACAGGAGAGGCTCAAATCATAGAAAGTTAGAGGGTCTGTCCTCTTTTACTTAAGTCGACATTGTGCCTTTTGTATTAAATTCCGATGCAATTTCTGTGTTACATCGTCAATCAGAAGGTGCAAGTTATACAGAAAACACGAAGTGAAGCTTCGGAATCTAAAACTGGACTCACAGGAGGGAATCAAATCATAGAAAGTGAGAGTGTCAGTCCACTTGTACTTAAGTCGGCATTTAGCCATTTGTATTAAATCCGGATGCAATTTCTGTGTTTCATCGTCAATAAGAAGGTCCAAGATATACAGTAAACCTGAAGCGAAGCATCGGAATCTAAAACTGGACTCACAGGAGAGGTTCAAATCATAGAAAGTTAGAGTGTCACTCCTCTTGTACTTAAGTCGGTATTGTGCCATTTGTATTAAACTCGGATGCAATTTCTATGTTTCATCGACAATAAGAAAGTCCAAGGGATACAGTAAACCAGAAGTGAAGCATCGGAATCTAAAACTGGACTCTCAGGAGAGGTTCAAATCATAGAAATTTAGAATGTCAGTCCTCTTGTACTGAAGTCGGCATTGTGCCTTTTGTATTAAATTCGCATACAATTTCTGTGTTTCGTCGTCAATAAGAGGGTGCAAGGTATACAGGAAACCTGAAGTGAAGCATCGGAATCTAAAACTGGACTCACGGGAGAGGTACAAATCATAGAAAGTGAGAGTGTCAGTCCTCTTGTACTTATGTCGGCATTGTGGCATTTGTTTCAATTTCGGATGCAATTTCTGTGTTTCATCGTTAATAAGAAGGTGCAAGGTATACAGTAAACCTGAAGTGAAGCATCGGTATTTAAAACTGGACTCACAGGAGACGTTCAAATCATAAAAAGTTAGAGTGTCACTCCTCTTGTACTTAAGTCGGTATTGTGCCTTTTGTATTAAATTCGGATGCAATTTCTGTGTTTTATCGTCAATAAGAAGGACCAAATGATAGAGTGAACCTGAAGTGAAGCATCGGAATCTAAAACTGACCCCACAGGAGAGGTTGGAATCATAGAACGTGAGAGTGTCAATCCTCTTGTACTTAAGTCGGCATTGTGACATTTGTATTATATTCGGATGCAATTTCTGTGTTTCATCGTCAATAAGAAGGTCCAAGGGATACAGTAAACCTAAAGTGAAGCATCGGAATCTAAAACTGGACTCACAGGAGAGGTTCAAATCATAGAAAGTTAGAGTGTCTGTCCTCTTGTACTTACGTCGGCATTGTGCCTTTTGTATTAAATTCGGATGCAAACTCTGTGTTTCATCGTCAATAAGAAGCTCCAAGGGATACAGTAAACCTGATGTGAAGCATCGGAATTTAAAACTGGACCTATAGGAGAGGTTGAAATCATAAAAGGTTAGAGTGTCAGTCCTGTTGTACTTAAGTCGGCATTGTGCCTTTTGAATTTAATTCCGATGCTATTTCTGTGTATCATCGTCAATAAGAAGGTCCAAGGGATACAGTAAACCTGTAGTGAAGCATCGGAATCTAAAACTGGACTCACAGGAGAGGTTCAAATCATAGAAAGTGAGAGTGTCTGTCCTCTTTTACTTAAGTAGGCATTGTGCCTTTTGAATTTAATTCCGATGCAATTTCTGTGTTTCATCGTCAATAAGAAGGTGCAAGGTATACAGTAACCCTGAAGTGAAGCATCGGAATCTAAAACCGGACTTACAGGAGAGGTTCAAATCATAGAAAGTGAGAGTGTCTGTCCTCTTTTACTTAAGTAGGCATTGTGCCTTTTGAATTTAATTCCGATGCAATTTCTGTGTTTCATCGTCAATAAGAAGTTGCAAGGTATACAGTAACCCTGAAGAGAAGCATCAGAATCTAAAACTGGACTTACAGGAGAGGTTCAAATCATAGAAAGTGAGAGTGTCAGTCCCCCTGTACGTATGTCGGCAGTGTGGCATTTGTATCTAATTCGGATGCAATTTCTGTGTTTCATCGTCAATCAGAAGGTGCAAGTTATACAGAAAACACGAAGTGAAGCTTCGGAATCTAAAACTGGACTCACAGGAGGGATTCAAATCATAGAAAGTGAGAGTGTCAGTCCACTTGTACTTAAGTCGGCATTGTGCCATTTGTATTAAATTCGGATGCAATTTCTGTGTTTCATCGTCAATAAGAAGGTCCAAGATATACAGTAAACCTGAAGTGAAGCATCGGAATCTAAAACCGGACTCAGAGGAGAGGTTCAAATCATAGAAAGTTAGAGGGTCTGTCCTCTTTTACTTAAGTCGACATTGTGCCTTTTGTATTAAATTTTGATGCAATTTCTGTGTTACATCGTCAATCAGAAGGTGCAAGTGATACAGAAAACACGAAGTGAAGCTTCGGAATCTAAAACTGACCCCACAGGAGAGGTTCGAATCATAGAACGTGAGAGTGTCAGTCCTCTTGTACTTAAGTCGGCATTGTGCGATTTGTATTAAATTCGGAAGCAATTTCTGTGTTTCATCCTCAATAAGAGTGTCCAAGGGGTAAAGTAAACCTGAAGTGAAGCATCGGAATCCAAAACTGGACTCACAGGAGAGGTTCAAATCATAGAAAGTGAGAGTGTCAGTCCTCTTGTACTTAAGTCGGCATTGTGACATTTGTATTATATTCGGATGCCATTTCTGTGTTTCATCGTCAATAAGAAGGTCCAAGGGATACAGTGAACCTAAAGTGAAGCATCGGAATCTAAAACTGGACTCACAGGAGAGGTTCAAATCATAGAAAGTTAGAGTGTCTGTCCTCTTGATCTTAGTGTTTCATCGTCAATAAGAAGCTCCAAGGGATACAGTAAACCTGAAGTGAAGCATCGGAATTTAAAACTGGACCTATAGGAGAGGTTGAAATCATAGAAGGTTAGAGTGTCAGTCCTGTTGTACTTAAGTCGGCATTGTGCCTTTTGAATTTAATTCCGATGCTATTTCTGTGTTTCATCGTCAATAAGAAGGTGCAAGGTATACAGTAACCCTGAAGTGAAGCATCGGAATCTAAAACCGGACTTTCAGGAGAGGTTCAAATCATAGAAAGTGAGAGTGTCTGTCTTCTTTTACTTAAGTAGACATTGTGCCTTTTGAATTTAATTCCGATGCAATTTCTGTGTTTCATCGTCAATAAGAAGGTGCAAGGTATACAGTAACCCTGAAGAGAAGCATCAGAATCTAAAACTGGACTTACAGGAGAGGTTCAAATCATAGAAAGTGAGAGTGTCAGTCCTCTTGTACTTAAGTCGGCATTGTGCCTTTTGTATTAAATTCGGATGCAATTTCTGTGTTTCATCGTCAATAAGAAGGTCCAAGGGATACAGTAAACCTGAAGTGTAGCATCAGCATCTAAAACTGGACTCACAGGAGAGGTTCAAATCATAGAAAGTTAGAGGGTCTGTCCTCTTTTACTTAAGTCGACATTGTGCCTTTTGTATTAAATTCCGATGCAATTTCTGTGTTACATCGTCAATCAGAATTTGCAAGTTATACAGAAAACACGAAGTGAAGCTTCGGAATCTAAAACTGGACTCACAGGAGGGATTCAAATCATAGAAAGTGAGAGTGTCAGTCCACTTGTACTTAAGTCGGCATTGTGCCATTTGTATTTAATTCGGATGCAATTTCTGTGTTTCATCGTCAATAAGAAGGTCCAAGATATACAGTAAACCTGAAGTGAAGCATCGGAATCAAAAACTGGACTCACAGGAGAGGTTCAAATCATAGAAAGTTAGAGTCTCACTCCTCTTGTACTTAAGTCTGTATTGTGCCATTTGTATTAAACTCGGATGCAATTTCTATGTTTCATCGACAATAAGAAAGTCCAAGGGATACAGTAAACCAGAAGTGAAGCATCGGAATCTAAAACTGGACTCTCAGGAGAGGTTCAAATCATAGAAAGTTAGAATGTCAGTCCTCTTGTACTTAAGTCGGCATTGTGCCTTTTGTATTAAATTCGCATACAATTTCTGTGTTTCGTCGTCAATAAGAAGGTGCAAGGTATACAGGAAACTTGAAGTGAAGCATCGGAATCTAAAACTGGACTCACGGGAGAGGTACAAATCATAGAAAGTGAGAGTGTCAGTCCTCTTGTACGTATGTCGGCATTGTGGCATTTGTATCAAATTCGGATGCAATTTCTGTGTTTCATCGTTAATAAGAAGGTCCAAGGGATACAGTATACCTGAAGTGAAGCATCGGAATCTAAAACTGCACTCACAGGAGAGGTTCAAATAATAGAAAGTTAGAGTGTCAGGCCTCTTTTACTTACGTCGGCATTGTGGCTTTTGTATTAAATTCCGATGCAATTTCTATGTTTCATCGTCAATAAGAAGGTGCAAGGTATACAGTAAGCATGAAGTGAAGCATCCGTATTTAAAACTGGACTCACAGGAGACGTTCAAATCATAGAAAGTTAGAGTGTCACTCCTCTTGTACTTAAGTCGGTATTGTGCCTTTTGTATTAAATTCGGATGCAATTTCTGTGTTTTATCGTCAATAAGAAGGACCAAATGATAGAGTGAACCTGAAGTGAAGCATCGGAATCTAAAACTGACCCCACAGGAGAGTTTCGAATCATAGAACGTGAGGGTGTCAGTCCTCTTGTACTTAAGTCGGCATTGTGCGATTTGTATTAAATTCGGAAGCAATTTCTGTGTTTCATCCTCAATAAGAATGTCCAAGGGGTAAAGTGAACCTGAAGTGAAGCATCGGAATCTAAAACTGGACTCACAGGAGAGGTTCAAATCATAGAAAGTGAGAGTGTCAGTCCTCTTGTACTTAAGTCGGCATTGTGCCATTTGTATTATATTCGGATGCAATTTCTGTGTTTCATCGTCAATAAGAAGGTCCAAGGGATACAGTAAACCCAAAGTGAAGCATCGGAATCTAAAACTGGACTCACAGGAGAGGTTCAAATCATAGAAAGTTAGAATGTCAGTCCTCTTGAACTTAAGTCGGCATTGAGCCTTTTGTATTAAATTCGGATACAATTTCTGTGTTTCATCGTCAATAAGAAGGTGCATGGTATACAGGAAACCTGAAGTGAAGCTTCGGAATCTAAAACTGGACTCACAGGAGAGGTTCAAATCATAGAAAGTTAGAATGTCAGTCCTCTTGTACTTAAGTCGGCATTGAGCCTTTTGTATTAAATTCGGATACAATTTCTGTGTTTCGTCGTCAATAAGAGGGTGCAAGGTATACAGGAAACCTGAAGTGAAGCATCGGAATCTAAAACTGGACTCACGGGAGAGGTACAAATCATAGAAAGTGAGAGTGTCAGTCCTCTTGTACTTATGTCGGCATTGTGGCATTTGTATCAAATTCGGATGCAATTTCTGTGTTTCATCGTTAATAAGAAGGTGCAAGGTATACAGTAAACCTGAAGTGAAGCATCGGTATTTAAAACTGGACTCACACGAGACGTTCAAAACATAGAAAGTTAGAGTGTCAGTCCTCTTGTACTTAAGTCAGCATTGTGCCATTTGTATTAAATTCGGATGCAATTCCTGTGTTTCATAGTCAATAAGAAGGTACAAGGGATGCACTAAACCTGAAGTGAAACATCGGAATCTAAAACTGGACTCACAGGAGAGGTTCAAATCATAGAAAGTTAGAGTAACACTCCTCTTGTACTTAAGTCGGTATTGTGCCTTTTGTTTTAAATTCGGATGCAATTTCTGTGTTTTATCGTCAATAAGAAGGACCAAATGATAGAGTGAACATGAAGTGAAGCATCGGAATCTAAAACTGACCCCACAGGAGAGGTTCGAATCATAGAACGTGAGAGTGTCAGTCCTCTTGTACTTACGTCGGCATTGTGCCTTTTGTATTAAATTCGGATGCAAACTCTGTGTTTCATCGTCAATAAGAAGCTCCAAGGGATACAGTAAACCTGAAGTGAAGCATCGGAATTTAAAACTGGACCTATAGGAGAGGTTGAAATCATAGAAGGTTAAAGTGTCAGTCCTGTTGTACTTAAGTCGGCATTGTGCCTTTTGAATTTAATTCCGATGCTATTTCTGTGTTTCATCGTCAATAAGAAGGTCCAAGGGATACAGTAAACCTGAAGTGAAGCATCGGAATCTAAAACTGGACTCACAGGAGAGGTTCAAATCATAGAAAGTGAGAGTGTCTGTCCTCTTTTACTTAATTAGGCATTGTGCCTTTTGAATTTAATTCCGATGCAATTTCTGTGTTTCATCGTCAATAAGAAGGTGCAAGCTATACAGTAACCCAGAAGTGAAGCATCGGAATCTAAAACCGGACTCTCCGGAGAGGGTAAAATAATAGAAAGTGAGAGTGTCTGTCCTCTTTTACTTAAGTAGGCATTGTGCCTTTTGAATTTATTTCCGATGCAATTTCTGTGTTTCATCGTCAATAAGAAGGTGCAAGGTATACAGTAACCGTGAAGAGAAGCATCAGAATCTAAAACTGGACTTACAGGAGAGGTTCAAATCATAGAAAGTGAGAGTGTCAGTCCTCTTGTACTTAAGTCGGCATTGTGCCTTTTGTATTAAATACGGATGCAATTTCTGTGTTTCATCGTCAATAAGAAGGTCCAAGGGATACAGTAAACCTGAAGTGAAGCATCAGAATCTAAAACTGGACTCACAGGAGAGGTTCAAATCATAGAAAGTTAGAGGGTCTGTCCTCTTTTACTTAAGTCGACATTGTGCCTTTTGTATTAAATTCCGATGCAATTTCTGTGTTACATCGTCAATCAGAAGGTGCAAGTTATACAGAAAACACGAAGTGAAGCTTCGGAATCTAAAACTGGACTCACAGGAGGGATTCAAATCATAGAAAGTGAGAGTGTCAGTCCACTTGTACTTTAGTCGGCATTGTGCCATTTGTATTTAATTCGGATGCAATTTCTGTGTTTCATCGTCAATAAGAAGGTCCAAGATATACAGTAAACCTGAAGTGAAGCATCGGAATCTAAAACTGGACTCACAGGAAAGGTTCAAATCATACAAAGTAAGAGTGTTACTCCTCTTGTACTTAAGTCGGTATTGTGCCATTTGTATTAAACTCGGATGCAATTTCTATGTTTCATCGACAATAAGAAAGTCCAAGGGATACAGTAAACCAGAAGTGAAGCATCGGAATCTAAAACTGGACTCTCAGGAGAGGTTCAAATCATAGAAAGTTAGAATGTCAGTCCTCTTGTACTTAAGTCGGCATTGTGCCTTTTGTATTAAATTCGCATACAATTTCTGTGTTTCGTCGTCAATAAGAAGGTGCAAGGTATACAGAAAACCTGAAGTGAAGCATCGGAATCTAAATCTGGACTCACGGGAGAGGTACAAATCATAGAAAGTGAGAGTGTCAGTCCTCTTGTACGTATGTCGGCATTGTGGCATTTGTATCAAATTCGGATGCAATTTCTGTGTTTCATCGTTAATAAGAAGGTCCAAGGGATACAGTATACCTGAATTGAAGCATCGGAATCTAAAACTGCACTCACAGGAGAGGTTCAAATCATAGAAAGTTAGAGTGTCAGGCCTCTTTTACTTACGTCGGCATTGTGGCTTTTGTATTAAATTGCAATGCAATTTCTATGTTTCATCATCAATAAGAAGGTGCAAGGTATACAGTAAACCTGAAGTGAAGCATCCGTATTTAAAACTGGACTCACAGGAGACGTTTAAATCATAGAAAGTTAGAGTGTCAGTCCTCTTGTACTTAAGTCGGCATTGTGCCATTTGTATTAAATTCGGATGCAATTCCTGTGTTTCATAGTCAATAAGAAGGTACAAGGGATGCACTAAACCTGAAGTGAAACATCGGAATCTAAAACTGGACTCACAGGAGAGGTTCAAATCATAGAAAGTTAGAGTGTCACTCCTCTTGTACTTAAGTCGGTATTGTGCCTTTTGTATTAAATTCGGATGCAATTTCTGTGTTTTATCGTCAATAAGAAGGACCAAATGATAGAGTGAACCTGAAGTGAAGCATCGGAATCTAAAACTGACCCCACAGGAGAGTTTCGAATCATAGAACGTTAGGGTGTCAGTCCTCTTGTACTTAAGTCGGCATTGTGCGATTTGTATTAAATTCGGAAGCAATTTCTGTGTTTCATCCTCAATAAGAGTGTCCAAGGGGTAAAGTAAACCTGAAGTGAAGCATCGGAATCTAAAACTGGACTCACAGGAGAGGTTCAAAACATAGAAAGTGAGAGTGTCAGTCCTCTTGTACTTAAGTCGGCATTGTGCCATTTGTATTATATTCGGATGCAATTTCTGTGTTTCATCGTCAATAAGAAGGTCCAAGGGATACAGTAAACCTAAAGTGAAGCATCGGAATCTAAAACTGGACTCACAGGAGAGGTTCAAATCATAGAAAGTTAGAATGTCAGTCCTCTTGTACTTAAGTCGGCATTGAGCCTTTTGTATTAAATTCGGATACAATTTCTGTGTTTCATCGTCAATAAGAAGGTGCATGGTATACAGGAAACCTGAAGTGAAGCTTCGGAATCTAAAACTGGACTCACAGGAGAGGTACAAATCATAGAAAGTGAGAGTGTCGGTCCTCTTGTACTTTAGTCGACATTGTGCCATTTGTATTAATTTTGGATGCAATTTCTGTGTTTCATCGTTAATAAGAAGGTCCAAGGAATACAGTATACCTGAAGTGAAGCATCGGAATCTAAAACTGGACTCACGGGAGAGGTTCAAATCATAGAAAGTTAGAGTGTCACTCCTCTTGTACTTAAGTCGGTATTGTGCCTTTTGTATTAAATTCGGATGCAATTTCTGTGTTTCATCGTCAATAAGAAGGTCCAAGGGACGCAGTAAACCTGAAGTGAAGCATCGGAATCTAAAACTGGACTCTGTAGTGGGACGAAATTAAACGTCACCCATCCACCAAGTCAGCCCAGTTTGCAGGTGACTATAAGGTTAATTTAGTTTTTGTTTATGTGTTTTCTTATTATTTGTAATAAATGTGAATTATCTAAAAGTTTTGTATTTTTTTATGTGTTTCATGTACGGAGAGATCGGCGCAACGAACGGGGACAGCATCTTCGTTGCCGCGACCAGAGAGGAAATTGCTGGCCGCTATACGTCGCGGGTCGACAGCCAAGGAGCAACAGAAGATCCTGGAACCGAGTTGTTGCGTCGTGTTTCTAAAAATTAAAAATGAATTTTTATACTCTTTTTTGGTACAACAATGACGTCATAATGAGCTTAGTCTTAACGAAATGTTAGTCACTGTCTGTCAACGCTCAAGTTCACATCTGTATGTGTAGGAAGCTAATAAAAATAGTGTATGCTACTAAAGTTGTAACTCGTGTCGTGAAGATTTATTTATGAAGAGTTATGTGAACTGATTAATAATATATTTGACAAGATTATTGATTCAGACAGCGTTGGCCAAAACTTTGAATCTAAAAAGTTTATTAAATGTGTGATTCTGATATCGATTAGATCAAGATAACGTGTGTCGATATAATTTTCTGAGGAAAAACAAACGAAATTTAAATTGGGAAAAAGTTACGAAAACCAATTGGCCCAAGTGATGTAATTCTTTGCACACGACTCAACTGATGTTTTGCAGTTTCGTTCAAGAACCATTCTAGGACAATTTAAAAAAGAATATAAATAATTTTTGAAGTGAGTGTAACTGACGTAGGTGACGAAGTCTGCACATGGTCATACATATATCAAACGAAAATTTAATATGTCGTTACAACCGCACCGTGGCGACCTTAGAAACAGGACTTGTGTGTAAATAAGGCACACAGGTACGAAACGAAACATCAAGAGTCCTTCGGAAGTCAATGCGAGTTTTCGTGGAGCCTTCACCAGCCAGCGGCGACTTCGCGGGTGTGGGCATCTGACGGAGTGCAGCCAAGCAGTACGGTCACGCAGTTGTTCCACGAGAAGGCGCGTCTGTTGGGCAGCAGCTGAACGCTGCAAACCCCGACAACCTTTTTTCTCCCTAAACTAATAGGCCCAGTACGTCAGCTGCGGGGCGTTCCTCCGGCTGGTATTAGAGGTGTTGCTGAGGGCTTCGCCTGTCTACGGCGGTGCCGGGCGTGGTTGCAGCCAGCGACGTTTTCGGTGTTCGACTCAGCGTCCTGCCGGTTGCGGAAGCGGGGTCGCAGCATCTCAGCGGCTGCATCGACGGCTGTTACATCTGCAGCCCATAGCAGCACACTGATCATCGAGAACTACAAATTACAATATTAGTGTCCGGTGAGTTTGTTTCAAGTTGGAAGTGGAGTGTTGTATATAGGGAGTGTGCTTTTACAGGATTGTTGATTACAAATCTGCGTGTGTAAATAGTTAATATTTTAAATAATGTCGGGAAGTGAAATGTCAGACGAAGAGCAATCTATGTCCGATAGGAGCATGAGAGCCCTTTTTAGGGCGATCGCTAAATTGAAACAATCTAACGAAGAATCTACTGCTAGATTAAAAGAGGAATTAAAACAGGCTAACGAAGAATCTGCTGCTAGATTGAAAGAGGAACTAAAACAGGAATTAAAACAGTCTAACGAAGAATCTATGGCTAGATTAAAACAGTCTAACGAGGAATCTACTGCTAGATTGAAACAGGAACTAAAACAGGAATTAAAACAGTCTAACGAGGAATCTACTGCTAGACTTAAAGGGGAGTTAACAAAATCAACAGACAGGTTGCAAGAATATCTTAATGAAACCAGTCGAGAATTAAGGGATAAAATAGAGTCTTCTAAAGTTGAAATGCAGGAAAAACTAGTAGGACTTAGTAATAAGATTGCTGATAATTGTAAAAGGTTAGAAGAACATATCCAGGAATCGCGCGAGGAAAAAGCTCGCATGCGACACGATATTACTGACTTATCCGAGAGACTAGATAGTGTCAATATCTTAGTTGTAAATGAAATACAGAAAAATAACGATATGTTACGAGATGAATTTTCTATGCAAACAGAAACTGTTCGCAGAGAATTATTGAAATCTATTAAAGAGGTCTCTACCAAACCTGTAGAGATTTCTTCAATAGATAATGTAGAATTAGAGACATTAACTCATCAAGTAGAAAAGGACCATACCGAAATCGAAAACATGAAATTTTTAATTACTGACATATGCAGTAATCTTGAGACTGCCAAAGATAATAACATTGATGAAGGTACAGAGCGTTCACATCGTAAACACAGTGAAGAATCGATATTAGCTAATCGCGTATCCAATACAGAAATGCGGATACAGGAAATTACTAAACGGTTATCGGAATTAGATAATAACGAGAACATTTCAGGTAGCAGAGGTAATAACACAATCAGAGACAACAGTCGCATCGAATTTGCTAGCACGGACGACAACAATATGAATAAAGCAATCACGGCAAGCCAATCCGATGCATTTCCATCTCTGCAATCTAAACAAAATCCGACTATTTCTCTCGCAGAATGTCTGGATGACATAACGACACATTCAAATGTAGCAAGTCGATTTCCTGTATTCAAACCAGGAGGCGAACTGCACCCTATAATCTTTATAAAAGCTTTTGAAACATCATTATCTCCTAAATGGAGTAATGAAAAACGCATTCAATTTGTAATAGGACATTTAGAAGCAGAAGCTGCGGAATGGGCAGTACTGCATAGAAATGAATTCAGGGATTGGGATGATTTTGTTAAGCAGTTTAAACAAAATTATTGGTCAAGAGGAAAACAACAACACTTAACTTTAGAGTTGTTAGACCCTCCTCCATATTCTAAACGGTGGGGAGGTTATAGGAATTATTTTGAATGGCATTTAAACCGTGCTAAGTTAATTGAAGAACCAATTATTGAAAGTCATTTAATACGAGTCCTAATTAGTAGGTTACCGTATTACGTAAAGGAAAGAATGATAGAAAGAGAATGGTCACAGCCGTGCGAATTGTTAGGATATTTAGAGCAGTTAGATATACTTAATAGAGAAAGGGAAGACGAGAAGTTTAGATTTGGTAGAAATGACAATCCTCGAAATAATAATAATAATAATTCAGAACCACGAAAAGCTAATAACAACAATCATAGCCGGTTCTGTTATATAAAACGTCAATCTAAAGATAAAGAGAGCCAACAAAATCGTGGTAATAACCCTAAAGTGCGGAAATTACACAGTAACGATCATGAGATAAAGCATCCTCAAGTAATTAATGAAGGTCAAGTGGTAGGTGACGTCATCATAGAACGTTCGGAAACCTAGTAAAGTCCTTTAGTACGGGTCAACTAAAG
This sequence comes from Schistocerca serialis cubense, assembly GCF_023864345.2. Lineage (NCBI taxonomy): Eukaryota > Metazoa > Arthropoda > Insecta > Orthoptera > Acrididae > Schistocerca > Schistocerca serialis. The sequence continues at coordinate 19,305,448 of NC_064648.1, forward strand.
GGAACTATTGGTCAAGATTATCCAAGACCCAATTGCAATTTATCATTAAGCTGCCAAAAGGACGATGACTGGCAACAAGATTTACTTCAGGAAGAGAATCAGATAAGGGAGAATGTAACATATAAACCCGTTATTAAAGGTTATATTAAAGATACCGAAGTAAATATTATAGTTGATTCGGGTAGTGAAGTGAGTATTTTATCCAAAGAATTATTTCAGCTTAAAAGGAAATATTGGAATTTCCCGACTTTACCTGTAACTGGGGTGAAAATTATAGGAGTTACTGGTAAAAGAAGTCAAAATATTACTGAGGAAGTTTATGTAACTTTTGAAATTGCTAAACAATTAATTGCTCACTCTGTACTCGTCGTAGCCAACTTAAATGTGGCCATAATTTTAGGTATAGATTGGCTGTGTAAATATAAAGCTATATTAGATTTTAAAGATTCTTCCTTAACCATCCATAAGGAGGCATGTACTTTTAAGGTGAGGTTCTCTAACAGTCAAGTACCTGAAAATTGCTACGAGTCCTTAGAGATTAAGTACGCACCGACCATGAATCTATTAACAGATTTTAGTGATCTTGGGTATGCAGTATACCAATGTCAGGCTAGTAATAGTATCGAAACCGAAGTGAAAGAAAAATGTTTATCTACGAATTGTCTATCCGAGCAAGAAAAGGAAGAGTTGGAATCTTTGATGTTAGAATTTAGAGCCGTCTTCTCAGATGAACCGGGGAGAATTAAAGATTACGTTTGTAAACTTAAGATTAAAGATAAGAAACCATTCTTTAAGAAACCTTATCCTATTCCAGTACAATTCAAAGAAGCGGCTAGTAGAGAAATAAGTAAGATGCTAGAGCAAAACATTATCGAACGATCATGTAGCGCTTTTAACAGTCCGTTGTGGGTAGTTAAGAAAGCCACTGGTGGGGTACGACTAGTTCTGGATGCCCTTGAATTAAATAAAATTATAGAGATGGAAAGAGACAGACCTATTCCTATGGAGGACGTACTTCTTAAGATCGCTGGTTCTCGTTATATGAGTACAATGGATTTAACCGCCGGCTACCATCAAGTAACATTACACCCGGATTCACGGCAATATACGGCTTTTCTTTTTGAAGGCAGATCATATCAGTTCCAAGTTTTACCTTTTGGACTTAATATATCAGTGTCAACTTTCATTAGGGCATTAGATTCTGCTTTGGGTCAGCAATTGTTACAAAAGATTATTTTATATGTAGATGATATTTTGGTAGCTACTAAAACGTGGGAAGAACACGTAACGATATTACGGGAATTGTTTAACCGTTTAATTGACAGAGGAATTACTTTAAAATTATCTAAGTCTTACTTCGGAAAGGAGGAAGTGAGATTTTTGGGGCATATAGTGGACAGTAAAGGTATTAGGCCAGACCCAGCACGTATTGAAGCTATTGCTCAATGCCCGAGTCCTAGAAATCGGAAACAATTGAAATCATTCTTAGGAATGGTAGGATTTCTGAGAAGATTTCTTCCAGGGCAGGATATTGTTAATCCTACATTACTAGATTTATTGAAAGAGAAGTCAGTATGGCTCTGGGGACAAAAGGAAGAGGAAGTTTTTAATAAGATAAAAGGAGCGTTAACAAAAGCCAAAATGTTATACCACCCAGATTTCAATCAGGACTTTGGTATGTGTACGGATGCCTCTGATTATGGTGTGTCTTGTGTAATATTCCAAGGTGATCTGACCAATGAAGAGGGATTATATCGGCCTATTGGATTCGCTAGTCGAACTTTAAATAAACATGAAAGAAATTATTTTGTATCCGAGAAGGAAGCTCTCGCAGTGGTATGGGGTTTTCAACGATTTAGAGGATTATTAATGGGAAGAAAAACAATTGTATATACTGATCATCAGGCTTTAATCTTTTTGAACAATTGCCGGTTACTTCACCGTAGGCTATTACGTTGGGTATTATACTTGCAAGAATTTCAGTACGAAATTAGGTATATAAAAGGATCTCAGAATGTAGTTTCAGATGCTTTGTCAAGGCTTCCCGTAGGAATGGAGAATATTAATATTGCAGAAGAACCAGGAACAAATTACCATGTTTATTTCCTTTTAACTAAGGAGAACGAACGTAAGGTTAAACGGATAGTAACTGCTGTTAGATGCAATCAAAGAAATGACGATCAATATAGGGACCTTATACAAAACCTTAATAATGGGGACGAAACAGTTAACACCCGGGGTGTGTGGTTATATTTTAACGACTTGTTGTATTGGAAAGCACAGAGGGAACACCAGAGATGGAAAATCTGCATTCCGGAAACTGTTGTGGACGAGTTAATTACTTATATTCATGAAGGTTACGGGCATTTTGGAATTCATAAATGTATTAAACATCTAATGAAGTATTATTATTTCAAAAATATGTCACGTATTGTGAGAAGTATTATTAGGGCTTGTGAAACCTGTCAAAAGGTTAAAGTTAATAACAAATCCAAGCGTTATAAATTATATGCTGTAATTCCTCGAGGTTTGTGGGATCTACTATCATTAGATTTTTTCGGCCCTCTGCCTCGGAGTTCAGGAGGATTAACATATGTGTTTGTTGTAATGGAATGTTGGTCCAAACATGTGAAACTGTATACTTTGAAACGAGCGAATACAGCAAGCGTTATACGCTGCCTCACCCGAAATTACTTTGTTAACTGGGGCATTCCTAAACGACTTATGTCTGACAACGGTAGTGCCTTTATTAGTCAAAGATTTCAAGACATGATAAGACAATATGGAATCAAACATATCTTAATTTCGAAATATCACCCTCAAAGTAATTTAGTAGAAAGAGTCATGAAAGAATTAGGACGATTATGTAGAACTTATTGTGCACATAAACATACTCGGTGGGCCAAACTAATGCCTGAATTCGAAAAGATATTAAATGAATTGCCTCACCTAACGACGGGATTATCACCTATAGAAATTTTAGGCAAACGAATTATAGGTGAGCCTTTACTAGCTGCTTTACCTTGGCCACCAGTAAATGAGATACAACAAGATATTCCAGACGAAAAAGTTTGCGAACAGATTGTAAAAAATGCCGAATGGAGAATTAAAAGTTATAATCAACAGGCTATAGAACCCTCATTTCAGGTAGGAGATCTTGTGCTAGTACGATCTCATCCTAAAAGTTCTAATCGATAAGGAATGTAGAAAATTCTTCTTTATCTTTGAAGGTCCATATGTTGTACATAAGATTGTACATCCCAAAGCATTACTTCTTGTGGAACCTTCATCAGGTGTAATTAAGGATTATATAGTGTTGATCAAATGAAACCCTTCATTCCTAAATAAGTTAATATTTAGTATATGTTATACACGGAAGAGCATTCATAGTTTATTCATGTGGAGTTTTTCGTGATAGTGACGTGTTATTTTAAATAAATGACAGAAAGCTTAAACAAGTGTTCTACAATAATCTACTGTACTTCAAAAAGAGAAAGATAACCCAAAGGGGGATTTATATGGAAGAAACTTTGCTCTTAGGTCAAAAGAAATTTTGCATATTTTAAATTTACTCGGATAGTAGGAACCAAAGGGGATGGTTAATAGTTTAGGGACCATGGGCGTCCAGAGCTATATGGCTCACGAGAACAATAGCAGAGTGCCTTTAATAGAGGTTTGCAATAGTGTTAATATAGAACACACCAAACGGGGCTCTCTCGCTTGTTTCTCCTAAATAAATGGCCATTACCCAACAAGGGGTCCGAAGGTAAAGAAAGCCGTGCCGAGATTCTAAAGAGAGTTTTGCTTGATTTCTTCTTGACCTCAGGCATAAATAAGGCATTAGGGAAGAAAATGACGTAAAGTAAATAGTACTATTAGTTATTGTGAGAAACTTATTAGTAATATACATTCTTGAAAAGAATAACTCTAGTAAATAAATGAAGCTGAAACTAATCTATCACAATTTGAACGCTCTGTCCTAATGTACAACGTTAAAGAACGTACTAAATTAGTATTTATTAGCAACTATTAACTGAAGAGGGAGCAATCTCCCTATATTCGGTTACGAATTACCATAAGAGCACAATTAAGAGTAAATGACAAATAGTCACAACGATATCGTATTAAAAGAATTAAATCTCTCTAATAGCAAGGACTCTAGGTTACGTAAAATGTGAGGAAAATGTATTAACAGTTAAATATTGTATATTGAACAGTTTTAATTTCGGTTAAAACCTGACAAACTGAGCTTGTGGGGTGGGGTATGTAGTGGGACGAATTAAACGTCACCCATCACACCAAGTCAGCCCAGTTTGCAGGTGACTATAAGTTAATTTAGTTTTTGTTTATGTGTTTTCTTATTATTTGTAATAAATGTGAATTATCTAAAAGTTTTGTATTTTTTTATGTGTTTCATGTACGGAGAGATCGGCGCAACGAACGGGGACAGCATCTTCGTTGCCGCGACCAGAGAGGAAATTGCTGGCCGCTATACGTCGCGGTCGACAAGCCAAGGAGCAACAGCAGATCCTGGAACCGAGTTGTTGCGTCGTGTTTCTAAAAATTAAAAATGAATTTTTATACTCTTTTTTGGTACAACAATGACGTCATAATGAGCTTAGTCTTATTGAAATGTTAGTCCACTGTCTGTCAACGCTCAAGTTCACATCTGTATGTGTAGGAAGCTAATAAAAATAGTGTATGCTACTAAAGTTGTAACTCGTGTCGTGAAGATTTATTTATGAAGAGTTATGTGAACTGATTAATAATATATTTGACAAGATTATTGATTCAGACAGCGTTGGCCAACACTTTGAATCTAAAAAGTTTATTTAATGTGTGATTCTGATATCGATTAGGTCAAGATAACGTGTGTCGATATAATTTTCTGAGGAGAAACAAACGAAATTTAAATTCGAAAAAGTTACGAAAACCAATTGGCCCAAGTGATGTAATTCTTTGCACACGACTCAACTGATGTTTTACAGTTTCGTTCAAGAACCATTCTAGGACAATTTAAAAAAGAATATAAATAATTTTTGAAGTGAGTGTAACTGACGTAGGTGACGAAGTCTGCACATGGTCATACATATATCAAACGAAAATTTAATACGTCGTTACACCACAACTCCACAGGAGAGGTTCAAATCATAGAAAGTTAGAGTGTCAGTCTTCTTGTACTTAAGTCGTCATTGTGCCATTTGTATTTAAATTCGGATGCAATTCCTGTGTTTCATAGTCGTTAAGAAGATCCAAGGGATAACTAAACCGGGAAGTGAAACATTGGAATCTAAAACTGGACTCACAGGAGAGTTCAAATCATAGAAAGTTAGAGTGTCACTCCTCTTGTACTTAAGTCGGTATTGTGCCTTTTGTATTAAATTCGGATGCAATTTCTGTGTTTCATCGTCAATAAGAAGGTCCAAGGGACGCAGTAAACCTGAAGTGAAGCATCGGAATCTAAAACTGGACTCACAGGAGAGGTTCAAATCATAGAAAGTTAGAGTGTCTGTCCTCTTGTACTTACGTCTGCATTGTGCCTTTTGTATTAAATTCGGATGCAAACTCTGTGTTTCATCGTCAATAAGAAGGTCCAAGGGATACAGTAAACCTGAAGTGAAGCATCGGAATCTAAAACTGGACCTACAGGAGAGGTTGAAATCATAGAAGGTTAGAGTGTCAGTCCTGTTGTACTTAAGTTGGCATTGTGCCTTTTGAATTTAATTCCGATGCAATTTCTGTGTTTCATCGTCAATAAGAAGGCCCAAGGGATACAGTAAACCTGAAGTGAAGCATCGGAATCTAAAACTTGACTCACAGGAGAGGTTCAAATCATAGAAAGTGAGAGTGTCTGTCCTCTTTTACTTAAGTAGGTAATGTGCCTTTTGAATTTAATTCCGATGCAATTTCTGTGTTTCATCGTCAATAAGAAGGTGCAAGGTATACAGTAACCCTGAAGTGAAGCATCGAAATCTAAAACTGGACTTACAGGAGAGGTTCAAATCATAGAAAGTGAGAGTGTCAGTCCTCTTGTACTTAAGTCGGCATTGTGCCTTTTGTATTAAATTCGGATGCAATTCCTGTGTTTCATCGTCAATAAGAAGGTCCAAGATATACAGTAAACCTGAAGTGAAGCATCGGAATCTAAAACTGGACTCACAGGAGAGGTTCAAATCATAGAAAGTTAGAGTGTCACTCCTCTTGTACTTAAGTCGGTATTGTGCCATTTGTATTAAACTCGGATGCAATTTCTATGTTTCATCGACAATAAGAAAGTCCAAGGGATACAGTAAACCAGAAGTGAAGCATCGGAATCTAAAACTGGACTCTCAGGAGAGGTTCAAATCATAGAAAGTTAGAATGTCAGTCCTCTTGTACTTAAGTCGGCATTGTGCCTTTTGTATTAAATTCGCATACAATTTCTGTGTTTCGTCGTCAATAAGAGGGTGCAAGGTATACGGGAAACCTGAAGTGAAGCATCGGAATCTAAAACTGGACTCACGGGAGACGTTCAAATCATAGAAAGTTAGAGTGTCAGTCCTCTTGTACTTAAGTCATCATTGTGCCATTTGTATTATATTCGGATGCAATTTCTGTGTTTCATCGTCAATAAGAAGGTCCAAGGGATACAGTAAATCTAAAGTGAAGCATCGGAATCTAATACTGGACCCACAGGAGAGGTTCAAATCATAGAAAGTTAGAATGTCAGTCCTCTTGAACTTAGGTCGGCATTGAGCCTTTTGTATTAAATTCGGATACAATTTCTGTGTTTCATCGTCAATAAGAAGGTGCATGGTATACAGGAAACCTGAAGTGAAGCTTCGGAATCTAAAACTGGAATCACAGGAGAGGTTCAAATCATAGAAAGTTAGAATGTCAGTCCTCTTGTACTTAAGTCGGCATTGAGCCTTTTGTATTAAATTCGGATACATTCTGTGTTTCGTCGTCAATAAGAGGGTGCAAGGTATACAGGAAACCTGAAGTGAAGCATCGGAATCTAAAACTGGACTCACGGGAGAGGTACAAATCATAGAAAGTGAGAGTGTCAGTCCTCTTGTACTTATGTCGGCATTGTGGCATTTGTATTAAATTCCGATGCAATTTCTATGTTTCATCGTCAATAAGTAGGTGCAAGGTATACAGTAAACATGAAGTGAAGCATCCGTATTTAAAACTGGACTCACAGGAGACGTTCTAATCATAGAAAGTTAGAGTGTCAGGCCTCTTTTACTTTCGTCGGCATTGTGGCTTTTGTATTAAATTCCGATGCAATTTCTATGTTTCATCGTCAATAAGTAGGTGCAAGGTATACAGTAAACATGAAGTGAAGCATCCGTATTTAAAACTGGACTCACAGGAGACGTTCAAATCATAGAAAGTTAGAGTGTCACTCCTCTTGTACTTAAGTCGGTATTGTGCCTTTTGTATTAAATTCGGATGCAATTTCTGTGTTTTATCGTCAATAAGAAGGACCAAATGATAGAGTGAACCTGAAGTGAAGCATCGGAATCTAAAACTGACCCCACAGGAGAGTTTCGAATCATAGAACGTGAGGGTGTCAGTCCTCTTGTACTTAAGTCGGCATTGTGCGATTTGTATTAAATTCGGAAGCAATTTCTGTGTTTCATCCTCAATAAGAGTGTCCAAGGGGTAAAGTAAACCTGAAGTGAAGCATCGGAATCTAAAACTGGACTCACAGGAGAGGTTCAAATCATAGAAAGTGAGAGTGTCAGTCCTCTTGTACTTAAGTCGGCATTGTGCCATTTGTATTATATTCGGATGCAATTTCTGTGTTTCATCGTCAATTAAGAAGGTCCAAGGGATACAGTAAATCTAAAGTGAAGCATCGGAATCTAAAACTGGACCCACAGGAGAGGTTCAAATCATAGAAAGTTAGAATGTCAGTCCTCTTGAACTTAAGTCGGCATTGAGCCTTTTGTATTAAATTCGGATACAATTTCTGTGTTTCATCGTCAATAAGAAGGTGCATGGTATACAGGAAACCTGAAGTGAAGCTTCGGAATCTAAAACTGGAATCACAGGAGAGGTTCAAATTATAGAAAGTTAGAATGTCAGTCCTCTTGTACTTAAGTCGGCATTGAGCCTTTTGTATTAAATTCGGATACAATTTCTGTGTTTCGTCGTCAATAAGAGGGTGCAAGGTATACAGGAAACCTGAAGTGAAGCATCGGAATCTAAAACTGGACTCACGGGAGAGGTACAAATCATAGAAAGTGAGAGTGTCAGTCCCTCTTGTACTTATGTCGGCATTGTGGCATTTGTATCAAATTCGGATCTAATTTCTGTGTTTCATCGTTAATAAGAAGGTGCAAGGTATACAGTAAACCTGAAGTGAAGCATCGGTATTTAAAACTGGACTCACAGGAGACGTTCAAATCATAGAAAGTTAGAGTGTCAGTCCTCTTGTACTTAAGTCAGCATTGTGCCATTTGTATTAAATTCGGATGCAATTCCTGTGTTTCATAGTCAATAAGAAGGTACAAGGGATGCACTAAACCTGAAGTGAAACATCGGAATCTAAAACTGGACTCACAGGAGAGGTTCAAATCATAGAAAGTTAGAGTGTCACTCCTCTTGTACTTAAGTCGGTATTGTGCCTTTTGTTTTAAATTCGGATGCAATTTCTGTGTTTTATCGTCAATAAGAAGGACCAAATGATAGAGTGAACCTGAAGTGAAGCATCGGAATCTAAAACTGACCCCACAGGAGAGGTTCGAATCATAGAACGTGAGAGTGTCAGTCCTCTTGTACTTACGTCGGCATTGTGCCGTTTGTATTAAATTCGGATGCAAACTCTGTGTTTCATCGTCAATAAGAAGCTCCAAGGGATACAGTAAACCAGAAGTGAAGCATCGGAATTTAAAACTGGACCTATAGGAGAGGTTGAAATCATAGAAGGTTAGAGTGTCAGTCCTGTTGTACTTAAGTCGGCATTGTGCCTTTTGAATTTAATTCCGATGCTATTTCTGTGTTTCATCGTCAATAAGAAGGTCCAAGGGATACAGTAAACCTGAAGTGAAGCATCGGAATCTAAAACTGGACTCACAGGAGAGGTGCAAATCATAGAAAGTGAGAGTGTCTGTCCTCTTTTACTTAATTAGGCATTGTGCCTTTTGAATTTAATTCCGATGCAATTTCTGTGTTTCATCGTCAATAAGAAGGTGCAAGCTATACAGTAACCCTGAAGTGAAACATCGGAATCTAAAACCGGACTTTCCGGAGAGGTTCAAATAATAGAAAGTGAGAGTGTCTGTCCTCTTTTACTTAAGTAGGCATTGTGCCTTTTGAATTTAATTCCGTTGCAATTTCTGTGTTTCATCGTCAATAAGAAGGTGCAAGGTATACAGTAACCCTGAAGAGAAGCATCAGAATCTAAAACAGGACTTACAGGAGAGGTTCAAATCATAGAAAGTGAGAGTGTCAGTCCTCTTGTACTTAAGTCGGCATTGTGCCTTTTGTATTAAATTCGGATGCAATTTCTGTGTTTCATCGTCCATAAGAAGGTCCAAGGGATACAGTAAACCTGAAGTGAAGCATCAGAATCTAAAACTGGACTCACAGGAGAGGTTCAAATCATAGAAAGTTAGAGGGTCTGTCCTCTTTTACTTAAGTCGACATTGTGCCTTTTGTATTAAATTCCGATGCAATTTCAGTTTTACATCGTCAATCAGAAGGTGCAAGTTATACAGAAAACACGAAGTGAAGCTTCGGATTCTAAAACTGGACTCACAGGAGGGATTCAAATCATAGAAAGTGAGAGTGTCAGTCCACTTGTACTTAAGTCCGCATTGTGCCATTTGTATTTAATTCGGATGCAATTTCTGTGTTTCATCGTCAATAAGAAGGTCCAAGATATACAGTAAACCTGAAGTGAAGCATCGGAATCTAAAACTGGACTCACAGGAGAGGTTCAAATCATACAAAGTTAGAGTGTTACTCCTCTTGTACTTAAGTCGGTATTGTGCCATTTGTATTAAACTCGGATGCAATTTCTATGTTTCATCGACAATAAGAAAGTCCGAGGGATACAGTAAACCAGAAGTGAAGCATCGGAATCTAAAACTGGACTCTCAGGAGAGGTTCAAATCATAGAAAGTTAGAATGTCAGTCCTCTTGTACTTAAGTCGGCATTGTGCCATTAGTATTAAATTCGCATACAATTTCTGTGTTTCGTCGTCAATAAGAAGGTGCAAGGTATACAGAAAACCTGAAGTGAAGCATCGGAATCTAAAACTGGACTCACGGGAGAGGTACAAATCATAGAAAGTGAGAGTGTCAGTCCTCTTGTACGTATGTCGGCATTGTGGCATTTGTATCAAATTCGGATGCAATTTCTGTGTTTCATCGTTAATAAGAAGGTTGAAGGGATACAGTATACCTGAAGTGAAGCATCGGAATCTAAAACTGCACTCACAGGAGAGGTTCAAATCATAGAAAGTTAGAGTGTCAGGCCTCTTTTACTTACGTCGGCATTGTGGCTTTTGTATTAAATTGCAATGCAATTTCTATGTTTCATCGTCAATAAGAAGGTGCAACGTATACAGTAAACCTGAAGTGAAGCATCCGTATTTAAAACTGGACTCACAGGAGACGTTCAAATCATAGAAAGTTAGAGTGTCAGTCCTCTTGTACTTAAGTCGGCATTGTGCCATTTGTATTAAATTCGGATGCAATTCCTGTGTTTCATAGTCAATAAGAAGGTACAAGGGATGCACTAAACCTGAAGTGAAACATCGGAATCTAAAACTGGACTCACAGGAGAGGTTCAAATCATAGAAAGTTAGAGTGTCACTCCTCTTGTACTTAAGTCGGTATTGTGCCTTTTGTATTAAATTCGGATGCAATTTCTGTGTTTTATCGTCAATAAGAAGGACCAAATGATAGAGTGAACCTGAAGTGAAGCATCGGAATCTAAAACTGACCCAACAGGAGAGTTTCGAATCATAGAACGTTAGGGTGTCAGTCCTCTTGTACTTAAGTCGGCATTGTGCGATTTGTATTAAATTCGGAAGCAATTTCTGTGTTTCATCCTCAATAAGAGTGTCCAAGGGGTAAAGTAAACCTGAAGTGAAGCATCGGAATCTAAAACTGGACTCACAGGAGAGGTTCAAATCATAGAAAGTGAGAGTGTCAGTCCTCTTGTACTTAAGTCGGCATTGTGCCATTTGTATTATATTCGGATGCAATTTCTGTGTTTCATCGTCAATAAGAAGGTCCAAGGGATACAGTAAACCTAAAGTGAAGCATCGGAATCTAAAACTGGACTCACAGGAGAGGTTCAAATCATAGAAAGTTAGAATGTCAGTCCTCTTGTACTTAAGTCGGCATTGAGCCTTTTGTATTAAATTCGGATACAATTTCTGTGTTTCATCGTCAATAAGAAGGTGCATGGTATACAGGAAACCTGAAGTGAAGCTTCGGAATTTAAAACTGGACTCACAGGAGAGGTACAAATCATAGAAAGTGAGAGTGTCGGTCCTCTTGTACTTTAGTCGACATTGTGCCATTTGTATTAATTTTGGATGCAATTTCTGTGTTTCATCGTTAATAAGAAGGTCCAAGGAATACAGTATACCTGAAGTGAAGCATCGGAATCTAAAACTGGACTCACGGGAGAGGTTCAAATCATAGAAAGTTAGAGTGTCACTCCTCTTGTACTTAAGTCGGTATTGTGCCTTTTGTATTAAATTCGGATGCAATTTCTGTGTTTCATCGTCAATAAGAAGGTCCAAGGGACGCAGTAAACCTGAAGTGAAGCATCGGAATCTAAAACTGGACTCACAGGAGAGGTTCAAATCATAGAAAGTTAGAGTGTCAGTCTTCTTGTACTTAAGTCGTCATTGTGCCATTTCTATTAAATTCGGATGCAATTCCTGTGTTTCATTGTCGTTAAGAAGATCCAAGGGATAAACTAAACCTGAAGTGAAACATTGGAATCTAAAACTGGACTCACAGAAGAGGTTCAAATCATAGAAAGTTAGAGTGTCACTCCTCTTGTACTTAAGTCGGTATTGTGCCTTTTGTATTAAATTCGGATGCAATTTCTGTGTTTCATCGTCAATAAGAAGGTCCAAGGGACGCAGTAAACCTGAAGTGAAGCATCGGAATCTAAAACTGGACTTACAGGAGAGGTTCAAATCATAGAAAGTGAGAGTGTCAGTCCTCTTGTACTTAAGTCGGCATTGTGCCTTTTGTATTAAATTCGGATGCAATTTCTGTGTTTCATCGTCAATAAGAAGGTCCAAGATATACAGTAAACCTGAAGTGAAGCATCGGAATCTAAAACTGGACTCACAGGAGAGGTTCAAATCATAGAAAGTTAGAGTGTCACTCCTCTTGTACTTAAGTCGGTATTGTGCCATTTGTATTAAACTCGGATGCAATTTCTATGTTTCATCGACAATAAGAAAGTCCGAGGGATACAGTAAACCATAAGTGAAGCATCGGAATCTAAAACTGGACTCTCAGGAGAGGTTCAAATCATAGAAAGTTAGAATGTCAGTCCTCTTGTACTTAAGACGGCATTGTGCCTTTTGTATTAAATTCGCATACAATTTCTGTGTTTCGTCGTCAATAAGAGGGTGCAAGGTATACAGGAAACCTGAAGTGAAGCATCGGAATCTAAAACTGGACTCACGGGAGACGTTCAAATCATAGAAAGTTAGAGTGTCAGTCCTCTTGTACTTAAGTCGGCATTGTGCCATTTGTATTAAATTCGGATGCAATTCCTGTGTTTCATAGTCAATAAGAAAGTCCAAAGGATACAGTAAACCAGAAGTGAAGCATCGGAATCTAAAACTGGACTCTCAGGAGAGCATCAAATCATAAAAAGTTAGAATGTCAGTCCTCTTGTACTTAAGTCGGCATTGTGCCTTTTGTATTAAATTCGCATACAATTTCTGTGTTTCGTCGTCAATAAGAAGGTGCAAGGTATACAGAAAACCTGAAGTGAAGCATCGGAATCTAAAACTGGACTCACGGGAGAGGTACAAATCATAGAAAGTGAGAGTGTCAGTCCTCTTGTACGTATGTCGGCATTGTGGCATATGTATCAAATTCGGATGCAATTTCTGTGTTTCATCGTTAATAAGAAGGTCCAAGGGATACAGTATACCTGAAGTGAAGCATCGGAATCTAAAACTGCACTCACAGGAGAGGTTCAAATCATAGAAAGTTAGAGTGTCAGGCCTCTTTTACTTACGTCGGCATTGTGGCTTTTGTATTAAATTCCGATGCAATTTCTATGTTTCATCGTCAATAAGAAGGTGCAAGGTATACAGTAAACCTGAAGTGAAGCATCCGTATTTAAAACTGGACTCACAGGAGACGTTCAAATCATAGAAAGTTAGAGTGTCACTCCTCTTGTACTTAAGTCGGTATTGTGCCTTTTGTATTAAATTCGGATGCAATTTCTGTGTTTCATCGTCAATAAGAAGGTCCAAGGGACGCAGTAAACCTGAAGTGAAGCATCGGAATCTAAAACAGGACTCACAGGAGAGGTTCAAATCATAGAAAGTTAGAGTGTCTGTCCTCTTGTACTTACGTCTGCATTGTGCTTTTTGTATTAAATTCGGATGCAAACTCTGTGTTTCATCGTCAATAAGAAGGTCCAAGGGATACAGTAAAACTGAAGTGAAGCATCGGAATCTAAAACTGGACCTACAGTAGAGGCTGAAATCATAGAAGGTTAGAGTGTCAGTCCTGTTGTACTTAAGTCGGCATTGTGCCTTTTGAATTTAATTCCGATGCAATTTCTGTGTTTCATCGTCAATAAGAAGGTCCAAGGGATACAGTAAGCCTGAAGTGAAGCATCGGAATCTAAAACTGGACTCACAGGAGAGGTTCAAATCATAGAAAGTGAGAGTGTCTGTCCTCTTTTACTTAAGTAGGTAATGTGCCTTTTGAATTTAATTCCGATGCAATTTCTGTGTTTCATCGTCAATAAGAAGGTGCAAGGTATACAGTAACCCTGAAGTGAAGCATCGAAATCTAAAACTGGACTTACAGGAGAGGTTCAAATCATAGAAAGTGAGAGTGTCAGTCCTCTTGTACTTAAGTCGGCATTGTGCCTTTTGTATTAAATTCGGATGCAATTTCTGTGTTTCATCGTCAATAAGAAGGTCCAAGATATACAGTAAACCTGAAGTGAAGCATCGGAATCTAAAACTGGACTCACAGGAGAGGTTCAAATCATAGAAAGTTAGAGTGTCACTCCTCTTGTACTTAAGTCGGTATTGTGCCATTTGTATTAAACTCGGATGCAATTTCTATGTTTCATCGACAATAAGAAAGTCCAAGGGATACAGTAAACCAGAAGTGAAGCATCGGAATCTAAAACTGGACTCTCAGGAGAGGTTCAAATCATAGAAAGTTAGAATGTCAGTCCTCTTGTACTTAAGTCGGCATTGTGCCTTTTGTATTAAATTCGCATACAATTTCTGTGTTTCGTCGTCAATAAGAGGGTGCAAGGTATACAGGAAACCTGAAGTGAAGCATCGGAATCTAAAACTGGACTCACGGGAGACGTTCAAATCATAGAAAGTTAGAGTGTCAGTCCTCTTGTACTTAAGTCGGCATTGTGCCATTTGTATTAAATTCGGATGCAATTCCTGTGTTTCATAGTCAATAAGAAAGTCCAAGGGATACAGTATACCTGAAGTGAAGCATCGGAATCTAAAACTGCACTCACAGGAGAGGTTCAAATCATAGAAAGTTAGAGTGTCAGGCCTCTTTTACTTACGTCGGCATTGTGGCTTTTGTATTAAATTCCGATGCAATTTCTATGTTTCATCGTCAATAAGAAGGTGCAAGGTATACAGTAAACCTGAAGTGAAGCATCCGTATTTAAAACTGGACTCACAGGAGACGTTCAAATCATAGAGAGTTAGAGTGTCAGTCCTCTTGTACTTAAGTCGGCATTGTGCCATTTGTATTATATTCGGATGCAATTTCTGTGTTTCATCGTCAATAAGAAGGTCCAAGGGATACAGTAAACCTAAAGTGAAGCATCGGAATCTAAAACTGGACTCACAGGAGAGGTTCAAATCATAGAAAGTTAGAGTGTCACCCCTCTTGTACTTAAGTCGGTATTGTGCCTTTTGTATTAAATTCGGATGCAATTTCTGTGTTTTATCGTCAATAAGAAGGACCAAATGATAGAGTGAACCTGAAGTGAAGCATCGGAATCTAAAACTGACCCCACAGGAGAGTTTCGAATCATAGAACGTTAGGGTGTCAGTCCTCTTGTACTTAAGTCGGCATTGTGCGATTTGTATTCAATTCGGAAGCAATTTCTGTGTTTCATCCTCAATAAGAGTGTCCAAGGGGTAAAGTAAACCTGAAGTGAAGCATCGGAATCTAAAACTGGACTCACAGGAGAGGTTCAAATCATAGAAAGTGAGAGTGTCAGTCCTCTTGTACTTAAGTCGGCATTGTGCCATTTGTATTATATTCGGATGCAATTTCTGTGTTTCATCGTCAATAAGAAGGTCCAAGGGATACAGTAAACCTAAAGTGAAGCATCGGAATCTAAAACTGGACTCACAGGAGAGGTTTAAATCATAGAAAGTTAGAATGTCAGTCCTCTTGTACTTAAGTCGGCATTGAGCCTATTGTATTAAATTCGGATACAATTTCTGTGTTTCATCGTCAATAAGAAGGTGCATGGTATACAGGAAACCTGAAGTGAAGCTTCGGAATCTAAAACTGGACTCACAGGAGAGGTACAAATCATAGAAAGTGAGAGTGTCGGTCCTCTTGTACTTTAGTCGACATTGTGCCATTTGTATTAATTTTGGATGCAATTTCTGTGTTTCATCGTTAATAAGAAGGTCCAAGGAATACAGTGTACCTGAAGTGAAGCATCGGAATCTAAAACTGGACTCACGGGAGAGGTTCAAATCATAGAAAGTTAGAGTGTCACTCCTCTTGTACTTAAGTCGGTATTGTGCCTTTTGTATTAAATTCGGATGCAATTTCTGTGTTTCATCGTCAATAAGAAGGTCCAAGGGACGCAGTAAACCTGAAGTGAAGCATCGGAATCTAAAACTGGACTCACAGGAGAGGTTCAAATCATAGAAAGTTAGAGTGTCAGTCTTCTTGTACTTAAGTCGTCATTGTGCCATTTCTATTAAATTCGGATGCAATTCCTGTGTTTCATAGTCGTTAAGAAGATCCAAGGGATAAACTAAACCTGAAGTGAAACATTGGAATCTAAAACTGGACTCACAGGAGAGGTTCAAATCATAGAATGTTAGAGTGTCACTCCTCTTGTACTTAAGTCGGTATTGTGCCTTTTGTATTAAATTCGGATGCAATTTCTGTGTTTCATCGTCAATAAGAAGGTCCAAGGGACGCAGTAAACCTGAAGTGAAGCATCGGAATCTAAAACTGGACCTACAGGAGAGGTTGAAATCATAGAAGGTTAGAGTGTCAGTCCTGTTGTACTTAAGTCGGCATTGTGCCTTTTGAATTTAATTCCGATGCAATTTCTGTGTTTCATCGTCAATAAGAAGGTCCAAGGGATACAGTAAACCTGAAG
Source organism: Schistocerca serialis cubense (assembly GCF_023864345.2). Taxonomy (NCBI): domain Eukaryota; kingdom Metazoa; phylum Arthropoda; class Insecta; order Orthoptera; family Acrididae; genus Schistocerca; species Schistocerca serialis. Next base: position 19,322,009 of record NC_064648.1, read on the forward strand.
TGAAGCTTCGGAATCTAAAACTGGACTCACAGGAGAGGTTCAAATCATAGAAAGTGAGAGTGTCTGTCCTCTTTTACTTAAGTAGGTAATGTGCCTTTTGAATTTAATTCCGATGCAATTTCTGTGTTTCATCGTCAATAAGAAGGTGCAAGGTATACAGTAACCCTGAAGTGAAGCATCGGAATCTAAAACTGGACTCACAGGAGAGGTTCAAATCATAGAAAGTTAGAGTGTCACTCCTCTTGTACTTAAGTCGGTATTGTGCCATTTGTATTAAACACGGATGCAATTTCTATGTTTCATCGACAATAAGAAAGTCCAAGGGATACAGTAAACCAGAAGTGAAGCATCGGAATCTAAAACTGGACTCTCAGGAGAGGTTCAAATCATAGAAAGTTAGAATGTCAGTCCTCTTGTACTTAAGTCGGCATTGTGCCTTTTGTATTAAATTCGCATACAATTTCTGTGTTTCGTCGTCAATAAGAGGGTGCAAGGTATACAGGAAACCTGAAGTGAAGCATCGGAATCTAAAACTGGACTCACGGGAGACGTTCAAATCATAGAAAGTTAGCGTGTCAGTCCTCTTGTACTTAAGTCGGCATTGTGCCATTTGTATTAAATTCGGATGCAATTCCTGTGTTTCATAGTCATTAAGAAAGTCCAAGGGATACAGTAAACCAGAAGTGAAGCATCGGAATCTAATACTGGACTCTCAGGAGAGCATCAAATCATAGAAAGTTAGAATGTCAGTCCTCTTGTACTTAAGTCGGCATTGTGCCTTTTGTATTAAATTCGCATACAATTTCTGTGTTTCGTCGTCAATAAGAAGGTGCAAGGTATACAGAAAACCTGAAGTGAAGCATCGGAATCTAAAACTGGACTCACGGGAGAGGTACAAATCATAGAAAGTGAGAGTGTCAGTCCTCTTGTACGGATGTCGGCATTGTGGCATATGTATCAAATTCGGATGCAATTTCTGTGTTTCATCGTTAATAAGAAGGTCCAAGGGATACAGTATACCTGAAGTGAAGCATCGGAATCTAAAACTGCACTCACAGGAGAGGTTCAAATCATAGAAAGTTAGAGTGTCAGGCCTCTTTTACTTACGTCGGCATTGTGGCTTTTGTATTAAATTCCGATGCAATTTCTATGTTTCATCGTCAATAAGAAGGTGCAAGGTATACAGTAAACCTGAAGTGAAGCATCCGTATTTAAAACTGGACTCACAGGAGACGTTCAAATCATAGAAAGTTAGAGTGTCAGTCCTCTTGTACTTAAGTCGGCATTGTGCCATTTGTATTAAATTCGGATGCAATTCCTGTGTTTCATAGTCAATAAGAAGGTACAAGGGATGCACTAAACCTGAAGTGAAACATCGGAATCTAAAACTGGACTCACAGGAGAGGTTCAAATCATAGAAAGTTAGAGCGTCACTCCTCTTGTACTTAAGTCGGTATTGTGCCTTTTGTATTAAATTAGGATGCAATTTCTGTGTTTTATCGTCAATAAGAAGGACCAAATGATAGAGTGAACCTGAAGTGAAGCATCGGAATCTAAAACTGACCCCACAGGAGAGTTTCGAATTATAGAACGTTAGGGTGTCAGTCCTCTTGTACTTAAGTCGGCATTGTGCGGTTTGTATTAAATTCGGAAGCAATTTCTGTGTTTCATCCTCAATAAGAGTGTCCAAGGGTAAAGTAAACCTGAAGTGAAGCATCGGAATCTAAAACTGGACTCACAGGAGAGGTTCAAATCATAGAAAGTGAGAGTGTCAGTCCTCTTGTACTTAAGTCGGCATTGTGCCATTTGTATTATATTCGGATGCAATTTCTGTGTTTCATCGTCAATAAGAAGGTCCAAGGGATACAGTAAACCTAAAGTGAAGCATCGGAATCTAAAACTGGACTCACAGGAGAGGTTCAAATCATAGAAAGTTAGAATGTCAGTCCTCTTGTACTTAAGTCGGCATTGAGCCTTTTGTATTAAATTCGGATACAATTTCTGTGTTTCATCGTCAATAAGAAGGTGCATGGTATACAGGAAACCTGAAGTGAAGCTTCGGAATCTAAAACTGGACTCACAGGATAGGTACAAATCATAGAAAGTGAGAGTGTCGGTCCTCTTGTACTTTAGTCGACATTGTGCCATTTGTATTAATTTTGGATGCAATTTCTGTGTTTCATCGTTAATAAGAAGGTCCAAGGAATACAGTATACCTGAAGTGAAGCATCGGAATCTAAAACTGGACTCACGGGAGAGGTTCAAATCATAGAAAGTTAGAGTGTCACTCCTCTTGTACTTAAGTCGGTATTGTGCCTTTTGTATTAAATTCGGATGCAATTTCTGTGTTTCATCGTCAATAAGAAGGTCCAAGGGACGCAGTAAACCTGAAGTGAAGCATCGGAATCTAAAACTGGACTCACAGGAGAGGTTCAAATCATAGAAAGTTAGAGTGTCAGTCTTCTTGTACTTAAGTCGGCATTGTGCCATTTGTATTAAATTCGGATGCAGTTCCTGTGTTTCATAGTCGTTAAGAAGATCCAAGGGATAAACTAAACCTGAAGTGAAACATTGGAATCTAAAACTGGACTCACAGGAGTGGTTCAAATCATAGAAAGTTAGAGTGTCACTCCTCTTGTACTTAAGTCGGTATTGTGCCTTTTGTATTAAATTCGGATGCAATTTCTGTGTTTCATCGTCAATAAGAAGGTCCAAGGGACGCAGTAAACCTGAAGTGAAGCATCGGAATCTAAAACTGGACTCACAGGAGAGGTTCAAATCATAGAAAGTTAGAGTGTCTGTCCTCTTGTACTTACGTCTGCATTGTGCCTTTTGTATTAAATTCGGATGCAAACTCTGTGTTTCATCGTCAATAAGAAGGTCCAACGGATACAGTAAACCTGAAGTGAAGCATCGGAATCTAAAACTGGACCTACAGGAGAGGTTGAAATCATAGAAGGTTAGAGTGTCAGTCCTGTTGTACTTAAGTCGGCATTGTGCCTTTTGAATTTAATTCCGATGCAATTTCTGTGTTTCAGCGTCAATAAGAAGGTGCAAGGTATACAGTAACCCTGAAGTGAAGCATCGGAATCTAAAACTGGACTTACAGGAGAGGTTCAAATCATAGAAAGTGAGAGTGTCAGTCCTCTTCTACTTATGTCGGCATTGTGCCTTTTGTATTAAATTCGGATGCAATTTCTGTGTTTCATCGTCAATAAGAAGGTCCAAGATATACAGTAAACCTGAAGTGAAGCATCGGAATCTAAAACTGGACTCACAGGATAGGTTCAAAGCATAGAAAGTTAGAGTGTCACTCCTCTTGTACTTAAGTCGGTATTGTGATATTTGTATTAAACTCGGATGCAATTTCTAAGTTTCATCGACAATAAGAAAGTCCAAGGGATACAGTAAACCAGAAGTGAAGCATCGGAATCTAAAACTGGACTCTCAGGAGAGGTTCAAATCATAGAAAGTTAGAATGTCAGTCCTCTTGTACTTAAGTCGACATTGTGCCTTTTGTATTAAATTCGCATACAATTTCTGTGTTTCGTCGTCAATAAGAGGGTGCAAGGTATACAGGAAACCTGAAGTGAAGCTTCGGAATCTAAAACTGGACTCACGGGAGACGTTCAAATCATAGAAAGTTAGAGTGTCAGTCCTCTTGTACTTAAGTCGGCATAGTGCCATTTGTATTAAATTCGGAGGCAATTCCTGTGTTTCATAGTCAATAAGAAGGTACAAGGGATGCACTAAACCTGAAGTGAAACATCGGAATCTAAAACTGGACTCACAGGAGAGGTTCAAATCATTGAAAGTGAGAGTGTCTCTCCTCTTTTACTTATGCAGGCATTGTGCCTTTTGAATTTAATTCCGATGCAATTTCTGTGTTTCATCGTCAATAAGAAGGTGCAAGGTATACAGTAACCCTGAAGTGAAGCATCGGAATCTAAAACCGGACTTACAGGAGAGGTTCAAATCATAGAAAGTGAGAGTGTCAGTCCTCTTGTACTCAAGTCGGCATTGTGCATTTTGTATTAAATTCGGATGCTATTTCTGTGTTTCATCGTCAATAAGAAGGTCCAAGGGATACAGTAATCCTGAAGTGAAGCATCAGAATCTAAAACTGGACTCACAGGAGAGGTTCAAATCATAGAAAGTTAGAGGGTCTGTCCTCTTTTACTTAAATCGGCATTGTGCCTTTTGTATTAAATTCCGATGCAATTTCTGTGTTTCATCGTCAATCAGAAGGTGCAAGTTATACTGAAAACCCGAAGTGAAGCATCGGAATCTAAAACTGGACTCACAGCAGGGATTCAAATCATAGAAAGTGAGAGTGTCAGTCCTCTTGTACTTAAGTCGGCATTGTGCCATTTGTATTAAATTCGGATGCAATTTCTGTGTTTCATCGTCAATAAGAAGGTCCAAGATATACAGTAAACCTGAAGTGAAGCATCGGAATCTAAAACTGGACTCACAGGAGAGGTTCAAATCATAGAAAGTTAGTGTGTCACTCTTCTTGTACTTAAGTCGGTATTGTGTAATTTGTATTAAACTCGGATGCAATTTCTGTGTTTCATCGTCAATAAGAAAGTCCAAGGGATACAGTAAACCAGAAGTGAAGCATCGGAATCTAAAACTGGACTCTCTGGAGATGTTCAAATCATAGATAGTTAGAATGCCAGTCCTCTTGTACTTAAGTCGACATTGTTCCATTTGTCTTAAATTCGGATGCAATTGCTGTGTCTCATCGTCAATAAGATGGTGCAAGGGATACAGTAAACCTGAAGTGAAGGATCAGAATCTAATACTGGACTCACAGGAGAGGTTCAAATCATGGAGAGTTAGAGTGTCACTCCTCTTGTACTCAAGTCGGTGTTGTGCCTTTTGTAATTATTTCGGATGCAATTTCTGTGTTTCATCGTTAATAAGAAGGTCCAAGATATACAGTAAACCTGAAGTGAAGCATCGGAATCTAAAACTGGACTCACAGGAGAGGTTCAAATCATTGAAAGTTAGAGTGTCAGGCCTCTTTTACTTACGTCGGAATTGTGCCTTTTGTATTAAATTCCGATGCAATTTCTATGTTTCATCGTCAATAAGAAGGTGCAAGGTATACATTAAACCTGAAGTGAAGCATCGAAATTTAAAACTGGACTCACAGGAGAGGTTCAAATCATAGAAAGTGAGAGTGTCAGTTATCTTGTACTTAAGTCGGCATTGTGCCATTTGTATTAAATTCGGATGCAATTCCTGTGTTTCATAGTCAATAAGAAGGTCCAAGGGATACACTAAACCTGAAGTGAAACATCGGAATCTAAAACTGGACTCACAGGAGAGGTTCAAATCATAGAAAGTTAGAGTGTCACTCCTCTTGTAATTAAGTCGGTATTGTGCCTTTTGTATTAAATTCGGATGCAATTTCTGTGCTTTATCGTCAATAAGAAGGTCCAAAGGATACAGTAAACTTAAAGTGAAGCATCGGAATCTAAAACTGACCACACAGGAGATGTTCGAATCATAGAAATTTTGAGTGTCAGTCCTCTTGTACTTAGGTCGGCATTGTGCCATTTGTATTAAATTCGGATGCAATTTCTGTGTTTCATCGTCAATAAGAAGGTCCAAGGGATATAGTAAACCTAAAGTGAAGCATCGGAATCTAAAACTGGACTCACAGGAGAGGTTCAAATCATAGAAAGTGATAGTGTCAGTCCTCTTGTACTTAAGTCGGCATTGTGCCATTTGTATTAAATTCGGATGCAATTTCTGTGTTTCATCGTCATTAAGATGGTCCAAGGGATAAAGTAAATCTGAAGTGAAGCATCGGAATCTAAAACTGGACTCACAGGAGAGGTTCAAATCATAGAAAGTGAGAGTGTCAGTCCTCTTGTACTTAAGTCGGCATTGTGCCATTTGTATTAAATTCGGATGCAATTTCTGTGTTTCATCGTCAATAAGAAGGTCTATGGGATACAGTAAACCTTTCGTGAAGCATTGGAATCTAAAACTGGACTCACAGGAGAGGTTCAAATCATAGAAAGTGTGAGTGTCAGTCCTCTTGTACTTGACTCGGCATTGTGCCACTTGTATTAAATTCGGATGCAATTTCTGTGTCTCATCGTCAATAAGATGGTCCAAGGGATACTGTAAACCTCAAGTGAAGGATCAGAATCTAATACTGGACTCACAGGAGAGGTTCAAATCATGGACAGTTAGAGTGTCACTCCTCTTGTACTTAAGTCGGTATTGTGCCTTTTGTAATTAATTCGGATGCAATTTCTGTGTTTCATCGTCAATAAGAAGGTCCAAGGGATACAGTAAACCTGAAGTGAAGCATCGGAATCTGAAACTGGACTCACAGGAGAGGTTCAAATCATAGATAGTTAGAGTGTCAGTCCTCTTGTACTTAAGTCGGCATTGTGCCTTTTCAATTTAATTCCGATGCAATTCCTGTGTTTCATCGTCAATAAGAAGGTGCAAGGCATACAGTAAACCTGAAGTGAAGAATCGGAATCTGAAACAGGACTCACAGGAGAGGTTCAAATCATAGAAAGAGAGAGTGTCAGTCCTCTTATACTTAAGTCGGCATTGTGCCTTTTGTATTAAATTCGGATGCAAACTCTGTGTTTCATCGTCAATAAGAAGGTCCAAGGGATACAGTAAACATGAAGTGAAGCATCGGAATCTAAAACTGGACTCACAGGAGACGTTCAAATCATAGACAGTGAGAATGTCAGTCCTCTTGTACTTAAGTCGGCATTATGGCATTTGTATTAATTTCGGATGCAATTTCTGTGTTTCATCGTCAATAAGAAGGTCCAAGGGATACAGTTAACCTTAAGTGAAACAATGGAATCTAAAACTGGACTCACAGGAGAGGTTCAAATCATAGAAAGAGAGAGTGTCAGTCCTCTTTTACTTAAGTCGGCATTGTGCCATTTGTATTAAATTCGGATTCAATTTCTGTGTTTCATCGTCCATAAGAAGGTCAAAGGGATACAGTAAACCTGAAGTGAAGTATCGGAATCTAAAACTGGACCCACAGGAGAGGTTCAAATCATAGAGACTTAGAGTGTCACTCCTCTTGTACTTAAGTCGGTATTGTGCCATTTGTATTCAATTCGGATGGAATTTCTGTGTTTTATCGTCAATAAGAAGGTCCACGGATACAGTTAACCTGAAGTTAAGCATCGGAATCTAAAAGTGGACTCACAGGAGAGGTTCAAATCATTTAAAGTTAGAGTGTCAGTCCTCTTGTACATAAGTCGGCATTGTGCCTTTTAATTTTAATTCCGATGCAATTTCTGTGTTTCATCGTCAATAAGAAGGTGCAAGGTATACAGTAAACCTGAAGTGAAGCATCGGAATCTAAAACTGGATCCACAGGAGAGGTTCAAATCATAGAAAGAGAGAGTGTCAGTCCTCTGTACTTAAGTCGCCATTGTGCCTTTTGTATTAAATTCGGATGCAATTTCTGTGTTTTATCGTCAATAAGAAGGTCCAAGGGATACCGTAAAAGTGAAGTGAAGCATCGGAATTTAAAACTGGACTCACAGGAGAGGTTCAAATCACTGAAAGTTAAGGTGTCAGTCCTCTTGTACTTAAGTCGGCATTGTGCCTTTTGAATTTAATTCCGATGCAATTTCTGTGATTCATCGTCAATAAGAAGGTCCACGGGATACAGTAAACATGAAGTGAAGCATCAGAATCTAAAACTGGACTCACAGGAGAGGTTCAAATCATAGACAGTGAGAATGTCAGTCCTCTTGTACTTAAGTCGGCATTGTGCCTTTTGAATTTAATTCCGATGCAATTTCTGTGTTTCATCGGCAATAAAAAGGTGCAAGGTATACAGTAAACCTGAAGTGAAGCATCAGAATCTGAAACTGGACTCACAGGAGAGGTTCAAATCATAGAAAGTGAGAGTGTCAGTCCTCTTGTTCTTAAGTTGCCTTTGTGCCCTTTGTATTAATTTCGGATGCAATTTCTGTGTTTCATAGTCAACAAGAAGGACCAAGGGATACAGTAAACCTGAAGTGAAGCATCGGAATCTTAAACTGGACTCACAGGAGAGGTTCAAATCATTGAAAGTTAGACTGTGAGTCCTCTTGTACTTAAGTCGGCATTGTGCCTTTTGTATTAAATTCGGATGCAAACTCTGTGTTTCATCGTCAATAAGAAGGTCCAAGGGATACAGTTAACATGAAGTGAAGCATCGGAATCTAAAACTGGACTCACAGGAGAGGTTCAAATCATAGACAGTGAGAATGTCAGTCCTCTTGTACTTAAGTCGGCATTATGGCATTTGTATTAAATTCGGATGCAATTTCTGTGTTTCATCGTCAATAAGGAAGTCCAAGGGATACAGTAAACCTTAAGTGAAACATCGGAATCTAAAACTGGACTCACAGGAGAGGTTCAAATCATAGAAAGTTAGAGTGTCACTCCTCTTGTACTTAAGTCGGCATTGTGCCATTTGTATTAAATTCGGATTCAATTTCTGTGTTTCATCGTCAATAAGAAGGTCAAAGGGATACAGTAAATCTGTAGTGAAGCATCGGAATCTAAAACTGGACTCACAGAAGAGGTTCCAATCATAGAAAGTTAGAGTGTCAGTCCTCTAGTACTTAAATGGGCATTGTGCCATTTGTATTAATTTCGGATGCAATTTCTGAGTTTCATAGTCAACAAGAAGGACCAAGGGATACAGTAAACCTGAGGTGAAGCATCGGAATCTTAAACTGGACTCACAGGAGAGGTTCAAATCATTGAAAGTTAGACTGTGAGTCCTCTTGTACTTAAGTCGGCATTGTGCCTTTTGTATCAAATTCGGATGCAAACTCTGTGTTTCATCGTCAATAAGAAGGTCCAAGGGATACAGTTAACATGAAGTGAAGCATCGGAATCTAAAACTGGACTCACAGGAGAGGTTCAAATCATAGACAGTGAGAATGTCAGTCCTCTTGTACTTAAGTCGGCATTATGGCATTTGTATTAAATTCGGATGCAATTTCTGTGTTTCATCGTCAATAAGAAAGTCCAAGGGATACAGTAAACCTTAAGTGAAACATCGGAATCTAAAACTGGACTGACAGGAGAGGTTCAAATCATAGAAAGTTAGAGTGTCACTCCTCTTGTACTTAAGTCGGCATTGTGCCATTTGTATTAAATTCGGATTCAATTTCTGTGTTTCATCGTCAATAAGCAGGTCAAAGGGATACAGTAAATCTGTAGTGAAGCATCGGAATCTAAAACTGGACTCACAGAAGAGGTTCCAATCATAGAAAGTTAGAGTGTCAGTCCTCTAGTACTTAAATCGGCATTGTGCCTTTTGAATTTAATTCCGATGCAATTTCTGTGTTTCATCGTCAATAAAAAGGTACAAGGTATACAGTAAACCTGAAGTGAAGCATCGGAATCTAAAACTGGACTCACAGGAGAGGTTCAAATCATAGAAAGTGAGAGTGTCAGTCCTCTTGTTCTTAAGTCGCCTATGTGCCCTTTGTATTAATTTCGGATGCAATTTCTGTGTTTCATCGTCAACAAGAATGTCCAAGGGATACAGTAAACCTGAAGTGAAGTATCGGAATCTAAAACTGGACCCACAGGAGAGGTTCAAATCATAGAGAGTTAGAGTGTCACCCCTATTGTACTTAAGTCGGTATTGTGCCATTTGTATTCAATTCGGATGGAATTTCAGTGTTTTATCGTCAATAAGAAGGTCCACGGGTACAGTAAACCTGAAGTTAAGCATCGGAATCTGAAACTGGACTCACAGGAGAGGTTCAAATCATAGAAAGTTAGAGTGTCAGTCCTCTTGTACTTAAGTCGGCATTGTGCCTTTTCAATTTAATTCCGATGCAATTCCTGTGTTTCATCGTCAATAAGAAGGTGCAAGGCATTCAGTAAACCTGAAGTGAAGAATCGGAATCTGAAACTGGACTCACAGGAGAGGTTCAAATCATAGAAAGAGAGAGTTTCAGTCCTCTTATACTTAAGTCGCCATTGTGCCTTTTGTATTAAATTCGGATGCCATTTCTGTGTTTCATCGTCAATAAGAAGGTCCAAGGGATACAGTAATCCAGAAGTGAAGCATCGGAATCTAAATCTGGACTCACAGGAGAGGTTCAAATCATTGAAAGTTAGAGTGTCAGTCCTCTTGTACTTAAGTCGGCATTGTGCCTTTTGTATTAAATTCGGATGCAAACTCTGTGTTTCATCGTCAATAAGATGGTCCAAGGGATACAGTAAACCTGAAGTGAAGGATCAGAATCTAATACTGGACTCACAGGAGAGGTTCAAATCATGGAGAGTTAGAGTGTCACTCCTCTTGTACTTAAGTCATTATTGTGCCTTTTGTAATTAATTCGGATGCAATTTCTGTGTTTCATCGTCAATAAGAAGGTCCAAGGGATACAGTAAACCTGAAGTGAAGCATCGGAATCTGAAACTGGACTCACAGGAGAGGTTCAAATCATAGAAAGTTAGAGTGTCAGTCCTCTTGTACTTAAGTCAGCATTGTGCCTTTTCAATTTAATTCCGATGCAATTCCTGTGTTTCATCGTCAATAAGAAGGTGCAAGGCATACAGTAAACCTGAAGTGAAGAATCGGAATCTGAAACTGGACTCACAGGAGAGGTTCAAATCATAGAAAGAGAGAGTTTCAGTCCTCTTATACTTAAGTCGCCATTGTGCCTTTTGTATTAAATTCGGATGCAATTTCTGTGTTTCATCGTCAATAAGAAGGTCCAAGGGTTACAGTAAACCAGAAGTGAAGCATCGGAATCTAAAACTGGACTCACAGGAGAAGTTCAAATCATTGAAAGTTAGAGTGTCAGTCCTCTTGTACTTAAGTCGGCATTGTGCCTTTTGTATTAAATTCGGATGCAAACTCTGTGTTTCATCGTCAATAAGATGGTCCAAGGGATACAGTAAACCAGAAGTGAAGCATCGGAATCTAAAACTGGACTCACAGGAGAAGTTCAAATCATTGAAAGTTAGAGTGTCAGTCCTCTTGTACTTAAGTCGGTATTGTGCCTTTTGTAATTAATTCGGATGCAATTTCTGTGTTTCATCGTCAATAAGAAGGTCCAAGGGATACAGTAAACCTGAAGTGAACAATCGGAATCTAAAACTGGACTCACAGGAGAGGTTCAAATCATAGAATGTGAGAGTGTCAGTTCTTTTCTACTTAGGTCGGCATTGTGCCTATTCAATTTAATTCCGATGCAATTTCTGTGATTCATCGTCAATAAGAAGGTCCAAAGGATACAGTAAAACTTAAGTGAAGCATCGTAATCTAAAACTGGACTCACAGGAGAGGTTCATATCATAGAAAGTTAGAGTGTCACTCCTCTTGTACTTAGGTCGGTATTATGCCTTTTGTATTAAATTCGGGTGCAATTTCTGTGTTTCATCGTCAATAAGAAGGTCCAAGGGATACAGTAAACCAGAAGTGAAGCATCGGAATCTAAAACTGGACTCACAGGAGAGGTTCAAATCATTGAAAGTTAGAGTGTCAGTCCTCTTATACTTAAGTCGGCATTGTGCCTTTTGTATTAAATTCGGATGCAAACTCTGTGTTTCATCGTCAATAAAAAGGTACAAGGTATACAGTAAACCTGAAGTGAAGCATCGGAATCTAAAACTCGACTCACAGGAGAGGTTCAAATCATAGAAAGTGAGAGTGTCAGTCCTCTTGTTCTTAAGTCGCCTATGTGCCTTTTGTATTAATTTCGGATACAATTTCTGTGTTTCATCGTCAACAAGAAGGTCCAAGGGATACAGTAAACCTGAAGTGAAGTATCGGAATCTAAAACTGGACCCACAGGAGAGGTTCAAATCATAGAGAGTTAGAGTGTCACTCCTCTTGTACTTAAGTCGGTATTGTGCCATTTGTATTAAATTCGGATGCAATTTCTGTGTTTCATCGTCAATAAGAAAGTCCAAGGGATACAGTAAACCTTAAGTGAAACATCGGAATCTAAAACTGGACTCACAGGAGAGGTTCAATTCATAGAAAGTGAGAGTGTCAGTCCTCATGTTCTTAAGTCGCCTTTGTGCCCTTTGTATTAATTTCGGATGCAATTTCTGAGTTTCATAGTCAACAAGAAGGACCAAGGGATACAGTAAACCTGAAGTGAAGCATCGGAATCTTAAACTGGACTCACAGGAGAGGTTCAAATCATTTAAAGTTAGAGTGTCAGTCCTCTTGTACTTAAGTCGGCATTGTGCCTTTTAATTTTAATTCCGATGCAATTTCTGTGTTTCATCGTCAATAAGAAGGTCCAAGGGATTCAGTAAACCCGAAGTGAAGCGTCGGAATCCAAAATTGGACTCACAGGAGAGGTTCAATTCATAAAAAGTGAGAGTGTCAGTCCTCTTTTACTTAAGTCGGCATTGTGCATTTTGAATATAATTCAGATGCAATTTCTGTGTTTCATCGGCAATAAAAAGGTGCAAGGTATACAGTAAACCTGAAGTGAAGCATCGGAATCTAAAACTGGACTCACAGGAGAGGTTCAAATCATAGATAGTGAGAGTGTTAGTCCTCTTGTTCTTAAGTCGCCTTTGTGCCCTTTGTATTAATTTCGGATGCAATTTCTGTGTTTCATCGTCAACAAGAAGGACCAAGGGATACAGTAAACCTGAAGTGAAGCATCGGAATCTAAAACTGGACTCACAGGAGAGGTTCAAATCATAGAGAGTTAGACTGTCACTCCTCTTGTACTTAAGTCGGTATTGTGCCATTTGTATTCAATTCGGATGGAATTTCTGTGTTTCATCGTCAATAAGAAGGTCCACGGGATACAGTAAACCTGAAGTGAAGCATCGGAAACTAAAACTGGACCCACAGGAGAGGTTCAAATCATAGAAAGTGAGAGTGTCAGTCCTCTTTACTTAAGTCGCCATTGTGCCTTTTGTATTAAATTCGAATGCAATTTCTTTGTTTTATCGTCAATAAGAAGTTCCAAGGGATACAGTAAACCTGAAGTGAAGCATCGGAATTTAAATCTGGACTCACAGGAGAGGTTCAAATCATAGAAAGTTTGAGTGTCAGTCGTCTTGTACTTAAGTCGGCATTGTGCCTTATGAATTTAGTTCCGATGGAATGTCTGTGTTTCATCGTCAATAAGAAGGTCTAAGGGATACAGTAAACCTGAAGTGAAGCATCGGAATCTAAAACTGGACTCACAGGAGAGGTTCAAATCATAGAAAGTGAGAGTGTTAGTCCTCTTGTTCTTAAGTCGCCTTTGTGCCCTTTGTATTAATTTCGGATGCAATTTCTGTGTTTCATAGTCAACAAGAAGGACCAAGGGATACAGTAAACCTGAAGTGAAGCATCGGAATCTTAAACTGGACTCACAGGAGAGGTTCAAATCATTGAAAGTTAGACTGTCAGTCCTCTTGTACTTAAGTCGGCATTGTGCCTTTTGTATTAAATTCGGATGCAAACTCTGTGTTTCATCGTCAATAAGAAGGTCCAAGGGATACAGTTAACATGAAGTGAAGCATCGGAATCTAAAACTGGACTCACAGGAGAGGTTCAAATCATAGACGGTGAGAATGTCAGTCCTCTTGTACTTAAGTCGGCATTATGGCATTTGTATTAAATTCGGATGCAATTTCTGTGTTTCATCGTCAATAAGAAAGTCCAAGGGATACAGTAAACCTTAAGTGAAACATCGGAATCTAAAACTGGACTCACAGGAGAGGTTCAAATCATAGAAAGTTAGAGTGTCACTCCTCTTGTACTTAAGTCGGCATTGTGCCATTTGTATTAAATTCGGATTCAATTTCTGTGTTTCATCGTCAATAAGAAGGTCAAAGGGATACAGTAAATCTGTAGTGAAGCATCGGAATCTAAAACTGGACTCACAGAAGAGGTTCCAATCATAGAAAGTTAGAGTGTCAGTCCTCTAGTACTTAAATCGGCATTGTGCCTTTTGAATTTAATTCCGATGCAATTTCTGTGTTTCATCGTCAATAAAAAGGTACAAGGTATACAGTAAACCTGAAGTGAAGCATCGGAATCTAAAACTGGACTCACAGGAGAGGTTCAAATCATAGAAAGTGAGAGTGTCAGTCCTCTTGTTCTTAAGTCGCCTATGTGCCCTTTGTATTAATTTCGGATGCAATTTCTGTGTTTCATCGTCAACAAGAAGGTCCAAGGGATCAGTAAACCTGACGTGAAGTATCGGAATCTAAAACTGGACCCACAGGAGAGGTTCAAATCATAGAGAGTTAGAGTGTCACTCCTCTTGTACTTAAGTCGGTATTGTGCCATTTGTATTCAATTCGGATGGAATTTCTGTGTTTTATCGTCAATAAGATGGTCCACGGGTACAGTAAACCTGAAGTTAAGCATCGGGATCTAAAAGTGGACTCACAGGAGAGGTTCAAATCATTTAAAGTTAGAGTGTCAGTCCTCTTGTACTTAAGTCGGCATTGTGCCACTTGTATTAAATTCGGATGCAATTTCTGTGTCTCATCGTCAATAAGATGGTCCAAGCGATACAGTAAACCTGAAGTGAAGGATCAGAATCTAATACTGGACTCACAGGAGAGGTTCAAATCATGGATAGTTAGAGTGTCACTCCTCTTGTACTTAAGTCGGTATTGTGCCTTTTGTAATTAATTCGGATGCAATTTCTGTGTTTCATCGTCAATAAGAAGGTCCAAGGGATACAGTAAACCTGAAGTGAAGCATCGGAATCTGAAACTGGACTCACAGGAGAGGTTCAAATCATAGAAAGTTAGAGTGTCAGTCCTCTTGTACTTAAGTCGGCATTGTGCCTTTTCAATTTAATTCCGATGCATTTCCTGTGTTTCATCGTCAATAAGAAGGTGCAAGGCATACAGTAAACCTGAAGTGAAGAATCGGAATCTGAAACTGGACTCACAGGAGAGGTTCAAATCATAGAAAGAGAGAGTGTCAGTCCTCTTATACTTAAGTCGCCATTGTGCCTTTTGTATTAAATTCGGATGCAATTTCTGTGTTTCATCGTCAATAAGAAGGTCCAAGGGATACAGTAAACCAGAAGTGAAGCATCGGAATCTAAAACTGGACTCACAGGAGAGGTTCAAATCATTGAAAGTTAGAGTGTCAGTCCTCTTGTACTTAAGTCGGCATTGTGCCTTTTGTATTAAATTCGGATGCAAACTCTGTGTTTCATCGTCAATAAGAAGGTCCAAGGGATACAGTAAACATGAAGTGAAGCATCTGAATCTAAAACTGGACTCACAGGAGAGGTTCAAATCATAGACAGTGAGAATGTCAGTCCTCTTGTACTTAAGTCGGCATTATGGCATTTGTATTAAATTCGAATGCAATTTCTGTGTTTCATCGTCAATAAGAAGGTCCAAGGGATACAGTAAACCTTAAGTGAAACATCGGAATCTAAAACTGGACTGACAGGAGAGGTTCAAATCATAGAAAGTTAGAGTGTCACTCCTCTTGTACTTAAGTCGGCATTGTGCCATTTGTATTAAATTCGGATTCAATTTCTGTGTTTCATCGTCAATAAGAAGGTCAAAGGGATACAGTAAATCTGTAGTGAAGCATCGGAATCTAAAACTGGACTCACAGAAGAGGTTCAAATCATAGAAAGTTAGAGTGTCAGTCCTCTTGTACTTAAATCGGCATTGTGCCTTTTGAATTTAATTCCGATGCAATTTCTGTGTTTCATCGTCAACAAAAAGGTACAAGGTATACAGTAAACCAGAAGTGAAGCATCGGAATCTAAAACTCGACTCACAGGAGAGGTTCAAATCATAGAAAGTGAGAGTGTCAGTCCTCTTGTTCTTAAGTCGCCTATGTGCCCTTTATATTAATTTCGGATAGAATTTCTGTGTTTCATCGTCAACAAGAAGGTCCAAGGGATACAGTAAACCTGAAGTGAAGCATCGCAATCGGAAACTGGATCCACAGGAGAGGTTCAAATCATAGAAAGAGAGAGTGTCAGTCCTCTGTACTTAAGTCGCCATTGTGCCTTTTGTATTAAATTCGGATGCAATTTCTGTGTTTTATCGTCAATAAGAAGGTCCAAGGGATACAGTAAAAGTGAAGTGAAGCATCGGAATTTTAAACTGGACTCACAGGAGAGGTTCAAATCACTGAAAGTTAAGGTGTCAGTCCTCTTGTACTTAAGTCGGCATTGTGCCTTTTGAATTTAATTCCGATGCAATATCTGTGATTCATCGTCAATAAGAAGGTCCAAGGGATACAGTAAACCCGAAGTGAAGCGTCGGAATCCAAAATTGGACTCACAGGAGAGGTTCAAATCATAAAAAGTGAGAGTGTCAGTCCTCTTTTACTTAAGTCGGCATTGTGCCTTTTGAATTTAATTCCGATGCAATTTCTGTGTTTCATCGGCAATAAAAAGGTGCAAGGTATACAGTAAACCTGAAGTGAAGCATCGGAATCTAAAACTGGACTCACAGGAGAGGTTCAAATCATAGAAAGTGAGAGTGTCAGTCCTCTTGTTCTTAAGTCGCCTTTGTGCCCTTTCTATTAATTTCGGTTGCAATTTCTGTGTTTCATAGTCAACAAGAAGGACCAAGGGATACAGTAAACCTGAAGTGAAGCATCGGAATCTTAAACTGGACTCACAGGAGAGGTTCAAATCATTGAAAGTTAGAGTGTCAGTCCTCTTGTACTTAAGTCGGCATTGTGCCTTTTGTATTAAATTCGGATGCAAACTCTGTGTTTCATCGTCAATAAGAAGGTCCAAGGGATACAGTAAACATGAAGTGAAGCATCGGAATCTAAAACTGGACCCACAGGAGAGGTTCAAATCATAGACAGTGAGAATGTCAGTCCTCTTGTACTTAAGTCGGCATTTTGGCATTTGTATTAAATTCGGATGCAATTTCTGTGTTTCATCGTCAATTAGAAGGTGCAAGGTATACAGTAAACCTGAAGTGAAGCATCGGAATTTGAAACTGGAACTACAGGAGAGGTTCAAATCATTGAAAGTTAGACTGTCAGTCCTCTTGTACTTAAGTCGCCATTGTGCCTTTTGTATTAAATTCGGATGCAAACTCTGTGTTTCATCGTCAATAAGAAGGTCCAAGGGATACAGTAAACATGAAGTGAAGCATCTGAATCTAAAACTGGACTCACAGAGAGGTTCAAATCATAGACAGTGAGAATGTCAGTCCTCTTGTACTTATGTCGGCATTATGGCATTAGTATTAAATTCGGATGCAATTTCTGTGTTTCATCGTCAATAAGAAGGTCCAAGGGATACAGTAAACCTTAAGTGAAACATCGGAATCTAAAACTGGACTGACAGGAGAGGTTCAAATCATAGAAAGTTGGAGTGTCACTCCTCTTGTACTTAAGTCGGCATTGTGCCATTTGTATTAAATTCGGATTCAATTTCTGTGTTTCATCGTCAATAAGAAGGTCAAAGGGATACAGTAAATCTGTAGTGAAGCATCGGAATCTAAAACTGGACTCACAGAAGAGGTTCCAATCATAGAAAGTTAGAGTGTCAGTCCTCTTGTACTTAAATCGGCATTGTGCCTTTTGAATTTAATTCCGATGCAATTTCTGTGTTTCATCGTCAACAAAAAGGTACAAGGTATACAGTAAACCTGAAGTGAAGCATCGGAATCTAAAACTCGACTCACAGGAGAGGTTCAAATCATAGAAAGTGAGAGTGTCAGTCCTCTTGTTCTTAAGTCGCCTATGTGCCCTTTGTATTAATTTCGGATACAATTTCTGTGTTTCATCGTCAACAAGAAGGTCCAAGGGATACAGTAAACCTAAAGTGAAGTATCGGAATCTAAAACTGGACCCACAGGAGAGGTTCAAATCATAGAGAGTTAGAGTGTCACTCCTCTTGTACTTAAGTCGGTATTGTGCCATTTGTATTCAATTCGGATGGAATTTCTGTGTTTTATCGTCAATAAGAAGGTCCACGGATACAGTTAACCTGAAGTTAAGCATCGGAATCTAAAAGTGGACTCACAGGAGAGGTTCAAATCATTTAAAGTTAGAGTGTCAGTCCTCTTGTACTTAAGTCGGCATTGTGCCTTTTAATTTTAATTCCGATGCAATTTCTGTGTTTCATCGTCAATAAGAAGGTGCAAGGTATACAGTAAACCTGAAGTGAAGCATCGCAATCGGTAACTGGATCCACAGGAGAGGTTCAAATCATAGAAAGAGAGAGTGTCAGTCCTCTGTACATAAGTCGCCATTGTGCCTTTTGTATTAAATTCGGATGCAATTTCTGTGTTTTATCGTCAATAAGAAGGTCCAAGGGATACAGTAAAAGTGAAGTGAAGCATCGGAATTTAAAACTGGACTCACAGGAGAGGTTCAAATCACTGAAAGTTAAGGTGTCAGTCCTCTTGTACTTAAGTCGGCATTGTGCCTTTTGAATTTAATTCCGATGCAATTTCTGTGATTCATCGTCAATAAGAAGGTCCAAGGGATACAGTAAACATGAAGTGAAGCATCGGAATCAAAAAATTGGACTCACAGGAGAGGTTCAAATCATAGACAGTGAGAATGTCAGTCCTCTTGTACATAAGTCGGCATTGTGCCTTTTGAATTTAATTCCGATGCAATTTCTGTGTTTCATCGGCAATAAGAAGGTGCAAGGTATACAGTAAACCTGAAGTGAAGCATCGGAATCTAAAACTGGACTCACAGGAGAGGTTCAAATCATAGAAAGTGAGAGTGTCAGTCCTCTTGTTCTTCAGTCGCCTTTGTGCCCTTTGTACTAATTTCGGATGCAATTTCTGTGTTTCATAGTCAACAAGAAGGACCAAGGGATACAGTAAACCTGAAGTGAAGCATCGGAATCTTAAACTGGACTCACAGGAGAGGTTCAAATCATTGAAAGTTAGAGTGTCAGTCCTCTTGTACTTAAGTCGGCATTGTGCCTTTTGTATTAAATTCGGATGCAAACTCTGTGTTTCATCGTCAATAAGAAGGTCCAAGGGATACAGTAAACATGAAGTGAAGCATCGGAATCTAAAACTGGACTCACAGGAGAGGTTCAAATCATAGACAGTGAGAATGTCAGTCCTCTTGTACTTAAGTCGGCATTGTGGCATTTGTATTAAATTCGGATGCAATTTCTGTGTTTCATCGTCAATAAGAAGGTGCAAGGTATACAGTAAACCTGAAGTGAAGCATCGGAATTTGAAACTGGATCTACAGGAGAGGTTCAAATCATAGAAAGAGAGAGTGTCAGTCCTATGTACTTAAGTCGCCATTGTGCCTTTTGTATTAAATTCGGATGCAATTTCTGTGTTTTATCGTCAATAAGAAGGTCCAAGGGATACAGTAAAAGTGAAGTGAAGCATCGGAAATTAAAACTGGACTCACAGGAGAGGTTCAAATCACTGAAAGTTAAGGTGTCAGTCCTCTTGTACTTAAGTCGGCATTGTGCCTTTTGAATTTAATTCCGATGCAATTTCTGTGTTTCATCGTCAATAAGAAGGTCCAAGGGATACAGTAAACCCGAAGTGAAGCGTCGGAATCCAAAATTGGACTCACAGGAGAGGTTCAATTCATAAAAAGTGAGAGTGTCAGTCCTCTTTTACTTAAATCGGCATTGTGCCTTTTGAATTTAGTTCCGATGCAATGTCTGTGTTTCATCGTCAATAAGATGGTCCAAGGGATACAGTAAACATGAAGTGAAGCATCGTAATCTAAAACTGGACTCACAGGAGAGGTTCAAATCATAGACAGTGAGAATGTCAGTCCTCTTGTACTTAAGTCGGCATTGTGACTTTTGAATTTAATTCCGATGCAATTTCTGTGTTTCATCGGCAATAAAAAGGTGCAAGGTATACAGTAAACCGGAAGTGAAGCATCGGATTCTAAAACTGGACTCACAGGAGAGGTTCAAATCATAGAAAGTGAGAGTGTTAGTCTTCTTGTTCTTAAGTCGCCTTTGTGCCCTTTGTATTAATTTCGGATGCAATTTCTGTGTTTCATCGTCAACAAGAAGGACCAAGGGATACAGTAAACCTAAAGTGAAGCATCGGAATCTAAAACTGGACTCACAGGAGAGGTTCAAATCATAGAGAGTTAGACTGTCACTCCTCTTGTACTTAAGTCGGTATTGTGCCATTTGTATTCAATTCGGATGGAATTTCTGTATTTCATCGTCAATAAGAAGGTCCACGGGATGCAGTAAACCTGAAGTGAAGCATCGGAATCTAAAACTGGACCCACAGGAGAGGTTCAAATCATAGAATGTGAGAGTGTCAGTCCTCTTTACTTAAGTCGCCATTGTGCCTTTTGTATTAAATTCGAATGCAATTTCTTTGTTTTATCGTCAATAAGAAGTTCCAAGGGATACAGTAAACCTGAAGTGAAGCATCGGAATTTAAATCTGGACTCACAGGAGAGGTTCAAATCATAGAAAGTTAGAGTGTCAGTCGTCTTGTACTTAAGTCGGCATTGTGCCTTATGAATTTAGTTCCGATGGAATGTCTGTGTTTCATCGTCAATAAGAAGGTCTAAGGGATACAGTAAACCTGAAGTGAAGCATCGGAATCTAAAACTGGACTCACAGGAGAGGTTCAAATCGTAGAAAGTGAGAGTGTCAGTCCGCTTGTACTTAAGTCGGTATTGTGCCATTTGTATTAAATTCGGTTGCAATGTCTGTGTTTCGTAGTCTATAAGAAGGTCCAAGGGATACAGTAAATCTGTAGTGAAGCATCGGAATCTAAAACTGGACTCATAGGAGAGATTCAAATCATAGATAGTTACAGTGTCAGTCCTCTTGTACTTAAGTCGCCATTGTGCCTTTTGTATTAAAATCGGATACAATTTCTGTGTTTCATCGTCAATAAGAAGGTCCAAGGGATACAGAAAACCTTAAGTGAAGCATCGGAATCTAAAACTGGACTCACAGCATAGGTTCATATCATAGAATGTTAGAGTGTCAGTCCGCTTTTACTTAAGTCGGCATTGTGCATTTTGTATTAAATTCGGAAGCAATTTCTATGTTTCATCGTCAATAAGAAGGTCCAAGGGATACAGTTAACCTGAAGTGAAGCATCGGAATCTAAAACTGTACTCACAGGGGAGGTTCAAATTATAGAAAGTGAGATTGTCAGTCATCTTGAAATTAAGTCGGCATTAAGCCATTTGTATTAAATTCGGATGCAATTTCTGTGTTTCATCGTCAAGAAGAAGGTCCAAGGGATACAGTAAACCTGAAGTGAAGCATCGGAAACTAAAACTGGACTCACAGGAGAGGTTCAAATCATAGAAAGTGAGAGTGTCAGTCATCTTGTAATTAAGTCGGCATTGTGCCTTTTGAATTTAATTCGGACGCAATTTCTGTGTTTCATCGTCAATAAGAGGGTGCAAGGTATACAGTAAACCTGAAATGAAGCATCGGAATCTGAAACTGGACTCACAGGAGATGTTCAAATTATAGAAAGTGAGAGTGTCAGTCCTCTTGTACTTAAGTCGGCATTGTGCCTTTTGTATTAAATTCAGATGCAATTTCTGTGTTTCATCGTCAATAAGAAGGTCCAAGGGATACAGTAAACCTGTAGTGAAGCATCGGAATCTAAATCTGGACTCACAGGAGAGGTTGCAATCATAGAAAGGTAGAGTGTCAGTCCTCTTGTACTTATGTCGGCATTGTGCTTTTTGAATTTAATTCCAATGCAATTTCTGTGTTTCATCGTCAATAAGAAGGTGCAAGGTATACAGTAAACCTGAAGTGAAGCACCGGAATCTAAAACTGGACTCACAGGAGAGGTTCAAATCAAAGAATGTGAGAGTGTCAGTCCACTTGTACTTAAGTCGCCATTGTGCCTTTTGTATTAAATTCGGATGCAATTTCTGTCTTTCATCGTCAACAAGAAGGACCAAGCGATACAGTAAACCTGAAGTGAAGCATCGGAATCTAAAACTGGACCTAAAGGAGAGGTTCAAATCATAGAAAGTTACAGTGTCACTCCGCTTGTACTTAAGTCGGGATTGTGCCTTTTGTACTAATTCGGATGCAATTTCTGTGTTTCATCGTCAATAAGAAGGTCCAAGGGATACAGTAAACCTTAAGTGAAACATCGGAATCTAAAAACTGGACTCACCGGAGAGGTTCAAATCATAAAGAGTGAGAGTGTCAGTCCTCTTGTACTTAAGTCGCCATTGTGATTTTTGGATTAAATTCGGATGCTATTTCTGTGTTTCATCGTCAATAAGACGGTCCAAGGGATACAGTAAACCTGAAGTGAAGCATCGGAATCTAAAACTGGACTCACAGGGGAGGTTCAAATCATAGAAAGTTAGAGTGTCAGTCCTCTTGTACTTAAGTCAGCATTGTGCCTTTTGAATTTAATTCCGATGCAATTTCTGTGTTTCATCGTCAAAAACAATGTCCAAGGGATACAGTAAACCTTATGTGAAGCCTCGGAATCTAAAACTGGAATCACAGGAGAGGTTCAAAACATAGAATATTAGAGTGTCAATCCTCTTTTACTTAAGACGGCATTGTGCATTTTGTATTAAATTCGGATACATTTTCTGTGTTTCATCGTCAATAAGAATGTGCAAGGGATACAGTAAACCTTAAGTGAAGCATCGGAATCTAAAACTGGACTCACAGGATAGGTCCAAATCATAGAATGTTAGAGTGTCAGTCCTCTTTTACTTAAGTTGGCATTGTGCATTTTGTATTAAATTCGGAAGCAATTTCTGTGTTTCATCGTCAATAAGAAGGTCCAAGGGATACAGTAAACCCGAAGTGAAGCGTCGGAATCCAAAATTGGACTCACAGGAGAGGTTCAATTCATAAAAAGTGAGAGTGTCAGTCCTCTTTTACTTAAATCGGCATTGTGCCTTTTGAATTTAGTTCCGATGCAATGTCTGTGTTTCATCGTCAATAAGATGGTCCAAGGGATACAGTAAACATGAAGTGAAGCATCGGAATCTAAAACTGGCCTCACAGGAGAGGTTCAAATCATAGACAGTGAGAATGTCAGTCCTCTTGTACTTAAGTCGGCATTGTGACTTTTGAATTTAATTCCGATGCAATTTCTGTGTTTCATCGGCAATAAAAAGGTGCAAGGTATACAGTAAAGCTGAAGTGAAGCATCGGATTCTAAAACTGGACTCACAGGAGAGGTTCAAATCATAGAAAGTGAGAGTGTTAGTCTTCTTGTTCTTAAGTCGCCTTTGTGCCCTTTGTATTAATTTCGGATGCAATTTCTGTGTTTCATCGTCAACAAGAAGGACCAAGGGATACAGTAAACCTAAAGTGAAGCATCGGAATCTAAAACTGGACTCACAGGAGAGGTTCAAATCATAGAGAGTTAGACTGTCACTCCTCTTGTACTTAAGTCGGTATTGTGCCATTTGTATTCAATTCGGATGGAATTTCTGTATTTCATCGTCAATAATTGGTCCACGGGATGCAGTAAACCTGAAGTGAAGCATCGGAATTTAAATCTGGACTCACAGGAGAGGTTCAAATCATAGAAAGTTAGAGTGTCAGTCGTCTTGTACTTAAGTCGGCATTGTGCCTTATGAATTTAGTTCCGATGGAATGTCTGTGTTTCATCGTCAATAAGAAGGTCTAAGGGATACAGTAAACCTGAAGTGAAGCATCGGAATCTAAAACTGGACTCACAGGAGAGGTTCAAATCGTAGAAAGTGAGAGTGTCAGTCCGCTTGTACTTAAGTCGGTATTGTGCCATTTGTATTAAATTCGGTTGCAATGTCTGTGTTTCGTAGTCTATAAGAAGGTCCAAGGGATACAGTAAATCTGTAGTGAAGCATCGGAATCTAAAACTGGACTCACAGGAGAGATTCAAATCATAGATAGTTACAGTGTCAGTCCTCTTGTACTTAAGTCGCCATTGCGCCTTTTGTATTAAAATCGGATACAATTTCTGTGTTTCATCGTCAATAAGAAGGTCCAAGGGATACAGAAAACCTTAAGTGAAGCATCGGAATCTAAAACTGGACTCACAGCATAGGTTCATACCATAGAATGTTAGAGTGTCAGTCCTCTTTTACTTAAGTCGGCATTGTGCATTTTGTATTAAATTCGGAAGCAATTTGTATGTTTCATCGTCAATAAGAAGGTCCAAGGGATACAGTTAACCTTATGTGAAGCCTCGGAATCTAAAACTGGAATCACAGGAGAGGTTCAAACATAGAATATTAGAGTGTCAATCCTCTTTTACTTAAGACGGCATTGTGCATTTTGTATTAAATTCGGATACATTTTCTGTGTTTCATCGTCAAAAAGAATGTGCAAGGGATACAGCAAACCTTAAGTGAAGCATCGGAATCTAAAACTGAACTCACAGGATAGGTTCAAATCATAGAATGTTAGAGTGTCAGTCCTCTTTTACTTAAGTTGGCATTGTGCATTTTGTATTAAATTCGGAAGCAATTTCTGTGTATCATCGTCAATAGGAAGGTCCAAGGGATACAGTTAACCTGAAGTGAAGCATCGGAATCTAAAACTGTACTCACAGGAGAGGTTCAAATCATAGAAAGTGAGAGTGTCAGTCATCTTGTAATTAAGTCGGCATTGTGCCTTATGAATTTAGTTCCGATGGAATGTCTGTGTTTCATCGTCAATAAGAAGGTCTAAGGGATACAGTAAACCTGAAGTGAAGCATCGGAATCTAAAACTGGACTCACAGGACAGGTTCAAATCGTAGAAAGTGAGAGTGTCAGTCCGCTTGTACTTAAGTCGGTATTGTGCCATTTGTATTAAATTCGGTTGCAATGTCTGTGTTTCGTCGTCTATAAGAAGGTCCAAGGGATACAGTAAATCTGTAGTGAAGCATCGGAATCTAAAACTGGACTCACAGGAGAGATTCAAATCATAGATAGTTACAGTGTCAGTCCTCTTGTACTTAAGTCGCCATTGTGCCTTTTGTATTAAATTCGGATGCAATTTCTGTCTTTCATCGTCAACAAGAAGGACCAAGCGATACAGTAAACATGAAGTGAAGCATAGAAATCTAAAAATGGACTCACAGGAGAGGTTCAAACCATTGAAATTTAGAGTGTCACTCCGCTTGTACTTAAGTCGGTATTGTGCCTTTTGTATTAAAATCGGATACAATTTCTGTGTTTCATCGTCAATAAGAAGGTCCAAGGGATACAGTAAACCTATAGTGAAGCATCGGAATCTAAATCTGGACTCACAGGAGAGGTTGCAATCATAGAAAGGTAGAGTGTCAGTCCTCTTGTACTTATGTCGGCATTGTGCCTTATGAATTTAATTCCGATGCAATTTCTGTGTTTCATCGTCAAAAAGAAGGTCCAAGGGATACAGTAAACCTGAAGTGAAGCATCGGAATTTAAAACTGGACTCACAATAAAGGTTCAAATCATAGAAAGTGAGAATGTCAGTCCTCTTGTACTTAAGTCGGCATTGTGCCATTTGTATTAAATTCGGATGCAGTTTCTGTGTTTCATCACCAAAAAGAAGGTCCAAGGGATACAGTAAACCTGAAGTGAAGCATCGGAATCTAAAACTGGACTCACAGGAGAGGTTCAAATCATAGAAAGTGAGAGTGTCAGTCATCTTGTAATTAAGTCAGCATTGTGCCTTTTGAATTTAATTCCGACGCAATTTCCGTGTTTCATCGTCAATAAGAGGGTGCAAGGTATACAGTAAATCTGAAATGAAGCATCGGAATCTAAAACTGGACTCACAGGAGATGTTCAAATTATAGAAAATGAGAGTGTCAGTCCTCTTGTACTTAAGTCGGCATTGTGCCTTTGGTATTAAATTCAGATGCAATTTCTGTGTTTCATTGTCAATAAGAAGGTCCAAGGGATACAGTAAACCTATAGTGAAGCATCGGAATCTAAATCTGGACTCACAGGAGAGGTTGCAATCATAGAAAGGTAGAGTGTCAGTCCTCTTGTACTTATGTCGGCATTGTGCCTTATGAATTTAATTCCGATGCAATTTCTGTGTTTCATCGTCAATAAGAAGGTGCAAAGTATACAGTAAACCTGAAGTGAAGCATCGGAATCTAAAACTGGACTCACAGGAGACGTTCAAATCATAGAATGTGAGAGTGTCAGTCCACTTGTACTTAAGTCGCCATTGTGCCTTTTGTATTAAATTCGGATGCAATTTCCGTCTTTCATCGTCAACAAGAAGGACCAAGCGATACAGTAAAGCTGAAGTGAAGCATCGCAATCTAAAACTGGACTCAAAGGAGAGATTCAAATCATTGAAAGTTAGAGTGTCACTCCGCTTGTACTTAAGTCGGTATTGTGCCTTTTGTACTAATTCGGATGCAATTTCTGTGTTTCATCGTCAATAAGAAAGTCCAAGGGATACAGTAAACCTTAAGTGAAACATCGGAATCTAAAAACTGGACTCACCGGAGAGGTTCAAATCATAAAGAGTGAGAGTGTCAGTCCTCTTGTACTTAAGTCGCCATTGTGATTTTTGTATTAAATTCGGATGCAATTTCTGTATTTCATCGTCAATAAGACGGTCCAAGGGATACAGTAAACCTGAAGTGAAGCATCGGAATCTAAAACTGGACTCACAGGAGAGGTTAAAATCATAGAAAGTTAGAGTGTCAGTCCTCTTGTACTTAAGTCAGCATTTTGCCTTTTGAATTTAATTCCGATGCAATTTCTGTGTTTCATCGTCAAAAAGAAGGTCCAAGGGATACAGTAAACCTTATGTGAAGCCTCGGAATCTAAAACTGGAATCACAGGAGAGGTTCAAAACATAGAATATTAGAGTGTCAATCCTCTTTTACTTAAGACGGCATTGTGCATTTTGTATTAAATTCGGATACATTTTCTGTGTTTCATCGTCAATAAGAATGTCCAAGGGATACAGTAAACCTTAAGTGAAGCATCGGAATCTAAAACTGGACTCACAGGATAGGTTCAAATCATAGAATGTTAGAGTGTCAGTCCTCTTTTACTTAAGTTGGCATTGTGCATTTTGTATTAAATTCGGAAGCAATTTCTGTGTTTCATCGTCAATAAGAAGGTCCAAGGGATACAGTTAACCTGAAGTGAAGCATCGGAATCTAAAACTGTACTCACAGGAGAGGTTCAAATCATAGAAAGTGAGAGTGTCAGTCATCTTGTAATTAAGTCGGCATTAAGCCATTTGTATTAAATTCGGATGCAATTTCTGTGTTTCATCGTCAATAAGAAGGTCCAAGGGATACAGTAAACCTGAAGTGAAGCATCGGAATCCAAAACTTGACTCACAATAAAGGTTCAAATCATAGAAAGTGAGAGTGTCAGTCCTCTTGTACTTAAGTCGGCATTGTGCCATTTGTATTAAATTCGGATGCAATTTCTGTGTTTCATCGCCAATAAGAAGGTCCAAGTGATACAGTAAACCTGAAGTGAAGTATCGGAATCTAAAACTGGACTCACAGAAGAGGTTTAAATCATAGAAAGTGAGAGTGTCAGTCATCTTGTAATTAAGTCGGCATTGTGCCTTTTGAATTTGATTCCGATGCAATTTCTGTGTTTCACCGTCAATAAGAGGGTGCAAGGTATACAGTAAACCTGAAATGAAGCATCGGAATCTAAAACTGGACTCACAGGAGATTTTCATATTATAGAAAGTGAGAGTGTCAGTCCTCTTGTACTTAAGTCGGCATTGTGCCTTTTGTATTAAATTCGGGTGCAATTTCTGTGTTTCATCGTCAATAAGAAGGTCCAAGGGATACAGTAAACCTGTAGTGAAGCACCGGAATTTAAATCTGGACTCTCAGGAGAGGTTCCAATTGTAGAAAGTTAGAGTGTCAGAACTCTTGTACTTAAGTCGGCATTGTGCCTTTTGAATTTAATTCCGATGCAATTTCTGTGTTTCATCGTCAATAAGAAGGTGCAAGGAATACAGTAAACCTGAAGTGAAGCATCGGGATCTAAAACTGGAATCACAGGAGAGGTTCAAATCATTGAATGTGAGAGTGTCAGTCCACTTGTACTTAAGTCGCCATTGTGCCTTTTGTATTAAATTCGGATGCAATTTCTGTCTTTCATCGTCAACAAGAAGGACCAAGCAAGACAGTAAACCTGAAGTGAAGCATCGGAATCTAAAACTGATCTCACAGGAGAGGTTCAAATCATAGAAAGTTAGAGTGTCACTCCGCTTGTACTTAAGTCGGTATTGTGCCTTTTGTATTAAATTCGGATGCATTTTCTGTGATTCATCGTCAATAAGAAGGTCCAAGGGATACAGTAAACCTTAAGTGAAACATTGGAATCTAAAACTGGACTCACAGGATAGGTTCAAATCATAGAAAACGAGAGTGTCAGTCATCTTGTAATTAAGTCGGCATTATGCCATTTGTATTAGTTTCGGATGCAATTTCTGTATTTCATCGTCAATAAGAAGGTCCAAGAGATACAGTAAACCTGAAGTGAAGCATCTGAATCTAAAACTGGACTCACAGGAAAGGTTCAAATCATAGAAAGTTAGAGTGTCAGTCCTCTTGTACTTAAGTCGGCATTGTGCCATTTGTATTAATTTCGGATGCAATTTCTGAGTTTCATCGTCAATAAGAAGGTTCAAGGGATACAGTAAACCTGAAGTGAAGCATCGGAATCTAAAACTGGACTCACAGGAGAGGTCAAATCAAAGAAAGTTAGAGTGTCACTCCTCTTGTACTTGAGTCGGTATTGTGCCTTTTGTATTAAATTCTTATGCAAACTCTGTGTTTCATCGTCAATAAGAAGGTCCAAGGGATAGAGTAAACCTGAAGTGAAGCATCGGAATCTAAAACTGGGCTCACAGGAGAGGTTCAAATCATACAAAGTTAGAATGTCATTCCTCTTGTACTTAAGTCGATATTGTGCCTTTTGTATTAAATTCGGATTCAATTTCTGTGTTTCATCGTCAATAAGAAGGTGCAAAGTATACAGTACACCTGAAGAATCGGAATCTAAAACTGGACTCACAGGAGAGGTTCAAATCATAGAAAGTGAGAGTGTCAGTCCTCTTGTACCTAAGTCGGCATTGTGCAATTTGTATTAAATTCGGATACAATTTCTGTGTTTCATCGTCAATAAGAAGGTCCAAGGGATACAGTAAACCTGAAGTGAAGCATCGGAATCTAAGACTGGACTCACAGGAGAGGTCAAGTCATAGAAAGTTAGAGTGTCACTCCTTTTGTACTTAAGTCGGTATTGTGCCTTTTGTATCAATTTCGGATGCAATTTCTGCGTTTCATCATCAATAAGAAGGTCCAAGAGATACAGTAAACATGAAGTGAAGCATCGGAATCTAAAACTGGACTCACAGGAGAGGTTCAAATCATAGAAAATTAGAGTGTCAGTCGTCTTGTACTTAAGTCGGCATTGTGCATTTTGAATTTAAGTCCGGTGCAATTTCTGTGTTTCATCGTCAATAAGAAGGTGCAAGGTATACAGTAAACCAAAAGTGAAGCATTGGAATCTAAAACCGGACTCACCGGAGAGGTTCAAATCATAGAGAGTGAGAGTGTCATTCCTCTTGCACTTAAGTCGCCATTGTGATTTTTGTATTAGATTCGGATGCTATTTCTGTGTTTCATCGTCAATAAGACGGTCCAAGGGATACAGTAAACCTGAAGTGAAGCATCGGAAACTAAAACTGGACTCACAGGAGAGGTTCAAATCATAGAAAGTTAGAGTGTCAGTCGTCTTGTACTTAAGTCGGCATTGTGCCTTTTGTATTAAATTCGGATGCAAACTCTGTGTTTCATCGTCAATAAGAAGGTGCAAGGTATACAGTAAACCTGAAGTGAAAAATCGGAATCTAAAACTGAACTCACAGGAGAGGTTCAAATCATAGAAAGTGAGAGTGTCAGTGCTCTTGTACTTAAGTCGGCAATGTGCCATTAGTATTAAATGCGGATGCAACTTCTGTGTTTCATCGCCGATAAGAAGGTCTCAAGGAATACAGTAAACATTAAGTGAAGCATCGGAATCTAAAACTGGACTCACAGGAGAGGTTCAAATCATAGAACGTGAGAGTGTCAGTCCTCTTGCACTTAAGTCGGCATCGTGCCATTTGTATTAAATTCGGTTGCAATTTCTGTGTTTCATCGTCAATAAGAAGGTCCAAGGGATACAGTAAACCTGAAGTGAGGCATCGGAATCTAAAACTGGACTCTGAGGAGAGGTTCCAATCATAGAAAGTTAAGGGTGTCAGTCCTCTTGTACTTAAGTCGGCATTGTGCCTTTTGAATTTAATTCCTATGCAATTTCTGTGTTTCATCGTCAATAAGAAGGGGCAAGGTATACAGTAAACCTGAAGTGAAGCATCGGAATCTGAAACAGGACTCACAGGAGAGGTTCAAATCATAGAAAGTGAGAGTGTCAGTCCTCTAGTATTTAAGTCGGCATTGTGCCTTTTGTATTAAATTCGGATGCAATTTCTGTGTTTCATCGTCAATAAGAAGGTCCAAGGGATACAGTAAACCTGAAGTGAAGCATCGGAATCTAAAACTGGACCCACAGGAGAGATTCAAATCATAGAAAGTTAGAGTGTCCCTCCGCTTGTACTTAAGTCGGTATTGTGCCTTTTCTAATAAATTCGGATGCAATTTCTGTGTTTCATCGTCAATAAGAAGGTCCAAGGGATACAGTAAACCTTATGTGAAGCCTCGGAATCTAAAACTGGACTCACAGGAGAGGTTCAAATCATAGAAAGTGAGAGTGTCAGTCCTCTTGTACTTAAGTCGGCATTGTGCCTTTTGTATTTAATTCGGATGCAATTTCTGTGTTTCGTCAATAAGAAGGTGCAAGGTATACAGTATACCTGAAGTGAAGCATCGGAATCTAAAACTATACTCACAGGAGAGGTTCAAATCATAGAAAGTTTGAGTGTCAGTCCTCTTGTACTTAACACGGCATTGTGCCTTTTGTATTAAATTCGGATGCAATTTCTGTGTTTCATCGTCAATAAGATAGTCCAAGGGATATAGTAAACCTGAAGTGAAACATCGGAATGTAAAACTGGACTCACAGGAGAGGTTCAAATAATAGAAAATTAGAGTGTCGGTCCTCTTTTACTTAAGTCAGCATTGTGCCCATTTGTATTAAATTCCGATGCAATTTCTATGTTTCATCGTCAATAAGAAGGTGCAAGGTATATAGTAAACCTGAAGTGAAGCATCGGAATCTAAAACTGGACTCACAGGAGAGGTTCAATCCTTAGAAAGTTAGAGTGTCAGACGTCTTGTACTTAAGTCGGCATTGCGCCTTTTATGTTACATTCGGATGCAAAATCTGTGTTACATCGTCAATACGAAGGTTCAAGGGATATAGTAAACCTGAAGTGAAGCATTGGAATCTAAAACTAGACTAACTGGAGAGGTTCAAATCATAGAAAGTGAGAGTGTCAGTCCTCTTGTACTAAAGTCGGCATGGTGCGTTTTGTGTTAAATTCGGATGCAATTTCTGTGTTTCATCGTCAATAAGAAGGTGCAAGGTATATAGTAAACCTGAAGTGAAGCATCGGAATCTAAAACTGGACTCACAGGAGAGGTTCAAATCATAGAAAATTAGAGTGTCAGTCGTCTTGTACTTAAGTCGGCATTGTGCCTTTTGAATTTAAGTCCGGTGCAATTTCTGTGTTTCATCGTCAATAAGAAGGTGCAAGGTATACAGTAAACCAAAAGTGAAGCATTGGAATCTAAAACCGGACTCACCGGAGAGGTTCAAATCATAGAGAGTGAGAGTGTCATTCCTCTTGCACTTAAGTCGCCATTGTGATTTTTGTATTAGATTCGGATGCTATTTCTGTGTTTCATCGTCAATAAGACGGTCCAAGGGATACAGTAAACCTGAAGTGAAGCATCGGAATCTAAAACTGGACTCACAGGAGAGGTTCAAATCATAGAAAGTTAGAGTGTCAGTCGTCTTGTACTTAAGTCGGCATTGTGCCTTTTGTATTAAATTCGGATGCAAACTCTGTGTTTCATCGTCAATAAGAAGGTGCAAGGTATACAGTAAACCTGAAGTGAAAAATCGGAATCTAAAACTGAACTCACAGGAGAGGTTCAAATCATAGAAAGTGAGAGTGTCAGTGCTCTTGTACTTAAGTCGGCAATGTGCCATTAGTATTAAATGCGGATGCAACTTCTGTGTTTCATCGCCGATAAGAAGGTCTCAAGGAATACAGTAAACATTAAGTGAAGCATCGGAATCTAAAACTGGACTCACAGGAGAGGTTCAAATCATAGAACGTGAGAGTGTCAGTCCTCTTGCACTTAAGTCGGCATCGTGCCATTTGTATTAAATTCGGTTGCAATTTCTGTGTTTCATCGTCAATAAGAAGGTCCAAGGGATACAGTAAACCTGAAGTGAGGCATCGGAATCTAAAACTGGACTCTGAGGAGAGGTTCCAATCATAGAAAGTTAAGGGTGTCAGTCCTCTTGTACTTAAGTCGGCATTGTGCCTTTTGAATTTAATTCCTATGCAATTTCTGTGTTTCATCGTCAATAAGAAGGGGCAAGGTATACAGTAAACCTGAAGTGAAGCATCGGAATCTGAAACAGGACTCACAGGAGAGGTTCAAATCATAGAAAGTGAGAGTGTCAGTCCTCTAGTATTTAAGTCGGCATTGTGCCTTTTGTATTAAATTCGGATGCAATTTCTGTGTTTCATCGTCAATAAGAAGGTCCAAGGGATACAGTAAACCTGAAGTGAAGCATCGGAATCTAAAACTGGACCCACAGGAGAGATTCAAATCATAGAAAGTTAGAGTGTCACTCCGCTTGTACTTAAGTCGGTATTGTGCCTTTTCTAATAAATTCGGATGCAATTTCTGTGTTTCATCGTCAATAAGAAGGTCCAAGGGATACAGTAAACCTTATGTGAAGCCTCGGAATCTAAAACTGGACTCACAGGAGAGGTTCAAATCATAGAAAGTGAGAGTGTCAGTCCTCTTGTACTTAAGTCGGCATTGTGCCTTTTGTATTTAATTCGGATGCAATTTCTGTGTTTCGTCAATAAGAAGGTGCAAGGTATACAGTATACCTGAAGTGAAGCATCGGAATCTAAAACTATACTCACAGGAGAGGTTCAAATCATAGAAAGTTTGAGTGTCAGTCCTCTTGTACTTAACACGGCATTGTGCCTTTTGTATTAAATTCGGATGCAATTTCTGTGTTTCATCGTCAATAAGATAGTCCAAGGGATATAGTAAACCTGAAGTGAAACATCGGAATGTAAAACTGGACTCACAGGAGAGGTTCAAATAATAGAAAATTAGAGTGTCGGTCCTCTTTTACTTAAGTCAGCATTGTGCCCATTTGTATTAAATTCCGATGCAATTTCTATGTTTCATCGTCAATAAGAAGGTGCAAGGTATATAGTAAACCTGAAGTGAAGCATCGGAATCTAAAACTGGACTCACAGGAGAGGTTCAATCCTTAGAAAGTTAGAGTGTCAGACGTCTTGTACTTAAGTCGGCATTGCGCCTTTTATGTTACATTCGGATGCAAAATCTGTGTTACATCGTCAATACGAAGGTTCAAGGGATATAGTAAACCTGAAGTGAAGCATTGGAATCTAAAACTAGACTAACTGGAGAGGTTCAAATCATAGAAAGTGAGAGTGTCAGTCCTCTTGTACTAAAGTCGGCATGGTGCGTTTTGTGTTAAATTCGGATGCAATTTCTGTGTTTCATCGTCAATAAGAAGGTGCAAGGTATATAGTAAACCTGAAGTGAAGCATCGGAATCTAAAACTGGACTCACAGGAGAGGTTCAACTCATAGAATGTGAGAGTGTCAGTCCTCTTGTACTTGATTCGGCATTGTGCATTTTGTATTAAATTCAGATGCAATTTCTGTGTTTCATCGTCAATAAGAAGGTCCAAGGGATACAGTAAACCTGAAGTGAAGCATCAGAATCTAAAACTGGACTCACAAGAGAGGTTCAAACCATAGAAAGTGTGAGTGTCAGTCCTCTTGTACTTAAGTCGGCATTGTGCGTTTTGTATTAAATTCGGATGCAATTTCTGTGTTTTATCGTCAATAAGAAGGTCCAAGGGATACATTAAACATGAAGTGATGCATCAGAATCTAAAACAGGACTCACAGGAGAGGTTTAGATCATAGAGAGAGTGTCACTCCACTTGTACTTAAGTCGGTATTGTGCATTTTGTATTAAATTCGGATGCAATTTCTGTGTTTCGTCGTCAATAAGAAGGTCCAAGGGATACAGTAAACCTGAAGTGAAGCATCGGAATGTAAAACTGGACTCACAGGAGAGGTTCAAATAATAGAAAATTAGAGTGTCGGTCCTCTTTTACTTAAGTCAGCATTGTGCCCATTTGTATTAAATTCCGATGCAATTTCTATGTTTCATCGTCAATAAGAAGGTGCAAGGTATACAGTAAACCTGAAGTAAAGCATCGGAATCTAAAACCGGACTCACAGGAGAGGTTCAAATCATAGAAAGTGAGAGTGTCAGTCCTCTTGTACTTAAGTCGGCATTGTGCCTTCTGAATTTAATTCGGATGCAATTTCTGTGTTTCATCGTCAATAAGAAGGTGCAAGGTATACCGTAAACCTGAAGTGAAGCATCGGAATCTAAAACTGGACTCAAAGGAGATGTTCAAATCATAGAAAGTGAGAGTGTCAGTCCTCTTACACTTTAGTCGGCATTGTGCCTTTTCAATTTAATTCCGATTCAATTTCTGTGTTTCATCGTCAATTAGAAATCCCAAGGGATACAGTAAACCTGAAGTGAAGCATCATAATCTAAAACTGGACTCACAGGAGAGGTTCAAATCATAGAAAGTGAGAGTGTCAGTCCTCTTGTACTTAAGTCGGCATTGTGATATTTGTATTAATTTCGGATCCAATTTCTGTGTTTCTTCGTCAATAAAGAGGTCCAAGGGATACAGTAAACCTGAAGTGAAGCATCGGAATCTAAAACTGGACTCACAGGAGAGGTTCAAATCATAGAAAGTGAGAGTGTCAGTCCTCTTGTACTTAAGTCGGCATTGTGCCTTTCGTATTTAATTCGGATGCAATTTCTGTGTTTCATCGTCAATAAGAAGGTGCAAGGTATACAGTAAACCTGAAGTGAAGCATCGGAATCTAAAACTATACTCACAGGAGAGGTTCAAATCATAGAAAGTTTGAGTGTCAGTCCTCTTGTACTTAACACGGCATTGTGCCTTTTGTATTAAATTCGGATGCAATTTCTGTGTTTCATAGTCAATAAGATAGTCCATGGGATATAGTAAACCTGAAGTGAAGCATCGGAATGTAAAACTGGACTCACAGGACAGGTTCAATTAATAGAAAATTAGAGTGTCGGTCCTCTTTTACTTAAGTCAGCATTGTGCCCATTTGTATTAAGTTCCGATGCAATTTCTATGTTTCATCGTCAATAAGAAGGTGCAAGGTATATAGTAAACCTGAAGTGAAGCATCGGAATCTAAAACTGGACTCACAGGAGAGGTTCAATTCTTAGAAATTTAGAGTGTCAGTCGTCTTGTACTTAAGTCGGCATTGCGCCTTTCATGTTACATTCGGATGCAAAATCTGTGTTTCATCGTCAATACGAAGGTTCAGGGGATATAGTAAACCTGAAGTGAAGCATTGGAATCTAAAACTATACTAACTGGAGAGGTTCAAATCATAGAAAATGAGAGTCACAGTCATCTTGTACTAAAGTCGGCATGGTGCGTTTTGTATTAAATTCGGATGCAATTTCTGTGTTTGATCGTCAATAAGAAGGTGCAAGGTATATAGTAAACCTGAAGTGAAGCATCGGAATCTAAAACTGGACTCACAGGAGAGGTTCAACTCATAGAATGTGAGAGTGTCAGTCCTCTTGTACTTGATTCGGCATTAAGCCTTTTGTATTAAATTCAGATGCAATTTCTGTGTTTCATCGTCAATAAGAAGGTCCAAGGGATACAGTAAACCTGAAGTGAAGCATCGGAATCTTAAACGGAACTCACAGGAGAGGTTCAAATCATAGAAAGTGAGAGTGTCAGTCCTCTTGTACTTAAGTCGGCATTGTGCCATTTATATTAAATTCGGATGCAATTTCTGTGTTTCATCGTCAATAAGTAGGTCCAAGGGATACAGTAAACCTGAAGTGAACATCGGAATCTAAAAGTAGACTCACAGGAGAGGTTCAAATCATAGAAAATTAGAGTGTCAGTCCTCTTGCACTTAAGTCGGCATTGTCCCTTTTGTATTAAATTCGGATGCAAACTCTGTGTTTCTTCGTTAATACGAAGGTCCAAGGGATACAGTAAACCTGAATTGAAGCAGCGGAATCTAAACGGAACTCACAGTAGAGGTTCAAATCATTGAAAGTGAGAGTGTCAGTCCTCTTGTACTTAAGTCGGCATTGTGCCTTTTGTATTGAATTCATTTGCAATTTCTGTGTTTCATCGTCAATAAGAAGGTCCAAGGGGTACAGTAAACCTGAAGTGAAGCATTAGAATCTAAAACTGGACTCACAAGAGAGGTTCAAACCATAGAAATTGTGAGTGTCAGTCCTCTTGTACTTAAGTCGGCATTGTGCGTTTTGTATTAAATTCGGATGCAATTTCTGTGTTTTATCGTCAATAAGAAGGTCCATGGGATACAGTAAACCTGAAGTGATGCATCAGAATCTAAAACTGGACTCACAGGAGAGGTTCAGATCATAGAGAGAGTGTCACTCCACTTGTACTTAAGTCGGTATTGTGCATTTTGTATTAAATTCGGATGCAATTTCTGTGTTTCGTCGTCAATAAGAAGGTCCAAGGGATACAGTAAACCTGAAGTGAAGCATCGGAATGTAAAACTGGACTCACAGGAGAGGTTCAAATAATAGAAAATTAGAGTGTCGGTCCTCTTTTACTTAAGTCAGCATTGTGCCCATTTGTATTAAATTCCGATGCAATTTCTATGTTTCATCGTCAATAAGAAGGTGCAAGGTATACAGTAAACCTGAAGTAAAGCATCGGAATCTAAAACCGGACTCACAGGAGAGGTTCAAATCATAGAAAGTGAGAGTGTCAGTCCTCTTGTACTTAAGTCGGCATTGTGCCTTTTGTATTTAATTCGGATGCAATTTCTGTGTTTCATCGTCAATAAGAAGGTGCAAGGTATACCGTAAACCTGAAGTGAAGCATCGGAATCTAAAACTGGACTCAAAGCAGATGTTCAAATCATAGAAAGTGAGAGTGTCAGTCCTCTTACACTTTAGTCGGCATTGTGCCTTTTCAATTTAATTCCGATTCAATTTCTGTGTTTCATCGTCAATCAGAAATCCCAAGGGATACAGTAAACCTGAAGTGAAGCATCATAATCTAAAACTGGACTCACAGGAGAGGTTCAAATCATAGAAAGTGAGAGTGTCAGTCCTCTTCTACTTAAGTCGGCATTGTGATATTTGTATTAATTTCGGATGCTATTTCTGTGTTTCTTCGTCAATAAGGAGGTCCAAGGGATACAGTAAACCTGAAGTGAAGCATCGGAATCTAAAACTGACCTCACAGGACAGGTTCAAATCATAGAAAGTGAGAGTGTCAGTCCTCTTGTACTTAAGTCGGCATTGTGCCTTTCGTATTTAATTCGGATGCAATTTCTGTGTTTCATCGTCAATTAGAAAGTGCAAGGTATACAGTAAACCTGAAGTGAAGCATCGGAATCTAAAACTATACTCACAGGAGAGGTTCAAATCATAGAAATTTTGAGTGTCAGTCCTCTTGTACTTAACACGGCATTGTGCCTTTTGTATTAAATTCGGATGCCATTTCTGTGTTTCATAGTCAATAAGATAGTCCATGGGATATAGTAAACCTGAAGTGAAGCATCGGAATGAAAAACTGGACTCACAGGACAGGTTCAAATAATAGAAAATTAGAGTGTCGGTCCTCTTTTACTTAAGTCAGCATTGTGCCCATTTATATTAAATTCCGATGCAATTTCTATGTTTCATCGTCAATAAGAAGGTGCAAGGTATATAGTAAAGCTGAAGTGAAGCATCGGAATCTAAAACTGGACTCACAGGAGAGGTGTCAATTCTTAGAAAGTTAGAGTGTCAGTCGTCTTGTACTTAAGTCGGCATTGCGCCTTTTATGTTACATTCGGATGCAAAATCTGTGTTTCATCGTCAATACGAAGGTTCAAGGGATATAGTAAACCTGAAGTGAAGCATTGGAATCTAAAACTAGACTAACTGGAGAGGTTCAAATCATAGAAAGTGAGAGTGTCAGTCCTCTTGTACTAAAGTCGGCATGGTGCGTATTGTATTAAATTCGGATGCAATTTCTGTGTTTGATCGTCAATAAGAAGGTGCAAGGTATATAGTAAACCTGAAGTGAAGCATCGGAATCTAAAACTGGACTCACAGGAGAGGTTCAACTCATAGAATGTGAGAGTGTCAGTCCTCTTGTACTTGATTCGGTATTGTGCCTTTTGTATTAAATTCAGATGCAATTTCTGTGTTTCATCGTCAATAAGAAGGTCCAAGGGATACAGTAAACCTGAAGTGAAGCATCGGAATCTTAAACGGAACTCACAGGAGAGGTTCAAATCATAGAAAGTGAGAGTGTCAGTCCTCTTGTACTTAAGTCGCCATTGTGCCATTTATATTAAATTCGGATGCAATTTCTGTGTTTCATCGTCAATAAGTAGGTCCAAGGGATACAGTAAACCTGAAGTGAACATCGGAATCTAAAAGTAGACTCACAGGAGAGGTTCAAATCATAGGAAATTAGAGTGTCAGTACTCTTGCACTTAAGTCGGCATTGTCCCTTTTGTATTAAATTCGGATGCAAACTCTGTGTTTCTTCGTTAATACGAAGGTCCAAGGGATACAGTAAACCTGAATTGAAGCAGCGGAATCCAAACGGAACTCACAGTAGAGGTTCAAATCATAGAAAGTGAGAGTGTCAGTCCTCTTGTACTTAAGTCGGCATTGTGCCTTTTGTATTGAATTCATTTGCAATTTCTGTGTTTCATCGTCAATAAGAAGGTCCAAGGGAACAGTAAACCTGAAGTGAAGCATCGGAATCTTAAACGGAACTCACAGGAGAGGTTCAAATCATAGAAAGTGAGAGTGTCAGTCCTCATGTACTTAAGTCGCCATTGTGCCATTTATATTAAATTCGGATGCAATTTCTGTGTTTCATCGTCAATAAGTAGATCCAAGGGATACAGTAAACCTGAAGTGAACATCGGAATCTAAAAGTAGACTCACAGGAGAGGTTCAAATCATAGAAAATCAGAGTGTCAGTCCTCTTGCACTTAAGTCGGCATTGTCCCTTTTGTATTAAATTCGGATGCAAACTCTGTGTTTCTTCGTTAATACGAAGGTCCAAGGGATACAGTTAACCTGAATTGAAGCAGCGGAATCCAAACGGAACTCACAGTAGAGGTTCAAATCATAGAAAGTGAGAGTGTCAGTCCTCTTGTACCTAAGTCGGTATTGTGCCATTTGTATTAAATTCGGATGCAATTCCTGTGGTTAATAGTCAATAACAAGGTCCAAGGGATACAGTAAACCTGAAGTGAAGCATCGGAATCTACAACTAGACTCACAGGAGAGGTTCAAATCAAAGAAATTTACAGTGTCAGTCCTCTTGCACTTAAGTCGGCATTGTGCCTTTTGTATTAAATTCGGATGCAAACTCTGTGTTTCATCGTCAATAAGAAGGTCCAAGGGATACAGTAAACCTGAAGTGAAGCATCGGATTCTAAACTGAACTCATAGTAAAGGCTCAAATCATAGAAAGTTGGAGTGTCAGTCCTCTTGTACTTAAGTCGGCATTGTGCCTTTTGTATTATATTCGGATGCAATATCTGTGTTTCATCGTCAATAAGAAGGTGCAAGGTATACAGTAAACCTGAAGTGAAGCATCGGAATCTAAAACTGGACTCACAGGAGACGTTCAAATCATAGAAACTTTGAGTGTCAGTCCTCTTGTACTAAAGTCGGCATTGTGCCTTCTGTATTAAATTCGGATGCAAACTCTGTGTTTCATCG
Organism: Schistocerca serialis cubense; assembly: GCF_023864345.2. NCBI lineage: Eukaryota > Metazoa > Arthropoda > Insecta > Orthoptera > Acrididae > Schistocerca > Schistocerca serialis. The sequence continues at coordinate 19,361,954 of NC_064648.1, forward strand.
TAAATAAGAAGAACCAAGGGATACAGTAAACCTGAAGTGGAGCATCGGAATCTAAAACTAGACTCACAGTAGAGGTACAAATCATAGAAAGTGAGAGTGTCAGTCCTCTTGTACTTAAGTCGGCATTGTGCCGTCTGTATTAAATTCGGATGCAATTTCTGTGTTTCATCGTCAATAAGAAAGTGCAAGGTATACAGTAAACCTGAAGTGAAGCATCGGAATCTAAAACTGGACTCACAGGAGATGTTCAAATCATAGAAAGTGAGAGTGTCAGTCTTCTTGTTCTTAAGTTGGCATTGTGCCTTTTGTATTAAATTCGGATGCAATTTCTGTGTTTCATCGTCAATAAGAAGGTCCAAGCAATGCAGTGAACCTGAAACGAAGCATCGGAATCTAAAACTGGACTCACAGGAGAGGTTCAAATCATAGAAAGTGAGAGTGTCAGTCCGCTTGTACTTAAGTCGGCATTGTGCCATTTGTATTAAATGCGGATGCAATTTCTGTGTTTCATCGCTAATAAGAAGGTCCAAGGGATACAGTAAACGTGAAGTGAAGCATCGGAATCTAAAACTGGACTCACAGGAGAGGTTCCAATCATAGAAAAATAGAGTGTCAGTCATCTTGTAATTAAGTCGGCATTGTGCCGTTTGAATTTAATTCCGATGCAATTTCTGTGTTTCATCGCCAATAAGAGGGAGCAAGGTATACAGTAAACCTGAAATGAAGCATCGGAATCTAAATCTTGTCTCACAGGAGATGTTCAAATTATAGAAAGTGAGAGTGTCAGTCCTCTTGTACTTAAGTCGGCATTGTGCCATTTGTATTAAATTTGGATGCAATTTCTGTGTTTCATCGTCAATAAGAAGGTCCAAGGGATACAGAAAACCTTATGTGAAGCATCGGAATCTAAAACTGGACTCACAGGAGTGGTTCAAATCATAGAATATTAGAGTGTCAGTCTTCTTTTACTTAAGACGGCATTGTGCATTTCGTATTAAATTCGGATGCAATTTCTGTGTTTCATCGTCAATAAGAAGGTCCAAGGGATACAGTAAACCTGAAGTGAAGCATCGGAATCTAAAACTGGACTCACAGGAGAGGTTCAAATCATAGAAAGTGAGTGTGCCAGTCATCTTGTAATTAAGTCGGCATTGTGCCTTTTGAATTTAATTCCGATGCAATTTCTGTGTTTCATCGCCAATAAGAGGGAGCAAGGTATACAGTAAACCTGAAATGAAGCATCGGAATCTGAAACTTGTCTCACAGGAGATGTTCAAATTACAGAAAGTGAGAGTGTCAGTCCTCTTGTACTTAAGTCGGCATTGTGCCATTTGTATTAAATTCGGATGCAATTTCTGTGTTTCATCGTCAATAAAAAGGTCCAAGGGATACAGTAAACCTGTAGTGAAGCATCGGAACATAAATCTGGACTCACAGGAGAGGTTCCAATCATAGAAAGTTAGAGTGTCAGTCCTCTTGTACTTAAGTCGGCATTGTGCCTTTTGAATTTAATTCCGCTGCAATTTCTGTGTTTCACCGTCAATAAGAAGGTGCGAGGTATACAGTAAACCTGAAGTGAAGCATCGGAAACTAAAACTGGACTCAAAGGAGAGGTTCAAATCATAGAATTTGAGAGTGTCAATCCACTTGTACTTAAGTCGCCATTGTGCCTTTTCTATTAAATTCGGATGCAATTTCTGCCTTTCATCGTAAACAAGAAGGACCAAGCGATACAGTAAACCTGAAGTGAAGCATCGGAATCTAAAACTGGACTCACAGGAGTGGTTCAAATCAAAGAAATCTAGAGAGTGACTCCGCTTGTACTTAAGTCGGTATTGTGCCTTTTGTGATAAATTTGGATGCAATTTCTGTGTTTCATCGTCAATAAGAAGGTCCAAGGGATACAGTAAACCTTAAGTGAAGCATCGGAATCTAAAACTGGACTCACAGGAGAGGTCCAACTCATAGAAAGTGAGTGTGTCAGTCCATTTGTACTTAACTCGCCATTGCGATTTTTGTATTAAATTCGGATGCAACATCTGTGTTTCATCGTCAATAAGAACGTCCAAGGGATACAGTATACCTTATGTGAAGCACCGGAATCTAAAACTGGACCCACAGGAGAGGTTAAAATCATAAAATATTAGAGTGTCAGTCCTCTTTTACTTAAGACGGCATTGTGCATTTTGTATTAAATTCGGATGCAATTTCTGTGTTTCATCGTCAATAAGAAGGTTTAAGGGATACAGTAAACCTTAAGTGAAACATCTGAATCCAAACCTGGACTCACAGGATAGGTTCAAATCATAGAAAGTGAGAGTGTCAGTCATTTTGTAATTAAGTCGGCATTATGCCATTTGTATTAAATTCGGATGCAATTTCTGTATTTCATCGTCAATAAGAAGGTCAAAGAGATACAGTAAACCAGAAGTGAAGCATCTGAATCAGAAACTGGACTCACAGGAAAGGTTCAAATCATAGAAATTGTGAGTGTCACTCCTCTTGTACTTAAGTCGGCATTGTGCAATTTGTATTAAATTCGGATGTAATTTCTGTGTTTCATCGTCAATAAGAAGGTCCAAGGGATACAGTAAACCTGAAGTGAAGCATCGGAATCAAAACTGGCCTCACAGGAGAGGTCAAATCATAGAAGGTTAGAGTGTCACTCCTCTTGTTCTTGAGTCGCTATTGTGCCTTTTAAATTAAATTCGGATGCAATTTCTGTGTTTCATCGTCAATAAGAAGGTGCAAAGTATATAGTATACCTGAAGTGAAGCCTCGGAATCTAAAACTGGACTCACAGGAGAGATTCAAATCATAGAAAGTGAGAGTGTCAGTCATCTTGTACTGAAGTCTGCATTGTGCCCATTTGTATTAAATTCCGATGCAATTTCTGTGTTTCATCGTCAATAAGAAGGTCCAAGGGATACAGTAAACCTGAAGTAAAGCATCGGAATCAAAAACCGGACTCACAGGAGAGGTTCAAATCATAGAAAGTGAGAGTGTCAGTCCTCTTGTACCTAAGTCTGTATTGTGCCATTTGTATTAAATTCGGATGCAATTCCTGTGGTTAATAGTCAATAACAAGGTCCAAGGGATACAGTAAACCTGAAGTGAAGCATCGGAATCTACAACTAGACTCACAGGAGAGGTTCAAATCAAAGAAATTTACAGTGTCAGTCCTCTTGCACTTAAGTCGGCATTGTGCCTTTTGTATTAAATTCGGATGCAAAATCTGTGTTTCATCGTCAATAAGAAGGTCCAAGGGATACAGTAAACCTGAAGTGAAGCATCGGATTCTAAACTGAACTCATAGTACAGGTTCAAATCATAGAAAGTGAGAGTGTCAGTCCTCTTGTACTTAAGTCGGCATTGTGCCTTTTGTATTAAATTCGGATGCAATTTCTGTGTTTCATCGTCAATAAGAAGGTGCAAGGTATACAGTAAACCTGAAGTGAAGCATCGGAATCTAAAACTGGACTCACAGGAGACGTTCAAATCATAGAAACTTTGAGAGTCAGTCCTCTTGTACTAAGGTCGGCATTGTGCCTTTTGTATTAAATTCGGATGCAAACTCTGTGTTTCATCGTCAATAAGAAGAACCAAGGGATACAGTAAACCTGAAGTGGAGCATCGGAATCTAAAACTAGACTCACAGTAGAGGTACAAATCATAGAAAGTGAGAGTGTCAGTCCTCTTGTACTTAAGTCGGCATTGTGCCGTTTGTATTAAATTCGGATGCAATTTCTGTGTTTCATCGTCAATAAGAAGGTGCAAGGTATACAATAAACCTGAAGTGAAGCATTGGAATCTAAAACTGGACTCACAGGAGAGGTTCAAATCATAGAAAGTGAGAGTGTCAGTCCTCTTGTTCTTAAGTTGGCATTGTGCCTTTTGTATTAAATTCGGATGCAATTTCTGTGTTTCATAGTCAATAAGAAGGTCCAAGGAATGCAGTAAACCTGAAGCGAAGCATCGGAATCTAAAACTGGACTCACAGGAGAGGTTCAAATCACAGAAAGTGAGAGTGTCAGTCCGCTTGTACTTAAGTCGGCATTGTGCCATTTGTATTAAATGCGGATGCAATTTCTTTGTTTCATCGCCAATAAGAAGGTCCAAGGGATACAGTAAACGTGAAGTGAAGCATCGGAAACTAAAACTGGACTCACAGGAGAGGTTCCAATCATAGAAAGTTAGAGTGTCAGTCATCTTGTAATTAAGTAGGCATTGTGCCTTTTGAATTTAATTCCGATGCAATTTCTGTGTTTCATCGCCAATAAGAGGGAGCAAGGTATACAGTAAACCTGAAATGAAGCATCGGAATCTAAAACTTGTCTCACAGGAGATGTTCAAATTATAGAAAGTGAGAGTGTCAGTCCTCTTGTACTTAAGTCGGCATTGTGCCATTTGTATTAAATTCGGATGCAATTTCTGTGTTTCATCGTCAATAAGAAGGTCCAAGGGATACAGTAAACCTTATGTGAAGCATCGGAATCTAAAACTGGACTCACAGGAGAGGTTCAAATCATAGAATATTAGAGTGTCAGTCCTCTTTTACTTAAGACGGCATTGTGCATTTTGTATCAAATTCGGATGCAATTTCTGTGTTTCATCGTCAATAAGAAGGTCCAAGGGATACAGTAAACATGAAGTGAAGCATCGGAATCTAAAACTGGACTCACAGGAGAGGTTCAAATCATAGAAAGTGAGTGTGTCAGTCATCTTGTAATTAAGTCGGCATTGTGCCTTTGGAATTTAATTCCAATGCAATTTCTGTGTTTCATCGCCAATAAGAGGGAGCAAGGTATACAGTAAACCTGAAATGAAGCATCGGAATCTAAAACTTGTCTCACAGGAGATGTTCAAATTATAGAAAGTGAGAGTGTCAGTCCTCTTGTACTTAAGTCGGCATTGTGCCTTTTGAATTTAATTCCGATGCAATTTCTGTGTTTCATCGTCAATAAGAAGGTCCAAGGGATACAGTAAACCTTAAGTGAAACATCGGAATCTAAAACTGGACTCACAGGATAGGTTCAAATCATAGAAAGTGACAGTGTCAGTCATCTTGTAATTAAGTCGGCATTGTGCCATTTGTATTATATTCGGATGCAAATTCTGTGTTTCATCGTCAATAAGAAGGTCCAAGAGATACAGTAAACCTAAAGTGAAGCATCTGAATCTAAAACTGGACTCACAGGAAACGTTCAATACATAGAAAGTGTGAGTGTCAGTCCCCTTGAACTTAAGTCGGCATTGTGCCATTTGTATTAATTTCGGATGCAATTTCTGTGTTTCATCGTCAATAAGAAGGTCTAACTGATACAGTAAACCTGAAGTGAAGCATCGGAATCTAAAACTGGACTCACAGGAGAGGTTCAATTCATAGAAAGTGAGAGTGTCAGTCCATTTGTACTTAACTCGCCATTGCGATTTTTGTATTAAATTCGGATGCAATTTCTGTGTTTCATCGTCAATAAGAAGGTCCAAGGGATACAGTAAACCTAAAGTGAAGCATCGGAATCTAAAACTGGCCTCACAGGAGAGGTCAAATCATAGAAGGTTAGAGTGTCACTCCTCTTGTACTTAAGTCGGCATTGTGCCATTTGTATTAAATTCGGATGTAATTTCTGTGTTTCATCGTCAATAAGAAGGTCCAAGGGATACAGTAAACCTTATGTAAGCATCGGAATCTAAAACTGGACTCACAGGAGAGGTTCAAATAATAGAATATTAGAGTGGCAGTCCTCTTTTACTTAAGACGGCATTGTGCATTTTGTATTAAATTCGGATGCAATATCTGTGTGTCATCGTCAATAAGAAGGTGCAAAGTGTACAGTAAACCTGAAGTGAAGCATCGGAATCTAAAACAGGACTCACAAGAGAGGTTCAAATTATAGAAAGTGAGAGTGTCAGTCCTCTTGTTCTTAAGTTGGAATTGTTCCTTTTGTATTAAATTCGGATGCAATTTCTGTGTTTCGTCGTCAATAAGAAGGTCCAAGGAATGCAGTAAACATGAAGTGAAGCATCGGAATCTAAAACTGGACTCACAGGAGAGGTTCAAATCATAAAAAGTTAGTGTGTCAGTCCACTTGTACTTAAGTCGGCATTGTGCCTTTTGTATTACATTCGGATGCAAACTCTGTGTTTCATCGTCAATAAGAAGGTGCAAGGTATACAGTAAACCTGAAGTGAAGCATGGGAATCTAAAACAGAACTCACAGGAACGGTTCAAATCATAGAAAGTGAGTGTGTCAGTCCTCTTGTACTTAAGTCGGCATTGTGCCATTTGTATTAAATGCGGATGCAATTTCACTGTTTCATCGTCAATAAGAAGGTCCAAGGGATACAGTAAACCTTATGTGAAGCTTCGGAAACTAAAACTGGACTCACAGGAGAGGTTCAAATCATAGAATATTAGAGTGTCAGTCCTCTTTTACTTAAGACGGCATTGTGCATTTTGTATTAAATTGGGATGCAATTTCTGTGTTTCATCGTCAATAAGAAGGTCCAAGGGATACAGTAAACCTGAAGTGAAGCATCGGAATCTAAAACTGGACTCACAGGAGAGATTCAAATCATAGAAAGTTAGAGTGTCAGTCCTCTTGTACTTAAGTGGGAATTGTGCCTTTTGAATTTAATTCCGATGCAGTATCTGTGTTTCATCGTCAATAAGTAGGTGCAAGGTATACAGTATACCTGAAGTGAAGCATCGGAATCTAAAACTGGACTCACAGGAGAGATTCAAATAATAGAAAGTGAGAGTGTCAGTCTTCTTGTACTTAAGTCGGCATTGTGCCATTTGTATTAAATTCGGATGCAATTTCACTGTTTCATCGTCAATAAGAAGGTCCAAGGGATACAGTAAACCTTATGTGAAGCATCGGAAACTAAAACTGGACTCACAGGAGAGGTTCAAATCATAGAATATTAGAGTGTCAGTCCTCTTTTACTTAAGACGGCATTGTGCATTTTGTATTAAATTGGGATGCAATTTCTGTGTTTCATCGTCAATAAGAAGGCCCAAGGGATACAGTAAACCTGAAGTGAAGCATCGGAATCTAAAACTGGACTCACAGGAGAGGTTCAAATCATAGAAAGTGAGAGTGTCAGTCATCTTGTAATTAAGTCGGCATTGTGCTTTTGAATTTAATTCCGATGCAATTTCTGTGTTTCATCGTCAATAAGAGGGAGCAAGGTATTCAGTAAACCTGAAATGAAGGATCGGAATCTAAAACTGGACTCACAGGACATGTTCAAATTATAGAAAGTGAGAGTGTCAGTCCTCTTGTACTTAAGTCGGTATTGTGCCTTTTGTATTGAATTCGGATGCAATTTCTGTGTTTCATCGTCAATAAGAAGGTCCAAGGGATACAGTAAACCTTAAGTGAAACATCTGAATCCAAAACTGGACTCACAGGATAGGTTCAAATCATAGAAAGTGAGAGTGTCAGTCATCTTCTAATTAAGTCGGCATGATGCCATTTGTATTAAATTCTGATGCAATTTCTGTGTTTCATCGTCAATAAGAAGGTCCAAGAGATACAGTAAACCTGAAGTGAAGCACCTGAATCTGAAACTGGACTCACGGGAAAGGTTCAAATCATAGAAAGTGTGAGTGTCACTCCTCTTGTACTTATGTCGGCATTGTGCCATTTGTATTTAAATCGGATGTAATTTCTGTGTTTCGTCGTCAGAAAGAAGGTCCAAGAGATACAGTAAACCTGAAGTGAACCATCGGAATCTAAAACTGGCCTCACAGGAGATGTCAAATCATAGAAGGTTAGAGTGTCACTCCTCTTGTACTTGAGGCGGTATTGTGCCTTTTGTATTAAATTCGGATGCAATTTCTGTGTTTCATCGTTAATAAGAAGGTGCAAAGTATACAATATACCTGAAGTGAAGCATCGGAATCTAAAACTGGACTCACAGGAGAGATTCAAATCATAGAAAGTGAGAGTGTCAGTCATCTTGTACTTAAGTCGGCATTGTGCCATTTGTATTAAATTCGGATGCAATTTCTGTGTTTCATCGTCAATAAGAAGGTCCAAGGGATACAGTAAACCTTATGTGAAACATCAGAATCTAAAACTGGACTCACAGGAGAGGTTCAAATCATGGAATATTAGAGTGTCAGTCCTCATTTACTTAAGACGGCATTGTGAATTTTGTATTAAATTCGGATGCAATTTCTGTGTTTCATCATCAATAAGAAGGTGCAAGGTATACAGTAAACCTGAAGTGAAGCATCGGAATCTAAAACAGGACTCACAGGAGAGGTTCAATTCATAGAAAGTGAGAGTGTCAGTCCTCTTGTTCTTAAGTTGGAATTGTTCCTTTTGTATTAAATTCGGATGCAATTTCTGTGTTTCATCTTCAATAAGAAGGTCCAAGGAATGCAGTAAACATGAAGTGAAGCATCGGAATCTAAAACTGGACTCACCGGAGAGGTTCAAATCATAAAAAGTTAGAGTGTCAGTCCTCTTGTACTTAAGTCGGCATTGTGCCTTTTGTATTACATTCGGATGCAAACTCTGTGTTTCATTGTCAATAAGAAGGTGCAAGGGATACAGTAAACCTGAAGTGAAGCATCTGAATCTGAAACTGGACTCACAGGAAACGTTCAAATCATAGAAAGTGTGAGTGTCACTCATCTTGTACTTAAGTCGGCATTATGCCATTTGTATTAAATTCGGATGTAATTTCTGTGTTTCATCGTCAATAAGAAGGTATAAGGTATACAGTAAACCCTTAAGAATCGGAATCTAAAACTGGACTCAAAGGAGAGGTTCAAATCATAGAAAGTGAGAGTGTCAGTCCTCTTGTACTTAAGTCGGCATTGTGCCATTTTTATTAAATTCGGATGCAATTTCTGTGTTTCATCGTCAATAAGAAGGCCCAAGAGATACAGTAAACCTGAAGTGAAGCATCGGAATCTAAAACTGGACACACGGGAGAGGTCAAATCATAGAAAGTTTGAGTGTCACTCCTTTTGTACTTAAGTCTGTATTGTGCCTATGGTATTAAATTCGGATGCAATTTCTGCGTTTCATCGTCAATAAGAAGGTCCAAGAGGTACAGTAAACATGAAGTGAAGCATCGGAATCAAAACTGGCCTCACAGGAGAGGTTCAAATCATAGAAAGTTAGAGTGTCAGTCGTCTCGTACTTAAGTCGGCATTGTGCCTTTTGAATTTAATTCCGGTGCCATTTCTGTGTTTCATCGTCAATAAGAAGGTGCAAGGTATACAGTAAACCCGAAGTGAAGCATCGGAATCAAAAACTGAACTCACAGGAGAGGTTCAAATCATAGAAAGTGAGAGTGTCAGTGCTCTTGTACTTAAGTCGGCAATGTGCCATTTGTATTAAATGCGCATGCATTTTCTGTGTTTCATCGCCGATAAGACGGACTCAAGGGATACAGTAAAAATGAAGTGAAGCATCGGAATCTAAAACTGGACTCACAGGAGAGGTTCAAATCATAGAAAGTGAGAGTGTCAGTCCCCTTGTACTTAAGTCGGCATTGTGCCATTTGTATTAAATTCGGATGCAATTTCTGTGTTTCATCGTCAATAAGAAGGTCCAAGGGATACAGTAAACCTGAAGAGAGGCATCGGAATCTAAAACTGGACTCACAGGAGAGGTTCCAATCATAGAAAGTTAGAGTGTCAGTCCTCTTGTACTTAAGTCGGCATTGTGCCTTTTGAATTTAGTTCCGATGCAATTTCTGTGTTTCATCGTCAATAAGGAGCCCCAAGGTATACAGTAAACCTGAAGTGAAACAACGGAATCTAAAACTGGACTCACAGGAGAGGTTCAAATCATAGAAAGTGAGAGTGTCAGTCCTCTTGTACTAAATCCGGCATTGTGCCATTTGTATTAAATTCGGATGCAATTTCTGTGTTTCATCGTCAATAAGAAGGTCTAAGGGATACAGTAAACCTGTAGTGAAGCATCGGAATCTAAAACTGGACCCACAGGAGAGATTCAAATCATAGAAAGTTAGAGTGTCACTCCGCTTGTACTTAAGTCGGTATTGTGCATTTTGAATTAAATTCGGATGCAATTTCTGTGTTTCATCATCAATAAGAAGGTCCAAGGGATACACTAAACCTGAAATGAAGCATCGGAATTTAAAACTGGACTCACAGGAGAGGTTCAAATCATAGAAAGTGAGAGTGTCAGTCCTCTTGTACTTAAGTCGGCATTGTGCCATTTGTATTAAATGCGGATGCAATTTCACTGTTTCATCGTCAATAAGAAGGTCCAAGGGATACAGTAAACCTTATGTGAAGCATCGGAAACTAAAACTGGACTCACAGGAGAGGTTCAAATCATAGAATATTAGAGTGTCAGTCCTCTTTTACTTAAGACGGCATTGTGCATTTTGTATTAAATTGGGATGCAATTTCTGTGTTTCATCGTCAATAAGAAGGTCCAAGGGATACAGTAAACCTGAAGTGTAGCATCGGAATCTAAAACTGGACTCACAGGAGAGATTCAAATCATAGAAAGTTAGAGTGTCAGTCCTCTTGTACTTAAGTGGGAATTGTGCCTTTTGAATTTAATTCCGATGCAGTATCTGTGTTTCATCGTCAATAAGAAGGTGCAAGGTATACAGTATACCTGAAGTGAAGCATCGGAATCTAAAACTGGACTCGCAGGAGAGATTCAAATCATAGAAAGTGAGAGTGTCAGTCTTCTTGTACTTAAGTCGGCATTGTGCCATTTGTATTAAATTCGGATGCAATTTCACTGTTTCATCGTCAATAAGAAGGTCCAAGGGATACAGTAAACCTTATGTGAAGCATCGGAAACTAAAACTGGACTCACAGGAGAGGTTCAAATCATAGAATATTAGAGTGTCAGTCCTCTTTTACTTAAGACGGCATTGTGCATTTTGTATTAAATTGGGATGCAATTTCTGTGTTTCATCGTCAATAAGAAGGTCCAAGGGATACAGTAAACCTGAAGTGAAGCATCGGAATCTAAACCTGGACTCACAGGAGAGGTTCAAATCATAGAAAGTGAGAGTGTCAGTCATCTTGCAATTAAGTCGGCATTGTGCTTTTGAATTTAATTCCGATGCAATTTCTGTGTTTCATCGTCAATAAGAGGAAGCAAGGTATACAGTAAACCTGAAATGAAGGATCGGAATCTAAAACTGGACTCACAGGAGATGTTCAAATTATAGAAAGTGAGAGTGTCAGTCCTCTTGTACTTAAGTCGGTATTGTGCCTTTTGTATTGAATTCGGATGCAATTTCTGTGTTTCATCGTCAATAAGAAGGTCCAAGGGATACAGTAAACCTTAAGTGAAAAATCTGAATCCAAAACTGGACTCACAGGATAGGTTCAAATCATAGAAAGTGAGAGTGTCAGTCATCTTCTAATTAAGTCGGCATTATGCCATTTGTATTAAATTCGGATGCAATTTCTGTGTTTCATCGTCAATAAGAAGGTCCAAGAGATACAGTAAACCTGAAGTGAAGCATCTGAATCTGAAACTGGACTCACGGGAAAGGTTCAAATCATATTAAGTGTGAGTGTCACTCCTCTTGTACTTGAGTCGGTATTGTGCCTTTTGTATTAAATTCGGATGCAATTTCTGTGTTTCATCGTCAATAAGAAGGTGCAAAGTATACAGTATACCTGAAGTGAAGCATCGGAATCTAAAACTGGACTCACAGGAGAGATACAAATCATAGAAAGTGAGAGTGTCAGTCATCTTGTACTTAAGTCGGCATTGTGCCATTTGTATTAAATTCGGATGCAATTTCTGTGTTTCATCGTCAATAAGAAGGTCCAAGGGATACAGTAAACCTTATGTGAAACATCGGAATCTAAAACTGGACTCACGGGAGAGGTTCAAATCATGGAATATTAGAGTGTCAGTCCTCTTTTACTTAAGACGGCATTGTGAATTTTGTATTAAATTCGGATGCAATTTCTGTGTTTCATCATCAATAAGAAGGTGCAAGGTATACAGTAAACCTGAAGTGAAGCATCGGAATCTAAAACAGGACTCACAGGAGAGGTTCAAATCATAGAAAGTGAGAGTGTCAGTCCTCTTGTTCTTAAGTTGGAATTGTTCCTTTTGTATTAAATTCGGATGCAATTTCTGTGTTTCATCTTCAATAAGAAAGTCCAAGGAATGCAGTAAACATGAAGTGAAGCATCGGAATCTAAAACTGGACTCACCGGAGAGGTTCAAATCATAAAAAGTTAGAGTGTCAGTCCTCTTGTACTTAAGTCGGCATTGTGCCTTTTGTATTACATTCGGATGCAAACTCTGTGATTCATTGTCAATAAGAAGGTGCAAGGGATACAGTAAACCTTATGTGAAGCATCGGAATCTAAAACTGGACTCACAGGAGAGGTTCAAATCATAGAATATTAGAGTGTCAGTCCTCTTTTACTTAAGACGGCATTGTGCATTTTGTATTAAATTCGGATGCAATTTCTGTGTTTCATCGTCAATAAGAAGGTCCAAGGGATACAGTAAACCTGAAGTGAAGCATCGGAATCTAAAACTGGACTCACAGGATAGGTTCAAATCATAGAAAGTGAGAGTGTCAGTCATCTTCTAATTAAGTCGGCATTATGCCATTTGTATTAAATTCGGATGCAATTTCTGTGTTTCATCGTCAATAAGAAGGTCCAAGAGATACAGTAAACCTGAAGTGAAGCATCTGAATCTGAAACTGGACTCACAGGAAACGTTCAAATCATAGAAAGTGTGAGTGTCACTCATCTTGTACTTAAGTCGGCATTATGCCATTTGTATTAAATTCGGATGTAATTTATGTGTTTCATCGTCAATAAGAAGGTATAAGGTATACAGTAAACCTGAAGAATCGGAATCTAAAACTGGACTCAAAGGAGAGGTTCAAATCATAGAAAGTGAGAGTGTCAGTCCTCTTGTACTTAAGTCGGCATTGTGCCATTTGTATTAAATTCGGATGCAATTTCTGTGTTTCATCGTCAATAAGAAGGCCCAAGAGATACAGTAAACCTGAAGTGAGGCATCGGAATCTAAAACTGGACACACGGGAGGGGTCAAATCATAGAAAGTTTGAGTGTCACTCCTTTTGTACTTAAGTCTGTATTGTGCCTATGGTATTAAATTCGGATGCAATTTCTGTGTTTCATCGTCAATAAGAAGGTGCAAGGTATACAGTAAACCCGAAGTGAAGAATCGGAATCAAAAACTGAACTCACAGGAGAGGTTCAAATCATATAAAGTGAGAGTGTCAGTGCTCTTGTACTTAAGTCGGCAATGTGCCATTTGTATTAAATGCGCATGCATTTTCTGTGTTTCATCGCCGATAAGACGGACTCAAGGGATACAGTAAAAATGAAGTGAAGCATCGGAATCTAAAACTGGACTCACAGGAGAGGTTCAAATCATAGAAAGTGAGAGTGTCAGTCCTCTTGTACTTAAGTCGGCATTGTGCCATTTGTATTAAATTCGGATGCAATTTCTGTGTTTCATCGTCAATAAGAAGGTCCAAGGGATACAGTAAACCTGAAGTGAGGCATCGGAATCTAAAACTGGACTCACAGGAGAGGTTCCAATCATAGGAAGTTAGAGTGTCAGTCCTCTTGTACTTAAGTCGGCATTGTGCCTTTTGAATTTAGTTCCGATGCAATTTCTGTGTTTCATCGTCAATAAGGAGGTGCAAGGTATACATTAAACCTGAAGTGAAGCATCGGAATCTAAAACTGGACTCACAGGAGAGGTTCAAATCATAGAAAGTGAGAGTGTCAGTCCTCTTGTACTAAATCCAGCATTGTGCCATTTGTATTAAATTCGGATGCAATTTCTGTGTTTCATCGTCAATAAGAAGGTCTAAGGGATACAGTAAACCTGTAGTGAAGCATCGGAATCTAAAACTGGACCCACAGGAGAGATTCAAATCATAGAAAGTTAGAGTGTCACTCCGCTTGTACTTAAGTCGGTATTGTGCCTTTTGTATTAAATTCGGATGCAATTTCTGTGTTTCATCGTCAATAAGAAGGAGCAAGGTATACAGTAAACCTGAAATGAAGCATCGGAATCTAAAACTGGACTCACAGGAGATGTTCAAATTATAGAAAGTGAGAGTGTCAGTTCTCTTGTACTTAAGTCGGAATTGTGCCTTTTGTATTAAATTCGGATGCAATATCTGTGTTTCATCGTCAATAAAAAGGTCCAAGTGATACAGTAAACCTGTAATGAAGCATCGGATATAAATCTGGACTCACAGGAGAGGTTCAAATCATAGAAAGTGTGAGTGTCAGTCATCTTGTAATTAAGTCAGCATTGTGTCTTTTGAATTTAATTTCGATGCAATTTCTGTGATTCATCGTCAATAAGAGGGAGCAAGGTATACAGTAAACCTGAAATGAAGCATCGGAATCTAAAACTGGACTCACAGGAGATGTTCAAATTATAGAAAGTGATAGTGTCAGTCCTCTTGTACTTAAGTCGGCATTGTGCCTTTTGTATTACATTCGGTCGCAATTTCTGTGTTTCATCGTCCATAAAATGGTCCATGGGATACAGTAAACCTGTAGTGAAGCATCGGAATATAAATCTGGACTCACAGGAGAGGTTCCAATCACAGAAAGTTAGAGTGTCAGTCCTCTTGTACTTAAGTCGGCATTGTGCCTTTTGAATTTAATTCCGATGCAATTTCTGTGTTTCATCGTCAATAAGAAGGTGCAAGGTATACAGTAAACCTCAAGTGAAGCATCGGAATCTAAAACTGGACTTACAGGAGAGGTTCAAATCATAGAATGTGAGAGTGTCAGTCCACTTGTACTTAAGTCGCCATTGTGCCTTTTGTATTAAATTCGGATGCAATTTCTGTCTTTCATCGTCAACAAGAAGGACCAAGCGATACAGTAAACCTGAAGTGAAGCATCGGAATATAAAACTGGACTCACAGGAGAGGTTCAAATCATAGAAAGTTAGAGTGTCACTCCGCTTGTACTTAAGTCGGTATTGTGCCTTTTGTATTAAATTCGGATGCAATTTCTGTGTTTCATCGTCAATAAGAAGGTCCAAGGGATACAGTAAACCTTAAGTGAAACATCGGAATCTAAAACTGGACTCACAGGATAGGTTCAAATCATAGAATGTGAGAGTGTCAGTCATCTGGTAATTAAGTCGGCATTATGACATTTGTATAAAATTCGGATGAAATTTCTGTGTTTCATCGTCAATAAGAAGAACCAAGGGATACAGTAAATTTGAAGTGAAGCATCGGAATCTAAAACTAGACTCACAGTAGAGGTTCAAATCATAGAAAGTGAGAGTGTCAGTCCTCTTGTACTTAAGTCGGCATTGTGCCATTGGTATTAAATTCGGATGCAATTTCTGTGTTTCATCGTCAATAAGAAGGTCCAAGGGATACAGTAAACCTGATGTGAAGCACCGGAATCTAAAACTGGACTCACAGGAGAGGTTCAAATCATAGAATATTAGAGTGTCAGTCCTCTGTTACTTAAGACGGCATTGTGCATTTTGTATTAAATTCGGATGCAATTTCCGTGTTTCATCGTCAATAAGAAGGTCCAAGGGATACAGTAAACCTGAAGTGAGGCATCGGAATCTAAAACTGGACTCACAGGAGAGGTTCCAATCATAGAAAGTTAGAGTGTCAGTCCTCTTGTACTTAAGTCGGCATTGTGCCTTTTGAATTTAGTTCCGATGCAATTTCTGTGTTTCATCGTCAATAAGGAGGTGCAAGGTATACAGTAAACCTGAAGTGAAGCATCGGAATCTAAAACTGGACTCACAGGAGAGGTTCAAATCATAGAAAGTGAGAGTGTCAGTCCTCTTGTACTTAAGTCGGTATTGTGCCATTTGTATTACATTCGGATGCAATTTCTGTGTTTCATCGTCAATAAGAAGGTCTAAGGGATACAGTAAACCTGTAGTGAAGCATCGGAATCCAAAACTGGACCCACAGGAGAGATTCAAATCATAGAAAGTTAGAGTGTCACTCCGCTTGTACTTAAGTCGGTATTGTGCCTTTTGTATTAAATTCGGATGCAATTTCTGTGTTTCATCGTCAATAAGAAGGAGCAAGGTATACAGTAAACCTGAAATGAAGCATCGGAATCTAAAACTGGACTCACAGGAGATGTTCAAATTATAGAAAGTGAGAGTGTCAGTCCTCTTGTACTTAAGTCGGAATTGTGCCTTTTGTATTAAATTCGGATGCAACATCTGTGTTTCATCGTCAATAAAAAGGTCCAAGTGATACAGTAAACCTGTAGTGAAGCATCGGAATATAAATCTGGACTCACAGGAGAGGTTCAAATCATAGAAAGTGAGAGTGTCAGTCATCTTGTAATTAAGTCGGCATTGTGCCTTTTGAATTTAATTTCAATGCAATTTCTGTGATTCATCGTCAATAAGAGGGAGCAAGGTATACAGTAAACCTGAAATGAAGCATCGGAATCTAAAACTGGACTCACAGGAGATGTTCAAATTATAGAAAGTGAGGGTGTCAGTCCTCTTGTACTTAAGTCGGCATTGTGCCTTTTGTATTAAATTCGGATGCAATTTCTGTGTTTCATCGTCAAGAAGAAGGTCCAAGGGATACAGTAAACCTGAAATGAAGCATCGGAATCTAAAACTGGACTCACAGGATAGGTTCAAATCATAGAAAGTTAGAGTGTTATTCCTCTTTTACTTAAGCCGGCTTATTGCCTTTTGAATTTAATTCCGATTCAATTTCTGTCTTTCATCGTCAAAAAGAATGTCCAAGGGATACAGTAAACCTGAAGTGATGCATCGGAATCTAAAACTGGACTCACAGGAGAGGTTCAAATCATAGAAAGTGAGAGTGTCAGTCCTCTTGTACTTAAGTCGGCATTGTGCCATTTGTATTACATTCGGATGCAATTTCTGTGTTTCATCGTCAATAAGAAGGTCTAAGGGATACAGTAAACCTGTAGTGAAGCATCGGAATCCAAAACTGGACCCACAGGAGAGATTCAAATCATAGAAAGTTAGAGTGTCACTCCGCTTGTACTTAAGTCGGTATTGTGCCTTTTGTATTAAATTCGGATGCAATTTCTGTGTTTCATCGTCAATAAGAAGGAGCAAGGTATACAGTAAACCTGAAATGAAGCATCGGAATCTAAAACTGGACTCACAGGAGATGTTCAAATTATAGAAAGTGAGAGTGTCAGTCCTCTTGTACTTAAGTCGGAATTGTGCCTTTTGTATTAAATTCGGATGCAATTTCTGTGTTTCATCGTCAAGAAGAAGGTCCAAGGGATACAGTAAACCTGAAATGAAGCATCGGAATCTAAAACTGGACTCACAGGATAGGTTCAAATCATAGAAAGTTAGAGTGTCAGTCCTCTTGTACTTAAGTCGGCATTGTGCCTTTTGAATTTAATTCCGATGCAAATTCTGTGTTTCATCGTCAATAAGAAAGTGCAAGGTATGCAGTAAACCTGAAGTGAGGCATTGAAGTCTAAATCTGGACTCACAGGAGAGGTTCAAGTCATAGAAAGTGAGAGTGTAAGTCCTCTTGTATTTAAGTCGACATTGTGAAATTTGTATTAAATTCGGATACAATTTCTGTGTTTCATCGTCAATAAGAAGGTCCAAGGGATACAGTAAACCTGAAGTTAAGCATCGGAAACTAAAACTGGACTCACAGGAGAGGTTCAAATCATAGAAAGTTAGATTTTCACTCCTCCTGTACTTAAGTCAATATTGTGCCCTTTGTATTAAATTCGGATGCTATTTCTGTGTTTCATCGTCAATAAGAAGGTCCAAGGGATACAGTAAACCTGAAGTTAAGCATCGGAATCTAAAACTGGTCTCACCAGAGAGATTCAAATCATAGAAAGTTAGAGTTTCACTCCTCCTGTACTTAAGTCGTTATTGTGCCATTTGTATTAAATTCGGATGCGAAATCTGTGTTTCATCGTCAATAAGAAGGTCCAAGGTATACAGTAAACCTGAAGTGAAGCATCGGAATCTAAAACTGGACTCACAGGAGAGGTTCAAATCATAGAAAGTGAGAGTGTCAGTCCTCTTTTACTTAAGCCGGCATTTTGCCTTTTGAATTTAATTCCGATGCAATTTCTGTGTTTCATCGTAAATAAGAAGGTGCAAGGTATGCAGTAAACCTGAAGTGAAGCATCGGAATCAAAAACTGGACTCACAGGAGAGGTTCAAATCATAGAAAGTGAGAGTGTCTGTCATCTTTTACTTAAGTCGGCATTTTGCCTTTTGAATTTAATTCCGATGCAATTTCTGTGTTTCTTCGTCAATAAGAAGGTCCAAGGGGTACAGTAAACCTGAATTGAAGCATCGAAATCTAAAACTGGACTCACAGGAGAGGTTCAAATCATAGAAAGTGAGAGTGTCAGTCCTCTTGTACTTAAGTCGGCATTGTGCATTTTGTATTAAATTCGGATGCAATTCATGTGTTTCATCGTCAATAAGAAGGTCCAAGGGATACAGTTAACCAGAAGTGAAGCATCGGAATCTAAAACTGGACTCACAGGAGAGGTTCAAATCATAGAAAGTGAGAGTGTCAGTCCTCTTGTACTTAAGTCGGCATTGTGCCTTTTGTATTAAATTCGGATGCAATATCTGTGTGTCATCGTCAATAAGAAGGTCCAAGGGATTCAGTAAATCTGAAGTGAAGCATCGGAATCTGAAACTGGACTCACAGAAGAGGTTCAAATCATAGAAAGTGAGAGTGTCAGTCCTCTTGTACTTAAGTCGGCATTGTGCATTTTGTATTAAATTCGGATGCAATTCATGTGTTTCATCGTCAATAAGAAGGTCCAAGAGATACAGTTAACCAGAAGTGAAGCATCGGAATCTAAAACTGGACTCACAGGAGAGGTTCAAATCATAGAAAGTGAGAGTGTCAGTCCTCTTGTACTTAAGTCGGCATTGTGCCTTTTGTATTAAATTCGGATGCAATTTCTGTGTGTCATCGTCAAGAAGAAGGTGCAAGGGATACAGTAAACCTGAAATGAAGCATCGGAATCTAAAACTGGACTCACAGGATAGGTTCAAATCGTAGAAAGTTAGAGTGTCAGTCCTCTTGTACTTAAGTCGGCATTGTGCCTTTTGATTTTAATTCCGATGCAATTTCTGTGTTTCATCGTCAATAAGAAGGTCCAAGGGATTCAGTAAATCTGAAGTGAAGCATCGGAATCTAAAACTGGACTCACAGGAGAGGTTCAAATCATAAAAAGTGAGAGTGTCAGTCATCTTGTAGTTAAGTCGGCATTGTGCCTTTTGTATTAAATTCGGATGCAATTTCAGTGTTTCATCGTCATTAAGAAGGCCCAAGGGATACAGTTAACCAGAAGTGAAGCATCGGAATCTAAAACTGGACTCACAGGAGAGGTTCAAATCATAGAAAGTGAGAGTGTCAGTCCTTTTTTACTTCAGTCGACATTGTGCCTTCTGTATTACATTCGGATGCAATATCTGTGTTTCATCGTCAATAAGAAGGCCCAAGGGATACAGTAAACCAGAAGTGAAGCTTCGGAATCTAAAACTGGACTCACAGGAGAGGTTTAAATCGTAGAAAGTTAGAGTGTCAGATCTCTTGTACTTAAGACGGCATTGTGCCCCTTGAATTTAATTCCGATGCAATTTCTGTGTTTCATCGTCAATAAGAAGGTGCAAGTTATGCAGTAAACCTGAAGTGAAGCATCGGAATCTAAAACTGGACTCACAGGAGAGGTTCAAATCATAGAAAGTGAGAGTGTCAGTCCTCTTTTACTTAAGTCGGCATTTTGCCTTTTGAATTTAATTCCGATGCAATTTCTGTGTTTCTTCGTCAATAAGAAGGTCCAAGGGGTACAGTAAACCTGAATTGAAGCATCGAAATCTAAAACTGGACTCACAGGAGAGGTTCAAATCATAGAAAGTGAGAGTGTCAGTCCTCTTGTACGTAAGTCGACATTGTGCAATTTCTATTAAATTCGGATGCAATTTCTGTGTTTCATCGTCAATTGGAAGGTCCAAGGGATACAGTAAACCTGAAGTGAAGCATCGGAATCTAAAACTGGACTTACAGGAAAGGTTCAAACCATAGAAAGTTAGAGTGTCACTCCTCCTGTACTTAAGTCGGTATTGTGAACTTTGTATTAAATGCGGATGCAATTTCTGTGTTTCATCGTCAATAAGAAGGTCCAAGGGATACAGTAGACCTAAAGTGGAGCATCGGAATCTAAAACTGGACTCACAGGAGAGGCTCAAATCATTGAAAGTGAGAGTGTCAATCCTCTTGTACTTAAGTCGGCATTGTGCCATTTGTATTAAATTCGGATGCGATTTCTGTGTTTAATCGTCAATAAGAAGATCCAATGGATACAGTAAACCTGAAGTGAAGCATCGGAATGTAAAACTGGACTCACAGGAGAGGTTCAAATCCTAAAAAGTTAGAGTGTCACTATTCCTGCACTTAAATCGGTATTGTGCCCTTTGTATTAAATTCGGCTGCAATTTCTGTGTTTCATCGTCAATAAGAAGGTCTAAGGGATACAGCAAACCTGAAGTTAAGCATCAGAATCTAAAACTGGTCTCACCGGAGAGATTCAAATCATAGAAAGTTTGAGTTTCACTCCTCCTGTACTTAAGTCGGTATTGTGCTCTTTGTATTAAATTCGGATGCTATTTCTGTGTTTCATCGTCAATAAGAAGGTCCAAGGGATACAGTAAACCTGAAGTTAAGCATCAGAATCAAAAACTGGTCTCACCGGAGAGATTCAAATCATAGAAAGTTAGAGTGTCACTCCTCCTGCACTTAAATCGGTATTGTGCCCTTTGTATTAAATTCGGATACAAAATCTGTGTTTCATCGTCAATATGAAGGTCCAAGGGATACAGTACACCTGAAGTGAAGCATCGGAATCTAAAACTGGACTCATAGGAGAGGTTCAAATCATAGAATGTTAGAGTGTCACTCCAGTTGTACTTAAGTCGGTATTGTGCCTTTTGTATTAAATTCGGATGCAATTTCTGTGTTTCATCGTCAATAAGAAGTTCCAAGTGATACAGTAAACCTTAAGTGAAGCATCGGAATCTAAAACTGGACACGCAGGAGAGGTTCAAATCATAGAATGTTAGAGTGTCAGTCCTCTTTTACTTAAGTCGGCATTGTGGCTTTTGTATTAAATTCGAATGCAATTTCTGTGTTTCATCGTCAATAAGAAGGTCCGAGGGATACAGTGAAGCTGAAGTGATGCATCGGAATCGAAAACTGGACTCACAGGAGAGGTTCAAATCATAGAAAGTAAGAGTGTCAATCCTTTTTCACTTCAGTCGGCATTGTGCCTTCTGTATTAAATTCGGATGCAATTTCTGTGTTTCATTGTCAATAAGAAGGTCCAAGGTATACAGTAAATCTGAAGTGAAGCATCGGAATCTAAAACTGTACTCACAGGAGAGGTTCAAATCATAGAAAGTGAGAGTGTCAGTCCTCTTGTACTTAAGTCGGCATTGTGCCTTTTGTATTAAATTCGGATGCAATTTCTGTGTTTCATCGTCAAGAAGAAGGTCCAAGGGATACAGTAAACCTGAAATGAAGCATTGGAATCTAAAACTGGACTCACAGGATAGGTTCAAATCATAGAAAGTTAGAGAGTCAGTCCTCTTGCACTTAAGTCGGCATTGTGCCTTTTGAATTTAATTCCGATGCAATTTCTGTGTTTCATCGTCAATAAGAAAGTGCAAGGTATGCAATAAACCTCAAGTGAAGCATCGGAATCTAAATCTGGACTCACAGGAGCGGTTCAAATCAAAGAGAGTGAGAGTGTCAGTCCTTTTGTACTTATGTCGGCATTATGCCATTTGTATTAAATTCGGATGCAATATCTGTGTTTCATCGTCAATAAGAAGGTCCAAGGGATGCAGTAAACCTGAAGTGAAGCATCGGAATCTAAAACTGGACTCACAGGAGAGATTCAAATCATAGAAGGTTAGAGTGTCACTCCTCTTGTACTTAAGTTGGTATTGTGACGTTTGTATTAAATTCGGATGCAATTTCTGTGTTTCATCATCAACAAAAAGGTCCAAGGTTTACAGTAAATCTGAAGTGAAGCATCGGAATCCAAAACTGGACTCACAGGAGAGGTTCAAGTCATAGAAAGTGAGAGTGTCAGTCCTCTTTTACTTAAGCCGGCATTTTGCCTTTTGAATTTAATTCCGATTCAATTTCTGTCCTTCATCGTCAAAAAGAATGTCCAAGGGATACAGTAAACCTGAAGTGAAGCATCGGAATCTAATACTGGACTCACAGGAGAGGTTCAAATCATAGAAAGTTAGAGTGTCAGTCCTCTTGTACTTAAGTCGGCATTATGCCATTTGTATTAAATTCGGATGCAATATCTGTGTTTCATCGTCAATAAGAAGGTCCAAGGGATGCAGTAAACCTGAAGTGAAGCATCGGAATCTAAAACTAGACTCACAGGAGAGATTCAAATCATAGAAGGTTAGAGTGTCACTCCTCTTGTACTTAAGTCGGTATTGTGCCGTTTGTATTAAATTCGGATGCAATTTCTATGTTTCATCGTCAATAAGAATGTCCAAGGGATACAGTAAACCTTAAGTGAATCATCTGAATCTAAAACTGGACTCGCAGGAGAGGTTCAAATCATAGAATGTTCGAGTGTCAGTCCTCTTTTACTTAAGTCGGCATTGATCTTTTGTATTAAATTCGGATGCAATTTCTGTGTTTCATCGTCAATAATAAGGTGCAAGATATACGGTAAACCTGAAGAGAAGCATCGGAATCTAAAACTGGACTCACAGGAGAGGTTCAAATCTTAGAAAGTTAGAGTGTCAGTCCTCTTGTACTTAAGTCGCCATTGTGCCTTTTGAATTTAATTCCGATGCAATTTCTGTGTTTCATCGTCAATAAGAAGGTGCAAGATATGCAGTAAACCTGAAGTGAAGCGTCGGAATCTAAATCTGGACTCACAGGAGAGGTTCAAATCATAGAAAGTGAGAGTGTCAGTCCTCTTTTACTTAAGCCGGCATTTTGCCTTTTGAATTTAATTCCGATTCAATTTCTGTCTTTCATCGTCAAAAAGAATGTCCAAGGGATACAGTAAACCTGAAGTGAAGCATCGGAATCTAAAACTGGACTCACAGGAGAGGTTCAAATCATAGAAAGTGAGAGTGTCAGTCCTCTTGTACTTAAGTCGGCATTATGCCATTTGTATTAAATTCGGAAGCAATATCTGTGTTTCATCGTCAATAAGAAGGTCCAAGAGATGCAGTAAACCTGAAGTGAAGCATCGGAATCTAAAACTGGACTCACAGGAGAGATTCAAATCATAGAAGGTTAGAGTGTCACTCCTCTTGTACTTAAGTCGGTATTGTGCCGTTTGTATTAAATTCGGATGCAATTTCTATGTTTCATCGTCAATAAGAAGGTCCAAGGGATACAGTAAACCTTACGTGAATCATCTGAATCTAAAACTGGACTCGCAGGAGAGGTTCAAATCATAGAATGTTCGAGTGTCAGTCCTCTTTTACTTAAGTCGGCATTGATCTTTTGTATTAAATTCGGATGCAATTTCTGTGTTTCATCGTCAATAATAATGTGCAAGATATACGGTAAACCTGAAGAGAAGCATCGGAATCTAAAACTGGACTCACAGGAGAGGTTCAAATCTTAGAAAGTTAGAGTGTCAGTCCTCTTGTACTTAAGTCGCCATTGTGCCTTTTGAATTTAATTCCGATGCAATTTCTGTGTTTCATCGTCAATAAGAAGGTGCAAGATATGCAGTAAACCTGAAGTGAAGCGTCGGAATCTAAATCTGGACTCACAGGAGAGGTTCAAATCATAGAAAGTGAGAGTGTCAGTCCTCTTTTACTTAAGCCGGCATTTTGCCTTTTGAATTTAATTCCGATTCAATTTCTGTCTTTCATCGTCAAAAAGAATGTCCAAGGGATACAGTAAACCTGAAGTGAAGCATCGGAATCTAAAACTGGACTCACAGGAGAGGTTCAAATCATAGAAAGTGAGAGTGTCAGTCCTCTTGTACTTAAGTCGGCATTATGCCATTTGTATTAAATTCGGAAGCAATATCTGTGTTTCATCGTCAATAAGAAGGTCCAAGAGATGCAGTAAACCTGAAGTGAAGCATCGGAATCTAAAACTGGACTCACAGGAGAGATTCAAATCATAGAAGGTTAGAGTGCCACTCCTCTTGTACTTAAGTTGGTATTGTGCCTTTTGCATTAAATTCGGATGCAATTTCAGTGTTTCATCGTCAATAAGAAGGTCCAAGGGATACAGTAAACCTTAAGTGAAGCATCTGAATCTAATACTGGACTCGCAGGAGAGGTTCAAATCATAGAATGTTAGAGTGTCAGTCCTCTTTTACTTAAGTCGGCATTGAGCCTTTTGTATTAAATTCGGATGCAATTTCTGTGTTTCATCGTCAATAATAAGGTGCAAGGTATACAGTATATCTGAAGTAAAGCAACGGAATCTAAAACTGGACTCACAGGAGAGGTTCAAATCATAGAAAGTAAGAGTGTCAGTCGTCTTGTACTTCAGTCGGAATTGTGATATTTGTATTAAATTCGGATGCAATTTTTTGTGTTTCATCGTCAATTAGAAGTTCCAAGGGATACAGTAAACCTGAAGTGAAGCATTGGAATCTAAAACTGGACTCACAGGAGAGGTTTAAATCGTAGAAAGTTAGAGTGTCAGATCTCTTGTACTTAAGACGGCATTGTGCCCCTTGAATTAAATTCCGCTGCAATTTCTGTGTTTCATCGTCAATAAGAAGGTGCAAGGTATGCAGTAAACCTGAAGTGAAGCATCGGAATCTAAAACTGGACTCACAGGAGAGGTTCAAATCATAGAAAGTGAGAGTGTCTGTCTTCTTTCACTTAAGTCGGCATTTTGCCTTTTGAATTTAATTCCGATGCAATTTCTGTGTTTCTTCGTCAATAAGAAGGTCCAAGGGGTACAGTAAACCTGAATTGAAGCATCGAAATCTAAAACTGGACTCACAGGAGAGGTTCAAATCATAGAAAGTGTGAGTGTCAGTCCTCTTGTACGTAAGTCGACATTGTGCAATTTCTATTAAATTCGGATGCAATTTCTGTGTTTCATCGTCAATTGGAAGGTCCAAGGGATACAGTAAACCTGAAGTGAAGCATCGGAATCTAAAACTGGACTTACAGGAAAGGTTCAAACCATAGAAAGTTAGAGTGTCACTCCTCCTGTACTTAAGTCGGTATTGTGAACTTTGTATTAAATGCGGATGCAATTTCTGTGTTTCATCGTCAATAAGAAGGTCCAAGGGATACAGTAGACCTGAAGTGTTGCATCGGAATCTAAAACTGGACTCACAGGAGAGGCTCAAATCATTGAAAGTGAGAGTGTCAATCCTCTTGTACTTAAGTCGGCATTGTGCCATTTGTATTAAATTCGGATGCGATTTCTGTGTTTAATCGTCAATAAGAAGATCCAATAGATACAGTAAACCTGAAGTGAAGCATCGGAATGTAAAACTGGACTCACAGGAGAGGTTCAAATCCTAGAAAGTTAGAGTGTCACTCCTCCTGCGCTTAAATCGGTATTGTGCCCTTTGTATTAAATTCGGATGCAATTTCTGTGTTTCATCGTCAATAAGAAGGTCCAAGGGATACAGCAAACCTGAAGTTAAGCATCAGAATCTAAAACTGGTCTCACCGGAGAGATTCAAATCATAGAAAGTTTGAGTTTCACTCCTCCTGTACTTAAGTCGGTATTGTGCTCTTTGTATTAAATTCGGATGCTATTTCTGTGTTTCATCGTCAATAAGAAGGTCCAAGGGATACAGTAAAACCTGAAGTTAAGCATCAGAATCAAAAACTGGTCTCACCGGAGAGATTCAAATCATAGAAAGTTAGAGTGTCACTCCTCCTGCACTTAAATCGGTATTGTGCCCTTTGTATTAAATTCGGATGCAAAATCTGTGTTTCATCGTCAATATGAAGGTCCAAGGGATACAGTACACCTGAAGTGAAGCATCGGAATCTAAAACTGGACTCATAGGAGAGGTTCAAATCATAGAATGTTAGAGTGTCACTCCTGTTGTACTTAAGTCGGTATTGTGCCTTTTGTATTAAATTCGGATGCAATTTCTGTGTTTCATCGTCAATAAGAAGGTCCAAGGGATACAGTAAACCTTAAGTGAAGCATCGGAATCTAAAACTGGACTCGCAGGAGAGGTTCAAATCATAGAAGGTTAGAGTGCCACTCCTCTTGTACTTAAGTCGGTATTGTGCCTTTTGCATTAAATTCGGATGCAATTTCTGTGTTTCATCGTCAATAAGAAGGTCCAAGGGGTACAGTAAACCTTAAGTGAAGCATCTGAATCTAATACTGGACTCGCAGGAGAGGTTCAAATCATAGAATGTTAGAGTGTCAGTCCTCTTTTACTTAAGTCGGCATTGAGCCTTTTGTATTAAATTCGGATGCAATTTCTGTGTTTCATCGTCAATAATAAGGTGCAAGGTATACAGTATATCTGAAGTGAAGCATCGGAATCTAAAACTGGACTCACAGGAGAGGTTCAAATCATAGAAAGTAAGAGTGTCAGTCGTCTTGTACTTCAGTCGGAATTGTGATATTTGTATTAAATTCGGATGCAATTTTTTGTGTTTCATCGTCAATTAGAAGTTCCAAGGGATACAGTAAACCTGAAGTGAAGCATCGGAATCTAAAACTGGACTCACAGGAGAGGTTTAAATCGTAGAAAGTTAGAGTGTCAGATCTCTTGTACTTAAGACGGCATTGTGCCCCTTGAATTTAATTCCGCTGCAATTTCTGTGTTTCATCGTCAATAAGAAGGTGCAAGGTATGCAGTAAACCTGAAGTGAAGCATCGGAATCTAAAACTGGACTCACAGGAGAGGTTCAAATCATAGAAAGTGAGAGTGTCTGTCATCTTTTACTTAAGTCGGCATTTTGCCTTTTGAATTTAATTCCGATGCAATTTCTGTGTTTCTTCGTCAATAAGAAGGTCCAAGGGGTACAGTAAACCTGAATTGAAGCATCGAAATCTAAAACTGGACGCACAGGAGAGGTTCAAATCATAGAAAGTGAGAGTGTCAGTCCTCTTGTACGTAAGTCGACATTGTGCAATTTCTATTAAATTCGGATGCAATTTCTGTGTTTCATCGTCAATTGGAAGGTCCAAGGGATACAGTAAACCTGAAGTGAAGCATCGGAATCTAAAACTGGACTTACAGGAAAGGTTCAAACCATAGAAAGTTAGAGTGTCACTCCTCCTGTACTTAAGTCGGTATTGTGAACTTTGTACTAAATGCGGATGCAATTTCTGTGTTTCATCGTCAATAAGAAGGTCCAAGGGATACAGTAGACCTGAAGTGGAGCATCGGAATCTAAAACTGGACTCACAGGAGAGGCTCAAATCATTGAAAGTGAGAGTGTCAATCCTCTTGTACTTAAGTCGGCATTGTGCCATTTGTATTAAATTCGGATGCGATTTCTGTGTTTAATCGTCAATAAGAAGATCCAATGGATACAGTAAACCTGAAGTGAAGCATCGGAATGTAAAACTGGACTCACAGGAGAGGTTCAAATCCTAGAAAGTTAGAGTGTCACTCCTCCTGCGCTTAAATCGGTATTGTGCCCTTTGTATTAAATTCGGATGCAATTTCTGTGTTTCATCGTCAATAAGAAGGTCCAAGGGATACAGCAAACCTGAAGTGAAGCATCGGAATCTAAAACTGGACTTACAGGAAAGGTTCAAACCATGGAAAGTTAGAGTGTCACTCCTCCTGTACTTAAGTCGGTATTGTGAACTTTGTACTAAATGCGGATGCAATTTCTGTGTTTCATCGTCAATAAGAAGGTCCAAGGGATACAGTAGACCTGAAGTGGAGCATCGGAATCTAAAACTGGACTCACAGGAGAGGCTCAAATCATTGAAAGTGAGAGTGTCAATCCTCTTGTACTTAAGTCGGCATTGTGCCATTTGTATTAAATTCGGATGCGATTTCTGTGTTTAATCGTCAATAAGAAGATCCAATGGATACAGTAAACCTGAAGTGAAGCATCGGAATGTAAAACTGGACTCACAGGAGAGGTTCAAATCCTAGAAAGTTAGAGTGTCACTCCTCCTGCGCTTAAATCGGTATTGTGCCCTTTGTATTAAATTCGGATGCAATTTCTGTGTTTCATCGTCAATAAGAAGGTCCAAGGGATACAGCAAACCTGAAGTTAAGCATCAGAATCTAAAACTGGTCTCACCGGAGAGATTCAAATCATAGAAAGTTTGAGTTTCACTCCTCCTGTACTTAAGTCGGAATTGTGCTCTTTGTATTAAATTCGGATGCTATTTCTGTGTTTCATCGTCAATAAGAAGGTACAAGGGATACAGTAAACCTGAAGTTAAGCATCAGAATCAAAAACTGGTCTCACCGGAGAGATTCAAATCATAGAAAGTTAGAGTGTCACTCCTCCTGCACTTAAATCGGTATTGTGCCCTTTGTATTAAATTCGGATGCAAAATCTGTGTTTCATCGTCAATATGAAGGTCCAAGGGATACAGTACACCTGAAGTGAAGCATCGGAATCTAAAACTGGACTCATAGGAGAGGTTCAAATCATAGAATGTTAGAGTGTCACTCCTGTTGTACTTAAGTCGGTATTGTGCCTTTTGTATTAAATTCGGATGCAATTTCTGTGTTTCATCGTCAATAAGAAGATCCAATGGATACAGTAAACCTGAAGTGAAGCATCGGAATGTAAAACTGGACTCACAGGAGAGGTTCAAATCCTAGAAAGTTAGAGTGTCGCTCCTCCTGCGCTTAAATCGGTATTGTGCCCTTTGTATTAAATTCGGATGCAATTTCTGTGTTTCATCGTCAATAAGAAGGTCCAAGGGATACAGCAAACCTGAAGTTAAGCATCAGAATCTAAAACTGGTCTCACCGGAGAGATTCAAATCTAAGAAAGTTTGAGTTTCACTCCTCCTGTACTTAAGTCGGTATTGTGCTCTTTGTATTAAATTCGGATGCTATTTCTGTGTTTCATCGTCAATAAGAAGGTACAAGGGATACAGTAAACCTGAAGTTAAGCATCAGAATCAAAAACTGGTCTCACCGGAGAGATTCAAATCATAGAAAGTTAGAGTGTCACTCCTCCTGCACTTAAATCGGTATTGTGCCCTTTGTATTAAATTCGGATGCAAAATCTGTGTTTCATCGTCAATATGAAGGTCCAAGGGATACAGTACACCTGAAGTGAAGCATCGGAATCTAAAACTGGACTCATAGGAGAGGTTCAAATCATAGAATGTTAGAGTGTCACTCCTGTTGTACTTAAGTCGGTATTGTGACTTTTGTATTAAATTCGGATGCAATTTCTGTGTTTCATCGTCAATAAGAAGGTCCAAGGGATACAGTAAACCTTAAGTGAAGCATCGGAATCTAAAACTGGTCTCGCAGGAGGGGTTCAAATCATAGAATGTTAGAGTGTCAGTCCTCTTTTACTTAAGTCGGCATTGTGGCTTTTGTATTAAATTCGGATGCTATTTCTGTGTTTCATCGTCAATAAGAAGGTACAAGGGATACAGTAAACCTGAAGTTAAGCATCAGAATCAAAAACTGGTCTCACCGGAGAGATTCAAATCATAGAAAGTTAGAGTGTCACTCCTCCTGCACTTAAATCGGCATTGTGCCTTCTGTATTAAATTCGGATGCAATTTCTGTGTTTCATTGTCAATAAGAAGGTCCAAGGGATACAGTAAATCTGAAGTGAAGCATCGGAATCTAAAACTGGACTCACAGGAGAGGTTCAAATCATAGAAAGTGAGAGTGTCAGTTCTCTTGTACTTAAGTCGGCATTGTGCCTTTTGTATTAAATTCGGATGCAATTTCTGTGTTTCATCGTCAAGAAGAAGGTCCAAGGGATACAGTAAACCTGAAATGAAGCATTGGAATCTAAAACTGGACTCACAGGATAGGTTCAAATCATAGAAAGTTAGAGAGTCAGTCCTCTTGCACTTAAGGCGGCATTGTGCCTTTTGAATTTAATTCCGATGCAATTTCTGTGTTTCATCGTCAATAAGAAAGTGCAAGGTATGCAATAAACCTCAAGTGATGCATCGGAATCTAAATCTGGACTCACAGGAGCGGTTCAAATCAAAGAAAGTGAGAGTGTCAGTCCTTTTGTACTTATGTCGGCATTATGCCATTTGTATTAAATTCGGATGCAATATCTGTGTTTCATCGTCAATAAGAAGGTCCAAGGGATGCAGTAAACCTGAAGTGAAGCATCGGAATCTAAAACTGGACTCACAGGAGAGATTCAAATCATAGAAGGTTAGAGTGTCACTCCTCTTGTACTTAAGTCGGTATTGTGCCGTTTGTATTAAATTCGGATGCAATTTCTATGTTTCATCGTCAATAAGAAGGTCCAAGGGATACAGTAAACCTTAAGTGAATCATCTGAATCTAAAACTGGACTCGCAGGGAGGTTCAAATCATAGAATGTTCGAGTGTCAGTCCTCTTTTACTTAAGTCGGCATTGATCTTTTGTATTAAATTCGGATGCAATTTCTGTGTTTCATCGTCAATAATAAGGTGCAAGATATACGGTAAACCTGAAGAGAAGCATCGGAATCTAAAACTGGACTCACAGGAGAGGTTCAAATCTTAGAAAGTTAGAGTGTCAGTCCTCTTGTACTTAAGTCGCCATTGTGCCTTTTGAATTTAATTCCGATGCAATTTCTGTGTTTCATCGTCAATAAGAAGGTGCAAGATATGCAGTAAACCTGAAGTGAAGCGTCGGAATCTAAAACTGGACTCACAGGAGAGGTTCAAATCATAGAAAGTGAGAGTGTCAGTCCTCCTTTACTTAAGCCGGCATTTTGCCTTTTGAATTTAATTCCGATTCAATTTCTGTCTTTCATCGTCAAAAAGAATGTCCAAGGGATACAGTAAACCTGAAGTGAAGCATCGGAATCTAAAACTGGACTCACAGGAGAGGTTCAAATCATAGAAAGTGAGAGTGTCAGTCCTCTTGTACTTAAGTCGGCATTATGCCATTTGTATTAAATTCGGAAGCAATATCTGTGTTTCATCGTCAATAAGAAGGTCCAAGAGATTCAGTAAACCTGAAGTGAAGCATCGGAATCTAAAACTGGACTCACAGGAGAGATTCAAATCATAGAAGGTTAGAGTGCCACTCCTCTTGTACTTAAGTCGGTATTGTGCCTTTTGCATTAAATTCGGATGCAATTTCTGTGTTTCATCGTCAATAAGAAGGTCCAAGGGATACAGTAAACCTTAAGTGAAGCATCTGAATCTAATACTGGACTCGCAGGAGAGGTTCAAATCATAGAATGTTAGAGTGTCAGTCCTCTTTTACTTAAGTCGGCATTGAGCCTTTTGTATTAAATTCGGATGCAATTTCTGTGTTTCATCGTCAATAATAAGGTGCAAGGTATACAGTATATCTGAAGTGAAGCATCGGAATCTAAAACTGGACTCACAGGAGAGGTTCAAATCATAGAATGTAAGAGTGTCAGTCGTCTTGTACTTCAGTCGGAATTGTGATATTTGTATTAAATTCGGATGCAATTTTTTGTGTTTCATCGTCAATTAGAAGTTCCAAGGGATACAGTAAACCTGAAGTGAAGCATCGGAATCTAAAACTGGACTCACAGGAGAGGTTTAAATCGTAGAAAGTTAGAGTGTCAGATCTCTTGTACTTAAGACGGCATTGTGCCCCTTGAATTTAATTCCGCTGCAATTTCTGTGTTTCATCGTCAATAAGAAGGTGCAAGGTATGCAGTAAACCTGAAGTGAAGCATTGGAATCTAAAACTGGACTCACAGGAGAGGTTCAAATCATAGAAAGTGAGAGTGTCTGTCATCTTTTACTTAAGTCGGCATTTTGCCGTTTGAATTTAATTCCGATGCAATTTCTGTGTTTCTTCGTCAATAAGAAGGTCCAAGGGGTACAGTAAACCTGAATTGAAGCATCGAAATATAAAACTGGACTCACAGGAGAGGTTCAAATCATAGAAAGTGAGAGTGTCAGTCCTCTTGTACGTAAGTCGACATTGTGCAATTTCTATTAAATTCGGATGCAATTTCTGTGTTTCATCGTCAATTGGAAGGTCCAAGGGATACAGTAAACCTGAAGTGAAGCATCGGAATCTAAAACTGGACTTACAGGAAAGGTTCAAACCATAGAAAGTTAGAGTGTCACTCCTCCTGTACTTAAGTCGGTATTGTGAACTTTGTATTAAATGCGGATGCAATTTCTGTGTTTCATCGTCAATAAGAAGGTCCAAGGGATACAGTAGACCTGAAGTGGAGCATCGGAATCTAAAACTGGACTCACAGGAGAGGCTCAAATCATTGAAAGTGAGAGTGTCAATCCTCTTGTACTTAAGTCGGCATTGTGCCATTTGTATTAAATTCGGATGCGATTTCTGTGTTTAATCGTCAATAAGAAGATCCAATGGATACAGTAAACCTGAAGTGAAGCATCGGAATGTAAAACTGGACTCACAGGAGAGGTTCAATTCCTAGAAAGTTAGAGTGTCACTCCTCCTGCGCTTAAATCGGTATTGTGCCCTTTGTATTAAATTCGGATGCAATTTCTGTGTTTCATCGTCAATAAGAAGGGCCAAGGGATACAGCAAACCTGAAGTTAAGCATCAGAATCTAAAACTGGTCTCACCGGAGAGATTCAAATCATAGAAAGTTTGAGTTTCACTCCTCCTGTACTTAAGTCGGTATTGTGCTCTTTGTATTAAATTCGGATGCTATTTCTGTGTTTCATCGTCAATAAGAAGGTCCAAGGGATACAGTAAACCTGAAGTTAAGCATCAGAATCAAAAACTGGTCTCACCGGCGAGATTCAAATCATAGAAAGTTAGAGTGTCACTCCTCCTGCACTTAAATCGGTATTGTGCCCTTTGTATTAAATTCGGATGCAAAATCTGTGTTTCATCGTCAATATGAAGGTCCAAGGGATACAGTACACCTGAAGTGAAGCATCGGAATCTAAAACTGGACTCATAGGAGAGGTTCAAATCATAGAATGTTAGAGTGTCACTCCTGTTGTACTTAAGTCGGTATTGTGCCTTTTGTATTAAATTCGGATGCAATTTCTGTGTTTCATCGTCAATAAGAAGGTCCAAGGGATACAGTAAACCTTAAGTGAAGCATCGGAATCTAAAACTGGACTCGCAGGAGAGGTTCAAATCATAGAATGTTAGAGTGTCACTCCTCCTGCACTTAAATCGGTATTGTGCCCTTTGTATTAAATTCGGATGCAAAATCTGTGTTTCATCGTCAATATGAAGGTCCAAGGGATACAGTACACCTGAAGTGAAGCATCGGAATCTAAAACTGGACTCATAGGAGAGGTTCAAATCATAGAATGTTAGAGTGTCACTCCTGTTGTACTTAAGTCGGTATTGTGCCTTTTGTATTAAATTCGGATGCAATTTCTGTGTTTCATCGTCAATAAGAAGGTCCAAGGGATACAGTAAACCTTAAGTGAAGCATCGGAATCTAAAACTGGACTCGCAGGAGAGGTTCAAATCATAGAATGTTAGAGTGTCAGTCCTCTTTTACTTAAGTCGGCATTGTGGCTTTTGTATTAAATTCGAATGCAATTTCTGTGTTTCTTCGTCAATAAGAAGGTCCAAGGGGTACAGTAAACCTGTCTTGAAGCATCGAAATCTAAAACTGGACTCACAGGAGAGGTTCAAATCATAGAAAGTGAGAGTGTCAGTCCTCTTGTACGTAAGTCGACATTGTGCAATTTCTATTAAATTCGGATGCAATTTCTGTGTTTCATCGTCAATTGGAAGGTCCAAGGGATACAGTAAACCTGAAGTGAAGCTTCGGAATCTAAAACTGGACTTACAGGAAAGGTTCAAACCATAGAAAGTTAGAGTGTCACTCCTCCTGTACTTAAGTCGGTATTGTGAACTTTGTATTAAATGCGGATGCAATTTCTGTGTTTCATCGTCAATAAGAAGGTCCAAGGGATACAGTAGACCTGAAGTGGAGCATCGGAATCTAAAACTGGACTCACAGGAGAGGCTCAAATCATTGAAAGTGAGAGTGTCAATCCTCTTGTACTTACGTCGGCATTGTGCCATTTGTATTAAATTCGGATGCGATTTCTGTGTTTAATCGTCAATAAGAAGATCCAATGGATACAGTAAACCTGATGTGAAGCATCGGAATGTAAAACTGGACTCACAGGAGAGGTTCAAATCCTAGAAAGTTAGAGTGTCACTCCTCCTGCACTTAAATCGGTATTGTGCCCTTTGTATTAAATTCGGATGCAATTTCTGTGTTTCATCGTCAATAAGAAGGTCCAAGGGATACAGCAAACCTGAAGTTAAGCATCAGAATCTAAAACTGGTCTCACCGGAGAGATTCAAATCATAGAAAGTTTGAGTTTCACTCCTCCTGTACTTAAGTCGGTATTGTGATCTTTGTATTAAATTCGGATGCTATTTCTGTGTTTCATCGTCAATAAGAAGGTCCAAGGGATACAGTAAACCTGAAGTTAAGCATCAGAATCAAAAACTGGTCTCACCGGAGAGATTCAAATCATAGAAAGTTAGAGTGTCACTCCTCCTGCACTTAAATCGGTATTGTGCCCTTTGTATTAATTTCGGATGCATAATCTGTGTTTCATCGTCAATATGAAGGTCCAAGGGATACAGTACACCTGAAGTGAAACATCGGAATCTAAAACTGGACTCATAGGAGAGGTTCAAATCATAGAATGTTAGAGTGTCACTCCTGTTGTACTTAAGTCGGTATTGTGCCTTTTGTATTAAATTCGGATGCAATTTCTGTGTTTCATCGTCAATAAGAACGTCCAAGGGATACAGTAAACCTTAAGTGAAGCATCGGAATCTAAAACTGGACTCGCAGGAGAGGTTCAAATCATAGAATGTTAGAGTGTCAGTCCTCTTTTACTTAAGTCGGCATTGTGGCTTTTGTATTAAATTCGAATGCAATTTCTGTGTTTCATCGTCAATAAGAAGGTCCGAGGGATACAGTGAACCTGAAGTGATGCATCGGAATCGAAAACTGGACTCACAGGAGAGGTTCAAATCATAGAAAGTAAGAGTGTCAATCCTTTTTCACTTCAGTCGGCATTGTGCCTTCTGTATTAAATTCGGATGCAATTTCTGTGTTTCATTGTCAATAAGAAGGTCCAAGGGATACAGTAAATCTGAAGTGAAGCATCGGAATCTAAAACTGGACTCACAGGAGAGGTTCAAATCATAGAAAGTGAGAGTGTCAGTCCTCTTGTACTTAAGTCGGCATTGTGCCTTTTGTATTAGATTCGGATGCAATTTCTGTGTTTCATCGTCAAGAAGAAGGTCCAAGGGAAACAGTAAACCTGAAATGAAGCATTGGAATCTAAAACTGGACTCACAGGATAGGTTCAAATCATAGAAAGTTAGAGAGTCAGTCCTCTTGCACTTAAGTCGGCATTGTGCCTTTTGAATTTAATTCCGATGCAATTTCTGTGTTTCATCGTCAATAAGAAAGTGCAAGGTATGCAATAAACCTCAAGTGAAGCATCGGAATCTAAATCTGGACTCACAGGAGCGGTTCAAATCAAAGAAAGTGAGAGTGTCAGTCCTTTTGTACTTATGTCGGCATTATGCCATTTGTATTAAATTTGGATGCAGTATCTGTGTTTCATCGTCAATAAGAAGGTCCAAGGGATGCAGTAAACCTGAAGTGAAGCATCGGAATCTAAAACTGGACTCACAGGAGAGATTCAAATCATAGAAGGTTAGAGTGTCACTCCTCTTGTACTTAAGTCGGTATTGTGCCGTTTGTATTAAATTCGGATGCAATTTCTATGTTTCATCGTCAATAAGAAGGTCCAAGGGATACAGTAAACCTTAAGTGAATCATCTGAATATAAACTGGACTCGCAGGAGAGGTTCAAATCATAGAATGTTCGAGTGTCAGTCGTCTTTTACTTAAGTCGGCATTGATCTTTTGTATTAAATTCGGATGCAATTTCTGTGTTTCATCGTCAATAATAAGGTGCAAGATATACGGTAAACCTGAAGAGAAGCATCGGAATCTAAAACTGGACTCACAGGAGAGGTTCAAATCTTAGAAAGTTAGAGTGTCAGTCCTCTTGTACTTAAGTCGCCATTGTGCCTTTTGAATTTAATTCCGATGCAATTTCTGTGTTTCATTGTCAATAAGAAGGTGCAAGATATGCAGTAAACCTGAAGTGAAGCGTCGGAATGTAAAACTGGACTCACAGGAGAGGTTCAAATCATAGAAAGTGAGAGTGTCAGT
The DNA here is from genome assembly GCF_023864345.2 of Schistocerca serialis cubense. Taxonomy (NCBI): domain Eukaryota; kingdom Metazoa; phylum Arthropoda; class Insecta; order Orthoptera; family Acrididae; genus Schistocerca; species Schistocerca serialis. The sequence continues at coordinate 19,398,290 of NC_064648.1, forward strand.
CCTCTTTTACTTAAGCCGGCATTTTGCCTTTTGAATTTAATTCCGATTCAATTTCTGTCTTTCATCGTCAAAAAGAATGTCCAAGGTATACAGTAAACCTGAAGTGAAGCATCGGAATCTAAAACTGGACTCACAGGGGAGGTTCAAATCATAGAAAGTGAGAGTGTCAGTCCTCTTGTACTTAAGTCGGCATTATGCCATTTGTATTAAATTCGGAAGCAATATCTGTGTTTCATCGTCAATAAGAAGGTCCAAGAGATGCAGTAAACCTGAAGTGAAGCATCGGAATCTAAAACTGGACTCACAGGAGAGATTCAAATCATAGAAGGTTAGTGTGCCACTCCTCTTGTACTTAAGTCGGTATTGTGCCTTTTGCATTAAATTCGGATGCAATTTCTGTGTTTCATCGTCAATAAGAAGGTCCAAGGGATACAGTAAACCTTAAGTGAAGCATCTGAATCTAATACTGGACTCGCAGGAGAGGTTCAAATCATAGAATGTTAGAGTGTCAGTCCTCTTTTACTTAAGTCGGCATTGAGCCTTTTGTATTAAATTCGGATGCAATTTCTGTGTTTCATCGTCAATAATAAGGTGCAAGGTATACAGCATATCTGAAGTGAAGCATCGGAATCTAAAACTGGACTCACAGGAGAGGTTCAAATCATAGAACGTAAGAGTGTCAGTCGTCTTGTACTTCAGTCGGAATTGTGATATTTGTATTAAATTCGGATGCAATTTTTTGTGTTTCATCGTCAATTAGAAGTTCCAAGGGATACAGTAAACCTGAAGTGAAGCATCGGAATCTAAAACTGGACTCACAGGAGAGGTTTAAATCGTAGAAAGTTAGAGTGTCAGATCTCTTGTACTTAAGACGGCATAGTGCCCCTTGAATTTAATTCCGCTGCAATTTCTGTGTTTCATCGTCAATAAGAAGGTGCAAGGTATGCAGTAAACCTGAAGTGAAGCATCGGAATCTAAAACTGGACTCACAGGAGAGGTTCAAATCATAGAAAGTGAGAGTGTCTGTCATCTTTTACTTAAGTCGGCATTTTGCCTTTTGAATTTAATTCCGATGCAATTTCTGTGTTTCTTCGTCAATAAGAACGTCCAAGGAGTACAGTAAACCTGTATTGAAGCATCGAAATCTAAAACTGGACTCACAGGAGAGGTTCAAATCATAGAAAGTGAGAGTGTCAGTCCTCTTGTACGTAAGTCGACATTGTGCAATTTCTATTAAATTCGGATGCAACTTCTGTGTTTCATCGTCAATTGGAAGGTCCAAGGGATACAGTAAACCTGAAGTGAAGCATCGGAATCTAAAACTGGACTTACAGGAAAGGTTCAAACCATAGAAAGTTAGAGTGTCACTCCCCCTGTACTTAAGTCGGTGTTGTGAACTTTGTATTAAATGCGGATGCAATTTCTGTGTTTCATCGTCAATAAGAAGGTCCGAGGGATACAGTGAACCTGAAGTGATGCATCGGAATCGAAAACTGGACTCACAGGAGAGGTTCAAATCATAGAAAGTAAGAGTGTCAATCCTTTTTCACTTCAGTCGGCATTGTGCCTTCTGTATTAAATTCGGATGCAATTTCTGTGTTTCATTGTCAATAAGAAGGTCCAAGGGATACAGTAAATCTGAAGTGAAGCATCGGAATCTAAAACTGGACTCACAGGAGAGGTTCAAATCATAGAAAGTGAGAGTGTCAGTCCTCTTGTACTTAAGTCGGCATTGTGCCTTTTGTATTAGATTCGGATGCAATTTCTGTGTTTCATCGTCAAGAAGAAGGTCCAAGGGAAACAGTAAACCTGAAATGAAGCATTGGAATCTAAAACTGGACTCACAGGATAGGTTCAAATCATAGAAAGTTAGAGAGTCAGTCCTCTTGCACTTAAGTCGGCATTGTGCCTTTTGAATTTAATTCCGATGCAATTTCTGTGTTTCATCGTCAATAAGAAAGTGCAAGGTATGCAATAAACCTCAAGTGAAGCATCGGAATCTAAATCTGGACTCACAGGAGCGGTTCAAATCAAAGAAAGTGAGAGTGTCAGTCCTTTTGTACTTATGTCGGCATTATGCCATTTGTATTAAATTTGGATGCAGTATCTGTGTTTCATCGTCAATAAGAAGGTCCAAGGGATGCAGTAAACCTGAAGTGAAGCATCGGAATCTAAAACTGGACTCACAGGAGAGATTCAAATCATAGAAGGTTAGAGTGTCACTCCTCTTGTACTTAAGTCGGTATTGTGCCGTTTGTATTAAATTCGGATGCAATTTCTATGTTTCATCGTCAATAAGAAGGTCCAAGGGATACAGTAAACCTTAAGTGAATCATCTGAATATAAACTGGACTCGCAGGAGAGGTTCAAATCATAGAATGTTCGAGTGTCAGTCGTCTTTTACTTAAGTCGGCATTGATCTTTTGTATTAAATTCGGATGCAATTTCTGTGTTTCATCGTCAATAATAAGGTGCAAGATATACGGTAAACCTGAAGAGAAGCATCGGAATCTAAAACTGGACTCACAGGAGAGGTTCAAATCTTAGAAAGTTAGAGTGTCAGTCCTCTTGTACTTAAGTCGCCATTGTGCCTTTTGAATTTAATTCCGATGCAATTTCTGTGTTTCATTGTCAATAAGAAGGTGCAAGATATGCAGTAAACCTGAAGTGAAGCGTCGGAATCTAAAACTGGACTCACAGGAGAGGTTCAAATCATAGAAAGTGAGAGTGTCAGTCCTCTTTTACTTAAGCCGGCATTTTGCCTTTTGAATTTAATTCCGATTCAATTTCTGTCTTTCATCGTCAAAAAGAATGTCCAAGGTATACAGTAAACCTGAAGTGAAGCATCGGAATCTAAAACTGGACTCACAGGGGAGGTTCAAATCATAGAAAGTGAGAGTGTCAGTCCTCTTGTACTTAAGTCGGCATTATGCCATTTGTATTAAATTCGGAAGCAATATCTGTGTTTCATCGTCAATAAGAAGGTCCAAGAGATGCAGTAAACCTGAAGTGAAGCATCGGAATCTAAAACTGGACTCACAGGAGAGATTCAAATCATAGAAGGTTAGTGTGCCACTCCTCTTGTACTTAAGTCGGTATTGTGCCTTTTGCATTAAATTCGGATGCAATTTCTGTGTTTCATCGTCAATAAGAAGGTCCAAGGGATACAGTAAACCTTAAGTGAAGCATCTGAATCTAATACTGGACTCGCAGGAGAGGTTCAAATCATAGAATGTTAGAGTGTCAGTCCTCTTTTACTTAAGTCGGCATTGAGCCTTTTGTATTAAATTCGGATGCAATTTCTGTGTTTCATCGTCAATAATAAGGTGCAAGGTATACAGCATATCTGAAGTGAAGCATCGGAATCTAAAACTGGACTCACAGGAGAGGTTCAAATCATAGAACGTAAGAGTGTCAGTCGTCTTGTACTTCAGTCGGAATTGTGATATTTGTATTAAATTCGGATGCAATTTTTTGTGTTTCATCGTCAATTAGAAGTTCCAAGGGATACAGTAAACCTGAAGTGAAGCATCGGAATCTAAAACTGGACTCACAGGAGAGGTTTAAATCGTAGAAAGTTAGAGTGTCAGATCTCTTGTACTTAAGACGGCATAGTGCCCCTTGAATTTAATTCCGCTGCAATTTCTGTGTTTCATCGTCAATAAGAAGGTGCAAGGTATGCAGTAAACCTGAAGTGAAGCATCGGAATCTAAAACTGGACTCACAGGAGAGGTTCAAATCATAGAAAGTGAGAGTGTCTGTCATCTTTTACTTAAGTCGGCATTTTGCCTTTTGAATTTAATTCCGATGCAATTTCTGTGTTTCTTCGTCAATAAGAACGTCCAAGGAGTACAGTAAACCTGTATTGAAGCATCGAAATCTAAAACTGGACTCACAGGAGAGGTTCAAATCATAGAAAGTGAGAGTGTCAGTCCTCTTGTACGTAAGTCGACATTGTGCAATTTCTATTAAATTCGGATGCAACTTCTGTGTTTCATCGTCAATTGGAAGGTCCAAGGGATACAGTAAACCTGAAGTGAAGCATCGGAATCTAAAACTGGACTTACAGGAAAGGTTCAAACCATAGAAAGTTAGAGTGTCACTCCCCCTGTACTTAAGTCGGTGTTGTGAACTTTGTATTAAATGCGGATGCAATTTCTGTGTTTCATCGTCAATAAGAAGGTCCAAGGGATACAGTAGACCTGAAGTGGAGCATCGGAATCTAAAACTGGACTCACAGGAGAGGCTCAAATCATTGAAAGTGAGAGTGTCAATCCTCTTGTACTTAAGTCGGCATTGTGCCATTTGTATTAAATTCGGATGCGATTTCTGTGTTTAATCGTCAATAAGAAGATCCAATGGATACAGTAAACCTGAAGTGAAGCATCGGAATGTAAAACTGGACTCACAGGAGAGGTTCAAATCCTAGAAAGTTAGAGTGTCACTCCTCCTGCGCTTAAATCGGTATTGTGCCCTTTGTATTAAATTCGGATGCAATTTCTGTGTTTCATCGTCAATAAGAAGGTCCATGGGATACAGCACACCTGAAGTTAAGCATCAGAATCTAAAACTGGTCTCACCGGAGAGATTCAAATCATTGATAGTTTGAGTTTCACTCCTCCTGTACTTAAGTCGGTATTGTGCTCTTTGTATTAAATTCGGATGCTATTTCTGTGTTTCATCGTCAATAAGAAGGTCCAAGGGATACAGTAAACCTGAAGTTAAGCATCAGAATCAAAAACTGGTCTCACCGGAGAGATTCAAATCATAGAAAGTTAGAGTGTCACTCCTCCTGCACTTAAATCGGTATTGTGCCCTTTGTATTAAATTCGGATGCAAAATCTGTGTTTCGTCGTCAATATGAAGGTCCAAGGGATACAGTACACCTGAAGTGAAGCATCGGAATCTAAAACTGGACTCATAGGAGAGGTTCAAATCATAGAATGTTAGAGTGTCACTCCTGTTGTACTTAAGTCGGTATTGTGCCTTTTGTATTAAATTCGGATGCAATTTCTGTGTTTCATCGTCAATAAGAAGGTCCAAGGGATACAGTAAACCTTAAGTGAAGCATCGGAATCTAAAACTGGACTCGCAGGAGAGGTTCAAATCATAGAATGTTAGAGTGTCAGTCCTCTTTTACTTAAGTCGGCATTGTGGCTTTTGTATTAAATTCGAATGCAATTTCTGTGTTTCATCGTCAATAAGAAGGTCCGAGGGATACAGTGAACCTGAAGTGATGCATCGGAATCGAAAACTGGACTCACAGGAGAGGTTCAAATCATAGAAAGTAAGAGTGTCAATCCTTTTTCACTTCAGTCGGCATTGTGCCTTCTGTATTAAATTCGGATGCAATTTCTGTGTTTCATTGTCAATAAGAAGGTCCAAGGGATACAGTAAATCTGAAGTGAAGCATCGGAATCTAAAACTGGACTCACAGGAGAGGTTCAAATCATAGAAAGAGAGAGTGTCAGTCCTCTTGTACTTAAGTCGGCATTGTGCCTTTTGTATTAAATTCGTATGCAATTTCTGTGTTTCATCGTCAAGAAGAAGGTCCAAGGGATACAGTAAACCTGAAATGAAGCATTGGAATCTAAAACTGGACTCACAGGATAGGTTCAAATCATAGAAAGTTAGAGAGTCAGTCCTCTTGCACTTAAGTCGGCATTGTGCCTTTTGAATTTAATTCCGATGCAATTTCTGTGTTTCATCGTCAATAAGAAAGTGCAAGGTATGCAATAAACCTCAAGTGAAGCATCGGAATCTAAATCTGGACTCACAGGAGCGGTTCAAATCAAAGAAAGTGAGAGTGTCAGTCCTTTTGTACTTATGTCGGCATTATGCCATTTGTATTAAATTCGGATGCAATATCTGTGTTTCATCGTCAATAAGAAGGTCCAAGGGATGCAGTAAACCTGAAGTGAAGCATCGGAATCTAAAACTGGACTCACAGGAGAGATTCAAATCATAGTAGGTTAGAGTGTCACTCCTCTTGTACTTAAGTCGGTATTGTGCCGTTTGTATTAAATTCGGATGCAATTTCTATGTTTCATCGTCAATAAGAAGGTCCAAGGGATACAGTAAACCTTAAGTGAATCATCTGAATCTAAAACTGGACTCGCAGGAGAGGTTCAAATCATAGAATGTTCGAGTGTCAGTCCTCTTTTACTTAAGTCGGCATTGATCTTCTGTATTAAATTCGGATGCAATTTCTGTGTTTCATCGTCAATAATGAGGTGCAAGATATACGGTAAACCTGAAGAGAAGCATCGGAATCTAAAACTGGACTCACAGGAGAGGTTCAAATCTTAGAAAGTTAGAGTGTCAGTCCTCTTGTACTTAAGTCGCCATTGTGCCTTTTGAATTTAATTCCCATGCAATTTCTGTGTTTCATCGTCAATAAGAAGGTGCAAGATATGCAGTAAACCTGAAGTGAAGCGTCGGAATCTAAAACTGGACTCACAGGAGAGGTTCAAATCATAGAAAGTGAGAGTGTCAGTCCTCTTTTACTTAAGCCGGCATTTTGCCTTTTGAATTTAATTCCGATTCAATTTCTGTCTTTCATCGTCAAAAAGAATGTCCAAGGTATACAGTAAACCTGAAGTGAAGCATCGGAATCTAAAACTGGACTCACAGGAGAGGTTCAAATCATAGAAAGTGAGAGTGTCAGTCCTCTTGTACTTAAGTCGGCATTATGCCATTTGTATTAAATTCGGAAGCAATATCTGTGTTTCATCGTCAATAAGAAGGTCCAAGAGATGCAGTAAACCTGAAGTGAAGCATCGGAATCTAAAACTGGACTCACAGGAGAGATTCAAATCATAGAAGGTTAGTGTGCCACTCCTCTTGTACTTAAGTCGGTATTGTGCCTTTTGCATTAAATTCGGGTGCAATTTCTGTGTTTCATCGTCAATAAGAAGGTCCAAGGGATACAGTAAACCTTAAGTGAAGCATCTGAATCTAATACTGGACTCGCCGGAGAGGTTCAAATCATAGAATGTTAGAGTGTCAGTCCTGTTTTACTTAAGTCGGCATTGAGCCTTTTGTATTAAATTCGGATGCAATTTCTGTGTTTCATCGTCAATAATAAGGTGCAAGGTATACAGTATATCTGAAGTGAAGCATCGGAATCTAAAACTGGACTCACAGGAGAGGTTCAAATCATAGAAAGTAAGAGTGTCAGTCGTCTTGTACTTCAGTCGGAATTGTGATATTTGTATTAAATTCGGATGCAATTTTTGTGTTTCATCGTCAATTAGAAGTTCCAAGGGATACAGTAAACCTGAAGTGAAGCATCGGAATCTAAATTTGGACTCACAGGAGAGGTTTAAATCGTAGAAAGTTAGAGTGTCAGATCTCTTGTACTTAAGACGGCATAGTGCCCCTTGAATTTAATTCCGCTGCAATTTCTGTGTTTCATCGTCAATAAGAAGGTGCAAGGTATGCAGTAAACCTGAAGTGAAGCATCGGAATCTAAAACTGGACTCACAGGAGAGGTTCAAATCATAGAAAGTGAGAGTGTCTGTCATCTTTTACTTAAGTCGGCATTTTGCCTTTTGAATTTAATTCCGATGCAATTTCTGTGTTTCTTCGTCAATAAGAAGGTCCAAGGTGTACAGTAAACCTGAATTGAAGCATCGAAATCTAAAACTGGACTCACAGGAGAGGTTCAAATCATAGAAAGTGAGAGTGGCAGTCCTCTTGTACGTAAGTCGACATTGTGCAATTTCTATTAAATTCGGATGCAATTTCTGTGTTTCATCGTCAATTGGAAGGTCCAAGGGATACAGTAAACCTGAAGTGAAGCATCGGAATCTAAAACTGGACTTACAGGAAAGGTTCAAACCATAGAAAGTTAGAGTGTCACTCCCCCTGTACTTAAGTCGGTGTTGTGAATTTTATATTAAATGCGGATGCAATTTCTGTGTTTCATCGTCAATAAGAAGGTCCAAGGGATACAGTAGACCTGAAGTGGAGCATCGGAATCTAAAACTGGACTCACAGGAGTGGCTCAAATCATTGAAAGTGAGAGTGTCAATCCTCTTGTACTTAAGTCGGCATTGTGCCATTTGTATTAAATTCGGATGCGATTTCTGTGTTTAATCGTCAATAAGAAGATCCAATGGATACAGTAAACCTGAAGTGAAGCATCGGAATGTAAAACTGGACTCACAGGAGAGGTTCAAATCCTAGAAAGTTAGAGTGTCACTCCTCCTGCGCTTAAATCGGTATTGTGCCCTTTGTATTAAATTCGGATGCAATTTCTGTGTTTCATCGTCAATAAGAAGGTCCAAGGGATACAGCAAACCTGAAGTTAAGCATCAGAATCTAAAACTGGTCTCACCGGAGAGATTCAAATCATTGAAAGTTTGAGTTTCACTCCTCCTGTACTTAAGTCGGTATTGTGCTCTTTGTATTAAATTCGGATGGTATTTCTGTGTTTCATCGTCAATAAGAAGGTCCAAGGGATACAGTAAACCTGAAGTTAAGCATCAGAATCAAAAACTGGTCTCACCGGAGAGATTCAAATCATAGAAAGTTAGAGTGTCACTCCCCCTGCACTTAAATCGGTATTGTGCCCTTTGTATTAAATTCGGATGCAAAATCTGTGTTTCATCGTCAATATGAAGGTCCAAGGGATACAGTACACCTGAAGTGAAGCATCGGAATCTAAAACTGGACTCATAGGAGAGGTTCAAATCATAGAATGTTAGAGTGTCACTCCTGTTGTACTTAAGTCGGTAATTTGCCTTTTGTATTAAATTCGGATGCAATTTCTGTGTTTCATCGTCAATAAGAAGGTCCAAGGGATACAGTAAACCCTAAGTGAAGCATCAGAATCTAAAACTGGACTCGCAGGAGAGGTTCAAATCATAGAAAGTAAGAGTGTCAATCCTTTTTCACTTCAATCGGCATTGTGCTTTCTGTATTAAATTCGGATGCAATTTCTGTGTTTCATCGTCAAGAAGAAGGTCCAAGGTATACAGTAAACCTGAAATGAAGCATTGGAATCTAAAACTGGACTCACAGGAGAGGTTCAAATCTTAGAAAGTTAGAGTGTCAGTCCTCTTGTACTTAAGTCGCCATTGTGCCTTTTGAATTTAATTCCGATGCAATTTCTGTGTTTCATCGTCAATAAGAAGGTGCAAGATATGCAGTAAACCTGAAGTGAAGCGTCGGAATCTAAAACTGGACTCACAGGAGAGGTTCAAATCATAGAAAGTGAGAGTGTCAGTCCTCTTTTACTTAAGCCGGCATTTTGCCTTTTGAATTTAATTCCGATTCAATTTCTGTCTTTCATCGTCAAAAAGAATGTCCAAGGGATACAGTAAACCTGAAGTGAAGCATCGGAATCTAAAACTGGACTCACAGGAGAGGTTCAAATCATAGAAAGTGAGAGTGTCAGTCCTCTTGTACTTAAGTCGGCATTATGCCATTTGTATTAAATTCGGAAGCAATATCTGTGTTTCATCGTCAATAAGAAGGTCCAAGAGATGCAGTAAACCTAAATTGAAGCATCGGAATCTAAAACTGGACTCACAGGAGAGATTCAAATCATAGAAGGTTAGAGTGTCACTCCTCTTGTACTTAAGTCGGTATTGTGCCTTTTGTATTAAATTCGGATGCAATTTCTGTGTTTCATCGTCAATAAGAAGGTCCAAGGGATACAGTAAACCTTAAGTGAAGCATCTGAATCTAATACTGGACTCGCAGGAGAGGTTCAAATCATAGAATGTTAGAGTGTCAGTCCTCTTTTACTTAAGTCGGCATTGAGCCTTTTGTATTAAAATCGCATGCAATTTCTGTGTTTCATCGTCAATAATAAGGTGCTAGGTATACAGTATATCTGAAGTGAAGCATCGGAATCTAAAACTGGACTCACAGGAGAGGTTCAAATCATAGAAAGTAAGAGTGTCAGTCGTCTTGTACTTCAGTCGGCATTGTGATATTTGTATTAAATTCGGATGCAATTTTTTGTGTTTCATCGTCAATTAGAAGTTCCAAGGGATACAGTAAACCTGAAGTGAAGCATAGGAATCTAAAACTGGACTCACAGGAGAGGTTCGAATGATAGAAAGTTAGAGTGTCAGTCCTCTTGCACTTAAGTCGGCATTGTGCCTTTTTAATTTAATTCCGATGCAATTTCTGTGTTTCATCGTCAATAAGAAGGTGCAAGGTATACAGTAAACCTGAAGTGAAGCATCCGAATCTAAAACTGGACTCACAGGAGAGGTTCAAATCATAGAAAGTGAGAGTGTCAGTCCTTTTTTACTTCAGTCGGCATTGTGCCCTCTGTATTACATTCGGATGCAATTTCTGTGTTTCATCGTCAATATGAAGGTCCAAGGGATTCAGTAAATCTGAAGTGAAGCAGCGGAATCTAAAACCGGACTCACAGGAGAGGTTCAAATAATAGAAAGTGAGAGTGTCAGTCATCTTGTACTTAAGTCGGCATTGTGCCTTTTGTATTAAATTCGGATGCAATTTCTGTGTTTCATCGTCAATAAGAAGGTGCAAGGTATGCAGTAACACTGAAGTGAAGCATCGTAATCTAAAACTGGACTCACAGCAGAGGTTCAAGTCATAGAAAGTGGGAGTGTAAGTCCTCTTGTACTTAAGTCGACATTGTGCCATTTGTATTAAATTCGGATGCAATTTCTGTGTTTCATCGTTAATAAGAAGGTCTAAGGGATACAGTAAACCTGAAGTTAAGCATCGGAATCTAAAACTGGACTCACAGGAGAGGTTCAAATCATAGAAAGTTAGAGTTTCAATCCTCGTGTACTTAAGTCGGTATTGTTCCCTTTGTATTAAATTCGGATGCTATTTCTGTGTTTCAATGTCAATAAGAAGGTCCAAGGGATACAGTAAACCTGAAGTTAAGCATCGGAATCTAAAACTGGTCTCACCGGAGAGATTCAAATCATAGAAAGTTTGAGTTTCACTCCTCCTGTACTTAAGTCGGTATTGTGCCCTTTGTATTAAATTCGGATGCAAAATCTGTGTTTCATCGTCAATAAGAAGGTCTAAGGGATACAGTAAACCTGAAGTGAAGCATCGGAATCTAAAACTGGACTCATAGGAGAGGTTCAAATAATAGAATGTTAGAGTGTCTCTCCTCTTGTACTTAATTCGGTATTGTGCCTTTTGTATTAAATTCGGATGCAATTTCTGTGTTTCATCGTCAATAAGAAGGTCCAAGGGATACAGTAAACCTTAAGTGAAGCATCGGAATCTAAAACTGGACTCGCAGGAGAGGTTCAAATCATTGAATGTTAGAGTGTCAGTCCTCTTTTACTTAAGTCGGCATTGTGGGTTTTGTATTAAATTTGAATGCAATTTCTGTGTTTCATCGTCAATTAGAAGGTCCGAGGGATACAGTGAACCAGTGAACCTGAAGTGAAGCATCGGAATCGAAAACTGGACTCACAGGAGAGGTTCAAATCATAGAAAGTGAGAGTGTCAATCCTTTTTTACTTCAGTCGGCATTGTGCCTTCTGTATTAAATTCGGATGCAATTTCTGTGTTTCATCGTCAACAAAAAGGTCCAAGGGGTACAGTAAACCTGAAGTGAAGCATCGTAATCTAAAACTGGACTCACAGGAGAGGTTCAAGTCATAGAAAGTGAGAGTGTCAGTCCTCTTTTACTTAAGCCGGCATTTTGCATTTTGAATTTAATTCCGATTCAATTTCTGTCCTTCATCGTCAAAAAGAATGTCCAAGGGATACAGTAAACCTGAAGTGAAGCATCGGAATCTAATACTGGACTCACAGGAGAGGTTCAAATCATAGAAAGTTAGAGTGTCAGTCCTCTTGTACTTAAGTCGGCATTATGCCATTTGTATTAAATTCGGAAGCAATATCTTTGTTTCATCGTCAATAAGAAGGTCCAAGGGATGCAGTAAACCTAAAGTGAAGCATCGGAATTTAAAACTGGACTCACAGGAGAGATTCAAATCATAGAAGGTTAGAGTGTCACTCCTCTTGTACTTAAGTCGGTATTGTGCCTTTTGTATTAAATTCGGATGCAATTTCGGTGTTTCATCGTCAATAAGAAGGTCCAAGGGATACAGTAAACCTTAAGTGAAGCATCTGAATCTAAAACTGGACTCGCAGGAGAGGTTCAAATCATAGAATGTTAGAGTGTCAGTCCTCTTTTACTTAAGTCGGTATTGATCCTTTGTATTAAATTCGGATGCAATTTCTGAGTTTCATCGTTAATATTAAGGTGCAAGATATACGGTAAACCTGAAGTGAAGCATCGGAATCTAAAACTGGACTCACAGGAGAGGTTCAAATCACAGAAAGTGAGAGTGTCAGTCCTCTTGTACTTATGTCGGCATTATACCATTTGTATTAAATTCGGATGCTATATCTGTGTTTCATCGTCAATAAGAAGGTCCAAGGGATGCAGTAAACCTGAAGTGAAGCATCGGAATCTAAAACTGGACTCATAGGAGAGGTTCAAATAATAGAATGTTAGAGTGTCAGTCCTCTTTTACTTAAGTCGGCATTGAGCCTTTTGTATTAAATTCGGATGCAATTTCTGTGTATCATCGTCAATAAGAAGGTCCAAGGGATACAGCAAACCTGAAGTGAAGCATCGGAATATAAAACTGGACTCACTGGGAGGTTCGAATCATAGAAAGTTAGAGTGTCAGTCCTCTTACACTTAAGTCGGCATTCTGCCTTTTGAATTTAATTCCGATGCAATTTCTGTGTTTCATCGTCAATAAGAAGGTGCAAGGTATGCAGTAACACTGAAGTGAAGCATCGGAATCTAAATTTGGACTCATAGCAGAGGTTCAAGTCATAGAAAGTGAGAGTGTAAGTCCTCTTGTACTTAAGTCGACATTGTGCCATTTGTATTAAATTTGGATGCAATTTCTGTGTTTCATCGTTAATAAGAGGGTCTAAGGGATACAGTAAACCTGAAGTTAAGCATCGGAATCTAAAACTGGACTCACAGGAGAGGTTCAAATCATAGAAAGTTAGAGTTTCACTCCTCGTGTACTTAAGTCGGTATTGTTCCCTTTGTATTAAATTCGGATGCTATTTCTGTGTTTCAATGTCAATAAGAAGGTCCAAGGGATACAGTAAACCTGAAGTTAAGCATCGGAATCTAAAACTGGTCTCACCGGAGAGATTCAAATCATAGAAAGTTTGAGTTTCACTCCTCCTGTACTTAAGTCGGTATTGTGCCCTTTGTATTAAATTCGGATGCAAAATCTGTGTTTCATCGTCAATAAGAAGGTCTAAGGGATACAGTAAACCTGAAGTGAAGCATCGGAATCTAAAACTGGACTCATAGGAGAGGTTCAAATAATAGAATGTTAGAGTGTCTCTCCTCTTGTACTTAATTCGGTATTGTGCCTTTTGTATTAAATTCGGATGCAATTTCTGTGTTTCATCGTCAATAAGAAGGTCCAAGGGATACAGTAAACCTTAAGTGAAGCATCGGAATCTAAAACTGGACTCGCAGGAGAGGTTCAAATCATTGAATGTTAGAGTGTCAGTCCTCTTTTACTTAAGTCGGCATTGTGGGTTTTGTATTAAATTTGCATGCAATTTCTGTGTTTCATCGTCAATAAGAAGGTCCGAGGGATACAGTGAACCAGTGAACCTGAAGTGAAGCATCGGAATCGAAAACTGGACTCACAGGAGAGGTTCAAATCATAGAAAGTGAGAGTGTCAATCCTTTTTTACTTCAGTCGGCATTGTGCCTTCTGTATTAAATTCGGATGCAATTTCTGTGTTTCATCGTCAACAAAAAGGTCCAAGGGGTACAGTAAATCTGAAGTGAAGCATCGTAATCTAAAACTGGACTCACAGGAGAGGTTCAAGTCATAGAAAGTGAGAGTGTCAGTCCTCTTTTACTTAAGCCGGCATTTTGCATTTTGAATTTAATTCCGATTCAATTTCTGTCCTTCATCGTCAAAAAGAATGTCCAAGGGATACAGTAAACCTGAAGTGAAGCATCGGAATCTAATACTGGACTCACAGGAGAGGTTCAAATCATAGAAAGTTAGAGTGTCAGTCCTCTTGTACTTAGGTCGGCATTGTGCCATTTGTATTAAATTCGGAAGCAATATCTTTGTTTCATCGTCATTAAGAAGGTCCAAGGGATGCAGTAAACCTAAAGTGAAGCATCGGAATCTAAAACTGGACTCACAGGAGAGATTCAAATCATAGAAGGTTAGAGTGTCACTCCTCTTGTACTTAAGTCGGTATTGTGCCTTTTGTATTAAATTCGGATGCAATTTCGGTGTTTCATCGTCAATAAGAAGGTCCAAGGGATACAGTAAACCTTAAGTGAAGCATCTGAATCTAAAAGTGGACTCGCAGGAGAGGTTCAAATCATAGAATGTTAGAGTGTCAGTCCTCTTTTACTTATGTTGGTATTGATCCTTTGTATTAAATTCGGATGCAATTTCTGAGTTTCATCGTCAATATTAATGTGCAAGATATACGGTAAACCTGAAGTGAAGCATCGGAATCTAAAACTGGACTCACAGGAGAGGTTCAAATCATAGAAAGTAAGAGTGTCAGTCCTCTTGTACTTATGTCGGCATTATGCCATTTGTATTAAATTCGGATGCTATATCTGTGTTTCATCGTCAATAAGAAGGTCCAAGGGATGCAGTAAACCTGAAGTGAAGCATCGGAATCTAAAACTGGACTCACAGGAGAGATTCAAATCATAGAAGGTTAGAGTGTCACTCCTCTTGTACTTAAGTCGGTATTGTGCCTTTTGTATTAATTTCGGATGCAATTTCTGTGTTTCATCGTCAATAAGAAGGTCCAAGGGATACAGTAAACCTTAAGTGAAGCATCTGAATCTAAAACTGGACTCGCAGGAGAGATTCAAATCATAGAAGGTTAGAGTGTCACTCCTCTTGTACTTAAGTCGGTATTGTGCCTTGTGAATTTAATTCCGATGCAATTTCTGTCTTTCATCGTCAAAAAGAAGGTGCAAGGTATACAGTATACCTGAAGTGAAGCATCGGAATCTAAAACTGGACTCACAGGAGAGGTTCAAATCATAGAAAGTGAGAGTGTCAGTCCTTTTTTACTTCAGTCGGCATTGTGCCTTCTGTATTACAGTCGGATGCAATTTCTGTGTTTCATCGTCAATAAGAAGATCCAAGGGATACAGTTAATCTGAAGTGAAGCGTCGGAATCTAAAACTGGACTCACAGGAAAGGTTCAAGTCATAGAAAGTGAGAGTGTCAGTCCTCTTGTACTTAAGTCGGCATTGTGCCTTTTGTATTAAATTCGGATGCAATTTCTGTGTTTCATCGTCAATAAGAAGGTCCAAGGTGTACAGTGAACCAGAAGTGAAGCATCGGAATCTAAAACTGGACTCACAGGAGAGGTTCAAATCATAGAAAGTTAGAGTGTCAGTTCTCTTGTACTTAAGTCGGCATTTTGCCTTTTGAATTTAATTCCGATGCAACTTCTTTATTTCTTCGTCAATAAGAAGGTCCAAGGGGTACAGTAAACCTGAATTGAAGCATCGAAATATAAAACTGGACTCACAGGTGAGATTCAAATCATAGAAAGTGAGAGTGTCAGGTCTCTTGTACTTAAGTCGTCATTGTGCCTTTTGAATTTAATTCCGATGCAATTTCTGTGCTTCATCGTCAATAAGAAGGTGCAAGGTATGCAGTAACCCTGTAGTGAAGCATCGGAATCTGAAACTGGACTCACAGGAGAGGTTCAAATCATAGAAAGTTAGAGTGTCACTCCTCCTGCACTTAAATCGGTATATTGCCCCTTGTATTAAATTCGGCTGCAATTTCTGTGTTTCATCGTCAATAAGAAGGTCCAAGGGATACAGCAAACCTGAAGTGAAGCATCGGAATCTAAAACTTGACTCACTGGGCGGTTCGAATCATAGAAAGTTAGAGTGTCAGTCCTCTTGCACTTAAGTCGCCATTGTGCCTTTTGAATTTAATTCCGATGCAATTTCTGTGTTTCATCGTCAATAAGAAGGTGCAAGGTATTCAGTAACCCTGAAGTGAAGCATCGGAATCTGAAACTGGACTCACAGGAGAGGTTCAAATCATAGAAAGTGAGAGTGTAAGTCCTCTTGTACTTAAGTCCTCATTGTGCCTTTTGTATTAAATTCGGATGCAATATCTGTGTTTCATCGTCAATAAGAAGGTCCAAGGGATACAGTAGACCTGAAGTGAAGCATCGGAATCTAAAACGGGACTCACAGGAGAGGTTCAAATCATAGAGAGTTAGAGTGTCAGTTCTCTTGTACTTAAGTCGGCATTGTGCCTTCTGAATTAAATTCGCATGCAATTTCTGTGTTTCATCGTAAAGAAGAAGGTCCAAGGGGTACAGTATAGCAGAACTGTAGCATCGAAATCTAAAACTGGACTCACAGGAGATGTTCAAATCATAGAAAGTGAGAGTGTCAGTCCTCTTGAACGAAAGTCGACATTGTGCCATTTGTATTACATTCGGATGCAATTTCTGTGTTTCATCGTCAAGAAGATTGTCCAAGGGATACAGTAAACCTGAAATGAAGCATCGGAATCTAAAACTGGACTCACAGGATAGGTTCAAATCATAGAAAGTTAGAGAGTCAGTCCTCTTGTACTTAAGTCGGCATTGTGCCTTTTGTATTAAATTCGGATGCAATTTCTGTGTTTCATCGTCAAGAAGAAGGTCCAAGGGATACAGTAAATCCGAAATGAAGCATCGGAATCTAAAACTGGACTCACAGGATAGGTTCAAATCATAGAAAGTTAGAGAGTCAGTCCTCTTGTTGTTAAGTCGGCATTGTGCCTTTTAAATTTAATTCCGATGCAATTTCTGTGTTTCATCGTCAATAAGAAAGTGCTAGGTATGCAATAAACCTCAAGTGAAGCATCGGAATCTAAATCTGGACTCACAGGAGTGTTTCAAAAGATAGAAAGTTAGAGTGTCAGTCCTCTTTTACTTAAGTCGGCATTGTGCCTATTGTATTAAATTCCGATGCAATTTCTGTGTTTCATCGTCAATAAGAAGGTGCAATGTGTACAGTAAACCTGAAGTGAAGCATCGGAATCTAAAACTGGACTCACAGGAGAGGTTCAAATCATAGAAAGTGAGAGTGTCAGTCCTTTTTTACTTCAGTCGGCATTGTGCCTTCTGTATTACAGTCGGATGCAATTTCTGTGTTTCATCGTCAATAAGAAGATCCAAGGGATACAGTTAATCTGAAGTGAAGCATCGGAATCTAAAACTGGACTCACAGGAGAGGTTCAAATCATAGAAAGTGAGAGTGTCAGTCCTCTTGTACTTAAGTCGGCATTGTGCCTTTTGTATTAAATTCGGATGCAATTTCTGTGTTTCATCGTCAATAAGAAGGTCCAAGGTGTACAGTAAACCAGAAGTGAACCATCGGAATCTAAAACTGGACTCACAGGAGAGGTTCAAATCATAGAAAGTTAGAGTGTCAGTTCTCTTGTACTTAAGTCGGCATTTTGCCTTTTGAATTTAATTCCGATGCAATTTCTTTATTTCTTCGTCAATAAGAAGGTCCAAGGGGTACAGTAAACCTGAATTGAAGCATCGAAATATGAAACTGGACTCACAGGAGAGATTCAAATCATAGAAAGTGAGAGTGTCAGGTCTCTTGTACTTAAGTCGTCATTGTGCCTTTTGAATTTAATTCCGATGCAATTTCTGTGCTTCATCGTCAATAAGAAGGTGCAAGGTATGCAGTAACCCTGTAGTGAAGCATCGGAACCTGAAACTAGACTCACAGGAGAGGTTCAAATCATAGAAAGTTAGAGTGTCACTCCTCCTGCACTTAAATCGGTATTGTGCCCTTTGTATTAAATTCGGCTGCAATTTCTGTGTTTCATCGTCAATAAGAAGGTCCAAGGGATACAGCAAACCTGAAGTGAAGCATCGGAATCTAAAACTTGACTCACTGGGTGGTTCGAATCATAGAAAGTTAGAGTGTCTGTCCTCTTGCACTTAAGTCGCCATTGTGCCTTTTGAATTTAATTCCGATGCAATTTCTGTGTTTCATCGTCAATAAGAAGGTGCAAGGTATGCAGTAACCCTGAAGTGAAGCATCGGAATCTGAAACTGGACTCACAGGAGAGGTTCAAATCATAGAAAGTGAGAGTGTAAGTCCTCTTGTACTTAAGTCGGCATTGTGCCTTTTGTATTAAATTCGGATGCAATATCTGTGTTTCATCGTCAATAAGAAGGTCCAAGGGATACAGTAAACCTGAAGTGAAGCATCGGAATCTAAAACGGGACTCACAGGAGAGGTTCAAATCATAGAAAGTTAGAGTGTCAGTTCTCTTGTACTTAAGTCAGCATTGTGCCTTTTGAATTAAATTCGCATGCAATTTCTGTGTTTCATCGTAAAGAAGAAAGTCCAAGGGATACAGTAAACCTGAAATGAAGCATCGGAATCTAAAACTGGACTCACAGGATAGGTTCAAATCATAGAATGTTAGAGAGTCAGTCCTCTTGTACTTAAGTCGGCATTGTGCCTTTTGTATTAAATTCGGATGCAATTTCTGTGTTTCATCGTCAAGAAGAAGGTCCAAGGGATACAGTAAACCCGAAATGAAGCATCGGAATCTAAGACTGGACTCACAGGATAGGTTCAAAACATAGAAAGTTAGAGAGTCAGTCCTCTTGTAGTTAAGTCGGCATTGTGCCTTTTAAATTTAATTCCGATGCAATTTCTGTGTTTCATCGTCAATAAGAAGGTGCAAGGTATGCAGTAACCCTGTAGTGAAGCATCGGAATCTGAAACTGGACTCACAGGAGAGGTTCAAATCATAGAAAGTTAGAGTGTCACTCCTCCTGCACTTAAATCGGTATATTGCCCCTTGTATTAAATTCGGCTGCAATTTCTGTGTTTCATCGTCAATAAGAAGGTCCAAGGGATACAGTAAACCTTAAGTGAAGCATCTGAATCTAAAACTGGACTCGCAGGAGAGGTTCAAATCATAGAATGTTAGAGTGTCAGTCCTCTTTTACTTAAGTCGGTATTGATCCTTTGTATTAAATTCGGATGCAATTTCTGAGTTTCATCGTCAATATTAAGGTGCAAGATATACGGTAAACCTGAAGTGAAGCATCGGAATCTAAAACTGGACTCACAGGAGAGGTTCAAATCATAGAAAGTGAGAGTGTCAGTCCTCTTGTACTTATGTCGGCATTATACCATTTGTATTAAATTCGGATGCTATATCTGTGTTTCATCGTCAATAAGTAGGTCCAAGGGATGCAGTAAACCTGAAGTGAAGCATCGGAATCTAAAACTGGACTCACAGGAGAGATTCAAATCATAGAAGGTTAGAGTGTCACTCCTCTTGTACTTAAGTCGGTATTGTGCCTTTTGTATTAAATTCGGATGCAATTTCTGTGTTTCATCGTCAATAAGAAGGTCCAAGGGATACAGTAAACCTTAAGTGAAGCATCTGAATCTAATACTGGACTCGCAGGAGATGTTCAAATCATAGAATGTTAGAGTGTCAGTCCTCTTTTACTTAAGTCGGCATTGAGCCTTTTGTATTAAATTCGGATGCAATTTCTGTGTATCATCGTCAATAAGAAGGTCCAAGGGATACAGCAAACCTGAAGTGAAGCATCGGAATATAAAACTGGACTCACTGGGAGGTTCGAATCATAGAAAGTTAGAGTGTCAGTCCTCTTACACTTAAGTCGGCATTCTGCCTTTTGAATTTAATTCCGATGCAATTTCTGTGTTTCATCGTCAATAAGAAGGTGCAAGGTATGCAGTAACACTGAAGTGAAGCATCGGAATCTAAAACTGGACTCACAGCAGAGGTTCAAGTCATAGAAAGTGAGAGTGTAAGTCCTCTTGTACTTAAGTCGACATTGTGCCATTTGTATTAAATTTGGATGCAATTTCTGTGTTTCATCGTTAATAAGAAGGTGTAAGGGATATAGTAAACCTGAAGTTAAGCATCGGAATCTAAAACTGGACTCACAGGAGAGGTTCAAATCATAGAAAGTTAGAGTTTCACTCCTCGTGTACTTAAGTCGGTATTGTTCCCTTTGTATTAAATTCGGATGCTATTTCTGTGTTTCAATGTCAATAAGAAGGTCCAAGGGATACAGTAAACCTGAAGTTAAGCATCGGAAACTAAAACTGGTCTCACCGGAGAGATTCAAATCATAGAAAGTTTGAGTTTCACTCCTCCTGTACTTAAGTCGGTATTGTGCCCTTTGTATTAAATTCGGATGCAAAATCTGTGTTTCATCGTCAATAAGAAGGTCTAAGGGATACAGTAAACCTGAAGTGAAGCATCGGAATCTAAAACTGGACTCATAGGAGAGGTTCAAATAATAGTATGTTAGAGTGTCTCTCCTCTTGTACTTAATTCGGTATTGTGCCTTTTGTATTAAATTCGGATGCAATTTCTGTGTTTCATCGTCAATAAGAAGGTCCAAGGGATACAGTAAACCTTAAGTGAAGCATCGGAATCTAAAACTGGACTCGCAGGAGAGGTTCAAATCATTGAATGTTAGAGTGTCAGTCCTCTTTTACTTAAGTCGGCATTGTGGGTTTTGTATTAAATTTGCATGCAATTTCTGTGTTTCATCGTCAATAAGAAGGTCCGAGGGATACAGTGAACCAGTGAACCTGAAGTGAAGCATCGGAATCGAAAACTGGACTCACAGGAGAGGTTCAAATCATAGAAAGTGAGAGTGTCAATCCTTTTTTACTTCAGTCGGCATTGTGCCTTCTGTATTAAATTCGGATGCAATTTCTGTGTTTCATCGTCAACAAAAAGGTCCAAGGGGTACAGTAAATCTGAAGTGAAGCATTGTAATCTAAAACTGGACTCACAGGAGAGGTTCAAGTCATAGAAAGTGAGAGTGTCAGTCCTCTTTTACTTAAGCCGGCATTTTGCATTTTGAATTTAATTCCGATTCAATTTCTGTCCTTCATCGTCAAAAAGAATGTCCAAGGGATACAGTAAACCTGAAGTGAAGCATCGGAATCTAATACTGGACTCACAGGAGAGGTTCAAATCATAGAAAGTTAGAGTGTCAGTCCTCTTGTACTTAGGTCGGCATTGTGCCATTTGTATTAAATTCGGAAGCAATATCTTTGTTTCATCGTCATTAAGAAGGTCCAAGGGATGCAGTAAACCTAAAGTGAAGCATCGGAATCTAAAACTGGACTCACAGGAGAGATTCAAATCATAGAAGGTTAGAGTGTCACTCCTCTTGTACTTAAGTCGGTATTGTGCCTTTTGTATTAAATTCGGATGCAATTTCGGTGTTTCATCGTCAATAAGAAGGTCCAAGGGATACAGTAAACCTTAAGTGAAGCATCTGAATCTAAAAGTGGACTCGCAGGAGAGGTTCAAATCATAGAATGTTAGAGTGTCAGTCCTCTTTTACTTAAGTTGGTATTGATCCTTTGTATTAAATTCGGATGCAATTTCTGAGTTTCATCGTCAATATTAATGTGCAAGATATACGGTAAACCTGAAGTGAAGCATCGGAATCTAAAACTGGACTCACAGGAGAGGTTCAAATCA
This sequence comes from Schistocerca serialis cubense, assembly GCF_023864345.2. Lineage (NCBI taxonomy): Eukaryota > Metazoa > Arthropoda > Insecta > Orthoptera > Acrididae > Schistocerca > Schistocerca serialis. The sequence continues at coordinate 19,419,832 of NC_064648.1, forward strand.
TAGAAAGTGAGAGTGTCAGTCCTCTTGTACTTATGTCGGCATTATGCCATTTGTATTAAATTCGGATGCTATATCTGTGTTTCATCGTCAATAAGAAGGTCCAAGGGATGCAGTAAACCTGAAGTGAAGCATCGGAATCTAAAACTGGACTCACAGGAGAGATTCAAATCATAGAAGGTTAGAGTGTCACTCCTCTTGTACTTAAGTCGGTATTGTGCCTTTTGTATTAAATTCGGATGCAATTTCTGTGTTTCATCGTCAATAAAAAGGTCCAAGGGATACAGTAAACCTTAAGTGAAGCATCTGAATCAAATACTGGTCTCGCAGGAGATGTTCAAATCATAGAGTGTTAGAGTGTCAGTCCTCTTTTACTTAAGTCGGCATTGAGCCTTTTGTATTAAATTCGGATGCAATTTCTGTGTTTCATCGTCAATAATAAGGTGCAAGGTATACAGTATATCTGAAGTGAAGCATCGGAATCTAAAACTGGACTCACAGGAGAGGTTCAAATCATAGAAAGTAAGAGTGTCAGTCCTCTTGTACTTATGTCGGCATTATGCCATTTGTATTAAATTCGGATGCTATATCTGTGTTTCATCGTCAATAAGAAGGTCCAAGGGATGCAGTAAACCTGAAGTGAAGCATCGGAATCTAAAACTGGACTCACAGGAGAGATTCAAATCATAGAAGGTTAGAGTGTCACTCCTCTTGTACTTAAGTCGGTATTGTGCCTTTTGTATTAATTTCGGATGCAATTTCTGTGTTTCATCGTCAATAAGAAGGTCCAAGGGATACAGTAAACCTTAAGTGAAGCATCTGAATCTAAAACTGGACTCGCAGGAGAGATTCAAATCATAGAAGGTTAGAGTGTCACTCCTCTTGTACTTAAGTCGGTATTGTGCCTTGTGAATTTAATTCCGATGCAATTTCTGTCTTTCATCGTCAAAAAGAAGGTGCAAGGTATACAGTATACCTGAAGTGAAGCATCGGAATCTAAAACTGGACTCACAGGAGAGGTTCAAATCATAGAAAGTGAGAGTGTCAGTCCTTTTTTACTTCAGTCGGCATTGTGCCTTCTGTATTACAGTCGGATGCAATTTCTGTGTTTCATCGTCAATAAGAAGATCCAAGGGATACAGTTAATCTGAAGTGAAGCATCGGAATCTAAAACTGGACTCACAGGAAAGGTTCAAGTCATAGAAAGTGAGAGTGTCAGTCCTCTTGTACTTAAGTCGGCATTGTGCCTTTTGTATTAAATTCGGATGCAATTTCTGTGTTTCATCGTCAATAAGAAGGTCCAAGGTGTACAGTGAACCAGAAGTGAAGCATCGGAATCTAAAACTGGACTCACAGGAGAGGTTCAAATCATAGAAAGTTAGAGTGTCAGTTCTCTTGTACTTAAGTCGGCATTTTGCCTTTTGAATTTAATTCCGATGCAACTTCTTTATTTCTTCGTCAATAAGAAGGTCCAAGGGGTACAGTAAACCTGAATTGAAGCATCGAAATATAAAACTGGACACACAGGAGAGATTCAAATCATAGAAAGTGAGAGTGTCAGGTCTCTTGTACTTAAGTCGTCATTGTGCCTTTTGAATTTAATTCCGATGCAATTTCTGTGCTTCATCGTCAATAAGAAGGTGCAAGGTATGCAGTAACCCTGTAGTGAAGCATCGGAATCTGAAACTGGACTCACAGGAGAGGTTCAAATCATAGAAAGTTAGAGTGTCACTCCTCCTGCACTTAAATCGGTATATTGCCCCTTGTATTAAATTCGGCTGCAATTTCTGTGTTTCATCGTCAATAAGAAGGTCCAAGGGATACAGCAAACCTGAAGTGAAGCATCGGAATCTAAAACTTGACTCACTGGGCGGTTCGAATCATAGAAAGTTAGAGTGTCAGTCCTCTTGCACTTAAGTCGCCATTGTGCCTTTTGAATTTAATTCCGATGCAATTTCTGTGTTTCATCGTCAATAAGAAGGTGCAAGGTATTCAGTAACCCTGAAGTGAAGCATCGGAATCTGAAACTGGACTCACAGGAGAGGTTCAAATCATAGAAAGTGAGAGTGTAAGTCCTCTTGTACTTAAGTCCTCATTGTGCCTTTTGTATTAAATTCGGATGCAATATCTGTGTTTCATCGTCAATAAGAAGGTCCAAGGGATACAGTAGACCTGAAGTGAAGCATCGGAATCTAAAACGGGACTCACAGGAGAGGTTCAAATCATAGAGAGTTAGAGTGTCAGTTCTCTTGTACTTAAGTCGGCATTGTGCCTTTTGTATTAAATTCGGATGCAATTTCTGTGTTTCATCGTCAAGAAGAAGGTCCAAGGGATACAGTAAATCCGAAATGAAGCATCGGAATCTAAAACTGGACTCACAGGATAGGTTCAAATCATAGAAAGTTAGAGAGTCAGTCCTCTTGTTGTTAAGTCGGCATTGTGCCTTTTAAATTTAATTCCGATGCAATTTCTGTGTTTCATCGTCAATAAGAAAGTGCTAGGTATGCAATAAACCTCAAGTGAAGCATCGGAATCTAAATCTGGACTCACAGGAGTGTTTCAAAAGATAGAAAGTTAGAGTGTCAGTCCTCTTTTACTTAAGTCGGCATTGTGCCTATTGTATTAAATTCCGATGCAATTTCTGTGTTTCATCGTCAATAAGAAGGTGCAATGTGTACAGTAAACCTGAAGTGAAGCATCGGAATCTAAAACTGGACTCACAGGAGAGGTTCAAATCATAGAAAGTGAGAGTGTCAGTCCTTTTTTACTTCAGTCGGCATTGTGCCTTCTGTATTACAGTCGGATGCAATTTCTGTGTTTCATCGTCAATAAGAAGATCCAAGGGATACAGTTAATCTGAAGTGAAGCATCGGAATCTAAAACTGGACTCACAGGAGAGGTTCAAATCATAGAAAGTGAGAGTGTCAGTCCTCTTGTACTTAAGTCGGCATTGTGCGTTTTGTATTAAATTCGGATGCAATTTCTGTGTTTCATCGTCAATAAGAAGGTCCAAGGTGTACAGTAAACCAGAAGTGAACCATCGGAATCTAAAACTGGACTCACAGGAGAGGTTCAAATCATAGAAAGTTAGAGTGTCAGTTCTCTTGTACTTAAGTCGGCATTTTGCCTTTTGAATTTATTTCCGATGCAATTTCTTTATTTCTTCGTCAATAAGAAGGTCCAATTGGTACAGTAAACCTGAATTGAAGCATCGAAATATGAAACTGGACTCACAGGAGAGATTCAAATCATAGAAAGTGAGAGTGTCAGGTCTCTTGTACTTAAGTCGTCATTGTGCCTTTTGAATTTAATTCCGATGCAATTTCTGTGCTTCATCGTCAATAAGAAGGTGCAAGGTATGCAGTAACCCTGTAGTGAAGCATCGGAACCTGAAACTAGACTCACAGGAGAGGTTCAAATCATAGAAAGTTAGAGTGTCACTCCTCCTGCACTTAAATCGGTATTGTGCCCTTTGTATTAAATTCGGCTGCAATTTCTGTGTTTCATCGTCAATAAGAAGGTCCAAGGGATACAGCAAACCTGAAGTGAAGCATCGGAATCTAAAACTTGACTCACTGGGTGGTTCGAATCATAGAAAGTTAGAGTGTCTGTCCTCTTGCACTTAAGTCGCCATTGTGCCTTTTGAATTTAATTCCGATGCAATTTCTGTGTTTCATCGTCAATAAGAAGGTGCAAGGTATGCAGTAACCCTGAAGTGAAGCATCGGAATCTGAAACTGGACTCACAGGAGAGGTTCAAATCATAGAAAGTGAGAGTGTAAGTCCTCTTGTACTTAAGTCGGCATTGTGCCTTTTGTATTAAATTCGGATGCAATATCTGTGTTTCATCGTCAATAAGAAGGTCCAAGGGATACAGTAAACCTGAAGTGAAGCATCGGAATCTAAAACGGGACTCACAGGAGAGGTTCAAATCATAGAAAGTTAGAGTGTCAGTTCTCTTGTACTTAAGTCAGCATTGTGCCTTTTGAATTAAATTCGCATGCAATTTCTGTGTTTCATCGTAAAGAAGAAAGTCCAAGGGATACAGTAAACCTGAAATGAAGCATCGGAATCTAAAACTGGACTCACAGGATAGGTTCAAATCATAGAATGTTAGAGAGTCAGTCCTCTTGTACTTAAGTCGGCATTGTGCCTTTTGTATTAAATTCGGATGCAATTTCTGTGTTTCATCGTCAAGAAGAAGGTCCAAGGGATACAGTAAACCCGAAATGAAGCATCGGAATCTAAGACTGGACTCACAGGATAGGTTCAAAACATAGAAAGTTAGAGAGTCAGTCCTCTTGTAGTTAAGTCGGCATTGTGCCTTTTAAATTTAATTCCGATGCAATTTCTGTGTTTCATCGTCAATAACAAAGTGCAAGGTATGCAATAAACCTCAAGTGAAGCATCGGAATCTAAATCTGGACTCACAGGAGAGGTTCAAATCAAAGAAAGTGAGAGTGTCAGTCCTCTTGTACTTATGTCGGCATTATGCCATTTGTATTAAATTCGGATGCAATATCTGTGTTTCATCGTCAATAAGAAGGTCCAAGTGATGCAGTAAACCTGAAGTGAAGCATCGGAATCTAAAACTGGACTCACAGGAGAGATACAAATCATAGAAGGTTAGAGTGTCACTCCTCTTGTACTTAAGTCGGTATTGTGCCGTTTGTATTAAATTCGGATGCAATTTCTATGATTCATCGTCAATAAGAAGGTCAAAGGGATACAGTAAACCTTAAGTGAAGTATCTGAATTTAAAACTGGACTCGCAGGAGAGGTTCAAATCATAGAATGTTAGAGTGTCAGTCTTCTTTTACTTAAGTCGGCATTGGTCATTTTGTATTAAATTCGGATGCAATTTCTGTGTTTCATCGTCAATAATAAGGTGCAAGATATACGGTAAACGTGAAGTGAAGCATTGGAATCTAAAACTGGACTCACAGGAGAGGTTCAAATCTTAGAAAGTTAGAGTGTCAGTCCTCTTGTACTTAAGTTAGCATTGTGCCTTTTGAATTTATTTCCGATGCAATTTCTGTGTTTCATCGTCAATAAGAAGGTGCAAGATATGCAGTAAACCTGAAGTGAAGCGTCGGAATCTAAAACTGGACTCACAGGAGAGGTTCAAATCATAGAAAGTGAGAGTGTCAGTCCTCTTTTACTTAAGCCGGCATTTTGCCTTTTGAATTTAATTCCGATTCAATTTCTGTCTTTCATCGTCAAAAAGACTGTCCAAGGGATACAGTAAACCTGAAGTGAAGCATCGGAATCTAAAACTGGACTCACAGGAGAGGTTCAAATCATAGAAAGTGAGAGTGTCAGTCCTCTTGTACTTAAGTCGGCATTATGCCATTTGTATTAAATTCGGAAGCAATATCTTTGTTTCATCGTCAATAAGAAGGTCCAAGGGATGCAGTAAACCTAAAGTGAAGCATCTGAATCTAATACTGGACTCGCAGGAGAGGTTCAAATCATAGAATGTTAGAGTGTCAGTCCGCTTTTACTTAAGTCGGCATTGAGCCTTTTGTATTAAATTCGGATGCAATTTCTGTGTTTCATCGTCAATAATAAGGTGCAAGGTATACAGTATACCTGAAGTGAAGCATCGGAATCTAAAACTGGACTCACAGGAGAGGATCAAATCATAGAAAGTAAGAGTGTCAGTCGTCTTGTACTTCAGTCGGCATTGTGATATTTGTATTAAATTCGGATGCAATTTCTGTGTTTCATCGTCAATAAGAAGGTCCAAGGGATACAGTAAACCTGACGTGAAGCATCGGAACCTAAATCTGGACTCACAGGAGAGGTTCAATTCATAGAAAGTTAGAGTGTCACTCCTCTTGCACTTAAGTCGGTAGTGTGTTTTTTGTATTAAATTCGGATGAAATTTTTTGAGTTTCATCGTCAATTAGAAGTTCCAAGGGATACAGTAAACCTGAAGTGAAGCATCGGAATCTAAAACTGGTCTCACAGGAGAGGTTCAAATCATAGAAACTGAGAGTGTCAGTCCTCTTGTCCGTAAGTCGACATTGTGCCATTTGTATTAAATTCGGATGCAATTTCTTTGTTTCATCGTCAATAGGAAGGTCCAAGGGATACAGTAAACCTGAAGTGAAGTATCGGAATCTAAAACTGGACTCACAGGAGAGGTTCAAACAATAGAAAGTTAGAGTGTCACTCCTCCTGTACTTAAGTCGGTATTGTGAACTTTGTATTAAATGCGGATGCAATTTCTGTGTTTCATCGTCAATAAGAAGGTCCAAGGGATACAGTAGACCTGAAGTGGAGCATCGGAATCTAAAACTGGACTCACAGGAGAGGCTCAAATCATTGAAAGTGAGAGTGTCAATCCTCTTGTACTTAAGTCGGCATTGTGCCATTTGTATTAAATTCGGATGCGATTTCTGTGTTTCATCGTCAATAAGAAGATCCAATGGATACAGTAAACCTGAAGTGAAGCATCGGAATCTAAAACTGGACTCACAGGAGAGGTTCAAATCCTAGAAAGTTCGTGTGTCACTCCTCCTGCACTTAAATCGGTATTGTGCCCTTTGTATTAAATTCGGATGCAATTTCTGTGTTTCATCGTCAATAAGAAGGTCCAAGGGATACAGTAAACCTGAAATGAAGCATCGGAATCTAAAACTGGACTCACAGGATAGGTTCAAATCATAGAAAGTTAGAGTGTCAGTCCTCTTGTACTTAAGTCGGCATTGTGCCTTTTGAATTTAATTCCGATGCAATTTCTGTGTTTCATCATCAATAAGAAAGTGCAAGGTATGCAGTGAACCTGAAGTGAAGCATCGTAATCTAAATCTGGACTCACAGGAGAGGTTCAAATCATAGAAAGTGAGAGTGTCAGTCCTCTTGTACTTAAGTCGGCATTGTGTCTTTTGTATTAAATTCGGATGCAATTTCTGTGTTTCATCGTCAATAAGAAGGTCCAAGGTGTACAGTAAACCAGAAGTGAAGCTTCGGAATCTAAAACTGGACTCACAGGAGAGGTTCAAATCCTAGAAAGTTAGTGTGTCACTCCTCCTGCACGTAAAACGGTATTGTGCCCTTTGTATTAAATTCGGATGCAATTTCTGTGTTTCATCGTCAATAAGAAGGTGCAAGGGATACAGCAAACCTGAAGTGAAGCATCGGAATCTAAAACTTGACTCACTGGGAGGTTCGAATCATAGAAAGTTAGAGTGTCAGTCCTCTTGCACTTAAGTCGCCATTGTGCCTTTTGAATTTAATTCCGATGCAATGTCTGTGTTTCATCGTCAATAAGAAGGTGCAAGGCATGCAGTAACCCTGAAGTGAAGCATCGGAATCTGAAACTGGACTCACAGGAGAGGTTCAAATCATAGAAAGTGAGAGTGTAAGTCCTCTTGTACTTAACGGCATTGTGCCTTTTGTATTAAATTCGGATGCAATATCTGTGTTTCATCGTCAATAAGAAGGTCCAAGGGATACAGTAAACCTGAAGTGAAGCATCGGAATCTAAAACTGGACTCACAGGAGAGGTTCAAATCATAGAAAGTTAGAGTGTCAGTTCTCTTGTACTTAAGTCGGCATTGTGCCTTTTGAATTAAATTCCCATGCAATTTCTGTGTTTCATCGTAAAGAAGAAGGTCCAAGGGGTACAGTATACCTGAATTGTTGCATCGAAATCTAAAACTGGACTCACAGGAGAGGATTAAATCATATAAAGTGAGAGTGCGAGTCCTCTTGTACGTAAGTCGACATTGTGCCATTTGTATTAAATTCGGATGCAGTTTCTGTGTTTCATCGTCAATAGGAAGGTCCAAGGGATACAGTAAACCTGAAGTTAAGCATCGGAATCTAAAACTGGACTCACAGGAGAGGTTCAAGTCATAGAAAGTGAGAGTTAGTCCTCTTGTACTTAAGTCGGTATTGTGACTTTTGTATTAAATTCGGATGCAATTTCTGTGTTTCATCGTCAATAAGAAGGTCCGAGGGATACAGTGAACCTGAAGTGAAGCATCGGAATCGAAAACTGGACTCACAGGAGAGGTTCAAATCATAGAAAGTGAGAGTGTCAATCCTTTTATACTTCAGTCGGCATTGTGATTTCTGTATTAAATTCGGACACAGTTTCTGTGTTTCATCGTCAATAAGAAGGTCCAAGGGATACAATAAACCTTAAGTGAAGCATCGGAATCTAAATCTGAACTCGCAGGAGAGGTTCAAATCATACAATGTTAGAGTGTCAGTCCTCTTTTACTTAAGTCGGCATTGTGCCTTTTGTATTAAATTCGAATGCAATATCTGTGTTTCATCGTCAATAAGAAGGTCCGAGGGATACAGTGAACCTGAAGTGAAGCATCGGAATCGAAAACTGGACTCACAGGAGAGGTTCAAATCATAGAAAGTGAGAGTGTCAATCCTTTTATACTTCAGTCGGCATTGTGCTTTCTGTATTAAATTCGGAAACAGTTTCTGTGTTTCATCGTCAATAAGAAGGTCCAAGGGATACAGTAAACCTTAAGTGAAGCATCGGAATCTAAATCTGAACTCGCAGGAGAGGTTCAAATCATACAATGTTAGAGTGTCAGTCCTCTTTTACTTAAGTCGGCATTGTGCCTTTTGTATTAAATTCGAATGCAATTTCTGTGTTTCATCGTCAATAAGAAGGTCCGAGGGATACAGTGAACCTGAAGTGAAGCATCGGAATCGAAAACTGGACTCACAGGAGAGGTTCAAATCATAGAAACTGAGAGTGTCAATCCTTTTATACTTCAGTCGGCATTGTGCTTTCTGTATTAAATTTGGAAACAGTTTCTGTGTTTCATCGTCAATAAGAAGGTCCAAGGCATACAGTAAATCTGAAGTGAAGCAACGGAATCTAAAACTGGACTCACAGGAGAGGTTCAAGTCATAGAAAGTAGAGTGTCAGTCCTCTTGTACGTAACTCGACATTGTGCCATTTGTATTAAATTCGGATGCAATTTCTGTGTTTCATCGTCAATAGGAAGGTCCAAGGGATACAGTAAACCTGAAGTGAAGCATCGGAATCTAAAACTGGACTCACAGGACAGGTTTAAACCATAGAAAGTTAGAGTGTTATTCCTCCTGTACTTAGGTCGGTATTGTGAACTTTGTATTAAACGCGGATGCAATTTCTGTGTTTCATCGTCAATAAGAAGGTCCAAGGGATACAGTAGACCTGAAGTAGAGCATCGGAATCTAAAACTGGACTCACAGGGGAGGTTCAACTCATAGAAAGTGAGAGTGTCAATCCTCTTGTACTTAAGTCGGCATTGTGCCATTTGTATTAAATTCGGATGCAATTTCTGTGTTTAATCGTCTATAAGAAGATCCAAGGGATACAGTAAACCTGAAGTGAAGCATCGGAATGTAAAACTGGACTCACAGCAGAGGTTGAAATCCTAGAAAGTTAGAGTGTCACTCCTCCTGCACTTAAATCGGTATTGTGCCCTTTGTATTAAATTCGGATGCAATTTGTGTGTTTCATCGTCAATAAGAAGGTGCAAGGGATACAGCAAACCTGAAGTGAAGCATCAGAATCTAAAACTGGACTCACAGGAGAGGTTCAAATCATAGAAAGTTAGAGTTTCGTTCCTCCTGTACTTAAGTCGGTATTTTGCCCTTTGTATTAAATTCGGATGCAAAAACTGTGTTTCATCGTCAATAAGAAGGTCCAAGGGATACAGTAAACCTGAAGTGAAGCATCGGAATCTAAATCTGGACTCATAGGAGAGGTTCAAATCATACAATGTTAGAGTGTCACTCCTATTGTACTTAAGTCGGTATTGTGCCTTTTGTATTAAATTCGGATGCAATTTCTGTGTTTCCTCGTCAATAAGAAGGTCCGAGGGATAAAGTGAACCTGAAGTGAAGCATCGGAATGTAAAACTGGACTCACAGGAGAGGTTCAAATCCTAGAAAGTTAGAGTGTCACTCCTCCTACACTTAAATCTGTATTGTGCCCTTTGTATTAAATTCCGATGCAATTTCTGTGTTTCATCGTCAATAAGAAGGTCCAAGGGGTTCAGTAAACCTGAATTGAAACATCGAAATATAAAACTGGACTCACAGGAGAGTTTCAAATCATAGAAAATGAGAATGTCAGTCCTCTTGTACGTAAGTCGACATTGTGCCATTTTTATTAAATTCGGATGCAATTTCTGTGTTTCATCGTCAATAGGAAGGTCCAGGGGATACAGTAAACCTGAAGTGAAGCATCGGAATCTAAAACTGGACCCACAGGAGAGGTTCAAACCACAAAAAGTTAGAGTGTCACTCCTCCTGTACTTTAAGTCGGTATTGTGAACTTTGTATTAAATGCGGATGCAATTTCTGTGTTTCATCGTCAATAAGAAGGTCCAAGGGATACAGTAGACCTGAAGTGGAGCATCGGAATCTAAAACTGGACTCACAGGAGAGGCTAAAATCATTGAAAGTGAGAGTGTCAATCCTTTTGTACTTAAGTCGGCATTGTGCCATTTGTATTAAATTCGGATGCGATATCTGTGTTTCATTGTCAATAAGAAGATCCAATGGATACAGTAAACCTGAAGTGAAGCATCGGAATGTAAAACTGGACTCACAGGAGTGGTTCAAATCCTAGAAAGTTAGAGTGTCACTCCTCCTACACTTAAATCTGTATTGTGCCCTTTGTATTAAATTCCGATGCAATTTCTGTGTTTCATCGTCAATAAAAAGGTGCAAGGCATGCAGTAACCCTGAAGTGAAGCATCGGAATCTGAAACTGGACTCACAGGAGAGGTTCAAATCATAGAAAGTGAGAGTGTAAGTCCTCTTGTACTTAACGGCATTGTGCCTTTTGTATTAAATTCGGATGCAATATCTGTGTTTCATCGTCAATAAGAAGGTCCAAGGGATACAGTAAACCTGAAGTGAAGCATCGGAATCTAATACTGGACTCACAGGAGAGGTTCAAATCATAGAAAGTTAGAGTGTCAGTTCTCTTGTACTTAAGTCGGCATTGTGCCTTTTGAATTAAATTCGCATGCAATTTCTGTGTTTCATCGTAAAGAAGAAGGTCCAAGGGGTACAGTATACCTGAATTGTTGCATCGAAATCTAAAACTGGACTCACAGGTGAGGATTAAATCATAGAAAGTGAGAGTGCGAGTCCTCTTGTACGTAAGTCGACATTGTGCCATTTGTATTAAATTCGGATGCAATTTCTGTGTTTCATCGTCAATAGGAAGGTCCAAGGGATACAGTAAACCTGAAGTTAAGCATCGGAATCTAAAACTGGACTCACAGGAGAGGTTCAAGTCATAGAAAGTGAGAGTTAGTCCTCTTGTACTTAAGTCGGTATTGTGACTTTTGTATTAAATTCGGATGCAATTTCTGTGTTTCATCGTCAATAAGAAGGTCCGAGGGATACAGTGAACCTGAAGTGAAGCATCGGAATCGAAAACTGGACTCACAGGAGAGGTTCAAATCATAGAAAGTGAGAGTGTCAATCCTTTTATACTTCAGTCGGCATTGTGCTTTCTGTATTAAATTCGGAAACAGTTTCTGTGTTTCATCGTCAATAAGAAGGTCCAAGGGATACAGTAAACCTTAAGTGAAGCATCGGAATCTAAATCTGAACTCGCAGGAGAGGTTCAAATCATACAATGTTAGAGTGTCAGTCCTCTTTTACTTAAGTCGGCATTGTGCCTTTTGTATTAAATTCGAATGCAATTTCTGTGTTTCATCGTCAATAAGAAGGTCCGAGGGATACAGTGAACCTGAAGTGAAGCATCGGAATCGAAAACTGGACTCACAGGAGAGGTTCAAATCATAGAAAGTGAGAGTGTCAATCCTTTTATACTTCAGTCGGCATTGTGCTTTCTGTATTAAATTCGGAAACAGTTTCTGTGTTTCATCGTCAATAAGAAGGTCCAAGGCATACAGTAAATCTGAAGTGAAGCAACGGAATCTAAAACTGGACTCACAGGAGAGGTTCAAGTCATAGAAAGTAGAGTGTCAGTCCTCTTGTACGTAACTCGACATTGTGCCATTTGTATTAAATTCGGATGCAATTTCTGTGTTTCATCGTCAATAGGAAGGTCCAAGGGATACAGTAAACCTGAAGTGAAGCATCGGAATCTAAAACTGGACTCACAGGACAGGTTTAAACCATAGAAAGTTAGAGTGTTATTCCTCCTGTACTTAGGTCGGTATTGTGAACTTTGTATTAAACGCGGATGCAATTTCTGTGTTTCATCGTCAATAAGAAGGTCCAAGGGATACAGTAGACCTGAAGTAGAGCATCGGAATCTAAAACTGGACTCACAGGGGAGGTTCAACTCATAGAAAGTGAGAGTGTCAATCCTCTTGTACTTAAGTCGGCATTGTGCCATTTGTATTAAATTCGGATGCAATTTCTGTGTTTAATCGTCTATAAGAAGATCCAAGGGATACAGTAAACCTGAAGTGAAGCATCGAAATGTAAAACTGGACTCACAGCAGAGGTTGAAATCCTAGAAAGTTTGAGTGTCACTCCTCCTGCACTTAAATCGGTATTGTGCCCTTTGTATTAAATTCGGATGCAATTTCTGTGTTTCATCGTCAATAAGAAGGTGCAAGGGATACAGCAAACCTGAAGTGAAGCATCAGAATCTAAAACTGGACTCACAGGAGAGGTTCAAATCATAGAAAGTTAGAGTTTCGTTCCTCCTGTACTTAAGTCGGTATTTTGCCCTTTGTATTAAATTCGGATGCAAAAACTGTGTTTCATCGTCAATAAGAAGGTCCAAGGGATACAGTAAACCTGAAGTGAAGCATCGGAATCTAAATCTGGACTCATAGGAGAGGTTCAAATCATACAATGTTAGAGTGTCACTCCTATTGTACTTAAGTCGGTATTGTGCCTTTTGTATTAAATTCGGATGCAATTTCTGTGTTTCCTCGTCAATAAGAAGGTCCGAGGGATAAAGTGAACCTGAAGTGAAGCATCGGAATGTAAAACTGGACTCACAGGAGAGGTTCAAATCCTAGAAAGTTAGAGTGTCACTCCTCCTACACTTAAATCTGTATTGTGCCCTTTGTATTAAATTCCGATGCAATTTCTGTGTTTCATCGTCAATAAGAAGGTCCAAGGGGTTCAGTAAACCTGAATTGAAGCATCGAAATATAAAACTGGACTCACAGGAGAGTTTCAAATCATAGAAAGTGAGAATGTCAGTCCTCTTGTACGTAAGTCGACATTGTGCCATTTTTATTAAATTCGGATGCAATTTCTGTGTTTCATCGTCAATAGGAAGGTCCAAGGGATACAGTAAACCTGAAGTGAAGCATCGGAATCTAAAACTGGACCCACAGGAGAGGTTCAAACCACAGAAAGTTAGAGTGTCACTCCTCCTGTACTTTAAGTCGGTATTGTGAACTTTGTATTAAATGCGGATGCAATTTCTGTGTTTCATCGTCAATAAGAAGGTCCAAGGGATACAGTAGACCTGAAGTGGAGCATCGGAATCTAAAACTGGACTCACAGGAGAAGCTAAAATCATTGAAAGTGAGAGTGTCAATCCTTTTGTACTTAAGTCGGCATTGTGCCATTTGTATTAAATTCGGATGCGATATCTGTGTTTCATTGTCAATAAGAAGATCCAATGGATACAGTAAACCTGAGGTGAAGCATCGGAATGTAAAACTGGACTCACAGGAGAGGTTCAAATCCTAGAAAGTTAGAGTGTCACTCCTCCTACACTTAAATCTGTATTGTGCCCTTTGTATTAAATTCCGATGCTATTTCTGTGTTTCATCGTCAATAAGAAGGTCCAACGGATACAGCAAACCTGAAGTGAAGCATCGGAATATAAAACTGGACTCACTTGGAGTTTCGAATCATAGAAAGTTAGAGTGTCAGTCCTCTTACACTTAAGTCGGCATTGTGCCTTTTGAATTTAATTCCGATGCAACTTCTTTGTTTCATCGTCAATAAGAAGGTGCAAGGTATGCAGTAACACTGAAGTGAAGCATCGGAATCTAAAACTGGACCCACAGGAGAGGTTCAAGTCATAGAAAGTGAGAGTGTAAGTCCACTTGTACTTAAGTCGACATTGTGCCATTTGTATTAAATTCGGATGCAATTTCTGTGTTTCATCGTCAATAAGAAGGTCCAAGGGATACAGTAAACCTGAAGTTAAGCATCGGAATCTAAAACTGGACTCACAGGAGAGGTTCAAATCATAGAAAGTTAGAGTTTCACTCCTCCTGTACTTAAGTCGGTATTGTGACCTTTGTATTAAATTCGGATGCAAAATCTGTGTTTCATCGTCAATAAGAAGGTCCAAGGGATACAGTAGACCTGAAGTGGAGCATCGGAATCTAAAACTGGACTCACAGGAGAGGCTCAAATCATTGAAAGTGAGAGTGTCAATCCTCTTGTACTTAAGTCGGCATTGTGCCATTTGTATTAAATTCGGATGCGATATCTGTGTTTCATCGTCAATAAGAAGATCCAATGGATACAGTAAACCTGAAGTGAAGCATCGGAATGTAAAACTGGACTCACAGGAGAGGTTCAAATCCTAGAAAGTTAGAGTGTCACTCCTCCTGCACTTAAATCGGTATTGTGCCCTTTGTATTAAATTCGGATGCAATTTTTGTGATTCATCGTCAATAAGAAGGTCCAACGGATACAGCAAACCTGAAGTGAAGCATCGGAATATAAAACTGGACTCACTGGGATGTTCGAATCATAGAAAGTTAGAGTGTCAGTCCTCTTACACTTAAGTCGGCATTGTGCCTTTTGAATTTAATTCCGATGCAATTTCTGTGTTTCATCGTCAATAAGAATGTGCAAGGTATGCAGTAACACTGAAGTGAAGCATCGGAATCTAAAACTGGACCCACAGGAAAGTTTCAAGTCATAGAAAGTGAGAGTGTAAGTCCTCTTGTACTTAAGTCGGCATTGTGCCCCTTGAATTTAATTCCGATGCAATTTCTGTGTTTCATCGTCAATAAGAAGGTGCAAGGTATGCAGTATACCTGAAGTGAAGCATCGGAATCTAAAACTGGACTCACAGGAGAGGTTCAAATCAAAGAAAGTGAGAGTGTCAGACTCTTTTACTTAAGTCGGCATTTTGCCTTTTGAATTGAATTCCGATGCAATTTCTGTGTTTCTTCGTCAATAAGAAGGTCCAAGGGGTACAGTAAACCTGAATTGAAGCATCGAAATATAAAACTGGACTCACAGGTGAGGTTCAAATCATAGAAAGTGAGAATGTCAGTCCTCTTGTACGTAAGTCGACATTGTGCCATTTGTATTAAATCCGGATGCAATTTCTGTGTTTCATCGTCAATAGGAAGGTCCAAGGGATACAGTAAACCTGAAGTGAAGCACCGGAATCTAAAACTGGACCCACAGGAGAGATTCAAACCATAGAAAGTTAGAGTGTCACTCCTCCTGTACTTTAAGTCGGTATTGTGAACTTTGTATTAAATGCGGATGCAATTTCTGTGTTTCATCGTCAATAAGAAGGTCCAAGGGATGCAGTAGACCTGAAGTGGAGCATCGGAATCAAAAACTGGACTCACAGGAGAGGCTAAAATCATTGAAAGTGAGAGTGTCAATCCTTTTGTACTTAAGTCGGCATTGTGCCATTTGTAATAAATTCGGATGCGATATCTGTGTTTCATCGTCAATAAGAAGATCCAATGGATACAGTAAACCTGAAGTGAAGCATCGGAATGTAAAACTGGACTCACAGGAGAGGTTCAAATCCTAGAAAGTTAGAGTGTCACTCCTCCGACACTTAAATCTGTATTGTGCCCTTTGAATTAAATTCGGATGCAATTTCTGTGTTTCATCGTCAATAAGAAGGTCCAACGGATACAGCAAACCTGAAGTGAAGCATCGGAATATAAAACTGGACTCACTGGGAGGTTCGAATCATAGAAAGTTAGAGTGTCAGTCCTCTTACACTTAAGTCGGCATTGTGCCTTTTGAATTTAATTCCGATGCAACTTCTGTGTTTCATCGTCAATAAGAAGGTGCAAGGTATGCAGTAACACTGAAGTGAAGCATCGGAATCTAAAACTGGACCCACAGGAGAGGTTCAAGTCATAGAAAGTGAGAGTGTAAGTCCTCTTGTACTTAAGTCGACATTGTGCCATTTGTATTAAATTCGGATGCAATTTCTGTGTTTCATCGTCAATAAGAAGGTCCAAGGGATACAGTAAACCTGAAGTTAAGCATCGGAATCTAAAACTGGACTCACAGGAGAGGTTCAAATCATAGAAAGTTAGAGTTTCACTCCTCCTGTACTTAAGTCGGTATTGTGACCTTTGTATTAAATTCGGATGCAAAATCTGTGTTTCATCGTCAATAAGAAGGTCCAAGGGATACAGTAGACCTGAAGTGGAGCATCGGAATCTAAAACTGGACTCACAGGAGAGGCTCAAATCATTGAAAGTGAGAGTGTCAATCCTCTTGTACTTATATCGGCATTGTGCCATTTGCATTAAATTCGGATGCGATATCTGTGTTTCATCGTCAATAAGAAGATCCAATGGATACAGTAAACCTGAAGTGAAGCATCGGAATGTAAAACTGGACTCACAGGAGAGGTTCAAATCCTAGAAAGTTAGAGTGTCACTCCTCCTGCACTTAAATCGGTATTGTGCCCTTTCTATTAAATTCGGATGCAATTTTTGTGTTTCATCGTCAATAAGAAGGTCCAACGGATACAGCAAACCTGAAGTGAAGCATCGGAATATAAAACTGGACTCACTGGGATGTTCGAATCATAGAAAGTTAGAGTGTCAGTCCTCTTACACTTAAGTCGGCATTTTGCCTTTTGAATTGAATTCCGATGCAATTTCTGTGTTTCTTCGTCAATAAGAAGGTCCAAGGGGTACAGTAAACCTGAATTGAAGCATCGAAATATAAAACTGGACTCACAGGAGAGGTTCAAATCATAGAAAGTGAGAATGTCAGTCCTCTTGTACGTAAGTCGACATTGTGCCATTTCTATTAAATTCGGATGCAATTTCTGTGATTCATCGTCAATAGGAAGGTCCAAGGGATACAGTAAACCTGAAGTGAAGCACCGGAATCTAAAACTGGACCCACAGGAGAGGTTCAAACCCTAGAAAGTTAGAGTGTCACTCCTCCTGTACTTTAAGTCGGTATTGTGAACTTTGTATTAAATGCGGATGCAATTTCTGTGTTTCATCGTCAATAAGAAAGTCCAAGGGATGCAGTAGACCTGAAGTGGAGCATCGGAATCAAAAACTGGACTCACAGGAGAGGCTAAATTCATTGAAAGTGAGAGTGTCAATCCTTTTGTACTTAAGTCGGCATTGTGCCATTTGTATTAAATTCGGATGCGATATCTGTGTTTCATCGTCAATAAGAAGATCCAATGGATACAGTAAACCTGAAGTGAAGCATCGGAATGTAAAACTGGACTCACAGGAGAGGTTCAAATCCTAGAAAGTTAGAGTGTCACTCGTCCTACACTTAAATCTGTATTGTGCCCTTTGAATTAAATTCGGATGCAATTTCTGTGTTTCATAGTCAATAAGAAGGTCCAACGGATACAGCAAACCTGAAGTGAAGCATCGGAATATAAAACTGGACTCACTGGGAGGTTCGAATCATAGAAAGTTAGAGTGTCAATCCTCTTACACTTAAGTCGGTATTGTGCCTTTTGAATTTAATTCCGATGCAACTTCTGTGTTTCATCGTGAATAAGAAGGTGCAAGGTATGCAGTAACACTGAAGTGAAGCATCGGAATCTAAAACTGGACCCACAGGAGAGGTTCAAGTCATAGAAAGTGAGAGTGTAAGTCCTCTTGTACTTAAGTCGACATTGTGCCATTTGTATTAAATTCGGATGCAATTTCTGTGTTTCATCGTCAATAAGAAGGTCCAAGGGATACAGTTAACCTGAAGTTAAGCATCGGAATATAAAACTGGACTCACAGGAGAGGTTCAAATCATAGAAAGTGAGAACGTCAGTCCTCTTGTACGTAAGTCGACATTGTGCCATTTGTATTAAATTCGGATGCAAAATCTGTGTTTCATCGTCAATAAGAAGGTCCAAGGGATACAGTAAACCTGAAGTGAATCAACGGAATCTAAATCTGGACTCATAGGAGAGGTTCAAATCATACAATGTTAGAGTGTCACTCCTCTTATACTTAAGTCGGTATTGTGCCTTTTGTATTAAATTCGGATGCAATTTCTGTGTTTCATCGTCAATAAGAAGGTCCGAGGGATAAAGTGAACCTGAAGTGAAGCATCGGAATCTAAAACTGGACTCACAGGAGAGGTTCAAATCATAGAAAGTTAGAGTGTCAGCTCTCTTGTACTTAAGTCGGCATTGTGCCCCTTGAATTTAATTCCGATGCAATTTCTGTGTTTCATCGTCAATAAGAATGTGCAAGGTATGCAGTATACCTGAAGTGAAGCATCGGAATCTAAAACTGAACTCGCAGGAGAGGTTCAAATCATAGAATGTTAGAGTGTCAGTCCTCTTTTACTTAAGTCGGCATTGTGCCTTTTGTATTAAATTCGAATGCAATTTCTGTGTTTCATCTTCAATAAGAAGGTCCGAGGGATACAGTGAACCTGAAGTGAAGCATCGGAATCGAAAACTGGACTCACAGGAGAGGATCAAATCATAGAAAGTGAGAGTGTCAATCCTTTTATACTTCAGTCGGCATTGTGCCTTCTGTATTAATTTCGGATACCATTTCTGTGTTTCATCGTCAATAAGAAGGTCCAAGGCATACAGTAAATCTGAAGTGAAGCATCGGAATCTAAAACTTGACTCACAGGAGAGGTTCAAATCATAGAAAGTAGAGTGTCAGTCCTCTTGTACGTAAGTCGACATTGTGCCATTTGTATTAAATTCGGATGCAATTTCTGTGTTTCATCGTCAATAGGAAGGTCCAAGGGATACAGTAAACCTGAAGTGAAGCATCGGAATCTAAAACTGGACTCACAGGAGAGGTCAAACCATAGAAAGTTAGAGTGTCATTCCTCCTGTAATTAAGTCGTGAACTTTGTATTAAATGCGGATGCAATTTCTGTGTTTCATCGTCAATACGAATGTCCAAGGGATACAGTAGACCTGAAGTAGAGCATCGGAATCTAAAACTGGACTCACAGGGGAGGCTCAACTCATAGAAAGTGAGAGTGTCAATCCTATTGTACTTAAGTCGGCATTGTGCCATTTGTATTAAATTCGGATGCAATTTCTGTGTTTAATCGTCTATAAGATGACCCAAGGGATACAGTAAACCTTAAGTGAAGCATCGGAATCTAAAACTGAACTCGCAGGAGAGGTTCAAATCATAGAATGTTAGAGAGTCAGTCCTCCTTTACTAAAGTCGGCATTGTGCCTTTTGTATTAAATTCGAATGCAATATCTGTGTTTCATCGTCAATAAGAAGGTCCGAGGGATACAGTGAACCTGAAGTGAAGCATCGGAATCTAAAACTGGACTCACAGGAGAGGTTCAAATCATAGAAAGTTAGAGTGTCAGTTCTCTTGTACTTAAGTCGGCATTGTGCCCCTTGAATTTAATTCCGATGCAATTTCTGTGTTTCATCGTCAATAAGAAGGTGCAAGGTATGCAGTATACCTGAAGTGAAGCATCGGAATCTAAAACTGGACTCACAGGAGAGGTTCAAATCATAGAAAGTGAGAGTGTCAGTCCTCTTTTACTTAAGTCGGCATTTTGCCTTTTGAATTGAATTCCGATGCAATTTCTGTGTTTCTTCGTCAATGAGAAGGTCCAACGGGTACAGTAAACCTGAATTGAAGCATCGAAATATAAAACTGGACTCACAGGAGAGGTTCAAATCATAGAAAGTGAGAATGTCAGTCCTCTTGTACGTAAGTCGACATTGTGCCATTTGTATTAAATTCGGATGCAATTTCTGTGTTTCATCGTCAATAGGAAGGTCCAAGGGATACAGTAAACATGAAGTGAAGCATCGGAATCTAAAACTGGACTCACAGGAGAGGTTCAAACCATAGAAAGTTAGAGTGTCACTCCTCCTGTACTTAAGTCGGTATTGTGAACTTTGTATTAAATGCGGATGCAATTTCTGTGTTTCATCGTCAATAAGAAGGTCCAAGGGATACAGTAGACCTGAAGTGGAGCATCGGAATCTAAAACTGGACTCACAGGAGAGGCTCAAATCATTGAAAGTGAGAGTGTCAATCCTCTTGTACTTAAGTCGGCATTGTGCCATTTGTATTAAATTCGGATGCGATATCTGTGTTTCATCGTCAATAAGAAGATCCAATGGATACAGTAAACCTGAAGTGAAGCATCGGAATGTAAAACTGGACTCACAGGAGAGGTTCAATTCCTAGAAAGTTAGAGTGTCACTCCTCCTGCACTTAAATCGGTATTGTGCCCTTTGTATTAAATTCAGATGCAATTTCTGTGTGTCATCGCCAATAAGAAGGTCCAACGGATACAGCAAACCTGAAGTGAAGCATCGGAACATAAAACTGGACTCACTGGGAGGTACGAATCATAGAAAGTTAGAGTGTCAGTCCTCTTACACTTAAGTCGGCATTGTGCCTTTTGAATTTAATTCCGATGCAATTTCTGTGTTTCATCGTCTATAAGAAGGTGCAAGGTATGCAGTAACACTGAAGTGAAGCATCGGAATCTAAAACTGGACCCACAGGAGAGGTTCAAGTCATAGAAAGTGAGAGTGTAAGTCCTCTTGTACTTAAGTCGACATTGTGCCATTTGTATTAAATTCGGATGCAATTTCTGTGTTTCATCGTCAATAAGAAGGTCCAAGGGATACAGTAAACCTGAAGTTAAGCATCGGAATCTAAAACTGGACTCACAGGAGAGGTTCAAATCATAGAAAGTTAGAGTTTCACTCCTCCTGTTCTTAAGTCGGTAATGTGCCCTTTGTATTAAATTCGGATGCTATTTCTGTGTTTCATCGTCAAAAAGTAGGTCCAAGGGATACAGTAAACCTGAAGTTAAGCATCGAAATCTAATACTGGTCTCACCGGAGAGATTCAAATCATAGAAAGTTAGAATTTCACTCCTCCTGTACTTAAGTCGGTATTGTGCCCTTTGTATTAAATTCGGATGCAAAATCTGTGTTTCATCTTCAATAAGAAGGTCCAAGGGATACAGTAAACCTGAAGTGAAGTATCGGAATCTAAAAGTGGACTCATAGGAAAGGTTCAAATCATACAATGTTAGAGTGTCACTCCTCTTTTACTTAAGTCGGTATTGTGCCTTTTGTATTAAATTCGGAGGCAATTTCTGTGTTTCATCGTCAATAAGAAATTCCAAGGGATACAGTAGACCTGAAGTAGAGCATCGGAATCTAAAACTGGACTCACAGGGGAGGCTCAACTCATTGAAAGTGAGAGTGTCAATCCTCTTGTACTTAAGTCGGCATTGTGCCATTTGTATTAAATTCGGATGAAATTTCTGTGTTTAATCGTCTATAAGAAGATCCAAAGGATACAGTAAACCTGAAGTGAAGCACCGGAATGTAAAACTGGACTCACAGCAGAGGTTCAAATCCTAGAAAGTTAGAGTGTCACTCCTCCTCCACTTAAATCGGTATTGTGCCCTTTGTATTAAATTTGGATGCAATTTCTGTGTTTCATCGTCAATAAGAAGGTCCAAGGGATACAGCAAACCTGAAGTGAAGCATCGGAATCTAAAACTGGACTCACTGGGAGGTTCGAATCTTAGAAAGTTAGAGTGTCAGTCCTCTTGCACTTAAGTCGGCAATGTGCCTTTTGAATTTAATTCCGATGCAATTTCTGTGTTTCATCGTCAATAAGAAGGTGCAAGGTGTGAAGTAACACTGAAGTGAAGCATCGGAATCTAAAACTGGACTCACAGGAGAGGTTCAAGTCATAGAAAGTGAGAGTGTTAGTCCTCTTGTACTTAAGTCGACATTGTGTCACTTGTATTAAATTCGGATGCAATTTCTGTGTTTCATCGTCAATAAGAAGGTCCAAGGGATACAGTAAACCTGAAGTTAAGCATCGGAATCTAAAACTGGACTAACAGGAGAGGTTCAAATCATAGAAAGTTAGAGTTTCAATCCTCCTGTACTTAAGTCATTATATTGCCCTTTGTGTTAAATTCGGATGCAAGATCTGTGTTTCATCGTCAATAAGAAGGTCCAAGGGATACAGTAAACCTGATGTGAAGCCTCGGAATCTAAATCTGGACTCATAGGAGAGGTTCAAATCATACAATGTTAGAGTGTCACTCCTCTTGTACTTAAGTCGGTATTGTGCCTTTTGTACTAAATCGTCAATAAGAAGGTCCAAGGGATACAGTAAACCTTAAGTGAAGCATCGGACTCTAAAACTGAACTCGCAGGACAGGTTCAAATCATAGAATGTTAGAGTGTCAGTCCTCTTTTACTAAAGTCGGCATTGTGCCTTTTGTATTAAATTCGAATGCAATTTCTGTGTTTCATCGTCAATACGAAGGTCCGAGGGATACAGTGAACCTGAAGTGAAGCATTGGATTCTAAAACTGGACTCACAGGAGAAGTTCGAATCATAGAAAGTGAGAGTGTCAGTCCTTTTTTACTTCAGTCGGCATTGTGTCTTCTGTATTACATTCGGATGCAATTTCTGTGTTTCATCGTCAATAAGAAGGTCCAAGGGATACAGTAAATCTGAAGTGAAGCATCGGAATCTAAAACTGGACTCACAGGAGAGGTTCAAATCATAGAAAGTGAGAGTGTCAGTCCTCTTGTACGTAAGTCGACATTGTGCCATTTGTATTAAATTCGGATGCAATTTCTGTGTTTCATCGTCAATAGGAAGGTCCAAGGGATACAGTAAACCTGAACTGAAGCATCGGAATCTAAAACTGGACTCACAGGAGAGGTCAAACCATAGAAAGTTAGAGTGTCATTCCTCCTGTAATTAAGTCGTGAACTTTGTATTAAATGCGGATGCAATTTCTGTGTTTCATCGTCAATAAGAATGTCCAAGGGATACAGTAGACCTGAAGTAGAGCATCGGAATCTAAAACTGGACTCACAGGGGAGGCTCAACTCATAGAAAGTGAGAGTGTCAATCCTATTGTACTTAAGTCGGCATTGTGCCATTTGTATTAAATTCGGATGCAATTTCTGTGTTTTATCGTCTATAAGAAGACCCAAGGGATACAGTAACCCTTAAGTGAAGCATCGGAATCTAAAACTGAACTCGCAGGAGAGGTTCAAATCATAGAATGTTAGAGTGTCAGTCCTCCTTTACTAAAGTCGGCATTGTGCCTTTTGTATTAAATTCGAATGCAATATCTGTGTTTCATCGTCAATAAGAAGGTCCGAGGGATACAGTGAACCTGAAGTGAAGCATCGGAATCTAAAACTGGACTCACAGGAGATGTTCAAAACATAGAAAGTTAGAGTGTCACTCCTCCTGTACTTCAGTCGGTATTGTGAACTTTGTATTAAATGCGGATGCAATTTCTGTGTTTCATCGTCAATAAGAAGGTCCAAGGGATACAGTAGACCTGAAGTGGAGCATCGGAATCTAAAACTGGACACACAGGAGAGGCTCAAATCATTGAAAGTGAGAGTGTCAATCCGCTTGTACTTAAGTCGGCATTGTGCCATTTGTATTAAATTCGGATGCGATATCTGTGTTTCATCGTCAATAAGAAGATCCAGTGGATACAGTAAACCTGAAGTGAAGCATCGGAATGTAAAACTGGACTCACAGGAGAGGTTCAATTCCTAGAAAGTAAGAATGTCACTCCTCCTGCACTTAAATCGGTATTGTGCCCTTTGTATAAAATTCAGATGCAATTTCTGTGTTTCATCGCCAATAAGAAGGTCCAACGGATACAGCAAACCTGAAGTGAAGCATCGGAATATAAAACTGGACTCACTGGGAGGTACGAATCATAGAAAGTTAGAGTGTCAGTCCTCTTACACTTAAGTCGGCATTGTGCCTTTTGAATTTAATTCCGATGCAATTGCTGTGTTTCATCCTCAATAAGAAGGTGCAAGGTATGCAGTAACACTGAAGTGAAGCATCGGAATCTAAAACTGGACCCACAGGAGAGGTTCAAGTCATAGAAAGTGAGAGTGTAAGTCCTCTTTTACTTAAGTCGACATTGTGCCATTTGTATTGAATTCGGATGCAATTTCTGTGTTTCATCGTCAATACGAAGGTCCAAGGGATACAGTAAACCTGAAGTTAAGCATCGGAATCTAAAACTGGACTCACAGGAGAGCTTCAAATCATAGAAAGTTAGAGTTTCACTCCTCCTGTACTTAAGTCGGTATTGTGCCCTTTGTATTAAATTCGGATGCTATTTCTGTGTTTCATCGTCAAAAAGAAGGTCCAAGGGATACAGTAAACCTGAAGTTAAGCATCGGAATCTAAAACTGGTCTCACCGGAGAGATTCAAACCATAGAAAGTTAGAATTTCACTCCTCCTGTACTTAAGTCGGTATTGTGCCCTTTGTATTAAATTCGGATGCAAAATCTGTGTTTCATCGTCAATAAGAAGGTCCAAGGGATACAGTAAACCTGAAGTGAAGTATCGGAATCTAAAAGTGGACTCATAGGAAAGGTTCAAATCATACAATGTTAGAGTGTCACTCCTCTTTAACTTAAGTCGGTATTGTGCCTTTTGTATTAAATTCGGAGGCAATTTCTGTGTTTCATCGTCAATAAGAAATTCCAAGGGATACAGTAGACCTGAAGTAGAGCATCGGAATCTAAAACTGGACTCACAGGGGAGGCTCAACTCATAGAAAGTGAGAGTGTCAATCCTCTTGTACTGAAGTCGGCATTGTGCCATTTGTATTAAATTCGGATGAAATTTCTGTGTTTAATCGTCTATAAGAAGATCCAAAGGATACAGTAAACCTGAAGTGAAGCACCGGAATGTAAAACTGGACTCACAGCAGAGGTTCAAATCCTAGAAAGTTAGAGTGTCACTCCTCCTCCACTTAAATCGGTATTGTGCCGTTTGTATTAAATTTGGATGCAATTTCTGTGTCTCATCGTCGATAAGAAGGTCCAAGGGATACAGCAAACCTGAAGTGAAGCATCGGAATCTAAAACTTGACTCACTGGGAGGTTCGAATCTTAGAAAGTTAGAGTGTCAGTCCTCTTGCACTTAAGTCGGCAATGTGCCTTTTGAATTTAATTCCGATGCAATTTCTGTGTTTCATCGTCAATAAGAAGGTGCAAGGTATGCAGTAACACTGAAGTGAAGCATCGGAATCTAAAACTGGACTCACAGGAGAGGTTCAAGTCATAGAAAGTGAGAGTGTTAGTCCTCTTGTACTTAAGTCGACATTGTGCCATTTGTATTAAATTCGGATGCAATTTCTGTGTTTCATCGTCAATTAGAAGGTCCAAGGGATACAGTAAACCTGAAGTTAAGCATCGGAATCTAAAACTGGACTAACAGGAGAGGTTCAAATCATAAAAAGTTAGAGTTTCAATCCTCCTGTACTTAAGTCATTATATTGCCCTTTGTGTTAAATTCGGATGCAAGATCTGTGTTTCATCGTCAATAAGATGGTCCAAGGGATACAATAAACCTGAAGTGAAGCCTCGGAATCTAAATCTGGACCCATAGGAGAGGTTCAAATCATACAATGTTAGAGTGTCACTCCTCTTGTACTTAAGTCGGTATTGTGCCTTTTGTACTAAATTGGGATGCAATTTCTGTGTTTCATCGTCAATAAGAAGGTCCAAGGGATACAGTAAACCTTAAGTGAAGCATCGGAATCTAAAACTGAACTCGCAGGACAGGTTCAAATCATAGAATGTTAGAGTGTCAGTCCTCTTTTACTAAAGTCGGCATTGTGCCTTTTGTATTAAATTCGAATGCAATTTCTGTGTTTCATCGTCAATACGAAGGTCCGAGGGATACAGTGAACCTGAAGTGAAGCATTGGATTCTAAAACTGGACTCACAGGAGAGGTTCAAATCATAGAAAGTGAGAGTGTCAGTCCTCTTGTACTTAAGTCGGCATTGTGCCCTTTGTATTAAATTCGGATGCAATATCTGTGTTTCATCGTCAATAAGAAGGTCCAAGGGATACAGTAAACCAGAAGTGAAGCATCGGAATCTAGCACTGGACTCACAGGAGAGGTTCAAACCATAGAAAGTTAGAGTGTCAGTTCTCTTGTACTTAGGTCGGCATTGTGCCCCTTGAATTTAATTCCGTTGCAATTTCTGTGTTTCATCGTCAATAAGAAGGTGCAAGGTATGCAGTATACCTGAAGTGAAGCATCGGAATCTAAAACTGGACTCACAGGAGAGGTTCAAATCATAGAAAGTGAGAGTGTCAGTCCTCTTTTACTTAAGTCAGCATTTTGCCTTTTGAATTTAATTCCGATGCAATTTCTGTGTTTCTTCGTCAATAAGAAGGTCCAAGGTGTACAGTAAACCTGAATTGAAGCATCGAAATATAAAACTGGACTCACAGGTGAGGTTCAAATCATAGAAAGTGAGAGTGTCAGTCATCTTGAACGTAAGTCGACATTGTGCCATTTGTATTAAATTCGGATGCAATTTCTGTGTTTCATCGTCAATAGGAAGGTCCAAGGGATACAGTAAACCTGAAGTTAAGCATCGGAATCTAAAACTGGACTCACAGGAGAGGTTCAAATCATAGAAAATTAGAGTTTCACTCCTCCTGTACTTAAGTCGGTATTGTGTCCTTTGTATTAAATTCGGATGATATTTTTGTGTTTCATCGTCAATAAGAAGGTCCAAGGGATACAGTAAACCTGAAGTTAAGCATCGGAATGTAAAACTGGACTCACAGGAGAGGTTCAAACCCTAGAAAGTTAGAGTGTCACTCCTCCAGCACTTAAATCGGTATTGTGCCCTTTGTATTAAATTCGGATGCAATTTCTGTGTTTCATCGTCAATAAGATGGTCCAAGGGATACAGCAAACCTGAAGTGAAGCATCGGAATATAAAACTGGACTCACTGGGAGGTTCGAATCATAGAAAGTTAGAGTGTCATTCCTCTTACACTTAAGTCGGCATTGTGCCTTTTGAATTTAATTCCGATGCAATTTCTGTGTTTCATCGTCAATAAGAAGGTGCAAGGTATGCAGTTACACTGAAGTGAAGCATCGGTATCTAAAACTGGACCCACAGGACAGGTTCAAGTCATAGAAAGTGAGAAGGTAAGTCCTCTTGTACTTAAGTCGACATTGTGCCATTTGTATTAAATTCGGATGCAATTTCTGTGTTTCATCGTCAATAAGAAGGTCCAAGGGATACAGTAAACCTGAAGTTAAGCATCGGAATCTAAAACTGGACTCACAGGAGAGGTTCAAATCATAGAAAATTAGAGTTTCACTCCTCCTGTACTTAAGTCGGTATTGTGTCCTTTGTATTAAATTCGGATGATATTTTTGTGTTTCATCGTCAATAAGAAGGTCCAAGGGATACAGTAAACCTGAAGTTAAGCATCGGAATCTGAAACTGGTCTCACCGGAGAGATTCAAATCATAGAATGTTAGAGTGTCACTCCTCTTGTACTTAAGTCGGTATTGTGCCTTTTGTATTAAATTCGGATGCAATATCTGTGTTTCATCGTCAATAAGAAGGTCCAAGGGATACAGTAAACCTTAAGTGAAGCATCGGAATCTAAAACTGGACTCGCAGGAGAGGTTAAAATCATAGTATGTTAGAGTGTCAGTCCTCTTTTACTTAAGTCGGCATTGTGCCTTTTGTATTAAATTCGGATGCAATTTCTGTGTTTCATCGTCAAGAAGAAGGTCCATGGGATACAGTAAACCTGAAATGAAGCATCGGAATCTAAAACTGGACTCACAGGATAGGTTCAAATCATAGAAAGTTAGAGTGTCAGTCCTCTTGTACTTAAGTCGGCATTGTGCCTTTTGAATTTAATTCCTATGCAATTTCTGTGTTACATCGTCAATAAGAAAGTGCAAGGTATGCAGTAAACCTGAAGTGAAGCATCGTAATCTAAATCTGGACTCACAGGAGAGGTTCAAATCATAGAAAGTAAGAGTGTCAGTCCTCTTGTACTTATGTCGGCATTATGCCATTTGTATTAAATTCGGATGCTATATCTGTGTTTCATCGTCAATAAGAAGGTCCAAGGGATACAGTAAACCTGAAGTGAAGCATCGGAATCTAAAAGTGGACTCACAGGAGAGATTGATATCATAGAAGGTTAGAGTGTCACTCCTCTTGTACTTAAGTCGATATTGTGCCTTTTGTATTAAATTCGGATGCTATTTCTGTTTTTCATCGTCAATAAGAAGGTCCAAGGGATACAGTAAACCTTAAGTGAAGCATCTGAATCTAAAACTGGACTCGCAGGAGAGGTCCAATCATAGAATGTTACAGTGTCAGTCCTCTTTTACTTAAGTCGGCATTGATCTTTTTGTATTAAATTCGGATGCAATTTCTGTGTTTCATCGTCAATAATAAGGTGCATGATATACGGTAAACCTGAAGTGAAGCATCGGAATCTAAAACTGGACTCGTAGGAGAGGTTCAAATCATAGAAAGTGAGAGTGTCAGTCTTCTTGTACTTAAGTCGGCATTGTGATATTTGTATTAAATTCGGATGCAATTTCTGTGTTTCATCGTCAATAAGAAGGTCCAAGGGATACAGTAAACCTGATGTGAAGCATCGGAATCTAAAACTGGACTCAAAGGAGTGGTTCAAATCATAGATAGTTAGAGTCCCACTCCTCCTGTACTTACGTCGGTTTTGTGCCCTTTGTATTTAATTTGGATGCAATTTCTGTAATACATCGTCAATAAGAAGGTCCAAGGGATACAGTAAACCTGAAGTGAAGCATCGGAATCTAAAACTGGACTCACAGGAGAAGTTCGAATCATAGAAAGTTAGAGTGTCAGTCCTCTTGCTCTTAAGTCGGCATTGTGCCTCTTGAATTTAATTCCGATGCAATTTCTATGTTTCATCGTCAATAAGAAGGTGCAAGGTATACAGTAAACCTGAAGTGAAGCATCGGAATCTAAAACTGGACTCACAGGAGAGGTTCAAACCATAGAAAGTGAGAGTGTCAGTCCTTTTTTACTTCAGTCGGCATTGTGCCTTCTGTATTACATTCGGATGCAATTTCTGCGTTTCATCGTCAATAAGAAGATCCAATGGATACAGTAAATCTGAAGTGAAGCTTCGGAATCTAACACTGGACTCACAGGGGAGGTTCAAATCATAGAAAGTGAGAGTGTCAGTCCTCTTGTACTTACGTCGGCATTGTGCCTTTTGTATTAAATTCGGATGCAATTTCTGTGTTTCATCGTCAATCAGACGGTCCAAGGGGTACAGTAAACCAGAAATGAAGCATCGGAATCTAAAACTGGACTCACAGGAGAAGTTCAAATCATAGAAAGTTAGAGTGTCAGTTCTCTTGTACTTAAGTCGGAATTTTGCCTTTTGAATTTAATTCCGATGCAATTTCTTTATTTCTTCGTCAATAAGAAGGTCCAAGGGGTACAGTAAACCTGAATTGAAGCATCGAAATATAAAACTGGACTCACAGGAGAGGTTCAAATCATAGAAAGTGAGAATGTCAGTTCTCTTGTACTTAAGTCGTCATTGTGCCTTTTGAATTTAATTCAGATGCAATTTCTGTTTCATCGTCAGTACGAAGGTGCAAGGTATGCAGTAACCCTGTAGTGAAGCATCGGAATCTGAAACTGCACTCACAGGAGAGGTTCAAATCATAGAAATTTAGAGTGTCACTCCTCCTGCACTTAAATCGGTATTGTGCCCTTTGTATTAAATTCGGTTGCAATTTCTGTGTTTCATCGTCAATAAGAAGGTCCAAGGGATACAGCAAACCTGAAGTGAAGCATCGGAATCTAAAACTTGACTCACTGGGAGGTTCGAATCATAGAAAGTTAGAGTGCCAGTCCTCTTGCACTTAAGTCGGCATTGTGCCTTTTGAATTTAATTTCGATGCAATTTCTGTGTTTCATCGTCAATAAGAAGGTGCAAGGTATGCAGTAACCCTGAAGTGAAGCATCGGAATCTGAAACTGGACTCACAGGAGAGGTTCAAATCATAGAAAGTGAGAGTGTAAGTCCTCTTGTACTTAAGTCGGCATTGTGCCTTTTGTATTAAATTCGGATGCAATATCTGTGTTTCATCGTCAATAAGAAGGTCCAAGGGATACAGTAAACCAGAAGTGAAGCATCGGAATCTAAAGCTGGACTCACACGAGAGGTTCAAATCATAGAAAGTTAGAGTGTCAGTTCTCTTGTACTTAAGTCGGCATTGTGCCATTTGACTTAAATTCGCATGCAATTTCTGTGTTTCATCGTAAAGAAGAAGGTTCAAGGGGTACAGTAATCCTGAATTGAAGCATCGAAATCTAAAACTGGACTCACAGGAGAGGTTCAAATCGTAGAAAGTGAGAGTGTCAGTCCTCTTGTACGTAAGTCGACATTGTGCCATTTGTATTAAATTCGGATGCAATTTCTGTGATTCATCGTCAATAGGAACGTCCAAGGGATACAGTAAACCTGAAGTGAAGCATCGGAATCTAAAACTGGACTCACAGGAGAGGTTCAAACCATAGAAAGTTAGAGTGTCACTCCTCCTGTACTTAAGTCGGTATTGTGAACTTTGTATTAAATGCGGATGCAATTTCTGTGTTTCTTCGTCAATAAGAAGGTCCAAGGGATACAGTAGACCTGTAGTAGAGCATCGGAATCTAAAACTGGACTCACAAAAGAGGCTAAAATCATAGAGAGTGTTAATCCTCTTGTACTTAAGTCGGCATTGTGCCACTTGTATCAAATTCGGATGCAATGTCTGTGTTTAATCGTCTATAAGAAGATCCAAGGGATACAGTAAACCTGAAGTGAAGCATCGGAATGTAAAACTGGACCCACAGGAGAGGTTCAAATCCTAGAAAGTTAGAGTGTCACTCCTCCTGCACTAAAATCGGTATTGTGCCATTTGTATTAAATTCGGATGCAATTTGTGTGTTTCATCGTCATTAAGAAAGTCCAAGGGATACAGGAAACCTGAAGTGAAGCATCGGAATCTAAAACTGGACTCACTGGGAGGTTCGAATCATAGAGAGTTAGAGTGTCAGTCCTCTTGCACTTAAGTCGGCATTGTGCCTTTTGAATTTAATTCCGATGCAATTTCTGTGTTTCATCGTCAATAAGAAGGTGCAAGGTATGCAGTAACACTGAAGTGAAGCATCGAAATCTAAAACTGGACTCACAGGAGAGGTTCAAGTCATAGAAAGTGAGAGTGTTAGTCCTCTTGTACTTAAGTCGACATTGTGCCATTTGTATTAAATTCGGATGCAATTTCTGTGTTTGATCTTCAATAAGAAGGTCCAAGGGATACAGTAAAACTGAAGTGAAGCATCGGAATCTAAAACTGGACTCACAGGAGAGGTTCATAGTCATAGAAATTTAGAGTTTCACTCCTCCTGTACTTAAGTCGGTATTGTGCCCTTTGTATTAAATTCGGATGCAAAATCTGTGTTTCATCGTCAATAAGAAGGTCCAAGGGATACAGTAAACCTGAAATGAAGCATCGGAATCTAAATCTGGACTCATAGCAGAGATTCA
Source organism: Schistocerca serialis cubense (assembly GCF_023864345.2). Classification (NCBI taxonomy): domain Eukaryota; kingdom Metazoa; phylum Arthropoda; class Insecta; order Orthoptera; family Acrididae; genus Schistocerca; species Schistocerca serialis. The sequence goes on from NC_064648.1 coordinate 19,451,394, forward strand.
AATCATAGAATGTTAGAGTGTCACTCCTCTTGTACTTAAGTCGGTATTGTGCCTTTTGTATTAAATTCGGATGCAAATTCTGTGTTTCATCGTCAATAAGAAGGTCCAAGGGATACAGTAAACCTTAAGTGAAGCATCGGAATCTAAAACTGAACGCCCAGGAGAGGTTCAAATCATAGAATGTTAGAGTGTCGGTCCTCTTTTACTTAAGTCGGCATTGTGCCTTTTGTATTAAATTCGCATGCTATTTCTGTGTTTCATCGTCAATAAGAAGGTCCGAGGGATACAGTGAACCTGAAGTGAAGCATCGGAATCGAAAACTGGACTCACAGGAGAGGTTTAAATCATAGAAAGTGAGAGTGTCAATCCTTTTATACTTCAGTCGGCATTGTGCCTTCTGTATTAAATTCGGATACAATTTCTGTGTTTCATCGTCAAAAAGAAGGTCCAAGGGAGACAGTAAATCTGAAGTGAAGCATCGGAATCTAAAACTGGACTCACAGGAGAGGTTCAAATCATAGAAAGTAGAGTGTCAGTCCTCTTGTACGTAAGTCGACATTGTGCAATTTGTATTAAATTCAGATGCAATTTCTGTGTATCATCGTCAATAGGAAGGTCCAAGGGATACAGTAAGCCTGAAGTGAAGCATCGGAATCTAAAACTGGACTCACAGGAGAGGTTCAAACCATAGAATGTTAGAGTGGCATTCCTCCTGTACTTAAGTCGGTATTGTGAACTTTGTATTAAATGCGGATGCAATATCTGTGTTTCATCGTCAATAAGACGGTCCAAGGGAAACAGTAGACCTGAAGTAGAGCATCGGAATCTAAAACTGGACTCACAGGGGAGGCTCAACTCATAGAAAAGGAGAGTATCAATCCTCTTGTACTTAAGTCGGCATTGTGCCTTTTGTATTAAATTCGGATGCAATTTCTGTGTTTATTCGTCTACAAGAAGATCCAAGGGATACAGTAAACCTGAAGTGAAGCATCGGAATGTAAAACTGGACTCACAGCAGAGGTTCAAACCATAGAAAGTTAGAGTGTCACTCCTCCTGCACTTAAATCGGTATTGTGCCCTTTGTATTACATTCGGATGCAATTTCTGTGTTTCATCGTCAATAAGAAGGTCCAAGGGATACAGCAAACTTGAAGTGAAGCATCGGAATCTTAAACTGGACTCACTGGGAGGTTCGAATCATAGAAAGTTAGAGTGTCAGTCCTCTTGCACTTAAGTCGGCATTGTGCCTTTTAAATTTAATTCCGATGCATTTTCTGTGTTTCATCGTCGATAAGAAGGTGCAAGGTATGCAGTAACACTGAAGTGAAGCATCGGAATCTAAAACTGGACTCACAGGAGGGGTTCAAGCAATAGAAAGTGAGAGTGTTAGTCCTCTTGTACTTAAGTCGACATTGTGCCATTTGTATTAAATTCGGATGCAATTTCTGTGTTTAATCGTCAATAAGAAGGTCCAAGGGATACAGTAAACCTGAAGTTAAGCATCGGAATCTATACCTGGACTCACAGGAGAGGTTCAAATCATAGAAAGTTAGAGTTTCACTCCTCCTGTACTTAAGTCGGTATTTTGCTTTTTGTATTAAATTCGGATGCAAAATCTGTGTTTCATCGTCAATAAGAAGGTCCAAGGTATACAGTAAACCTGAAGTGAAGCATCGGAATCTAAATCTGGACTCATAGGAGAGGTTCAAATCATACAATGTTAGAGTGTCAGTCCTCCTTTACTAAAGTCGGCATTGTGCCTTTTGTATTAAATTCGAATGCAATTTCTGTGTTTCATCGTCAATAAGAAGGTCCGAGGGATACAGTGAACCTGAAGTGAAGCATCGGAATCTAAAACTGGACTCACAGGAGAAGTTCGAATCATAGAAAGTGAGAGTGTCAGTCCTTTTTTCCTTCAGTCGGCATTGTGCCATCTGTATTACATTCGGATGCAATTTCTGTCTTTCATCATCAATAAGAAGGTCCAAGGGATACAGTAAATCTGAAGTGAAGCATCGGAATCTAAAACTGGACTCACAGGAGAGGTTCAAATCATAGAAAGTGAGAGTGTCAGTCCTTTTTTACTTCAGTTGGCATTGTGCCTTCTGTATTACATTCGGATGCAATTTCTGTGTTTCATCGTCAATAAGAAGGTCCAAGGGATACAGTAAATCTGAAGTGAAGCATCGGAATCTAAAACTGGACTCACAGGAGAGGTTCAAATCATAGAAAGTGAGAGTGTCAGTCCTCTTGTACTTAAGTCGGCATTGTGGATTTTGTATTAAATTCGGATGCAATTTCTGTGTTTCATCATCAATAAGAAGGTCCAAGGGGTACAGTAAACCAGAAGTGAAGCATCGGAATCTAAAACTGGGCTCACAGGAGAGGTTCAAATCATAGAATGTTAGAGTGTCAGTTCTCTTGTACTTAAGCCGGCATTTTGCCTTTTGAATTTAATTCCGAAGCAATTTCTTTATTTATTCGTCAATAAGACGGTCCAAGGGGTACAGAAATCCTAACTTGAAGCATCGAAATATAAAACTGGACTCACAGGAGAGGTTCAAATCATAGAAAGTGAGAGTGTAAGTTCTCTTGTACTTAAGTCGTCATTGTGCCTTTTGATTTTAATTCCGATGCAATTTCTGTGTTTCATCGTCAATAAGAAGGTGCAAGGTATGCAGTAACACTGAAGTGAAGAATCGGAATCTGAAACTGGACTCACAGGAGAGGTTCAAATCATAGAAAGTGAGAGTGTGAGTCCTCTTGTACTTAAGTCGTCATTGTGAATTTTGTATTAAATTCGGATGCAATATCTGTGTTTCATCGTAAATAGGAAGGTCCAAGGGATACAGTAAACCTGAAGTGAAGCATCGGAATCTAAAACTGGACTCACAGGAGAGGTTCAAATCACAGAAAGTTAGAGTGTCAGTTCTCTTGTACTTAAGTCGGCATTGTGCCTTTTGAATTTAATTCCGATGCAATTTCTGTGTTTCATCATAGAGAAGAAGGTCCAAGGGGTACAGTAAACCTGAATTGAAGCATCGAAATCTAAAACTGGACTCACAGGAGAGGTTCAAATCATAGAATGTGAGAGTGTCAGTCCTCTTGTACGTAAGTCGACATTGTGCCATTTGTATTAAATTCGGATGCAATTTCTGTGTTTCATCGTAAATAGGAAGGTCCAAGGGATACAGTAAACCTGAAGTGAAGCATCGGAATCTAAAACAGGACTCACAGGAGAGGTTCAAACCATAGAAAGTTAGAGTGTCTCTCCTCCTGTACTTAAGTCGGTATTGTGAACTTTGTATTAAATGCGGATGCAATTTCTGTGGTTCATCGTCAATAAGAAGGTCCAAGGGATACAGTAGACCTGAAGTAGAGCATCGGAATCTAAAACTGGACTCACAGGAGAGGCTGAAACAATAGAAAGTGATAGTGTCAATCCTCTTGTACTTAAGTCGGCATTGTGCCATTTGTATTAATTTCGGATGCAATTTCTGTGTTTAATCGTCTATAAGAAGATCCAAGGGATACAGTAAACCTGAAGTGAAGCATCGGAATGTAAAAGTGGACTCCCAGGAGAGGTTCAAATCCTAGAAAGTTAGAGTGTCACTCCTCCTGCACTTAAATCGGTATTGTGCCCTTTTTTATTAAATTCGGATGCAAGTTCTGTGTTTCATCGTCAATAAGAAGGTCCAAGGGATACAGTAAACCTGAAGTGAAGCATCGGAATCTAAAACAGGACTCACAGGAGAGGTTAAAACCATAGAAAGTTAGAGTGTCACTCCTCCTGTACTTAAGTCGGTATTGTGAACTTTGTATTAAATGCGGATGCAATTTCTGTGCTTCATCGTCAATAAGAAGGTCCAAGGGATACAGTAGACCTGAAGTAGAGCATCAAAATCTAAAACTTGACTCACTGGGAGGTTCGAATCATAGAAAGTTAGAGTGTCAGTCCTCTTGCACTTAAGTCGGCATTGTGCCATTTGAAGTTAATTCCGATGCAATTTCTGTGTTTCATCGTCAATAAGAAGGTGCAAGGTATGCAGTAACCCTGAAGTGAAGCATGGGAATCTGAAACTAGACTCACAGGAGAGGTTCAAATCATAGAAAGTGAGAGTGTGAGTCCTCTTGTACTTAAGTCGGCATTGTGCATTTTGTATTAAATTCGGATGCAATTTCTGTGTTTCATCGTCAATAGGAAGGTCCAAGGGATACAGTAAACCTGAAGTGAAGCATCGGAATCTAAAACAGGACTCACAGGAGAGGTTAAAACCATAGAAAGTTAGAGTGTCACTCCTCCTGTACTTAAGTCGGTATTGTGAACATTGTATTAAATGCGGATGCAATTTCTGTGCTTCATCGTCAATAAGAAGGTCCAAGGGATACAGTAGACCTGAAGTAGAGCATCGGAATCTAAAACTGGACTCACGGGAGAGGTTCAAATCATAGAAAGTGTGAGTGTCAATTCTCTTGTACTTAAGTCGGCATTGTGCCATTTGTATTAAATTCGGATGAAATTTCTGTGTTTAATCGTCTATAAGAAGATCCAAGGGATACAGTAAACCTGAAGTGAAGCATCGGAATGTAAAACTGGACTCCCAGGAGAGGTTCAAATCCTAGAAAGTTAGAGTGTCACTCCTCCAGCACTTAAATCGGTATTGTGCCCTTTGTATTAAATTCGGATGCAATTTCTGTGTTTCATCGTCAATAAGAAGGTCCAAGGGAAACAGCAAACCTGAAGTGAAGCATCGGAATCTAAAACTGGACTCACTGGGAGGTTCATATCATAGAAACTTATAGTGTCAGTCCTCTTGCACTTAAGTCGGCATTGTGCCTTTTGAATTTAATTCCGATGCAATTTCTGTGTTTCATCGTCAATAAGAAGGTGCAAGGTATGCAGTAACACTGAAGTGAAGCATCGGAATCTAAAACTGGACTCACAGGAGAGGTTCAAGTCATAGAAAGTGAGAGTTTTAGTCCTCTTGTACTTAAGTCGACATTGTGCCATTTGTATTAAATTCGGATGCAATTTCTGTGTTTCATCGTCAATAAGAAGGTCCAAGGGATACAGTAAACCTGAGGTTAAGCATCGTAATCTAAAACTGGACTCACAGGAGAGGTTCAAATCATAGAAATTTAGATTTTCACTCCTCCTGTACTTAAGTCGGTAATGTGCCCTTTGTATTAAATTCGGATGCAAAATCTGTGTTTCATCGTCAATAAGAAGGTCCAAGGGATACAGTAAACCTGAAGTGAAGAATCGGAATCTAAATCTGGACTCACAGGAGAGGTTCAAACCATAGAATGTTAGAGTGGCATTCCTCCTGTACTTAAGTCGGTATTGTGAACTTTGTATTAAATGCGGATGCAATATCTGTGTTTCATCGTCAATAAGACGGTCCAAGGGAAACAGTAGACCTGAAGTAGAGCATCGGAATCTAAAACTGGACTCACAGGGGAGGCTCAACCCATAGAAAAAGAGTGTATCAATCCTCTTGTACTTAAGTCGGCATTGTGCCTTTTGTATTAAATTCGGATGCAATTTCTGTGTTTATTCGTCTACAAGAAGATCCAAGGGATACAGTAAACCTGAAGTGAAGCATCGGAATGTAAAACTGGACTCACAGCAGAGGTTCAAACCATAGAAAGTTAGAGTGTCACTCCTCCTGCACTTAAATCGGTATTGTGCCCTTTGTATTACATTCGGATGCAATTTCTGTGTTTCATCGTAAATAAGAAGGTCCAAGGGATACAGCAAACTTGAAGTGAAGCATCGGAATCTTAAACTGGACTCACTGGGAGGTTCGAATCATAGAAAGTTAGAGTGTCAGTCCTCTTGCACTTAAGTCGGCATTGTGCCTTTTAAATTTAATTCCGATGCATTTTCTGTGTTTCATCGTCGATAAGAAGGTGCAAGGTATGCAGTAACACTGAAGTGAAGCATCGGAATCTAAAACTGGACTCACAGGAGGGGTTCAAGCAATAGAAAGTGAGAGTGTTAGTCCTCTTGTACTTAAGTCGACATTGTGCCATTTGTATTAAATTCGGATGCAATTTCTGTGTTTAATCGTCAATAAGAAGGTCCAAGGGATACAGTAAACCTGAAGTTAAGCATCGGAATCTATACCTGGACTCACAGGAGAGGTTCAAATCATAGAAAGTTAGAGTTTCACTCCTCCTGTACTTAAGTCGGTATTTTGCTCTTTGTATTAAATTCGGATGCAAAATCTGTGTTTCATCGTCAATAAGAAGGTCCAAGGTATACAGTAAACCTGAAGTGAAGCATCGGAATCTAAATCTGGACTCATAGGAGAGGTTCAAATCATACAATGTTAGAGTGTCAGTCCTCCTTTACTAAAGTCGGCATTGTGCCTTTTGTATTAAATTCGAATGCAATTTCTGTGTTTCATCGTCAATAAGAAGGTCCGAGGGATACAGTGAACCTGAAGTGAAGCATCGGAATCTAAAACTGGACTCACAGGAGAAGTTCGAATCATAGAAAGTGAGAGTGTCAGTCCGTTTTTCCTTCAGTCGGCATTGTGCCATCTGTATTACATTCGGATGCAATTTCTGTCTTTCATCATCAATAAGAAGGTCCAAGGGATACAGTAAATCTGAAGTGAAGCATCGGAATCTAAAACTGGACTCACAGGAGAGGTTCAAATCATAGAAAGTGAGAGTGTCAGTCCTTTTTTACTTCAGTTGGCATTGTGCCTTCTGTATTACATTCGGATGCAATTTCTGTGTTTCATCGTCAATAAGAAGGTCCAAGGGATACAGTAAATCTGAAGTGAAGCATCGGAATCTAAAACTGGACTCACAGGAGAGGTTCAAATCATAGAAAGTGAGAGTGTCAGTCCTCTTGTACTTAAGTCGGCATTGTGGATTTTGTATTAAATTCGGATGCAATTTCTGTGTTTCATCGTCAATAAGAAGGTCCAAGGGGTACAGTAAACCAGAAGTGAAGCATCGGAATTTAAAACTGGGCTCACAGGAGAGGTTCAAATCATAGAATGTTAGAGTGTCAGTTCTCTTGTACTTAAGCCGGCATTTTGCCTTTTGAATTTAATTCCGAAGCAATTTCTTTATTTATTCGTCAATAAGACGGTCCAAGGGGTACAGAAATCCTAACTTGAAGCATCGAAATATAAAACTGGACTCACAGGAGAGGTTCAAATCATAGAAAGTGAGAGTGTAAGTTCTCTTGTACTTAAGTCGTCATTGTGCCTTTTGATTTTAATTCCGATGCAATTTCTGTGTTTCATCGTCAATAAGAAGGTGCAAGGTATGCAGTAACACTGAAGTGAAGAATCGGAATCTGAAACTGGACTCACAGGAGAGGTTCAAATCATAGAAAGTGAGAGTGTGAGTCCTCTTGTACTTAAGTCGGCATTGTGAATTTTGTATTAAATTCGGATGCAATATCTGTGTTTCATCGTAAATAGGAAGGTCCAAGGGATACAGTAAACCTGAAGTGAAGCATCGGAATCTAAAACTGGACTCACTGGAGAGGTTCAAATCACAGAAAGTTAGAGTGTCAGTTCTCTTGTACTTAAGTCGGCATTGTGCCTTTTGAATTTAATTCCGATGCAATTTCTGTGTTTCATCGTAGAGAAGAAGGTCCAAAGGGTACAGTAAACCTGAATTGAAGCATCGAAATCTAAAACTGGACTCACAGGAGAGGTTCAAATCATAGAATGTGAGAGTGTCAGTCCTCTTGTACTTAAGTCGGCATTGTGGATTTTGTATTAAATTCGGATGCAATTTCTGTGTTTCATCGTCAATAGGAAGGTCCAAGGGATACAGTAAACCTGAAGTGAAGCATCGGAATCTAAAACAGGACTCACAGGAGAGGTTAAAACCATAGAAAGTTAGAGTGTCACTCCTCCTGTACTTAAGTCGGTATTGTGAACTTTGTATTAAATGCGGATGCAATTTCTGTGCTTCATCGTCAATAAGAAGGTCCAAGGGATACAGTAGACCTGAAGTAGAGCATCGGAATCTAAAACTGGACTCACAGGAGAGGTTCAAATCATAGAAAGTGTGAGTGTCAATTCTCTTGTACTTAAGTCGGCATTGTGCCATTTGTATTAAATTCGGATGCAATTTCTGTGTTTAATCGTCTATAAGAAGATCCAAGGGATACAGTAAACCTGAAGTGAAGCATCGGAATGTAAAACTGGACTCCCAGGAGAGGTTCAAATCCTAGAAAGTTAGAGTGTCACTCCTCCAGCACTTAAATCGGTATTGTGCCCTTTGTATTAAATTCGGATGCAATTTCTGTGTTTCATCGTCAATAAGAAGGTCCAAGGGATACAGCAAACCTGAAGTGAAGCATCGGAATCTAAAACTGGACTCACTGGGAGGTTCATATCATAGAAACTTATAGTGTCAGTCCTCTTGCACTTAAGTCGGCATTGTGCCTTTTGAATTTAATTCCGATGCAATTTCTGTGTTTCATCGTCAATAAGAAGGTGCAAGGTATGCAGTAACACTGAAGTGAAGCATCGGAATCTAAAACTGGACTCACAGGAGAGGTTCAAGTCATAGAAAGTGAGAGTTTTAGTCCTCTTGTACTTAGGTCGACATTGTGCCATTTGTATTAAATTCGGATGCAATTTCTGTGTTTCATCGTCAATAAGAAGGTCCAAGGGATACAGTAAACCTGAAGTTAAGCATCGTAATCTAAAACTGGACTCACAGGAGAGGTTCAAATCATAGAAATTTAGATTTTCACTCCTCCTGTACTTAAGTCGGTAATGTGCCCTTTGTATTAAATTCGGATGCAAAATCTGTGTTTCATCGTCAATAAGAAGGTCCAAGGGATACAGTAAACCTGAAGTGAAGAATCGGAATCTAAATCTGGACTCATAGGAGAGGTCAAATCATACAATGTTAGAGTGTCACTCCTCTTGTACTTAAGTCGGTATTGTGCCTTTTGTATTAAATTCGGATGCAATTTCTGTGTTTCACCGTCAATAAGAAGGTCCAAGGGATACAGTAAACCTTGAGTGAAGCATCGGAATCTAAAACTGAACTCGCAGGAGAGGTTCAAATCATTGAAAGTTAGAGTGTCAGTCCTCTTTTACTAAAGTCGGCATTGTGCCTTTTGTATTAAAGTCGGATGCAATTTCTGTGTTTCATCGTCAATACGAAGGTCCAAGGGATACTGTAAATCTGAAGTGAAGCATCGGAATCTAAAACTGGACTCACAGGAGAGGTTTAAATCATAGAAAGTGAGAGTGTCAATCCTTTTATACTTCAGTCGGCATTGTGCCTTCTGTATTAAATTCGGATACAATTTCTGTGTTTCATCGTCAAAAACAAGGTCCAAGGGATACAGTAAATCTGAAGTGAAGCATCGGAATCTAAAACTGGACTCACAGGAGAGGTTCAAATCATAGAAAATAGAGTGTCAGTCCTCTAGTACGTAAGTCGACATTGTGCAATTTGTATTAAATTCAGATGCAATTTCTGTGTATCATCGTCAATAGGAAGGTCCAAGGGATACAGTAAGCCTGAAGTGAAGCATCGGAATCTAAAACCGGACTCACAGGAGAGGTTCAAACCATAGAATGTTAGAGAGGCATTCCTCCTGTACTTAAGTCGGTATTGTGAACTTTGTATTAAATGCGGATGCAATTTCTGTGTTTAATCGTCAATAAGAAGGTCCAAGGGAAACAGTAGACCTGAAGTAGAGCATCGGAATCTAAAACTGGACTCACAGGGGAGGCTCAACTCATAGAAAAAGAGAGTATCAATCCTCTTGTACTTTAGTCGGCATTGTGCCTTTTGTATTAAATTCGGATGCAATTTCTGTGTTTATTCGTCTGCAAGAAGATCCAAGGGATACAGTAAACCTGAAGTGAAGCATCGGAATGTAAAACTGGACTCACAGCAGAGGTTCAAACCATAGAAAGTTAGAGGGTCACTCCTCCTGCACTTAAATCGGTATTGTGCCCTTTGTATTACATTCGGATGCAATTTCTGTGTTTCATCGTCAATAAGAAGGTCCGAGGGATACAGTGAACCTGAAGTGAAGCATCGGAATCTAAAACTGGACTCACAGGAGAAGTTCGAATCATAGAAAGTGAGAGTGTCAGTCCTTTTTTCCTTCAGTCGGCATTGTGCCTTCTGTATTACATTCGGATGCAATTTCTGTCTTTCATCATCAATAAGAAGGTCCAAGGGATACAGTAAATCTGAAGTGAAGCATCGGAATCTAAAACTGGACTCACAGGAGAGGTTCAAATCATAGAAAGTGAGAGTGTCAGTCCTTTTTTACTTCATTTGGCATTGTGCCTTCTGTATTACATTCGGATGCAATTTCTGTGTTTCATCGTCAATAAGAAGGTCCAAGGGATACAGTAAATCTGAAGTGAAGCATCGGAATCTAAAACTGGACTCACAGGAGAGGTTCAAATCATAGAAAGTGAGAGTGTCAGTCCTCTTGTACTTAAGTCGGCATTGTGGATTTTGTATTAAATTCGGATGCAATTTCTGTGTTTCATCATCAATAAGAAGGTCCAAGGGGTACAGTAAACCAGAAGTGAAGCATCGGAATCTAAAACTGGGCTCACAGGAGAGGTTCAAATCATAGAATGTTAGAGTGTCAGTTCTCTTGTACTTAAGCCGGCATTTTGCCTTTTGAATTTAATTCCGAAGCAATTTCTTTATTTATTCGTCAATAAGATGGTCCAAGGGGTACAGAAATCCTAACTTGAAGCATCGAAATATAAAACTGGACTCACAGGAGAGGTTCAAATCATAGAAAGTGAGAGTGTAAGTTCTCTTGTACTTAAGTCGTCATTGTGCCTTTTGATTTTAATTCCGATGCAATTTCTGTGTTTCATCGTCAATAAGAAGGTGCAAGGTATGCAGTAACCCTGTAGTGAAGCATCGGAATCTGAAACTGGACTCACAGGAGAGGTTCAAATCATTGAAAGTTAGAGTGTCACTCTTCCTGCCCTTAAATCGGTATTGTGCCATTTGTATTAAATTCGGATGCAATTTCTGTGTTTCATCGTCAATAAGAAGGTCCAAGGGATACAGCAAACCTGAAGTGAAGCATCGGAATCTAAAACTTGACTCACTGGGAGGTTCGAATCATAGAAAGTTAGAGTGTCAGTCCTCTTGCACTTAAGTCGGCATTGTGATATTTGAATTTAATTCCGATGCAATTTCTGTGTTTCATCGTCAATAAGAGGGTGCAAGGTATGCAGTAACACTGAAGTGAAGAATCGGAATCTGAAACTGGACTCACAGGAGAGGTTCAAATCATAGAAAGTGAGAGTGTGAGTCCTCTTGTACTTAAGTCGGCATTGTGAATTTTGTATTAAATTCGGATGCAATATCTGTGTTTCATCGTAAATAGGAAGGTCCAAGGGATACAGTAAACCTGAAGTGAAGCATCGGAATCTAAAACTGGACTCACAGGAGAGGTTCAAATCACAGAAAGTTAGAGTGTCAGTTCTCTTGTACTTAAGTCGGCATTGTGCCTTTTGAATTTAATTCCGATGCAATTTCTGTGTTTCATCGTCAATAAGAAGGTGCAAGGTATGCAGTAATACTGAAGTGAAGCATCGGAATCTAAAACTGGACTCACAGGAGAGGTTCAAGTCATAGAAAGTGAGAGTTTTAGTCCTCTTGTACTTAAGTCGACATTGTGCCATTTGTATTAAATTCGGATGCAATTTCTGTGTTTCATCGTCAATAAGAAGGTCCAAGGGATACAGTAAACCTGAAGTTAAGCATCGTAATCTAAAACTGGACTCACAGGAGAGGTTCAAATCATAGAAATTTAGATTTTCACTCCTCCTGTACTTAAGTCGGTAATGTGCCCTTTGTATTAAATTCGGATGCAAAATCTGTGCATCATCGTCAATAAGAAGGTCCAAGGGATACAGTAAACCTGAAGTGAAGAATCGGAATCTAAATCTGGACTCATAGGAGAGGTCCAATCATACAATGTTAGAGTGTCACTCCTCTTGTACTTAAGTCGGTATTGTGCCTTTTGTATTAAATTCGGATGCAATTTCTGTGTTTCACCGTCAATAATAAGGTCCAAGGGATACATTAAACCTTGAGTGAAGCATCGGAATCTAAAACTGAACTCGCAGGAGAGGTTCAAATCATTGAAAGTTAGAGTGTCAGTCCTCTTTTACTAAAGTCGGCATTGTGCCTTTTGTATTAAATTCGAATGCAATTTCTGTGTTTCATCGTCAATAAGAAGGTCTGAGGGATACAGTGAACCTGAAGTGAAGCATCGGAATCTAAAACTGGACTCACAGGGGAGGTTCAAATCATAGAAAGTGAGAGTATGAGTCCTCTTGTACCTAAGTTGGCATTATGCCATTTGTTTTAAATTCGGTTGCAATATCTGTGATTCATCGTCAATAAGAAGGTCCAAGGGATGCAGTGAACCTGAAGTGAAGCATCGCAATCTAAAACTGGACTCACAGGAGAGATTCAAATCATAGAAGGTTAGACTGTCACTCCTCTTGTACTTAAGTCGGTATTGTGCCTTTTGTATTAAAGTCGGATGCAATTTCTGTGTTTCATCGTCAATACGAAGGTCCAAGGGATACAGTAAACCTTAAGTGAAGCATCGGAATCTAAAACTGGACTCGCAGGAGTGGTTCAAATTATAGAATATTAGAGTGTCAGTCCTCTTTTAATTAAGTCGGCATTGAGCCATTTGTATTAAATTCGGATGCAATTTCTGTGTTTCATCGTCAATAAGAAGGTCCAAGGGATACAGTAAACCTGAAGTTAAGCATCGGAATCTAAAACTGGACTCACAGAAGAGGTTCAAAGCATAGAAAGTTAGAGTTTCACTCCACCTGTGCTTAAGTCGGTATTGTGCCCTTTGTATTAAATTCCGATGCAAAATCTTTGTTTAATCGTCAATAGGTAGGTCCAAGGGATACAGTAAACCTGAAGTGAAGCATCGGAATCTAAATCTGGACTCATAGGAGAGATTCAAATCATAGAAAGTTAGGGTGTCACTCCTCTTGTACTTAAGTCGGTATTGTGCCTTTTGTATTAAATTCGGATGCAATTTCTGTGTTTAATCGTCAATAAGAAGGTCCAAGGGATACAGTAGCCCTGAAGTAGAGCATCGGAATCTAAAACTGGACTCACAGGAGAGGATCAACTCATAGAAAGTGAGAGTGTCAATCCTCTTGTACTTAAGTCGGCATTGTGTCATTTGTATTAAATTCGGATGCAATTTCTGTGTTTAATCGTCTATAAGAAGATCCAAGGGATACAGTAAACCTGAAGTGAAGCATCGGAATGTAAAACTGGACTCACAGGAGAGGTTCAAATCCTAGAAAGTTAGAGTGTCACTCCTCCTGCACTTAAATCGGTATTGTGCCCTTTGTATTAATTTCGGATGCAATTTCTGTGTTTCATCGTCAATAAGAAGGTCCAAGGGATACAGCAAACCTGAAGTGAAGCATCGGAATCTAAAACTGGACTCACTGGTAGGTTCGAATGATAGAATGTTATAGTGTCAGTCCTCTTGCACTTAAGTCGGCATTGTGCCTTTTGAATTTAATTCCGATGCAATTTCTGTGTTCCATCGTCAATAAGAAGGTGCAAGGTATGCAGTAACACTGAAGTGATGCATCGGAATCTAAAACTGGACTCACAGGAGAGGTTCAAGTAATAGAAAGTGAGAGTGTTAGTCCTCTAGTACTTAAGTCGGTATTGTGCCCTTTGTATTAAATTCGGATGCAAAATCTGTGTTTCATCGTCAATAAGAAGGTCCAAGGGATACAGTAAACCTGAAGTGAAGCATCGGAATCTAAATCTGGACTCGCAGGAGAGGTTCAAATCATAGAAAGTGAGAGCGTCAGTCCTCTTGTACTTAAGTCGGTATTGTGCCTTTTGTATTAAATTCGGATGCAATTTCTGTGTTTCATCGTCAATAAGATGGTCCAAGGGATACAGTAAATCTTAAGTGAAGCATCGGAATCTAAAACTGAACTCTCAGGAGAGGTTCAAATCATAGAATGTTAGAGTGTCAGTCCTCTTTTACTTAAGTCGGCATTGTGCCTTTTGTATTAAATTCGAATGCAATTTCTGTGTTTCATCGTCAATAAGAAGGTCCGAGGGATACAGTGAACCTGAAGTGAAGCATCGGAATCGAAAACTGGACTCACAGGAGAGGTTCAAATCATACAAAGTGAGAGTGTCAATCCTTTCATACTTCAGTCGGCATTGTGCTTTCTGTATTAAATTCGGATGCAATTTCTGTGTTTCATCGTCAATAAGAAGGTCCAAGGGATACAGCAAATCTGAAGTGAAGCATCGGAATCTAAAACTGGACTCGCAGGAGAGGTTCAAATCATAGAAAGTGAGAGCGTCAGTCCTCTTGTACTTAAGTCGGTATTGTGCCTTTTGTATTAAATTCGGATGCAATTTCTGTGTTTCATCGTCAATACAAAGGTCCAAGGGATACAGTAAATCTTAAGTGAAGCATCGGAATCTAAAACCGGACTCGCAGGAGAGGTTCAAATCATAGAATGTTAGAGTGTCAGTCCTCTTTTAATTAAGTCGGCATTGAGCCTTTTGTATTAAATTCGGATGCAATTTCTGTGTTTCATCGTCAATAATAAGGTGCAAGATATACAGTAAACCTGAAGTGAAGCATCGCAATCTAAAACTGGACTCACAGGAGAGGTTCAAATTATAGAAAGAGAGAGTGTCAGTCCTCTTGTTCTTAAGTTGGCATTGTGCCATTTGTATTAAATTCGGATGCAATTCCTGTGTTTCATAGTCAATAAGAAGATCCAAGGAATACAGTAAACCTGAAGTGAAACATCGGAATCTTAAGCTGGACTCACAGGAGAGGTTCAAATCATAGAAAGTAAGAGTGTATGTCCTCTTGTACTTAAGTCGGCATTGTACCTTTTGTATTAAATTTGGATGCAAACTCTGTGTTTCATCGTCAATAAAAAGGTCCAAGGGATACAGTAAACCTGAAGTGAAGCATCGGGATCTAAATCTGGACTCATAGGAGAGGTTCAAATCACAGAAAGTGAGAGTGTCAGTCCTCTTGTACTTAAGTCGGTATTGTGCATTTTGAATTTAATTCCGATGCAATTTCTGTGTTTCATCGTCAATAAGAAGGTGCAAGGTATGCAGTAAACCTGAAGTGAAGCATCGGAATCTGAAACTGGACTCACAGGAGAGGTTCACATCATAGAAATTGAGAGTGACAGTAGTCTTGTACTTATGTCGCCATTGTGCCTTTTGTATTAAATTCGGATGCAATTTCTGTGTTTCATCGTCAATAAGAAGGTCCAAGGGATACAGTAAACCTGAAGTGAAGCTTCGGAATCTAAAACTGGACTCACAGGAGAGGTTCAAATCATAGAATGTTAGAGTGTCACTCCTCTTGTACTTATGTCGGTATTGTGCCTTTTGTATTAAATTCGGATGCAATTTCTGTGTTTCATCGTCAATAAGAAGGTCCAAGGGATACAGTAGCCCTGAAGTAGAGCATCGGAATCTAAAACTGGACTCACAGGAGAGGCTCAACTCATAGAAAGTGAGAGTGTCAGTCCTCTTGTACGTAAGTCGGCATTGTTGCATTTGTTTTAAATTCGGATGAAATTTCTGTGTTTCATCGTCAATAAGATGGTCCAAGGCATACAGTAAAACTGAAGTGAAGCATCGGAATCTAAAACTGGACTCCCAGGAGAGGTTCAAATCATAGAAAGTGAGAGTGTCACTCCTCTTGTACTTGAGTCGGTATTGTGCCTTTTGTATTAAATTCGGATGCAATTTCTGTGTTTCAACGTCAATAAGAAGGTCCAAGGGATACAGTAAACCTTAAGTGAAGCATCGGAATCTAAAACTGGACTCGCAGGAGAGGTTCAAATCATAGAATGTTAGAGTGTCAGTCCTCTTTTACTTAAGTCGGCATTGTGCCGTTAGTATTAAATTCGGATGCAATTTCTGTGTTTCATCGTCAATACGAAGGTCCAAGGGATACAGTAAACCTGAAGTGAAGCATCGGAATCTAAAACTGGACTCACAGGAGAGGTTCAAATCATAGAAAGTTAGAATGTCAGTCTACTTGTACTTAAGTCGGCATTGTGCCTTTTGTATTAAATTCGGATGCAATTTCTGTGTTTCATCGTCAATAAGAAGGTGCACGGTATACTGTAAACCTGAAATGAAGCATCGGAATCTAAAACTGGACTCACAGGAGAGGTTCAAATCATAGAAAGTAAGAGTGTATGTCCTCTTGTACTTAAGTCGGCATTGTACCTTTTGTATTAAATTTGGATGCAAACTCTGTGTTTCATCGTCAATAAAAAGGTCCAAGGGATACAGTAAACCTGAAGTGAAGCATCGGGATCTAAATCTGGACTCATAGGAGAGGTTCAAATCACAGAAAGTGAGAGTGTCAGTCCTCTTGTACCTAAGTCGGTATTGTGCCTTTTGTATTAAATTCGGATGCAATTTCTGTGTTTCATCATCAATAAGAAGGTCCAAGGGATACAGTAAACCTTAAGTAAAGCATCGGAACCTAAAACTGGACTCACAGGAGAGTTTCAAATCAGAGAAAGTTAGAGTGTCATTCCTCTTGTACTTAACTCTGCATTGTGATTTTTGAATTTAATTCCGATGCAATTTCTGTGCTTCATCGTCAATAAGAAGGTCCAAGAGATACAGTAAACCTGGAATGATGCATTGGAATCTAAGACTGGACTCACTGGAGAGGTTCAAATCATAGAAAATGAGAGTGTCAGTCCTCATTTACTTAAGTCGGCATTGTGCGTATTGAATTTAATTCCGATGCAAATTCTGTGTTTCATCGTCAATAAGAAGGTCCAAGGGATACAGTAAACCTGAAGTGAAGCATCGGAATCAAAATTTGGACTCACAGGAAAGGTTCAAATCATAGAAAGTGAGAGTGTCAGTCCTCTTGTACTTAAGTCGGCATTGTGGCATTTGTGTTTAATTCGGATGCAATTTCTGTGTTCCATCGTCAATAAGAATGTCCAAGGGATACAATAAACCTGAAGTGAAGCATCGGAATCTAAAACTGGACTCACAGGAGAGGTTCAAATCATAGAAAGTGAGAGTGTCAGTCCTCTTCTACTTAGGTCGGCATTGTGCCTTTTGAATTTACTTCCGATGCAATTTCTGTGTTTCATCGTCAATAAGAAGGTCCAAAGGATACAGTAAACCTGAAGTGAAGCATCGGAATCAAAAACTGGACTCACTGGAGAGATTCAAATCATAGAAAGTTAGAGTGTCACTCCTCTTGTACTTAAGTCGGTATTGTGACTTTTGTATTAAATTCGGATGCAATTCCTGTGTTTCATCGTCAATAAGAAGGTCCAAGGGATACAGTAAACATTAAGTGAAGCATCGGAATCTAAAACTGGACTCACAGGAGAGGTGCAAATCATAGAAAGTTAGAGTGTCAGTCCTCTTGTACTTAAGTCGGCATTGTGATTTTTTAATTTATTTCGGATGCAATTTCTGTGTTTCATCGTCGATAAGAAGGTCCCAGGGAAACAGTAAACCTGGAGTGAAGCATCGGAATCTAAGACTGGACTCACAGGAGAGGTTCAAATCATAGAAAGTGAGAGTGTCAGTCCTCTTGTACTTAAGTCGGCATTGTTGCATTTGTATTGAATTCGGATGAAATTTCTGTGTTTCATCGTCATTAAGAAGGTCCAAGGGATACAGTAAAACTGAAGTGAAGCATCGGAATCTAAAACTTGACTCACAGGAGAGGTTCAAATCATAGAAAGTGAGAGTGTCACTCCTCTTGTACTTGAGTCGGTATTGTGCCTTTTGTATTAAATTCGGATGCAATTTCTGTGTTTCATCGTCAATAACAAGGTCCAAGGGATACAGTAAACCTTAAGTGAAGCATCGGAATCTAAAACTGGACTCGCAGGAGAGGTTCAAATCATAGAATGTTAGAGTGTCAGCCCTCTTTTACTTAAGTCGGCATTGTGCCTTTTGTATTAAATTCGGATGCAATTTCTGTGTTTCATCGTCAATAAGAAGGTCCGAGGGATACAGTAAACCAGAAGTGAAGCATCGGAATCTAAAACTGGACTCACAGGAGAGGTTCAAATCATAGAAAGTTAGAATGTCAGTCCTCTTGTACTTAAGTCGGCATTGTGCCTTTTGTATTAAATTCGAATGCAATTTCAGTGTTTCATCGTCAATAAGAAGGTGCAAGGTATACTGTAAACCTGAAGTGAAGCATCGGAATCTAAAACTGGACTCACAGGAGAGGTTCAAATCATAGAAACGTAGAGTGTTAGTCCTCTTTTATTTAAGTCGGCATTGTGGCTTTTGCATTATATTCCGATGCAATTTCTATGTTTCATCGTCAATAAGAAGGTGCAAGGTATACAGTAAACCTGAAGTGAAGCATCGGAATTTAAAACCGGACTCACAGGAGGGGTTCAAATCATAGAAAGAGAGAGTGGCAATCCTCTTGTACTTAAGTTGGCATTGTGCCATTTGTATTAACTTCGGATGCAATTCCTGTGTTTCATAGGCAATAAGAAGGTCCAAGGAAAAAGTAAACCTGAAGTGAAACATCGGAATCTAAAACTGGAATCACAGGAGAGGTTCAAATCATAGAAAGTAAGAGTGTCAGTCCTCTTGTACTTAAGTCGGCATTGTACCTTTTGTATTAAATTTGGATGCTAACTCTGTGTTTCATCGTCAATAAGAAGGCCCAAGGGATACAGTAAACCTGAAGTGAAGCATCGGAATCTAAAACTGGACTCACAGGAGAGGTTCAAATCATAGAAAGTGAGAGTGTCAGTCCTCTTCTACTTAGGTCGGCATTGTGCCTTTTAAATTTACTTCCGATGCAATTTCTGGGTTTCCTCGTCAATAAGAAGGTCCAAAGGATACAGTAAACCTGAAGTGAAGCATCGGAATCAAAAACTGGACTCACAGGAGAGATTCAAATCATAGAAAGTTAGAGTGTCACTCCTCTTGTACTTAAATCGGTATTGTGCCTCTTGTATTAAATTCGGATGCAATTCCTGTGTTTCATCGTCAATAAGAAGGTCTAAGGGATACAGTAAACATCAAGTGAAGCATCGGAATCTAAAAATTGGATTCGCAGGAGAGGTTCAAATCATAGAATGTCAGAGTGTCAGTCCTCTTTTACTTAAGTCGGCATTGTGCATTTTGTATTAAATTCCGATGCAATTTCTGTGTTTCATCGTCAATACGAAAGTCCAAGGGATACAGTAAACCTGAAGTGAAGCATCAGAATCTAAAACTGGACTCACAGGAGAGGTTCAAATCATAGAAAATTAGAGAGTCAGTCCTCATTTACTTAAGTCGGCATTGTGCCTTTTGTATTAAATTCCGATGCAATTTCTGTGTTTCATCGTCAATCAGAAGGTGCAAGGTATACAGTAAACCTGAAGTGAAGCATCGGAATCTAAAACTGGACTCACAGGAGAGGTTCAAATCATAGAAAGTGAGAGTGTCAGTCCTCTTGTACTTAAGTCGGCATTGTGCCTTTTGTATTAAATTCGGATGCAAACTCTGTGTTTCATCGTCAGTAAGAAGGTCCAAGGTATACAGTAAACCTGAAGTGAAGCATCGGAATCTAATACCGGACTCACAGGAGAGGTTCAAATCATAGAAAGTTAGATTGTCAGTCCTCTTGTACTTAAGTCGGCATTGTGCCTTTGGAATTTAATTCCGTTCCAATTTCTGTGTTTGATCGTCAATAAGAAGGTTCAAGGGATACAGTAAACCTGAAGTGAAGCATCGGAATCTAAAACTGGACTCACAGGAGAGGTTCAAATCATAGAAAGTGAGAGTGTCAGTCCTCTTTTACTTAAGTCGGCATTGTGCGTTTTGAATTTAAATCCGATGCTATTTCTGTGTTTCATCGTCAATAAGAAGGTCCAAGGGATACAGTAAACCTGAAGTGAAGCATCGGAATCTAAAACTGGACTCACAGGAGATGTTCAAATCATAGAAAGTGAGATAGTCAGTCCTCTTGTACTTAAGTCGCCATTGTGATTTTTGTATTAAATTCGGATGCAATTTCTGTGTTTCATCGTCAATAAGAAGGTCCAAGGGATACAGTAAACCTGAAGGGAAGCATCGGAATCTAAGACTGGACTCACAGGAGAGGTTCAAATCATAGAAAGTTAGAGTGTCTGTCCTCTTGTACTTAAGTCGGTATTGTACCTTTTGTATTAAATTCGGATGCAAACTCTGTGATTCATCGTCAATTAGAAGGTCCAAGGGATACAGTAAACCAGAAGTGAAGCATCGGAATCTAAAACTGGACTCACAGGAGAGGTTCAAATCATAGAAAGTGAGAGTGTCAGTCCTCTTGTACTTATGACGGCATTGTGCCTTTTGAATATAATTCCGATGCAATTTCTGTGTTTCATCATCAATAAGAAGGTGCAAGGTATACAGTAAACCTGGAGTGAAGCATCGGAATCTAAATCTGACCTCACAGGAGAGGTTCGAATCATAGAAAGTGAGAGTGTCTGTCCTCTTGTACTTAAGTCGGCATTGTGCCATTTGTATTAAATTCGGATGCAATTTCTGTGTCTCATCGTCAATAAGAAGGTCCAAGGGATACTGTAAACCTGAAGTCAAGCATCGGAATTTAAAACTGGACTCACAGGAGAGGTTCAAATCATAGAAAGTGAGAGTGTCAGTTCTCTTCTACTTAGGTCGGCATTGTGCCTTTTGAATTTAATTCCGATGCAATTTCTGTGTTTCATCGTCAATAAGAAGGTCTAAAGGATACAGTAAAACTGAAGTGAAGCATCGGAATCTAAAACTGGACTCATAGGAGAGGTTCAAATCACAGAAAGTGAGAGTGTCAGTCCTCTTGTACCTAAGTCGGTATTGTGCCTTTTGTATTAAATTCGGATGCAATTTCTGTGTTTCATCATCAATAAGAAGGTCCAAGGGATACAGTAAACCTTAAGTAAAGCATCGGAACCTAAAACTGGACTCACAGGAGAGTTTCAAATCAGAGAAAGTTAGAGTGTCATTCCTCTTGTACTTAACTCTGCATTGTGATTTTTGAATTTAATTCCGATGCAATTTCTGTGCTTCATCGTCAATAAGAAGGTCCAAGAGATACAGTAAACCTGGAATGATGCATTGGAATCTAAGACTGGACTCACTGGAGAGGTTCAAATCATAGAAAATGAGAGTGTCAGTCCTCATTTACTTAAGTCGGCATTGTGCGTATTGAATTTAATTCCGATGCAAATTCTGTGTTTCATCGTCAATAAGAAGGTCCAAGGGATACAGTAAACCTGAAGTGAAGCATCGGAATCAAAATTTGGACTCACAGGAAAGGTTCAAATCATAGAAAGTGAGAGTGTCAGTCCTCTTGTACTTAAGTCGGCATTGTGGCATTTGTGTTTAATTCGGATGCAATTTCTGTGTTCCATCGTCAATAAGAATGTCCAAGGGATACAATAAACCTGAAGTGAAGCATCGGAATCTAAAACTGGACACACAGGAGAGGTTCAAATCATAGAAAGTGAGAGTGTCAGTCCTCTTCTACTTAGGTCGGCATTGTGCCTTTTGAATTTACTTCCGATGCAATTTCTGTGTTTCATCGTCAATAAGAAGGTCCAAAGGATACAGTAAACCTGAAGTGAAGCATCGGAATCAAAAACTGGACTCACTGGAGAGATTCAAATCATAGAAAGTTAGAGTGTCACTCCTCTTGTACTTAAGTCGGTATTGTGACTTTTGTATTAAATTCGGATGCAATTCCTGTGTTTCATCGTCAATAAGAAGGTCCAAGGGATACAGTAAACATTAAGTGAAGCATCGGAATCTAAAACTGGACTCACAGGAGAGGTGCAAATCATAGAAAGTTAGAGTGTCAGTCCTCTTGTACTTAAGTCGGCATTGTGATTTTTTAATTTATTTCGGATGCAATTTCTGTGTTTCATCGTCGATAAGAAGGTCCCAGGGAAACAGTAAACCTGGAGTGAAGCATCGGAATCTAAGACTGGACTCACAGGAGAGGTTCAAATCATAGAAAGTGAGAGTGTCAGTCCTCTTGTACTTAAGTCGGCATTGTTGCATTTGTATTGAATTCGGATGAAATTTCTGTGTTTCATCGTCATTAAGAAGGTCCAAGGGATACAGTAAAACTGAAGTGAAGCATCGGAATCTAAAACTTGACTCACAGGAGAGGTTCAAATCATAGAAAGTGAGAGTGTCACTCCTCTTGTACTTGAGTCGGTATTGTGCCTTTTGTATTAAATTCGGATGCAATTTCTGTGTTTCATCGTCAATAACAAGGTCCAAGGGATACAGTAAACCTTAAGTGAAGCATCGGAATCTAAAACTGGACTCGCAGGAGAGGTTCAAATCATAGAATGTTAGAGTGTCAGCCCTCTTTTACTTAAGTCGGCATTGTGCCTTTTGTATTAAATTCGGATGCAATTTCTGTGTTTCATCGTCAATAAGAAGGTCCGAGGGATACAGTAAACCAGAAGTGAAGCATCGGAATCTAAAACTGGACTCACAGGAGAGGTTCAAATCATAGAAAGTTAGAATGTCAGTCCTCTTGTACTTAAGTCGGCATTGTGCCTTTTGTATTAAATTCGAATGCAATTTCAGTGTTTCATCGTCAATAAGAAGGTGCAAGGTATACTGTAAACCTGAAGTGAAGCATCGGAATCTAAAACTGGACTCACAGGAGAGGTTCAAATCATAGAAACGTAGAGTGTTAGTCCTCTTTTATTTAAGTCGGCATTGTGGCTTTTGCATTATATTCCGATGCAATTTCTATGTTTCATCGTCAATAAGAAGGTGCAAGGTATACAGTAAACCTGAAGTGAAGCATCGGAATTTAAAACCGGACTCACAGGAGGGGTTCAAATCATAGAAAGAGAGAGTGGCAATCCTCTTGTACTTAAGTTGGCATTGTGCCATTTGTATTAACTTCGGATGCAATTCCTGTGTTTCATAGGCAATAAGAAGGTCCAAGGAAAAAGTAAACCTGAAGTGAAACATCGGAATCTAAAACTGGAATCACAGGAGAGGTTCAAATCATAGAAAGTAAGAGTGTCAGTCCTCTTGTACTTAAGTCGGCATTGTACCTTTTGTATTAAATTTGGATGCTAACTCTGTGTTTCATCGTCAATAAGAAGGCCCAAGGGATACAGTAAACCTGAAGTGAAGCATCGGAATCTAAAACTGGACTCACAGGAGAGGTTCAAATCATAGAAAGTGAGAGTGTCAGTCCTCTTCTACTTAGGTCGGCATTGTGCCTTTTAAATTTACTTCCGATGCAATTTCTGGGTTTCCTCGTCAATAAGAAGGTCCAAAGGATACAGTAAACCTGAAGTGAAGCATCGGAATCAAAAACTGGACTCACAGGAGAGATTCAAGTCATAGAAAGTTAGAGTGTCACTCCTCTTGTACTTAAATCGGTATTGTGCCTCTTGTATTAAATTCGGATGCAATTCCTGTGTTTCATCGTCAATAAGAAGGTCCAAGGGATACAGTAAACATTAAGTGAAGCATCGGAATCTAAAAATTGGATTCGCAGGAGAGGTTCAAATCATAGAATGTCAGAGTGTCAGTCCTCTTTTACTTAAGTCGGCATTGTGCATTTTGTATTAAATTCCGATGCAATTTCTGTGTTTCATCGTCAATACGAAAGTCCAAGGGATACAGTAAACCTGAAGTGAAGCATCAGAATCTAAAACTGGACTCACAGGAGAGGTTCAAATCATAGAAAGTTAGAGAGTCAGTCCTCATTTACTTAAGTCGGCATTGTGCCTTTTGTATTAAATTCCGATGCAATTTCTGTGTTTCATCGTCAATCAGAAGGTGCAAGGTATACAGTAAACCTGAAGTGAAGCATCGGAATCTAAAACTGGACTCACAGGAGAGGTTCAAATCATAGAAAGTGAGAGTGTCAGTCCTCTTGTACTTAAGTCGGCATTGTGCCTTTTGTATTAAATTCGGATGCAAACTCTGTGTTTCATCGTCAGTAAGAAGGTCCAAGGTATACAGTAAACCTGAAGTGAAGCATCGGAATCTAATACCGGACTCACAGGAGAGGTTCAAATCATAGAAAGTTAGATTGTCAGTCCTCTTGTACTTAAGTCGGCATTGTGCCTTTGGAATTTAATTCCGTTCCAATTTCTGTGTTTGATCGTCAATAAGAAGGTTCAAGGGATACAGTAAACCTGAAGTGAAGCATCGGAATCTAAAACTGGACTCACAGGAGAGGTTCAAATCATAGAAAGTGAGAGTGTCAGTCCTCTTTTACTTAAGTCGGCATTGTGCGTTTTGAATTTAAATCCGATGCTATTTCTGTGTTTCATCGTCAATAAGAAGGTCCAAGGGATACAGTAAACCTGAAGTGAAGCATCGGAATCTAAAACTGGACTCACAGGAGATGTTCAAATCATAGAAAGTGAGATAGTCAGTCCTCTTGTACTTAAGTCGCCATTGTGATTTTTGTATTAAATTCGGATGCAATTTCTGTGTTTCATCGTCAATAAGAAGGTCCAAGGGATACAGTAAACCTGAAGGGAAGCATCGGAATCTAAGACTGGACTCACAGGAGAGGTTCAAATCATAGAAAGTTAGAGTGTCTGTCCTCTTGTACTTAAGTCGGTATTGTACCTTTTGTATTAAATTCGGATGCAAACTCTGTGATTCATCGTCAATTAGAAGGTCCAAGGGATACAGTAAACCAGAAGTGAAGCATCGGAATCTAAAACTGGACTCACAGGAGAGGTTCAAATCATAGAAAGTGAGAATGTCAGTCCTCTTGTACTTATGACGGCATTGTGCCTTTTGAATATAATTCCGATGCAATTTCTGTGTTTCATCATCAATAAGAAGGTGCAAGGTATACAGTAAACCTGGAGTGAAGCATCGGAATCTAAATCTGACCTCACAGGAGAGGTTCGAATCATAGAAAGTGAGAGTGTCTGTCCTCTTGTACTTAAGTCGGCATTGTGCCATTTGTATTAAATTCGGATGCAATTTCTGTGTCTCATCGTCAATAAGAAGGTCCAAGGGATACTGTAAACCTGAAGTCAAGCATCGGAATTTAAAACTGGACTCACAGGAGAGGTTCAAATCATAGAAAGTGAGAGTGTCAGTTCTCTTCTACTTAGGTCGGCATTGTGCCTTTTGAATTTAATTCCGATGCAATTTCTGTGTTTCATCGTCAATAAGAAGGTCTAAAGGATACAGTAAAACTGAAGTGAAGCATCGGAATCTAAAACTGGACTCACAGGAGAGATTCAAATCATTGAAAGTTAGAGTGTCAGTCCTCTTGTACTTAAGTCGGCATTGTGCCTTTTGTATTAATTTCGGATGCAAACTCTGTGTTTCGTCGTCAATAAGAAGGTCCAGGGGATACAGTAAACCTGAAGTGAAGCATCGGAATCTAAAATTGGACTCACAGAAGAATTTCAAGTCATAGAAAGTTAGAGTGTCAGTCATCTTGTACTTAAGTCGGCATTGTGATTTTTGAATTTAAGTCCGATGCAATTTCTGTGTTTCATCGTCAATAAGAAGGTCCAACGGATACAGTAAACCTGGAGTGAAGCATCGGAATTTAAGACTGGACTCACAGGAGAGGTTCAAATCATAGAAAGTGAGAGTGTCAGTCCTCTTTTACTTAAGTCGGCATTGTGGCATTTGTATTAAATTTGGATGCGGTTTCTGTGTTTTATCGTCAATAAGACCGTCCAAGGGATACAGTAAACCTGAAGTGAAGCATCGGAATCTAAATCTGACCTCACAGGAGAGGTTCGAATCATAGAAAGTGAGAGTGTCAGCCCTCTTGTACTTAAGTCGGCATTGTGCCATTTGTATTAAATTCGGATGCAATTTCTGTGTTTCATCGTCAATAAGAAGGTCCAAGGGATGCAGTAAACCTGAGGGGAAGCATCGGAATCTAAAACTGGACTCACAGGAGAGGTTGAAATCATAGAAAGTGAGAGTGTCAGTCCTCTTGCACTTAAGTCGGCATTGTGCCTTTTGTATTAAATTCGGATGCAAACTCTATGTTTCATCGTCAATAAGAAGGCCCAAGGGATACAGTGAACCTGAAGTGAAGCATCGGAATCTAAAACTGGACTCACAGGAGAGGTTCAAATCATAGAAAGTGAGAGTGTCAGTCCTCTTCTACTTAGGTCGGCATTGTGCCTTTTAAATTTACTTCCGATTCAATTTCTGGGTTTCCTCGTCAATAAGAAGGTCCAAAGGATACAGTAAACCTGAAGTGAAGCATCGGAATCAAAAACTGGACTCACAGGAGAGATTCAAATCATAGAAAGTTAGAGTGTCACTCCTCTTGTACTTAAATCGGTATTGTGCCTCTTGTATTAAATTCGGATGCAATTCCTGTGTTTCATCGTCAATAAGAAGGTCCAAGGGATACAGTAAACATTAAGTGAAGCATCGGAATCTAAAAATTGGACTCGCAGGAGAGGTTCAAATCATAGAATGTCAGAGTGTCAGTCCTCTTTTACTTAAGTCGGCATTGTGCATTTTGTATTAAATTCCGATGCAATTTCTGTGTTTCATCGTCAATACGAAAGTCCAAGGGATACAGTAAACCTGAAGTGAAGCATCAGAATCTAAAACTGGACTCACAGGAGAGGTTCAAATCATAGAAAGTTAGAGAGTCAGTCCTCATTTACTTAAGTCGGCATTGTGCCTTTTGTATTAAATTCCGATGCAATTTCTGTGTTTCATCGTCAATCAGAAGGTGCAAGGTATACAGTAAACCTGAAGTGAAGCATCGGAATCTAAAACTGGACTCACAGGAGAGGTTCAAATCATAGAAAGTGAGAGTGTCAGTCCTCTTGTACTTAAGTCGGCATTGTGCCTTTTGTATTAAATTCGGATGCAAACTCTGTGTTTCATCGTCAGTAAGAAGGTCCAAGGTATACAGTAAACCTGAAGTGAAGCATCGGAATCTAATACCGGACTCACAGGAGAGGTTCAAATCATAGAAAGTTAGATTGTCAGTCCTCTTGTACTTAAGTCGGCATTGTGCCTTTGGAATTTAATTCCGTTCCAATTTCTGTGTTTGATCGTCAATAAGAAGGTTCAAGGGATACAGTAAACCTGAAGTGAAGCATCGGAATCTAAAACTGGACTCACAGGAGAGGTTCAAATCATAGAAAGTGAGAGTGTCAGTCCTCTTTTACTTAAGTCGGCATTGTGCGTTTTGAATTTAAATCCGATGCTATTTCTGTGTTTCATCGTCAATAAGAAGGTCCAAGGGATACAGTAAACCTGAAGTGAAGCATCGGAATCTAAAACTGGACTCACAGGAGATGTTCAAATCATAGAAAGTGAGATAGTCAGTCCTCTTGTACTTAAGTCGCCATTGTGATTTTTGTATTAAATTCGGATGCAATTTCTGTGTTTCATCGTCAATAAGAAGGTCCAAGGGATACAGTAAACCTGAAGGGAAGCATCGGAATCTAAGACTGGACTCACAGGAGAGGTTCAAATCATAGAAAGTTAGAGTGTCTGTCCTCTTGTACTTAAGTCGGTATTGTACCTTTTGTATTAAATTCGGATGCAAACTCTGTGATTCATCGTCAATTAGAAGGTCCAAGGGATACAGTAAACCTGAAGTGAAGCATCGGAATCTAAAACTGGACTCACAGGAGAGGTTGAAATCATAGAAAGTGAGAGTGTCAGTCCTCTTGCACTTAAGTCGGCATTGTGCCTTTTGTATTAAATTCGGATGCAAACTCTATGTTTCATCGTCAATAAGAAGGCCCAAGGGATACAGTGAACCTGAAGTGAAGCATCGGAATCTAAAACTGGACTCACAGGAGAGGTTCAAATCATAGAAAGTGAGAGTGTCAGTCCTCTTCTACTTAGGTCGGCATTGTGCCTTTTAAATTTACTTCCGATGCAATTTCTGGGTTTCCTCGTCAATAAGAAGGTCCAAAGGATACAGTAAACCTGAAGTGAAGCATCGGAATCAAAAACTGGACTCACAGGAGAGATTCAAATCATAGAAAGTTAGAGTGTCACTCCTCTTGTACTTAAATCGGTATTGTGCCTCTTGTATTAAATTCGGATGCAATTCCTGTGTTTCATCGTCAATAAGAAGGTCCAAGGGATACAGTAAACATTAAGTGAAGCATCGGAATCTAAAAATTGGACTCGCAGGAGAGGTTCAAATCATAGAATGTCAGAGTGTCAGTCCTCTTTTACTTAAGTCGGCATTGTGCATTTTGTATTAAATTCCGATGCAATTTCTGTGTTTCATCGTCAATACGAAAGTCCAAGGGATACAGTAAACCTGAAGTGAAGCATCAGAATCTAAAACTGGACTCACAGGAGAGGTTCAAATCATAGAAAGTTAGAGAGTCAGTCCTCATTTACTTAAGTCGGCATTGTGCCTTTTGTATTAAATTCCGATGCAATTTCTGTGTTTCATCGTCAATCAGAAGGTGCAAGGTATACAGTAAACCTGAAGTGAAGCATCGGAATCTAAAACTGGACTCACAGGAGAGGTTCAAATCATAGAAAGTGAGAGTGTCAGTCCTCTTGTACTTAAGTCGGCATTGTGCCTTTTGTATTAAATTCGGATGCAAACTCTGTGTTTCATCGTCAGTAAGAAGGTCCAAGGTATACAGTAAACCTGAAGTGAAGCATCGGAATCTAATACCGGACTCACAGGAGAGGTTCAAATCATAGAAAGTTAGATTGTCAGTCCTCTTGTACTTAAGTCGGCATTGTGCCTTTGGAATTTAATTCCGTTCCAATTTCTGTGTTTGATCGTCAATAAGAAGGTTCAAGGGATACAGTAAACCTGAAGTGAAGCATCGGAATCTAAAACTGGACTCACAGGAGAGGTTCAAATCATAGAAAGTGAGAGTGTCAGTCCTCTTTTACTTAAGTCGGCATTGTGCGTTTTGAATTTAAATCCGATGCTATTTCTGTGTTTCATCGTCAATAAGAAGGTCCAAGGGATACAGTAAACCTGAAGTGAAGCATCGGAATCTAAAACTGGACTCACAGGAGATGTTCAAATCATAGAAAGTGAGATAGTCAGTCCTCTTGTACTTAAGTCGCCATTGTGATTTTTGTATTAAATTCGGATGCAATTTCTGTGTTTCATCGTCAATAAGAAGGTCCAAGGGATACAGTAAACCTGAAGGGAAGCATCGGAATCTAAGACTGGACTCACAGGAGAGGTTCAAATCATAGAAAGTTAGAGTGTCTGTCCTCTTGTACTTAAGTCGGTATTGTACCTTTTGTATTAAATTCGGATGCAAACTCTGTGATTCATCGTCAATTAGAAGGTCCAAGGGATACAGTAAACCTGAAGTGAAGCATCGGAATCTAAAACTGGACTCACAGGAGAGGTTCAAATCATAGAAAGTGAGAGTGTCAGTCCTCTTGTACATATGACGGCATTGTGCCTTTTGAATATAATTCCGATGCAATTTCTGTGTTTCATCATCAATAAGAAGGTGCAAGGTATACAGTAAACCTGGAGTGAAGCATCGGAATCTAAATCTGACCTCACAGGAGAGGTTCGAATCATAGAAAGTGAGAGTGTCTGTCCTCTTGTACTTAAGTCGGCATTGTGCCATTTGTATTAAATTCGGATGCAATTTCTGTGTCTCATCGTCAATAAGAAGGTCCAAGGGATACTGTAAACCTGAAGTCAAGCATCGGAATTTAAAACTGGACTCACAGGAGAGGTTCAAATCATAGAAAGTGAGAGTGTCAGTTCTCTTCTACTTAGGTCGGCATTGTGCCTTTTGAATTTAATTCCGATGCAATTTCTGTGTTTCATCGTCAATAAGAAGGTCTAAAGGATACAGTAAAACTGAAGTGAAGCATCGGAATCTAAAACTGGACTCACAGGAGAGATTCAAATCATTGAAAGTTAGAGTGTCAGTCCTCTTGTACTTAAGTCGGCCTTGTGCCTTTTGTATTAATTTCGGATGCAAACTCTGTGTTTCGTCGTCAATAAGAAGGTCCAGGGGATACAGTAAACCTGAAGTGAAGCATCGGAATCTAAAATTGGACTCACAGAAGAATTTCAAGTCATAGAAAGTTAGAGTGTCAGTCATCTTGTACTTAAGTCGGCATTGTGATTTTTGAATTTAAGTCCGATGCAATTTCTGTGTTTCATCGTCAATAAGAAGGTCCAACGGATACAGTAAACCTGGAGTGAAGCATCGGAATTTAAGACTGGACTCACAGGAGAGGTTCAAATCATAGAAAGTGAGAGTGTCAGTCCTCTTTTACTTAAGTCGGCATTGTGGCATTTGTATTAAATTTGGATGCGGTCTCTGTGTTTTATCGTCAATAAGACCGTCCAAGGGATACAGTAAACCTGAAGTGAAGCATCGGAATCTAAATCTGACCTCACAGGAGAGGTTCGAATCATAGAAAGTGAGAGTGTCAGCCCTCTTGTACTTAAGTCGGCATTGTGCCATTTGTATTAAATTCGGATGCAATTTCTGTGTTTCATCGTCAATAAGAAGGTCCAAGGGATGCAGTAAACCTGAGGGGAAGCATCGGAATCTAAAACTGGACTCACAGGAGAGGTTGAAATCATAGAAAGTGAGAGTGTCAGTCCTCTTGCACTTAAGTCGGAATTGTGCCTTTTGTATTAAATTCGGATGCAAACTCTATGTTTCATCGTCAATAAGAAGGTCCAAGGGATACAGTAAACCTGAAGTGAAGCATCGGAATCTAAAACCGGACTCACAGGAGAGGTTCAAATCATAGAAAGTTAGATTGTCAGTCCTCTTGTACTTAAGTCGGCATTGTGCCTTTGGAATTTAATTCCGTTCCAATTTCTGTGTGTCATCGTCAATAAGAAGGTTCAAGGGATACAGTAAACCTGAAGTGAAGCATCGGAATCTAAAACAGGACTCACAGGAGTGGTTCAAATCATAGAAAGTGAGAGTGTCAGTCCTCTTTTACTTAAGTCGGCATTGTGCGTTTTGAATTTAAATCCGATGCCATTTCTGTGTTTCATCGTCAATAAGAAGGTCCAAGGGATACAGTAAACCTGAAGTGAAGCATCGGAATCTAAAACTGGACTCACAGGAGATGTTCAAATCATAGATAGTGAGATAGTCAGTCCTCTTGTACTTAAGTCGCCATTGTGATTTTTGTATTAAATTCGGATGCAATTTCTGTGTTTCATCGTCAATAAGAAGGTCCAACGGATACAGTAAACCTGAAGGGAAGCATCGGGATCGAAAACTGGACTCACAGGAGAGGTTCAAATCATAGAAAGTTAGAGTGTCTGTCCTCTTGTACTTAAGTCGGTATTGTACCTTTTGTATTAAATTCGGATGCAAACTCTGTGTTTCATCGTCAATTAGAAGGTCCAAGGGATACAGTAAACCTGAAGTGAAGCATCGGAATCTAAAACTGGACTCACAGGAGAGGTTCAAATCATAGAAAGTGAGAGTGTCAGTCCTCTTGTACTTAAGACGGCATTGTGCCTTTTGAATTTATTTCCGATGCAAATTCTGTGTTTCATCATCAATAAGAAGGTGCAAGGTATACAGTAAACCTGGAGTGAAGCATCGGAATCTAAATCTGACCTCACAGGAGAGTTCCGAATCATAGAAAGTGAGAGTGTCTGTCCTCTTGTACTTAGGTCGGCATTGTGCCATTTGTATTAAATTCGGATGCAATTTCTGTGTTTCATCGTCAATAAGAAGGTCCAAGGGATACTGAAAACCTGAAGTGAAGCATCGGAATCTAAAACTGGACTCACAGGAGAGGTTCAAATCATAGAAAGTGAGAGTGTCAGTCATCTTGTACTTAAGTCGGCATTGTGATTTTTGAATTTAATTCCGATGCAATTTCTGTGTTTCATCGTCAATAAGAAGGTCCAAGGGATACAGTAAACCTGGAGTGAAGCATCGGAATTTAAGACTGGACTCACAGGAGAGGTTCAAATCATAGAAAGTTAGAATGTCTGTCCTCTTGTACTTAAGTCGGCATTGTGCCCTTTGTATTGAATTCGGATGCAATTTCTGTGTTTCATCGTCAATAAGAAGGTGCAAAGTATACAGTAAACCTAAAGAGAAGCTTCGGAATCTAAAACTGACTCACTGGAGAGGTTCAAATCATAGAAAGTGAGAGCGTCAGTCCTCGTGTACTTAAGTCGGCATTGTGGCATTTGTATTAAATTCGGATGCAATGTCTGTGTTTCGTCGTCAATACAAAGGTCCAAGGGATACAGTAAACCTGTAGTGAAGCATCGGAATCGAAAACTGGACTGACAGGAGAGGTTCAAATCATAGAAAGTTAGAGTGTCAGTCCTCTTGTATTTAAGTCGGCATTGTGCCTTTTGTATTAAATTCGGATGCAAACTCTGTGTTTCATCGTCAATAAGAAGGTGCAAGGTATACAGTAAACCTGAAGTGAAGCATCGGAATCTAAAACTGGACTCACAGGAGAGGTTCATATCATAGATAGTGAGAGCGTCAGTCCTCTTGTACTTATGTCGGGATTTTGGCATTTGTATCAAATTCGGACGCATTTTCTGTGTTTCATCGTCAATAAGAAGGTCCAAGGGATACAGTAAACCAGAAGTGAAGCATTGGAATCTAAAACTGGACTCACAGGAGAGGTTCAAATCATAGAAAGTGAGAGTTTCAGTTCTCTTCTACTTAGGTCGGCATTGTGCCTTTTGAATTTAATTCCGATGCAATTTCTGTGTTTCATCGTCAATAAGAAGGTCCAAAGGATACAGTAAAACTGAAGTGAAGCATCGGAATCTAAAACTGGACTCACAGGAGAGGTTCAAATCATAGAAAGTGAGAGTGTCAGTCCTCTTGTACTTAAGTCGACATTGTGCCATTTGTATTAAATTCGGATGCAATTTCTGTGTTTCATCGTCAATAAGAAGGTCCAAGGAATACAGTAAACCTGAAGTGAAGCATCGGAATCTAAAACTGGACTCACAGGAGAGGTTCAAATCA
Organism: Schistocerca serialis cubense; assembly: GCF_023864345.2. Lineage (NCBI taxonomy): Eukaryota > Metazoa > Arthropoda > Insecta > Orthoptera > Acrididae > Schistocerca > Schistocerca serialis. The sequence goes on from NC_064648.1 coordinate 19,484,393, forward strand.
TAGAAAGTTAGAGTGTTAGTCCTCTTTTATTTAAGTCGGCATTGTGGATTTTGCATTAAATTTCGATGCAATTTCTATGTTTCATCGTCAATAAGAAGGTGCAAGGTATACAGTAATCCTGAAGTGAAGCATCGGAGTTTAAAACCGGACTCACAGGAGAAGTTCAAATCATAGAAAGAGAGAGTGTCAGTCCTCTTGTACTTAAGTTGGCATTGTGTCATTTGTATTAAATTCGGATGCAATTCCTGTGTTTCATAGTCAATAAGAAGGTCCAAGGAATACAGTAAACCTGAAGTGAAACATCGGAATCTAAAACTGGACTCACAGGAGAGGTTCAAATCATAGAAAGTAACAGTGTCGGTCCTCTTGTACTTAAGTCGGCATTGTACCTTTTGTATTAAATTTGGATGCAAACTCTGTGTTTCATCGTCAATAAAAAGGTCCAAGGGATACAGTAAACCTGAAGTGAAGCATCGGGATCTAAAACTCGACTCATAGGAGAGGTTCTTTTGAATTTAATTCCGATGCAAGTTCTGTGTTTCATCGTCAATAAGAAGGTGCAAAGTATGCAGTAAACCTGAAGTGAAGCATCGGAATCTGAAACTGGACTCACAGGAGAGGTTCACATCATAGAAAGCGAGAGTGTCAGTTGTCTTGTACTTAAGTCGCCATTGTGCCTTTTGTATTAAATTCGGATGCAATTTCTGTGTTTCATCGTCAATAAAAAGGTCCAAGGGATACAGTAAACCTGAAGTGAAGCCTCGCGATCTAAAACTGGACTCACAGGAGAGGTTCAAATCATAGAAAGTTAGAGTGTCAGTCCTTTTGTACTTAAGTCGGCATTGTGACTTTTGTATTAAATTCGGATACTAACTCTGTGTTTCATCGTCAATTAGAAGGTCCAAGGGATACAGTAAACCTGAAGTGATGCATCGGAATCTGAAACTGGACTCAGAGGAGAGGTTCAAATCATAGAAAGTGAGAGTGTCAGTCCTCTTGTACTTAAGTCGGCATTGTGCCATTTGTATTAAATTTGGGTGCAATTTCTGTGTTTCATCGTCAATAAGAAGGTCCAAGGTAAACAGTAAACCTGAAGTGAAGCATCGGAATCTAAAACTGGACTCACAGGAGAGGTTCAAAACATAGAAAGTGAGAGTGTCAGTCCTCATCTACTTAGGTCGGCATTGTGCCTTTTGAATTTAATTCCGATGCAATTTCTGTGTTTCATCGTCAATAAGAAGGTCCAAAGGATACAGTAAACCTGAAGTGAAGCATCGGAATCTAAAACTGAACTCTCAGGAGAGATTCAAATCATAGAAAGCAAGAGTGTCACTCCTCTTGTACTTAAGTCGGTATTGTGCCTTTTGTATTAAATTCGGATGCAATTTCTGTGTTTCATCATCAATAATAAGGTCCAAGGGATACAGTAAACCTTAAGTAAAGCATCGGAATCTCAAACTGGACTCACAGGAGAGTTTCAAATCATAGAAAGTTAGAGTGTCAGTCCTCTTGTACTTAAGTCGGCATTGTGCCTTTTGTATTAATTTCGGATGCAAACTCTGTGTTTCATCGTCAATAAGAAGGTCCAAGGGATACAGTACACCTGAAGTGAAGCATCGGAATCTAAAACTGGACTCACAGGAGAGGCTCAAATCATAGAAAGTTAGAGTGTCATTCCTCTTGTACTTAACTCTGCATTGTGATTTTTGAATTTAATTCCGATGCAATTTCTGTGCTTCATCGTCAATAAGAAGGTCCAAGGGATACAGTAAACCTGGAATGAAGCATTGGAATCTAAGACTGGACTCACAGGAGAGGTTCAAATCATAGAAAATGAGAGTGTCAGTCCTCATTTACTTAAGTCGGCATTGTGCGTATTGAATTTAATTCCGATGCAAATTCTGTGTTTCATCGTCAATAAGAAGGTCCAAGGGATACAGTAAACCTGAAGTGAAGCATCGGAATCAAAAACTGGACTCACAGGAAAGGTTCAAATCATAGAAAGTGAGAGTGTCAGTCCTCTTGTACTTAAGTCGGCATTGTGGCATTTGTGTTAAATTCGGATGCAATCTCTGTGTTCCATCGTCAATAAGAATGTCCAAGGGATACAATAAACTTGAAGTGAAGCATCGGAATCTAAAACTGGACTCACAGGAGAGGTTCAAATCATAGAATGTTAGAGTGTCTGTCCTCTTTTACTTAAGTTGGCATTGTGCCTATTGCATTAAATTCCGATGCAATTACTATGTTTCATCGTCAATAAAAAGGTGCAAGGTATTCAGTAAACCTGAAGTGAAGCATCGGAATCAAAAACTGGACTCACAGGAGAGGTTCAAATCATAGAAAGTGAGAGTGTCAGTCCTCTTCTACTTAGGTCGGCATTGTGCCTTTTGAATTTAATTCCGATGCAATTTCTGTGTTTCATCGTCAATAAGAAGGTCCAAGGGATACAGTAAACCTGAAGTGAAGCATCGGAATCTAAAACTGGACTCACTGGAGAGATTCAAATCATGGAAAGTTAGAGTGTCACTCCTCTTGTACTTAAGTCGGTATTGCGCCTTTTGTATTAAATTCGAATTCAATTCCTGTGTTTCATCGTCAATAAGAAGGTCCAAGGGATACAGTAAACATTAAGTGAAGCATCGGAATCTAAAACTGGACTCACAGGAGAGGTGCAAATCATAGAAAGTTAGAGTGTCAGTCCTCTTGTACTTAAGTCGGCATTGTGATTTTTTAATTTATTTCGGATGCAATTTCTGTGTTTCATCGTCGATAAGAAGGTCCCAGGGAAACAGTAAACCTGGAGTGAAGCATCGGAATCTAAGACTGGACTCACAGGAGAGGTTCAAATCATAGAAAGTGAGAGTGTCAGTCCTCTTGTACTTAAGTCGGCATTGTAGCATTTGTATTAAATTCGGATGAAATTTCTGTGTTTCATCGTCAATAAGAAGGTCCAAGGGATACAGTAAAACTGAAGTGAAGCATCGGAATCTAAAACTTTACTCACAGGAGAGGTTCAAATCATAGAAAGTGAGAGTGTCACTCCTCTTGTAATTGAGTCGGTATTGTGCCTTTTGTATTAAATTCGGATGCAATTTCTGTGTTTCATCGTCAATAACAGGGTCCGAGGGATACAGTTAACCTTAAGTGAAGCATCGGAATCTAAAACTATACTCGCAGGAGAGGTTCTAATCATAGAATGTTAGAGTGTCAGTCCTCTTTTACTTAAGTCGGCATTGTGCCTTTTGTATTAAATTCGGATGCAATTTCTGTGTTTCATTGTCAATAAGAAGGTCCGAGGGATACAGTAAACCTGAAGTGAAGCATCGGAATCTAAAACTGGACTCAAATTAGAGGTTCAAATCATAGAAAGTTAGAATGTCTGTCCTCTTGTACTTAAGTTGGCATTGTGCCTTTTGTATTAAATTCGAATGCAATTTCAGTGTTTCATCGTCAATAAGAAGGTGCAAGGTATACTGTAAACCTGAAGTGAAGCATCGGAATCTAAAACTGGACTCACAGGAGAGGTTCAAATCATAGAAACGTAGAGTGTTAGTCCTCTTTTATTTAAGTCGGCATTGTGGCTTTTGCATTATATTCCGATGCAATTTCTATGTTTCATCGTCAATAAGAAGGTGCAAGGTATACAGTAAACCTGAAGTGAAGCATCGGAATTTAAAACCGGACTCACGGGAGAGGTTCAAATCATAGAAAGAGAGAGTGTCAGTCCTCTTGTACTTAAGTCGGCATTGTGCATTTTGTATTAAATTCCGATGCAATTTCTGTGTTTCATCGTCAATAAGAAGGTCCAAGGGATACAGTAAACCTGAAGTGAAGCATCAGAATCTAAAACTGGACTCACAGGAGAGGTTCAAATCATAGAAAGTTAGAGAGTCAGTCCTCACATACTTAAGTCGGCATTGTGCCTTTTGTATTAAATTCCGATGCAATTTCTGTGTTTCATCGTCAATCAGAAGGTGCAAAGTATACAGTAAACCTGAAGTGAAGCATCGGAATCTAAAACTGGACTCACAGGAGAGGTTCAAATCATAGAAAGTTAGAATGTCAGTCATCTTGTACTTAAGTCGACATTGTGCCTTTTGTATTAAATTTGGATGCAATTTCTGTGTTTCATCGTCAATAAGAAGGTGCACGGTATACTGTAAACCAGAAGTGAAGCATCGGAATCTAAAACTGGACTCACAGGAGAGGTTCAAATCATAGAAAGTGAGAGTGTCAGTCCTCTTGTACTTAAGTCGGCATTGTGCCTTTTGTATTAAATTTGGATGCAAACACTGTGTTTCATCGTCAGTAAGAAGGTCCAAGGTATACAGTAAACCTGAAGTGAAGCATCGGAATCTAATACCGGACTCACAGGAGAGGTTCAAACATAGAAAGTTAGATTGTCAGTCCTCTTGTACTTAAGTCGGCATTGTGCCTTTGGAATTTAATTCCGTTCCAATTTCTGTGTTTCATCGTCAATAAGAAGGTTCAAGGGATACAGTAAACCTGAAGTGAAGCATCGGAATCTAAAACTGGACTCACAGGAGAGGTTCAAATCATAAAAAGTGAGAGTGTCAGTCCTCTTTTACTTAAGTCGGCATTGTGCGTTTTGAATTTAAATCCGATGCAATTTCTGTGTTTCATCGTCAATAAGAAGGTCCAAGGGATACAGTAAACCTGAAGTGAAGCATCGGAATCTAAAACTGGACTCAGTGGAGATGTTCAAATCATAGAAAGTGAGATAGTCAGTCCTCTTGTACTTAAGTCGCCATTGTGATTTTTGTATTAAATTCGGATGCAATTTCTGTGTTTCATCGTCAATAAGAAGGTCCAAGGGATACAGTAAACCTGAAGGGAAGCATCGGAATCTAAAACTGGACTCACAGGAGAGGTTCAAATCATAGAAAGTTAGAGTGTGTGTCCTCTTGTACTTAAGTCGGTATTGTACCTTTTGTATTAAATTCGGATGCAAACTCTGTGTTTCATCGTCAATTAGAAGGTCCAATGGATACAGTAAACCTGAAGTGAAGCATCGGAATCTAAAACTGGACTCACAGGAGAGGTTCAAATCAAAGAAAGTTAGAGTGTCAGTCCTCTTGTACTTATGACGGCATTGTGCCTTTTGAATTTAATTCCGATGCAATTTCTGTGTTTCATCATCAATAAGAAGGTGCAAGGTATACAGTAAACCTGGAGTGACGCATCGGAATCTAAATCTGACCTCACAGGAGAGGTTCGAATCATAGAAAGTGAGAGTGTCTGTCCTCTTGTTCTTAAGTTGGCAATGTGCCATTTGTATTAAATTCGGATGCAATTTCTGTGTTTCATCGTCAATAAGAAGGTCCAAGGAATACTGTAAACCTGAAGTCAAGCATCGGAATCTAAAACTGGACTCACAGGAGAGGTTCAAATCATAGAAAGTGAGAGTGTCAGTTCTCTTCTACTTAGGTCGGCATTGTGCCTTTTGAATTTAATTCCGATGCAATTTCTGTGTTTCATCGTCAATAAGAAGGTCTAAAGGATACAGTAAAACTGAAGTGAAGCATCGGTATCTAAAACTGGACTCACAGGAGAGATTCAAATCATAGAAAGTTAGAGTGTCAGTCCTCTTGTACTTAAGTCGGCATTGTGCCTTTTGTATTAATTTCGGATGCAAACTCTGTGTTTCATCGTCAATAAGAAGGTCCAAGGGATACAGTAAACCTGAAGTGAAGCATCGGAATCTAAAATTGGACTCACAGAAGAATTTCAAGTCATAGAAAGTTAGAGTGTCAGTCATCTTGTACTTAAGTCGGCATTGTGATTTTTGAATTTAAGTCCGATGCAATTTCTGTGTTTCATCGTCAATAAGAAGGTCCAACGGATACAGTAAACCTGGAGTGAAGCATCGGAATTTAAGACTGGACTCACAGGAGAGGTTCAAATCATAGAAACTGAGAGTGTCAGTCCTCTTTTACTTAAGTCGGCATTGTGGCATTTGTATTAAATTTGGATGCGGTTTCTGTGTTTTATCGTCAATAAGAAGGTCCAAGGGATACAGTAAACCTGAAGTGAAGCATCGGAATCTAAATCTGACCTCACAGGAGAGGTTCGAATCATAGAAAGTGAGAATGTCAGCCCTCTTGTACTTAAGTCGGCATTGTGCCATTTGTATTAAATTCGGATGCAATTTCTGTGTTTCATCGTCAATAAGAAGGTCCAAGGGATGCAGTGAACCTGAGGGGAAGCATCGGAATCTAAAACTGGACTCACAGGAGAGGTTGAAATCATAGAAAGTGAGAGTGTCAGTCCTCTTGCACTTAAGTCGGCATTGTGCCTTTTGTATTAAATTCGGATGCAAACTCTATGTTTCATCGTCAATAAGAAGGTCCAAGGGATACAGTAAACCTGAAGTGAAGCATCGGAATCTAGAACCGGACTCACAGGAGAGGTTCAAATCATAGAAAGTTAGATTGTCAGTCCTCTTGTACTTAAGTCGGCATTGTGCCTTTGGAATTTAATTCCGTTCCAATTTCTGTGTGTCATCGTCAATAAGAAGGTTCAAGGGATACAGTAAACCTGAAGTGAAGCATCGGAATCTAAAACTGGACTCACAGGAGAGGTTCAAATCATAGAATGTGAGAGTGTCAGTCCTCTTTTACTTAAGTCGGCATTGTGCGTTTTGAATTTAAATCCGATGCTATTTCTGTGTTTCATCGTCAATAAGAAGGTCCAAGGGATACAGTAAACCTGAAGTGAAGCATCGGAATATAAAACTGGACTCACAGGAGATGTTCAAATCATAGAAAGTGAGATAGTCAGTCCTCTTGTACTAAGGTCGCCATTGTGATTTTTGTATGAAATTCGGATGCAATTTCTGTGTTTCATCGTCAATAAGAAGGTCCAAGGGATACAGTAAACCTGAAGGGAAGCATCGGAATCTAAAACTAGACTCACAGGAGAGGTTCAAATCATAGAAAGTTAGAGTGTCAGTCCTCTTGTACTTAAGTCGGTATTGTACTTTTGTATTAAATTCGGATGCAAACTCTGTGTTTCATCGTCAATTAGAAGGTCCAAGGGATACAGTAAACCTGAAGTGAAGCATCGGAATCTAAAACTGGACTCACAGGAGAGGTTCAAATCATAGAAAGTGAGAGTGTCAGTCCTCTTGTACTTAAGACGGCATTGTGCCTTTTGAATTTAATTCCGATGCAAATTCTGTGTTTCATCATCAATAAGAAGGAGCAAGGTATACAGTAAACCTGGAGTGAAGCATCGGAATCTAAATCTGACCTCACAGGAGAGGTTCGAATCATAGAAAGTGAGAGTGTCTGTCCTCTTGTACTTAGGTCGGCATTGTGCCATTTGTATTAAATTCGGATGCAATTTCTGTGTTTCATCGTCAATAAGAAGGTCCAAGGGATACAGTAAACCTGAAGGGAAGCATCGGAATCTAAAACTAGACTCACAGGAGAGGTTCAAATCATAGAAAGTTAGAGTGTCAGTCCTCTTGTACTTAAGTCGGCATTGTGATTTTTGAATTTAATTCCGATGCAATATCTGTGTTTCATCGTCAATAAGAAGGTCCAAGGGATACAGTAAACCTGGAGTGAAGCATCGGAATTTAAGACTGGACTCATAGGAGAGGTTCAAATCATAGAAAATTAGAATGTCTGTCCTCTTGTACTTAAGTCGGCATTGTGCCTTTTGTATTGAATTTGGATGCAATTTCTGTGTTTCATCGTCAATAAGAAGGTGCAAGGTATACAGTAAACCTAAAGAGAAGCTTCGGAATCTAAAACTGACTCACTGGAGCGGTTCAAATCATAGAAAGTGAGAGTGTCAGTCCTCGTGTACTTAAGTCGGCATTGTGGCATTTGTATTAAATTCGGATGCAATTTCTGTGTTTCGTCGTCAATAAGAAGGTCCAAGGGATACAGTAAACCTGTAGTGAAGCATCGGAATCGAAAACTGGACTCACAGGAGAGGTTCAAATCAAAGAAAGTTAGAGTGTCGGTCCTCTTGTATTTAAGTCGGCATTGTGCCTTTTGTATTAAATTCGGATGCAAACTCTGTGTTTCATCGTCAATAAGAAGGTGCAAGGTATACAGTAAACCTGAAGTGAGGCATCGGAATCTAAAACTGGACTCACAGGAGAGGTTCATATCATAGATAGTGAGAGCGTCAGTCCTCTTGTACTTATGTCGGCATTTTGGCATTTGTATCAAATTTGGATGCATTTTCTGTGTTTCATCGTCAATAAGAAGGTCCAAGGGAAACAGTAAACCAGAAGTGAAGCATCGGAATCTAAAACTGGACTCACAGGAGAGGTTCAAATCATAGAAAGTGAGAGTGTCAGTTCTCTTCTACTTAGGTCGGCATTGTGCCTTTTGAATTTAATTCCGATGCAATTTCTGTGTTTCATCGTCAATAAGAAGGTCCAAAGGATACAGTAAAACTGAAGTGAAGCATCGGAATCTAAAACTGGGCTCACAGGAGAGATTCAAATCATAGAAAGTTAGAGTGTCTCTCCTCTTGTACCTAATTCGGTATTGTGCCTTTTGTATTAAATTCGGATGCAATTTCTGTGTTTCATCGTCAATAGGAAGGTCCAAGGGATACAGTAAACCTTAAGTAAATCATCGGAATCTAAAACTGGACTCACAGGAGAGGTTCAATTTATAGACAGTTAGAGTGTCAGTCCTCTTGTCCTTAAGTCGACATTGTGCCTTTTGTATTAATTTCGGATGCAAACTCTGTGTTTCATCGTCAATAAGGAGGTCCAAGGGATACAGTAACCCTGAAGTGAAGCATCGGAATCTAAAACTGGACTCACAGAAGAAATTCAAGTCATAGAAAGTTAGAGTGTCAGTCCTCTTGTACTTAAGTCGGCATTGTGATTTTTGAATTTAATTCCGATGCAATTTCTGTGTTTCATCGTCAATAAGAACGTCAAAGGGATACAGTAAACCTGGAGTGAAGCATCGGAATCTAAGACTGGACTAACAGGAGAGGTTCATATCATAGAAAGTGAGAGTGTCAGTCCTCTTTTACTTAAGTCGGCATTGTGCGTTTTGAATTTAATTTCGATGCAATTTCTGTGTTTCATCGTCAATAAGAAGGTCCAAGGGATACAGTGAACCTGAAGTGAAGCATCGGAATCTAAAACTGGACTCACAGGAGAGGTTCAAATCATAGAAAGTGAGAGTGTCACTCCTCTTGTACTTAAGTTGGTATTGTGCCTTTTGTATTAAATTCGGATGCAATTTCTGTGTTTCATCATCAATAAGAAGGTCCAAGGGATACAGTAAACATTAAGTGAAGCATCGGAATCTAAAACTGGACTCGCAGGAGAGGTTCATATCATAGAATGTCAGAGTGTCAGTCCTCTTTTACTTAAGTTGGCATTGCGCCTTTTGTATTAAATTCCGATGCAATTTCTGTGTTTCATCGTCGATAAGAAGGTCCAAGGGATACAGTAAACCTCAAGTGAAGCCTCAGAATCTAAAACTGGACTCACAGGAGACGTTCAAATCATAGAAACTTAGAGTGTCAGTCCTCTTTTACTTAAGTCGGCATTGTGATTTTTGTATTAAATTCCGATGCAGTTTCTGTGTTTCATCGTCAATCAGAAGGTGCAAGGTATACAGTAAACCTGAAGTGAAGCATCGGAATCTAAAACTGGACTCATAGGAGAGGTTCAAATCATATAAAGTGAGTGTGTCAGTCCTCTTGTACTTAAGTCGGCATTGTGCCATTTGTATTAAATTCGGATGAAATTTCTGTGTTTCATCGTCAATAAGAAGGTCAAAGGTATACAGTAAACCTGAAGTGAAGCATCGGAATCTATAACTGGACTCACAGGAGAGGTTCAAATCATAGTAAGTTAGACTGTCAGTCCTCTTGTACTTAAGTCGGCATTGTGCCTTTTGTATAAAATTCGGATGGAATTTCTGTGTTTCATCGTAAATAAGAAGGAGCAAGGTATACAGTAAACCTTAAGTGAAGCATCGGAATCTAAAACTAGACTCACAGGAGAGGTTCAAATCATAGAAAGTGAGAGTGTCAGTCCTCTTGTACTTAAGTCGACATTGTGCCATTTGTATTACATTCGGATGCAATTTCTGTGTTTCATCGTCAATAAGAAGGTCCAAGGGATACAGTAAACCTGAAGTGAAGCATCGGAATCTAAAACTGGACTCACAGGAGTGTTTCAAAAGATAGAAAGTTAGAGTGTCAGTCCTCTTTTACTTAAGTCGGCATTGTGCCTTTTGTATTAAATTCCGATGCAATTTCTATGTTTCATCGTCAATAAGAAGGTGCAAGGTAAGCAGTAAACCTGAAGAGAAGCAACGGAATTTAAAACCGGTCTCACAGGAGAGGTTCTAATCATAGAAAGTGCGAGTGTCAGTCCTCTTGTACTTAAGTCGGCATTGTGCCATTTGTATAAAATTCGGATGCGATTTTCGTGTTTTATCGTCAATAAGAAGGTCCAAGGGATACAGTAAACCTGAAGTGAAGCATCGGAATCTAAATCTGGACTCACAGGAGAGATTCAAATCATAGAAAGTGAATGTGTCAGTCCTCTTGTACTTAAGTCGCCATTGTGCCTTTTTTATTAAATTCGGATGCAATTTCTGGGTTTCATCGTCAATAAGAAGGCCCAAGGGATACAGTAAACCTGAAATGACGCATCGGAATCCAAAACTGGACTCACAGGACAGGTTCAAATCATAGAAAGTTAGAGTGTCAGTCCTCTTGTACTTAAGTCGGCATTGTGCCTTTTGTATTAAATTCGGATGCAAACTCTGTGTTTCATCGTCAATAAGAAGGTCCAAGGGATACAGTAAACATGAGGTGAAGCATCGGAATCTAAAACTGGACTCACAGGAGAGGTTCAAATCATAGAAAGTTAGAGAGTCAGTCCTCTTGTACTTAAGTCGGCATTGTGCCTTTTGAATTTAATTCCGATGCAATTTCTGTGTTTCATCGTCAATAAGAAGGTCCAAGGGATACAGTAAACCTAAAGTGAAGCAATGGAATCTAAAACTGGACTCACAGGAGAGGTTCAAATCATAGAAACTGAGAGTGTCAGACCTTTTTTACTTAAGTCGGCATTGTGCGTTTTGAATTTGATTCCGATGCAATTTCTGTATTTCATCGTCAATAAGAAGGTCCAAGGGATACAGTAAACCAGAAGTGAAGCGTCTGTGTCTAAAACAGGAATCACAGTAGATGTTCAAATCATAGAAAGTGAGAGTGTCAGTCCTCTTGTACTTAAGTCGCCATTGTGCCTTTTGTATTAAATTCGGATGCAATTTCTGTGTTTCATCGTCAATAAGAAGGTCCAAGGGATACAGTAAACCTGAAGTGAAGCATCGGAATCTAAAACTGGACTCACAGGAGTGTTTCAAAAGATAGAAAGTTAGAGTGTCAGTCCTCTTTTACTTAAGTCGGCATTGTGCCTTTTGTATTAAATTCCGATGCAATTTCTGTGTTTCATCGTCAATCAGAAGGTGCAAGGTATACAGTAAACCTGAAGTGAAGCATCGGAATCTAAAACTGGACTCATAGGAGAGGTTCAAATCATATAAAGTGAGTGTGTCAGTCCTCTTGTACTTAAGTCGGCATTGTGCCATTTGTATTAAATTCGGATGAAATTTCTGTGTTTCATCGTCAATAAGAAGGTCAAAGGTATACAGTAAACCTGAAGTGAAGCATCGGAATCTATAACTGGACTCACAGGAGAGGTTCAAATCATAGTAAGTTAGACTGTCAGTCCTCTTGTACTTAAGTCGGCATTGTGCCTTTTGTATAAAATTCGGATGGAATTTCTGTGTTTCATCGTAAATAAGAAGGAGCAAGGTATACAGTAAACCTTAAGTGAAGCATCGGAATCTAAAACTAGACTCACAGGAGAGGTTCAAATCATAGAAAGTGAGAGTGTCAGTCCTCTTGTACTTAAGTCGACATTGTGCCATTTGTATTACATTCGGATGCAATTTCTGTGTTTCATCGTCAATAAGAAGGTCCAAGGGATACAGTAAACCTGAAGTGAAGCATCGGAATCTAAAACTGGACTCACAGGAGTGTTTCAAAAGATAGAAAGTTAGAGTGTCAGTCCTCTTTTACTTAAGTCGGCATTGTGCCTATTGTATTAAATTCCGATGCAATTTCTATGTTTCATCGTCAATAAGAAGGTGCAAGGTAAGCAGTAAACCTGAAGAGAAGCATCGGAATTTAAAACCGGTCTCACAGGAGAGGTTCTAATCATAGAAAGTGCGAGTGTCAGTCCTCTTGTACTTAAGTCGGCATTGTGCCATTTGTATAAAATTCGGATGCGATTTTCGTGTTTTATCGTCAATAAGAAGGTCCAAGGGATACAGTAAACCTGAAGTGAAGCATCGGAATCTAAATCTGGACTCACAGGAGAGATTCAAATCATAGAAAGTGAATGTGTCAGTCCTCTTGTACTTAAGTCGCCATTGTGCCTTTTTTATTAAATTCGGATGCAATTTCTGGGTTTCATCGTCAATAAGAAGGCCCAAGGGATACAGTAAACCTGAAATGACGCATCGGAATCCAAAACTGGACTCACAGGACAGGTTCAAATCATAGAAAGTTAGAGTGTCAGTCCTCTTGTACTTAAGTCGGCATTGTGCCTTTTGTATTAAATTCGGATGCAAACTCTGTGTTTCATCGTCAATAAGAAGGTCCAAGGGATACAGTGAACATGAAGTGAAGCATCGGAATCCAAAACTGGACTCACAGGAGAGGTTCAAATCATAGAAAGTTAGAGAGTCAGTCCTCTTGTACTTAAGTCGGCATTGTGCCTTTTGAATTTAATTCCGATGCAATTTCTGTGTTTCATCGTCAATAAGAAGGTCCAAGGGATACAGTAAACCTAAAGTGAAGCAATGGAATCTAAAACTGGACTCACAGGAGAGGTTCAAATCATAGAAACTGAGAGTGTCAGACCTTTTTTACTTAAGTCGGCATTGTGCGTTTTGAATTTGATTCCGATGCAATTTCTGTATTTCATCGTCAATAAGAAGGTCCAAGGGATACAGTAAACCAGAAGTGAAGCGTCTGTGTCTAAAACAGGACTCACAGTAGATGTTCAAATCATAGAAAGTGAGAGTGTCGGTCCTCTTGTACTTAAGTCGCCATTGTGCCTTTTGTATTAAATTCGGATGCAATTTCTGTGTTTCATCGTCAATAAGAAGGTCCAAGGGATACAGTAAACCTGAAGTGAAGCATCGGAATCTAAAACTGGACTCACAGGAGTGTTTCAAAAGATAGAAAGTTAGAGTGTCAGTCCTCTTTTACTTAAGTCGGCATTGTGCCTTTTGTATTAAATTCCGATGCAATTTCTATGTTTCATCGTCAATAAGAAGGTGCAAGGTAAGCAGTAAACCTGAAGAGAAGCATCGGAATTTAAAACCGGTCTCACAGGAGAGGTTCTAATCATAGAAAGTGCGAGTGTCAGTCCTCTTGTACTTAAGTCGGCATTGTGCCATTTGTATAAAATTCGGATGCGATTTTCGTGTTTTATCGTCAATAAGAAGGTCCAAGGGATACAGTAAACCTGAAGTGAAGCATCGGAATCTAAATCTTTACTCACAGGAGAGATTCAAATCATAGAAAGTGTATGTGTCAGTCCTCTTGTACTTAAGTCGCCATTGTGCCTTTTTTATTAAATTCGGATGCAATTTCTGGGCTTCATCGTCAATAAGAAGGCCCAAGGGATACAGTAAACCTGAAATGACGCATCGGAATCCAAAACTGGACCCACAGGACAGGTTCAAATCATAGAAAGTTAGAGTGTCAGTCCTCTTGTACTTAAGTCGGCATTGTGCCTTTTGTATTAAATTCGGATGCAAACTCTGTGTTTCATCGTCAATAAGAAGGTCCAAGGGATACAGTAAACATGAAGTGAAGCATCGGAATCTAAAACTGGACTCACAGGAGAGGTTCAAATCATAGAAAGTTAGAGAGTCAGTCCTCTTGTACTTAAGTCGGCATTGTGCCTTTTGAATTTAATTCCGATGCAATTTCTGTGTTTCATCGTCTATAAGAAGGTCCAAGGGATACAGTAAACCTAAAGTGAAGCAATGGAATCTAAAACTGGACTCACAGGAGAGGTTCAAATCATAGAAACTGAGAGTGTCAGACCTTTTTTACTTAAGTCGGCATTGTGCGTTTTGAATTTGATTCCGATGCAATTTCTGTATTTCATCGTCAATAAGAAGGTCCAAGGGATACAGTAAACCAGAAGTGAAGCGTCGGAATCTAAAACAGGACTCACAGTAGATGTTCAAATCATAGAAAGTTAGAATGTCTGTCCTCTTGTACTTAAGTCGGCATTGTGCCTTTTGTATTGAATTCGGATGCAATTTCTGTGTTTCATCGTCAGTAAGAAGGTGCAAGGTATACAGTAAACCTGAAGAGAAGCATCGAAATCTAAATCTGGACTCACTGGAGAGGTTCAAATCATAGAAAGTGAGAGTGTCAGTCCTCGTGTACTTAAGTTGGCATTGTGCCTTTTGTATTAAATTCGGATGCAATTTATGTGTTTCATCATCAATACGAAGGTCCAAGGGATACAGTAAACCTGAAGTGAAGCATCGGAATCCAAAACTGGCCTCACAGGAGAGGTTCAAATCATAGAAAGTGAGAGTGTCAGTCCTCTTTTACTTAAGTCGGCATTGTGCGTTTTGAATTTAATTCCGATGCAATTTCTGTCATTCATCGTCAATAAGAAGGTCCAAGGGATACAGTAAACCTGAAGTGAAGCATCGGACTCTAAAACTGGACTCACAGGAGACGTTCAAATCATAGAAAGTTAGAATGTCTGTCCTCTTGTACTTAAGTCGGCATTGTGCCTTTTGCATTGAATTCGGATGCAATTTCTGTGTTTTATCGTCAGTAAGAAGGTGCAAGGTATACAGTAAACCTGAAGAGAAGCATAGGAATCTAAAACTGGACTCACTGGAGAGGTTCAAATCATAGATAGTGAGAGCGTCAGTCCTCTTGTACTTATGTCGGCAGTGTGGCATTTGTATCAAATTCGGATGCATTTTCTGTGTTTCATCGTCAATAAGAAGGTCCAAGGGATACAGTAAACCAGAAGTGAAGCGTCGGAATCTAAAACAGGACTCACAGTAGATGTTCAAATCATAGAAAGTGAGAGTGTCAGTCCTCTTGTACTTAAGTCGCCATTGTGCCTTTTGTATTAAATTCGGATGCAATTTCTGTGTTTCATCGTCAATAAGAAGGTCCAAGGGATACAGTAAACCTGAAGTGAAGCATCGGAATCCAAAACTGGACTCACAGGAGAGGTTCAAATCATAGAAAGTTAGAGTGTCAGTCCTCTTGTACCTAAGTCGGCATTGTGCCTTTTGAATTTAATTCCGATGCTATTTCTGTGTTTCATTGTCAATAAGAACGTCCAAGGGATGCAGTAAACCTGAAGTGAAGCATCGGAATCTATAACTGGACTCACAGGAGAGGTTCAAATCATAGAAAGTGAAAGTGTCAGTTCTCTTCTACTTAGGTCGGCATTGTACCTTTTGAATTTAATTCCGATGCAATTTCTGTGTTTCATCGTCAATAAGAAGGTCCAAAGGATACAGTAAAACTGAAGTGAAGCATCGGAATCTAAAACTGGACTCACAGGAGGGATTCCAATCATAGAAAGTTAGAGTGTCTCTCCTCTTCTACCTAATTCGGTATTGTGCCTTTTGTATTAAATTCGGATGCAATTTCTGTGCTTCATCGTCAATAAGAAGGTCCCAGGGATACAGTAAACCTTAAGTAAATCATCGGAATCTAAAACTGGACTCACAGGAGAGGTTCAAATCATAGAAAGTTAGAGTGTCAGTTTTCTTGTACTTAAGTCGGCATTGTGCCCTTTGTATTAATTTCGGATGCAAACTCTGTGTTTCATCGTCAATAAGAAGGTCCAAGGGATACAGTAAACCTGAAGTGAAGCATGGGAATCTAAAACTGGACTCACAGAAGAAGTACAAATCATAGAAAGTTAGAGTGTCAGTCATCTTGTACTTAAGTCGGCATTGTGATTTTTGAATTAAATTCCGATGCAATTTCTGTGTTTCATTGACAATAAGAAGGTCAAAGGGATACAGTAAACCTGGAGTGAAGCATCGGAATCTAAGACTGGACTCACAGGAGAGGTTCAAATCATAGAAAGTGAGAGTGTCAGTCCTCTTTTACTTAAGTCGGCATTGTGCGTTTTGAATTTAATTCCGATGCAATTTCTGTGTTTCATCGCCAATAAGAAGGTCCAAGGGATACAGTAAACCTGAAGTGAAGCATCGGACTCTAAAACCGGACTCACAGGAGAGGTTCAAATCATAGAAAGTTAGAATGTCTGTCCTCTTGTACTTAAGTCGGCATTGTGCCTTTTGTATTGAATTCGGATGCAATTTCTGTGTTTCATCGTCAGTAAGAAGGTGCAAGGTATACAGTAAACCTGAAGAGAAGCATCGGAATCTAAATCTGGACTCACTGGAGAGGTTCAAATCATAGAAAGTGAGAGTGTCAGTCCTCGTGTACTTAAGTTGGCATTGTGCCTTTTGTATTAAATTCGGATGCAATTTCTGTGTTTCATCATCAATACGAAGGTCCAAGGGATACAGTAAACCTGAAGTGAAGCATCGGAATCCAAAACTGGACTCACAGGAGAGGTTCAAATCATAGAAAGTGAGAGTGTCAGTCCTCTTTTACTTAAGTCGGCATTGTGCGTTTTGAATTTAATTCCGATGCAATTTCTGTGATTCATCGTCAATAAGAAGGTCCAAGGGATACAGTAAACCTGAAGTGAAGCATCGGACTCTAAAACTGGACTCACAGGAGACGTTCAAATCATAGAAAGTTAGAATGTCTGTCCTCTTGTACTTAAGTCGGCATTGTGCCTTTTGTATTGAATTCGGATGCAATTTCTGTGTTTCATCGTCAGTAAGAAGGTGCAAGGTATACAGTAAACCTGAAGAGAAGCATAGGAATCTAAAACTGGACTCACTGGAGAGGTTCAAATCATAGATAATGAGAGCGTCAGTCCTCTTGTACTTATGTCGGCATTGTGGCATTTGTATCAAATTCGGATGCATTTTCTGTGTTTCATCGTCAATAAGAAGGTCCAAGGGATACAGTAAACCAGAAGTGAAGCATCGGAATCTAAAACTGGACTGGAGAGGTTCAAATCATAGAAAGTGAGAGTGTCAGTTCTCTTCTACTTAGGTCGGCATTGTGCCTTCTGAATTTAATTCCGATGCAATTTCTGTGTTTCATCGTCAATA
Organism: Schistocerca serialis cubense; assembly: GCF_023864345.2. Lineage (NCBI taxonomy): Eukaryota > Metazoa > Arthropoda > Insecta > Orthoptera > Acrididae > Schistocerca > Schistocerca serialis. The sequence continues at coordinate 19,501,696 of NC_064648.1, forward strand.
AGAATTCCAAAGGATACAGTAAAACTGAAGTGAAGCATCGGAATCTAAAACTGGACTCACAGGAGCGATTCAAATCATAGAAAGTTAGAGTGTCTCTCCTCTTGTACCTAATTCGGTATTGTGCCTTTTGTATTAAATTCGGATGCAATTTCTGTGTTTCATCGTCAATAAGAAGGTCCAAGGGATACAGTAAACCTTAAGTAAATCATCGGAATCTAAAACTGGACTCACAGGAGAGGTTCAAATCATAGAAAGTTAGAGTGTCAGTCCTCTTGTACTTAAGTCGACATTGTGCATTTTGTATTAATTTCGGATGCAAACTCTGTGTTTCATCGTCAATAAGAAGGTCCAAGGGATACAGTAAACCTGAAGTGAAGCATCGGAATCTAAAACTGGACTCACAGAAGAAGTTCAAATCATAGAAAGTTAGAGTGTCAGTCCTCTTGTACTTAAGTCGGCATTGTGATTTTTGAATTTAATTCCGATGCAATTTCGGTGTTTCATCGTCAATGAGAAGGTCCTAGGGATACAGTAAACCTGGAGTGAAGCATCGGAATCTACGACAGGACTCACAGGAGCGATTCAAATCATAGAAAGTTAGAGTGTCTCTCCTCTTGTACCTAATTCGGTATTGTGCCTTTTGTATTAAATTCGGATGCAATTTCTGTGTTTCATCGTCAATAAGAAGGTCCAAGGGATACAGTAAACCTTAAGTAAATCATCGGAATCTAAAACTGGACTCACAGGAGAGGTTCAAATCATAGAAAGTTAGAGTGTCAGTCCTCTTGTACTTAAGTCGGCATTGTGCATTTTGTATTAATTTCGGATGCAAACTCTGTTTTTCATCGTCAATAAGGAGGTCCAAGGGATACAGTAAACCTGAAGTGAAGCACCGGAATCTAAAACTGGACTCACAGAAGAAGTTCAAATCATAGAAAGTTGGAGTGTCAGTCCTCTTGTACTTAAGTCGGCATTGTGATTTTTGAATTTAATTCCGATGCAATTTCGGTGTTTCATCGTCAATGAGAAGGTCCTAGGGATACAGTAAACCTGGAGTGAAGCATCGGAATCTAAGACAGGACTCACAGGAGGGGTTCAAATCATAGACAGTGAGAGTGTCAGTCCTCTTTTACTTAAGTCGGCATTGTGCGTTTTCAATTTAATTCCGATGCAATTTCTGTGTTTCATCGTCAATAAGAAGTTCCAAGGGATACAGTGAACCTTAAGTGAAGCATCGGAATCTAAATCTGGACTCACAGGAGAGGTTCAAATCATGGAAAGTGAGAGTGTCAGTCCTCTTGTACTTAAGTCGGCATTGTGCCATTTGTATTAAATTCGGGTGCAATTTCTGGGTTTCATCGTCAATAAGAAGGTCCAAGGGGTACAGTAAACCTGAAGTGAAGCATCGGAATCAAAAACTTGACTCACAGGAAAGGTTCAAATCATAGAAAGTGAGAGTGTCAGTCCTCTTGTACTTAAGTCGGCATTGTGGCATTAGTATTAAATTTGGATGCAATTTCTGTGTTTCATCGTCAATAAGAAGGTCCAAGGGATACAATAAACCTGAAGTGAAGCATCGGAATCTAAAACTGGACTCACAGGAGAGGTTCAAATCATAGAAAGTTAGAATGTCACTCCTCTTGGACTTGCGTCGGTATTGTGCCTTTTGTATTAAATTCGGGTGCAATTTCTGTGTGTCATCGTCAATATTAAGGTCCAGGGGATACAGTAACCCTGAAGTGAAGCATCGGACTCTAAAACTGGACTCACAGGAGAGGTTCAAATCATGGAAAGTGAGAGTATCAGTCCTCTTGTACTTAAGTCGGCATTGTGCCTTTTGTATTGAATTCGGAATAAATTTCTGTGTTTCATCGTCACTAAGAAAGCGCAAGGTATACAGTAAACCTGAAGAGAAGCATCGGAATCTAAAACTGGACTCACTGGAGAGGTTCAAATCATAGAAAGTGAGAGTGTCAGTCCTCTTGTACTTAAGTCGGCATTGTGGCATTTGTATTAATTTCGGATGCAATTTCTGTGTTTCATCGTCAATAAGAAGGTCCAAGGGATACAGTAAACCTGAAGTGAAGCATCGGAATCAATAACTGGGCTCACAGGAGAGGTTCAAATCATAGAGAGTGAGAGTGTCAGTCCTCTTGTACTTTAGTCGCCATTGTGATTTTTGTATTAAATTCGGATCCAATTTCTGTGTTTCATCGTCAATAAGAAGGTGCAAGGGATACAGTAAACCTGAAGTGAAGCATCGGAATCAAAAACTGGACTCACAGGAGAGATTCAAATCATAGAAAGTTAGAGTGTCACTCTTCTTGTACTTAAGTCGATATTGTGCCTTTTGTATTAAATTCGGATGCAATTTCTGTGTTTCATCATCAATAAGAAGGTCCAAGGGATACAGTAATCATTAAGTGAAGCATCGGAATTAAAACTGGACTCGAAGGAGAGGTTCAAATCATAGAATGTCAGAGTGTCAGTCCTCTTTTACTTAAGTCGGCATTGTGCCTTTTGTATTAAATTCCGATGCAATTTCTGTGCTTCAACGTCAATACGAAGGTCCACGGGATACAGTAAACCCAAAGTGAAGCATCAGAATCTAAAACTGGACTCACAGGAGAGGTTCCAATCATAGAAAGTTAGAGTGTCAGTCCTCTGTTACTTAAGTCGGCATTGTGCCTTTTGTATTAAATTCCGTTGCTGTTTCTGTGTTTCATCGACAATCAGAAGGTGCAAGGTATACAGTAAACCTGAAGTGAAGCATCGGAATCTAAAACTGGACTCACAGGAGAGGTTCAATTCATAGAAAGTGCGAGTGTCAGTCCTCTTGTACTTAAGTCGGCATTGTGCCATTTGTATTAAATTCGGATGCGATTTCCGTGTTTTATCGTCAATAAGAAAGTCCAAGGGATACAGTAAACCTGAAGTGAAGCATCGGAATCTAAATCTGACCTTGCAGGAGAGGTTCGAATCATAGAAAGTGAGAGTGTCATCCATCTTGTACTTAAGTCGGCATTGTGCCATTTGTATTAAATTCCGATGCAATTTCTGTGTTTCATCGTCAATAAGAAGGTCCAAGGGATACAGTAAACCTTAAGTGAAGCATCAGAATTTAAAACTGGAGTCTTAGGAGAGGTTCAAATCATAGAATGTTAGAATGTCAGTCCTCTTGTACTTAAGTCGGCATTGTGCCTTTTGCACTAAATTCGGATGCAATTTCTGTTTTTCATCGTCAATAAGAAGGTGCAAGGTATACAGCAAACCTGAAGTGAAGCATCGGAATCTAAAACTGGACTCAGAGGAGAGGTTCAAATCATAGAAAGTGAGAGTGTCAGTCCTCTTGTACTTAAGTCGACATTGTGCCATTTGTATGAAATTCGGATGCAATTTCTGTGTTTCATCGTCAATAAGGAGGTCCAAGCGATACAGTAAACCTGAAGTGAAGCATCGGAATCTAAAACTGGACTCACAGGAGAGGTTCAAATCATAGAAAGTTAGAGTGTCAGTCCTCTTGTACTTAAGTCGGCATTGTGCCTTTTGAATTTAATTCCGATGCAATTTCTGTGTTTCATCGTCAATAAGAAGGTCCAAGGGATACAGTGAACCTGAAGTGAAGCACCGGAATCTAAAACTGGACTCACAGGAGAGGTTCAACTCGTAGAAAGTTAGAGTGTCAGTCCTCTTGTACTTAAGTCGGCATTGTACCTTTTGTATTAAATTCGGATGCAAGCTCTGTGTTTCATCGTCAATTAGAAGGTCCAAGGGATACAGTAAACCTGAAGTGAAGCATCGGAATCTAAAACTGGACACACAGGAGAGGTTCAAATCATAAAAAGTTAGAGTGTCAGTCCTCTTGTACTTAAGTCGGCATTGTGCCTTTTGAATTTAATTCCGATGCTGTTTCTGTGTTTCATTGTCAATAAGAAGGTCCAAGGGATACAGTAAACCTGAAGTGAAGCATCGGAATCTAAAACTGGACTCACAGGAGAGATTCAAATCATAGAAAGTGAGAGTGTCAATCCTCTTTTACTTATGTCGGCATTGTGCGTTTTAAATTTAAGTCCGACGCTATATCTGTGTTTCATCATCAATAAGAAGGTCCAAGGGATACAGTAAACCCGAAGTGAAGCATCGGAATCTAAAACTGAACTCACAGGAGAGGTTCAAATCAAAGAATGTGAGAGTGTCAGTCGTCTTGTAGTTAAGTCGGCATTGTACCTTTTGTATTATATTCGGATGCAAACTCTGTGTTTCATCGTCAATTAGAAGGTCCAAGGTATACAGTAAACCTGAAGTGAAGCTTCGGAATCTAAAACAGGACTCACTGGAGAGGTTTAAATCAAAGAAAGTGAGAGTGTTAATCCTCTTCTACTTAAGTCGGCACTGTGCCTTTTGAATTTAATTCCGATGCAATTTCTGTGTTTCATCGTCAATAAGAACGTCCAAGGGATACAGTAAACCTGAAGTGAAGCATCGGAATCTAAAACTGGACTCACAGGAGAGGTTCAAATCATAGAAAGTGAGAGTGTCAGTCCTCTTGTACTTAAGTCGCCATTGTGCCTTTTGTATTAAATTCTGATGCAATTTCTGTGTGTCATCGTCAATAAGAAGGTCCAAGGGATACAGTAAACCTGAAGTAAAGCATCGGAATCTAAAACTGGACTCACAGCATAGGTTCAAATCATAGAAAGTTAGAGTGTCAGTCCTCATGTACTTAAGTCGGCATTGTACCTATTGTAATAAATTCGGATGCAAACTCTGTGTTTCATCGTCAATTAGAGGGTCCAAGGGATACAGTAAACCTGAAGTGAAGCATCGGAATGCAAAACTGGACTCACACGAGAGGTTCAAATCGTAGAAAGTGAGAGTGTCAGTCCTCTTGTACTTAAGTCGGTATTGTGCCTTTTGAATTTAATTCCGATGCAATTTCTGTGTTTCATCGTCAATAAGAAGGTGCAAGGTATACAGTAAACCTGAAGTGAAGCATCGCAATCTCAAACTGGACTAACAGGAGAGGTTCAAATCATAGAAAGAGAGAGTGACACTCCTCTAGTACTTAAGTCACCATTGTGACTTTTGTATTAATTTCGGATGCAATATCTGTGTTTCATCGTCAATAAGAAGGTCCAAGGGAAACAGTAAACCTGAAGTGAAGCATCGGAATCTAAAACTGGACTCACAGGAAAGGTTCAAATCATAAAAAGTTACAGTGTCAGTCCTCTTGTACTTAAGTCGGCATTGTGCCTTTTGAATTTCATTCCGATGCTATTTTTGTGTTTCATTGTCAATAAGAAGGTCCAAGGGATACAGTAAACCTAAAGTGAAGCATCGGAATCTAAAACTGGACTCACAGGAGAGATTCAAATCATAGATAGTGAGAGTGTCAGTCCTCTTTTACTTGAGTCGGCATTGTGCGTTTTAAATTTAATTCCGATGCATTATCTGTGTATCATCATCAATAAGAGTGTCCAAGGGATCCAGTAAACCTGAAGTGAAGCATCGTAATCTAGAACTGGACTCACAGGAGATGTTCAAATCATAGAAAGTGAGAGTGTCAGTCCTCTTGTACTTAAGCCGCCATTGTGTTTTTTGTATTAAATTCGGATGCAATTTCTGTGTTTCATCGTCAATAAGAAGGTCAAAGGGATACAGTAAACCTGAAATGAAGCATCGGAATCTAAAACTGGACTCACAGGTGAGGTGCAAATCATAGAAAATTAGAGTGTCAGTCCGCTTGTACTTAAGTCGGCATTGTACCTTTAGTATTAAATTCGGATGCAAACTCTGTGTTTCATCGTCAATTAGAAGGTCCAAGGAATACAGTAAACCTGAAGTGAAGCATCGGAATCTAAAACTGGACTCACAGGAGAGGGTCGATTCATAGAAAGTGAGAGTATCAGACCTCTTGTACTTAAGTCGGCAATGCGAAATTTGTATTAAATTCGGATGCAATTTCTGTGTTTCATCGTCAATAAGAAGGTCCAAGGTATACAGTAAACCTGAAGTGAAGCATCGGAATCTAAAACTAGACTCACAGGAGAGGTTCAAATCATAGAAAGTGAGAGTGTCACTCCTCTTGTACTTAAGTCGCCATTGTGCCTTTTGTATTAAATTCGGATGCAATTTCTGTGTGTCATCGTCAATAAGAAGGTCCAAGGGATACAGTAAACCTGAAGTGAAGCATCGGAATCTAAAACTGGACTCACAGGAGAGGTTCTAATCATAGAAAGTTAGAGTGTCAGTCCTCTTGTACTTAAGACGGCATTGTGCCTTTTGAATTTAATTCGGATGCAAACTCTGTGTTTCATCGTCAATAAGAAGGACCAAGGGATACAGTAAACCTGAAGTGAAGCATCGGAATCTAAAACTGGACTCACAGGAGAGGTTCAAATCATAGAAAGTTAGAGTGTCAGTCCTCTTGTACTTAAGACGGCATTGTGCCTTTTGAATTTAATTCCGATGCTATTTCTTTGTTTCATTGTCAATAAGAATGTCCAAGGGATACAGTAAACCTGAAGTGAAGCATCGGAATCTAAATCTGACCTCACAGGAGAGGTTCAAATCATTGAAAGTGAGAAAGTCAGTCCTCTTTTACTTAAGTCGGCATTGTGCGTTTTAAATTTAATTCCGATGCAATATCTGTGTTTCATCGTCAATAAGAAGGTCCAAGGAATACAGTGAACCTGAAGTGAAGCATCGGAATCTAAATCTGGACTCAGAGGAGATGTTCAAATCATAGAAAGTGAGATAGTCAGTCCTCTTGTACTAAAGTCGCCATTGTGATTTTTGTATTAAATTCGGATGCAATTTCTGTGTTTGATCGTCAATATGAAGGTCCAAGGGATACAGTAAACCTGAAGTGAAGCATCGGAATCTAAAACTGGACTCACAGGAAAGGTGCAAATCATAGAAAGTTAGAGTGTCAGTCCTCTTGTACTTAAGTCGGCATTGTACCTTTTGTATTACATTCGGATGCAAACTCTGTGTTTCATCGTCAATGAGAAGGTCCAAGGGATACATAAAACCTGAAGTGAAGCATCGGAATGTAAAACTGGACTCACAGGAGAGGTTCAAATCATAGAAAGTGAGAGTGTCAGTTCTCTTGTACTTAAGTCGGCATTGTGCCTTTTGAATTTAATTCCGATGCAATTTCTGTGTTTCATCGTCAATAAGAAGCTGCAAGGTATACAGTAAACCTGAAGTGAAGCATCGGAATCTAAAACTAGACTCACAGGAGAGGTTCAAATCATAGAAAGTGAGAGTGTTAGTCCTCTTCTACTTAGGTCGGCACTGTGCCTTTTGAATTTAGTTCCGATGCAATTTCTGTGTTTCATCGTCAATAAGAATGTCCAAGGGATACTGTAAACCTGAAGTGAAGCAACGGAATCTAGAACTGGACTCACAGGAGATGTTCAAATCATAGAAAGTGAGAGTGTCAGTCCTCTTGTACTTAAGCCGCCATTGTGATTTTTGTATTGAATTGGGATGCAATTTCTGTGTTTCAACGTCAAAAAGAAGGTCCAAGGGATTCAGTAAACCTGAAGTGAAGCATCGGAATCTAAAACCGGACTCACAGGAGAGGTTCGAATCATAGAAAGTGAGAGTGTCAGTTCACTTGTACTTAAGTCGGCATTGTGCCATTTGTATTAAATTCGGATGCAAATTCTGTGTTTCATCGTCAATAAGAAGGTCCAAGGGATACAGTAAATCTGAGGTGAAGCATCGGAATCAAAAACTGGACTCACAGGAGAGGCTCAAATCATAGAAAGTGAGAGTGTCACTCCTCTTGTACTTAAGTCACCATTGTGACTTTTGTATTAATTTCGGATGCAATTTCTGTGTTTCATCGTCAATAAGAAGGTCCAAGGGATACAGTAAACCTAAAGTGAAGCATCGGAATCTAAAACTGGACTCACAGGAGAGGTTCAAATCATAGAAAGTGAGAGTGTCAGTCCTCTTGTACTTAAGACGGCATTGTGCCTTTTGTATTAAATTCGGATGCAAACTCTGTGTTTCATCGTCAATAAGAAGGTCCAAGGGATACAGTAAACCTGAAGTGAAGCATCGGAATCTAAAACTGGACTCACAGGAGAGGTTCAAATCATAGAAATTTAGAGTGTCAGTCCTCTTGTACTTAAGTCGGCATTGTGCCTTTTGAATTTAATTCCAATGCTATTTCTGTTTTTCATTGTCTATGAGAAGGTCTAACGGATACAGTAAACCTGAAAGAAGCATCGGAATCTAAAACTGGACTCACAGGAGAGGTTCAAGTCATAGAAAGTGAGAGTGTCAGTCCTCTTGTACTTAAGTCACCATTGTGAATTTTGTATTAATTTCGGATGCTATTTCTGTGTCTCATCGTCAATAAGAAGGTCCAAGGGATACAGTAAACCTGAAGTGAAGCATCGGAATCTAAAACTGGACTCACAGGAGAGTTTCAAATCATAGGAAGTGAGAGTATCAGTCCCCTTGTATTTAAGTCGCCATTGTGCGTTTTGTATTACATTCGGATGCAATTTCTGTGTGTCATCGTCAACAAGAAGGTCCAAGGGATACAGTATACCTGAAGTAAAGCATCAGAGTCTAAAACTGGACTCACAGGAGAGGTTCAAATCATAGAAAGTTCGAGTGTCAGTCCTATTGTACTTAAGTCGGCATTGTGCCTTTTGTATTAAATTCGGATGCAAACTCTGTGTTTCATCGTCAATAAGAAGTTCCAAGGGATACAGTAAACCTGAAGTGAAGCATCGGAATCTAAAACTGGACTCACAGGAGAGGTTCAAATCATAGAAACTTAGAGTGTCAGTCCTCTTGTACTTAAGTCAGCATTGTGCCTTTTGATTTTATTCCGATGCTATTTCTGTGTTTCATTGTCAATAAGATTGTCCAAGGGATACAGTAAACCTGAAGTGAAGCATCGGAATTTAAAACTGGACTCACAGGACGAGTTCAAATCATAGAAAGTGAGAGTGTCAGTCCTCTTTTACTTAAGTCGTCATTGTGCGTTTTAAATTTAATTCCGATGCAATATCTGTGTTTCATCGTCAATAAGAAGGTCCAAGGGATACAGTAAACCTGAAGTGAAGCATCGGAATCTAAAACTGGACTCACAGAAGAGGTTCAAATCATAGAAAGTTAGAGTGTCAGTCCTCTTGTACTTAAGTCGGCATTGTGCCTTTTGTATTAAATTCCGATGCATTTTCTGAGTTTCATCGTCAATAAGAAGGAGCAAGGTATACAGTGAACCTGAAGTGAAGCATCGGAATCTAAATCTGACCTCACAGGAGAGGTTCAAATCATAGAAAGTGAGAGTGTCAGTCCTTTTTTACTTAAGTCGGCATTGTGCGTTTTAAATTTAATTCCGATGCAATATCTGTGTTTCATCGTCAATAAGAAGGTCCAAGGGATACAGTGAACCTGAAGTAAAGCATCGGAATCTAAAACTGGACTCACAGGAGATGTTCATATCATAGAAAGTGAGATAGTCGGTCCTTTTGTACTATAGTCGCCATTGTGATATTTGTATTAAATTCGGATGCAACTTCTGTGTTTCATCGTCAATAAGAAGGTCCAAGGGATACAGTAAACCTGAAGTGAAGCATCGGATTCTAAAACTGGACTCACAGGAGAGGTTCAAATCGTAGAAACTTAGAGTGTCAGTCCTCTAGTACTTAAGTCGGCATTGTGCCTTTTGATTTTATTACGATGCTATTTCTGTGTTTCATTGTCAATAAGATTGTCCAAGGGATACAGTAAACCTGAAGTGAAGCATCGGAATTTAAAACTGGACTCACAGGAGAAGTTCAAATCATAGAAAGTGAGGGTGTCAGTCCTCTTTTACTTAAGTCGTCATTGTGCGTTTCAAATTTAATTCCGATGCAATATCTGTGTTTCATCGTCAATAAGAAGGTCCAAGGGATACAGTAAACCTGAAGTGAAGCATCGGAATCTAAAACTGGACTCACAGGAGAGGTTCAAATCATAGAAAGTTAGAGTGTCAGTCCTCTTGTCCTTAAGTCGGCATTGTGCCTTTTGAATTTAATTCCGATGCAATTTCTGTGTTTCATCGTCAATACGAAGGTGCAAGGTATACAGTAAACCTGAAGTGAAGCATCGGAATCTAAAACTGGACTCACAGGAGAGGTTCAAATTATAGAATGTTAGAGTGTCAGTCCTCTTGTACTTGAGTCGGCATTGTGCCTTTTGAATTTAATTCCGATGCTATTTCTGTTTTTCATTGTCAATAAGAAGGTCCAAGGGATACAGTAAACCTGAAGTGAAGCATCGGACTCTAAAGCTGGACTCAGAGGAGAGGTTCAAATCATAGAAAGTGAGAGCGTCAGTCATCTTTTACTTAAGTCGGCATTGTGCGTTTTAAATTTAAATCCGATTCAATATCTGTGTTTCATTGTCAATAAGAAGGTCCAAGGAATACAGTAAACCTGAAGTGAAGCATCGGAATCTAAAACTGGACTCACAGGAGATGTTCAAATCATAGAAAGGGAGAGTGTCAGTCCTCTTGTACTTAAGTCAGCATGTGGCTTTTGAATTTAATTCCGATGCAATATCTGTGTTTCATCGTCAATAAGAAGGTCCAAGGGATACAGTAAACCTGAAGTGAAGCATCGGAATCTAAAACTGGACTCACAGGAGATGTTCAAATCATAGAAAGTGAGAGTGTCAGTCCTCTTGTACTTAAGTCGGCATTGTGCCTTTTGTATTAAATTCGGATGCAAACTCTGTGTTTCATCGTCAATAAGAAGGTCCAAGGGATACAGTAAACCTGAAGTGAAGCAGCGGAATGTAAAACTGGACTCACAGGAGAGGTACAAATCATAGAAAGTGAGAGTGTCAGTCCTCTTGTACTTAAGTCACCATTGTGACTTTTGTATTAATTTCGGATGCAATTTCTCTGTTTCATCGCAATAAGACGGTCCAAGGGATACAGTAAACCTGAAGTGAAGCATCGGAATCTAAAACTGGACTCACAGCAGAGGTTCAAATCATAGAAAGTTAGAGTGTCAGTCCTCTAGTACTTAAGTCGTCATTGTGCCTTTTGTATTAAATTCAGGTGCAAACTCTGTGTTTCATCGTCAATAAGAAGGTCCAAGGGATACAGTAAACCTTAAGTGAAGCATCGGAATCTAAAACTGGACTCACAGGAGAGGTTCAAATCATAGAAAAATAGAATGTCAGTCCTCTGGTATATAATTCGGCATTGTGCCTTGTGTATTAAATTCGGATGCAATTTCTGTGTTTCATCGTCAATAAGAAGGTCCAAGGGATACAGTATACCTGAAGTGAAGCATCGGACTCTAAAACTGGACTCACAGGAGAGGTTCAAATCATAGAAAGTGAGAGTGTCAGTCCTCTTGTACTTAAGTCGCCATTGTGCCTTTTGTATTAAATTCGGATGCAATTTCTGTGTTTCATCGTCAATAAGAAGGTCCAACGGATACAGTAAACCTGAAGTGAAGCATCGGAATCTAAAACTGGACTCACAGGAGATGTTCAAATCATAGAAAGTGAGAGTGTCAGTCCTCTTGTACTTAAGTCGCCATTGAGATTTTTGTATTATATTCGGATGCAATTTCTGTGTTTCATCTTCAATAAGAAGGTCCAAGGGATACAGTAAACCTGAAGTGAAGCATCGGAATCTAAAACTGGACTCACAGGAGAGGTTCAACTCATAGAAATTTAGAGTGTCAGTCCTCTTGTACTTAAGTCGGCATTGTACCTTTTGTATTAAATTCGGATGCAAACTCTGTGTTTCATCGTCAATTAGAAGGTCCAAGGGATACAGTAAACCTGAAGTGAAGTTTCGGAATCTAAAACTGGAATCACAGGAGAGGTTCAAATCATAGAAAGTGAGAATGTCAGTCCTCTTGTACTTAAGTCGGCATTGTGCCTTTTGAATTTAATTCCGATGCAATTTCTGTGTTTCATCGTCAATACGAAGGTTCAAGGTATACAGTAAACCTGAAGTGAAGCATCGGAATCTAAAACTGGACTCACAGGAGAGGTTCAAATTATAGAATGTTTGAGTGTCAGTCCTCTTGTACTTAAGTCGGCATTGTGCATTTTGAATTTAATTCCGATGCTATTTCAGTTTTTCATTGTCAATAAGAAGGTCCAAGGGATACAGTAAACCTGAAGTGAAACATCGGACTCTAAAACAGGACTCACAGGAGAGGTTCAAATGATAGAAAGTGAGAGTGTCAGTCCTCTTTTACTTAAGTCGGCATTGTGCGTTTTAAATTTAATTCCGATGCAATTTCTGTGTTTCATCGTCAATAAGAAGGTCCAAGGGATACAGTAAACCTGAAGTGAAGCATCGGAACCTAAAACTGGACTCACAGGAGAGGTTCAAATCATAGAAAGTGAGAGTGTCAGTCCTCTTGTACTTAAGTCGCCATTGTGCCTTTTGTATTAAATTCGGATGCTATTTCTGTGTGTCATCGTCAACAAGAAGGTCCAAGGGATACAGTATACCTAAAGTAAAGCATCGGAGTCTAAAACTGGACTCACAGGAGAGGTTCAAATCATAGAAAGATAGAGTGTCAGTCCTCTTGTACTTAAGTCGGCATTGTGCCTTTTGTATTAAATTCGGATGCAAACTCTGTGTTTCATCGTCAATAAGAAGGTCCAAGGGATACAGTAAACCTGAAGTGAAGCATCGGAATCTAAAACTGGACTCACAGGAGAGGTTCAAATCATAGAAACTTAGAGTGTCAGTCCTCTTGTACCTAAGTCGGCATTGTGCCTTTTGAATTTAATTCCGATGCTATTTCTGTGTTTCATTGTCAATAAGATTGTCCAAGGGATACAGTAAACCTGAAGTGAAGCATCGGAATTTAAAACTGGACTCACAGGAGAGGTTCAAATCATAGAAAGTGAGAGTGTCAGTCCTCTTTTACTTAAGTCGGCATTGTGTGTTTTAAATTTAATTCCGATGCAATATCTGTGTTTCATCGTCAATAAGAAGGTCCAAGGGATACGGTAAACCTGAAGTGAAGCATCGGAATCTAAAACTGGACTCACAGGAGAGGTTCAAATCACAGAAAGTGAGAATGTCAGTCCTCTTGTACTTAAGTCACCATTGTGAATTTTGTATTAATTTCGGATGCAATTTCTGTGTTTCATCGTCAATAAGAAGGTCAAAGGGATACAGTAAACCTGAAGTGAAGCATCGGAATCTAAAACTGGACTCACAGGAGAGGTTCAAATCATAGAAAGTGAGAGTGTCAGTCCTCTTGTACTTAAGTCGCCATTGTGCGTTTGTATTAAATTCGGATGCAATTTCTGTGTGTCATCGTCAATAAGAAGGTCCAAGGCATACAGTATACCTGAAGTAAAGCATCGGAATCTAAAACTGGACTCACAGGAGAGGTTCAAATCATAGAAAGTTAGAGTGTCAGTCCTCTTGTACTTAAGTCGGCATTGTGCCTTTTGTATTAAATTCGGATGCAAACTCTGTGTTTCATCGTCAATAAGAAGGTCCAAGGGATACAGTAAACCTGAAGTGAAGCATCGGAATCTAAAACTGGACTCACAGGAGAGGTTCAAATCATAGAAAGTTAGAGTGTCAGTCCTCTTGTACTTAAGTCGGCATTGTGCCTTTTGAATTTAATTCCGATGCTTTTCTGTGTTTCATTGTCAACAAGAAGGTCCAAGAGATACAGTAAACCTGAAGTGAAGCATCGGATTCTAAAACTGGACTCACAGGAGAGGTTCAAATCATAGAAAGTGAGAATGTCAGTCCTCTTGTACTTAAGTCGGAATTGTGCCTTTTGAATTTAATTCCGATGCAATTTCTGTGTTTCATCGTCAATACGAAGGTGCAAGGTATACAGTAAACCTGAAGTGAAGCATCGGAATCTAAAACTGGACTCACAGGAGAGGTTCAAATTATAGAATGTTAGAGTGTCAGTCCTCTTGTACTTAAGTCGGCATTGTGCATTTTGAATTTAATTCCGATGCTATTTCTGTTTTTCATTGTCAATAAGAAGGTCCAAGGGATACAGTAAACCTGAAGTGAAGCATCGGACTCTAAAACAGGACTCACAGGAGAGGTTCAAATCATAGAAAGTGAGAGTGTCAGTCCTCTTTTACTTAAGTCGGCATTGTGCGTTTTAAATTTAATTCCGATGCAATATCTGTGTTTCATCGTCAATTAGAAGGTCCAAGGGATACAGTAAACCTGAAGTGAAGCATCGGAATCTAAAACTGGACTCACAGGAGAGGTTCAAATCATAGAAACTTAGAGTGTCAGTCCTCTTGTACCTAAGTCGGCATTGTGCCTTTTGAATTTAATTCCGATGCTATTTCTGTGTTTCATTGTCAATAAGATTGTCCAAGGGATACAGTAAACCTGAAGTGAAGCATCGGAATTTATAACTGGACTCACAGGAGAGGTTCAAATCATAGAAAGTGAGAGTGTCAGTCCTCTTTTACATAAGTCGGCATTGTGTGTTTTAAATTTAATTCCGATGCAATATCTGTGTTTCATCGTCAATAAGAAGGTCCAAGGGATACAGTAAACCTGAAGTGAAGCATCGGAATCCAAAACTGGACTCACAGGAGAGGTTCAAATCACAGAAAGTGAGAATGTCAGTCCTCTTGTACTTAAGTCACCATTGTGAATTTTGTATTAATTTCGAATGCAATTTCTGTGTTTCATCGTCAATAAGAAGGTCCAAGGGATACAGTAAACGTGAAGTGAAGCATCGGAATCAAAAACTGGACTCACAGGAGAGGTTCAAATCATAGAAAGTGAGAGTGTCAGTCCTCTTGTACTTAAGTCGCCATTGTGCGTTTTGTATTAAATTCGGATGCAATTTCTGTGTGTCATCGTCAATAAGAAGGTCCAAGGCATACAGTATACCTGAAGTAAAGCATCGGAATCTAAAACTGGACTCACAGGAGAGGTTCAAATCATAAAAAAGTTAGAGTGTCAGTCCTCTTGTACTTAAGTCGGCATTGTGCCTTTTGTATTTAATTCGGATGCAAACTCTGTGTTTCATCGTCAATAAGAAGGTCCAAGGGATACAGTAAACCTGAAGTGAAGCATCGGAATCTAAAACTGGACTCACAGGAGAGGTTCAAATCATAGAAAGTTAGAGTGTCAGTCCTCTTGCACTTAAGTCGGCATTGTGCCTTTTGAATTTAATTCCGATGCTTTTCTGTGTTTCATTGTCAACAAGAAGGTCCAAGGGATACAGTAAACCTGAAGTGAAGCATCGGAATCTAAAACTGGACTCACAGGAGAGGTTCAAGTCATATAAAGTGAGAGTGTCAGTCCTCTTTTACTTAAGTCGTCATTGTGCGTTTTAAATTTAATTCCGATGCAATATCTGTGTTTCATCGTCAATAAGAAGGTGCAAGGTATACAGTAAACCTGAAGTGAAGCATCGGAATCTAAAACTGGACTCACAGGAGAGGTTCAAATCATAGAAAGTGAGAGTGTCAGTCCTCTTGTCACCATTGTGAATTTTGTATTAATTTCGGATGCTATTTCTGTGTTTCATCGTCAATAAGAAGGTCCAAGGGATACAGTAAACCTGAAGTGAAGCATCGGAATCTAAAACTGGACTCACAGGAGAGGTTCAAATCATAGAAAGTGAGAGTGTCAGTCCTCTTGTACTTAAGTCGGCATTGTACCTTTTGTATTAAATTCGGATGCAAACTCTGTGTTTCATCGTCAATAAGAAGGTCCAAGGGATACAGTAAACCTGAAGATAAGCATCGGAATCTAAAACTGGAATCACAGGAGAGGTTCAAATCATAGAAAGTGAGAATGTCAGTCCTCTTGTACTTAAGACGGCATTGTGCCTTTTGAATTTAATTCCGATGCATTTTCTGAGTTTCATCGTCAATAAGAAGGTGCAAGGTATACAGTAAACCTGAAGTGAAGCATCGGAATGTAAATCTGACCTCTCAGGAGAGGTTCAAATCATAGAAAGTGAGAGTGTCAGTCCTCTTTTACTTAAGTCGGCATTGTGCGTTTTAAATTTAATTCCGATGCAATATCTGTGTTTCATCGGCAATAAGAAGGTCCAAGGGATACAGTGAACCTGAAGTAAAGCATCGGAATCTAAAACTGGACTCACAGGAGATCTTCAAATCATAGAAAGTGAGATTGTCGGTCCTCTTGTACTAAAGTCGCCATTGTGATTTTTGTATTAAATTCGGATGCAACTTCTGTGTTTCATCGTCAATAAGAAGGTCCAAGGGATACAGTAAACCTGAAGTGAAGCATCGGAATCTAAAACTGGACTCACAGGAGAGGTGCAAATCATAGAAAGTTAGAGTGTCAGTCCTCTTGTACTTAAGTCGGCATTGTACATTTTGTATTATATTCGGATGCAAACTCTGTGTTTCATCGTCAATTAGAAGGTCCAACGGATACAGTAAACCTGAAGTGAAGCATCGGAATCTAAAACTGGACTCACAGGAGATGTTCAAATCATAGAAAGTGAGAGTGTCAGTCCTCTTGTACTTAAGTCGCCATTGAGATTTTTGTATTAAATTCGGATGCAATTTCTGTGTTTCATCTTCAACAAGAAGGTCCAAGGGATACAGTAAACCTGAAGTGAAGCATCGGAATCTAAAACTGGACTCACAGGAGAGGTTCAACTCATAGAAATTTAGAGTGTCAGTCCTCTTGTACTTAAGTCGGCATTGTACCTTTTGTATTAAATTCGGATGCAAACTCTGTGTTTCATCGTCAATTAGAAGGTCCAAGGGATACAGTAAACCTGAAGTGAAGTTTCGGAATCTAAAACTGGAATCACAGGAGAGGTTCAAATCATAGAAAGTGAGAATGTCAGTCCTCTTGTACTTAAGTCGGCATTGTGCCTTTTGAATTTAATTCCGATGCAATTTCTGTGTTTCATCGTCAATACGAAGGTGCAAGGTATACAGTAAACCTGAAGTGAAGCATCGGAATCTAAAACTGGACTCACAGGAGAGGTTCAAATTATAGAATGTTTGAGTGTCAGTCCTCTTGTACTTAAGTCGGCATTGTGCATTTTGAATTTAATTCCGATGCTATTTCTGTTTTTCATTGTCAATAAGAAGGTCCAAGGGATACAGTAAACCTGAAGTGAAGCATCGGACTCTAAAACAGGACTCACAGGAGAGGTTCAAATGATAGAAAGTGAGAGTGTCAGTCCTCTTTTACTTAAGTCGGCATTGTGCGTTTTAAATTAAATTCCGATGCAATTTCTGTGTTTCATCGTCAATAAGAAGGTCCAAGGGATACAGTAAACCCGAAGTGAAGCATCGGAATCTAAAACTGGACTCACAGGAGAGGTTCAAATCATAGAAAGTGAGAGTGTCAGTCCTCTTGTACTTAAGTCGCCATTGTGCCTTTTGTATTAAATTCGGATGCAATTTCTGTGTGTCATCGTCAATAAGAAGATCCAAGGGATGCAGCATACCTGAATTAAAGCATCGGAATCTAAAACTGGACTTCCAGGAGAGGTTCAAATCATAGAAAGTTAGAGTGTCAGTCCTCTTGTACTTAAGTCGGCATTGTGCCTTTTGTATTTAAATTCGGATGCAAACTCTGTGTTTCATCGTCAATAAGAAGGTCCAAGGGATACAGTAAACCTGAAGTGAAGCATCGGAATCTAAAACTGGACTTACAGGAGTAGTTCAAATCATAGAAAGTTAGAGTGTCAGTCCTCTTGTACTTAAGTCGGCATTGTGCCTTTTGAATTTAATTCCGATGCAATTTCTGTGTTTCATTGTCAATAAGAAGGTCCAAGGGATACAGTAAACTTGAAGTGAAGCATCGGAATCTAAAACTGGACTCACAGGAGAGGTTCAAATCATAGAAAGTGAGAGTGTCAGTCCTCTTTTACTTAAGTCGTCATTGTGCGTTTTTAATTTAATTCCGATGCAATATCTGTGTTTCATCGTCAATAAGAAGGTCCAAGGGATACAGTAAACCTGAAGTGAAGCATCGGAATCTAAAACTGGACTCACAGGAGCGGTTCAAATCATAGAAAGTGAGAGTGTCAGTCCTCTTGTACTTAAGTCACCATTGTTAATTTTGTATTAATTTCGGATGCTATTTCTGTGTTTCATCGTCAATAAGAAGGTCCAAGGGATACAGTAAACCTGAAGTGAAGCATCGGAACCTAAAACTGGACTCACAGGAGAGGTTCAAATCATAGAAAGTGAGAGTGTCAGTCCTCTTGTACTTAAGTCGCCATTGTGCCTTTTGTATTAAATTCGGATGCAATTTCTGTGTGTCATCGTCAACAAGAAGGTCCTAGGGATACAGTATACCTAAAGTAAAGCATCGGAGTCTAAAACTGGACTCACAGGAGAGGTTCAAATCATAGAAAGATAGAGTATCAGTCCTCTTGTACTTAAGTCGGCATTGTGCCTTTTGTATTAAATTCGGATGCAAACTCTGTGTTTCATCGTCAATAAGAAGGTCCAAGGGATACAGTAAACCTGAAGTGAAGCATCGGAATCTAAAACTGGACTCACAGGAGAGGTTCAAATCATAGAAACTTAGAGTGTCAGTCCTCTTGTACCTAAGTCGGCATTGTGCCTTTTGAATTTAATTCCGATGCTATTTCTGTGTTTCATTGTCAATAAGATTGTCCAAGGGATACAGTAAACCTGAAGTGAAGCATCGGAATTTAAAACTGGACTCACAGGAGAGGTTCAAATCATAGAAAGTGAGAGTGTCAGTCCTCTTTTACTTAAGTCGGCATTGTGTGTTTTAAATTTAATTCCGATGCAATATCTGTGTTTCATCGTCAATAAGAAGGTCCAAGGGATACAGTAAACCTGAAGTGAAGCATCGGAATCTAAAACTGGACTCACAGGAGAGGTTCAAATCACAGAAAGTGAGAATGTCAGTCCTCTTGTACTTAAGTCACCATTGTGAATTTTGTATTAATTTCGGATGCAATTTCTGTGTTTCATCGTCAATAAGAAGGTCAAAGGGATACAGTAAACCTGAAGTGAAGCATCGGAATCTAAAACTGGACTCACAGGAGAGGTTCAAATCATAGAAAGTGAGAGTGTCAGTCCTCTTATACTTAAGTCGCCATTGTGCGTTTTGTATTAAATTCGGATGCAATTTCTGTGTGTCATCGTCAATAAGAAGGTCCAAGGCATACAGTATACCTGAAGTAAAGCATCGGAATCTAAAACTGGACTCACAGGAGAGGTTCAAATCATAGAAAGTTAGAGTGTCAGTCCTCTTGTACTTAAGTCGGCATTGTGCCTTTTGTATTAAATTCGGATGCAAACTCTGTGTTTCATCGTCAATAAGAAGGTCCAAGGGATACAGTAAACCTGAAGTGAAGCATCGGAATCTAAAACTGGACTCACAGGAGAGGTTCAAATCATAGAAAGTTAGAGTGTCAGTCCTCTTGTACTTAAGTCGGCATTGTGCCTTTTGAATTTAATTCCGATGCTTTTCTGTGTTTCATTGTCAACAAGAAGGTCCAAGGGATACAGTAAACCTGAAGTGAAGCATCGGAATCTAAAACTGGACTCACAGGAGAGGTTCGAATCATAGAAAGTGAGAATGTCAGTCCTCTTGTACTTAAGTCGGAATTGTGCCTTTTGAATTTAATTCCGATGCAATTTCTGTGTTTCATCGTCAATACGAAGGTGCAAGGTTTACAGTAAACCTGAAGTGAAGCATCGGAATCTAAAACTGGACTCACAGGAGACGTTCAAATTATAGAATGTTAGAGTGTCAGTCCTCTTGTACTTAAGTCGGCATTGTGCATTTTGAATTTAATTCCGATGCTATTTCTGTTTTTCATTGTCAATAACAAGGTCCAAGGGATACAGTAAACCTGAAGTGAAGCATCGGACTCTAAAACTGGACTCACAGGAGAGGTTCAAATCATAGAAAGTGAGAGTGTCAGTCCTCTTTTACTTAAGTCGGCATTGTGCGTTTTAAATTTAATTCCGATGCAATATCTGTGTTTCATCGTCAATTAGAAGGTCCAAGGGATACAGTAAACCTGAAGTGAAGCATCGGAATCTAAAACTGGACTCACAGGAGAGGTTCAAATCATAGAAAGTGAGAGTGTCAGTCCTCTTGTACTTAAGTCGCCATTGTGCCTTTTGTATTAAATTCGGATGCAATTTCTGTGTGTCATCGTCAATAAGAAGATCCAAGGGATGCAGCATACCTGAATTAAAGCATCGGAATCTAAAACTGGACTTCCAGGAGAGGTTCAAATCATAGAAACTTAGAGTGTCAGTCCTCTTGTACTTAAGTCGGCATTGTGCCTTTTGTATTAAATTCGGATGCAAACTCTGTGTTTCATCGTCAATAAGAAGGTCCAAGGGATACAGTAAACCTGAAGTGAAGCATCGGAATCTAAAACTGGACTCACAGGAGAGGTTCAAATCATAGAAAGTTAGAGTGTTAGCCCTCTTGTACTTAAGTCGGCATTGTGCCTTTTGTATTAAATTCGGATGCAAACTCTGTGTTTCATCGTCAATAAGAAGGTCCAAGGGATACAGTAAACCTGAAGTGAAGCATCGGAATCTAAAACTGGACTCACAGGAGAGGTTCAAATCATAGAAAGTTAGAGTGTCAGTCCTCTTGTACTTAAGTCGGCATTGTGCCTTTTGAATTTAATTCCGATGCTTTTCTGTGTTTCATTGTCAACAAGAAGGTCCAAGGGATACAGTAAACCTGAAGTGAAGCATCGGAATCTAAAACTGGACTCACAGGAGAGGTTCGAATCATAGAAAGTGAGAATGTCAGTCCTCTTGTACTTAAGTCGGAATTGTGCCTTTTGAATTTAATTCCGATGCAATTTCTGTGTTTCATCGTCAATACGAAGGTGCAAGGTATACAGTAAACCTGAAGTGAAGCATCGGAATCTAAAACTGGACTCACAGGAGACGTTCAAATTATAGAATGTTAGAGTGTCAGTCCTCTTGTACTTAAGTCGGCATTGTGCATTTTGAATTTAATTCCGATGCTATTTCTGTTTTTCATTGTCAATAAGAAGGTCCAAGGGATACAGTAAACCTGAAGTGAAGCATCGGACTCTAAAACTGGACTCACAGGAGAGGTTCAAATCATAGAAAGTGAGAGTGTCAGTCCTCTTTTACTTAAGTCGGCATTGTGCGTTTTAAATTTAATTCCGATGCAATATCTGTGTTTCATCGTCAATTAGAAGGTCCAAGGGATACAGTAAACCTGAAGTGAAGCATCGGAATCTAAAACTGGACTCACAGGAGAGGTTCAAATCATAGAAAGTGAGAGTGTCAGTCCTCTTGTACTTAAGTCGCCATTGTGCCTTTTGTATTAAATTCGGATGCAATTTCTGTGTGTCATCGTCAATAAGAAGATCCAAGGGATGCAGCATACCTGAATTAAAGCATCGGAATCTAAAACTGGACTTCCAGGAGAGGTTCAAATCATAGAAACTTAGAGTGTCAGTCCTCTTGTACTTAAGTCGGCATTGTGCCTTTTGTATTAAATTCGGATGCAAACTCTGTGTTTCATCGTCAATAAGAAGGTCCAAGGGATACAGTAAACCTGAAGTGAAGCATCGGAATCTAAAACTGGACTCACAGGAGAGGTTCAAATCATAGAAAGTTAGAGTGTTAGCCCTCTTGTACTTAAGTCGGCATTGTGCCTTTTGTATTAAATTCGGATGCAAACTCTGTGTTTCATCGTCAATAAGAAGGTCCAAGGGATACAGTAAACCTGAAGTGAAGCATCGGAATCTAAAACTGGACTCACAGGAGAGGTTCAAATCATAGAAACTTAGAGTGTCAGTCCTCTTGTACCTAAGTCGGCATTGTGCCTTTTGAATTTAATTCCGATGCTATTTCTGTGTTTCATTGTCAATAAGATTGTCCAAGGGATACAGTAAACCTGAAGTGAAGCATCGGAATTTATAAATGGACTCACAGGAGAGGTTCAAATCATAGAAAGTGAGAGTGTCAGTCCTCTTTTACATAAGTCGGCATTGTGTGTTTTAAATTTAATTCCGATGCAATATCTGTGTTTCATCGTCAATAAGAAGGTCCAAGGGATACAGTAAACCTGAAGTGAAGCATCGGAATCTAAAACTGGACTCACAGGAGAGGTTCAAATCACAGAAAGTGAGAATGTCAGTCCTCTTGTACTTAAGTCACCATTGTGAATTTTGTATTAATTTCGGATGCAATTTCTGTGTTTCATCGTCAATAAGAAGGTCCAAGGGATACAGTAAACCTGAAGTGAAGCATCGGAATCAAAAACTGGACTCACAGGAGAGGTTCAAATCATAGAAAGTGAGAGTGTCAGTCCTCTTGTACTTAAGTCGCCATTGTGCGTTTTGTATTAAATTCGGATGCAATTTCTGTGTGTCATCGTCAATAAGAAGGTCCAAGGCATACAGTATACCTGAAGTAAAGCATCGGAATCTAAAACTGGACTCACAGGAGAGGTTCAAATCATAGAAAGTTAGAGTGTCAGTCCTCTTGTACTTAAGTCGGCATTGTGCCTTTTGTATTAAATTCGGATGCAAACTCTGTGTTTCATCGTCAATAAGAAGGTCCAAGGGATACAGTAAACCTGAAGTGAAGCATCGGAATCTAAAACTGGACTCACAGGAGAGGTTCAAATCATAGAAAGTTAGAGTGTCAGTCCTCTTGTACTTAAGTCGGCATTGTGCCTTTTGAATTTAATTCCGATGCTTTTCTGTGTTTCATTGTCAACAAGAAGGTCCAAGGGATACAGTAAACCTGAAGTGAAGCATCGGAATCTAAAACTGGACTCACAGGAGAGGTTCAAATCATAGAAAGTGAGAGTGTCAGTCCTCTTGTACTTAAGTCGGCATTGCGCCATTTGTATTAAATTCGGATGCAATATCTGTGTTTCATCGTCTATAAGAAGGTCCAAGGGATACAGTAAACCTGAGGTGAAGCATCGGAATCTAAAACTGGACTCAGAGGAGAGGTTCAAATCATATAAAGTGAGAGTGTCAGTCCTCTTGTACTTAAGTCACCATTGTGACTTTTGTATTAATTTCGGATGCAATTTCTGTGTTTCATCGTCATTAAGAAGGTCCAAGGAATACAGTAAACCTGAAGGGAAGCCTCGGAATCTAAAACTGGACTCACAGGAGCGGTTCAAATCATAGAAAGTGAGAGTGTCACTCCTCTTGTACTTATGTCGCCTTTGTGCCTTTTGTATTAAATTCGGATGCAATTTCTGCGTGTCATCGTCAATAAGAAGGTCCAAGGGATACAGTAAATCTGAAGTAAAGCATCGGAATCTAAGACTGGACTCACAGGAGAGGTTCAAATCATAGAAAGTTAGAGTGTCAGTCCTCTTGTACATAAGTCGGCATTGTGCCTTTTGTATTAAATTCGGCTGCAAACTCTGTATTTCATCGTCAATAAGAAGGTCCAAGGAATACAGTGAACCTGAAGTGAAGCATCGGAATGTAAAACTGGACTCACAGGAGAGGTTCAAATCATAGAAAGTGAGGGTGTCAGTCCTCTTGTACTTAAGTCGGCATTGTGCCTTTTGAATTTAATTCCGATGCAATTTCTGTGTTTCATCGTCAATACGAAGCTGCAAGGTATACAGTAAACCTGAAGTGAGGCATCGGAATCTAGAACTGGAATTACAGGAGAGGTTTAAATCATAGAAATTGAGAGTGTTAGTCCTCTTCTACTTAGGTCGGCACTGTGCCTTTTGAATTTAGTTCCCATGCAATTTCTGTGTTTCATCGTCATTAAGAACGTCCAAGGGATACAGTAAACCTGAAGTGAAGCATCGGAATCTAGAACTGGACTCACAGGAGATGTTCAAATCATAGAAAGTGACCGTGTCAGTCCTCTTGTACTTAAGTCACCGTTGTGCCTTTTGTATTAAATTCGGATGCAATTTCTGTGTGTCATCGTCAATAAGAAGGTCCAAGGGATACAGTAAACCTGAAGTAAAGCATCGGAATCTAAAACTGGACTCACAGGAGAGGTTCAAATCATAGAAAGTTAGATTGTCAGTCCTCTTGTACTTAAGTCGGCATTGTGCCTTTTGTATTAAATTCGGATGCAAACTCTGTGTTTCATCGTCAATAAGAAGGTCCAAGGGATACAGTACACCTGAAGTGAAGCATCCGATTCTAAAACTGGACTCACAGGAGAGGTTCAAATCATAGAAAGTTAGAGTGTCAGTCCGCTTGTACTTAAGTCGGCATTGTGCCTTTTGAATTTAATTCCGATGCTATTTCTGTGTTTCATTGTCAATAAGAAGGTCCAAGGGATACTGTAAACCTGAAGTGAAGCATCGGACTCTAAAACTGGACTCACAGGAGAGTTTCAAATCTTAGAAAGTGAGAGTGTCAGTCCTCTTTTACTTAAGTCGGCATTGTGCGTTTTAAATTTAATTCCGATGCAGTATCTGTGTTTCATCGTCAATAAGAAGGTCCAAGGGATACAGTAAACCTGAAGTTAAGCGTCGGAATCTAAAACTGGACTCACAGGCGGGTTCAAATCATAGAAAGTGAGAGTGACAGTCCTCTTGTACTTAAGTTACCATTGTGACTTTTGTATTAATTTCGGATGCAATTTCTGTGTTTCTTCGTCAATAAGAAGGTCCAAGGGATACAGTAAACCTGAAGTGAAGCATCGGAATCTAAAACTGGACTCTCAGGAGAGGTTACAATCATAGAAAGTGAGAGTGTCAGTCCTCTTGTACTTAACTCGCCATTGTGCCTTTTGTATTAAATTCGGATGCAATTTCTGTGTGTCATCGTCAATAAGAAGGTCCAAGGGATACAGTAAACCTGAAGTAAAGCATCGGAAACCAAAACTGGACTCACAGGAGAGGTTCAAATCATAGAAAGTTAGAGTGTCAGTCCTCTTGTACTTAAGTCGGCGTTGTGCCTTTTGTATTATATTCAGGTGCAAACTCTGTGTTTCATCGTCAATAAGAAGGTCCAAGGGATACAGTAAACCTGAAGTAAAGCATCGGAATCTAAAACTGGACTCACAGGAGAGGTTCAAATCATAGAAAGTGAGAGTGTCAGTCCTATTGTACTTAAGTCGGCATTGTGCCATTTGTATTAAATTCGTATGCATTTTCTGAGTTTCATCGTCAATAAGAAGGTCCAAGGGATACAGTAAACCTCAAGTGAAGCATCGGAATCTAAAACTGGACTCACAGGATACGTTCAAATCATAGAAAGTGAGAGTGTTAGTCGTCTTCTACTTAGGTCGGCACTGTGCCTTTTGAATTTGATTCCGATGCAATTTCTGTGTTTCATCGTCAATAAGAACGTCCAAGGGATACAGTAAACCTGAAGTGAAGCATCGCAATCTGAAACTGGACTCACAGGAGATTTCCAAATCATAGATAGTGAGAGTGTCAGTCCTCTTGTACTTAAGTCGACATTGTGACTTTTGTATTAATTTCGGATGCAATTTCTGTGTTTCATCGTCAATAAGAAGGTCCAAGGGATACAGTAAACCTGAAGTGAAGCATCGGAATCTAAATCTGGACTCACAGGAGAGGTTCAAATCATAGAAAGTTAGAGTGTCAGTCCTCTAGTACTTAAGTCGGCATTGTGCCTTTTGTATTAAATTCAGGTGCAAACTCTGTGTTTCATCGTCAATAAGAAGGTCCAAGGGATACAGTAAACCTGAAGTGAAACATCGGAATCTAAAACTGGACTCACAGGAGAGGTTCAAATCATAGAAAGTTAGAATATCAGTCCTCTTGTACTTAAGTCGGCATTGTGCCTTGTGTATTGAATTAGGATACAATTTCTGTGTTTCATCGTCAATAAGAAGGTGCAAGGTATACAGTAAACCTTAGGTGAAGCATCGGAATCTAAAACTAGACTCACAGGAGAGGTTCAAATCATAGTAAGCGAGAGTGTCAGTCCTCTTGTACTTAAGTCGCCATTGTGCATTTTGTATTAAATTCGGATGCAATTTCTGTGTTTCATCGTCAATAAGAAGGTCCAAGGGATACAGTAAACCTGAAGTGAAGAATTGGAATCTAAAACTGGACTCACAGGAGAGGTTCAAATCATAGGAAGTTAGAGTGTCAGTCCTCTTGTAGTTAAGTCGGCATTGTGCCATTTGAATTTAATTCCGATGCAATTTCTGTGTTTCATCGTCAATAAGAAGGTCCAAGGGATACAGTAAATCTCAAGTGAAGCATCGGAATCTGAAACTGGACTCACAGGAGATGTTCAAATCATAGAAAGTGAGAGTGTCAGTCCTCTTGTACTTAAGTCGCCATTGTGATTTTTGTATTAAATTCGGATGCAATTTCTGTGTTTCATCGTCAATAAGAAGGTCCAAGGGATACAGTAAACCTGAAGTGAGGCATCGGAATCTAAAACTGGACTCACTGGAGAGGTTCAAATCATAGAAAGTTAGAGTGTCAGTCCTCTTGTACTTAAGTCGGCATTGCACCTTTTGTATTAAATACGGATGCAAACTCTGTGTTTCATCGTCAATTAGAAGGTCCAAGGGATACAGTTAACCTGAAGGGAAGCATCAGAATCTAAAACTGGACTCACAGCAGAGGTTCAAATCATAGAAAGTGAGAGTGTCAGTGCTCTTGTACTTAAGTCGGCATTGTGCCATTTGTATTAAATTCGGATACAATTTCTGTGTTTCAT
This sequence comes from Schistocerca serialis cubense, assembly GCF_023864345.2. Lineage (NCBI taxonomy): Eukaryota > Metazoa > Arthropoda > Insecta > Orthoptera > Acrididae > Schistocerca > Schistocerca serialis. The sequence goes on from NC_064648.1 coordinate 19,528,344, forward strand.
CGTATATAAGAAGGTCCAAGGGATACAGTAAACCTGAAGTGAGGCATCGGAATCTAAAACTGGACTCACAGGAGAGGTTTAAATCATAGAAAGTGAGAATGTCAGCCCTCTTGTACTTAAGTCGACATTGTGCCATTTGTATTAAATTCGGATGCAATTTCGGTGTTTCATCGTGTATAAGAAGGTCCAAGGGATACAGTAAACCTGAAGTGAAGCATCGGAATCTAAAACTGGACTCGCAGGAGAGGTTCAAATCACAGAAAGTGAGAGTGTCAGTCCTCTTGTACTTAAGTCGCCATTGTGCCTTTTGTATTAAATTCGGATGCAATTTCTGTGTTTCATCGTCAATAAGAAGGTCTAAGGGATACAGTAAACCTGAAGTGAAGCATCGGAATCCAAAACTGGACTCACAGGAGAGGTTCAAATCATAGAAAGTGAGAGTGTCAGTCCTCTTGTACTTCAGTCGGCATTGTGCCTTTTGTATTAAATTCGGATGCAATCTCTGTGTTTCGTCGTCAATAAGAAGGTCCAAGGGATACAGTAAACCTGAAGTGAAGCATCGGAATCTAAAACTGGACTCACAGGAGAGGTTCAAATCATAGAAAGTTAGAGTGTCAGTTCTCTTGTACTTAAGTCGGCATTGTGCCATTTGAATTTAATTCCGATGCAATTTCTGTGTTTCATAGTCAATAAGAAGGTCCAAGGGATACAGTAAACCTGAAGTGAAGCATCAGAATCTAAAACTGGGGTCACAGGAGAGGTGCAAATCATAGAAAGTTAGAGTGTCAGCCCTCTTGTACTTAAGTCGGCATTGTGCGTTTTGAATTTAATTCCGATGATATTTCTGTGTTTCATCGTCAATAAGATGGTCCAAGGGACACAGTAAACCTGAAGTGAAGTATCGGAATCTAAAACTGGACTCACAGGAGATGTCAAGTCATAGAAAGTGAGAGTGTCACTCCTCTTTTACTTAAGTCGCCATTGTGATTTTGGTATTAAATTCGGATGCAATTTCTCTGTTTCATCGTCAATAAGAAGGTCCAAGGGATACAGTAAACCTGAAGTGAAGCATCGGAATCTAAAACTGGACTCACAGAGAGGTTGAAATCATAGAAAGTTAGAGTGTCAGTCCTGTTGTACTTACGTCGGCATTGTACCTTTTGTATTAAATTCGGATGCAAACTCTGTGTTTCATCGTCAATTATAGGGTCCAAGGGATACAGGAAACCTGAAGTGAAGCATCGGAAACTAAAACTTGACTCACAGGAGTGGTTCAAATCATAGAAAGTGAGAGTGTCAGTCCTCTTGTACTTAAGACGGCATTGTGCCATTTGATTTAATCCCGATGAAATTTCTGTGTTTCATCGTCAATAAGAAGGTGCAAGGTATACAGTAAACGTGAAGTGAAGCATCGGAATCTAAATCTGACCTCACAGAAGAGGTTCGAATCATAGAAAGTGAGACTGTCAGTCCTCTTGTACTTAAGTAGGAATTGTGCCTTTTGAATTTAATTCCGATGCAATTTCTGTGTTTCATCGTCAATAAGAAGGTGCAAGGTATACAGTAAACCTGAAGTGAAGCATCGGAATCTAAATCTGACCTCACAGGAGAAGTTCGAATCATGGAAAGTGAGAGTGTCAGTGCTCTTGTACTTAAGTCGGCATTGTGCCTTTTGTATCAAATTCGGATGCAATTTCTGTGTTTCATCGTCAATAAGAAGGTCCAAGGGATACAGTAAACTTGAAGTGAATCATCGGAATCAAAAACTGGACTCACAGGAGAGGTTCAAATCATAGAAAGTTAGAATGTCAGTCCTCTTGTACTTAAGTCGGCATTGTGCATTGTGTTTTAACTTCGGATGCAATATCTGTGTTTCATCGTCAATAAGTAGGTGCAAGGTATACAGTAAACCTGAAGTGAAGCATCGGAATCTAAAACTGGACTCAAAGGAGAGGTTCAAATCATAGAAAGTGAGAATGTCAGCCCTCTTGTACTTAAGTCGACATTGTGCCATTTGTATTAAATTCGGATGCAATTTCGGTGTTTCATCGTGAATAAGAAGGTCCAAGGGATACAGTAAACCTGAATTGAAGCATCGGAATCTAAAACTGGACTCACAGGAGAGGTTCAAATCATAGAAAGTGAGAGTGTCAGTCCTCTTGTACTTAAGTCGCCATTGTGATTTTTGTATTAAATTCGGATACAATTTCTGTGTTTCATCGTCAATAAGAAGGTCCAAGGGATACAGTAAACCTGAAGTAAAGCATCGGAATCTAAAACTGGACTCACAGGAGAGGTTCAAATCATAGAAAGTGAGAGTGTTAGTCGTCTTCTACTTAGGTCGGCACTGTGCCTTTTGAATTCAATTCCGATGCAATTTCTGTGTTTCATCGTCAATAAGAACGTCCAAGGGATACAGTAAACCTGAAGTGAAGCATTCGAATCTAAAACTGGACTCACAGGAGATGTTCAAATCATAGAAAGTGACAGTGTCAGTCCTCTTGTACTTAAGTCGCCGTTGCGCCTTTTGTATTAAATTCGGATGCAATTTCTGTGTGTCATCGTCAATAAGAAGGTCCAAGGGATACAGTAAACCTGAAGTAAAGCATCGGAATCTAAAATTGGACTCACAGGAGAGGTTCAAATCATAGAAAGTATGTGTGTCAGTCCTCTTGTACTTAAGTCGGCATTGTGCCTTTTGTATTAAATTCGGATGCAAACTCTGTGTTTCATCGTCAATAAGAAGGTCCAAGGGATACAGTAAACCTGAAGTGAAGCATCGGAATCTAAAACTGGACTCACAGGAGAGGTTCAATTCATAGAAAGTTAGAGTGTCAGTCCGCTTGTACTTAAGTCGGCATTGTGCCTTTTGAATTAAATTCGGATGCAATTTCTGTGTGTCATCGTCAATAAGAAGGTCCAAGGGATACAGTAAACCTGAAGTAAAGCATCGGAAACCAAAACTGGACTCACAGGAGAGGTTCAAATCATAGAAAGTTAGAGTGTCAGTCCTCTTGTACTTAAGTCGGCATTGTGCCTTTTGTATTATGTTCGGATGCAAACTCTGTGTTTCATCGTCAATAAGAAGGTCCAAGGGATACAGTAAACCTGAAGTGAAGCATCGGAATCTAAAACTGGACTCACAGGAGAGGTTCAAATCATAGAAAGTTAGAGTGTCAGTCCTCTTTTATTTAACTCGTCATTGTGAGTTTTAAATTTAATTCCGATGCAATATCTGTGTTTCATCGTCAATAAGTAGGTCCAAGGGATACAGTGAACCTGAAGTGAAGCATCGGAATCTAAAACTGACTTCACAGGAGAGGTTCAAATCATAGAAAGTGAGAGTGTCAGTCCTATTGTACTTAAGTTGGCATTGTGCCATTTGTATTAAATTCGGATGCAATTTCTGTGTTTCATCGTCAATAAGAAGGTCCAAGGGATACAGTAAACCTGAAGTGAAACATCGGAATCTAAAACTGGACTCACAGGATAGGTTCAAATCATAGAAAGTGAGAGTGTTAGTCGTCTTCTACTTAGGTCGGCACTGTGCCTTTTGAATTTAATTCCGATGCAATTTCTGTGTTTCATCGTCAATAACAACGTTTAAGGGATACAGTAAACATGAAGTGAGGCATCGGAATCTGAAACTGGACTCACAGGAGATGTTCAAATCATAAAAAAGTGAGAGTGTCAGTCCTCTTGTACTTAAGTCGACATTGTGACTTTTGTATTAATTTCGGATGCATTTTCTGTGTTTCATCGTCAATAAGAAGGTCCAAGGGATACACTAAACCTGAAGTGAAAAATCGGAATCTAAAACTGGACTCACAGGAGAGGTTCAAATCATAGAAAGTTAGAGTGTCAGTCCTCTAGTACTTAAGTCGGCATTGTGCCTTTTGTATTAAATTCAGGTGCAAGCTCTGTGTTTCATCGTCAATAAGAAGGTCCAAGGGATACAGTAAACCCGAAGTGAAACATCGGAATCTAAAACTGGACTCACAGGAGAGGTTCAAATCATAGTAAGTTAGAATATCAGTCCTCTTGTACTTAAGTCGGCATTGTGCCTTGTGTATTAAATTCGGATACAATTTCTGTGTTTCATCGTCAATAAGAAGGTGCAAGGTATACAGTAAACGTGAAGTGAAGCATCGGAATCTAAAACTAGACTCACAGGAGAGATTCAAATTATAGAAAGTGAGAGTGTCAGTCCTCTTGTACTTAAGTCGCCATTGTGACTTTTGTATTAAATTCGGATGCAATTTATGTGTTTCATCGTCAATAAGAAGGTCCAAGGGATACAGTAAACCTGAAGTGTAGCATCGGAATCTAAAACTGGACTCACAGGAGAGGTTCAAATCATAGAAAGTTAGAGTGTCAGTCCTCTTGTACTTAGGTCGGCATTATGCCTTTCGAATTTAATTCCCATGCTCTTTCTGTGTTTAATTGTCAATAAGAAGGTCCAAGGGATACAGTAAACCGGAAGTGAAGCATCGGAATCTAAAACTGGACTCACAGGAGAGTTTCAAATCATAGAAAGTGAGAGTGTCAGTCCTCTTATACTTAAGTCGACTTTGTGCCATTTGTATTAAATTTGGATGCAATTTCTGTGTTTCATCGTCAATAAGGAGGTCCAAGGGATACAGTATACCAGAAGTGAAGCATCGGAATCTAAAACTGGACTCACAGGAGAGGTTCAAATCATAGAAAGTGAGAGTGTCAGTCTTCTTGTACTTAAGTCGCCATTGTGCCTTTTGTATTAAATTCTGATGCAATTTCTGTGTTTCATCGTCAATATGAAGGTCCAAGGGATACAGTAAACCTGAAGTGAAGCATCGGAATCCAAAACTGGACTCACAGGAGAGGTTCAAATCATAGAAATTTAGAGCGTCAGTCCTGTTGTACTTAAGTCAGCATTGTGCCTTTTGTATTAAATTCGGATGCAATCTCTGTGTTTCGTCGTCAATAAGTAGGTCCAGGGATACAGTAAACCTGAAGTGAAGCATCGGAATCTAAAACTGGACTCACAGGAGAGGTTCAAATCATAGGAAGTTAGAGTGTCAGTCCTCTTGTACTTAAGTCGCCATTGTGATTTTTGTATTAAATTCGGATGCAATTTCTGTGTTTCATCGTCAATAAGAAGGTCCAAGGGATACAGTAAACCTGAAGTGAGGCATCGGAATCTAAAACTGGACTCACTGGAGAGGTTCAAATCATAGAAATTTAGAGTGTCAGTCCTCTTGTACTTAAGTCGGCATTGTACCTTTTGTATTAAATACGGATGCAAACTCTGTGTTTCATCGTCAATTAGAAGGTCCAAGGGATACAGTAAACCTGAAGTGAAGCATCAGAATCTAAAACTGGACTCACAGCAGAGGTTCAAATCATAGAAAGTGAGAGTGTCAGCCCTCTTGTACTTAAGCCGGAATTGTGCCTTTTGAATTTAATTCCGATGCAATTTCTGTGTTTCATCGTCAATAAGAAGGTGCAAGGTATACAGTAAACCTGAAGTGTAGCATCGGAATCTAAAACTGGACTCACAGGAGAGGTTCAAATCATAGAAAGTTAGAATGTCAGTCCTCTTGTACTTAAGTCGGCATTGTGCTTTGTTTATTATATTCGGATGCAATTTCTGTGTTTCATCGTCAATAAGAAGGTGCAAGGTATACAGTAAACCTGAAGTGATGCATCGGAATCTAAAACTGGACTCACAGGAGAGGTTCAAATCATAGAAAGTGAGAATGTCAGCCCTCATGTACTTAAGTCGACATTGTGCCATTTGTATTAAATTCGGATGCAATTTCGGTGTTTCATCGTGAATAAGAAGGTCCAAGGGATACAGTAAACCTGAAGTGAAGCATCTGAACCTAAAACTGGACTCACAGCAGAGGTTCAAATCATAGAAAGTGAGAGTGTCAGTCCTTTTGTACTTAAGTCGCCATTGTGCCTTTTGTATTAAATTCGGATGCAATTTCTGTGTTTGATCGTAAATAAGAAGGTCCAAGGGATACAGTAAACCTGAAGTGAAGCATCGGAATCTAAATCTGACCTCACAGGAGAAGTTCGAATCATGGAAAGTGAGAGTGTCAGTGCTCTTGTACTTAAGTCGGCATTGTGCCTTTTGTATCAAATTCGGATGCAATTTCTGTGTTTCATCGTCAATAAGAAGGTCCAAGGGATACAGTAAACTTGAAGTGAATCATCGGAATCAAAAACTGGACTCACAGGAGAGGTTCAAATCATAGAAAGTTAGAATGTCAGTCCTCTTGTACTTAAGTCGGCATTGTGCATTGTGTTTTAACTTCGGATGCAATATCTGTGTTTCATCGTCAATAAGTAGGTGCAAGGTATACAGTAAACCTGAAGTGAAGCATCGGAATCTAAAACTGGACTCAAAGGAGAGGTTCAAATCATAGAAAGTGAGAATGTCAGCCCTCTTGTACTTAAGTCGACATTGTGCCATTTGTATTAAATTCGGATGCAATTTCGGTGTTTCATCGTGAATAAGAAGGTCCAAGGGATACAGTAAACCTGAATTGAAGCATCGGAATCTAAAACTGGACTCACAGGAGAGGTTCAAATCATAGAAAGTGAGAGTGTCAGTCCTCTTGTACTTAAGTCGCCATTGTGATTTTTGTATTAAATTCGGATACAATTTCTGTGTTTCATCGTCAATAAGAAGGTCCAAGGGATACAGTAAACCTGAAGTAAAGCATCGGAATCTAAAACTGGACTCACAGGAGAGGTTCAAATCATAGAAAGTGAGAGTGTTAGTCGTCTTCTACTTAGGTCGGCACTGTGCCTTTTGAATTCAATTCCGATGCAATTTCTGTGTTTCATCGTCAATAAGAACGTCCAAGGGATACAGTAAACCTGAAGTGAAGCATTCGAATCTAAAACTGGACTCACAGGAGATGTTCAAATCATAGAAAGTGACAGTGTCAGTCCTCTTGTACTTAAGTCGCCGTTGCGCCTTTTGTATTAAATTCGGATGCAATTTCTGTGTGTCATCGTCAATAAGAAGGTCCAAGGGATACAGTAAACCTGAAGTAAAGCATCGGAATCTAAAATTGGACTCACAGGAGAGGTTCAAATCATAGAAAGTATGTGTGTCAGTCCTCTTGTACTTAAGTCGGCATTGTGCCTTTTGTATTAAATTCGGATGCAAACTCTGTGTTTCATCGTCAATAAGAAGGTCCAAGGGATACAGTAAACCTGAAGTGAAGCATCGGAATCTAAAACTGGACTCACAGGAGAGGTTCAATTCATAGAAAGTTAGAGTGTCAGTCCGCTTGTACTTAAGTCGGCATTGTGCCTTTTGAATTAAATTCGGATGCAATTTCTGTGTGTCATCGTCAATAAGAAGGTCCAAGGGATACAGTAAACCTGAAGTAAAGCATCGGAAACCAAAACTGGACTCACAGGAGAGGTTCAAATCATAGAAAGTTAGAGTGTCAGTCCTCTTGTACTTAAGTCGGCATTGTGCCTTTTGTATTATGTTCGGATGCAAACTCTGTGTTTCATCGTCAATAAGAAGGTCCAAGGGATACAGTAAACCTGAAGTGAAGCATCGGAATCTAAAACTGGACTCACAGGAGAGGTTCAAATCATAGAAAGTTAGAGTGTCAGTCCTCTTTTATTTAACTCGTCATTGTGAGTTTTAAATTTAATTCCGATGCAATATCTGTGTTTCATCGTCAATAAGTAGGTCCAAGGGATACAGTGAACCTGAAGTGAAGCATCGGAATCTAAAACTGACTTCACAGGAGAGGTTCAAATCATAGAAAGTGAGAGTGTCAGTCCTATTGTACTTAAGTTGGCATTGTGCCATTTGTATTAAATTCGGATGCAATTTCTGTGTTTCATCGTCAATAAGAAGGTCCAAGGGATACAGTAAACCTGAAGTGAAACATCGGAATCTAAAACTGGACTCACAGGATAGGTTCAAATCATAGAAAGTGAGAGTGTTAGTCGTCTTCTACTTAGGTCGGCACTGTGCCTTTTGAATTTAATTCCGATGCAATTTCTGTGTTTCATCGTCAATAACAACGTTTAAGGGATACAGTAAACATGAAGTGAGGCATCGGAATCTGAAACTGGACTCACAGGAGATGTTCAAATCATAAAAAAGTGAGAGTGTCAGTCCTCTTGTACTTAAGTCGACATTGTGACTTTTGTATTAATTTCGGATGCATTTTCTGTGTTTCATCGTCAATAAGAAGGTCCAAGGGATACAGTAAACCTGAAGTGAAAAATCGGAATCTAAAACTGGACTCACAGGAGAGGTTCAAATCATAGAAAGTTAGAGTGTCAGTCCTCTAGTACTTAAGTCGGCATTGTGCCTTTTGTATTAAATTCAGGTGCAAGCTCTGTGTTTCATCGTCAATAAGAAGGTCCAAGGGATACAGTAAACCCGAAGTGAAACATCGGAATCTAAAACTGGACTCACAGGAGAGGTTCAAATCATAGTAAGTTAGAATATCAGTCCTCTTGTACTTAAGTCGGCATTGTGCCTTGTGTATTAAATTCGGATACAATTTCTGTGTTTCATCGTCAATAAGAAGGTGCAAGGTATACAGTAAACGTGAAGTGAAGCATCGGAATCTAAAACTAGACTCACAGGAGAGATTCAAATTATAGAAAGTGAGAGTGTCAGTCCTCTTGTACTTAAGTCGCCATTGTGACTTTTGTATTAAATTCGGATGCAATTTATGTGTTTCATCGTCAATAAGAAGGTCCAAGGGATACAGTAAACCTGAAGTGTAGCATCGGAATCTAAAACTGGACTCACAGGAGAGGTTCAAATCATAGAAAGTTAGAGTGTCAGTTCTCTTGTACTTAGGTCGGCATTATGCCTTTCGAATTTAATTCCCATGCTCTTTCTGTGTTTAATTGTCAATAAGAAGGTCCAAGGGATACAGTAAACCGGAAGTGAAGCATCGGAATCTAAAACTGGACTCACAGGAGAGTTTCAAATCATAGAAAGTGAGAGTGTCAGTCCTCTTATACTTAAGTCGACTTTGTGCCATTTGTATTAAATTTGGATGCAATTTCTGTGTTTCATCGTCAATAAGGAGGTCCAAGGGATACAGTATACCAGAAGTGAAGCATCGGAATCTAAAACTGGACTCACAGGAGAGGTTCAAATCATAGAAAGTGAGAGTGTCAGTCTTCTTGTACTTAAGTCGCCATTGTGCCTTTTGTATTAAATTCTGATGCAATTTCTGTGTTTCATCGTCAATATGAAGGTCCAAGGGATACAGTAAACCTGAAGTGAAGCATCGGAATCCAAAACTGGACTCACAGGAGAGGTTCAAATCATAGAAATTTAGAGCGTCAGTCCTGTTGTACTTAAGTCAGCATTGTGCCTTTTGTATTAAATTCGGATGCAATCTCTGTGTTTCGTCGTCAATAAGTAGGTCCAGGGATACAGTAAACCTGAAGTGAAGCATCGGAATCTAAAACTGGACTCACAGGAGAGGTTCAAATCATAGGAAGTTAGAGTGTCAGTCCTCTTGTACTTAAGTCGCCATTGTGATTTTTGTATTAAATTCGGATGCAATTTCTGTGTTTCATCGTCAATAAGAAGGTCCAAGGGATACAGTAAACCTGAAGTGAGGCATCGGAATCTAAAACTGGACTCACTGGAGAGGTTCAAATCATAGAAATTTAGAGTGTCAGTCCTCTTGTACTTAAGTCGGCATTGTACCTTTTGTATTAAATACGGATGCAAACTCTGTGTTTCATCGTCAATTAGAAGGTCCAAGGGATACAGTAAACCTGAAGTGAAGCATCAGAATCTAAAACTGGACTCACAGCAGAGGTTCATATCATAGAAAGTGAGAGTGTCAGCCCTCTTGTACTTAAGCCGGAATTGTGCCTTTTGAATTTAATTCCGATGCAATTTCTGTGTTTCATCGTCAATAAGAAGGTGCAAGGTATACAGTAAACCTGAAGTGTAGCATCGGAATCTAAAACTGGACTCACAGGAGAGGTTCAAATCATAGAAAGTTAGAATGTCAGTCCTCTTGTACTTAAGTCGGCATTGTGCTTTGTTTATTATATTCGGATGCAATTTCTGTGTTTCATCGTCAATAAGAAGGTGCAAGGTATACAGTAAACCTGAAGTGATGCATCGGAATCTAAAACTGGACTCACAGGAGAGGTTCAAATCATAGAAAGTGAGAATGTCAGCCCTCATGTACTTAAGTCGACATTGTGCCATTTGTATTAAATTCGGATGCAATTTCGGTGTTTCATCGTGAATAAGAAGGTCCAAGGGATACAGTAAACCTGAAGTGAAGCATCTGAACCTAAAACTGGACTCACAGCAGAGGTTCAAATCATAGAAAGTGAGAGTGTCAGTCCTTTTGTACTTAAGTCGCCATTGTGCCTTTTGTATTAAATTCGGATGCAATTTCTGTGTTTGATCGTAAATAAGAAGGTCCAAGGGATACAGTAAACCTGAAGTGAAGCATCGGAATCCAAAACTGGACTCACAGGATAGGTTCAAATCATAGAAAGTGAGAGTGTTAGTCGTCTTCTACTTAGGTCGGCACTGTGCCTTTTGAATTTAATTCCGATGCAATTTCTGTGTTTCATCGTCAATAAGAACGTCCAAGGGATACAGTAAACCTGAAGTGAAGCATCGGAATCTGAAACTGGACTCACAGGAGAGGTTCAAATCATAGAATGTTAGAGTGTCTGTCCTCTTTTACTTAAGTCGGCATTGTGACTATTGCATTAAATTCCGATGCAATTACTATGTTTCATCGTCAATAAAAAGGTGCAAGGTAGTCAGTAAACCTGAAGTGAAGCATCGGAATCTAAAACTGGACTCACAGGAGAGGTTCAAATCATAGAAAGTGAGAGTGTCAGTCCTCTTCTACTTAGGTCGGCATTGTGCCTTTTGAATTTAATTCCGATGCAATATCTGTGTTTCATCGTCAATAAGAAGGTCCAAAGGATACAGTAAACCTGAAGTGAAGCATCGGAATCAAAAACTCGACTCACTGAAGAGATTCAAATCATAGAAAGTTAGAGTGTCACTCCTCTTGTACTTAAGTCGGTATTGTGCCTTTTGTATTAAATTCGGATGCAATTCCAGTGTTTCATCGTCAATAAGAAGGTCCAAGGGATACAGTAAACATTAAGTGAAGCATCGGAATCTAAAACTGGACTCACAGGAGAGGTGCAAATCATAGAAAGTTAGAGTGTCAGTCCTCTTGTACTTAAGTCGGCATTGTGATTTTTTAATTTATTTCGGATGCAATTTCTGTGTTTCATCGTCGATAAGAAGGTCCCAGGGAAACAGTAAACCTGGAGTGAAGCATCGGAATCTAAGACTGGACTCACAGGAGAGGTTCAAATCATAGAAAGTGAGAGTGTCAGTCCTCTTGTACTTAAGTCGGCATTGTTGCATTTGTATTAAATTCGGATGAAATTTCTGTGTTTCATCGTCAATAAGAAGATCCAAGGTATACAGTAAAACTGAAGTGAAGCATCGGAATCTAAAACTTGACTCACAGGAGAGGTTCAAATCATAGAAAGTGAGAGTGTCACTCCTCTTGTACTTGAGTCGGTATTGTGCCTTTTGTATTAAATTCGGATGCAATTTCTGTGTTTCATCGTCAATAACAAGGTCCAAGGGATACAGTTAACCTTAAGTGAAGCATCGGAATCTAAAACTGGACTCACAGGAGAGGTTCAAATCATAGAATGTTAGAGTGTCAGTCCTCTTTTACTTAAGTCGGCATTGTGCCTTTAGTATTAAATTCGGATGCAATTTCTGTGTTTCATCGTCAATAAGAAGGTCAAGGGATACAGTAAACCTGAAGTGAAGCATCGGAATCCAAAACTGGACTCACAGGAGAGCTTCAAATCATAGAAAGTTAGAATGTCAGTCCTCTTGTACTTAAGTCGGCATTGTGCCTTTTGTATTAAATTCGAATGCAATTTCAGTGTTTCATCGTCAATAAGAAGGTGCAAGGTATACTGTAAACCTGAAGTGAAGCATCGGAATCTAAAACTGGACTCACACTAGAGGTTCAAATCATAGAAACGTAGAGTGTTAGTCCTCTTTTTTTTAAGTCGGCATTGTGGCTTTTGCATTATATTCCGATGCAATTTCTATGTTTCATCGTCAATAAGAAGGTGCAAGTTATACAGTAAACCTGAAGTGAAGCATCGGAATTTAAAACCGGACTCGCAGGAGAGGTTCAAATCATAGAAAGAGAGAGTGTCAGTCCTCTTGTACTTAAGTTGGCATTGTGCCATTTGTATTACATTCGGATGCAATTCCTGTGTTTCACAGTCAATAAGAAGGTCCAAGGAAAAAGTAAACCTGAAGTGAAACATCGGAATCTAAAACTGGAGTCACAGGAGAGGTTCAAATCATAGAAAGTAAGAGTGTCAGTCCTCTTGTACTTAAGTCGGCATTGTACCTTTTGTATTAAATTTGGATGCAAACTTAGTGTTTCATCGTCAATAAGAAGGCCCAAGGGATACAGTAAACGTGAAGTGAAGCATCGGAATCTAAAACTGGACTCACAGGAGAGGTTCAAATCATAGAAAGTGAGAGTGTCAGTCCTATTCTACTTAGGTCGGCATTGTGTCTTTTAAATTTACTTCCGATGCAATTTCTGTGTTTCATCGTCAATAAGAAGGTCCAAAGGATACAGTAAACCTGAAGTGAAGAATCGGAATCAAAAACTGGACTCACAGGAGAGGTTCAAATCATAGAAAGTTAGAATGTCAGTCATCTTGTACTTAAGTCGACATTGTGCCTTTTGTATTAAATTCGGATGCAATTTCTGTGTTTCATCGTCAATAAGAAGGTGCACGGTATACAGTAAACCAGAAGTGAAGCATCGGAATCTAAAACTGGACTCACAGGAGAGGTTCAAATCATAGAAAGTGAGAGTGTCAGTCCTCTTGTACTTAAGTCGGCATTGTGCCTTTTGTATTAAATTCGGATGCAAACTCTGTGTTTCATCGTCAATAAGAAGGTCCAAGGTATACAGTAAACCTGAAGTGAAGCATCGGAATCTAATACCGGACTCACAGGAGAGGTTCAAATCATAGAAAGTTAGATTGTCAGTCCTCTTGTACTTAAGTCGGCATTGTGCCTTTGGAATTTAATTCCGTTCCAATTTCTGTGTTTCATCGTCAATAAGAAGGTTCATGGGATACAGTAAACCTGAAGTGAAGCATCGGAATCTAAAACTGGACTCACAGGAGAGGTTCAAATCATAGAATGTGAGAGTGTCAGTCCTCTTTTACTTAAGTCGGCATTGTGCGTTTTGAATTTAAATCCGATGCAATTTCTGTGTTTCATCGTCAATAAGAAGGTCCAAGGGATACAGTAAACCTGAAGTGAAGCATCGGAATCTAAAACTGGACTCACAGGAGATGTTCAAATCATAGAAAGTGAGATAGTCAGTCCTCTTGTACTTAAGTCGCCATTGTGATTTTTGTATTAAATTCGGATGCAATTTCGGTGTTTCATCGTCAATAAGAAGGTCCAAGGGGTGCAGTAAACCTGAAGGGAAGCATCGGAATCTAAAACTGGACTCACAGGAGAGGTTCAAATCATAGAAAGTTAGAGTGTCTGTCCTCTTGTACTTAAGTCGGTATTGTACCTTTTGTATTAAATTCGGATGCAAACTCTGTGTTTCATCGTCAATTAGAAGGTCCAAGGGATACAGTAAACCTGAAGTGAAGCATCGGAATCTAAAACTGGACTCACAGGAGAGGTTCAAATCATAGAAAGTGAGAGTGTCACTCCTCTTGTACTTAAGTCGGTATTGTGCCTTTTGTATTAAATTCGGATGCAATTCCTGTGTTTCATCGTCAATAAGAAGGTCCCAGGGATACAGTAAACATTAAGTGAAGCATCGGAATCTAAAACTGGACTCACAGGAGAGGTGCAAATCATAGAAAGTTAGAGTGTCAGTCCTCTTGTACTTAAGTCGGCATTGTGATATTTTAATTTATTTCGGATGCAATTTCTGTGTTTCATCGTCGATAAGAAGGTCCCAGGGAAAAAGTAAACCTGGAGTGAAGCATCGGAATCTAAGACTGGACTCACAGGAGAGGTTCAAATCATAGAAAGTGAGAGTGTCAGTCCTCTTGTACTTAAGTCGGCATTGTTGCATTTGTATTAAATTCGGATGAAATTTCTGTGTTTCATCGTCAATAAGAAGGTCCAAGGGATACAGTAAAACTGAAGTGAAGCATCGGAATCTAAAACTTGACTCACAGGAGAGGTTCAAATCATAGAAAGTGAGAGTGTCACTCCTCTTGTACTTGAGTCGGTATTGTGCCTTTTGTATTAAATTCGGATGCAATTTCTGTGTTTCATCGTCAATAACAAGGTCCAAGGGATACAGTAAACCTTAAGTGAAGCATCGGAATCTAAAACTGGACTCACAGGAGAGGTTCAAATCATAGAATGTTAGAGTGTCAGTCCTCTTTTACTTAAGTCGGCATTGTGCCTTTAGTATTCAATTCGGATGCAATTTCTGTGTTTCATCGTCAATAAGAAGGTCCGAGGGATACAGTAAACCTGAAGTGAAGCATCGGAATCCAAAACTGGACTCACAGGAGAGGTTCAAATCATAGAAAGTTAGAATGTCAGTCCTCTTGTACTTAAGTCGGCATTGTGCCTTTTGTATTAAATTCGAATGCAATTTCAGTGTTTCATCGTGAATAAGAAGGTGCAAGGTATACTGTAAACCTGAAGTGAAGCATCGGAATCTAAAACTGGACTCACAGGAGAGGTTCAAATCATAGAAACGTAGAGTGTTAGTCCTCTTTTTTTTAAGTCGGCATTGTGGCTTTTGCATTATATTCCGATGCAATTTCTATGTATCATCGTCAATAAGAAGGTGCAAGGTATACAGTAAACCTGAAGTGAAGCATCGGAATTTAAAACCGGACTCACAGGAGAGGTTCAAATCATAGAAAGAGAGAGTGTCAGTCCTCTTGTACTTAAGTTGGCATTGTGCCATTTGTATTAAATTCGGATGCAATTCCTGTGTTTCATAGTCAATAAGAAGGTCCAAGGAAAAAGTAAACCTGAAGTGAAACATCGGAATCTAAAACTGGAGTCACAGGAGAGGTTTAAATCATAGAAAGTAAGAGTGTCAGTCCTCTTGTACTTAAGTCGGCATTGTACCTTTTGTATTAAATTTGGATGCAAACTCTGTGTTTCATCGTCAATAAGAAGGCCCAAGGGATACAGTAAACATTAAGTGAAGCATCGGAATCTAAAACTGGACTCACAGGAGAGGTGCAAATCACAGAAAGTTAGAGTGTCAGTCCTCTTGTTCTTAAGTCGGCATTGTGGTTTTTTAATTTATTTCGGATGCAATTTCTGTGTTTCATCGTCGATAAGAAGGTCCCAGGGAAACAGTAAACGTGGAGTGAAGCATCGGAATCTAAGACTGGACTCACAGGAGAGGTTCAAATCATAGAAAGTGAGAGTGTCAGTCCTCTTGTACTTAAGTCGGCATTGTTGCATTTGTATTAAATTCGGATGAAATTTCTGTGTTTCATCGTCAATAAGAAGGTCCAAGGGATACAGTAAAACTGAAGTGAAGCATCGGAATCTAAAACTTGACTCACAGGAGAGGTTCAAATCATAGAAAGTGAGAGTGTCACTCCTCTTGTACTTGAGACGGTATTGTGCCTTTTGTATTAAATTTGGATGCAATTTCTGTGTTTCATCGTCAATAACAAGGTCCAAGGGATACAGTAAACCTTAAGTGAAGCATCGGAATCTAAAACTGGACTAACAGGAGAGGTTCAAATCATAGAATGTTAGAGTGTCAGTCCTCTTTTACTTAAGTCGGCATTGTGCTTTTAGTATTAAATTCGGATGCAATTTCTGTGTTTCATCGTCAATAAGAAGGTGCAAGGTATACTGCAAACCTGAAGTGAAGCATCGGAATCTAAAACTGGACTCACAGGAGAGGTTCAAATCATAGAAACGTAGAGTGTTAGTCCTCTTTTTTTTAAGTCGGCATTGTGGCTTTTGCATTATATTGCGATGCAATTTCTATGTTTCATCGTCAATAAGAAGGTGCAAGGTATACAGTAAACCTGAAGTGAAGCATCGGAATTTAAAACCGGACTCACAGGAGAGGTTCAAATCATAGAAAGAGAGAGTGTCAGTCCTCTTGTACTTAAGTTGGCATTGTGCCATTTGTATTAAATTCGGATGCAATACCTGTGTTTCATAGTCAATAAGAAGGTCCAAGGAAAAAGTAAACCTGAAGTGAAACATCGGAATCTAAAACTGGAGCCACAGGAGAGGTTCAAATCATAGAAAGTAAGAGTGTCAGTCCTCTTGTACTTAAGTCGGCATTGTACCTTTTGTATTAAATTTGGATGCAAACTCTGTGTTTCATCGTCAATAAGAAGGCCCAAGGGATACAGTAAACCTGAAGTGAAGCATCGGAATCTAAAACTGGACTCACAGGAGAGGTTCAAATCATAGAAAGTGAGAGTGTCAGCCCTCTTCTACTTAGGTCGGCATTGTGTCTTTTAAATTTACTTCCGATGCAATTTCTGTGTTTCATCGTCAATAAGAAGGTCCAAAGGATACAGTAAACCTGAAGTGAAGCATCGGACTCAAAAACTGGACTCACAGGAGAGATTCATATCATAGAAAGTTAGAGTGTCACTCCTCTTGTACTTAAATCGGTATTGTGCCTCTTGTATTAAATTCGGATGCAATTCCTGTGTTTCATCGTCAATAAGAAGGTCCAAGGGATACAGTAAACATTAAGTGAAGCATCGGAATCTAAAAATTGGACTCGCAGGAGAGGTTCAAATCATAGAATGTCAGAGTGTCAGTCCTCTTTTACTTAAGTCGGCATTGTGCATTTTGTATTAAATTCCGATGCAATTTCTGTGTTTCATCGTCAATAAGAAAGTCCAAGGGATACAGTAAACCTGAAGTGAAGCATCAGAATCTAAAACTGGACTCACAGGAGAGGTTCAAATCATAGAAAGTTAGAGAGTCAGTCCTCATTTTCTTAAGTCGGCATTGTGCCTTTTGTATTAAATTCCGATGCAATTTCTGTGTTTCATCGTCAATCAGAAGGTGCAAGGTATACAGTAAACCTGAAGTGAAGCATCGGAATCTAAAACTGGACTCACAGGAGAGGTTCGCATCATAGAAAGTTAGAATGTCAGTCATCTTGTACTTAAGTCGACATTGTGCCTTTTGTATTAAATTCGGATGCAATTTGTGTGTTTCATCGTCAATAAGAAGGTGCACGGTATACAGTAAACCAGAAGTGAAGCATCGGAATCTAAAACTGGACTCACAGGAGAGGTTCAAATCATAGAAAGTGAGAGTGTCAGTCCTCTTGTACTTAAGTCGGCATTTTGCCTTTTGTATTGAATTCGGATGCAAACTCTGTGTTTCATCGTCAATAAGAAGGTCCAAGGTATACAGTAAACCTGAAGTGAAGCATCGGAATCTAATACCGGACTCACAGGAGAGGTTCAAATCATAGAAAGTTAGATTGTCAGTCCTCTTGTACTTAAGTCGGCATTGTGCCTTTGGAATTTAATTCCGTTCCAATTTCTGTGTTTCATCGTCAATAAGAAGGTTCAAGGGATACAGTAAACCTGAAGTGAAGCATCGGAATCTAAAACTGGACTCACAGGAGAGGTTCAAATCATAGAATGTGAGAGTGTCAGTCCTCTTTTACTTAAGTCGGCATTGTGCGTTTTCAATTTAAATCCGATGCAATTTCTGTGTTTCATCGTCAATAAGAAGGTCCAACGGATACAGTAAACCTGAAGGGAAGCATCGGAATCTAAAACTGGACTCACAGGAGAGGTTCAAATCATAGAAAGTTAGAGTGTCTGTCCTCTTGTACTTAAGTCGGTATTGTACCTTTTGTATTAAATTCGGATGCAAACTCTGTGTTTCATCGTCAATTAGAAGGTCCAAGGGATACAGTAAACCTGAAGTGAAGCATCGGAATCTAAAACTGGACTCACAGGAGAGGTTCAAATCATAGAAAGTGAGAGTGTCAGTCCTCTTGTACTTAAGTCGGCATTGTGCCTTTGGAATTTAATTCCGTTCCAATTTCTGTGTTTCATCGTCAATAAGAAGGTTCAAGGGATACAGTAAACCTGAAGTGAAGCATCGGAATCTAAAACTGGACTCACAGGAGAGGTTCAAATCATAGAAAGTGAGAGTGTCAGTCCTCTTTTGCTTAAGTCGGCATTGTGCGTTTTGAATTTAAATCCGATGCAATTTCTGTGTTTCATCGTCAATAAGAAGGTCCAAGGGATACAGTAAACCTGAAGTGAAGCATCGGAATCTAAAACTGGACTCACAGGAGATGTTCAAATCATAGAAAGTGAGATAGTCAGTCCTCTTGTACTTAAGTCGCCATTGTGATTTTTGTATTAAATTCGGATGCAATTTCTGTGTTTCATCGTCAATAAGAAGGTCCAAGGGATACAGTAAACCTGAAGGGAAGCATCGGAATCTAAAACTGGACTCACAGGAGAGGTTCAAATCATAGAAAGTTAGAGTGTCTGTCCTCTTGTACTTAAGTCGGTATTGTACCTTTTGTATTAAATTCGGATGCAAACTCTGTGTTTCATCGTCAATTAGAAGGTCCAAGGGATACAGTAAACCTGAAGTGAAGCATCGGAATCTAAAACTGGACTCACAGGAAATGTTCAAATCATAGAAAGTGAGATAGTCAGTCCTCTTGTACTTAAGTCGCCATTGTGATTTTTGTATTAAATTCGGATGCAATTTCAGTGTTTCATCATCAATAAGAATGTGCAAGGGATACAGTAAACCTGGAGTGAAGCATCGGAATCTAAATCTGACCTCACAGGAGATGTTCGAATCATAGAAAGTGAGAGTGTCTGTCCTCTTGTACTTAAGTCGGCATTGTGCCATTTGTATTAAATTCGGATGCAATTTCTGTGTTTCATCGTCAATAAGAAGGTCCAAGGGATACTGTAAACCTGAAGTCAAGCATCGGAATCTAAAACTGGACTCACAGGAGAGGTTAAAATCATAGAAAGTGAGAGTGTCAGTTCTCTTCTACTTAGGTCGGCATTGTGCCTTTTGAAGTTAATTCCGATGCAATTTCTGTGATTCATCGTCAATAAGAAGGTCTAAAGGATACAGTAAAACTGAAGTGAAGCATCGGAATCTAAAACTGGACTCACAGGAGAGATTCAAATCATAGAAAGTGAGAGTGTCAGCCCTCTTGTACTTAAGTCGGCATTGTGCCATTTGTATTAAATTCGGATGCAATTTCTGTGTTTCTTCGTCAATAAGAAGGTCCAAGGGATGCAGTAAACCTGAGGGGAAGCATCGGAATCTAAAACTGGACTCACAGGAGAGATTGAAATCATAGAAAGTGAGAGTGTCAGTCCTCTTGCACTTACGTCGGCATTCTGCCTTTTGTAATAAATTCGGATGCAAACTCTATGTTTCATCGTCAATAAGAAGGACCAAGGGATACAGTAAACCTGAAGTGAAGCATCGGAATCTAAAACCGGACTCACAGGAGAGGTTCAAATCATAGAAAGTTAGATTGTCAGTCCTCTTGTACTTAAGTCGGCATTGTGCCTTTGGAATTTAATTCCGTTCCAATTTTTGTGTGTCATCGTCAATAAGAAGGTTCAAGGGATACAGTAAACCAGAAGTGAAGCATCGAAATCTAAAACTGGACTCACAGGAGAGGTTCAAATCATAGAAAGTGAGAGTGTCAGTCTTCTTTTACTTAAGTCGGCATTGTGCGTTTTGAATTTAAATCCGATGCAATTTCTGTGTTTCATCGTCAATAAGAAGGTCCAAGGGATACAGTAAACCTGAAGTGAAGCATCGGAATCTAAATCTGACCTCACAGGAGAAGTTCGAATCATAGAAAGTGAGAGTGTCTGTCCTCTTGTACTTAGGTCGGCATTGTGCCATTTGTATTAAATTCGGATGCAATTTCTGTGTTTCATCGTCAATAAGAAGGTCCACGGGATACTGTAAACCTGAAGTGAAGCATCGGAATCTAAAACTGGACTCACAGGAGAGGTTCAAATCATAGAAAGTGAGAGTGTCAGTCCTCTTGTACTTAAGCCGGCATTATGCCTTTTGTATTAAATTCGGATGCAATTTCTGTGTTTCATCGTCAATAAGATAGTCCAAGGGATACAGTAAACCTGAAGTGAAGCATCGGAATCTAATATAGGACTCACAGAAGAATTTCTAGTCATAGAAAGTTAGAGTGTCAGTCATCTTGTACTTAAGTCGGCATTGTGATTTTTGAATTTAATTCCGATGCAATTTCTGTGTTTCATCGTCAATAAGAAGGTCCAAGGGATACAGCAAACCTGGAGTGAAGCATCGGAATTTAAGACTGGACTCACAGGAGAGGTTCAAATCATAGAAAGTTAGAATGTCTGTCCTCTTGTACATAAGTCGGCATTGTGCCTTTTGTATTGAATTCGGATGCAATTTCTGTGTTTCATCGTCAATAAGAAGGTGCAAGGTATACAGTAAACCTGAAGTGAAGCATCGGAATCTAAAACTGGACTCACAGGAGAGGTTCATATCATAGATAGTGAGAGCGTCAGTCCTCTTGTACTTATGTCGGCATTTTGGCATTTGTATCAAATTCGGATGCATTTTCTGTGTTTCATCGTCAATAAGAAGGTCCAAGGGATACAGTAAACCAGAAGTGAAGCATTGGAATCTAAAACTGGACTCACAGGAGAGGTTCAAATCATAGACAGTGAGAGTGTCAGTTCTCTTCTACTTAGGTCGGCAATGTGCCTTTTGAATTTAATTCCGATGCAATTTCTGTGTTTCATCGTCAATAAGAAGGTCCAAAGGATAGAGTAAAACTGAAGTGAAGCATCGGAATCTAAAACTGTACTCACAGGAGAGGTTCAAATCATAGAAAGTGAGAGTGTCAGTCCTCTTGTACTTAAGTCGACATTGTGCCATTTGTATTAAATTCGGATGCAATTTCTGTGTTTCATCGTCAATAAGAAGGTCCAAGGGATGCAGTAAACCTGAGGGGAAGCATCGGAATCTAAAACTGGACTCACAGGAGAGGTTGAAATCATAGAAAGTGAGAGTGTCAGTCCTCTTGCACTTACGTCGGCATTCTGCCTTTTGTATTAAATTCGGATGCAAACTCTATGTTTCATCGTCAATAAGAAGGTCCAAGGGATACAGTAAACCTGAAGTGAAGCATCGGAATCTAAAACCGGACTCACAGGAGAGGTTCAAATCATAGAAAGTTAGATTGTCAGTCCTCTTGTACTTAAGTCGGCATTGTGCCTTTGGAATTTAATTCCGTTCCAATTTTTGTGTGTCATCGTCAATAAGAAGGTTCAAGGGATACAGTAAACCTGAAGTGAAGCATCGAAATCTAAAACTGGACTCACAGGAGAGGTTCAAATCATAGATAGTGAGAGCGTCAGTCCTCTTGTACTTATGTCGGCATTTTGGCATTTGTATCAAATTCGGATGCATTTTCTGTGTTTCATCGTCAATAAGAAGGTCCAAGGGATACAGTAAACCAGAAGTGAAGCATTGGAATCTAAAACTGGACTCACAGGAGAGGTTCATATCATAGATAGTGAGAGCGTCAGTCCTCTTGTACTTATGTCGGCATTTTGGCATTTGTATCAAATTCGGATGCATTTTCTGTGTTTCATCGTCAATAAGAAGGTCCAAGGGATACAGTAAACCAGAAGTGAAGCATTGGAATCTAAAACTGGACTCACAGGAGAGGTTCAAATCATAGACAGTGAGAGTGTCAGTTCTCTTCTACTTAGGTCGGCAATGTGCCTTTTGAATTTAATTCCGATGCAATTTCTGTGTTTCATCGTCAATAAGAAGGTCCAAAGGATAGAGTAAAACTGAAGTGAAGCATCGGAATCTAAAACTGTACTCACAGGAGAGGTTCAAATCATAGAAAGTGAGAGTGTCAGTCCTCTTGTACTTAAGTCGACATTGTGCCATTTGTATTAAATTCGGATGCAATTTCTGTGTTTCATCGTCAATAAGAAGGTCCAAGGGATGCAGTAAACCTGAAGTGAAGCATCGGAATCTAAAACTGTACTCACAGGAGAGGTTCAAATCATAGAAACTGAGAGTGTCAGTCCTCGTGTACTTAAGTCGGCATTGTGGCATTTGTATTAAATTCGGATGCAATTTCTGTGTTTCATCGTCAATAAGAAGGTCCAAGGGATACAGTAAACCTGTAGTGAAGCATCGGAATCGAAAACTAGACTGACAGGAGAGGTTCAAATCATGGAAAGTTAGAGTGTCAGTCCTCTTGTATTTAAGTCGGCATTGTGCCTTTTGTATTAAATTCGGATGCAAACTCTGTGTTTCATCGTCAATAAGAAGGTGCAAGGTATACAGTAAACCTGAAGTGAAGCATCGGAATCTAAAACTGGACTCACAGGAGAGGTTCATATCATAGATAGTGAGAGCGTCAGTCCTCTTGTACTTATGTCGGCATTTTGTCATTTGTATCAAATTCGGATGCATTTTCTGTGTTTCATCGTCAATAAGAAGGTCCAAGGGATACAGTAAACCAGAAGTGAAGCATTGGAATCTAAAACTGGACTCACAGGAGAGGTTCAAATCATAGACAGTGAGAGTGTCAGTTCTCTTCTACTTAGGTCGGCAATGTGCCTTTTGAATTTAATTCCGATGCAATTTCTGTGTTTCATCGTCAATAAGAAGGTCCAAAGGATAGAGTAAAACTGAAGTGAAGCATCGGAATCTAAAACTGTACTCACAGGAGAGGTTCAAATCATAGAAAGTGAGAGTGTCAGTCCTCTTGTACTTAAGTCGACATTGTGCCATTTGTATTAAATTCGGATGCAATTTCTGTGTTTCATCGTCAATAAGAAGGTCCAAGGGATGCAGTAAACCTGAGGGGAAGCATCGGAATCTAAAACTGGACTCACAGGAGAGGTTGAAATCATAGAAAGTGAGAGTGTCAGTCCTCTTGCACTTACGTCGGCATTCTGCCTTTTGTATTAAATTCGGATGCAAACTCTATGTTTCATCGTCAATAAGAAGGTCCAAGGGATACAGTAAACCTGAAGTGAAGCATCGGAATCTAAAACCGGACTCACAGGAGAGGTTCAAATCATAGAAAGTTAGATTGTCAGTCCTCTTGTACTTAAGTCGGCATTGTGCCTTTGGAATTTAATTCCGTTCCAATTTTTGTGTGTCATCGTCAATAAGAAGGTTCAAGGGATACAGTAAACCTGAAGTGAAGCATCGAAATCTAAAACTGGACTCACAGGAGAGGTTCAAATCATAGAAAGTGAGAGTGTCAGTCCTCTTTTACTTAAGTCGGCATTGTGCGTTTCGAATTTAAATCCGATGCAATTTCTGTGTTTCATCGTCAATAAGAAGGTCCAAGGGATACAGTAAACCTGAAGTGAAGCATCGGAATCTAAAACTGGACTCACAGGAGATGTTCAAATCATAGAAAGTGAGATAGTCAGTCCTCTTGTACTTAAGTCGCCATTGTGATATTTGTATTAAATTCGGATGCAATTTCTGTGTTTCATCGTCAATAAGAAGGTCCAAGGAATACAGTAAACCTGAAGGGAAGCATCGGAATCTAAAACTGGACTCACAGGAGGGGTTCAAATCATAGAAAGTTAGAGTGTCTGTCCTCTTGTACTTAAGTCGGTATTGTACCTTTTGTATTAAATTCGGATGCAAACTCTGTGTTTCATCGTCAATTAGAAGGTCCAAGGGATACAGTAAACCTGAAGTGAAGCATCGGAATCGAAAACTGGACTCACAGGAGATGTTCAAATCATAGAGAGTGAGAGTGTCAGTCCTCTTGTACTTAAGACGGCATTGTGCCTTTTGAATTTAATTCCGATGCAAATTCTGTGTTTCATCATCAATAAGAAGGTGCAAGGTATACAGTAAACCTGGAGTGAAGCAGCGGAATCTAAATCTGACCTCACAGGAGAAGTTCGAATCATAGAAAGTGAGAGTGTCTGTCCTCTTGTACTTAGGTCGGCATTGTGCCATTTGTATTAAATTCGGATGCAATTTCTGTGTTTCATCGTCAATAAGAAGGTCCAAGGGATACAGTAAACCTGAAGTGAAGCATCGGAATCTAATATTGGACTCACAGAAGAATTTCTAGTCATAGAAAGTTAGAGTGTCAGTCATCTTGTACTTAAGACGGCATTGTGATTTTTGAATTTAATTCCGATGCAATTTCTGTGTTTCATCGTCAATAAGAAGGTCCAAGGGATACAGCAAACCTGGAGTGAAGCATCGGAATTTAAGACTGGACTCACAGGAGAGGTTCAAATCATAGAAAGTTAGAATGTCTGTCCTCTTGTACTTAAGTCGGCATTGTGCCTTTTGTATTGAATTCGGATGCAATTTCTGTGTTTCATCGTCAATAAGAAGGTGCAAGGTATACAGTAAACCTAAAGAGAAGCTTCGGAATCTAAAACTGACTCACTGGAGAGGTTCAAATCATAGAAAGTGAGAGTGTCAGTCCTCGTGTACTTAAGTCGGCATTGTGGCATTTGTATTAAATTCGGATGCAATTTCTGTGTTTCATCGTCAATAAGAAGGTCCAAGGGATACAGTAAACCTGTAGTGAAGCGTCGGAATCGAAAACTGGACTCACAGGAGAGGTTCAAATCATAGAAAGATAGAGTGTCAGTCCTCTTGTATTTAAGTCGGCATTGTGCCTTTTGTATTAAATTCGGATGCAAACTCTGTGTTTCATCGTCAATAAGAAGGTGCAAGGTATACAGTAAACCTGAAGTGAAGCATCGGAATCTAAAACTGGACTCACAGGAGAGGTTCATATCATAGATAGTGAGAGCGTCAGTCCTCTTGTACTTATGTCGGCATTTTGGCATTTGTATCAAATTCGGATGCATTTTCTGTGTTTCATCGTCAATAAGAAGGTCCAAGGGATACAGTAAACCAGAAGGTAAGCATTGGAATCTAAAACTGGACTCACAGGAGAGGTTCAAATCATAGGAAGTGAGAGTGTCAGTTCTCTTCTACTTAGGTCGGCATTGTGCCTATGAATTTAATTCCGATGCAATTTCTGTGTTTCATCGTCAATAAGAAGGTCCAAAGGATACAGTAAAACTGAAGTGAAGCATCGGAATCTAAAACTGTACTCACAGGAGAGGTTCAAATCATAGAAAGTGAGAGTGTCAGTCCTCTTGTACTTAAGTCGACATTGTGCCATTTGTATTAAATTCGGATGCAATTTCTGTGTTTCATCGTGAATAAGAAGGTCCAAGGAATACAGTAAACCTGAAGTGAAGCATCGGAATCTAAAACTGGACTCACAGGAGAGGTTCAAATCATAGAAAGTTAGAGTGTTAGTCCTCTTTTATTTAAGTTGGCAATGTGGATTTTGCATTAAATTTCAATGCAAATTCTATGTTCCATCGTCAATAAGAAGGTGCAAGGTATACAGTAATCCTGAAGTGAAGCATCGGAGTTTAAAACCGGACTCACAGGAGAAGTTCAAATCATAGAAAGTGAGAGTGTCAGTCCTCTTGTACTTAAGTTGGCATTGTGTTATTTGTATTAAATTCGGATGCAATTCCTGTGTTTCATAGTCAATAAGAAGGTCCAAGGAATACAGTAAACCTGAAGTGAAACATCGTAATCTAAAACTGGACTCACAGGAGAGGTTCAAATCATAGAAAGTAAGAGTGTCAGTCCTCTTGTACTTAAGTCGGCATTGTACCTTTTGTATTAAATTTGGATGCAAACTCTGTGTTTCATCGTCAATAAAAAGGTCCAAGGGATACAGTAAACCTGAAGTGAAGCATCGGGATCTAAAACTCGACTCATAGGAGAGGTTCTTTTGAATTTAATTCCGATGCAAGTTCTATGTTTCATCGTCAATAAGAAGGTGCAAGGTATGCAGTAAACCTGAAGTGAAGCATCGGAATCTGAAACTGGACTCACAGGAGAAGTTCACATCATAGAAAGTGAGAGTGTCAGTTGTCTTGTACTTAAGTCGCCATTGTGCCTTTTGTATTAAATTCGGATGCAATTTCTTTGTTTCATCGTCAATAAAAAGGTCCAAGGGATACAGTAAACCTGAAGTGAAGCCTCGGGATCTAAAACTGGACTCACAGGAGAGGTTCAAATCATAGAAAGTTAGAGTGTCAGTCCTTTTGTACTTAAGTCGGCATTGTGACTTTTGTATTAAATTCGGATGCTAACTCTGTGTTTCATCGTCAATTAGA
This sequence comes from Schistocerca serialis cubense, assembly GCF_023864345.2. NCBI lineage: Eukaryota > Metazoa > Arthropoda > Insecta > Orthoptera > Acrididae > Schistocerca > Schistocerca serialis. Next base: position 19,554,627 of record NC_064648.1, read on the forward strand.
AGGTCCAAGGGATACAGTAAACCTGAAGTGATGCATCGGAATCTGAAACTGGACTCAGAGGAGAGGTTCAAATCATAGAAAGTGAGAGTGTCAGTCCTCTTGTACTTAAGTCGGCATTGTGCCCTTTGTATTAAATTCGAATGCAAACTCTGTGTTTCATCGTGAATAAGAAGGTCCAAGGGATACAGTAAACCTTAAGTGAAGCATCAGAATATAAAACTGGAATCTTAGGAGAGGTTCAAATCATAGAATGTTAGAATGTCAGTCCTCTTGTACTTAAGTCGGCATTGTGCCTTTTGCACTAAATTCGGATCCAATTTCTGTTTCTCATCGTCAATAAGAAGGTGCAAGGTATACAGCAAACCTGAAGTGATGCATCGGAATCTAAAACTGGACTCAGAGGAGAGGTTCAAATCATAGAAAGTGAGAGTGTCAGTCCTCTTGTACTTAAGTCGACATTGTGCCATTTGTATTAATTTCGGATGCAAACTCTGTGTTTCATCGTCAATAAGAAGGTCCAAGGGATACAGTACATCTGAAGTGAAGCATCGGAATCTAAAACTGGACTCACAGGAGAGGCTCATATCACAGATAGTTAGAGTGTCATTCCTCTTGTACTTAACTCTGCATTGTGATTTTTGAATTTAATTCCGATGCAATTTCTGTGCTTCATCGTCAATAAGAAGGTCCAAGGCATACAGTAAACCTGGAATGAAGCATTGGAATCTAAGACTGGACTCACAGGAGAGGTTCAAATCATAGAAAATGAGAGTGTCAGACCTGATTTACTTAAGTCGGCATTGTGCGTATTGAATTTAATTCCGATGCAATTTCTGTGTTTCATCGTCAATAAGAAGGTCCAAGGGATACAGTAAACCTGTAGTGAAGCGTCGGAATCGAAAACTGGACTCACAGGAGAGGTTCAAATCATAGAAAGATAGAGTGTCAGTCATCTTGTATTTAAGTCGGCATTGTGCCTTTTGTGCTAAATTCGGATGCAAACTCTGTGTTTCATCGTCAATAAGAAGGTGCAAGGTATACAGTAAACCTGAAGTGAAGCATCGGAATCTAAAACTGGACTCACAGGAGTGGTTCATATCATAGATAGTGAGAGCGTCAGTCCTCTTGTACTTATGTCGGCATTTTGGCATTTGTATCAAATTCGGATGCATTTTCTGTGTTTGATCGTCAATAAGAAGGTCCAAGGGATACAGTAAACCAGAAGTGAAGCATTGGAATCTAAAACTGGACTCACAGGAGAGTTTCAAATCATAGAAAGTGAGAGTGTCAGTTCCCTTCTACATAGGTCGGCATTGTGCCTTTTGAATGTATTTCCGATGCAATTTCTGTGTTTCATCGTCAATAAGAAGGTCCAAAGGATACAGTAAAACTGAAGTGAAGCATCGGAATCTAAAACTGTACTCACAGGAGAGGTTCAAATCATAGAAAGTGAGAGTGTCAGTCCTCTTGTACTTAAGTCGACATTGTGCCATTTGTATTAAATTCGGATGCAATTTCTGTGTTTCATCGTGAATAAGAAGGTCCAAGGAATACAGTAAACCTGAAGTGAAGCATCGGAATCTAAAACTGGACTCACAGGATAGGTTCAAATCATAGAAAGTTAGAGTGTTAGTCCTCTTTTATTTAAGTTGGCAATGTGGATTTTGCATTAAATTTCAATGCAAATTCTATGTTTCATCGTCAATAAGAAGGTGCAAGGTATACAGTAATCCTGAAGTGAAGCATCGGAGTTTAAAACCGGACTCACAGGAGAAGTTCAAATCATAGAAAGAGAGAGTGTCAGTCCTCTTGTACTTAAGTTGGCATTGTGTTATTTGTATTAAATTCGGATGCAATTCCTGTGTTTCATAGTCAATAAGAAGGTCCAAGGAATACAGTAAACCTGAAGTGAAACATCGTAATCTAAAACTGGAGTCACAGGAGAGGTTCAAATCATAGAAAGTAAGAGTGTCAGTCCTCTTGTACTTAAGTCGGCATTGTACCTTTTGTATGAAATTTGGATCCAAACTCTGTGTTTCATCGTCAATAAAAAGGTCCAAGGGATACAGTAAACCTGATGTGAAGCATCGGGATCTAAAACTCGACTCATAGGAGAGGTTCTTTTGAATTTAATTCCGATGCAAGTTCTATGTTTCATCGTCAATAAGAAGGTGCAAGGTATGCAGTAAACCTGAAGTGAAGCATCGGAATCTGAAACTGGACTCACAGGAGAAGTTCACATCATAGAAAGTGAGAGTGTTAGTTGTCTTGTACTTAAGTCGCCATTGTGCCTTTTGTATTAAATTCGGATGCAATTTCTTTGTTTCATCGTCAATAAAAAGGTCCAAGGGATACAGTAAACCTGAAGTGAAGCCTCGGGATCTAAAACTGGACTCACAGGAGAGGTTCAAATCATAGAAAGTTAGAGTGTCAGTCCTTTTGTACTTAAGTCGGCATTGTGACTTTTGTATTAAATTCGGATGCTAACTCTGTGTTTCATCGTCAATTAGAAGGTCCAAGGGATACAGTAAACCTGAAGTGATGCATCGGAATCTGAAACTGGACTCAGAGGAGAGGTTCAAATCATAGAAAGTGAGAGTGTCAGTCCTCTTGTACTTAAGTCGGCATTGTGCCCTTTGTATTAAATTCGAATGCAAACTCTGTGTTTCATCGTGAATAAGAAGGTCCAAGGGATACAGTAAACCTTAAGTGAAGCATCAGAATTTAAAACTGGAATCTTAGGAGAGGTTCAAATCATAGAATGTTAGAATGTCAGTCCTCTTGTACTTAAGTCGGCATTGTGCCTTTTGCACTAAATTCGGATCCAATTTCTGTTTTTCATCGTCAATAAGAAGGTGCAAGGTATACAGCAAACCTGAAGTGATGCATCGGAATCTAAAACTGGACTCAGAGGAGAGGTTCAAATCATAGAAAGTGAGAGTGTCAGTCCTCTTGTACTTAAGTCGACATTGTGCCATTTGTATTAATTTCGGATGCAAACTCTGTGTTTCATCGTCAATAAGAAGGTCCAAGGGATACAGTACATCTGAAGTGAAGCATCGGAATCTAAAACTGGACTCACAGGAGAGGCTCAAATCATAGATAGTTAGTGTGTCATTCCTCTTGTACTTAAGTCGGCATTGTGGCATTTGTGTTAAATTCGGATGCAATTTCTGTGTTCCATCGTCAATAAGAATGTCCAAGGGATACAATAAACCTGAAGTGAAGCATCGGAATCTAAAACTGGACTCACAGGAGAGGTTCAAATCATAGAATGTTAGAGTGTCTGTCCTCTTTTACTTAAGTCGGCATTGTGCCTATTGCATTAAATTCCGATGAAATTACTATGTTTCATCGTCAATAAAAAGGTGCAAGGTATTCAGTAAACCTGAAGTGAAGCATCGGAATCTAAAACTGGACTCACAGGAGAGGTTCAAATCATAGAAAGTGAGAGTGTCAGTCCTCTTCTAGTTAGGTCGGCATTGTGCCTTTTGAATTTAATTCCGATGCAATTTCTGTGTTTCATCGTCAATAAGAAGGTCCAAAGGATACAGTAAACCTGAAGTGAAGCATCGGAATCAAAAACTGGACTCACTGGAGAGATTCAAATCATAGAAAGTTAGAGTGTCACTCCTCTTGTACTTAAGTCGGTATTGTGCCTTTTGTATTAAATTCGGATGCAATTCCTGTGTTTCATCGTCAATAAGAAGGTCCAAGGGATACAGTAAACATTAAGTGACGCATCGGAACCTAAAAATTGGACTCGCAGGAGAGGTTCAAATCATAGAATGTCAGAGTGTCAGTCCTCTTTTACTTAAGTCGGCATTGTGCATTTTGTATTAAATTCCGATGCAATTTCTGTGTTTCATCGTCAATAAGAAGGTCCAAGGGATACAGTAAACCTGAAGTGAAGCATCAGAATCTAAAACTGGACTCACAGGAGAGGTTCAAATCATAGAAAGTTAGAGAGTCAGTCCTCATTTACTTAAGTCGGCATTGTGCCTTTTGTATTACATTCCGATGCAATTTCTGTGTTTCATCGTCAATCAGAAGGTGCAAGGTATACAGTAAACCTGAAGTGAAGCATCGGAATCTTAAACTGGACTCACAGGAGAGGTTCAAATCATAGAAAGTTAGAATGTCAGTCATCTTGTACTTAAGTCGACATTGTGCCTTTTGTATTAAATTCGGATGCAATTTCTGTGTTTCATCGTCAATAAGAAGGTGCACGGTATACAGTAAACCAGAAGTGAAGCATCGGAATCTAAAACTGGACTCACAGGAGAGGTTCAAATCATAGAAAGTGAGAGTGTCAGTCCTCTTGTACTTAAGTCGGCATTGTGCCTTTTGTATTAAATTCGGATGCAAACTCTGTGTTTCATCGTCAGTAAGAAGGTCCAAGGTATACAGTAAACCTGAAGTGAAGCATCGGAATCTAATACCGGACTCACAGGAGAGGTTCAAATCATAGGAAGTTAGATTGTCAGTCCTCTTGTACTTAAGTAGGCATTGTGCCTTTGGAATTTAATTCCGTTCCAATTTCTGTGTTTCATCGTCAATAAGAAGGTTCAAGGGATACAGTAAACCTGAAGTGAAGCATCGGAATCTAAAACTGGACTCACAGGAGAGGTTCAAATCATAGAAAGTGAGAGTGTCAGTCCTCTTTTACTTAAGTCGGCATTGTGCGTTTTGAATTTAAATCCGATGCAATTTCTGTGTTTCATCGTCAATAAGAAGGTCCAAGGGATACAGTAAACCTGAAGTGAAGCATCGGAATCTATAACTGGACTCACAGAAGATGTTCAAATCATAGAAAGTGAGATAGTCAGTCCTCTTGTACTTAAGTCGCCATTGTGATTTTTGTATTAAATTCGGATGCAATTTCTGTGTTTCATCGTCAATAAGAAGGTCCAAGGGATACTGTAAACCTGAAGTCAAGCATCGGAATCTAAAACTGGACTCACAGGAGAGGTTCAAATCATAGTAAGTGATAGTGTCAGTTCTCTTCTACTTAGGTCGGCATTGTGCCTTTTGAATTTAATTCCGATGCAATTTCTGTGTTTCATCGTCAATAAGAAGGTCTAAAGGATACAGTAAAACTGAAGTGAAGCATCGGAATCTAAAACTGGACTCAGAGGAGAGGTTCAAATCATAGAAAGTGAGAGTGTCAGTCCTCTTGTACTTAAGTCGGCATTGTGCCCTTTGTATTAAATTCGAATGCAAACTCTGTGTTTCTTCGTGAATAAGAAGGTCCAAGGGATACAGTAAACCTTAAGTGAAGCATCAGAATTTAAAACTGGTATCTTAGGAGAGGTTCAAATCATAGAATGTTAGAATGTCAGTCCTCTTGTACTTAAGTCGGCATTGTGCCTTTTGCACTAAATTCGGATCTAATTACTGTTTTTCATCGTCAATAAGAAGGTGCAAGGTATACAGCAAACCTGAAGTGATGCATCGGAATCTAAAACTGGACTCAGAGGAGAGGTTCAAATCATAGAAAGTGAGAGTGTCAGTCCTCTTGTACTTAAGTCGGCATTGTGGCATTTGTGTTAAATTCGGATGCAATTTCTGTGTTCCATCGTCAATAAGAATGTCCAAGGGATACAATAAACCTGACGTGAAGCATCGGAATCTAAAACTGGACTCACAGGAGAGGTTCAAATCATAGAATGTTAGAGTGTCTGTCCTCTTTTACTTAAGTCGGCATTGTGCCTATTGCATTAAATTCCGATGAAATTACTATGTTTCATCGTCAATAAAAAGGTGCAAGGTATTCAGTAAACCTGAAGTGAAGCATCGGAATCTAAAACTGGACTCACAGGAGGGGTTCAAATCATAGAAAGTGAGAGTGTCAGTCCTCTTCTAGTTAGGTCGGCATTGTGCCTTTTGAATTTAATTCCGATGCAATTTCTGTGTTTCATCGTCAATAAGAAGGTCCAAAGGATACAGTAAACCTGAAGTGAAGCATCGGAATCAAAAACTGGACTCACTGGAGAGATTCAAATCATAGAAAGTTAGAGTGTCACTCCTCTTGTACTTAAGTCGGTATTGTGCCTTTTGTATTAAATTCGGATGCAATTCCTGTGTTTCATCGTCAATAAGAAGGTCCAAGGGATACAGTAAACATTAAGTGACGCATCGGAACCTAAAAATTGGACTCGCAGGAGAGGTTCAAATCATAGAATGTCAGAGTGTCAGTCCTCTTTTACTTAAGTCGGCATTGTGCATTTTGTATTAAATTCCGATGCAATTTCTGTGTTTCATCGTAAATAAGAAGGTCCAAGGGATACAGTAAACCTGAAGTGAAGCATCAGAATCTAAAACTGGACTCACAGGAGAGGTTCAAATCATAGAAAGTTAGAGAGTCAGTCCTCATTTACTTAAGTCGGCATTGTGCCTTTTGTATTACATTCCGATGCAATTTCTGTGTTTCATCGTCAATCAGAAGGTGCAAGGTATACAGTAAACCTGAAGTGAAGCATCGGAATCTTAAACTGGACTCACAGGAGAGGTTCAAATCATAGAAAGTTAGAATGTCAGTCATCTTGTACTTAAGTCGACATTGTGCCTTTTGTATTAAATTCGGATGCAATTTCTGTGTTTCATCGTCAATAAGAAGGTGCACGGTATACAGTAAACCAGAAGTGAAGCATCGGAATCTAAAACTGGACTCACAGGAGAGGTTCAAATCATAGAAAGTGAGAGTGTCAGTCCTCTTGTACTTAAGTCGGCATTGTGCCGTTTGTATTAAATTCGGATGCAAACTCTGTGTTTCATCGTCAGTAAGAAGGTCCAAGGTATACAGTAAACCTGAAGTGAAGCATCGGAATCTAATACCGGACTCACAGGAGAGGTTCAAATCATAGAAAGTTAGATTGTCAGTCCTCTTGTACTTAAGTCGGCATTGTGCGTTTTGAATTTAAATCCGATGCAATTTCTGTGTTTCATCGTCAATAAGAAGGTCTAAGGGATACAGTAAACCTGAAGTGAAGCATCGGAATCTATAACTGGACTCACAGGAGATGTTCAAATCATAGAAAGTGAGATAGTCAGTCCTCTTGTACTTAAGTCGCCATTGTGATTTTTGTATTAAATTCGGATGCAATTTCTGTGTTTCATCGTCAATAAGAAGGTCCAAGGGATACTGTAAACCTGAAGTCAAGCATCGGAATCTAAAACTGGACTCACAGGAGAGGTTCAAATCATAGTAAGTGATAGTGTCAGTTCTCTTCTACTTAGGTCGGCATTGTGCCTTTTGAATTTAATTCCGATGCAATTTCTGTGTTTCATCGTCAATAAGAAGGTCTAAAGGATACAGTAAAACTGAAGTGAAGCATCGGAATCTAAAACTGGACTCACAGGAGAGATTCAAATCATAGAAAGTTAGAGTGTCAGTCCTCTTGTACTTAAGTCGGCATTGTGCCTTTTGTATTAATTTCGGATGCAAACTCTGTGTTTCATCGTCAATAAGAAGGTCCAAGGGATACAGTAAACCTGAAGTGAAGCATCGGAATCTAAAATTGGTCTCACAGAAGAATTTCAAGTCATAGAAAGTTAGAGTGTCAGTCATCTTGTACTTAAGTCGGCATTGTGATTTTTGAATTTAAGTCCGATGCAATTTCTGTGTTTCATCGTCAATAAGAAGGTCCAACGGGTACAGTAAACCTGGAGTGAAGCATCGGAATTTAAGACTGGACTCACAGGAGAGGTTCAAATCATAGAAAGTGAGAGTGTCAGTCCTCTTTTACTTAAGTCGGCATTGTGGCATTTGTATTAAATTTGGATGCGGTTTCTGTGTTTTATCGTCATTAAGAAGGTCCAAGGTATACAGTAAACCTGAAGTGAAGCATCGGAATCTAAATCTGACCTCACAGGAGAGGTTCGAATCGTAGAAAGTGAGAGTGTCAGCCCTCTTGTACTTAAGTCGGCATTGTGCCATTTGTATTAAATTCGGATGCAATTTCTGTGTTTCATCGTCAATAAGAAGGTCCAAGGGATGCAGTAAACCTGAGGGGAAGCATCGGAATCTAAAACTGGACTCACAGGAGAGGTTGAAATCATAGAAAGTGAGAGTGTCAGTCCTCTTGCACTTAAGTCGGCATTGTGCCTTTTGTATTAAATTCGGATGCAAACTCTATGTTTCATCGTCAATAAGAAGGTCCAAGGGATACAGTAAACCTGAAGTGAAGCATCGGAATCTAAAACCGGACTCACAGGAGAGGTTCAAATCATAGAAAGTTAGATTGTCAGTCCTCTTGTACTTAAGTCGGCATTGTGCCTTTGGAATTTAATTCCGTTCCAATTTCTGTGTGTCATCGTCAATAAGAAGGTTCAAGGGCTACAGTAAACCTGAAGTGAAGCATCGGAATCTAAAAGTGGACTCACAGGAGAGGTTCAAATCATAGAAAGTGAGAGTGTCAGTCCTCTTTTACTTAAGTCGGTATTGTGATTTTTGTATTAAATTCGAATGCAATTTCTGTGTTTCATCGTCAATAAGAATGTCCAAGGGATACAGTAAACCTGAAGGGAAGCATCGGAATCTAAAACTGGACTCACAGGAGATGTTCAAATCATAGAAAGTGAGATAGTCAGTCCTCTTGTACTTAAGTCGCCATTGTGATTTTTGTATTAAATTCGGATGCAATTTCTGTGTTTCATCGTCAATAAGAAAGTCCAAGGGATACAGTAAACCTGAAGGGAAGCATCGGAATCTAAAACTGGACTCACAGGAGAGGTTCAAATCATAGAAAGTTAGAGTGTCTGTCCTCTTGTACTTAAGTCGGTATTGTACCTTTTGTATTAAATTCGGATGCAAACTCTGTGGTTCATCGTCAATTAGAAGGTCCAAGGGATACAGTAAACCTGAAGTGAAGCATCGGAATCTAAAACTGGACTCACAGGAGAGGTTCAAATCATAGAAAGTGAGAGTGTCAGTCCTCTTGTACTTAAGACGGCATTGTGCCTTTTGAATTTAATTCCGATGCAAATTCTGTGTTTCATCATCAATAAGAAGGTGCAAGGTATACAGTAAACCTGGAGTGAAGCATCGGAATCTAAATCTGACCTCACAGGAGAGGTTCGAATCATAGAAAGTGAGAGTGTCTGTCCTCTTGTACTTAGGTCGGCATTGTGCCATTTGTATTAAATTCGGATGCAATTTCTGTGTTTCATCGTCAATAAGAAGGTCCAAGGGATACTGTAAACCTGAAGTGAAGCATCGGAATCTAAAACTGGACTCACTGGAGAGGTTCAAATCATAGAAAGTGAGAGTGTCAGTGCTCTTGTACTTAAGCCGCCATTGTGCCTTTTGTATTAAATTCGGATGCAATTTCTGTGTTTCATCGTCAACAAGAAAGTCCAAGGGATACAGTAAACCTGAAGTGAAGCATCGGAATCTAAAATTGGACTCACAGAAGAATTTCTAGTCATAGAAAGTTAGAGTGTCAGTCATCTTGTACTTAAGTCGGCGTGGTGATTTTTGAATTTAATTCCGATGCAATTTCTGTGTTTCATCGTCAATAAGAAGGTCCAAGGGATACAGTAAACCTGGAGTGAAGCATCGGAATTTAAGACTGGACTCATAGGAGAGGTTCAAATCATAGAAAGTTAGAATGTCTGTCCTCTTGTACTTAAGTCGGCATTGTGCCTTTTGTATTGAATTCGGATGCAATTTCTGTGTTTCATCGTCAATAAGAAGGTGCAAGGTATACAGCATCGGAATCTAAAACTGGACTCACAGGAGAGGTTCATATCATAGATAGTGAGAGCGTCAGTCGTCTTGTACTTATGTCGGCATTTTGGCATTTGTATCAAATTCGGATGCATTTTCTGTGTTTCATCGTCAATAAGAAGGTCCAAGGGATACAGTGAACCAGAAGTGAAGCATCGGAATGTAAAACTGGACTCACAGGAGAGGTTCAAATCATAGAAAGTGAGAGTGTCAGTTCTCTTCTACTTAGGTCGGCATTGTGCCTTTTGAATTTAATTCCGATGCAATTTCTGTGTTTCATCGTCAATAAGAAGGTCCAAAGGATACAGTAAAACTGAAGTGAAGCATCGGAATCTAAAACTGCACTCACAGGAGAGATTCAAATCATAGAAAGTTAGAGTGTCTCTCCTCTTGTACCTAATTCGGTATTGTGCCTTTTGTACTAATTTCGGATGCAAACTCTGTGTTTCATCGCTAATAAGAAGGTCCAGGGGATACAGTAAACCTAAAGTGAAGCATCGGAATCTAAAACTGGACTCACAGAAGAAGTTCAAGTCATAGAAAGTTAGAGTGTCAGTCCTCTTGTACTTAAGTCGGCATTGTGATTTTTGAATTTAATTCCGATGCCATTTCTGTGTTTCATCGTCAATAAGAACGTCCAAGGGATACAGTAAACCTGGAGTGAAGCATCGGAATCTAAGACTGGACTAACAGGAGATGTTCATATCATAGAAAGTGAGAGTGTCAGTCCTCTTTTACTTAAGTCGGCATTGTGCGTTTTGAATTTAATTTCGATGCAATTTCTGTGTTTCATCGTCAATAAGAAGGTCCAAGGGATACAGTGAACCTGAAGTGAAGCATCGGAATCTAAAACTGGACTCACAGGAGAGGTTCAAATCATAGAAAGTGAGAGTGTCACTCCTCTTGTACTTATGTTGGTATTGTGTCTTTTGTATTAAATTCGGATGCAATTTCTGTGTTTCATCATCAATAAGAAGGTCCAAGGGATACAGTAAACATTAAGTGAAGCATCGGAATCTAAAACTGGACTCGCAGGAGAGGTTCATATCATAGAATGTCAGAGTGTCAGTCCTCTTTTACTTAAGTTGGCATTGCGCCTTTTGTATTAAATTCCGATGCAATTTCTGTGTTTCATCGTCAATAAGAAGGTCCAAGGGATACAGTAAACCTCAAGTGAAGCCTTAGAATCTTACACTGGACTAACAGGAGAGGTTCAAATCATAGAAACTTAGAGTGTCAGTCCTCTTTTACTTAAGTCGGCATTGTGCCTTTTGTATTAAATTCCGATGCAGTTTCTGTGTTTCATCGTCAAGCAGAAGGTGCAAGGTATACAGTAAACCTGAAGTGAAGCATCGGAATCTAAAACTGGACTCATAGGAGAGGTTCAAATCATATAAAGTGAGTGTGTCAGTCCTCTTGTACTTAAGTCGGCATTGTGCCATTTGTATTAAATTCGGATGAAATTTCTGTGTTTCATCGTCAATAAGAAGGTCAAAGGTATACAGTAAACCTGGATTGAAGCATCGGAATCTATAACTGGACTCACAGGAGAGGTTCAAATCATAGAAAGTTAGACTGTCAGTCCTCTTGTACTTAAGTCGGCATTGTGCCTTTTGTATTAAATTCGGATGGAATTTCTGTGTTTCATCGTAAATAAGAAGGAGTAAGGTATACAGTAAACCTGAAGTGAAGCATCGGAATCTAAAACTAGACTCACAGGAGAGGTTCAAATCATAGAAAGTGAGAGTGTCAGTCCTCTTGTACTTAAGTCGATATTGTGCCATTTGTATTACATTCGGATGCAATTTCTGTGTTTCATCGTCAATAAGAAGGTCCAAGGGATACAGTAAACCTGAAGTGAAGCATCGGAATCTAAAACTGGACTCACAGGAGAGTTTCAAAACATAGAAAGTTAGAGTGTCAGTCCTCTTTTACTTAAGTCGGCATTGTGCCTTTTGTATTAAATTCAGATGCAATTTCTATGTTTCATCGTCAATAAGAAGGTGCAAGGTAAGCAGTAAACCTGAAGAGAAGCATCGGAATTTAAAACCGGTCTCACAGGAGAGGTTCTGATCATAGAAAGTGCGAGTGTCAGTCCTCTTGTACTTAAGTCGGCATTGTGCCATTTGTATTAAATTCAGATGCGATTTTTGTGTTTTATCGTCAATAAGAAGGTCCAAGGGATACAGTGAACCTGAGGTGAAGCATCGGAATCTAAATCTGGACTCACAGGAGAGATTCAAATCATAGAAAGTGAATGTGTCAGTCCTCTTGTACTTAAGTCGCCATTGTGCCTTTTTTATTAAATTCGGATGCAACTTCTGGGTTTCATCGTCAATAAGAAGGCCCAAGGGATACAGTAAACCAGAAAAGACGCATCGGAATCCAAAACTGGACTCACAGGACAGGTTCAAATAATAGAAAGTTAGAGTGTCAGTCCTCTTGTACTTAAGTCGGCATTGTGCCTTTTGTATTAAATTCGGATGCAAACTCTGTGTTTCATCGTCAATAAGAAGGACCAAGGGATACAGTAAACATGAAGTGAAGCATCGGAATCTAAAACTGGACTCACAGGAGAGGTTCAAATCATAGAAAGTTAGAGTGTCAGTCCTCTTGTACTTAAGTCTGCATTGTGCCTTTTGAATTTAATTCCGATGCAATTTCTGTGTTTCATCGTCAATAAGAAGGTCCAAGGGATACAGTAAACCTAAAGTGAAACAATGGAATCTAAAACTGGACTCACAGGAGAGGTTCAAATCATAGAAACTGAGAGTGTCAGACCTTTTTTACTTAAGTCGGCATTGTGCGTTTTGAATTTGATTCCGATGCAATTTCTGTATTTCATCGTCAATAAGAAGGTCCAAGGGATACAGTAAACCAGAAGTGAAGCGTCGGAATCTAAAACAGGACTCACAGTAGATGTTCAAATCATAGAAAGTGAGAGTGTCAGTCCTCTTGTACTTAAGTCGCCATTGTGCCTTTTGTATTAAATTCGGATGCAATTTCTGTGTTTCATCGTCAATAAGAAGGTCCAAGGGATACAGTAAACCTGAAGTGAAGCATCGGAATCTAAAACTGGACTCACAGGAGAGGTTCAAATCATAGAAAGTTAGAGCGTCAGTCCTCTTGTACCTAAGTCGGCATTGTGCCTTTTGAATTTAATTCCGATGCTATTTCTGTGTTTCATTGTCAATAAGAACGTCCAAGGGATACAGTAAACCTGAAGTGAAGCATCGGAATCTATAACTGGACTCACAGGAGAGGTTCAAATCATAGAAAGTGAAAGTGTCAGTTCTCTTCTACTTAGGTCGGCATTGTACCTTTTGAATTTAATTCCGATGCAATTTCTGTGTTTCATCGTCAATAAGAAGGTCCAAAGGATACAGTAAAACTGAAGTGCAGCATCGGAATCTAAAACTGGACTCACAGGAGAGATTCCAATCATAGAAAGTTAGAGTGTCTCTCCTCTTCTACCTAATTCGGTATTGTGCCTTTTGTATTAAATTCGGATGCAATTTCTGTGCTTCATCGTCAATAAGAAGGTCCCAGGGATACAGTAAACCTTAAGTAAATCATCGGAATCAAAAACTGGACTCACAGGAGAGGTTCAAATCATAGAAAGTTAGAGTGTCAGTTTTCTTGTACTTAAGTCGGCATTGTGCCCTTTGTATTAATTTCGGATGCAAACTCTGTGTTTCATCGTCAATAAGAAGGTCCAAGGGATACAGTAAACCTGAAGTGAAGCATCGGAATCTAAAACTGGACTCACAGAAGGAGTACAAATCATAGAAAGTTCGAGTGTCAGTCATCTTGTACTTAAGTCGGCATTGTGATTTTTGAATTAAATTCCGATGCAATTTCTATGTTTCATCGTCAATAAGAAGGTCAAAGGGATACAGTAAACCTGGAGTGAAGCATCGGAATCTAAGACTGGACTCACAGGAGAGGTTCAAATCATAGAAAGTGAGAGTGTCAGTCCTCTTTTACTTAAGTCGGCATTGTGCGTTTTGAATTTAATTCCGATGCAATTTCTGTGTTTCATCGTCAATAAGAAGGTCGAAGGGATACAGTAAACCTGAAGTGAAGCATCGGACTCAAAAACTGGACTCACAGGAGAGGTTCAAATCATAGAAAGTTAGAATGTCTGTCCTCTTGTACTTAAGTCGGCATTGTGCCTTTTGTATTGAATTCGGATGCAATTTCTGTGTTTCATCGTCAATACGAAGGTCCAAGGGATACAGTAAACCTGAAGTGAAGCATCGGAATCCAAAACTGGACTCACAGAAGAGGTTCTAATCATAGAAAGTGAGAGTGTCAGTCCTCTTTTACTTAAGTCGGTATTGTGCGTTTTGAATTTAATTCCGATGCAATTTCTGTGTTTCATCGTCAATAAGAAGGCCCAAGGGATACAGTGAACCTGAAGTGAAGCATCGGAATCTAAAACTGGACTCACAGGAGAGGCTAAAATCATGGAAAGTGAGAGTGTCAGTCCTCTTGTACTTAAGTCGGCATTGTGCCATTTGTATGATATTCGGGTGCAATTTCTGGGTTTCATCGTCAATAAGAAGGTCCAAGGGGTACAGTAAACCTGAAGTGAAGCATCGGAATCAAAAACTTGACTCACAGGAAAGGTTCAAATCATAGAAAGTGAGAGTGTCAGTCCTCTTGTACTTAAGTCGGCATTGTGGCATTAGTATTCAATTTGGATGCAATTTCTGTGTTTCATCGTCAATAAGAAGGTCCAAGGGATACAATAAACCTGAAGTGAAGCATCGGAATCTAAAACTGGACTCACAGGAGGGGTTCAAATCATAGAAAGTTAGAATGTCACTCCTCTTGTACTTGCGTCGGTATTGTGCCTTTTGTATTAAATTCGGGTGCAATTTCTGTGTGTCATCGTCAATAAGAAAGTGCAAGGTATACAGTAAACCTGAAGAGAAGCATCGGAATCTAAAACTGGACTCACTGGAGAGGTTCAAATCATAGAAAGTGAGAGTGTCAGTCCTCTTGTACTTAAGTCGGCATTGTGGCATTTGTATTAATTTCGGATGCAATTTCTGTGTTTCATCGTCAATAAGAAGGTCCAAGGGATACAGTAAACCAGAAGTGAAGCATCGGAATCAAAAACTGGACTCACAGGAGAGGTTCAAATCATAGAGAGTGAGAGTGTCAGTCCTCTTGTACTTTAGTCGCCATTGTGATTTTTGTATTAAATTCGGATCCAATTTCTGTGTTTCATCGTCAATAAGAAGGTCCAAGGGATACAGTAAACCTGAAGTGAAGCATCGGAATCAAAAACTGGACTCACAGGAGAGATTCAAATCATAGAAAGTTAGAGTGTCACTCTTCTTGTACTTAAATCGATATTGTGCCTTTTGTATTAAATTCGGATGCAATTTCTGTGTTTCATCATCAATAAGAAGGTCCAAGGGATACAGTAATCATTAAGTGAAGCATCGGAATTAAAACTGGACTCGAAGGAGAGGTTCAAATCATAGAATGTCAGAGTGTCAGTCCTCTTTTACTGAAGTCGGCATTGTGCCTTTTGTATTAAATTCCGTTGCTGTTTCTGTGTTTCATCGACAATCAGAAGGTGCAAGGTATACAGTAAACCTGAAGTGAAGCATCGGAATCTAAAACTGGACTAACAGGAGTGGTTCAATTCATAGAAAGTGCGAGTGTCAGTCCTCTTGTACTTAAGTCGGCATTGTGCCATTTGTATTAAATTCGGATGCGATTTCCGTGTTTTATCGTCAATAAGAAAGTCCAAGGGATACAGTAAACCTGAAGTGAAGCATCGGAATCTAAATCTGACCTTACAGGAGAGGTTCGAATCATAGAAAGTGAGAGTGTCAGCCATCTTCTACTTAAGTCGGCATTGTGCCATTTGTATTAAATTCGGATGCAATTTCTGTGTTTCATCGTCAATAAGAATGTCCAAGGGATACAGTAAACCTGGGGTGATGCATCGGAATCTAAATCTGGACTCACAGGAGAGATTCAAATCATAGAAAGTGAAAGTGTCAGTCCTCTTGTACTAAGTCGCCATTGTGCCTTTTGTATTAAATTCGGATGCAATTTCTGTGTTTCATCGTCAATAAGAAGGTCCAAGGGATACAGTAAACCTGAAGTGAAGCATCGGAATTCAAAACTGGACTCACAGGAGTGGTTCAAATCATAGAGAGTTAGAGTGTCGGTCCTCTTGTACTTAAGTCGGCATTGTGCCTTTTGTATTAAATTCGGATGGAAACTCTGTGTTTCATCGTCAATAGGAAGGTCCAAGGGATACAGTAAACCTGAAGTGAAGCATCGGAATCTAAAACTGGACTCACAGGACAGGTTCAAATCATAGAAAGTTAGAGTGTCAGTCCTCTTGTACTTAAGTCGGCATTGTGCCTTTTGAATTTAATTCCGATGCAATTTCTGTGTTTCATCGTCAATAAGAAGGTCCAAGGGATACAGTAAACCTGAGGTGAAGCATCGGAATCTAAAACTGGACTCACAGGAGAGGTTCAAATCATAGAAAGTGAGAGTGTCAGTCCTCTTGTACTTAAGACGGCATTGTGCCTTTCGAATTTAATTCCGATGCAATTTCTGTGTTTCATCGTCAATAAGAAGGTGCAAGGTATACAGTAAACCTGAAGTCAAGCATCGGAATCTAAATCTGACCTCACAAAAGAGGTTCGAATCGTAGAGAGTGAGAGTGTCAGTCCTCTTGTACTTAAGTCGGCATTGTGCCATTTGTTTTAAATTCGGATGCAATTTCTGTGTTTCATCGTCAATAAGAAGGTCCAAGGGATACAGTAAACCTGAAGTGAAGCATCGGAATCTAAAACTGGACTCACAGGTGAGGTTCAAATCATAGAAAGTGAAAGTGTCAGTTCTCTTGTACTTAAACCGCCATTGTGCCTTTTGTATTAAATTCGGATGCAATTTCTGTGTTTCATCGTCAATAAGAAGGTCCAAGGGATACAGTAAACCTGAAGTAAAGCATCGGAATCTAAAACTGGACTCACAGGAGAGGTTCAAATCATAGAAAGTTAGAGTGTCAGTCCTCTTGTACTTAAGTCGGCATTGTGCCCTTTGTATTAAATTCGAATGCAAACTCTGTGTTTCATCGTGAATAAGAAGGTCCAAGAGATACAGTAAACCTGAAGTGAAGCATCGGAATCTAAAACTGGACTCACAGGAGAGGATCAAATCATAAAAAGTTAGAGTGTCAGTCCTCTTTTACTTATGTCGGCATTGTGCGGTTTAAATTTAAGTCCGACGCTATATCTGTGTTTCATCGTCAATAAGAAGGTCCAAGGGATACAGTAAACCCGAAGTGAAGCATCGGAATCTAAAACTGAACTCACAGGAGAGGTTCAAATCAAAGAATGTGAGAGTGTCAGTCCTCTTGTAGTTAAGTCGGCATTGTACCTTTTGTATTAGATTCGGATGCAAACTCTGTGTTTCATCGTCAATTAGAAGGTCCAAGGGATACAGTAAACCTGAAGTGAAGCATCGGAATGTAAAACTGGACTCACTGGAGAGGTTCAAATCATAGAAAGTGAGAGAATCAGTCCTCTTGTACTTAAGTCGGTATTGTGCCTTTTGAATTTAATTCCGATGCAATTTCTGTGTTTCATCGTCAATAAGAAGCTGCAAGGTATACAGTAAACCTGAAGTGAAACTTCGGAATCTAAAACAGGACTCACTGGAGAGGTTTAAATCAAAGAAAGTGAGAGTGTTAACCCTCTTCTACTTAAGTCGGCACTGTGCCTTTTCAATTTAATTCCGATGCAATTTCTGTGTTTCATCGTCAATAAGAACGTCCAAGGGATACAGTAAACCTGAAGTGAAGCATCGGAATCTAAAACTGGACTCACAGGAGAGGTTCAAATCATAGAAAATGAGAGTGTCAGTCCTCTTGTACTTAAGTCGCCATTGTGCCTTTTGTATTAAATTCTGATGCAATTTCTGTGTGTCATCGTCAATAAGAAGGTCCAAGGGATACAGTAAACCTGAAGTAAAGCATCGGAATCTAAAACTGGACTCACAGCAGAGGTTCAAATCATAGAAAGTTAGAGTGTCAGTCCTCTTGTACTTAAGTCGGCATTGTACCTTTTGTATTAAATTCGGATGCAAACTCTGTGTTTCATCGTCAATTAGAAGGTCCAAGGGATACAGTAAACCTGAAGTGAAGCATCGGAATGCAAAACTGGACTCACACGAGAGGTTCAAATCATAGAAAGTGAGAGTGTCAGTCCTCTTGTACTTAAGTCGGTATTGTGCCTTTTGAATTTAATTCCGATGCAATTTCTATGTTTCATCGTCAATAAGAAGGTCCAAGGGATACAGTGAACCTGAAGTGAAGCATCGGAATCTAAAACTGGACTCACAGGAGAGGATCAAATCATAGAAAGTTAGAGTGTCAGTCCTCTTGTACTTAAGTCGGCATTGTACCTTTTGTATTAAATTCGGATGCAAGCTCTGTCTTTCATCGTCAATTAGAAGGTCCAAGGGATACAGTAAACCTGAAGTGAAGCATCGGAATCTAAAACTGGACTCACAGGAGAGGATCAAATCATAAAAAGTTAGAGTGTCAGTCCTCTTTTACTTATGTCGGCATTGTGCGGTTTAAATTTAAGTCCGACGCTATATCTGTGTTTCATCGTCAATAAGAAGGTCCAAGGGATACAGTAAACCCGAAGTGAAGCATCGGAATCTAAAACTGAACTCACAGGAGAGGTTCAAATCAAAGAATGTGAGAGTGTCAGTCCTCTTGTAGTTAAGTCGGCATTGTACCTTTTGTATTAGATTCGGATGCAAACTCTGTGTTTCATCGTCAATTAGAAGGTCCAAGGGATACAGTAAACCTGAAGTGAAGCATCGGAATGTAAAACTGGACTCACTGGAGAGGTTCAAATCATAGAAAGTGAGAGAATCAGTCCTCTTGTACTTAAGTCGGTATTGTGCCTTTTGAATTTAATTCCGATGCAATTTCTGTGTTTCATCGTCAATAAGAAGCTGCAAGGTATACAGTAAACCTGAAGTGAAACTTCGGAATCTAAAACAGGACTCACTGGAGAGGTTTAAATCAAAGAAAGTGAGAGTGTTAACCCTCTTCTACTTAAGTCGGCACTGTGCCTTTTGAATTTAATTCCGATGCAATTTCTGTGTTTCATCGTCAATAAGAACGTCCAAGGGATACAGTAAACCTGAAGTGAAGCATCGGAATCTAAAACTGGACTCACAGGAGAGGTTCAAATCATAGAAAATGAGAGTGTCAGTCCTCTTGTACTTAAGTCGCCATTGTGCCTTTTGTATTAAATTCTGATGCAATTTCTGTGTGTCATCGTCAATAAGAAGGTCCAAGGGATACAGTAAACCTGAAGTAAAGCATCGGAATCTAAAACTGGACTCACAGCAGAGGTTCAAATCATAGAAAGTTAGAGTGTCAGTCCTCTTGTACTTAAGTCGGCATTGTACCTTTTATATTAAATTCGGATGCAAACTCTGTGTTTCATCGTCAATTAGAAGGTCCAAGGGATACAGTAAACCTGAAGTGAAGCATCGGAATGCAAAACTGGACTCACACGAGAGGTTCAAATCATAGAAAGTGAGAGTGTCAGTCCTCTTGTACTTAAGTCGGTATTGTGCCTTTTGAATTTAATTCCGATGCAATTTCTATGTTTCATCGTCAATAAGAAGGTGCAAGGTATACAGTAAACCTGAAGTGAAGCATCGGAATCTAAAACTGGATTCGCATCAGAGGTTCAAATCATAGAAAGTTAGAGTGTCAGTCCTCTTTTACTTAAGACGGCATTGTGCCATTTGTATTAAATACGGATGCGATTTCTGTGTTTTATCGTCAACAAGAAGGTCCAAGGGATACAGTAAACCTGAAGTGAAGCATCGGAATCTAAATCTGACCTCACAGGAGAGGTTCGAATCATAGAAAGTGAGAGTATCAGTCCTCTTGTACTTAAGTCGGCATTGTGCCATTTGTATTAAATTCGGATGCAATTTCTGTGTTTCATCGTCAATAAGAAGGTCCAAGAGATACAGTAAACCTGAGGTGAAGCATCGGAATCTAAAACTGGACTAACAGCAGAGGTTCAAATCATAGAAAGAGAGAGTGTCAGTCCTCTAGTACTTAAGTCACCATTGTGACTTTTGTATTAATTTCGGATGCAATATCTGTGTTTCATCGTCAATAAGAAGGTCCAAGGGAAACAGTAAACCTGAAGTGAAGCATCGGAATCTAAGACTGGACTCACAGGAAAGGTTCAAATCATAAAAAGTTACAGTGTCAGTCCTCTTGTACTTAAGTCGGCATTGTGCCTTTTGAATTTCATTCCGATGCTATTTTTGTGTTTCATTGTCAATAAGAAGGTCCAAGGGATACAGTAAACCTAAAGTGAAGCATCGGAATCTAAAACTGGACTCACAGGAGAGATTCAAATCATAGATAGTGAGAGTGTCAGTCCTCTTTTACTTGAGTCGGCATTGTGCGTTTTAAATTTAATTCCGATGCATTATCTGTGTATCATCATCAATAAGAAGGTCCAAGGGATCCAGTAAACCTGAAGTGAAGCATCGTAATCTAGAACTGGACTCACAGGAGATGTTCAAATCATAGAAAGTGAGAGTGTCAGTCCTCTTGTACTTAAGCCGCCACTGTGATTTTTGTATTAAATTCGGATGCAATTTCTGTGTTTCATCGTCAATAAGAAGGTCAAAGAGATACAGTAAACCTGAAATGATGCATCGGAATCTAAAACTGGACTCACAGGTGAGGTGCAAATCATAGAAAGTTAGAGTGTCAGTCCGCTTGTACTTAAGTCGGCATTGTACCTTTAGTATTAAATTGGGATGCAAACTTTGTGATTCATCGTCAATTAGAAGGTCCAAGGAATACAGTAAACCTGAAGTGAAGCATCGGAATCTAAAACTGGACTCACAGGAGAGGTTCGAATCATAGAAAGTGAGAGTGTAAGTGCTCTTGTACTTAAGTCGGCATTGTGGAATTTGTATTAAATTCGGATACAATTTCTGTGTTTCATCGTCAATAAGAAGGTCCAAGGGATACAGTAAACCTGAAGTGAAGCATCGGAATCTAAAACTGGACTCACAGGAAAGGTGCAAATCATAGAAAGTTCGAGTGTCAGTCCTCTTGTACTTAAGTCGGCATTGTACCTTTTGTATTAAATTCGGATGCAAATCTGTGTTTCATCGTCAATGCGAAGGTCCAAGGGATACATAAAACCTGAAGTGAAGCATCGGAATGTAAAACTGGACTCACAGGTGAGGTTCAAATCATAGAAAGTGAGAGTGTCAGTCCTCTTGTACTTAAGTCGGCATAGTGCCTTTTGAATTTAATTCCGATGCAATTTCTGTGTTTCATCGTCAATAAGAAGCTGCAAGGTATACAGTAAACCTGAAGTGAAGCATCGGAATCTAAAACTAGACTCACAGGAGAGGTTCAAATCATAGAAAGTGAGAGTGTTAGTCCTCTTCTACTTAGGTCGGCACTGTGCCTTTTGAATTTAGTTCCGATGCAATTTCTGTGTTTCATCGTCAATAAGAATGTCCAAGGGATACTGTAAACCTGAAGTGAAGCAACGGAATCTAGAACTGGACTCACAGGAGATGTTCAAATCATAGAAGGTGAGAGTGTCAGTCCTCTTGTACTTAAGCCGCCATTGTGATTTTTGTATTAAATTGGGATGCAATTTCTGTGTTTCAACGTCAATAAGAAGGTCCAAGGGATACAGTAAACCTGAAGTGAAGCATCGGAATCTAAAACCGGACTCACAGGAGAGGTTCGAA
The DNA here is from genome assembly GCF_023864345.2 of Schistocerca serialis cubense. Lineage (NCBI taxonomy): Eukaryota > Metazoa > Arthropoda > Insecta > Orthoptera > Acrididae > Schistocerca > Schistocerca serialis. Next base: position 19,576,174 of record NC_064648.1, read on the forward strand.
TCATAGAAAGTGAGAGTGTCAGTCCTCTTGTACTTAAGTCGGCATTGGGCCATTTGTATTAAATTCGGATGCAAATTCTGTGCTTCATCGTCAATAATAAGGTCCAAGGGATACAGTAAATCTGAGGTGAAGCATCGGAATCAAAAACTGGACTCACAGGAGAAGCTCAAATCATAGAAAGTGAGAGTGTCACTCCTCTTGTACTTAAGTCACCATTGTGACTTTTGTATTAATTTCGGATGCAATTTCTGTGTTTCATCGTCAATAAGAAGGTCCAAGGGATACAGTAAACCTAAAGTGAAGCATCGGAAGCTAAAACTGGACTCACAGGAGAGGTTCAAATCATAGAAAGTGAGAGTGTCAGTCCTCTTGTACTTAAGTCGGCATTGTGCCTTTTGTATTAAATTCGGATGCAAACTCTGTGTTTCATCGTCAATAAGAAGGTCCAAGGGATACAGTAAACCTGAAGTGAAGAATCGGAATCTAAAACTGGACTCACAGGAGAGGTTCAAATCATAGAAAGTTAGAGTGTCAGTCCTCTTGTACTTAAGTCGGCATTGTGCCTTTTGAATTTAATTCCGATGCTATTTCTGTTTTTCATTGTCAATAAGAAGGTCCAAGGAATACAGTAAACCTGAAGTGAAGCATCGGACTCTAAAACTGGACTCACAGGACAGGTTCAAATCATAGAAAGTGAGAGTGTCAGTCCTCTTTTACTTAAGTCGGCATTGTGCGTTTTAAATTTAATTCCGATGCAATATCTGTGTTTCATCGTCAATAAGAAGGTCCAACGGATACAGTAAACCTGAATGAAGCATCGGAATCTAAAACTGGACTCACAGGAGAGGTTCAAATCATAGAAAGTGAGAGTGTCAGTCCTCTTGTACTTAAGTCACCATTGTGAATTTTGTATTAATTTCGGATGCTATTTCTGTGTTTCATCGTCAATAGGAAGGTCCAAGGGATACAGTAAACCTGAAGTGAAGCTTCGGAATCTAAAACTGGACTCACAGGAGAAGTTCAAATCATAGAAAATTAGAGTGTCAGTCCTATTGTACTTAAGTCGGCATTGTGCCTTTTGTATTAAATTCGGATGCAAACTCTGTGTTTCATCGTCAATAAGAAGGTCCAAGGGATACAGTAAACCTGAAGTGAAGCATCGGAATCTAAAACTGGACTCACAGGAGAGGTTCAAATCATAGAAACTTAGAGTGTCAGTCCTCTTGTACTTAAGTCGGCATTGTGCCTTTTGAATTTAATTCCGATGCTATTTCTGTGTTTCATTGTCAATAAGATTGTCCAAGGGATACAGTAAACCTGAAGTGAAGCATCGGAATTTAAAACTGGACTCACAGGAAAAGTTCAAATCATAGAAAGTGAGAGTGTCAGTCCTCTTTTACTTAAGTCGTCATTGTGCGTTTTAAATTTAATTCCGATGCAATATCTGTGTTTCATCGTCAATAAGAAGGTCCATAGGGTACAGTAAACCTGAAGTGAAGCATCGGAATCTAAAACTGGACTCACAGGAGAGGTTCAAATCATAGAAAGTTAGAGTGTCAGTCCTCTTGTACTTAAGTCGGCATTGTGCCTTTTGTATTAAATTCCGATGCATTTTCTGAGTTTCATCGTCAATAAGAAGGTGCAAGGTATACAGTAAACCTGAAGTGAAGCATCGGAATCTAAATCTGACCCCACAGGAGAGGTTCAAATCATAGAAAGTGAGAGTGTCAGTCCTCTTTTACTTAAGTCGGCATTGTGCGTTTTAATTTTAATTCCGATGCAATATCTGTGTTTCATCGTCAATAAGAAGGTCCAAGGGATACAGTGAACCTGAAGTAAAGCATCGGAATCTAAAACTGGACTCACAGGAGATGTTCATACCATAGAAAGTGAGATAGTCGGTCCTTTTGTACTATAGTCGCCATTGTGATTTTTGTATTAAATTCGGATGCAACTTCTGTGTTTCATCGTCAATAAGAAGGTCCAAGGGATACAGTAAACCTGAAGTGAAGCATCGGAATCTAAAACTGGACTCACAGGAGAGGTGCAAATCATAGAAAGTTAGAGTGTCAGTCCTCTTGTACTTAAGTCGGCATTGTGCCTTTTGAATTTAATTCCGATGCAATTTCTGTGTTTCATAGTCAATACGAGGGTGCAAGGTATACAGTAAACCTGAAGTGAAGCATCGGAATCTAAAACTGGAGTCACAGGAGAGGTTCAAATTATAGAATGTTAGAGTGTCAGTCCTCTTGTACTTAAGTCGGCATTGTGCCTATTGAATTTAATTCCGATGCTATTTCTGTTTTTCATTGTCAATAAGAAGGTCCAAGGGATACAGTAAACCTGAAGTGAAGCATCGGACTCTAAAACTGGACTCACAGGAGAGGTTCAAATCATAGAAAGTGAGAGTGTCAGTCCTCTTGTACTTAAGTCGGCATTGTGCCTTTTGTATTAAATTCGGAAGCAAACTCTGTGTTTCATCGTCAATTAGAAGGTCCAAGGGATACAGTAATCCTGAAGTGAAGCATCGGAATCTAAAACTGGACTCACAGGAGAGGTACAAATCATAGAAAGTGAAAGTGTCAGTCCTCTTGTACTTAAGTCGGCATTGTGCCTTTTGAATTTAATTCCGATGCAATATCTGTGTTTCATCGTCAATAAGAAGGTCCAAGGGATACAGTAAACCTGAAGTGAAGCATCGGAATCTAAAACTGGACTCACAGGAGATGTTCAAATCATAGAAAGTGAGAGTGTCAGTCCTCTTGTACTTAAGTCGGCATTGTGCCTTTTGTATTAAATTCGGATGCAAACAGTGTTTCATCGTCAATTAGAAGGTCCAAGGGATACAGTAAACCTGAAGTGAAGCAGCGGAATCTAAAACTGGACTCACAGGAGAGGTACAAATCATAGAAAGTGAGAGTGTCAGTCCTCTTGTACTTAAGTTGGCATTGTGCCTTTTGAATTTAATTCCGATGCAATTTCTGTGTTTCATCGTCAATAAGAAGGTGCAAGGTATACAGTAAACCTGAAGTGAAGCATCGGAATCTAAAACTGGACTCACAGGATAGGTTCAAATCATAGAAAGTGAGAGTGTCAGTCGTCTTCTACTTAGGTCGGCACTGTGCATTTTGAATTTGATTCCGATGCAATTTCTGTGTTTCATCGTCAGTAAGATCGTCCAAGGCATACAGTAAATCTGAAGTGAAGAATCGGAATCTGAAACTGGACTCACAGGAGATGTTCAAATCATAGAAAGTGAGAGTGTCAGTCCTCTTGTACTTAAGTCAGCATTGTGACTTTTGTATTAATTTCGGATGCAATTTCTCTGTTTCATCGTCAATAAGAAGGTCAAAGGGATACAGTAAACCTGAAATGAAGCATCGGAATCTAAAACTGGACTCACAGGTGAGGTGCAAATCATAGAAAGTTAGAGTGTCAGTCCGCTTGTACTTAAGTCGGCATTGTACCTTTAGTATTAAATTGGCATGCAAACTCTGTGTTTCATCGTCAATTAGAAGGTCCAAGGAATACAGTAAACCTGAAGTGAAGCATCGGAATCTAAAACTGGACTCACAGGAGAGGTTCGAATCATAGAAAGTGAGAGTGTCAGACCTCTTGTACTTAAGTCGGCATTGCGAAATTTGTATTAAATTCGGATGCAATATCTGTGTTTCGTCGTCAATAAGAAGGTCCAAGGGATACAGTAAACCTGAAGTGAAGCATCGGAAACTAAAACTAGACTCACAGGAGAGGTTCAAATCATAGAAAGTGAGAGTGTCACTCCTCTTGTACTTAAGTCGCCATTGTGCCTTTTGTATTAAATTCGGATGCAATTTCTGTGGGTCATCGTCAATAAGAAGGTCCAAGGGATACAGTAAACCTGAAGTAAATCATCGGAATCTAAAACTGGACTCACAGGAGAGGTTCAAATCACAGAAAGTTAGAGTGTGAGTCCTCTTGTACTTAAGTCGGCATTGTGCCTTTTGGATTAAATTCGGATGCAAACTCTGAGTTTCATCGTCAATTAGAAGGTCCAAGGAATACAGTAAACCTGAAGTGTAGCATCGGAATCTAAATCTGACCTCACAGGAGAAGTTCGAGTCATGGAAAGTGAGAGTGTAAGTGCTCTTGTACTTAAGTCGGCATTGTGCCATTTGTATTAAATTCGGATACAATTTCTGTGTTTCATCGTCAATAAGAAGGTCCAAGGGATACAGTAAACCTGAAGTGAAGCATCGGAATCTAAAACTGGACTCACAGGAGAGGTTCAAATCATAGAAAGTTAGAGTGTCTCTCCTCTTGTACTTAAGACGGCATTGTGCCTTTTGAATTTAATTCCGATGCTATTTCTTTGTTTCATTGTCAATAAGAAGGTCCAAGGGATACAGTAAACCTGAAGTGAAGCATCGGAATCTAAATCTGACTTCACAGGAGGGGTTCAAATCATTGAAAGTGAGAGTGTCAGTCCTCTTTTACTTAAGTCGGCATTGTACGTTTTAAATTTAATTCCGATGCAATATCTGTGTTTCATCGTCAATAAGAAGGTCCAAGGAATACAGTGAACCTGAAGTGAAGCATCGGAATCTAAAACTGGACTCACAGGAGATGTTCAAATCATAGAAAGTGAGATTGTCAGTCCTCCTGTACTAAAGGCGCCATTGTGATTTTTGTATTAAATTCGGATGCAATTTCTGTGTTTCATCGTCAATAGGAAGGTCCAAGGGATACAGTAAACCTGAAGTGAAGCATCGGAATCTAAAACTGGACTCACAGGAAAGGTGCAAATCATAGAAAGTTAGAGTGTCAGTACTCTTGTACTTAGGTCGGCATTGTACCTTTTGTATTAAATTCGGATGCAAATCTGTGTTTCATCGTCAATGCGAAGGTCCAAGGGTTACATAAAACCTGAAGTGAAGCATCGGAATGTAAAACTGGACTCACAGGAGAGGTTCAAATCATAGAAAGTGAGAGTGTCAGTCCTCTTTTACTTAAGTCGGCGTTGTGCGTTTTAAATTTAATTCCGATGCAATATCTGTGTTTCATCGTCAATAAGAAGGTCCAAGGGATACAGTGAACCTGAAGTAATGAATCGGAATCTAAAACTGGACTCACAGGAGATGTTCATACCATAGAAAGTGAGATAGTCGGTCCTTTTGTACTATAGTCGCCATTGTGATTTTTGTATTAAATTCGGATGCAACTTCTGTGTTTCATCGTCAATAAGAAGGTCCAAGGGATACAGTAAACCTGAAGTGAAGCATCGGAATCTAAAACTGGACTCACAGGAGAGGTGCAAATCATAGAAAGTTAGAGTGTCAGTCCTCTTGTACTTAAGTCGGCATTGTGCCTTTTGAATTTAATTCCGATGCAATTTCTGTGTTTCATCGTCAATACGAGGGTGCAAGGTATACAGTAAACCTGAAGTGAAGCATCGGAATCTAAAACTGGACTCACAGGAGAGGTTCAAATTATAGAATGTTAGAGTGTCAGTCCTCTTGTACTTAAGTCGGCATTGTGCCTTTTGAATTTAATTCCGATGCTATTTCTGTTTTTCATTGTCAATAAGAAGGTCCAAGGGATACAGTAAACCTGAAGTGAAGCATCGGAATCTAAAACTGGACTAACAGGAGATTTTCAAATCATAGAAAGTGAGAGTGTCAGTCCTCTTGTACTTAAGTCGGCATTGTGCCTTTTGTATTAAATTCGGATGCAAACTCTGTGTTTCATCGTCAATTAGAAGGTCCAAGGGATACAGTAATCCTGAAGTGAAGCATCGGAATCTAAAACTGGACTCACAGGAGAGGTACAAATCATAGAAAGTGAGAGTGTCAGTCCTCTTGTACTTAAGTCGGCATTGTGCCTTTTGAATTTAATTCCGATGCAATATCTGTGTTTCATCGTCAATAAGAAGGTCCAAGGGATACAGTAAACCTGAAGTGAAGCATCGGAATCTAAAACTGGACTCACAGGAGATGTTCAAATCATAGAAAGTGAGAGTGTCAGTCCTCTTGTACTTAAGTCGGCATTGTGCCTTTTGTATTAAATTCGGATGCAAACTGTGTTTCATCGTCAATTAGAAGGTCCAAGGGATACAGTAAACCTGAAGTGAAGCAGTGGAATGTAAAACTGGACTCACAGGAGAGGTACAAATCATAGAAAGTGAGAGTGTCAGTCCTCTTGTACTTAAGTTGGCATTGTGCCTTTTGAATTTAATTCCGATGCAATTTCTGTGTTTCATCGTCAATAAGAAGGTGCAAGGTATACAGTAAACCTGAAGTGAAGCATCGGAATCTAAAACTGGACTCACAGGATAGGTTCAAATCATAGAAAGTGAGAGTGTCAGTCGTCTTCTACTTAGGTCGGCACTGTGCCTTTTGAATTTGATTCCGATGCAATTTCTGTGTTTCATTGTCAGTAAGAACGTCCAAGGCATACAGTAAATCTGAAGTGAAGCATCGGAATCTGAAACTGGACTCACAGGAGATGTTCAAATCATAGAAAGTGAGAGTGTCAGTCCTCTTGCACTTAAGTCACCATTGTGACGTTTGTATTAATTTCGGATGCAATTTCTCTGTTTCATCGCAATAAGACGGTCCAAGGAATACAGTAAACCTGAAGTGAAGCATCGGAATCTAAAACTGGACTCACAGCAGAGGTTCAAATCATAGAAAGTTAGAGTGTCAGTCCTTTAGTACTTAAGTCGGCAATGTGCCTTTTGTATTAAATTCAGGTGCAAACTCTGTGTTTCATCGTCAATAAGAAGGTCCAAGGGATACAGTAAACCTGAAGTGAAGCATCGGAATCTAAAACTGGACTCACAGCAGAGGTTCAAATCATAGAAAGTTGGAGTGTCAGTCCTCTAGTACTTAAGTCGCCATTGTGCCTTTTGTATTAAATTCAGGTGCAAACTCTGTGTTTCATCGTCAATAAGAAGGTCCAAGGGATACAGTAAACCTGAAGTGAAGCATCGGAATCTAAAACTGGACTCACAGGATAGGTTCAAATCATAGAAAGTGAGAGTGTTAGTCGTCTTCTACTTAGGTCGGCAATGTGCCTTTTGAATTTAATTCCGATGCAATTTCTGTGTTTCATCGTCAGTAAGAACGTCCAAGGCATACAGTAAATCTGAAGTGAAGCATCGGAATCTGAAACTGGACTCACAGGAGATGTTCAAATCATAGAAAGTGAGAGTGTCAGTCCTCTTGTACTTAAGTCACCATTGTGACTTTTGTATTAATTTCGGATGCAATTTCTCTGTTTCATCGCAATAAGACGGTCCAAGGGATACAGTAAACCTGAAGTGAAGCATCGGAATCTAAAACTGGACTCACAGCAGAGGTTCAAATCATAGAAAGTTGGAGTGTCAGTCCTCTAGTACTTAAGTCGCCATTGTGCCTTTTGTATTAAATTCAGGTGCAAACTCTGTGTTTCATCGTCAATAAGAAGGTCCAAGGGATACAGTAAACCTTAAGTGAAGCATCGGAATCTAAATCTGACCTCACAGGAGGGGTTCAAATCATTGAAAGTGAGAGTGTCAGTCCTCTTTTACTTAAGTCGGCATTGTGCGTTTTAAATTTAATTCCGATGCAATATCTGTGTTTCATCGTCAATAAGAAGGTCCAAGGGATACAGTATACCTGAAGTGAAGCATCGGACTCTAAAACTGGACTCACAGGAGAGGTTCAAATCATAGAAAGTGAGAGTGTCAGTCCTCTTGTACTTAAGTCGCCATTGTGCCTTTTGTATTAAATTCGGATGCAATTTCTGTGTTTCATCGTCAATAAGAAGGTCCAACGGATACAGTAAACGTGAAGTGAAGCATCGGAATCTAAAACTGGACTCACAGGAGATGTTCAAATCATAGAAAGTGAGAGTGTCAGTCCTCTTGTACTTAAGTCGCCATTGAGATTTTTGTATTAAATTCGGATGCAATTTCTGTGTTTCATCTTCAATAAGAAGGTCCAAGGGATACAGTAAACCTGAAGTGAAGCATCGGAATCTAAAACTGGACTCACAGGAGAGGTTCAACTCATAGAAATTTAGAGTGTCAGTCCTCTTGTACTTAAGTCGGCATTGTACCTTTTGTATTAAATTCGGATGCAAACTCTGTGTTTCATCGTCAATTAGATGGTCCAAGGGATACAGTAAACCTGAAGTGAAGTTTCGGAATCTAAAACTGGAATCACAGGAGAGGTTCAAATCATAGAAAGTGAGAATGTCAGTCCTCTTGTACTTAAGACGGCATTGTGCCTTTAGAATTTAATTCCGATGCATTTTCTGAGTTTCATCGTCAATAAGAAGGTGCAAGGTATACAGTAAACCTGAAGTGAAGCATCGGAATCTAAATCTGACCTCACAGGAGATGTTCAAATCATAGAAAGTGAGAGTGTCTGTCCTCGTTTACTTAAGTCGGCATTGTGCGTTTTAAATTTAATTCCGATGCAATATCTGTGTTTCATCGTCAATAAGAAGGTCCAAGGGATACAGTGAACCTGAAGTAAAGCATCGGAATCTAAAACTGCACTCACAGGAGATGTTCAAATCATAGAAAGTGAGATAGTCGGTCCTCTTGCACTAAAGTCGCCATTGTGATTTTTGTATTAAATTCGGATGCAACTTCTGTGTTTAATCGTCAATAAGAAGGTCCAAGGGATACAGTAAACCTGAAGTGAAGCATCGGAATCTAAAACTGGACTCACAGGAGAGGTTCAAATCATAGAAAGTGAGAGTGTCAGTCCTCTTGTACTTAAGTCGCCATTGTGACTTTTGTATTAAATTCGGATGCAATTTCTGTGTGTCATCGTCAATAAGAAGATCCAAGGGATGCAGTATACCTGAAGTAAAGCATCGGAATCTAAAACTGGACTCACAGGAGAGGTTCAAATCATAGAAAGTTAGAGTGTCAGTCCTCTTGTACTTAAGTCGGCATTGTGCCTTTTGTATTAAATTCGGATGCAAACTCTGTGTTTCATCGTCAATAAGATGGTCCAAGGGATACAGTAAACCTGAAGTGAAGCATCGGAATCTAAAACTGGACTCACAGGAGAGGTTCAAATCATAGAAAGTGAGAGTGTCAGTCCTCTTGTACTTATGTCGGCATTGTGCCTTTTGAATCTAATTCCGATGCAAATTCTGTGTTTCATTGTCAATAAGAAGGTCCAAGGGATACAGTAAACCTGAAGTGAAGCATCGGAATCTAAACCTGGACTCACAGGAGAGGTTCAAATCATAGAAAGTGAGAGTGTCAGTCCTCTTTTACTTAAGTCGTCATTGTGCGTTTTTAATTTAATTCCGATGCAATATCTGTGTTTCATCGTCAATAAGAAGGTCCAAGGGATACAGTAAACCTGAAGTGAAGCATCGGAATCTAAAACTGGACTCACAGGAGAGGTTCAAATCATAGAAAGTGAGAGTGTCAGTCCTCTTGTACTTAAGTCACCATTGTGAATTTTGTATTAATTTCGGATGCTATTTCTGTGTTTCATCGTCAATAAGAAGGTCCAAGGGATACAGTAAACCAGAAGTGAAGCATCGGAATCTAAAACTGGACTCACAGGAGAGGTTCAAATCATAGAAAGTGAGAGTGTCAGTCCTCTTGTACTTAAGTCGCCATTGTGCCTTTTGTATTAAATTCGGATGCAATTTCTGTGTGTCATCGTCAACAAGAAGGTCCAAGGGATACAGTATACCTGAAGTAAAGCATCGGAGTCTAAAACTGGACTCACAGGAGAGGTGCAAATCATAGAAAGTTAGAGTGTCAGTCCTCTTGTACTTAAGTCGGCATTGTGCCTTTTGTATTAAATTCGGATGCAAACTCTGTGTTTCATCGTCAATAAGAAGGTCCCAGGGATACAGTAAACCTGAAGTGAAGCATCGGAATCTAAAACTGGACTCACAGGAGATTTTCAAATCATAGAAACTAAGAGTGTCAGTCCTCTTGTACCTAAGTCGGCATTGTGCCTTTTGAATTTAATTCCGATGCTATTTCTGTGTTTCATTGTCAATAAGATTGTCCAAGGGATACAGTAAACCTGAAGTGAAGCATCGGAATTTAAAACTGGACTCACAGGAGAGGTTCAAATCATAGAAAGTGAGAGTGTCACTCCTCTTTTACTTAAGTCGGCATTGTGCGTTTTAAATTTAATTCCGATGCAATATCTGTGTTTCATCGTCAATAAGAAGGTCCAAGGGATACAGTAAACCTGAAGTGAAGCATCGGAATCTAAAACTGGACTCACAGGAGAGGTTCAAATCATAGAAAGTGAGAATGTCAGTCCTCTTGTACTTAAGTCACCATTGTGAATTTTGTATTAATTTCGGATGCAATTTCTGTGTTTCATCGTCAATAAGAAGGTCCAAGGGATACAGTAAACCTGAAGTGAAGCATCGGAATCTAAAACTGGACTCACAGGAGAGGTTCAAATCATAGAAAGTGAGAGTGTCAGTCCTCTTGTACTTAAGTCGCCATTGTGAGTTTTGTACTAAATTCGGATGCAATTTCTGTGTGTCATCGTCAATAAGAAGGTCCAAGGCATACAGTATACCTGAAGTAAAGCATCGGAATCTAAAACTGGACTCACAGGAGAGGTTCAAATCATATAAAGTGAGAGTGTCAGTCCTCTTGTACTTAAGTCGGCATTGTGCCTTTTGTATTAAATTCGGATGCAAACTCTGTGTTTCATCGTCAATAAGAAGGTCCAAGGGATACAGTAAACCTGAAGTGAAGCATCGGAATCTAAAACTGGACTCACAGGAGAGGTTCAAATCATAGAAAGTTAGAGTGTCAGTCCTCTTGTACTTAAGTCGGCATTGTGCCTTTTGAATTTAATTCCGATGCTATTTCTGTGTTTCAATGTCAACAAGAAGGTCCAAGGGATACAGTAAACCTGAAGTGAAGCATCGGAATCTAAAACTGGACTCACAGGAGAGGTTCAAATCATAGAAAGTGAGAGTGTCAGTCCTCTTTTACTTAAGTCGTCATTGTGCGTTTTAAATTTAATTCCGATGCAATATCTGTGTTTCATCGTCAATAAGAAGGTCCAAGGGATACAGTAAACCTGAAGTGAAGCATCGGAATCTACAACTGGACTCACAGGAGAGGTTCAAATCATAGAAAGTGAGAGTGTCAGTCCTCTTGTACTTAAGTCACCATTGTGAATTTTGTATTAATTTCGGATGCTATTTCTGTGTTTCATCGTCAATAAGAAGGTCCAAGGGATACAGTAAACCTGAAGTGAAGCATCGGAATCTAAAACTGGACTCACAGGAGAGGTTCAAATCATAGAAAGTGAGAGTGTCAGTCCTCTTGTACTTAAGTCGCCATTGTGCCTTTTGTATTAAATTCGGATGCAATTTCTGTGTGTCATCGTCAACAAGAAGGTCCAAGGGATACAGTATACCTGAAGTAAAGCATCGGAGTCTAAAACTGGACTCACAGGAGAGGTTCAAATCATAGAAAGTTAGAGTGTCAGTCCTCTTGTACTTATGTCGGCATTGTGCCTTTTGTATTAAATTCGGATGCAAACTCTGTGTTTCATCGTCAATAAGAAGCTCCAAGGGATACAGTAAACCTGAAGTGAAGCATCGGAATCCAAAACTGGACTCACAGGAGAGGTTCAAATCATAGAAACTTAGAGTGTCAGTCCTCTTGTACTTAAGTCGGCATTGTGCCTTTTGAATTTAATTCCGATGCTATTTCTGTGTTTCATTGTCAATAAGATTGTCCAAGGGATACAGTAAACCTGAAGTGAAGCATCGGAATTTAAAACTGGACTCACAGGAGAGGTTCAAATCATAGAAAGTGAGAGTGTCAGTCCTGTTTTACTTAAGTCGTCATTGTGCGTTTTAAATTTAATTCCGATGCAATATCTGTGTTTCATCGTCAATAAGAAGGTCCAAGGGATACAGTAAACCTGAAGTGAAGTATCGGAATCTAAAACTGGACTCACAGGAGATGTTCAAATCATAGAAAGTGAGAGTGTCAGTCCTCTTGTACTTAAGTCGGCATTGTGCCTTTTGTATTAAATTCGGATGCAAACTCTGTGTTTCATCGTCAATTAGAAGGTCCAAGGGATACAGTAAACCTGAAGTGAAGCAGCGGAATGTAAAACTGGACTCACAGGAAAGGTACAAATCATAGAAAGTGAGAGTGTCAGTCCTCTTGTACTTAAGTCGGCATTGTGCCTTTTGAATTTAATTCCGATGCAATTTCTGTGTTTCATCGTCAATAAGAAGGTGCAAGGTATACAGTAAACCTGAAGTGAAGCATCGGAATCTAAAACTGGACTCACAGGATAGGTTCAAATCATAGAAAGTGAGAGTGTTAGTCGTCTACTACTTAGGTCGGCTCTGTGCCTTTTGAAATTAATTCCGATGCAATTTCTGTGTTTCATCATCAATAAGAACGTCCAAGGCATACAGTAAACCTGAAGTGAAGCATCGGAATCTGAAACTGGACTCACAGGAGATGTTCAAATCATAGAAAGTGAGAGTGGCAGTCCTCTGGTACTTAAGTCACCATTGTGACTTTTGTATTAATTTCGGATGCAATTTCTCTGTTTCATCGTCAATAAGACGGTCCAAGGGATACAGTAAACCTGAAGTGAAGCATCGGAATCTAAAACTGGACTCACAGGAGAGGTTCAAATCATAGAAAGTGAGAGTGTCAGTCCTCTTGTACTTATGTCGGCATTGTGCCTTTTGAATCTAATTCCGATGCAATTTCTGTGTTTCATTGTCAATAAGAAGGTCCAAGGGATACAGTAAACCTGAAGTGAAGCATCGGAATCTAAACCTGGACTCACAGGAGAGGTTCAAATCATAGAAAGTGAGAGTGTCAGTCCTCTTTTACTTAAGTCGTCATTGTGCGTTTTTAATTTAATTCCGATGCAATATCTGTGTTTCATCGTCAATAAGAAGGTCCAAGGGATACAGTAAACCTGAAGTGAAGCATCGGAATCTAAAACTGGACTCACAGGAGAGGTTCAAATCATAGAAAGTGAGAGTGTCAGTCCTCTTGTACTTAAGTCACCATTGTGAATTTTGTATTAATTTCGGATGCTATTTCTGTGTTTCATCGTCAATAAGAAGGTCCAAGGGATACAGTAAACCAGAAGTGAAGCATCGGAATCTAAAACTGGACTCACAGGAGAGGTTCAAATCATAGAAAGTGAGAGTGTCACTCCTCTTGTACTTAAGTCGCCATTGTGCCTTTTGTATTAAATTCGGATGCAATTTCTGTGTGTCATCGTCAACAAGAAGGTCCAAGGGATACAGTATACCTGAAGTAAAGCATCGGAGTCTAAAACTGGACTCACAGGAGAGGTGCAAATCATAGAAAGTTAGAGTGTCAGTCCTCTTGTACTTAAGTCGGCATTGTGCCTTTTGTATTAAATTCGGATGCAAACTCTGTGTTTCATCGTCAATAAGAAGGTCCAAGGGATACAGTAAACCTGAAGTGAAGCATCGGAATCTAAAACTGGACTCACAGGAGATTTTCAAATCATAGAAACTAAGAGTGTCAGTCCTCTTGTACCTAAGTCGGCATTGTGCCTTTTGAATTTAATTCCGATGCTATTTCTGTGTTTCATTGTCAATAAGATTGTCCAAGGGATACAGTAAACCTGAAGTGAAGCATCGGAATTTAAAACTGGACTCACAGGAGAGGTTCAAATCATAGAAAGTGAGAGTGTCAGTCCTCTTTTACTTAAGTCGGCATTGTGCGTTTTAAATTTAATTCCGATGCAATATCTGTGTTTCATCGTCAATAAGAAGGTCCAAGGGATACAGTAAACCTGAAGTGAAGCATCGGAATCTAAAACTGGACTCACAGGAGAGGTTCAAATCATAGAAAGTGAGAATGTCAGTCCTCTTGTACTTAAGTCACCATTGTGAATTTTGTATTAATTTCGGATGCAATTTCTGTGTTTCATCGTCAATAAGAAGGTCCAAGGGATACAGTAAACCTGAAGTGAAGCATCGGAATCTAAAACTGGACTCACAGGAGAGGTTCAAATCATAGAAAGTGAGAGTGTCAGTCCTCTTGTACTTAAGTCGCCATTGTGAGTTTTGTATTAAATTCGGATGCAAATTCTGTGTGTCATCGTCAATAAGAAGGTCCAAGGCATACAGTATACCTGAAGTAAAGCATCGGAATCTAAAACTGAACTCACAGGAGAGGTTCAAATCATAGAAAGTTAGAGTGTCAGTCCTCTTGTACTTAAGTCGGCATTGTGCCTTTTGTATTAAATTCGGAGCAAACTCTGTGTTTCATCGTCAATAAGAAGGTCCAAGGGATACAGTAAACCTGAAGTGAAGCATCGGAATTTAAAACTGGACTCACAGGAGAGGTTCAAATCATAGAAAGTTAGAGTGTCAGTCCTCTTGTACTTAAGTCGGCATTGTGCCTTTTGAATTTAATTCCGATGCTATTTCTGTGTTTCAATGTCAACAAGAAGGTCCAAGGGATACAGTAAACCTGAAGTGAAGCATCGGAATCTAAAACTGGACTCACAGGAGAGGTTCAAATCATAGAAAGTGAGAGTGTCAGTCCTCTTTCACTTAAGTCGTCATTGTGCGTTTTAAATTTAATTCCGATGCAATATCTGTGTTTCATCGTCAATAAGAAGGTCCAAGGGATACAGTAAACCTGAAGTGAAGCATCGGAATCTAAAACTGGACTCACAGGAGAGGTTCAAATCATAGAAAGTGAGAGTGTCAGTCCTCTTGTACTTAAGTCACCATTGTGAATTTTGTATTAATTTCGGATGCTATTTCTGTGTTTCATCGTCAATAAGAAGGTCCAAGGGATACAGTAAACCTGAAGTGAAGCATCGGAATCTAAAACTGGACTCACAGGAGAGGTTCAAATCATAGAAAGTGAGAGTGTCAGTCCTCTTGTACTTAAGTCGCCATTGTGCCTTTTGTATTAAATTCGGATGCAATTTCTGTGTGTCATCGTCAACAAGAAGGTCCAAGGGATACAGTATACCTGAAGTAAAGCATCGGAGTCTAAAACTGGACTCACAGGAGAGGTTCAAATCATAGAAAGTTAGAGTGTCAGTCCTCTTGTACTTAAGTCGGCATTGTGCCTTTTGTATTAGTTTCGGATGCAAACTCTGTGTTTCATCGTCAATAAGAAGCTCCAAGGGATACAGTAAACCTGAAGTGAAGCATCGGAATCCAAAACTGGACTCACAGGAGAGGTTCAAATCATAGAAACTTAGAGTGTCAGTCCTCTTGTACTTAAGTCGGCATTGTGCCTTTTGAATTTAATTCCGATGCTATTTCTGTGTTTCATTGTAAATAAGATTGTCCAAGGGATACAGTAAACCTGAAGTGAAGCATCGGAATTTAAAACTGGACTCACAGGAGAGGTTCAAATCATAGAAAGTGAGAGTGTCAGTCCTGTTTTACTTAAGTCGTCATTGTGCGTTTTAAATTTAATTCCGATGCAATATCTGTGTTTCATCGTCAATAAGAAGGTCCAAGGGATACAGTAAACCTGAAGTGAAGTATCGGAATCTAAAACTGGACTCACAGGAGATGTTCAAATCATAGAAAGTGAGAGTGTCAGTCCTCTTGTACTTAAGTCGGCATTGTGCCTTTTGTATTAAATTCGGATGCAAACTCTGTGTTTCATCGTCAATTAGAAGGTCCAAGGGATACAGTAAACCTGAAGTGAAGCAGCGGAATGTAAAACTGGACTCACAGGAAAGGTACAAATCATAGAAAGTGAGAGTGTCAGTCCTCTTGTACTTAAGTCGGCATTGTGCCTTTTGAATTTAATTCCGATGCAATTTCTGTGTTTCATCGTCAATAAGAAGGTGCAAGGTATACAGTAAACCTGAAGTGAAGCATCGGAATCTAAAACTGGACTCACAGGATAGGTTCAAATCATAGAAAGTGAGAGTGTTAGTCGTCTACTACTTAGGTCGGCTCTGTGCCTTTTGAAATTAATTCCGATGCAATTTCTGTGTTTCATCATCAATAAGAACGTCCAAGTCATACAGTAAACCTGAAGTGAAGCATCGGAATCTGAAACTGGACTCACAGGAGATGTTCAAATCATAGAAAGTGAGAGTGGCAGTCCTCTGGTACTTAAGTCACCATTGTGACTTTTGTATTAATTTCGGATGCAATTTCTCTGTTTCATCGTCAATAAGACGGTCCAAGGGATACAGTAAACCTGAAGTGAAGCATCGGAATCTAAAACTGGACTCACAGCAGAGGTTCAAATCATAGAAAGTTAGAGTGTCAGTCCTCTAGTACTTAAGTCGGCATTGTACCTTTTGTATTAAATTCAGGTGCAAACTCAGTGTTTCATCGTCAATAAGAAGGTCCAAGGGATACAGTAAACCTTAAGTGAAGCATCGGAATCTAAAACTGGACTCACAGGAGAGGTTCAACTCATAGAAATTTAGAGTGTCAGTCCTCTTGTACTTAAGTCGGCATTGTACCTTTTGTATTAAATTCGGATGCAAACTCTGTGTTTCTTCGTCAATTAGAAGGTCCAAGGGATACAGTAAACCTGAAGATAAGCATCGGAATCTAAAACTGGAATCAAAGGAGAAGTTCAAATCATAGAAAGTGAGAATGTCAGTCCTCTTGTACTTAAGACGGCATTGTGCCTTTTGAATTTAATTCCGATGCATTATCTGAGTTTCATCGTCAATAAGATGGTGCAAGGTATACAGTTAACCTGAAGTGAAGCATCTGAATCTAAATCTGACCTCACAGGAGAGGTTCAAATCATAGAAAGTGAGAGTGTCAGTCCTCTTTTACTTAAGTCGGCATTGTGCGTTTTAAATTTAATTCCGATGCAATATCTGTGTTTCATCGGCAATAAGAAGGTCCAAGGGATACAGTGAACCTGAAGTAAAGCATCGGAATCTAAAACTGGTTTCACAGTAGATGTTCAAATCATAGAAAGTGAGATTGTCGGTCCTCTTGTACTAAAGTCGCCATTGTGATTTTTGTATTAAATTCGGATGCAACTTCTGTGTTTCATCGTCAATAAGAAGGTCCGAGGGATACAGTAAACCTGAAGTGAAGCATCGGAATCTAAAACTGGACTCACAGGAGAGGTGCAAATCATAGAAAGTTAGAGTGTCAGTCCTCTTGTACTTAAGTCGGCATTGTACATTTTGTATTAAATTCGGATGCAAACTCTGTGTTTCATCGTCAATTAGAAGGTCCAAGGGATACAGTAAACCTGAAGTGAAGCATCGGAATGTAAAACTGGACTCACACGAGAGGTTCAAATCATAGAAAGTGAGAGTGTCAGTCCTCTTGTACTTAAGTCACCATTGTGACTTTTGTATTAATTTCGGATGCAATATCTGTGTTTCATCGACAATAAGAAGGTCCAAGGGATACAGTAAACCTGAAGTGAAGCGTCGGAATCTAAAACTGGACTCACAGCAGAGGTTCAAATCATAAAAAGTTAGAGTGTCAGTCCTCTTTTACTTAAGTCGGCATTGTGCCTTTTGAATTTCATTCCGATGCTATTTCTGTGTTTCATTGTCAATAAGAAGGTCCAAGGGATACAGTAAACCTGAAGTGAAGCATCGGAATCTAAAACTGGACTCACAGGAGAGATTCAAATCATAGATACTGAGAGTGTCAGTCCTTTTTTTACTTAAGTCGGCATTGTGCGTTTTAAATTTAATTCCGATGCATTATCTGTGTTTCATCGTCAATAAGAAGGTCCAAGGGATACAGTAAACCTGAAGTGAAGCATCGGAATCTAGAACTGGACTCACAGGAGATGTTGAAATCATATAAAGTGAGAGTGTCAGTCCTCTTGTACTTGAGTCGCCATTGTGACTTTTGTATTAATTTCGGATGCAATTTCTGTGTTTCATCGTCAATAAGAAGGTCCAAGGAATACAGTAAACCTGAAGTAAAGCATCGGAATCTAAAACTGGACTCACAGGAGAGGTTCAAATCATAGAAAGTTAGAGTGTCAGTCCTCTTGTACATAAGTCGGCATTGTGCCTTTTGTATTAAATTCGGCTGCAAACTCTGTGTTTCATCGTCAATAAGAAGGTCCAAGGGATACAGTAAACCTGAAGTAAAGCATCGGAATCGAAAACTGGACTCACAGGAGAGGTTCAAATCATATAAAGTGAGAGTGTCAGTCCTCTTGTACTTAAGTCGGCATTGCGCCATATGTATTAATTTCGGATGCAATTTCTGTGTTTCATCGTCAATAAGAAGGTCCAAGGAATACAGTAAACCTGAAGGGAAGCCTCGGAATCTAAAACTGGACTCACAGGAGAGGTTCAAATCATAGAAAGTGAGAGTGTCAGTCCTCTTGTACTTAAGTCACCATTGTGACTTTTGTATTAATTTGGGATGCAATTTCTGTGTTTCATCGTCAACAAGAAGGTCCAAGGAATACAGTAAACCTGAAGGGAAGCCTCGGAATCTAAAACTGGACTCACAGGAGAGGTTCAAATCATATAAAGTGAGAGTGTCAGTCCTCTTGTACTTAAGTCACCATTGTGACTTTTGTATTAATTTCGGATGCAATTTCTGTGTTTCATCGTCAATAAGAAGGTCCAAGGGATACAGTGAACCTGAAGTGAAGCATCGGAATGTAAAACTGGACTCACAGGAGAGGTTCAAATCATAGAAAGTGAGAGTGTCAGTCCTCTTGTACTTAAGTCGGCATTGTGCCTTTTGAATTTAATTCCGATGCATTTTCTGTGTTTCATCGTCAATACGAAGCTGCAAGGTATACAGTAAACCTGAAGTGAAGCATCGGAATCTAAAACTGGAATTACAGGAGAGGTTCAAATCATAGAAATTGAGAGTGATAGTCCTCTTCTACTTAGGTCGGCACTGTGCCTTTTGAATTTAGTTCCCATGCAATTTCTGTGTTTCATCGTCAATAAGAACGTCCAAGGGATACAGTAAACCTGAAGTGAAGCATCGGAATCTAGAACTGGACTCACAGGAGATGTTCAAATCATAGAAAGTGACCGTGTCAGTCCTCTTGTACTTAAGTCGCCGTTGTGCCTTTTGTATTTAATTCGGATGCAATTTCTGTGTGTCATCGTCAATAAGAAGGTCCAAGGGATACAGTAAACCAGAAGTAAAGCATCGGAATCTAAAACTGGACTCACAGGAGAGGTTCAAATCATAGAAAGTTAGAGTGTCAGTCCTCTTGTACTTAAGTCGGCATTGTGCCTTTTGTATTAAATTCGGATGCAAAATCTGTGTTTCATCGTCAATAAGAAGGTCCAAGGGATACAGTAAACCTGAAGTGAAGCATCGGAATCTAAAACTGGACTCACAGGAGAGGTTCAAATCATAGAAAGTTAGAGTGTCAGTCCGCTTGTACTTAAGTCGGCATTGTGCCTTTTGAATTTAATTCCGATGCTATTTCTGTGTTTCATTGTCAATAAGAAGGTCCAAGGGATACAGTAAACCTCAAGTGAAGCATCGGACTCTAAAACTGGACTCACAGGAGAGTTTCACATCTTAGAAAGTGAGAGTGTCAGTCCTCTTTTACTTAAGTCGGCATTGTGCGTTTTAAATTTAATTCCGATGCAATATCTGTGTTTCATCGTCAATAAGAAGGTCCAAGGGATACAGTAAACCTAAAGTTAAGCGTCGGAATCTAAAACTGGACTCACAGGAGAGATTCAAATCATAGATACTGAGAGTGTCAGTCCTTTTTTTACTTAGGTCGGCATTGTGCGTTTCAAATTTAATTCCGATGCATTATCTGTGTTTCATCGTCAATAAGAAGGTCCAAGGGATATAGTAAACCTGAAGTGAAGCATCGGAATCTAGAACTGGACTCACAGGAGATGTTGAAATCATAGAAAGTGAGAGTGTCAGTCCTCTTGCACTTAAGCCGCCATTGTGATTTTTGTATTAAATTCGGATGCAATTTCTGTGTTTCATCGTCAATAAGAAGGTCCAAGGGATACAGTAAACCTGAGGTGAAGCATCGGAATCTAAAACTGGACTCAGAGGAGAGGTTCAAATCATATAAAGTGAGAGTGTCAGTCCTCTTGTACTTGAGTCACCATTGTGACTTTTGCATTAATTTCGGATGCAATTTCTGTGTTTCATCGTCAATAAAAAGGTCCAAGGAATACAGTAAACCTGAAGGGAAGCCTCGGAATCTAAAACTGGACTCACAGGAGAGGTTCAAATCATATAAAGTGAGAGTGTCAGTCCTCTTGTACTTGAGTCACCATTGTGACTTTTGTATTAATTTCGGATGCAATTTCTGTGTTTCATCGTCAATAAGAAGGTCCAAGGAATACAGTAAACCTGAAGTAAAGCATCGGAATCTAAAACTGGACTCACAGGAGAGGTTCAAATCATAGAAAGTTAGAGTGTCAGTCCTCTTGTACATAAGTCGGCATTGTGCCTTTTGTATTAAATTCGGCTGCAAACTCTGTGTTTCATCGTCAATAAGAAGGTCCAAGGGATATAGTAAACCTGAAGTAAAGCATCGGAATCTAAAACTGGACTCACAGGAGAGGTTCAAATCATATAAAGTGAGAGTGTCAGTCCTCTTGTACTTAAGTCGGCATTGCGCCATATGTATTAATTTCGGATGCAATTTCTGTGTTTCATCGTCAATAAGAAGGTCCAAGGAATACAGTAAACCTGAAGGGAAGCCTCGGAATCTAAAACTGGACTCACAGGAGAGGTTCAAATCATATAAAGTGAGAGTGTCAGTCCTCTTGTACTTAAGTCACCGTTGTGACTTTTGTATTAATTTCGGATGCAATTTCTGTGTTTCATCGTCATCAAGAAGGTCCAAGGAATACAGTAAACCTGAAGGGAAGCCTCGGAATCTAAAACTGGACTCACAGGAGAGGTTCAAATCATATAAAGTGTGAGTGTCAGTCCTCTTGTACTTAAGTCACCATTGTGACTTTTGTATTAATTTCGGATGCAATTTCTGTATTTCATCGTCAATAAGAAGGTCCAAGGGATACAGTGAACCTGAAGTGAAGCATCGGAAAGTAAAACTGGACTCACAGGAGAGGTTCAAATCATAGAAAGTGAGAGTGTCAGTCCTCTTGTACTTAAGTCGGCATTGTGCCTTTTGAATTTAATTCCGATGCAATTTCTGTGTTTCATCGTCAATACGAAGCTGCAAGGTATACAGTAAACCTGAAGTGAAGCATCGGAATCTAAAACTGGAATTACAGGAGAGGTTCAAATCATAGAAATTGAGAGTGTTAGTCCTCTTCTACTTAGGTCGGCACTGTGCCTTTTGAATTTAGTTCCCATGCAATTTCTGTGTTTCATCGTCAATAAGAACGTCCAAGGGATACAGTAAACCTGAAGTGAAGCATCGGACTCTAAAACTGGACTCACAGGAGAGTTTCACATCTTAGAAAGTGAGAGTGTCAGTCCTGAAGTCGGCATTGTGCGTTTTAAATTTAATTCCGATGCAATATCTGTGTTTCATCGTCAATACGAAGGTCCAAGGGATACAGTAAACCTGAAGTTAAGCGTCGGAATCTAAAACTGGACTCACAGGAGAGGTTCAAATCATAGAAAGTGAGAGTGACAGTCCTCTTGTACTTTAGTTACCATTGTGACTTTTGTATTAATTTCGGATGCAATTTCTGTGTTTCTTCGTCAATAAGAAGGTCCAAGGGATACAGTAAACCTGAAGTGAAGCATCGGAATCTAAAACTGGACTCTCAGGAGAGGTTACAGTCATAGAAAGTGAGAGTGTCAGTCCTCTTGTACTTAAGTCGCCATTGTGCCTTTTGTATTAAATTCGGATGCAATTTCTGTGCGTCATCGTCAATAAGAAGGTCCAAGGGATACAGTAAACCTGGACTCACAGGAGGTTCAAATCATAGAAAGTTAGAGTGTCCGTTCTCTTGTACTTAAGTCGGCGTTGTGCCTTTTGTATTATATTTGGAAGCAAACTCTGTGTTTCATCGTCAATAAGAAGGTCCAAGGGATACAGTAAACCTGAAGTGAAGCATCGGAATCTAAAACTGGACTCACAGGAGAGGTTCAAATCATAGAAAGTTAGAGTGTCAGTCCTCTTTTACTTAACTCGTCATTGTGCGTTTTAAATTTAATTCCGATGCAATATCTGTGTTTCATCGTCAATAAGTAGGTCCAAGGGATACAGTGAACCTGAAGTGAAGCATCGGAATCTGAAACTGGACTCACAGGAGATGTTCAAATCATAGAAAGTGAGAGTGTCAGTCCTCTAGTACTTAAGTCGACATTGTGACTTTTGTATTAATATCGGATGCAATTTCTGTGTTTCATCGTCAATAAGAAGGTCCAAGGGATACAGTAAACCTGAAGTGAAGCATCGGAATCTAAATCTGGACTCACAGGAGAGGTTCAAATCATAGAAAGTTAGAGTGTCAGTCCTCTAGTACTTAAGTCGGCATAGTGCCTTTTGTATTAAATTCAGGTGCAAACTCTGTGTTTCATCGTCAATAAGAAGGTCCAAGGGATACAGTAAACCTGAAGTGAAACATCGGAATCTAAAACTGGACTCACAGAAGAGGTTCAAATCATAGGAAGTTAGAGTGTCAGTCCTCTTGTAGTTAAGTCGGCATTGTGCCATTTGAATTTAATTCCGATGCAATTTCTGTGTTTCATCGTCAATAAGAAGGTCCAAGGGATACAGTAAATCTGAAGTGAAACATCGGAATCTGAAACTGGACTCACAGGAGATGTTCAAATCATAGAAAGTGAGAGTGTCAGTCCTCTTGTACTTAAGTCGGAATTGTGCCTTTTGAATTTAATTCCGATGCAATTTCTGAGTTTCATCGTCAATAAGAAGGTGCAAGGTATACAGTAAACCTGAAGTGTAGCATCGGAATCTAAATCTGACCTCACAGGAGAAGTTCGAATCATGGAAAGTGAGAGTGTCAGTGCTCTTGTACTTAAGTCGGCATTGTGCCATTTGTATTAAATTCGGATGCAATTTCTGTGTTTCATCGTCAATAAGAAGGTCCAAGGGATACAGTAAACCTGAAGTGAGGCATCGGAATCTAAAACTGGACTCACTGGAGAGGTTCAAATCATAGAAAGTTAGAGTGTCAGTCCTCTTGTACTTAAGTCGGCATTGTACATTTTGTATTAAATATGGATGCAAACTCTGTGTTTCATCGTCAATTAGAAGGTTCAAGGGATACAGTAAACCTGAAGTGAAGCATCAGAATCTAAAACTGGACTCACAGCAGAGGTTCAAATCATAGAAAGTGAGAGTGTCAGTCCTCTTGTACTTAAGTCGGAATTGTGCCTTTTGAATTTAATTCCGATGCAATTTCTGAGTTTCATCGTCAATAAGAAGGTGCAAGGTATACAGTAAACCTGAAGTGTAGCATCGGAATCTAAATCTGACCTCACAGGAGAAGTTCGAATCATGGAAAGTGAGAGTGTCAGTGCTCTTGTACTTAAGTCGGCATTGTGCCATTTGTATTAAATTCGGATGCAATTTCTGTGTTTCATCGTCAATAAGAAGGTCCAGGGGATACAGTAAACCTGAAGTGAGGCATCGGAATCTAAAACTGGACTCACAGGAGAGGTTCAAAACATAGAAAGTGAGAATGTCAGCCCTCTTGTACTTAAGTCGACATTGTGCCATTTGTATTAAATTCGGATGCAATTTCGGTGTTTCATCGTGAATAAGAAGGTCCAAGGGATACAGTAAACCTGAAGTGAAGCATCGGCATCTAAAACTGGACTCACAGGAGAGGTTCAAATCACAGAAAGTGAGAGTGTCAGTCCTCTTGTACTTAAGACGCCATTGTGCCTTTTGTATTAAATTCGGATGCAATTTCTGTGTTTCATCGTCAATAAGAAGGTCCAAGGGATACAGTAAACCTGAAGTGAAGCATCGGAATCCAAAACTGGACTCACAGGAGAGGTTCAAATCATAGAAAGTTAGAGTGTCAGTCCTCTTGTACTTCAGTCGGCATTGTGCCTTTTGTATTAAATTCGGATGCAATCTCTGTGTTTCGTCGTCAATAAGAAGGTCCAAGGGATACAGTAAACCTGAAGTGAAGCATCGGAATCTAAAACTGGACTCACAGGAGAGGTTCAAATCATAGAAAGTTAGAGTGTCAGTTCTCTTGTACTTAAGTCGGCATTGTGCCATTTGAATTTAATTCCGATGCAATTTCTGTGTTTCATAGTCAATAAGAAGGTCCAAGGGATACAGTAAACCTGAAGTGAAGCATCGGAATCTGAAACTGGGGTCACAGGAGATGTGCAAATCATAGAAAGTTAGAGTGTCAGCCCTCTTGTACTTAAGTCGGCATTGTGCGTTTTGAATTTAATTCCGATGATATTTCTGTGTTTCATCGTCAATAAGATGGTCCAAGGGACACAGTAAACCTGAAGTGAAGCATCGGAATCTCAAACTGGACTCACAGGAGATGTCAAGTCATAGAAAGTGAGAGTGTCACTCCTCTTGTACTTAAGCCGCCATTGTGATTTTGGTATTAAATCGGATGCAATTTCTCTGTTTCATCGTCAATAAGAAGGTCCAAGGGATACAGTAAATCTGAAGTGAAGCATCGGAATCTAAAACTGGACTCACAGAGAGGTTGAAATCATAGAAAGTTAGAGTGTCAGTCCTGTTGTACATACGTCGGCATTGTACCTTTTGTATTAAATTCGGATGCAAACTCTGTGTTTCATCGTCAATTAGAGGGTCCAAGGGATACAGGAAACCTGAAGTGAAGCATCGGAATCTAAAACTGGACTCACAGGAGATTTTCAAATCATAGAAACTAAGAGTGTCACTCTTCTTGTACCTAAGTCGGCATTGTGCCTTTTGAATTTAATTCCGATGCTATTTCTGTGTTTCATTGTCAATAAGATTGTCCAAGGGATACAGTAAACCTGAAGTGAAGCATCGGAATTTAAAACTGGACTCACAGGAGAGGTTCAAATCATAGAAAGTGAGAGTGTCAGTCCTCTTTTACTTAAGTCGGCATTGTGCGTTTTAAATTTAATTCCGATGCAATATCTGTGTTTCATCGTCAATAAGAAGGTCCAAGGGATACAGTAAACCTGAAGTGAAGCATCGGAATCTAAAACTGGACTCACAGGAGAGATTCAAATCATAGAAAGTGAGAATGTCAGTCCTCTTGTACTTAAGTCACCATTGTGAATTTTGTATTAATTTCGGATGCAATTTCTGTGTTTCATCGTCAATAAGAAGGTCCAAGGGATACAGTAAACCTGAAGTGAAGCATCGGAATCTAAAACTGGACTCACAGGAGAGGTTCAAATCATAGAAAGTGAGAGTGTCAGTCCTCTTGTACTTAAGTCGCCATTGTGCGTTTTGTATTAAATTCGGATGCAATTTCTGTGTGTCATCGTCAATAAGAAGGTCCAAGGCATACAGTATACCTGAAGTAAAGCATCGGAATCTAAAACTGGACTCACAGGAGAGGTTCAAATCATAGAAAGTTAGAGTGTCAGTCCTCTTGTACTTAAGTCGGCATTGTGCCTTTTGTATTAAATTCGGATGCAAACTCTGTGTTTCATCGTCAATAAGAAGGTCCAAGGGATACAGTAAACCTGAAGTGAAGCATCGGAATCTAAAACTGGACTCACAGGAGAGGTTCAAATCATAGAAAGTTAGAGTGTCAGTCCTCTTGTACTTAAGTCGGCATTGTGCCTTTTGAATTTAATTCCGATGCTATTTCTCTGTTTCAATGTCAACAAGAAGGTCCAAGGGATACAGTAAACCTGAAGTGAAGCATCGGAATCTAAAACTGGACTCACAGGAGAGGTTCAAATCATAGAAAGTGAGAGTGTCTGTCCTCTTTCACTTAAGTCGTCATTGTGCGTTTTAAATTTAATTCCGATGCAATATCTGTGTTTCATCGTCAATAAGAAGGTCCAAGGGATACAGTAAACCTGAAGTGAAGCATCGGAATCTAAAACTGGACTCACAGGAGAGGTTCAAATCATAGAAAGTGAGAGTGTCAGTCCTCTTGTACTTAAGTCACCATTGTGAATTTTGTATTAATTTCGGATGCTATTTCTGTGTTTCATCGTCAATAAGAAGGTCCAAGGGATACAGTAAACCTGAAGTGAAGCATCGGAATCTAAAACTGGACTCACAGGAGAGGTTCAAATCATAGAAAGTGTGAGTGTCAGTCCTCTTGTACTTAAGTCGCCATTGTGCCTTTTGTATTAAATTCGAATGCAATTTCTGTGTGTCATCGTCAACAAGAAGGTCCAAGGGATACTGTATACCTGAAGTAAAGCATCGGAGTCTAAAACTGGACTCACAGGAGAGGTTCAAATCATAGAAAGTTAGAGTGTCAGTCCTCTTGTACTTAAGTCGGCATTGTGCCTTTTGTATTAAATTCGGATGCAAACTCTGTGTTTCATCGTCAATAAGAAGCTCCAAGGGATACAGTAAACCTGAAGTGAAGCATCGGAATCCAAAACTGGACTCACAGGAGAGGTTCAAATCATAGAAACTTAGAGTGTCAGTCCTCTTGTACTTAAGTCGGCATTGTGCCTTTTGAATTTAATTCCGATGCTATTTCTGTGTTTCATTGTCAATAAGATTGTCCAAGGGATACAGTAAACCTGAAGTGAAGCATCGGAATTTAAAACTGGACTCACAGGAGAGGTTCAAATCATAGAAAGTGAGAGTGTCAGTCCTGTTTTACTTAAGTCGTCATTGTGCGTTTTAAATTTAATTCCGATGCAATATCTGTGTTTCATCGTCAATAAGAAGGTCCAAGGGATACAGTAAACCTGAAGTGAAGCATCGGAATCTAAAACTGGACTCACAGGAGATGTTCAAATCATAGAAAGTGAGAGTGTCAGTCCTCTTGTACTTAAGTCGGCATTGTGCCTTTTGTATTAAATTCGGATGCAAACTCTGTGTTTCATCGTCAATTAGAAGGTCCAAGGGATACAGTAAACCTGAAGTGAAGCAGCGGAATGTAAAACTGGACTCACAGGAGAGGTACAAATCATAGAAAGTGAGAGGGTCAGTCCTCTTGTACTTAAGTCGGCATTGTGCCTTTTGAATTTAATTCCGATGCAATTTCTGTGTTTCATCGTCAATAAGAAGGTGCAAGGTATACAGTAAACCTGAAGTGAAGCATCGGAATCTAAAACTGGACTCACAGGATAGGTTCAAATCATAGAAAGTGAGAGTGTTAGTCGTCTTCTACTTAGGTCGGCTCTGTGCCTTTTGAAATTAATTCCGATGCAATTTCTGTGTTTCATCATCAATAAGAACGTCCAAGGCATACAGTAAACCTGAAGTGAAGCATCGGAATCTGAAACTGGACTCACAGGAGATGTTCAAATCATAGAAAGTGAGAGTGTCAGTCCTCTGGTACTTAAGTCACCATTGTGACTTTTGTATTAATTTCGGATGCAATTTCTCTGTTTCATCGTCAATAAGACGGTCCAAGGGATACAGTAAACCTGAAGTGAAGCATCGGAATCTAAAACTGGACTCACAGCAGAGGTTCAAATCATAGAAAGTTAGAGTGTCAGTCCTCTAGTACTTAAGTCGGCATTGTACCTTTTGTATTAAATTCAGGTGCAAACTCAGTGTTTCATCGTCAATAAGAAGGTCCAAGGGATACAGTAAACCTTAAGTGAAGCATCGGAATCTAAAACTGGACTCACAGGGGAGATTCAAATCATAGAAAAATAGAATGTCAGTCCTCTGGTACTTAATTCGGCATTGTGCCTTTTGTATTAATTTCGGATGCAATTTCTGTGTTTCATCGTCAATAAGAAGGTCCAAGTGATACGGTATACCTGAAGTGAAGCATCGGACTCTAAAACTGGACTCACAGGAGAGGTTCAAATCATAGAGAGTGAGAGTGTCAGTTCTCTTGTACTTAAGTCGCCATTGTGCTTTTTGTATTAAATTGGGATGCAATTTCTGTGTTTCATCGTCAATAAGAAGGTCCAACGGATACAGTAAACCTGAAGTGAAGCATCGGAATCTAAAACTGGACTCACAGGAGATGTTCAAATCATAGAAAGTGAGAGTGTCAGTCCTCTTGTACTTAAGTCGCCATTGAGATTTTTGTATTAAATTCGGATGCAATTTCTGTGTTTCATCTTCAATAAGAAGGTCCAAGGGATACAGTAAACCTGAAGTGAAGCATCGGAATCTAAAACTGGACTCACAGGAGAGGTTCAACTCATAGAAATTTAGAGTGTCAGTCCTCTTGTACTTAAGTCGGCATTGTACCTTTTGTATTAATTTCGGATGCAAACTCTGTGTTTCTTGGTCAATTAGAAGGTCCAAGGGATACAGTAAACCTGAAGATAAGCATCGGAATCTAAAACTGGAATCAAAGGAGAGGTTCAAATCATAGAAAGTGAGAATGTCAGTCCTCTTGTACTTAAGACGGCATTGTGCCTTTGAATTTAATTCCGATGCATTATCTGAGTTTCATCGTCAATAAGATGGTGCAAGGTATACAGTTAACCTGAAGTGAAGCATCGGAATCTAAATCTGACCTCACAGGAGAGGTTCAAATCATAGAAAGTCAGAGTGTCAGTCCTCTTTTACTTAAGTCGGCATTGTGCGTTTTAAATTTAATTCCGATGCAATATCTGTGTTTCATCGGCAATAAGAAGGTCCAAGGGATACAGTGAACCTGAAGTAAAGCATCGGAATCTAAAACTGGTTTCACAGGAGATGTTCAAATCATAGAAAGTGAGATTGTCGGTCCTCTTGTACTAAAGTCGCCATTGTGATTTTTGTATTAAATTCGGATGCAACTTCTGTGTTTCATCGTCAATAAGAAGGTCCAAGGGATACAGTAAACCTGAAGTGAAGCATCGGAATCTAAAACTGGACTCACAGGAGAGGTGCAAATCATAGAAGGTTAGAGTGTCAGTCCTCTTGTACTTAAGTCGGCATTGTACATTTTGTATTAAATTCGGATGCAAACTCTGTGTTTCATCGTCAATTAGAAGGTCCAAGGGATACAGTAAACCTGAAGTGAAGCATCGGAATGTAAAACTGGACTCACACGAGAGGTTCAAATCATAGAATTTGAGAGTGTCAGTCCTCTTGCACTTAAGTCGGTATTGTGCCTTTTGAATTTAATTCCGATGCAATTTCTGTGTTTCATCGTCAATACGAAGGTGCAAGGTATACAGTAAACCTGAAGTGAAGCATCGGAATCTAAAACTGGACTCACAGGAGAGATTCAAATCATAGAAAGTGAGAATGTCAGTCCTCTTGTACTTAAGTCACCATTGTGAATTTTGTATTAATTTCGGATGCAATTTCTGTGTTTCATCGTCAATAAGAAGGTCCAAGGGATACAGTAAACCTGAAGTGAAGCATCGGAATCTAAAACTGGACTCACAGGAGAGGTTCAATCCATAGAAAGTGAGAGTGTCAGTCCTCTTGTACTTAAGTCGCCATTGTGCGTTTTGTATTAAATTCGGATGCAATTTCTGTGTGTCATCGTCAATAAGAAGGTCCAAGGCATACAGTATACCTGAAGTAAAGCATCGGAATCTAAAATTGGACTCACAGGAGAGGTTCAAATCTTAGAAAGTTAGAGTGTCAGTCCTCTTGTACTTAAGTCGGCATTGTGCCTTTTGTATTAAATTCGGATGCAAACTCTGTGTTTCATCGTCAATAAGAAGGTCCAAGGGATACAGTAAACCTCAAGTGAAGCATCGGAATCTAAACTGGACTCACAGGAGAGGTTCAAATCATAGAAAGTTAGAGTGTCAGTCCTCTTGTACTTAAGTCGGCATTGTGCCTTTTGAATTTAATTCGATGCTATTTCTCTGTTTCAATGTCAACAAGAAGGTCCAAGGGATACAGTAAACCTGAAGTGAAGCATCGGAATCTAAAACTGGACTCACAGGAGAGGTTCAAATCATAGAAAGTGAGAGTGTCTGTCCTCTTTCCACTTAAGTCGTCATTGTGCGTTTTAAATTTAATTCCGATGCAATATCTGTGTTTCATCGTCAATAAGAAGGTCCAAGGGATACAGTAAACCTGAAGTGAAGCATCGGAATCTAAAACTGGACTCACAGGAGAGGTTCAAATCATAGAAAGTGAGAGTGTCAGTCCTCTTGTACTTAAGTCACCATTGTGAATTTTGTATTAATTTCGGATGCTATTTCTGTGTTTCATCGTCAATAAGAAGGTCCAAGGATACAGTAAACCTGAAGTGAAGCATCGGAATCTAATACTGGACTCACAGGAGAGATCAAATCATAGAAAGTGAGAGTGTCAGTCCTCTTGTACTTAAGTCGCCATTGTGCCTTTTGTATTAAATTCGAATGCAATTTCTGTGTGTCATCGTCAACAAGAAGGTCCAAGGATACAGTATACCTGAAGTAAAGCATCGGAGTCTAAAACTGGACTCACAGGAGAGGTTCAAATCATAGAAAGTTAGAGTGTCAGTCCTCTTGTACTTAAGTCGGCATTGTGCCTTTTGTATTAAATTCGGATTCAAACTCTGTGTTTCATCGTCAATAAGATGCTCCAAGGGATACAGTAAACCTGAAGTGAAGCATCGGAATCCAAAACTGGACTCACAGGAGAGGTTCAAATCATAGAAACTTAGAGTGTCAGTCCTCTTGTACTTAAGTCGGCATTGTGCCTTTTGAATTTAATTCCGATGCTATTTCTGTGTTTCATTGTCAATAAGATTGTCCAAGGGATACAGTAAACCTGAAGTGAAGCATCGGAATTTAAAACTGGACTCACAGGAGAGGTTCAAATCATAGAAAGTGGGAGTGTCAGTCCTGTTTTACTTAAGTCGTCATTGTGCGTTTTAAATTTAATTCCGATGCAATATCTGTGTTTCATCGTCAATAAGAAGGTCCAAGGGATACAGTAAACCTGAAGTGAAGCATCGGAATTTAAAACTGGACTCACAGGAGAGGTTCAAATCATAGAAAGTGAGAGTGTCAGTCCTGTTTTACTTAAGTCGTCATTGTGCGTTTTAAATTTAATTCCGATGCAATATCTGTGTTTCATCGTCAATTAGAAGGTCCAAGGGATACAGTAAACCTGAAGTGAAGCAGCGGAATGTAAAACTGGACTCACAGGAGAGGTACAAATCATAGAAAGTGAGAGTGTCAGTCCTCTTGTACTTAAGTCGGCATTGTGCCTTTTGAATTTAATTCCGATGCATTTTCTGTGTTTCATCGTCAATAAGAAGGTGCAAGGTATACAGTAAACCTGAAGTGAAGCATCGGAATCTAAAACTGGACTCACAGGATAGGTTCAAATCATAGAAAGTGAGAGTGTTAGTCGTCTTCTACTTAGGTCGGCTCTGTGCCTTTTGAAATTAATTCCGATGCAATTTCTGTGTTTCATCATCAATAAGAACGTCCAAGGCATACAGTAAACCTGAAGTGAAGCATCGGAATCTGAAACTGGACTCACAGGAGATGTTCAAATCATAGAAAGTGAGAGTGTCAGTCCTCTGGTACTTAAGTCACCATTGTGACTTTTGTATTAATTTCGGATGCAATTTCTCTGTTTTATCGTCAATAAGACGGTCCAAGGGATACAGTAAACCTGAAGTGAAGCATCGGAATCTAAAACTGGACTCACAGCAGAGGTTCAAATCATAGAAAGTTAGAGTGTCAGTCCTCTAGTACTTAAGTCGGCATTGTACCTTTTGTATAAAAATTCAGGTGCAAACTCAGTGTTTCATCGTCAATAAGAAGGTCCAAGGGATACAGTAAACCTTAAGTGAAGCATCGGAATCTAAAACTGGACTCACAGGGGAGATTCAAATCATAGAAAAATAGAATGTCAGTCCTCTGGTACTTAATTCGGCATTGTGCCTTTTGTATTAATTTCGGATGCAATTTCTGTGTTTCATCGTCAATAAGAAGGTCCAAGTGATACGGTATACCTGAAGTGAAGCATCGGACTCAAAAACTGGACTCACAGGAGAGGTTCAAATCATAGAGAGTGAGAGTGTCAGTCCTCTTGTACTTAAGTCGCCATTGTGCTTTTTGTATTAAATTGGGATGCAATTTCTGTGTTTCATCGTCAATAAGAAGGTCCAACGGATACAGTAAACCTGAAGTGAAGCATCGGAATCTAAAACTGGACTCACAGGAGATGTTCAAATCATAGAAAGTGAGAGTGTCAGTCCTCTTGTACTTAAGTCGCCATTGAGATTTTTGTATTAAATTCGGATGCAATTTCTGTGTTTCATCTTCAATAAGAAGGTCCAAGGGATACAGTAAACCTGAAGTGAAGCATCGGAATCTAAAACTGGACTCACAGGAGAGGTTCAACTCATAGAAATTTAGAGTGTCAGTCCTCTTGTACTTAAGTCGGCATTGTACCTTTTGTATTAAATTCGGATGCAAACTCTGTGTTTCTTGGTCAATTAGAAGGTCCAAGGGATACAGTAAACCTGAAGATAAGCATCGGAATCTAAAACTGGAATCAAAGGAGAGGTTCAAATCATAGAAAGTGAGAATGTCAGTCCTCTTGTACTTAAGACGGCATTGCGCCTTTGAATTTAATTCCGATGCATTATCTGAGTTTCATCGTCAATAAGATGGTGCAAGGTATACAGTTAACCTGAAGTGAAGCATCGGAATCTAAATCTGACCTCACAGGAGAGGTTCAAATCATAGAAAGTGAGAATGTCAGTCCTCTTGTACTTAAGTCGGCATTGTACATTCTGTATTAAATTCGGATGCAAACTCTGTGTTTCATCGTCAATTAGAAGGTCCAAGGGATACAGTAAACCTGAAGTGAAGCATCGGAATGTAAAACTGGACTCACACGAGAGGTTCAAATCATAGAAAGTGAGAGTGTCAGTCCTTTTGTACTTAAGTCGGTATTGTGCCTTTTGAATTTAATTCCGATGCAATTTCTGTGTTTCATCGTCAATACGAAGGTGCAAGGTATACAGTAAACCTGAAGTGAAGCATCGGATCTAAAACTGGATTCGCAGGAGTGGTTCAAATTATAGAATGTTAGAGTGTCAGTCCTCTTTTACTTAAGACGGCATTGTGCCATTTGTATTAAATTCGGATGCGATTTCTGTTTTTTATCGTCAACAAGAAGGTCCAAGGGATACAGTAAACTTGAAGTGAAGCATCGGAATCTAAATCTGACCTCACAGGAGAGGTTCGAACATAGAAAGTGAGAGTGTCAGTCCTCTTGTACTTAAGTCACCATTGTGACTTTTGTATTAATTTCGGATGCAATATCTGTGTTTCATCGACAATAAGAAGGTCCAAGGGATACAGTAAACCTGAAGTGAAGCGTTGGAATCTAAAACTGGACTCACAGGAGAGGTTCAAATCATAAAAAGTTAGAGTGTCAGTCCTCTTTTACTTAAGTCGGCATTGTGCCATTTGAATTTCATTCCGATGCTATTTCTGTGTTTCATTGTCAATAAGAAGGTCCAAGGGATACAGTAAACCTGAAGTGAAGCATCGGAATCTAAAACTGGACTCACAGGAGAGATTCAAATCATAGATACTGAGAGTGTCAGTCCTTTTTTTACTTAAGTCGGCATTGTGCGTTTTAAATTTAATTCCGATGCATTATCTGTGTTTCATCGTCAATAAGAAGGTCCAAGGGATACAGTAAACCTGAAGTGAAGCATCGGAATCTAGAACTGGACTCACAGGAGATGTTGAAATCATAGAAAGTGAGAGTGTCAGTCCTCTTGCACTTAAGCCGCCATTGTGATTTTTGTATTAAATTCGGATGCAATTTCTGTGTTTCATCGTCAATAAGAAGGTCCAAGGGGTACAGTAACCTGAAGTGAAGCTTCGGAATCTTAAACTGGACTCACAGGAGAGGTTCGAATCATAGAAAGTGAGAGTGTCAGTCCTCTTGTACTTAAGTCGGCATTGCGCCATTTGTATTAAATTCGGATGCAATTTCTGTGTTTCATCGTCAATAAGATGGTCCAAGGGATACAGTAAACCTGAGGTGAAGCATCGGAATCTAAAACTGGACTCAGAGGAGAGGTTCAAATCATATAAAGTGAGAGTGTCAGTCCTCTTGTACTTGAGTCACCATTGTGACTTTTGTATTAATTTCGGATGCAATTTCTGTGTTTCATCGTCAATAAGAAGGTCCAAGGAATACAGTAAACCTGAAGGGAAGCCTCGGAATCTAAAACTGGACTCACAGGAGGGGTTCAAATCATATAAAGTGAGAGTGTCAGTCCTCTTGTACTTGAGTCACCATTGTGACTTTTGTATTAATTTCGGATGCAATTTCTGTGTTTCATCGTCAATAAGAAGGTCCAAGGAATACAGTAAACCTGAAGTAAAGCATCGGAATCTAAAACTGGACTCACAGGAGAGGTTCAAATCATAGAAAGTTAGAGTGTCAGTCCTCTTGTACATAAGTCGGCATTGTGCCTTTTGTATTAAATTCGGCTGCAAACTCTGTGTTTCATCGTCAATAAGAAGGTCCAAGGGATACAGTAAACCTGAAGTAAAGCATCGGAATCTAAAACTGGACTCACAGGAGAGGTTCAAATCATATAAAGTGAGAGTGTCAGTCCTCTTGTACTTAAGTCGGTATTGCGCCATATGTATTAATTTCGGATGCAATTTCTGTGTTTCATCGTCAATAAGAAGGTCCAAGGAATACAGTAAACCTGAAGGGAAGCCTCGGAATCTAAAACTGGACTCACAGGAGAGGTTCAAATCATAGAAAGTGAGAGTGTCAGTCCTCTAGAACTTAAGTCACCATTGTGACTTTTGTATTAATTTCGGATGCAATTTCTGTGTTTCATCGTCAACAAGAAGGTCCAAGGAATACAGTAAACCTGAAGGGAAGCCTCGGAATCTAAATCTGGACTCACAGGAGAGGTTCAAATCATATAAAGTGAGAGTGTCAGTCCTCTTGTACTTAAGTCACCATTGTGACTTTTGTATTAATTTCGGATGCAATTTCTGTGTTTCATCGTCAATAAGAAGGTCCAAGGGATACAGTGAACCTGAAGTGAAGCATCGGAATGTAAAACTGGACTCACAGGAGAGGTTCAAATCATAGAAAGTGAGAGTGTCAGTCCTCTTGTACTTAAGTCGGCATTGTGCCTTTTGAAATTAATTCCGATGCAATTTCTGTGTTTCATCGTCAATACGAAGCTGCAAGGTATACAGTAAACCTGAAGTGAAGCATCGGAATCTAAAACTGGAATTACAGGAGAGGTTCAAATCATAGAAATTGAGAGTGTTAGTCCTCTTCTACTTAGGTCGGCACTGTGCCTTTTGAATTTAGTTCCCATGCAATTTCTGTGTTTCATCGTCAATAAGAACGTCCAAGGGATACAGTAAACCTGAAGTGAAGCATCGGAATCTAGAACTGGACTCACAGGAGATGTTCAAATCATAGAAAGTGACCGTGTCAGTCCTCTTGTACTTAAGTCGCCGTTGTGCCTTTTGTATTTAATTCGGATGCAATTTCTGTGTGTCATCGTCAATATGAAGGTCCAAGGGATACAGTAAACCAGAAGTAAAGCATCGGAATCTAAAACTGGACTCACAGGAGAGGTTCAAATCATAGAAAGTTAGAGTGTCAGTCCTCTTGTACTTAAGTCGACATTGCGCCATTTGTATTAAATTCGGATGCAATTTCTGTGTTTCATCGTCAATAAGAAGGTCCAAGGGATACAGTAAACCTGAGGTGAAGCATCGGAATCTAAAACTGGACTCAGAGGAGAGGTTCAAATCATATAAAGTGAGAGTGTCAGTCCTCTTGTACTTGATTCACCATTGTGACTTTTGTATTAATTTCGGATGCAATTTCTGTGTTTCATCGTCAATAAGAAGGTCCAAGGAATACAGTAAACCTGAAGGGAAGCCTCGGAATCTAAAACTGGACTCACAGGAGAGGTTCAAATTATATAAAGTGAGAGTGTCAGTCCTCTTGTACTTGAGTCACCATTGTGACTTTTGTATTAATTTCGGATGCAATTTCTGTGTTTCATCGTCAATAAGAAGGTCCAAGGAATACAGTAAACCTGAAGTAAAGCATCGGAATCTAAAACTGGACTCACAGGAGAGGTTCAAATCATAGAAAGTTAGAGTGTCAGTCCTCTTGTACATAAGTCGGCATTGTGCCTTTTGTATTAAATTCGGCTGCAAACTCTGTGTTTCATCGTCAATAAGAAGGTCCAAGGGATACAGTAAACCTGAAGTAAAGCATCGGAATCTAAAACTGGACTCACAGGAGAGGTTCAAATCATAGAAAGTGAGAGTGTCAGTCCTCTAGTACTTAAGTCACCATTGTGACTTTTGTATTAATTTCGGATGCAATTTCTGTGTTTCATCGTCAACAAGAAAGTCCAAGGAATACAGTAAACCTGAAGGGAAGCCTCGGAATCTCAAACTGGACTCACAGGAGAGGTTCAAATCATATAAAGTGAGAGTGTCAGTCCTCTTGTACTTAAGTCACCATTGTGACTTTTGTATTAATTTCGGATGCAATTTCTGTGTTTCATCGTCAATAAGAAGGTCCAAGGGATACAGTGAACCTGAAGTGAAGCATCGGAATGTAAAACTGGACTCACAGGAGAGGTTCAAATCATAGAAAGTGAGAGTGTCAGTCCTCTTGTACTTAAGTCGGCAATGTGCCTTTTGAATTTAATTCCGATTCTATTTCTGTGTTTCATCGTCAATACGAAGCTGCAAGGTATACAGTAATCCTGAAGTGAAGCATCGGAATCTAAAACTGGAATTACAGGAGAGGTTCAAATCATAGAAATTGAGAGTGTTAGTCCTCTTCTACTTAGGTCGGCACTGTGCCTTTTGAATTTAGTTCCCATGCAATTTCTGTGTTTCATCGTCAATAAGAACGTCCAAGGGATACAGTAAACCTGAAGTGAAGCATCGGACTCTAAAACTGGACTCACAGGAGAGTTTCACATCTTAGAAAGTGAGAGTGTCAGTCCTCTTTTACTTAAGTCGGCATTGTGCGTTTTAAATTTAATTCCGATGCAATATCTGTGTTTCATCGTCAATAAGAAGGTCCAAGGGATACAGTAAACCTGAAGTTAAGCGTCGGAATCTAAAACTGGACTCACAGGAGAAGTTCAAATCTTAGAAAGTGAGAGTGACAGTCCTCTTGTACTTAAGTTACCATTGTGACTTTTGTATTAATTTCGGATGCAATTTCTGTGTTTCTTCGTCAATAAGAAGGTCCAAGGGATACAGTAAACCTGAAGTGAAGCGTCGGAATCTAAAACTGGACTCTCAGGAGAGGTTACAATCATAGAAAGTGAGAGTGTCAGTCCTCTTGTACTTAAGTCGCCATTGTGCCTTTTGTATTAAATTCGGATGCAATTTCTGTGCGTCATCGTCAATAAGAAGGTCCAAGGGATACAGTAAACCTGAAGTAAAGAATCGGAAAGCAAAACTGGACTCACAGGAGGTTCAAATCATAGAAAGTTAGAGTGTCAGTCCTCTTGCACTTAAGTCGGCGTTGTGCCTTTTGTATTATATTCGGATGCAAACTCTGTGTTTCATCGTCAATAAGAAGGTCAAAGGGATACAGTAAACCTGAAGTGAAGCATCGGAATCTAAAACTGGACTCACAGGAGTGGTTCAAATCATAGAAAGTTAGAGTGTCAGTCCTCTTTTACTTAACTCGTCATTGTGCGTTTTAAATTTAATTCCGATGCAATATCTGTGTTTCATCGTCAATAAGTAGGCCAAGGGATACAGTGAACCTGAAGTGAAGCATCGGAATCTGAAACTGGACTCACAGGAGATGTTCAAATCATAGAAAGTGAGAGTGTCAGTCCTCTTGTACTTAAGTCGACATTGTGACTTTTGTATTAATTTCGGATGAAATTTCTGTGTTTCATCGTCAATAAGAAGGTCCAAGGGATACAGTAAACCTGAAGTGAAGCATCGGAATCGAAATCTGGTCTCACAGGAGAGGTTCAAATCATAGAAAGTTAGAGTGTCAGTCCTCTAGCACTTAAGTCGGCATTGTGCCTTTTGTATTAAATTCAGGTGCAAACTCTGTGTTTCATCGTCAATAAGAAGGTCCAAGGGATACAGTAAACCTGAAGTGAAACATCGGAATCTAAAACTGGACTCACAGGAGAGGTTCAAATCATAGGAAGTAGAGTGTCAGTCCTCTTGTAGTTAAGTCGGCATTGTGCCATTTGAATTTAATTCCGATGCAATTTCTGTGTTTCATCGTCAATAAGAAGGTCCAAGGGATACAGTAAATCTGAAGTGAAGCATCGGAATCTGAAACTGGACTCACAGGAGATGTTCAAATCATAGAAAGTGAGAGTGTCAGTCCTCTTGTACTTAAGTCGGAATTGTGCCTTTTGAATTTAATTCCGATGCAATTTCTGAGTTTCATCGTCAATAAGAAGGTGCAAGGTATACAGTAAACCTGAAGTGTAGCATCGGAATCTAAATCTGACCTCACAGGAGAAGTTCGAATCATGGAAAGTGAGAGTGTCAGTGCTCTTGTACTTAAGTCGGCATTGTGCCATTTGTATTAAATTCGGATGCAATTTCTGTGTTTCATCGTCAATAAGAAGGTCCAAGGGATACAGTAAACCTGAAGTGAGGCATCGGAATCTAAAACTGGACTCACTGGAGAGGTTCAAATCATAGAAAGTTAGAGTGGCAGTCCTCTTGTACTTAAGTCGGCATTCTACATTTTGTATTAAATATGGATGCAAACTCTGTGTTTCATCGTCAATTAGAAGGTCCAAGGGATACAGTAAACCTGAAGTGAAGCATCAGAATCTAAAACTGGACTCACAGCAGAGGTTCAAATCATAGAAAGTGAGAGTGTCAGTCCTCTTGTACTTAAGTCGGAATTGTGCCTTTTGAATTTAATTCCGATGCAATTTCTGAGTTTCATCGTCAATAAGAAGGTGCAAGGTATACAGTAAACCTGAAGTGTAGCATCGGAATCTAAATCTGACCTCACAGGAGAAGTTCGAATCATGGAAAGTGAGAGTGTCAGTGCTCTTGTACTTAAGTCGGCATTGTGCCATTTGTATTAAATTCGGATGCAATTTCTGTGTTTCATCGTCAATAAGAAGGTCCAAGGGATACAGTAAACCTGAAGTGAAGCATCGGAATCAAAAACTGGACTCACAGGAGAGGTTCAAATCACAGAAAGTGAGAGTGTCAGTCCTCTTGTACTTAAGTCGCCATTGTGCCTTTTGTATTAAATTCGGATGCAATTTCTGTGTTTCATCGTCAATAAGAAGGTCCAAGGGATACAGTAAGCCTGAAGTGAAGCATCGGAATCCAAAACTGGACTCACAGGAGAGGTTCAAATCATAGAAAGTTAGAGTGTCAGTCCTCTTGTACTTCAGTCGGCATTGTGCCTTTTGTATTAAATTCGGATGCAATCTCTGTGTTTCGTCGTCAATAAGAAGGTCCAAGGGATACAGTAAACCTGAAGTGAAGCATCGGAATCTAAAACTGGACTCACAGGAGAGGTTTAAATCATAGAAAGTTAGAGTGTCAGTTCTCTTGTTCTTAAGTCGGCATTGTGCCATTTGTATTAAATTCGGATGCAATTTCTGTGTTTCATCGTCAATAAGAAGGTCCAAGGGATACAGTAAACCTGAAGTGAAGCATCGGAATCTAAAACTGGACTCACAGGAGAGGTTCAAATCATAGAAAGTGACAGTGTCAGTCCTCTTGTACTTAAGTCGCCGTTGTGCCTTTTGTATTAAATTCGGATGCAATTTCTGTGTGTCATCGTCAATAAGAAGGTCCAAGGGATACAGTAAACCTGAAGTAAAGCATCGGAATCTAAAACTGGACTCACAGGAGAGGTTCAAATCATAGAATATTAGAGTGTCATTCCGCTTGTACTTAAGTCGGCATTGTGCCTTGTGAATTTAATTCCGATGCTATTTCTGTGTTTCATTGTCAATAAGAAGGTCCAAGGGATACAGTAAACCTGAAGTGAAGCATCGGACTCTAAAACTGGACTCTCAGGAGAGTTTCAAATCTTAGAAAGTGAGAGTGTCAGTCCTCTTTTACTTATGTCGGCATTGTGCGTTTTAAATTTAATTCCGATGCAATATCTGTGTTTCATCGTCAATAAGAAGGTCCAAGGGATACAGTAAACCTGAAGTGAAGCGTCGGAATCTAAAACTGGTCTCACAGGAGAGGTTCAAATCATAGAAAGTGAGAGTGACAGTCCTCTTGTACTTAAGTTACCATTGTGACTTTTGTATTAATTTCGGGTGCAATTTCAGTGTTTCATCGTCAATAAGAAGGTCCAAGGGATACAGTAAACCTGAAGTGAAGCATCGGAATCTAAAACTGGACACACAGGAGAGGTTACAATCATAGAAAGTGAGAGTGTCAGTCCTCTTGTACTTAAGTCGCCATTGTGCCTTTTGTATTAAATTCGGATGCAATTTCTGTGTGTCATCGTCAATAAGAAGGTCCAAGGGATACAGTAAACCTTAAGTAAAGTATCGGAATTTAAAACTGGACTCACAGGAGGGGTTCAAATCATAGAAAGTTAGAGTGTCAGTCCTCTTGTACTTAAGTCGGCATTGTGCCTTTTGTATTAAATTCGGATGCAATTTCTGTGTTTCATCGTCAATAAGAAGGTCCAAGGGATACAGTAAACCTGAAGTGAAGCATCGGAATCTAAAACTGGACTCACAGGACAGGTTCAAATCATAGAAAGTTAGAGTGTCAGTCCTCTTTTACTTAACTCGTCATTGTGCGTTTTAAATTTAATTCCGATGCAATATCTGTGTTTCATCGTCAATAAGTAGGTCCAAGGGATACAGTGAACCTGAAGTGAAGCATCGGAATCTAAAACTGACTTCACAGGAGAGGTTCAAATCATAGAAAGTTAGAGTGTCAGTCCTCTTGTACTTAAGTCGACATTGTGACTTTTGTATTAATTTCGGATGCAATTTCTGTGTTTCATCGTCAATAAGAAGGTCCAAGGGGTACAGTAAACCTGAAGTGAAGCATCGGAATCTAAAACTGGACTCACAGGAGAGGTTCAAATCATAGAAAGTTAGAGTGTCAGTCCTCTAGTACTTAAGTCGGCATTGTGCCTTTTGTATTAAATTCGGATGCAAACTCTGTGTTTCATCGTCAATAAGAAGGTCCAAGTGATACATTAAACCTGAAGTGAAGCATCGGAATCTAAAACTGGACTCACAGTAGAGGTTCAAATCATAGAAAGTTAGAGTGTCAGTCCTCTTTTACTTAACTCGTCATTGTGAGTTTTAAATTTAATTCCGATGCAATATCTGTGTTTCATCGTCAATAAGTAGGTCCAAGGGATACAGTGAACCTGAAGTGAAGCATCGGAATCTAAAACTGACTTCACAGGAGAGGTTCAAATCATAGAAAGTAAGAGTGTCAGTCCTCTTGTACTTAAGTCGACATTGTGACTTTTGTATTAATTTCGGATGCAATTTCTGTGTTTCATCGTCAATTAGAAGGTCCAAGGGATACAGTAAACATGAAGTGAAGCATCGGAATCTAAAACTGGACTCACTGGAGAGGTTCAAAACATAGAAAGTTAGAGTGTCAGTCCTCTTGTACTTAAGTCGGCATTGTACCTTTTGTATTAAATACGGATGCAAACTCTGTGTTTCATCGTCAATTAGAAGGTCCAAGGGATACAGTTAACCTGAAGTGAAGCATCAGAATCTAAAACTGGACTCACAGCAGAGGTTCAAATCATAGAAAGTGAGAGTGTCAGTCCTCTTGTACTTAAGTCGGCATTGTACCTTTTGTATTAAATACGGATGCAAACTCTGTGTTTCATCGTCAATTAGAAGGTCCAAGGGATACAGT
Source organism: Schistocerca serialis cubense (assembly GCF_023864345.2). Taxonomy (NCBI): domain Eukaryota; kingdom Metazoa; phylum Arthropoda; class Insecta; order Orthoptera; family Acrididae; genus Schistocerca; species Schistocerca serialis. The sequence goes on from NC_064648.1 coordinate 19,617,958, forward strand.
AAACCTGAAGTGAAACATCGGAATCTAAAACTGGACTCACAGGAGAGGTTCAAAACATAGAAAGTTAGAATATCAGTCCTCTTGTACTTAAGTCGGCATTGTGCCTTGTGTATTAAATTCGGATACAATTTCTGTGTTTCATCGTCAATAAGAAGGTGCAAGGTATACAGTAAACCTGAAGTGAAGCATCGGAATCTAAAACTAGACTCACAGGAGAGGTTCAAATCATAGAAAGTGAGAGAGTCAGTCCTCTTGTACTTAAGTCGCCATTGTGCCTTTTGTATTAAATTCGGATGCAATTTCTGTGTTTCATCGTCAATAAGAAGGTCCAAGGGATACAGTAAACCTGAAGTGAGGCATCGGATTCTAAAACTGGACTCACTGGAGTGGTTCAAATCATAGAAAGTTAGAGTGTCAGTCCTCTTGTACTTAAGTCGGCATTGTACCTTTTGTATTAAATACGGATGCAAACTCTGTGTTTCATCGTCAATTAGAAGGTCCAAGGGATACAGTAAACCTGAAGTGAAGCATCAGAATCTAAAACTGGACTCACAGCAGAGGTTCAAATCATAGAAAGTGAGAGTGTCAGTCCTCTTGTACTTAAGTCGGCATTGTGCCTTTTGAATTTAATTCCGATGCAATTTCTGTGTTTCATCGTCAATAAGAAGGTGCAAGGTATACTGTAAACCTGAAGTGTAGCATCGGAATCTAAATCTGACCTCACAGGAGAAGTTAGAATCATGGAAAGTGAGAGTGTCAGTGCTCTTGTACTTAAGTCGGCATTGTGCCATTTGTATTAAATTCGGATGCAATTCCTGTGTTTCATCGTCAATAAGAAGGTCCAAGGGATACAGTAAACCTGAAGTGAAGCATCGGAATCTAAAACTGGACTCACAGGAGAGGTTCGAATCATAGAAAGTTAGAATGTCAGTCCTCTTGTACTTAAGTCGGCATTGTGCTTTGTGTATTAAATTCGGATGCAATTTCTGTGTTTCATCGTCAATAAGAAGGTGCAAGGTATACAGTAAACCTGAAGTGAAGCATCGGAATCTAAAACTGGACTCACAGGAGAGGTTCAAATCATAGAAAGTGAGAATGTCAGCCCTCATGTACTTAAGTCGACATTGTGCCATTTGTATTAAATTCGGATGCAATTTCGGTGTTTCATCGTGAATAGGAAGGTCCAAGGGATACAGTAAACCTGAAGTGAAGCATCTGAATCTAAACCTGGACTCACAGGAGAGGTTCAAATCATAGAAAGTGAGAGTGTCAGTCCTCTTGTACTTAAGTCGCTATTGTGCCATTTGTATTAAATTCGGATGCAATTTCTGTGTTTCATCGTCAATAAGAATGTCCAAGGGATACAGTAAACCTGAAGTGAAGCATCGGAATCCAAAACTGGACTCACAGGAGAGGTTCAAATCATAGAAAGTGAGAGTTTTAGTCGTCTTCTACTTAGGTCGGCACTGTGCCTTTTGAATTTAATTCCGATGCAATTTCTGTGTTTCATCGTCAATAAGAGCGTCCAAGGGATACAGTAAACCTGAAGTGAAGCATCGGAATCTGAAACTGGACTCACAGGAGATGTTCAAATCATAGAAAGTGAGAGTGTCCGTGCTCTTGTACTTAAGTCGACATTGTGCCTTTTGTATTAATTTCGGATGCAATTTCTGTGTTTCATCGTCAATAAGAAGGTCCAAGGGATACAGTAAACCTGAAGTGAAGCATCGGAATCTAAAACTGGACTCACAGGAGAGGTTCAAATCATAGAAAGTGAGAGTGTTAGTCCTCTTGTACTTAAGTCGCCGTTGTGCCTTTTGTATTAAATTCGGATGCAATTTCTGTGTGTCATCGTCAATAAGAAGGTCCTAGGGATACAGTAAACCTGAAGTAAAGCATCGGAATCTAAAACTGGACTCACAGGAGAGGTTCAAATCATAGAAAGTTAGAGTGTCATTCCGCTTGTACTTAAGTTACCATTGTGACTTTTGTATTAATTTCGTGTGCAATTTCTGTGTTTCATCGTCAATAAGAAGGTCCAAGGGATACAGTAAACCTGAAGTGAAGCATCGGAATCTAAAACTGGACTCACAGGAGAGGTTCAAATCATAGAAAGTTAGAGTGTCAGTCCTCTTTTACTTAACTCGTCATTGTGAGTTTTAAATTTAATTCCGATGCAATGTCTGTGTTTCATCGTCAATAAGTAGGTCCAAGGGATACAGTGAACCTGAAGTGAAGCATCGGAATCTAAAACTGACTTCACAGGAGAGGTTCAAATCATCGAAAGTGAGAGTGTCAGTCCTATTGTACTTAAGTTGGCATTGTGCCATTTGTATTAAATTCGGATGCAATTTCTGTGTTTCATCGTCAATAAGAAGGTCCAAGGGGTACAGTAAACCTGAAGTGAAACATCGGAATCTAAAACTGGACTCACAGGATAGGTTCAAATCATAGAAAGTGAGAGTGTTAGTCGTCTTCTACTTAGGTCGGCACTGTGCCTTTTGAATTTAATTCCGATGCAATTTCTGTGTTTCATCGTCAATAAGAACGTCCAAGGGATACAGTAAACCTGAAGTGAAGCATCGGAATCTGAAACTGGACTCACAGGAGATGTTCAAATCATAGAAAGTGAGAGTGTCAGTCCTCTTGTACTTAAGTCGACATTGTGACTTTTGTATTAATTTCGGATGCATTTTCTGTGTTTCATCGTCAATAAGAAGGTCCAAGGGATACAGTTAACCTGAAGTGAAGCATCGGAATCTAAAACTGGACTCACAGGAGAGGTTCAAATCATAGAAAGTTAGAGTGTCAGTCCTCTAGTACTTAAGTCGGCATTGTGCCTTTTGTATTAAATTCAGGTGCAAACTCTGTGTTTCATCGTCAATAAGAAGGTCCAAGGGATACAGTAAACCTGAAGTGAAACATCGGAATCTAAAACTGGACTCACAGGAGAGGTTCAAATCATAGAAAGTTAGAATATCAGTCCTCTTGTACTTAGGTCGGCATTGTGCCTTGTGTATTAAATTCGGAGACAATTTCTGTGTTTCATCGTCAATAAGAAGGTGCAAGGTATACAGTAAACCTGAAGTGAAGCATCGGAATCTAAAACTAGACTCACAGGAGAGGTTCAAATCATAGAAAGTGAGAGTGTCAGTCCTCTTGTACTTAAGTCGCCATTGTGTCTTTTGTATTAAATTCGGATGCAATTTCTGTGTTTCATCGTCAATAAGAAGGTCCAAGGGAAACAGTAAACCTGAAGTGTAGCATCGGAATCTAAAACTGGACTCACAGGAGAGGTTCAAATCATAGAAAGTTAGAGTGTCAGTCCTCTTGTACTTAAGTCGGCATTATGCCTTTCGAATTTAATCCCCATGCTCTTTCTGTGTTTAATTGTCAATAAGAAGGTCCAAGGGATACAGTAAACCGGAAGTGAAGCATCGGAATCTAAAACTGGACTCACAGGAGAGGTTCAAATCATAGAAAGTGAGAGTGTCAGTCCTCTTATACTTAATTCGACTTTGTGCCATTTGTATTAAATTTGGATGCAATTTCTGTGTTTCATCGTCAATAAGGCGGTCCAAGGGATACAGTATACCAGAAGTGAAGCATCGGAATCTAAAACTGGACTCACAGGAGAGGTTCAAATCATAGAAAGTGAGAGTGTCAGTCTTCTTGTACTTAAGTCGCCATTGTGCCTTTTGTATTAAATTCTGATGCAATTTCTGTGTTTCATCGTCAATATGAAGGTCCAAGGGATACAGTAAACCTGAAGTGAAGCATCGGAATCCAAAACTGGACTCACAGGAGAGAATCAAATCATAGAAAGTTAGAGCGTCAGTCCTGTTGTACTTAAGTCGGCATTGTGCCTTTTGTATTAAATTCGGATGCAATCTCTGTGTTTCGTCGTCAATAAGTAGGTCCAAGGGATACAGTAAACCTTAAGTGAAGCATCGGAATCTAAAACTGGACTCACAGGAGAGGTTCAAATCATAGGAAGTTAGAGTGTCAGTCCTCTTGTACTTAAGTCGGCATTTTGCCATTTGAATTTAATTCCGATGCAATTTCTGTGTTTCATCGTCAATAAGAAGGTCCAAGGGATACAGTAAACCTGAAGTGAGGCATCGGAATCTAAAACTGGACTCACTGGAGAGGTTCAAATCATAGAAAGTTAGAGTGTCAGTCCTCTTGTACTTAAGTCGGCATTGTACCTTTTGTATTAAATACGGATGCAAACTCTGTGTTTCATCGTCAATTAGAAGGTCCAAGGGATACAGTAAACCTGAAGTGAAGCATCAGAATCTAAAGCTGGACTCACAGCAGAGGTTCAAATCATAGAAAGTAAGAGTGTCAGTCCTCTTGTACTTAAGTCGGAATTGTGCCTTTTGAATTTAATTCCGATGCAATTTCTGTGTTTCATCGTCAAAAAGAAGGTGCAAGGTATACAGTAAACCTGAAGTGTAGCATCGGAATCTAAATCTGACCTCACAGGAGAAGTTCGAATCATGGAAAGTGAGAGTGTAAGTGCTCTTGTACTTAAGTCGGCATTGTGCCATTTGTATTAAATTCGGATGCAATTTCTGTGTTTCATCGTCAATAAGAAGGTCCAAGGGATACAGTAAACCTGAAGTGAAGCATCGGAATCTAAAACTGGACTCACAGGAGAGGTTCAAATCATAGAAAGTTAGAATGTCAGTCCTCTTGTACTTAAGTCGGCATTGTGCCTTGTGTATTAAATTCGGATGCAATTTCTGTGTTTCATCGTCAATAAGAAGGTGCAAGGTATACAGTAAACCTGAAGTGAAGCATCGGAATCTAAAACATGACTCACAGGAGAGGTTCAAATCATAGAAAGTGAGAATGTCAGCCCTCTTGTACTTAAGTCGACATTGTGCCATTTGTATTAAATTCGGATGCAATTTCGGAGTTTCATCGTGAATAAGAAGGTCCAAGGGATACAGTAAACCTGAAGTGAAGCATCGGAATCTAAAACTGGACTCACAGGAGAGGTTCAAATCATAGAAAGTGAGAGTGTCATTCCTCTTGTACTTTAGTCGCCATTGTGCCTTTTGTATTAAATTCGGATGCAATTTCTGTGTTTCATCGTCAATAAGAAGGTCCAAGGGATACAGTAAACCTGAAGTGAAGCATCGGAATCTAAAACTGGACTCACAGGAGAGGTTCAAATCATAGAAAGTGAGAATGTCAGCCCTCTTGTACTTAAGTCGGCATTGTACCTTTTGTATTAAATACGGATGCAAACTCTGTGTTTCATCGTCAATTAGAAGGTCCAAGGGATACAGTAAACCTGAAGTGAAGCATCAGAATCTAAAACTGGACTCACAGCAGAGGTTCAAATCATAGAAAGTGAGAGTGTCTGTCCTCTTGTACTTAAGTCGGCATTGTGCCTTTTGAATTTAATTCCGATGCAATTTCTGTGTTTCATCGTCAATAAGAAGGTGCAAGGTATACAGTAAACCTGAAGTGTAGCATCGGAATCTAAATCTGACCTCACAGGAGAAGTTCGAATCATGGAAAGTGAGAGTGTCAGTGCTCTTGTACTTAAGTCGGCATTGTGCCATTTGTATTAAATTCGGATGCAATTCCTGTGTTTCATCGTCAATAAGAAGGTCCAAGGGATACAGTAAACCTGAAGTGAAGCATCGGAATCTAAAACTGGACTCACAGGAGAGGTTCGAATCATAGAAAGTTAGAATGTCAGTCCTCTTGTACTTAAGTCGGCATTGTGCTTTGTGTATTAAATTCGGATGCAATTTCTGTGTTTCATCGTCAATAAGAAGGTGCAAGGTATACAGTAAACCTGAAGTGAAGCATCGGAATCTAAAACTGGACTCACAGGAGAGGTTCAAATCATAGAAAGTGAGAATGTCAGCCCTCATGTACTTAAGTCGACATTGTGCCATTTGTATTAAATTCGGATGCAATTTCGGTGTTTCATCGTGAATAAGACGGTCCAAGGGATACAGTAAACCTGAAGTGAAGCATCTGTATCTAAAACTGGACTCACAGGAGAGGTTCAAATCATAGAAAGTGAGAGTGTCAGTCCTCTTGTACTTAAGTCGCTATTGTGCCATTTGTATTAAATTCGGATGCAATTTCTGTGTTTCATCGTCAATAAGAATGTCCAAGGGATACAGTAAACCTGAAGTGAAGCATCGGAATCCAAAACTGGACTCACAGGAGGGGTTCAAATCATAGAAAGTGAGAGTTTTAGTCGTCTTCTACTTAGGTCGGCACTGTGCCTTTTGAATTTAATTCCGATGCAATTTCTGTGTTTCATCGTCAATAAGAACGTCCAAGGGATACAGTAAACCTGAAGTGAAGCATCGGAATCTGAAACTGGACTCACAGGAGATGTTCAAATCATAGAAAGTGAGAGTGTCCGTCCTCTTGTACTTAAGTCGACATTGTGACTTTTGTATTAATTTCGGATGCAATTTCTGTGTTTCATCGTCAATAAGAAGGTCCAAGGGATACAGTAAACCTGAAGTGAAGCATCGGAATCTAAAACTGGACTCACAGGAGAGGTTCAAATCATAGAAAGTGAGAGTGTTAGTCCTCTTGTACTTAAGTCGCCGTTTTGCCTTTTGTATTAAATTCGGATGCAATTTCTGTGTGTCATCGTCAATAAGAAGGTATAAGGGATACAGTAAACCTGAAGTAAAGCATCGGAATCTAAAACTGGACTCACAGGAGAGGTTCAAATCATAGAAAGTTAGAGTGTCATTCCGCTTGTACTTAAGTTACTATTGTGACTTTTGTATTAATTTCGTGTGCAATTTCTGTGTTTCATCGTCAATAAGAAGGTCCAAGGGATACAGTAAACCTGAAGTGAAGCATCGGAATCTAAAACTGGACTGTCAGGAGAGGTTCAAATCATAGAAAGTTAGAGTGTCAGTCCTCTTTTACTTAACTCGTCATTGTGAGTTTTAAATTTAATTCCGATGCAATGTCTGTGTTTCATCGTCAATAAGTAGGTCCAAGGGATACAGTGAACCTGAAGTGAAGCATCGGAATCTAAAACTGACTTCACAGGAGAGGTTCAAATCATCGAAAGTGAGAGTGTCAGTCCTATTGTACTTAAGTTGGCATTGTGCCATTTGTATTAAATTCGGATGCAATTTCTGTGTTTCATCGTCAATAAGAAGGTCCAAGGGGTACAGTAAACCTGAAGTGAAACATCGGAATCTAAAACTGGACTCACAGGATAGGTTCAAATCATAGAAAGTGAGAGTGTTAGTCGTCTTCTACTTAGGTCGGCACTGTGCCTTTTGAATTTAATTCCGATGCAATTTCTGTGTTTCATCGTCAATAAGAACGTCCAAGGGATACAGTAAACCTGTAGTGAAGCATCGGAATCTGAAACTGGACTCACAGGAGATGTTCAAATCATAGAAAGTGAGAGTGTCAGTCCTCTTGTACTTAAGTCGACATTGTGACTTTTGTATTAATTTCGGATGCATTTTCTGTGTTTCATCGTCAATAAGAAGGTCCAAGGGATACAGTTAACCTGAAGTGAAGCATCGGAATCTAAAACTGGACTCACAGGAGAGGTTCAAATCATAGAAAGTTAGAGTGTCAGTCCTCTAGTACTTAAGTCGGCATTGTGCCTTTTGTATTAAATTCAGGTGCAAACTCTGTGTTTCATCGTCAATAAGAAGGTCCAAGGGATACAGTAAACCTGAAGTGAAACATCGGAATCTAAAACTGGACTCACAGGAGTGGTTCAAATCATAGAAAGTTAGAATATCAGTCCTCTTGTACTTAGGTCGGCATTGTGCCTTGTGTAATAAATTCGGATACAATTTCTGTGTTTCATCGTCAATAAGAAGGTGCAAGGTATACAGTAAACCTGAAGTGAAGCATCGGAATCTAAAACTAGACTCACAGGAGAGGTTCTAATCATAGAAAGTGAGAGTGTCAGTCCTCTTGTACTTAAGTCGCCATTGTGTCTTTTGTATTAAATTCGGATGCAATTTCTGTGTTTCATCGTCAATAAGAAGGTCCAAGGGAAACAGTAAACCTGAAGTGTAGCATCGGAATCTAAAACTGGACTCACAGGAGAGGTTCAAATCATAGAAAGTTAGAGTGTCAGTCCTCTTGTACTTAAGTCGGCATTATGCCTTTCGAATTTAATCCCCATGCTCTTTCTGTGTTTAATTGTCAATAAGAAGGTCCAAGGGATACAGTAAACCGGAAGTGAAGCATCGGAATCTAAAACTGGACTCACAGGAGAGGTTCAAATCATAGAAAGTGAGAGTGTCAGTCCTCTTATACTTAATTCGACTTTGTGCCATTTGTATTAAATTTGGATGCAATTTCTGTGTTTCATCGTCAATAAGGCGGTCCAAGGGATACAGTATACCAGAAGTGAAGCATCGGAATCTAAAACTGGACTCACAGGAGAGGTTCAAATCATAGAAAGTGAGAGTGTCAGTCTTCTTGTACTTAAGTCGCCATTGTGCCTTTTGTATTAAATTCTGATGCAATTTCTGTGTTTCATCGTCAAGATGAAGGTCCAAGGGATACAGTAAACCTGAAGTGAAGCATCGGAATCCAAAACTGGACCCACAGGAGAGAATCAAATCATAGAAAGTTAGAGCGTCAGTCCTGTTGTACTTAAGTCGGCATTGTGCCTTTTGTATTAAATTCGGATGCAATCTCTGTGTTTCGTCGTCAATAAGTAGGTCCAAGGGATACAGTAAACCTTAAGTGAAGCATCGGAATCTAAAACTGGACTCACAGGAGAGGTTCAAATCATAGGAAGTTAGAGTGTCAGTCCTCTTGTACTTAAGTCGGCATTGTGCCATTTGAATTTAATTCCGATGCAATTTCTGTGTTTCATCGTCAATAAGAAGGTCCAAGGGATACAGTGAACCTGAAGTGAGGCATCGGAATCTAAAACTGGACTCACTGGAGAGGTTCAAATCATAGAAAGTTAGAGTGTCAGTCCTCTTGTACTTAAGTCGGCATTGTACCTTTTGTATTAAATACGGATGCAAACTCTGTGTTTCATCGTCAATTAGAAGGTCCAAGGGATACAGTAAACCTGAAGTGAAGCATCAGAATCTAAAACTGGACTCACAGCAGAGGTTCAAATCATAGAAAGTAAGAGTGTCAGTCCTCTTGTACTTAAGTCGGAATTGTGCCTTTTGAATTTAATTCCGATGCAATTTCTGTGTTTCATCGTCAATAAGAAGGTGCAAGGTATACAGTAAACCTGAAGTGTAGCATCGGAATCTAAATCTGACCTCACAGGAGAAGTTCGAATCATGGAAAGTGAGAGTGTAAGTGCTCTTGTACTTAAGTCGGCATTGTGCCATTTGTATTAAATTCGGATGCAATTTCTGTGTTTCTTCGTCAATAAGAAGGTCCAAGGGATACAGTAAACCTGAAGTGAAGCATTAGAATCTAAAACTGGACTCACAGGAGAGGTTCAAATCATATCAAGTTAGAATGTCAGTCCTCTTGTACTTAAGTCGGCATTGTGCCTTGTGTATTAAATTCGGATGCAATTTCTGTGTTTCATCGTCAATAAGAAGGTGCAAGGTATACAGTAAACCTGAAGTGAAGCATCGGAATCTAAAACATGACTCACAGGAGAGGTTCAAATCATAGAAAGTGAGAATGTCAGCCCTCTTGTACTTAAGTCGACATTGTGCCATTTGTATTAAATTCGGATGCATTTTCGGAGTTTCATCGTGAATAAGAAGGTCCAAGGGATACAGTAAACCTGAAGTGAAGCATCGGAATCTAAAACTGGACTCACAGGAGAGGTTCAAATCATAGAAAGTGAGAGTGTCATTCCTCTTGTACTTTAGTCGCCATTGTGCCTTTTGTATTAAATTCGGATGCAATTTCTGTGTTTCATCGTCAATAAGAAGGTCCAAGGGATACAGTAAACCTGAAGTGAAACATCGGAATCTAAAACTGGACTCACAGGATAGGTTCAAATCATAGAAAGTGAGAGTGTTAGTCGTCTTCTACTTAGGTCGGCACTGTGCCTTTTGAATTTAATTCCGATACAATTTCTGTGTTTCATCGTCAATAAGAACGTCCAAGGGATACAGTAAACCTGAAGTGAAGCATCGGAATCTGAAACTGGACTCACAGGAGATGTTCAAATCATAGAAAGTGAGAGTGTCAGTCCTCTTGTACTTAAGTCGACATTGTGACTTTTATATTTATTTCGGATGCAATTTCTGTGTTTCATCGTCAATAAGAAGGTCCAAGGGATACAGTAAACCTGAAGTGAGGCATCGGAATCTAAAACTGGACTCACTGGAGAGGTTCATATCATATAAAGTTAGAGTGTCAGTCCTCTTGTACTTAAGTCGGCATTGTACCTTTTGTATTAAATACAGATGCAAACTCTGTGTTTCATCGTCAATTAGACTGTCCAAGGGATACAGTAAACCTGAAGTGAAGCAACAGAATCTAAAACTGGACTCACAGCAGAGGTTCAAATCATAGAAAGTGAGAGTGTCAGTCCTCTTGTACTTAAGTCGGCATTGTGCCTTTTGAATTTAATTCCGATGCAATTTCTGTGTTTCATCGTCAATAAGAAGGTGCAAGGTATACAGTAAACCTGAAGTGTAGCATCGGAATCTAAATCTGACCTCACAGGAGAAGTTCGAATCATGGAAAGGGAGAGTGTCAGTGCTCTTGTACTTAAGTCGGCATTGTGCCATTTGTATTAAATTCGGATGCAATTCCTGTGTTTCATCGTCAATAAGAAGGTCCAAGGGATACAGTAAACCTGCAGTGAAGCATCGGAATCTAAAACTTGACTCACAGGAGAGGTTCAAATCATAGAAAGTTAGAATGTCAGTCCTCTTGTACTTAAGTCGGCATTGTGCTTTGTGTATTAAATTCGGATGCAATTTCTGTGTTTCATCGTCAATAAGAAGGTCCATGGGATTCAGTAAACCTGAAGTGAAGCATCTGAATCTAAAACTGGACTCACAGGAGAGGTTCAAATCATAGAAAGTGAGAGTGTCAGTCCTCCTGTACTTAAGTCGCCATTGTGCATTTTGTATTAAATTCGGATGCAATTTCTGTGTTTCATCGTCAATAAGAAGGTCCAAGGGATACAGTAAACCTGAAGTGAAGCATCGGAATCTAAAACTGGACTCAAAGGAGAGGTTCAAATCATAGAAAGTGAGAATGTCAGCCCTCATGTACTTAAGTCGACATTGTGCCATTTGTATTAAATTCGGATGCAATTTCGGTGTTTCATCGTGAATAAGAAGGTCCAAGGGATTCAGTAAACCTGAAGTGAAGCATCTGAATCTAAAACTGGACTCACAGGAGAGGTTCAAATCATAGAAAGTGAGAGTGTCAGTTCTCTTGTACTTAAGTCGCCATTGTGCCTTTTGTATTAAATTCGGATGCAATTTCTGTGTTTCATCGTCAATAAGAAGGTCCAAGGGATACAGTAAACCTGAAGTGAAGCATCGGAATCCAAAACTGGACTCACAGGAGAGGTTCAAATCATAGAAAGTGCGAGTGTTAGTCGTCTTCTACTTAGGTCGGCACTGTGCCTTTTGAATTTAATTCCGATGCAATTTCTGTGTTTCATCGTCAGTAAGAACGTCCAAGGGATACAGTAAACCTGAAGTGAAGCATCGGAATCTGAAACTGGACTCACAGGTGAGGTTCAAATCATAGAAAGTGACAGTGTCAGTCCTCTTGTACTTAAGACGCCGTTGTGCCTTTTGTATTAAATTCGGATGCAATTTCTGTGTGTCATCGTCAATAAGAAGGTCCAAGGGATACAGTAAACCTGAAGTAAAGCATCGGAATCTAAAACTGGACTCACAGGAGAGGTTCAAATCATAGAAAGTTAGAGTGTCATTCCGCTTGTACTTAAGTCGGCATTGTGCCTTTTGAATTTAATTCTGATGCTATTTCTGTGTTTCATTGTCAATAAGAAGGTCCAAGGGATACAGTAAACCTGAAGTGAAGCATCGGACTCTAAAACTGGACTCACAGGAGAGTTTCAAACCTAAGAAAGTGAGAGTGTCTGTCCTCTTTTACTTAAGTCGGCATTGTGCGTTTTAAATTTAATTCCGATGCAATATCTGTGTTTCATCGTCAATAAGAAGGTCCAAGGGATACAGTAAACCTGAAGTGAAGCGTCGGAATCTAAAACTGACTTCACAGGAGAGGTTCAAATCATAGAAAGTGAGTGTGTCAGTCCTATTGTACTTAAGTCGGCATTGTGCCATTTGTATTAAATTCGGATGCAATTTCTGTGTTTCATCGTCAATAAGAAGATCCAAGGGATACAGTAAACCTGAAGTGAAGCATCGGAATCTAAATCTGGACTCACAGGATAGGTTCAAATCATAGAAAGTGAGAGTGTTAGTCGTCTTCTACTTAGGTCGGCACTGTGCCTTTTGAATTTAATTCCGATGCAATTTCTGTGTTTCATGGTCAATAAGAACGTCCAAGGGATACAGTAAACCTGAAGTGAAGCATCGGAATCTGAAACAGGACTCACAGGAGATGTTCAAATCATTGAAAGTGAGAGTGTCAGTCCTCTTGTACTTAAGTCGACATTGTGACTTTTGTATTAATTTCGGATGCAATTTCTGTGTTTCATCGTCAATAAGAAGGTCCAAGGGATACAGTAAACCTGAAGTGAAGCATCGGAATCTAAAACTGACTTCACAGGAGAGGTTCAAATCATAGAAAGTTAGAGTGTCAGTCCTATTGTACTTAAGTCGGCATTGTGCCTTTTGTATTAAATTCAGGTGCAAACTCTGTGTTTCATCGTCAATAAGAAGGTCCAAGGGATACAGTAAACCTGAAGTGAAACATCGGAATCTAAAACTGGACTCACAGGAGAGGTTCAAATCATAGAAAGTTAGAATATAATTCCTCTTGTACTTAAGTCGGCATTGTGCCTTGTGTATTAAATTCGGATACAATTTCTGTGTTTCATCGTCAATAAGAAGGTGCAAGGTATACAGTAAACCTGAAGTGAAGCATCGGAATCTAAAACTAGACTCACAGGAGAGGTTCAAATCATAGAAAGTGAGAGTGTCAATCCTCTTGTACTTAAGTCGCCATTGTGCCTTTTGTATTAAATTCGGATGCAATTTCTGTGTTTCATCGTCAATAAGATGGTCCAAGGGATACAGTAAACCTGAAGTGTAGCATCGGAATCTAAAACTGGACTCACAGGAGAGGTTCAAATCATAGAAAGTTAGAGTGTCAGTCTTCTTGTACTTAAGTCGGCATTATGCATTTCGAATTTAATTCCCATGCTCTTTCTGTGTTTAAATGTCAATAAGAAGGTCCAAGGGATACAGTAAACCGGAAGTGAAGCATCGGAATCTAAAACTGGACTCGCAGGAGAGTTTCTAATCATAGAAAGTGAGAGTGTCAGTCCTCTTATACTTAAGTCGACTTTGTGCCATTTGTATTAAATTTGGATGCAATTTCTGTGTTTCATCGTCAATAAGGAGGTCCAAGGGATACAGTATACCAGAGGTGAAGCATCGGAATCTAAAACTGGACTCACAGGAGAGGTTCAAATCATAGAAAGTGAGAGTGTCAGTCTTCTTGTACTTAAGTCGCCATTGTGCCTTTTGTATTAATTTCTGATGCAATTTCTGTGTTTCATCGTCAATATGAAGGTCCAAGGGATACAGTAAACCTCAAGTGAAGCATCGGAATCCAAAACTGGACTCACAGGAGAGGTTCAAATCATAGAAAGTTAGAGCGTCAGTCCTGTTGTGCTTAAGTCGGCATTGTGCCTTTTGTATTAAATTCGGTTGCAATCTCTGTGTTTCGTCGTCAATAAGTAGGCCCAAGGGATACAGTAAACCTGAAGTGAAGCATCGGAATCTAAAACTGGGCTCACCTGAGAGGTTCAAATCATAGGAAGTTAGAGTGTCAGTCCTCTTGTACTTAAGTCGGCATTGTGCCATTTGAATTTAATTCCGATGCAATTTCTGTGTTTCATCGTCAATAAGAAGGTCCAAGGGATACAGTAAATCTGAAGTGAAGCATCGGAATCTGAAACTGGACTCACAGGAGATGTTCAAATCATAGAAAGTGAGAGTGTCAGTCCTCTTGTACTTAAGTCGCCATTGTGATTTTTGTATTAAATTCGGATGCAATTTCTGTGTTTCATCGTCAATAAGAAGGTCCAAGGGATACAGTAAACCTGAAGTGAGGCATCGGAATCTAAAACTGGACTCACTGGAGAGGTTCAAATCATAGAAAGTTAGAGTGTCAGTCCTCTTGTACTTAAGTCGGCATTGTACCTTTTATATTAAATACGGATGCAAACTCTGTGTTTCATCGTCAATTAGAAGGTCCAAGGGATACAGTAAACCTGAAGTGAAGCAACTGAATCTAAAACTGGACTCACAGCAGAGGTTCAAATCATAGAAAGTGAGAGTGTCAGTCCTCTTGTACTTAAGTCGGCATTGTGCCTTTTGAATTTAATTCCGATGCAATTTCTGTGTTTCATCGTCAATAAGAAGGTGCAAGGTATACAGTAAACCTGAAGTGTAGCATCGGAATCCAAATCTGACCTCACAGGAGAAGTTCGAATCATGGAAAGGGAGAGTGTCAGTGCTCTTGTACTTAAGTCGGCATTGTGCCATTTGTATTAAATTCGGATGCAATTCCTGTGTTTCATCGTCAATAAGAAGGTCCAAGGGATACAGTAAACCTGAAGTGAAGCATCGGAATCTAAAACTGGACTCACAGGAGAGGTTCAAATCATAGAAAGTTAGAATGTCAGTCCTCTTGTACTTAAGTCGGCATTGTGCTTTGTGTATTAAATTCGGATGCAATTTCTGTGTTTCATCGTCAATAAGAAGGTCCATGGGATTCAGTAAACCTGAAGTGAAGCATCTGAATCTAAAACTGGACTCACAGGAGAGGTTCAAATCATAGAAAGTGAGAGTGTCAGTCCTCTTGTACTTAAGTCGCCATTGTGCATTTTGTATTAAATTCGGATGCAATTTCGGTGTTTCATCGTGAATAAGAAGGTCCAAGGGATTCAGTAAACCTGAAGTGAAGCATCTGAATCTAAAACTGGACTCACAGGAGAGGTTCAAATCATAGAAAGTGAGAGTGTCAGTTCTCTTGTACTTAAGTCGCCATTGTGCCTTTTGTATTAAATTCGGATGCAATTTCTGTGTTTCATCGTCAATAAGAAGGTCCAAGGGATACAGTAAACCTGAAGTGAAGCATCGGAATCCAAAACTGGACTCACAGGAGAGGTTCAAATCATAGAAAGTGCGAGTGTTAGTCGTCTTCTACTTAGGTCGGCACTGTGCCTTTTGAATTTAATTCCGATGCAATTTCTGTGTTTCATCGTCAATAAGAACGTCCAAGGGATACAGTAAACCTGAAGTGAAGCATCGGAATCTGAAACTGGACTCACAGGTGAGGTTCAAATCATACAAAGTGACAGTGTCAGTCCTCTTGTACTTAAGTCGCCGTTGTGCCTTTTGTATTAAATTCGGATGCAATTTCTGTGTGTCATCGTCAATAAGAAGGTCCAAGGAATACAGTAAACCTGAAGTAAAGCATCGGAATCTAAAACTGGACTCACAGGAGAGGTTCAAATCATAGAAAGTTAGAGTGTCATTCCGCTTGTACTTAAGTCGGCATTGTGCCTTTTGAATTTAATTCCGATGCTATCTCTGTGTTTCATTGTCAATAAGAAGGTCCAAGGGATACAGTAAACCTGAAGTGAAGCATCGGACTCTAAAACTGGACTCACAGGAGAGTTTCAAACCTAAGAAAGTAAGAGTGTCTGTCCTCTTCTACTTAAGTCGGCATTGTGCGTTTTAAATTTAATTCCGATGCAATATCTGTGTTTCATCGTCAATAAGAAGGTCCAAGGGATACAGTAAACCTGAAGAGAAGCGTCGGAATCTAAAACTGGACTCACAGGAGAGGTTCAAATCACAGAAAGTGAAAGTGACAGTCCCCTTGTACTTCAGTTACCATTGTGACTTTTGTATTAATTTCGGGTGCAATTTCTGTGTTTCATCGTCAATAAGAAGGTCCAAGGGATACAGTAAACCTGAAGTGAAGCATCAGAATCTAAAACTGGACTCACAGGAGAGGTTACAATCATAGAAAGTGAGAGTGTCAGTCCTCTTGTACTTAAGTCGCCATTGTGCCTTTTGTATTAAATTCGGATGCAATTTCTGTGTGTCATCGTCAATAAGAAGGTCCAAGGGATACAGTAAACCTGAAGTAAAGTATCGGAATCCAAAACTGGACTCACAGGAGAGGTTCAAATCATAGAAAGTTAGAGTGTCAGTCCTCTTGTACTTAAGTCGGCATTGTGCCTTTTGTATTAAATTCGGATGCAATTTCTGTGATTCATCGTCAATAAGAAGGTCCAAGGGATACAGTAAACCTAAAGTGAAGCATCGGAATCTAAAACTGGACTCACAGGAGAGGTTCAAATCATAGAAAGTTAGAGTGTCAGTCCTCTTTTACTTAACTCGTCATTGTGCGTTTTAAATTTAATTCCGATGCAATATCTGTGTTTCATCGTCAATAAGTAGGTCCAAGGGATACAGTGAACCTGAAGTGAAGCATCGGAATCTAAAACTGACTTCACAGGAGAGGTTCAAATCATAGAAAGTGAGAGTTTCAGTCCTATTGTACTTAAGTCGGCATTGTGCCATTTGTATTAAATTCGGATGCAATTTCTGTGTTTCATCGTCAATAAGAAGATCCAAGGGATACAGTACACCAGAAGTGAAGCATCGGAATCTAAAACTGGACTCACAGGAGAGGTTCAAATCATAGAAAGTGAGAGTGTCAGTCTTCTTGTACTTAAGTCGCCATTGTGCCTTTTGTATTAAATTCTGATGCAATTTCTGTGTTTCATCGTCAATATGAAGGTCCAAGGGATACAGTAAACCTGAAGTGAAGCATCGGAATCCAAAACTGGACTCACAGGAGAGGTTCAAATCATAGAAAGTTAGAGCGTCAGTCCTGTTGTACTTAAGTCGGCATTGTGCCTTTTGTATTAAATTCGAATGCAATCTCTGTGTTTCGTCGTCAATAAGTAGTCCCAAGGGATACAGTAAACCTGAAGTGAAGCATCGGAATCTAAAACTGGGCTCACAGGAGAGGTTCAAATCATAGGAAGTTAGAGTGTCAGTCCTCTTGTACTTAAGTCGGCATTGTGCCATTTGAATTTAATTCCGATGCAATTTCTGTGTTTCATCGTCAATAAGAAGGTCCAAGGGATACAGTAAATCTGAAGTGAAGCATCGGAATCTGAAACTGGACTCACAGGAGATGTTCAAATCATAGAAAGTGAGAGTGTCAGTCCTCTTGTACTTAAGTCGCCATTGTGATTTTTGTATTAAATTCGGATGCAATTTCTGTGTTTCATCGTCAATAAGAAGGTCCAAGGGATACAGTAAACCTGAAGTGAGGCATCGGAATCTAAAACTGGACTCACTGGAGAGGTTCAAATCATAGAAAGTTAGAGTGTCAGTCCTCTTGTACTTAAGTCGGCATTGTACCATTTGTATTAAATACGGATGCAAACTCTGTGTTTCATCGTCAATTAGAAGGTCTAAGGGATACAGTAAACCTGAAGTGAAGCATCAGAATCTAAAACTGGATTCACAGCAGAGGTTCAAATCATAGAAAGTGAGAGTGTCAGTCCTCTTGTACTTAAGTCGGAATTGTGCCTTTTGAATTTAATTCCGATGCAAATTCTGTGTTTCATCGTCAATAAGAAGGTGCAAGGTATACGGTAAAGCTGAAGTGTAGCATCGGAATCTAAATCTGACCTCACAGGAGAAGTTCGAATCATGGAAAGTGAGAGTATCAGTGCTCTTGTAGTTAAGTCGGCATTGTGCCATTTGTATTAAATTCGGATACAATTTCTGTGTTTCATCGTCAATAAGAAGGTCCAAGGGATACAGTAAACCTGAAGTGAAGCATCGGAATCTAAAACTGGACTCACAGGAGAGGTTCAAATCATAGAAGGTTAGAATGTCAGTCCTCTTGTACTTAAGTCGGCATTGTGCCTTGTGTATTAAATTCGGATGCAATTTCTGTGTTTCATCGTCAATAAGAAGGTGCAAGGTATACAGTAAACCTGAAGTGTAGGATCGGAATCTAAAACTGGACTCACAGGAGAGGTTCAAATCATAGAAAGTGAGAATGTCAGCCCTCTTGTACTTAAGTCGACATTGTGCCATTTGTATTAAATTCGGATGCAATTTCGGTGTTTCATCGTGAATAAGAAGGTCCAAGGGATACAGTAAACCTGAAGTGATGCATCGGAATCTAAAACTGGACTCACAGGAGAGGTTCAAATCATAGAAAGTTAGAGCGTCAGTCCTGTTGTACTTAAGTCGGCATTGTGCCTTTTGTATTAAATTCGGATGCAATCTCTGTGTTTCGTCGTCAATAAGTAGGTCCAAGGGATACAGTAAACCTGAAGTGAAGCATCGGAATCTAAAACTGGACTCACAGGAGAGGTTCAAATCATAGGAAGTTAGAGTGTCAGTCCTCTTGTACTTAAGTCGGCATTGTGCCATTTGAATTTAATTCCGATGCAATGTCTGTGTATCATCGTCAAAAAGAAGGTCCAAGGTATACAGTAAACCTGAAGTGAAGCATCAGAATCTGAAACTGGACTCACAGGAGATGTTCAAATCATAGAAAGTGAGAGTGTCAGTCCTCTTGTACTTAAGTCGACATTGTGACTTTTGTATTAATTTCGGATGCAATTTCTGTGTTTCATCGTCAATAAGAAGGTCCAAGGGATACAGTAAACCTGAAGTGAAGCATCGGAATCTAAAACTGGACTCACAGGAGAGGTTCAAATCATAGAAAGTTAGAGTGTCAGTCCTCTAGTACTTAAGTCGGCATTGTGCCTTTTGTATTAAATTCAGGTGCAAACTCTGTGTTTCATCGTCAATAAGAAGGTCAAGGGATACAGTAAACCTGAAGTGAAACATCGGAATCTAAAACGGGACTCACAGGAGAGGTTCAAATCATAGAAAGTTAGAATATCAGTCCTCTTGTACTTAAGTCGGCATTGTGCCTTGTGTATTAAATTCGGATACAATTTCTGTGTTTCATCGTCAATAAGAAGGTGCAAGGTATACAGTAAACCTGAAGTGAAGCATCGGAATCCAAAACTGGACTCACAGGAGAGGTTCACATCATAGAAAGTGAGAGAGTCAGTCCTCTTGTACTTAAGTCGCCATTGTGCCTTTTGTATTAAATTCGCATGCAATTTCTGTGTTTCATCGTCAATAAGAAGGTCCAAGGGATACAGTAAACCTGAAGTGAGGCATCGGAATCTAAAACTGGACTCACTGGAGAGGTTCAAATCATAGAAAGTTAGAGTGTCAGTCCTCTTGTACTTAAGTCGGCATTGTACCTCTTGTATTAAATAATGATGCAAACTCTGTGTTTCATCGTCAATTAGAAGGTCCAAGGGATACAGTAAACCTCAAGTGAAGCATCAGAATCTAAAACTGGACTCACAGCAGAGGTTCAAATCATAGAAAGTGAGAGTGTCAGTCCTCTTGTACTTAAGTCGGAATTGTGCCATTTGAATTTAATTCCGATGCAATTTCTGTGTTTCATCGTCAATAAGAAGGTGCAAGGTATACAGTAAACCTGAAGTGTAGCATCGGAATCTAAATCTGACCTCACAGGAGAAGTACGAATCATGGAAAGTGAGAGAGTCAGTGCTCTTGTACTTAAGTCGGCATTGTGCCATTTGTATTAAATTCGGATGCAATTCCTGTGTTTCATCGTCAATAAAAAGGTCCAAGGGATACAGTAAACCTGAAGTGAAGCATCGGAATCTAAAACTGGACTCACAGGAGATGTTCAAATCATAGAAAATTAGAATGTCAGTCCTCTTGTACTTAAGTCGGCATTGTGCCTTGTGTATTAAATTCGGATGCAATTTCTGTGTTTCATCGTCAATAAGAAGGTGCAAGGTATACAGTAAACCTGAAGTGAAGCATCGGAATCTAAAACTGGACTCACAGGAGAGGTTCAAATCATAGAAAGTGAGAATGTCTGCCCTCATGTACTTAAGTCGACATTGTGCCATTTGTATTAAATTCGGATGCAATTTCGGTGTTTCATCGTGAAAAAGAAGGTCCAAGGGATACAGTAAACCTGAAGTGAAGCATCGGAATCTAAAACTGGACTCACAGGAGAGGTTCAAATCATAGAAAGTGAGAGTGTCAGTCCTCTTGTACTTAAGTCGCCATTGTGCCTTTTGTATTAAATTTGGATGCAATTTCTGTGTTTCTTCGTCAATAAGAAGGTCCAAGGGATACAGTAAACCTGAAGTGAAGCATCGGAATCCAAAACTGGACTCACAGGAGAGGTTCAAATCATAGAAAGTTAGAGTGTCAGTCCTCTTGTACTTCAGTCGGCATTGTGCCTTTTGTATTAAATTCGGATGCAATCTCTGTGTTTCGTCGTCAATAAGAAGGTCCAAGGGATACAGTAAACCTGAAGTGAAGCATCGGAATCTAAAACCGGACTCACAGGAGAGGTTCAAATCATAGAAAGTTAGAGTGTCAGTTCTCTTGTACTTAAGTCGGCATTGTGCCATTTGAATTTAATTCCGATGCAATTTCTGTTTTTCATAGTCAATAAGAAGGTCAAAGGGATACAGTAAACCTGAAGTGAAGCATCGGAATCTAAGACTGGGCTCATAGGAGAGGTGCAAATCATAGAAAGTTAGAGTGTCAGCCCTCTTGTACTTAAGTCGGCATTGTGCGTTTTGAATTTAATTCCGATGCAATTTCTGTGTTTCATCGTCAATATGATGGTCCAAGGGACACAGTAAACCTGAAGTGAAGCATCGGAATCTAAAACTGGACTCACAGGAGATGTTCAAGTCATAGAAAGTGAGAGTGTCACTCCTCTTGTACTTAAGTCGCCATTGTGATTTTGGTATTAAATTCGGATGCAATTTCTCTGTTTCATCGTCAATAACAAGACCCAAGGGATACAGTAAACCTGAAGTGAAGCATCGGAATCTAAAACTGGACTCACAGGAGAGGTTGAAATCATAGAAAGTTAGAGTGCCAGTCCTGTTGTACTTACGTCGGCATTGTACCTTTTGTATTAAATTCGGATGCAAACTCTGTGTTTCATCGTCAATTAGAGTGTCCAAGGGATACAGGAAACCTGAAGTGAAGCATCGGAAACTAAAACTTGACTCACAGGAGTGGTTCAAATCATAGAAAGTGAGAGTGTCAGTCCTCTTGTACTTAAGACGGCATTGTGCCTTTTGATTTAATTCCGATGCAATTTCTGTGTTTCATCGTCAATAAGAAGGTGCAAGGTATACAGTAAACCTGAAGTGAAGCATCGGAATCTAAATCTGACCTCACAGGAGAGGTTCGAATCATAGAAAGTGAGAGTGTCAGTCCTCTTGTACTTAAGTCGGAATTGTGCCTTTTGAATTTAATTCCGATGCAATTTCTGTGTTTCTTCGTCAATAAGAAGGTGCAAGGTATACAGTAAACCTGAAGTGTATCATCGGAATCCAAATCTGACCTCACAGGAGAAGTTCGAATCATGGAAAGTGAGAGTGTCAGTGCTCTTGTAGTTAAGTCGGCATTGTGCCATTTGTATCAAATTCGGATGCATTTTCTGTGTTTCATCGTCAATAAGAAGGTCCAAGGGATACAGTAAATCTGAAGTGAAGCATGGGAATCTAAAACTGGACTCACAGGAGAGGTTCAAATCATAGAAAATTAGAATGTCAGTCCTCTTGTACTTAAGTCGGCATTGTGCCTTGTGTATTAAATTCGGATGCAATTTCTGTGTTTCATCGTCAATAAGAAGGTGCAAGGTATACAGTAAACCTGAAGTGAAGCATCGGAATCTAAAACTGGACTCACAGGAGAGGTTCAAATCATAGAAAGTGAGAATGTCAGCCCTCTTGTACTTATGTCGACATTGTGCCATTTGTATTAAATTCAGATGCAATTTCGGTGTTTCATCGTGAATAAGAAGGTCCAAGTGATACAGTAAACCTGAAGTGAAGCATCGGAATCTAAAACTGGACTCACAGGAGAGGTTCAAATCATAGAAAGTGAGAGTGTCAGTCCTCTTGTACTTAAGTCGCCATTGTGGCTTTTGTATTAAATTCGGATGCAATTTCTGTGTTTCATCGTCAATAAGAAGGTCCAAGGGATACAGTAAACCTCAAGTGAAGCATCGGAATCTAAAACTGGACTCACAGGATAGGTTCAAATCATAGAAAGTGAGAGTGTTAGTCGTCTTCTACTTATGTCGGCACTGTGCCTTATGAATTTTATTCCGATGCAATTTCTGTGTTTCATCGTCAATAAGAAGGTCCAAGGGATACAGTAAACCTGAAGTGAAGCATCGGAATCTGAAACTGGACTCACAGGAGATGTTCAAATCATAGAAAGTGAGAGTGTCAGTCCTCTTGTACTTAAGTCGACATTGTGACTTTTGTATTAATTTCGGATGCAATTTCTGTGTTTCATCGTCAATAAGAAGTTCCAAGGGATACAGTAAACCTGAAGTGAAGCATCGGAATCTAAAACTGGACTCACAGGAGAGGCTCAAATCATAGAAAGTTAGAGTGTCAGTCCTCTAGTACTTAAGTCGGCATTGTGCCTTTTGTATTAAATTCAGGTGCAAACTCTGTGTTTCATCGTCAATAAGAAGGTCCAAGGGATACAGTAAACCTGAAGTGAAACATCGGAATCTAAAACGGGACTCACAGGAGATGTTCAAATCATAGAAAGTGAGAGTGTCAGTCCTCTTGTTCTTAAATCGGCATTGTGCCTTGTGTATTAAATTCGAATACAATTTCTGTGTTTCATCGTCAATAAGAAGTTCCAAGGGATACAGTAAACCTGAAGTGTAGCATCGGAATCTAAAACTGGACTCACAGGAGAGGTTCAAATCATAGAAAGTGAGAGTGTCAGTCCTCTTGTACTTAAGTCGCCATTGTGCCTTGTGTATTAAATTCGGATACAATTTCTGTGTTTCATCGTCAATAAGAAGGTGCAAGGTATACAGTAAACCTGAAGTGAAACATCGGAATCTAAAACTAGACTCACAGGACAGGTTCAAATCATAGAAAGTTAGAGTGTCAGTCCTCTTTTACCTAACTCGTCATTGTGCGTTTTAAATTTAATTCCGATGCAATATCTGTGTTTCATCGTCAATAAGTAGGTCCAAGGGATACAGTGAACCTGAAGTGAAGCATCGGAATCTAAAACTGACTTCACAGGAGAGGTTCAAATCATAGAAAGTGAGAGTGTCAGTCCTATTGTACTTAAGTCGGCATTGTGCCATTTGTATTAAATTCTGATGCAATTTCTGTGTTTCATCGTCAATAAGAAGGTCCAAGGGATACAGTAAACCTGAAGTGAAGCATAGGAATCTAAAACTGGACTCACAGGATAGGTTCAAATCATAGAAAGTGAGAGTGTTAGTCGTCTTCTACTTAGGTCGGCACTGTGCTTTTTGAATTTAATTCCGATGCAATTTCTGTGTTTCATCGTCAATAAGAACGTCCAAGGGATACAGTAAACCTGAAGTGAAGCATCGGAATCTGAAACTGGACTCACGGGAGAGGTTCAAATCATAGAAAGTTAGAGTGTCAGTCCTCTAGTACTTAAGTCGGCATTGTGCCTTTTGTATTAAATTCAGGTGCAAACTCTGTGTTTCATCGTCAATAAGAAGGTGCAAGGTATACGGTAAACCTGAAGTGAAGCATCGGAATCGAAAACTAGACTCACAGGAGAGGTTCAAATCATAGAAAGTGAGAGTGTCAGTCCTCTTGTACTTAAGTTGCCATTGTGCCTTTTGTATTAAATTCGGATGCAATTTCGGTGTTTCATCGTGAATAAGAAGGTCCAAGGGATACAGTAAACCTGAAGTGAAGCATCGGAATCTAAAACTGGACTCACAGGAGAGGTTCAAATCATAGAAAGTGAGAGTGTCAGTCCTCTTGTACTTAAGTCGCCATTGTGCCTTTTGTATTAAATTTGGATGCAATTTCTGTGTTTCTTCGTCAATAAGAAGGTCCAAGGGATACAGTAAACCTGAAGTGAAGCATCGGAATCCAAAACTGGACTCACAGGAGAGGTTCAAATCATAGAAAGTTAGAGTGTCAGTCCTCTTGTACTTCAGTCGGCATTGTGCCTTTTGTATTAAATTCGGATGCAATCTCTGTGTTTCGTCGTCAATAAGAAGGTCCAAGGGATACAGTAAACCTGAAGTGAACCATCGGAATCTAAAACCGGTCTCACAGGAGAGGTTCAAATCATAGAAAGTTAGAGTGTCAGTTCTCTTGTACTTAAGTCGGCATTGTGCCATTTGAATTTAATTCCGATGCAATTTCTGTTTTTCATAGTCAATAAGAAGGTCAAAGGGATACAGTAAACCTGAAGTGAAGCATCGGAATCTAAGACTGGGCTCATAGGAGAGGTGCAAATCATAGAAAGTTAGAGTGTCAGCCCTCTTGTACTTAAGTCGGCATTGTGCGTTTTGAATTTAATTCCGATGCAATTTCTGTGTTTCATCGTCAATATGATGGTCCAAGGGACACAGTAAACCTGAAGTGAAGCATCGGAATCTAAAACTGGACTCACAGGAGATGTTCAAGTCATAGAAAGTGAGAGTGTCACTCCTCTTGTACTTAAGTCGCCATTGTGATTTTGGTATTAAATTCGGATGCAATTTCTCTGTTTCATCGTCAATAACAAGACCCAAGGGATACAGTAAACCTGAAGTGAAGCATCGGAATCTAAAACTGGACTCACAGGAGAGGTTGAAAACATAGAAAGTTAGAGTGCCAGTCCTGTTGTACTTACGTCGGCATTGTACCATTTGTATTAAATTCGGATGCAAACTCTGTGTTTCATCGTCAATTAGAGTGTCCAAGGGATACAGGAAACCTGAAGTGAAGCATCGGAAACTAAAACTTGACTCACAGGAGTGGTTCAAATCATAGAAAGTGAGAGTGTCAGTCCTCTTGTACTTAAGACGGCATTGTGCCTTTTGATTTAATTCCGATGCAATTTCTGTGTTTCATCGTCAATAAGAAGGTGCAAGGTATACAGTAAACCTGAAGTGAAGCATCGGAATCTAAATCTGACCTCACAGGAGAGGTTCGAATCATAGAAAGTGAGAGTGTCAGTCCTCTTGTACTTAAGTCGGAATCGTGCCTTTTGAATTTAATTCCGATGCAATTTCTGTGTTTCTTCGTCAATAAGAAGGTGCAAGGTATACAGTAAACCTGAAGTGTATCATCGGAATCCAAATCTGACCTCACAGGAGAAGTTCGAATCATGGAAAGTGAGAGTGTCAGTGCTCTTGTAGTTAAGTCGGCATTGTGCCATTTGTATCAAATTCGGATGCATTTTCTGTGTTTCATCGTCAATAAGAAGGTCCAAGGGATACAGTAAATCTGAAGTGAAGCATGGGAATCTAAAACTGGACTCACAGGAGAGGTTCAAATCATAGAAAATTAGAATGTCAGTCCTCTTGTACTTAAGTCGGCATTGTGCCTTGTGTATTAAATTCGGATGCAATTTCTGTGTTTCATCGTCAATAAGAAGGTGCAAGGTATACAGTAAACCTGAAGTGAAGCATCGGAATCTAAAACTGGACTCACAGGAGAGGTTCAAATCATAGAAAGTGAGAATGTCAGCCCTCTTGTACTTATGTCGACATTGTGCCATTTGTATTAAATTCAGATGCAATTTTGGTGTTTCATCGTGAATAAGAAGGTCCAAGGGATACAGTAAACCTGAAGTGAAGCATCGGAATCTAAAACTGGACTCACAGGAGAGGTTCAAATCATAGAAAGTGAGAGTGTCAGTCCTCTTGTACTTAAGTCGCCATTGTGGCTTTTGTATTAAATTCGGATGCAATTTCTGTGTTTCATCGTCAATAAGAAGGTCCAAGGGATACAGTAAACCTCAAGTGAAGCATCGGAATCTAAAACTGGACTCACAGGATAGGTTCAAATCATAGAAAGTGAGAGTGTTAGTCGTCTTCTACTTATGTCGGCACTGTGCCTTATGAATTTAATTCCGATGCAATTTCTGTGTTTCATCGTCAATAAGAACGTCCAAGGGATACAGTAAACCTGAAGTGAAGCATCGGAATCTGAAACTGGACTCACAGGAGATGTTCAAATCATAGAAAGTGAGAGTGTCAGTCCTCTTGTACTTAAGTCGACATTGTGACTTTTGTATTAATTTCGGATGCAATTTCTGTGTTTCATCGTCAATAAGAAGTTCCAAGGGATGCAGTAAACCTGAAGTGAAGCATCGGAATCTAAAACTGGACTCACAGGAGAGGCTCAAATCATAGAAAGTTAGAGTGTCAGTCCTCTAGTACTTAAGTCGGCATTGTGCCTTTTGTATTAAATTCAGGTGCAAACTCTGTGTTTCATCGTCAATAAGAAGGTCCAAGGGATACAGTAAACCTGAAGTGAAACATCGGAATCTAAAACGGGACTCACAGGAGATGTTCAAATCATAGAAAGTGAGAGTGTCAGTCCTCTTGTTCTTAAATCGGCATTGTGCCTTGTGTATTAAATTCGAATACAATTTCTGTGTTTCATCGTCAATAAGAAGGTCCAAGGGATACAGTAAACCTGAAGTGTAGCATCGGAATCTAAAACTGGACTCACAGGAGAGGTTCAAATCATAGAAAGTGAGAGTGTCAGTCCTCTTGTACTTAAGTCGCCATTGTGCCTTGTGTATTAAATTCGGATACAATTTCTGTGTTTCATCGTCAATAAGAAGGTGCAAGGTATACAGTAAACCTGAAGTGAAGCATCGGAATCTAAAACTAGACTCACAGGACAGGTTCAAATCATAGAAAGTTAGAGTGTCAGTCCTCTTTTACCTAACTCGTCATTGTGCGTTTTAAATTTAATTCCGATGCAATATCTGTGTTTCATCGTCAATAAGTAGGTCCAAGGGATACAGTGAACCTGAAGTGAAGCATCGGAATCTAAAACTGACTTCACAGGAGAGGTTCAAATCATAGAAAGTGAGAGTGTCAGTCCTATTGTACTTAAGTCGGCATTGTGCCATTTGTATTAAATTCGGATACAATTTCTGTGTTTCATCGTCAATAAGAAGGTGCAAGGTATACAGTAAACCTGAAGTGAAGCATCGGAATCTAAATCTGACCTCACAGGAGAGGTTCGAATCATAGAAAGTGAGAGTGTCAGTCCTCTTGTACTTAAGTCGGAATTGTGCCTTTTGAATTTAATTCCGATGCAATTTCTGTGTTTCTTCGTCAATAAGAAGGTGCAAGGTATACAGTAAACCTGAAGTGTATCATCGGAATCCAAATCTGACCTCACAGGAGAAGTTCGAATCATGGAAAGTGAGAGTGTCAGTGCTCTTGTAGTTAAGTCGGCATTGTGCCATTTGTATCAAATTCGGATGCATTTTCTGTGTTTCATCGTCAATAAGAAGGTCCAAGGGATACAGTAAATCTGAAGTGAAGCATGGGAATCTAAAACTGGACTCACAGGAGAGGTTCAAATCATAGAAAATTAGAATGTCAGTCCTCTTGTACTTAAGTCGGCATTGTGCCTTGTGTATTAAATTCGGATGCAATTTCTGTGTTTCATCGTCAATAAGAAGGTGCAAGGTATACAGTAAACCTGAAGTGAAGCATCGGAATCTAAAACTGGACTCACAGGAGAGGTTCAAATCATAGAAAGTGAGAATGTCAGCCCTCTTGTACTTATGTCGACATTGTGCCATTTGTATTAAATTCAGATGCAATTTTGGTGTTTCATCGTGAATAAGAAGGTCCAAGGGATACAGTAAACCTGAAGTGAAGCATCGGAATCTAAAACTGGACTCACAGGAGAGGTTCAAATCATAGAAAGTGAGAGTGTCAGTCCTCTTGTACTTAAGTCGCCATTGTGGCTTTTGTATTAAATTCGGATGCAATTTCTGTGTTTCATCGTCAATAAGAAGGTCCAAGGGATACAGTAAACCTCAAGTGAAGCATCGGAATCTAAAACTGGACTCACAGGATAGGTTCAAATCATAGAAAGTGAGAGTGTTAGTCGTCTTCTACTTATGTCGGCACTGTGCCTTATGAATTTAATTCCGATGCAATTTCTGTGTTTCATCGTCAATAAGAACGTCCAAGGGATACAGTAAACCTGAAGTGAAGCATCGGAATCTGAAACTGGACTCACAGGAGATGTTCAAATCATAGAAAGTGAGAGTGTCAGTCCTCTTGTACTTAAGTCGACATTGTGACTTTTGTATTAATTTCGGATGCAATTTCTGTGTTTCATCGTCAATAAGAAGTTCCAAGGGATACAGTAAACCTGAAGTGAAGCATCGGAATCTAAAACTGGACTCACAGGAGAGGCTCAAATCATAGAAAGTTAGAGTGTCAGTCCTCTAGTACTTAAGTCGGCATTGTGCCTTTTGTATTAAATTCAGGTGCAAACTCTGTGTTTCATCGTCAATAAGAAGGTCCAAGGGATACAGTAAACCTGAAGTGAAACATCGGAATCTAAAACGGGACTCACAGGAGATGTTCAAATCATAGAAAGTGAGAGTGTCAGTCCTCTTGTTCTTAAATCGGCATTGTGCCTTGTGTATTAAATTCGAATACAATTTCTGTGTTTCATCGTCAATAAGAAGGTCCAAGGGATACAGTAAACCTGAAGTGTAGCATCGGAATCTAAAACTGGACTCACAGGAGAGGTTCAAATCATAGAAAGTGAGAGTGTCAGTCCTCTTGTACTTAAGTCGCCATTGTGCCTTGTGTATTAAATTCGGATACAATTTCTGTGTTTCATCGTCAATAAGAAGGTGCAAGGTATACAGTAAACCTGAAGTGAAGCATCGGAATCTAAAACTAGACTCACAGGACAGGTTCAAATCATAGAAAGTTAGAGTGTCAGTCCTCTTTTACCTAACTCGTCATTGTGCGTTTTAAATTTAATTCCGATGCAATATCTGTGTTTCATCGTCAATAAGTAGGTCCAAGGGATACAGTGAACCTGAAGTGAAGCATCGGAATCTAAAACTGACTTCACAGGAGAGGTTCAAATCATAGAAAGTGAGAGTGTCAGTCCTATTGTACTTAAGTCGGCATTGTGCCATTTGTATTAAATTCTGATGCAATTTCTGTGTTTCATCGTCAATAAGAAGGT
Source organism: Schistocerca serialis cubense (assembly GCF_023864345.2). NCBI lineage: Eukaryota > Metazoa > Arthropoda > Insecta > Orthoptera > Acrididae > Schistocerca > Schistocerca serialis. The sequence goes on from NC_064648.1 coordinate 19,647,182, forward strand.
CCAAGGGATACAGTAAACCTGAAGTGAAGCATCGGAATCTAAAACTGGACTCACAGGATAGGTTCAAATCATAGAAAGTGAGAGTGTTAGTCGTCTTCTACTTAGGTCGGCACTGTGCTTTTTGAATTTAATTCCGATGCAATTTCTGTGTTTCATCGTCAATAAGAACGTCCAAGGGATACAGTAAACCTGAAGTGAAGCTTCGGAATCTGAAACTGGACTCACGGGAGAGGTTCAAATCATAGAAAGTTAGAGTGTCAGTCCTCTAGTACTTAAGTCGGCATTGTGCCTTTTGTATTAAATTCAGGTGCAAACTCTGTGTTTCATCGTCAATAAGAAGGTGCAAGGTATACAGTAAACCTGAAGTGAAGCATCGGAATCGAAAACTAGACTCACAGGAGAGGTTCAAATCATAGAAAGTGAGAGTGTCAGTCCTCTTGTACTTAAGTTGCCATTGTGCCTTTTGTATTAAATTCGGATGCAATTTCTGTGTTTCATCGTCAATAAGACGGTCCAAGGGATACAGTAAACCTGAAGTGTAGCATCGGAATCTAAAACTGGACTCACAGGAGAGGTTCAAATCATAGAAAGTTAGAGTGTCAGTCCTCTTGTACTTATGTCGGCATTATGCCTTTCGAATTTAATTCCCATGCTCTTTCTGTGTTTCATTGTCAATAAGAAGGTCCAAGGGATACAGTAAACCGGAAGTGAAGCATCGGAATCTAAAACTGGACTCACAGGAGAGGTTCAAATCATAGAAAGTGAGAGTGTCAGTCCTCTTATACTTAAGTCGACTTTGTGCCATTTGTATTAAATTCGGATGCAATTTCTGTGTTTCATCGTCAATAAGGAGGTCCAAGGGATACAGTATACCAGAAGTGAAGCATCGGAATCTAAAACTGGCCTCACAGGAGAGGTGTAAATCATAGAAAGTGAGAGTGTTAGTCCTCTTGTACTTAAGTCGCCATTGTGCCTTTTGTATTAAATTCGGATGCAATTTCTGTGTTTCATCGTCAATATGAAGGTCCAAGGGATACAGTAAAGCTGAAGTGAAGCATCGGAATCCAAAACTGGACTCACAGGAGAGGTTCAAATCATTGAAAGTTAGAGTGTCAGTCCTCTTGTACTTAAGTCGGCATTGTACCTTTTGTATTAAATACGGATGCAAACTCTGTGTTTCATCGTCAATTAGAAGGTCCAAGGGATACAGTAAACCTGAAGTGAAGCATCAGAATCTAAAACTGGACTCACAGGAGAGGCTCAAATCATAGAAAGTGAGAGTGTCAGTCCTCTTGTACTTAAGTCGCCATTGTGCCTTTTGTATTAAAATCGGATGCAATTTCTGTGTTTCATCGTCAATAAGAAGGTCCAAGGGATACAGTAAACCTGAAGTGAGGCATCGGAATCTAAAACTGGACTCACTGGAGAGGTTCAAATCATAGAAAGTTAGGGTGTCAGTCCTCTTGTACTTAAGTCGGCATTGTACCTTTTGTATTAAATATTGATGCAAACTCTGTGTTTCATCGTCAATTAGAAGGTCCAAGGGATACAGTAAACCTGAAGTGAAGCATCGGAATCTAAAACTGGACTCACAGGAGAGGTTCAAATCATAGAAAGTGAGAATGTCAGCCCTCTTGTACTTAAGTCGACATTGTGCCATTTGTATTAAATTCGGATGCAATTTCGGTGTTTCATCGTGAATAAGAAGGTGCAAGGGATACAGTAAACCTGAAGTGAAGCATCGGAATCTAAAACTGGACTCACAGGAGAGGTTCAAATCATAGAAAGTGAGAGTGTCAGTCCTCTTGTACTTAAGTCGCCATTGTGCCTATTGTATTAAATTCGGATGCAATTTCTGTGTTTCATCGTCAATAAGAAGGTCCAAGGGATACAGTAAACCTGAAGTGAAGCATCGGAATCTAAAACTGGACTCACAGGATAGGTTCAAATCATAGAAATTGAGAGTGTTAGTCGTCTTCTACTTACGTCGGCACTGTGCCTTATGAATTTAATTCCGATGCAATTTCTGTGTTTCATCGTCAATAAGATCGTCCAAGGGATACAGTAAACCTGAAGTGAAGCATCGGAATCTGAAACTGGACTCACAGGAGATGTTCAAATCATAGAAAGTGAGAGTGTCAGTCCTCTTGTACTTAAGTCGACATTGTGACTTTTGTATTAATTTCGGATGCAATTTCTGTGTTTCATCGTCAATAAGAAGGTCCAAGGGATACAGTAAACCTGAAGTGAAGCATCGGAATCTAAAACTGGACTCACAGGAGAGGTTCAAATCATAGAAAGTTAGAGTGTCAGTCCTCTAGTACTTAAGTCGGCATTGTGCCTTTTGTATTAAATTCAGGTGCAAACTCTGTGTTTCATCGTCAATAAGAAGGTCCAAGGGATACAGTAAACCTGAAGTGAAACATCGGAATCTAAAACTGGACTCACAGGAGAGGTTCAAATCATAGAAAGTTAGAATATCAGCCCTCTTGTACTTAAGTCGGCATTGTGCCTTGTGTATTAAATTCGGATACAATTTCTGTGTTTCATCGTCAATAAGAAGGTGCAAGGTATACAGTAAACCTGAAGTGAAGGATCGGAATCTAAAACTAGACCCACAGGAGAGGTTCAAATCATAGAAAGTGAGAGTGTCAGTCCTCTTGTACTTAAGTCGCCATTGTGCCATTTGTATTAAATTCGGATGCAATTTCTGTGTTTCATCGTCAATAAGAAGGTCCAAGGGATACAGTAAACCTGAAGTGTAGCATCGGAATCTAAAACTGGACTCACAGGAGAGGTTCAAATCATAGAAAGTGAGAGTGTCAGTCCTCTTGTACTTAAGTCGCCATTGTGCCTTGTGTATTAAATTCGGATACAATTTCTGTGTTTCATCGTCAATAAGAAGGTGCAAGGTATACAGTAAACCTGAAGTGAAGCATCGGAATCTAAAACTAGACTCACAGGAGAGGTTCAAATCATAGAAAGTTAGAGTGTCAGTCCTCTTTTACTTAACTCGTCATTGTGCGTTTTAAATTTAATTCCGATGCAATATCTGTGTTTCATCGTCAATAAGTAGGTCCAAGGGATACAGTGAACCTGAAGTGAAGCATCGGAATCTAAAACTGACTTCACAGGAGAGGTTCAAATCATAGAAAGTGAGAGTGTCAGTCCTATTGTACTTAAGTCGGCATTGTGCCATTTGTATTAAATTCGGATGCAATTTCTGTGTTTCATCGTCAATAAGAAGGTCCAAGGGATACAGTAAACCTGAAGTGAAGCATCGGAATCTACAACTGGACTCACAGGATAGGTTCAAATCATAGAAAGTGAGAGTGTTAGTCGTCTTCTACTTAGGTCGGCACTGTGCTTTTTGAATTTAATTCCGATGCAATTTCTGTGTTTCATCGTCAATAAGAACGTCCAAGGGATACAGTAAACCTGAAGTGAAGCATCGGAATCTGAAACTGGACTCACAGGAGATGTTCAAATCATAGAAAGTGAGAGTGTCAGTCCACTTGTACTTAAGTCGCCATTGTGTCTTGTGTATTAAATTCGGATGCAATTTCTGTGCTTCATCGTCAATAAGAAGGTCCAAGGGATACAGTAAACCTGAAGTGTAGCATCGGAATCTAAAACTGGACTCACAGGAGAGGTTCAAATCATAGAAAGTTAGAGTGTCAGTCCTCTTGTACTTAAGTCGGCATTATGCCTTTCGAATTTAATTCCCATGCTCTTTCTGTGTTTCATTGTCAATAAGAAGGTCCAAGGGATACAGTAAACCGGAAGTGAAGCATCGGAATCTAAAACTGGACTCACAGGAGAGGTTCAAATCATAGAAAGTGAGAGTGTCAGTCCTCTTATACTTAAGTCGACTTTGTGCCATTTGTATTAAATTCGGATGCAATTTCTGTGTTTCATCGTCAATAAGGAGGTCCAAGGGATACAGTATACCAGAAGTGAAGCATCGGAATCTAAAACTGGCCTCACAGGAGAGGTTGAAATCATAGAGAGTGAGAGTGTTAGTCCTCTTGTACTTAAGTCGCCATTGTGCCTTTTGTATTAAATTCGGATGCAATTTCTGTGTTTCATCGTCAATATGAAGGTCATAGGGATACAGTAAAGCTGAAGTGAAGCATCGGAATCCAAAACTGGACACACAGGAGAGGTTCAAATCATAGAAAGTTAGAGTGTCAGTCCTCTTGTACTTAAGTCGGCATTGTACCTTTTGTATTAAATACGGATGCAAACTCTGTGTTTCATCGTCAATTAGAAGGTCCAAGGGATACAGTAAACCTGAAGTGAAGCATCAGAATCTAAAACTGGACTCACAGCAGAGGCTCAAATCATAGAAAGTGAGAGTGTCAGTCCTCTTGTACTTATGTCGGAATTGTGCCTTTTGAATTTAATTCCGATGCAATTTCTGTGTTTCATCGTCAATAAGAAGGAGCAAGGTATACAGTAAACCTGAAGTGTAGCATCGGAATCTAAATCTGACCTCACAGGAGAAGTTCGAATCATGGAAAGTGAGAGTGTCAGTGCTCTTGTACTTCAGTCGGCATTGTGCCATTTGTATTAAATTCGGATGCAATTTCTGTGTTTCATCGTCAATAAGAAGGACCAAGGGATACAGTAAACCTGAAGTGAAGCATCGGAATCTACAACTGTACTCACAGGAGGGGTTCGAATCATAGAAAGTTAGAATGTCAGTCCTCTTGTACTTAAGTCGGCATTGTGCCTTGTGTATTAAATTCGGATGCAATTTCTGTGTTTCGTCGTCAATAAGAAGGTCCAAGGGATACAGTGAACCTGAAGTGAAGCATCGGAATCTAAAACTGGACTCACAGGAGAGGTTCAAATCATAGAAAGTTAGAGTGTCAGTTCTCTTGTACTTAAGTCGGCATTGTGCCATTTGAATTTAATTCCGATGCAACTTCTGTGTTTCATAGTCAATAAGAAGGTCCAAGTGAAACAGTAAACCTGAAGTGAAGCATCGGAATCTAAAACTGGGCTTACAGGAGAGGTGCAAATCATAGAAAGTTAGAGTGTCAGCCCTCTTGTACTTAAGTCGGCATTATGCCTTTCGAATTTAATTCCCATGCTCTTTCTGTGTTTCATTGTCAATAAGAAGGTCCAAGGGATACAGTAAACCGGAAGTGAAGCATCGGAATCTAAAACTGGACTCACAGGAGAGGTTCAAATCATAGAAAGTGAGAGTGTCAGTCCTCTTATACTTAAGTCGACTTTGTGCCATTTGTATTAAATTCGGATACAATTTCTGTGTTTCATCGTCAATAAGGACGTCCAAGGGATACAGTATACCAGAAGTGAAGCATCGGAATCTAAAACTGGACTCACAGGAGAGGTTCAAATCATAGAAAGTGAGAGTGTCGGTCCTCTTGTACTTAAGTCGCCATTGTGCCTTTTGTATTAAAATCGGATGCAATTTCTGTGTTTCATCGTCAATATGAAGGTCCAAGGGATACAGTAAAGCTGAAGTGAAGCATCGGAATCCATAACTGGAATCACAGGAGAGGTTCAAATCATAGAAAGTTAGAGCGTCAGTCCTGTTGTACTTAAGTCGGCATTGTGCCTTTTGTATTAAATTCGGATGCAAACTCTGTGTTTCGTCGTCAATAAGTAGGTCCAAGGGATACAGTAAACCTGAAGTGAAGCATCGGAATCTAAAACTGCACTCACAGGAGAGGTTCAAATCATCGAAAGTTAGAGTGTCACTCCTCTTGTACTTAAGTCGGCATTGTGCCAATTGAATTTAATTCCGATGCAATTTCTGTCTTTCATCGTCAATAAGAAGGTCCAAGGGATACAGTAAATCTGAAGTGAAGCATCGGAATCTGAAACTGGACTCACAGGAGATGTTCAAATCATAGAAAGTGAGAGTGTCACTCCTCTTGTACTTAAGTCGCCATTGTGATATTTGTATTAAATTCGGATGCAATTTCTGTGTTTCATCGTCAATAAGAAGGTCCAAGGGATACAGTTAACCTGAAGTGAGGCATCGAAATCTAAAACTGGACTCACTGGAGAGGTTCAAATCATAGAAAGTTAGAGTGTCAGTCCTCTTGTACTTAAGTCGGCATTGTACTTTTTGTATTAAATACGGATGCAAACTCTGTGTTTCATCGTCAATTAGAAGGTCCAAGGGATACAGTGAACCTGAAGTGAAGCATCGGAATCTAAAACTGGACTCACAGGAGAGGTTCAAATCATAGAAAGTTAGAGTGTCAGTTCTCTTGTACTTAAGTCGGCATTGTGCCATTTGAATTTAATTCCGATGCAATTTTCTGTGTTTCATAGTCAATAAGAAGGTCCAAGTGAAACAGCAAACCTGAAGTGAAGCATCGGAATCTAAAACTGGGCTTACAGGAGAGGTGCAAATCATAGAAAGTTAGAGTGTCAGCCCTCTTGTACTTAAGTCGGCATTGTGCGTTTTGAATTTAATTCCGATGCAATTTCTGTGTTTCATCGTCAATAAGATGGTCCAAGGGATACAGTAAACCTGAAGTGTAGCATCGGAATCTAAAACTGGACTCACAGGAGAGGTTCAAATCATAGAAAGTTAGAGTGTCAGGCCTCTTGTACTTAAGTCGGCATTATGCCTTTCGAATTTAATTCCCATGCTCTTTCTGTGTTTCATTGTCAATAAGAAGGTCCTAGGGCTACAGTAAACCGGAAGTGAAGCATCGGAATCTAAAACTGGACTCACAGGAGAGGTTCAAATCATAGAAAGTGAGAGTGTCAGTCCTCTTATACTTAAGTCGACTTTGTGCCATTTGTATTAAATTCGGATACAATTTCTGTGTTTCATCGTCAATAAGGAGGTCCAAGGGATACAGTATACCAGAAGTGAAGCATCGGAATCTAAAACTGGACTCACAGGAGAGGTTCAAATCATAGAAAGTGAGAGTGTCAGTCCTCTTGTACTTAAGTCGCCATTGTGCCTTTTGTATTAAATTCGGATGCAATATCTGTGTTTCATCGTCAATATGAAGGTCCAAGGGATTCAGTAAAGCTGAAGTGAAGCATCGGAATCCATAACTGGACTCACAGGAGAGGTTCAAATCATAGAAAGTTAGAGCATCAGTCCTGTTGTACTTAAGTCGGCATTGTGCCTTCTGTATTAAATTCGGATGCAAACTCTGTGTTTCGTCGTCAATAAGTAGGTCCAAGGGATACAGTAAACCTGAAGTGAAGCATCGGAATCTAAAACTGCACTCACAGGAGAGGTTCAAATCATCGAAAGTTAGAGTGTCACTCCTCTTGTACTTAAGTCGGCATTGTGCCAATTGAATTTAATTCCGATGCAATTTCTGTGTTTCATCGTCAATAAGAAGGTCCAAGGGATACAGTAAATCTGAAGTGAAGCATCGGAATCTGAAACTGGACTCACAGGAGATGTTCAAATCATAGAAAGTGAGAGTGTCACTCCTCTTGTACTTAAGTCGCCATTGTGATTTTTGTATTAAATTCGGATGGAATTTCTGTGTTTCATCGTCAATAAGAAGGTCCAAGGGATACAGTAAACCTGAAGTGAGGCATCGAAATCTAAAACTGGACTCACTGGAGAGGTTCAAATCATAGAAAGTTAGAGTGTCAGTCCTCTTGTACTTAAGTCGGCATTGTACCTTTTGTATTAAATACGGTTGCAAACTCTGTGTTTCATCGTCAATTAGAAGGTCCAAGGGATACAGTTAACCTGAAGTGAAGCATCAGAATCTAAAACTGGACTCACAGCAGAGGTACAAATCATAGAAAGTGAGAGTGACAGTCCTCTTGTACTTAAGTCGCCATTGTGCCTTTTGTATTAAATTCGGATGCAATTTCTGTGTTTCATCGTCAATAAGAAGGTCCAAGGGATACAGTAAACCTGAAGTGAAGCATCAGAATCTAAAACTGGACTCACAGGAGAGGTCCAAATCATAGAAAGTTAGAGTGTAAGTCCTCTTGTACTTCAGTCGGCATTGTGCCTTTTGTTTTAAATTCGGATGCAATCTCTGTGTTTCGTCGTCAATAAGAAGGTCCAAGGGATACAGTAAACCTGAAGTGAAGCATCGGAATCTAAAACTGGACTCACAGGAGAGGTTCAAATCATAGAAAGTTAGAGTGTCAGCCCTCTTGTACTTAAGTCGGCATTGTGCGTTTTGAATTTAATTCCGATGCAAGTCTGTGTTTCATCGTCAATAAGATGGTGCAAGGGATACAGTAAACCTGACGTGAAGCATCGGAATCTAAAACTGGACTCACAGGAGATGTTCAAGTCATACAAAGTGAGAGTGTCACTCCTCTTGTACTTAAGTCGCCATTGTGATTTTGGTATTATATTCGGATGCAATATCTCGGTTTCATCGTCAATAAGATGGTCCAAGGGATACAGTAAACCTGAAGTGAAGCATCGGAATCTAAAACTGGACTTACAGAGAGGTTCAAATCATAGAAAGTTAGAGTGTCAGTCCTGTTGTACTTACGTCGGCATTGTACCTTTTGTATTAAATTCGGATGCAAACTCTGTGTTTCATCTTCAATTAGAGGGTCCAAGGGATACAGGAAACCTGAAGTGAAGCATCGGAAACTAAAACTTGACTCACAGGAGTGGTTCAAATCATAGAAAGTGAGAGTGTCAGTCCTCTTGTACTTAAGACGGCATTGTGCCTTTTGATTCAATTCCGATGCAATTTCTGTGTTTCGTCGTCAATAAGAAGGTGTTAGGTATACAGTAAACCTGAAGTGAAGCATCGGAATCTAAATCTGACATCACAGGAGAGGTTCGAATCATAGAAAGTGAGAGTGTCAGTCCTCTTGCACTTAAGTCGCCATTGTGCCTTTTGTATTAAATTCGGATGCAATTTCTGTGTTTCATCGTCAATAAGAAGGTCCAAGGGATACAGTAAACCTGAAGTGAAGCATCGGAATCCAAAACTGGACTCACAGGAGAGGTTCAAATCATAGAAAGTTAGAGTGTAAGTCCTCTTGTACTTCAGTCGGCATTGTGCCTTTTGTATTAAATTCGGATGCAATCTCTGTGTTTCGTCGTCATTAAGAAGGTCCAAGGGATACAGTAAACCTGATGTGAAGCATCGGAATCTAAAACTGGACTCACAGGAGAAGTTCAAATCATAGAAAGTTAGAGTGTCAGTTCTCTTGTACTTAAGTCGGCATTGTGCCATTTGAATTTAATTCCGATGCAATTTCTGTGTTTCATAGTCAATAAGAAGGTCCAAGGGATACAGTAAACCTGAAGTGAAGCATCGGAATCTAAAACTGGGCTCACAGGAGAGGTGCAAATCATAGAAAGTAAGAGTGTCAGCCCTCCTGTACTTAAGTCGGCATTGTGCGTTTTGAATTTAATTCCGATGCAATATCTGTGTTTCATCGTCAATAAGATGGTCCAAGGGATACAGTAAACCTGAAGTGAAGCATCGGAATCTAAAACTGGCCTCACAGGAGATTTTCAAGTAATAGAAAGTGAGAGTGTCACTGCTCTTGTACTGAAGTCGCCATTGTGATTTTGGTATTAAATTCGGTTGCAATTTCTCTGTTTCATCGTCAATAAGAAGGTCCAAGGGATACAGTAAACCTGAAGTGAAGATTCGGAATCTAAAATTGGACTCACAGGAGAGGTTCATATCATAGAAAGTTAGTGTGTCAGTCCTGTTGTACTTACTTCGGCATTGTACCTTTTGTATTAAATTCGGATGCAAACTCTGTGTTTCATCGTCAATTAGAGGGTCCAAGGGATACAGGAAACCTGAAATGAAGCATCGGAAACTAAAACTTGACTCACAGGAGTGGTTCAAATCATAGAAAGTGAGAGTGTCAGTCCTCTTGTACTTAAGACGGCATTGTGCCTTTTGAATTTAATTCCGATGCAATTTCTGTGTTTCATCGTCAATAAGAAGGTGCAAGGTATACAGTAAACCTGAAGTGAAGCATCGGAATCTAAATCTGACCTCACAGGAGAGGTTCGAATCGTAGAAAGTGAGAGTGTCAGTCCTCTTGTACTTAAGTCGCAATTGTGCCATTTGTATTAAATTCGGATGCAATTTCTGTGTTTCGTCGTCAATAAGAAGGTCCAAGGGATACAGCAAACCTGAAGTGAAGCATCGGAATCTAAAACTGGACTCACAGGGGAGGTTCAAATTATAGAAAGTGAGAGTGTCAGTCCTCTGGTACTTAAGTCGCCTTTGTGCCTTTTGTATTATATTCGGATGCAATTTCTGTTTTCATCGTCAATAAGAAGGTCCAAGGGATACAGTAAACCTGAAGTAAAGCATCGGAATCTAAAACTGGACTCACAGGAGAGGTTCAAATCATAAAAAGTTAGAGTGTCAGTCCTCTTGTACTTAGGTTGGCATTGTGCCTTTTGAATTTAATTCCGATGCTATTTCTGTGTTTCATCGTCAATAAGATGGTCCAAGGGATACAGTAAACCTGAAGTGTAGCATCGGAATCTAAAACTGGACTCACAGGAGAGGTTCAAATCATAGAAAGTTAGAGTGTCAGGCCTCTTGTACTTAAGTCGGCATTATGCCTTTCGAATTTAATTCCCATGCTCTTTCTGTGTTTCATTGTCAATAAGAAGGTCCTAGGGCTACAGTAAACCGGAAGTGAAGCATCGGAATCTAAAACTGGACTCACAGGAGAGGTTCAAATCATAGAAAGTGAGAGTGTCAGTCCTCTTATACTTAAGTCGACTTTGTGCCATTTGTATTAAATTCGGATACAATTTCTGTGTTTCATCGTCAATAAGGAGGTCCAAGGGATACAGTATACCAGAAGTGAAGCATCGGAATCTAAAACTGGACTCACAGGAGAGGTTCAAATCATAGAAAGTGAGAGTGTCAGTCCTCTTGTACTTAAGTCGCCATTGTGCCTTTTGTATTAAATTCGGATGCAATATCTGTGTTTCATCGTCAATATGAAGGTCCAAGGGATTCAGTAAAGCTGAAGTGAAGCATCGGAATCCATAACTTGACTCACAGGAGAAGTTCAAATCATAGAAAGTTAGAGCATCAGTCCTGTTGTACTTAAGTCGGCATTGTGCCTTCTGTATTAAATTCGGATGCAAACTCTGTGTTTCGTCGTCAATAAGTAGGTCCAAGGGATACAGTAAACCTGAAGTGAAGCATCGGAATCTAAAACTGCACTCACAGGAGAGGTTCAAATCATCGAAAGTTAGAGTGTCACTCCTCTTGTACTTAAGTCGGCATTGTGCCAATTGAATTTAATTCCGATGCAATTTCTGTGTTTCATCGTCAATAAGAAGGTCCAAGGGATACAGTAAATCTGAAGTGAAGCATCGGAATCTGAAACTGGACTCACAGGAGATGTTCAAATCATAGAAAGTGAGAGTGTCACTCCTCTTGTACTTAAGTCGCCATTGTGATTTTTGTATTAAATTCGGATGGAATTTCTGTGTTTCATCGTCAATAAGAAGGTCCAAGGGATACAGTAAACCTGAAGTGAGGCATCGAAATCTAAAACTGGACTCACTGGAGAGGTTCAAATCATAGAAAGTTAGAGTGTCAGTCCTCTTGTACTTAAGTCGGCATTGTACCTTTTGTATTAAATACGGTTGCAAACTCTGTGTTTCATCGTCAATTAGAAGGTCCAAGGGATACAGTTAACCTGAAGTGAAGCATCAGAATCTAAAACTGGACTCACAGGAGAGGTCCAAATCATAGAAAGTTAGAGTGTAAGTCCTCTTGTACTTCAGTCGGCATTGTGCCTTTTGTTTTAAATTCGGATGCAATCTCTGTGTTTCGTCGTCAATAAGAAGGTCCAAGGGATACAGTAAACCTGAAGTGAAGCATCGGAATCTAAAACTGGACTCACAGGAGAGGTTCAAATCATAGAAAGTTAGAGTGTCAGCCCTCTTGTACTTAAGTCGGCATTGTGCGTTTTGAATTTAATTCCGATGCAAGTCTGTGTTTCATCGTCAATAAGATGGTGCAAGGGATACAGTAAACCTGACGTGAAGCATCGGAATCTAAAACTGGACTCACAGGAGATGTTCAAGTCATACAAAGTGAGAGTGTCACTCCTCTTGTACTTAAGTCGCCATTGTGATTTTGGTATTATATTCGGATGCAATATCTCGGTTTCATCGTCAATAAGATGGTCCAAGGGATACAGTAAACCTGAAGTGAAGCATCGGAATCTAAAACTGGACTTACAGAGAGGTTCAAATCATAGAAAGTTAGAGTGTCAGTCCTGTTGTACTTACGTCGGCATTGTACCTTTTGTATTAAATTCGGATGCAAACTCTGTGTTTCATCTTCAATTAGAGGGTCCAAGGGATACAGGAAACCTGAAGTGAAGCATCGGAAACTAAAACTTGACTCACAGGAGTGGTTCAAATCATAGAAAGTGAGAGTGTCAGTCCTCTTGTACTTAAGACGGCATTGTGCCTTTTGATTCAATTCCGATGCAATTTCTGTGTTTCGTCGTCAATAAGAAGGTGTTAGGTATACAGTAAACCTGAAGTGAAGCATCGGAATCTAAATCTGACATCACAGGAGAGGTTCGAATCATAGAAAGTGAGAGTGTCAGTCCTCTTGCACTTAAGTCGCCATTGTGCCTTTTGTATTAAATTCGGATGCAATTTCTGTGTTTCATCGTCAATAAGAAGGTCCAAGGGATACAGTAAACCTGAAGTGAAGCATCGGAATCCAAAACTGGACTCACAGGAGAGGTTCAAATCATAGAAAGTTAGAGTGTAAGTCCTCTTGTACTTCAGTCGGCATTGTGCCTTTTGTATTAAATTCGGATGCAATCTCTGTGTTTCGTCGTCATTAAGAAGGTCCAAGGGATACAGTAAACCTGATGTGAAGCATCGGAATCTAAAACTGGACTCACAGGAGAGGTTCAAATCATAGAAAGTTAGAGTGTCAGTTCTCTTGTACTTAAGTCGGCATTGTGCCATTTGAATTTAATTCCGATGCAATTTCTGTGTTTCATAGTCAATAAGAAGGTCCAAGGGATACAGTAAACCTGAAGTGAAGCATCGGAATCTAAAACTGGGCTCACAGGAGAGGTGCAAATCATAGAAAGTAAGAGTGTCAGCCCTCCTGTACTTAAGTCGGCATTGTGCGTTTTGAATTTAATTCCGATGCAATATCTGTGTTTCATCGTCAATAAGATGGTCCAAGGGATACAGTAAACCTGAAGTGAAGCATCGGAATCTAAAACTGGCCTCACAGGAGATTTTCAAGTAATAGAAAGTGAGAGTGTCACTGCTCTTGTACTGAAGTCGCCATTGTGATTTTGGTATTAAATTCGGTTGCAATTTCTCTGTTTCATCGTCAATAAGAAGGTCCAAGGGATACAGTAAACCTGAAGTGAAGATTCGGAATCTAAAATTGGACTCACAGGAGAGGTTCATATCATAGAAAGTTAGTGTGTCAGTCCTGTTGTACTTACTTCGGCATTGTACCTTTTGTATTAAATTTGGATGCAAACTCTGTGTTTCATCGTCAATTAGAGGGTCCAAGGGATACAGGAAACCTGAAATGAAGCATCGGAAACTAAAACTTGACTCACAGGAGTGGTTCAAATCATAGAAAGTGAGAGTGTCAGTCCTCTTGTACTTAAGACGGCATTGTGCCTTTTGAATTTAATTCCGATGCAATTTCTGTGTTTCATCGTCAATAAGAAGGTGCAAGGTATACAGTAAACCTGAAGTGAAGCATCGGAATCTAAATCTGACCTCACAGGAGAGGTTCGAATCGTAGAAAGTGAGAGTGTCAGTCCTCTTGTACTTAAGTCGCAATTGTGCCATTTGTATTAAATTCGGATGCAATTTCTGTGTTTCGTCGTCAATAAGAAGGTCCAAGGGATACAGCAAACCTGAAGTGAAGCATCGGAATCTAAAACTGGACTCACAGGGGAGGTTCAAATTATAGAAAGTGAGAGTGTCAGTCCTCTGGTACTTAAGTCGCCTTTGTGCCTTTTGTATTATATTCGGATGCAATTTCTGTTTTCATCGTCAATAAGAAGGTCCAAGGGATACAGTAAACCTGAAGTAAAGCATCGGAATCTAAAACTGGACACACAGGAGAGGTTCAAATCATAAAAAGTTAGAGTGTCAGTCCTCTTGTACTTAGGTTGGCATTGTGCCTTTTGAATTTAATTCCGATGCTATTTCTGTGTTTCATTGTCAATAAGAAGGTCCAAGGGATACAGTAAACCTGAAGAGAAGCATCGGATTCTAAAAGTGGACTCACAGGAGAGGTTCAAATCATAGAAAGTTAGAGTGTCAGTCCTCTTATACTTAAGTCGCCATTGTGCCTTTTGTATTAAATTTGGATGCAATTTTTGTGTTTCATCGTTAATAAGAAGGTCCAAGGGATACAGTAAACCTGAAGTGAAGCATCGGAATCCAAAACTGGACTCACAGGAGAGGTTCAAATCATAGAAAGTTAGAGTGTCAGTCCTCTTGTACTTAAGTCGGCATTGTGCCTTTTGGATTAAATTCGGATTCAAACTCTGTGTTTCGTCGTCAATAAGAAGGTCCAAGGGATACAGTAAATCTGAAGTGAAGCATCGGAATCTAAAACTGGACTCACAGGAGAGGTTCAAATCATAGAAAGTTAGAGTGTCAGTTCTCTTGTACTTAAGTCGGCATTGTGCCATTTGAATTTAATTCCGATGCAATTTCTGTGTTTCATCGTCAATAAGAATGTCCAAGGGATACCGTAAACCTGAAGTGAAGCATCGGAATCTAAATCTGACCTGGCAGGAGAGGTGCAAATCATAGAAAGTTAGAGTGTCAGCCCTCTTGTACTTAAATTGGCATTGTGCGTTTTGAATTTAATTCGGATGCAATTTCTGTGTTTCATCGTCAATAAGATGGTCCAAAGGATACAGTAAACCTGAAGTGAAGCATCGGAATCTAAAACTGGACTCACAGGGGAGGTTCAAATCATAGAAAGTGAGAGTGTCAGTCCTCTTGTACTTAAGTTGCCATTGTGCCTTTTGTATTAAATTCGGATGCAATTTCAGTGTTTCATCGTCAATAAGAAGGTCCAAGGGATACAGTAAACCTGAAGTAAAGCATCGGAATCTAAAACTGGACTCACAGGAGAGGTTCAAATCATAAAAAGTTAGAGTGTCAGTCCTCTTGTACTAAAGTCGGCATTGTGCCTTTTGAATTTAATTCCGATGCAATATCTGTGTTTCATCGTCAATAAGAAGGTCCAACGGATACAGTAAACCTGAAGTGAAGTATCGGAATCTAGAACTGGACTCACAGGAGAGATTCAAATCATAGATAGTGAGAGTGTCAGTCCTCTTTTACTTAAGTCGGCATTGTGCGTTTTTAATTTAATTCCGATGCATTATCTGTGTTTCATCGTCAATAAGAAGGTCCAAGGGATACAGTAAACCTGAAGTGAAGCACCGGAATCTAAAACTGGACTCACGGGAGGGGTGCAAATCATAGAAAGTTAGAGTGTCAGTCCTCTTGTACTTAAGTCGGCATTGTACGATTTGTATTAAATTCGGATGCAAACTCTGTGTTTCATCGTCAATTAGAAGGTCCAAGGTATACAGTAAACCTGAAGTGAAGCATCGGAATGTAAAACTGGACTCACAGTAGAGGTTCAAATCATAAAAAGTGAGAGTGTCAGTCCTCTTGTACTTAAGTCGGCATTGTGCCTTTTGAATTTAATTCCGATGCAATTTCTGTGTTTCATCGTCAATAAGAAGCTGCAAGGTATACAGTAAACCTGAAGTAAAGCATCGGAATCTAAAACTGGACTCACAGGAGAGGTTCAAATCATAGAAAGTGAGAGTGTTAGTCCTCTTCTACTTAGGTCGGCACTGTGCCTTTTGAATTTAATTCCGATGCAATTTCTGTGTTTCATCGCCAATAAGAACGTCCAAGGGATACAGTAAACCTGACATGAAGCATCGGAATCTAAAACTGGACTCACAGGAGAGGTTCGAATCATAGAAAGTGAGAGTGTCAGTCCTCTTGTACTTAAGTCGGTATTGTGCCATTTGTATTAAATTCGGAAGCAATTTCTGTGTTTCATCGTCAATAAGAAGGTCCAAGGGATACAGTAAACCTGAGGTGAAGCATCGGAATCTAAAACTGGACTAACAGGAGAGGTTCAAATCATAGAAAGTGAGAGTGTCAGTCCTCTTGTACTTAAGTCTCCATTGTGACTTTTGTATTAATTTCGGATGCAATTTCTGTGTTTCATCGTCAATAAGAAGGTCCAAGGGAAACAGTTAACCTGAAGTGAAGCATCGGAATCTAAAACTGGACTCACAGGAGAGGTTCAAATTATAGAAAGTGAGAGTGTCAGTCCTCTTGTACTTAAGTCGCCATTGTGCCTTTTGTATTAAATTCAGATGCAATTTCTGTGTTTCATCGTCAATCAGAAGGTCCAAGGGATACGGTAAACCTGAAGTAAAGCATCGGAATCAAAAACGGGACTCACAGGAGAGGTTCAAATCAAAGAAAATTAGAGTGTCAGTCCTCTTGTACTTAAGTCGGCATTGTGCCTTTTGTATTAAATTCGGATGCAAACTCTGTGTTTCATCGTCAATAAGAAGGCCCAAGGGATACAGTAAACCTGAAGTGAAGCATCGGAATCTAAAACTGGACTCACAGGAGAGGTTCAAATCATAGAAAGTAAGAGTGTCAGTCCTCTTGTACTTAAGTCGGCATTGTGCCTTTTGAATTTAATTCCGATGCAATTTCTGTGTTTCATCGTCAATAAGAAGGTCCAAGGGATAAAGTAAACCTGAAGTATAGCACCGGAATCTAAAACTGGACTCACAGGAGAGGTTCAAATCATAGAAAGTTAGAGTGTCAGTCCTCTTGTACTTACGTCGGCATTGTACCTTTTGTATTAAATTCGGATGCAATCTCTGTGTTTCATCGTCAATTAGACGGTCCAACGGATACAGTAAACCTGAAGTGAAGCATCGGAAACTAAAACTGGACTCACAGCAGAGGTTCAAATCATAGAAAGTGAGAGTGTCAGTCCTCTTGTACTTAAGATGGCATTGTGCCTTTTGAATTTAATTCCGATGTAATTTCTGTGTTTCATCGTCAATCGGAAGGTGCAAGGTATACAGTAAACCTGAAGTGAAGCATCGGATTCTAAATCTGACCTCACAGGAGAGGTTCGAATCATAGAAAGTGAGAGTGTCAGTCCTCTTGTACTTAAGTCGCAATTGTGCCATTTGAATTAAATTCGGATGCAATTTCTGTGTTTCGTCGTCAATAAGAAGGTCCAAGGGATACAGTAAACCTGAAGTGAAGCATCGGAATCTAAAACTGGACTCACAGGGGAGGTTCAAATCATAGAAAGTGAGAGTGTCAGTCCTCTTGTACTTAAGTCGGCATTGTGCCTTTTGAATTTAATTCCGATGCTATTTCTGTGTTTCATTGTCAATAAGAAGGTCCAAGGGATACAGTAAAACAGAAGTGAAGCATCGGAACCTAAAACTGGACTCACAGGAGAGATTCAAATCATAAATAGTGCGAGTGTCATTCCTCTTTTACTTAAGTCGGAATTGTGCGTTTTAAATTTAATTCCGATGCATTATCTGTGTTTCATCGTCAATAAGAAGGTCCAAGGGATACAGTAAACCTGAAGTGAAGCATCGGAATCTGAAACTGGACTCACAGGAGAGGTTCAAATCATAGAAAGTGAGAGTGTTAGTCGTCTTCTACTTAGGTCGGCACTGTGCCTTTTGAATTTAATTCCGATGCAATTTCTCTGTTTCATCGTCAATAAGAACGTCCAAGGGATACATTAAACCTGACGTGAAGCACCGGAATCTAAAACTGGACTCACAGGAGAGATTCAAATCATAGAAAGTGAGAGTGTCAGTCCTCTTGTACTTAAGTCACCATTGTGACTTTTGTAGTAATTTCGAATGCAATTTCTGTGTTTCATCGTCAATAAGAAGGTCCAAGGGATACAGTAAACCTGAAGTGAAGCATCGGAATCTAAAACTGGACTCACAGGAGAGATTCAAATCATAGAAAGTGAGAGTGTCAGTCCTCTTTTACTTAAGTCGGCATTGTGTGTTTTAAAATTAATTCCGATGCAATATCTGTGTTTCATCGTCAATCAGAAGGTCCAAGGGATACAGTAAACCTGAATTAAAGCATCGGAATCTAAAACTGGACTCACAGTAGAGGTTCAAATCATAGAAAGTGAGAGTGTCAGTCCTCTTTTACTTAAGTCAGCATTGTGCCTTTTGATTTTAATTCCGATGCAATTTCTGTGTTTCATCGTCAATAAGAAGGTCCAAGGGACACAGTAAATCTGAAGTGAAGCATCGGAATCTAAAACTGTACTCACAGGAGAGGTTCAAATCATAGAAAGTGAGAGTGTCAGTCCTCTTTTACTTAAGTCAGCATTGTGCATTTTTGATTTTAATTCCGATGCAATTTCTGTGTTTCATCGTCAATAAGAAGGTGCAAGGTATACAGTAAACCTGAAGTGAAGCATCGGAATCTAAAACTGGACTCACAGGAGAGGTTCAAATCATAGATAGTGAAAGTGTTAGTCGTCTTCTACTTAGGTCGGCACTGTGCCTTTTGAATTTAATTCCGATGCAATTTCTGTGTTTCATCGTCAATAAGAACGTCCAAGGGATACAGTAAACCTGAAGTGAAGCACCGGAATCTTAAACTGGACTCACAGGAGAGATTCAAATCATAGAAAGTTAGGGTGTCACTCCTCTTGTACTTATGTCGGTAATGTGCCTTTTGTATTAACTTCGGATGCAATTTCTGTGTTTCATCGGCAATAAGAAGGTCCAAGGGATACAGTAAACCTTAAGTGAAGCATCGGAATCTAAAACTGGACTCCCAGGAGAGGTTCAAATCATAGAATGTTAGAGTGTCAGTCCTCTTCTACTTAAGACGTTATTGTGCCATTTGTATTAAATTCGGATGCGATTTCTGTGTTTTATCGTCAACAAGAAGGTCCAAGGGATACAGTAAACCTTAAGTGAAGCATCGGAATCTAAAACTGGACTCGCAGGAGAGGTTCAAATCACAGAATGTTAGTGTGCCAGTCCTCTTGTACTTAAGTCGCCATTGTGATTTTTGTATTAAATTCGGATGCAATATCTGTGTTTCATCGTCAATAAGAAGGTCCAAGCGATACAGTAAACCTGAAGTAAAGCATCGGAATCTAAAACTGGACTCACAGGAGAGGTTCAAATCATAAAAAGTTAGAGTGTCAGTCCTCTTGTACTTAGGTCGGCATTGTGCCTTTTGAATTTAATTCCGATGCTATTTCTGTGTTTCATTGTCAATAAGAAGGTCCAAGGGATACAGTAAACCTGAAGAGAAGTATCGGATTCTAAAACTGGACTCACAGGAGAGGTTCAAATCATAGAAAGTGAGAGTGTCAGTCTTCTTATACTTAAGTCGCCATTGTGCCTTTTGTATTAAATTTGGATGCAATTTTTGTGTTTCATCGTCAATAAGAAGGTCCAAGGGATACAGTAAACCTGAAGTGAAGCATCGGAATCCAAAACTGGACTCGCAGGAGAGGTTCAAATCATAGAAAGTTAGAGTGTCAGTCCTCTTGTACTTAAGTCGGCATTGTGCCTTTTGGATTAAATTCGGATTAGAACTCTGTGTTTCGTCGTCAATAAGAAGGTCCAAGGGATACAGTAAACCTGAAGTGAAGCATCGGAATCTAAAACTGGACTCACAGGAGAGGTTCAAATCATAGAAAGTTAGAGTGTCAGTTCTCTTGTACTTAAGTCGGCATTGTGCCATTTGAATTTAATTCCGATGCAATTTCTGTGTTTCATCGTCAATAAGAATGTCCAAGGGATACAGTAAACCTGAAGTGAAGCATCGGAATCTAAATCTGACCTGGCAGGAGAGGTGCAAATCATAGAAAGTTAGAGTGTCAGCCCTCTTGTACTTAAATCGGCATTGTGCGTTTTGAATTTAATTCGGATGCAATTTCTGTGTTTCATCGTCAATAAGATGGTCCAAGGGATACAGTAAACCTGAAGTGAAGCATCGGAATCTAAAACTGGACTCACAGGGGAGGTTCAAATCATAGAAAGTGAGAGTGTCAGTCCTCTTGTACTTAAGTTGCCATGTGCCTTTTGTATTACATTCGGATGCAATTTCAGTGTTTCATCGTCAATAAGAAGGTCCAAGGGATACAGTAAACCTGAAGTAAAGCATCGGAATCTAAAACTGGACTCACAGGAGAGGTTCAAATCATAAAAAGTTAGAGTGTCAGTCCTCTTGTACTAAAGTCGGCATTGTGCCTTTTGAATTTAATTCCGATGCAATATCTGTGTTTCATCGTCAATAAGAAGGTCCAACGGATACAGTAAACCTGAAGTGAAGTATCGGAATCTAGAACTGGACTCACAGGAGAGATTCAAATCATAGATAGTGAGAGTGTCAGTCCTCTTTTACTTAAGTCGGCATTGTGCGTTTTTAATTTAATTCCGATGCATTATCTGTGTTTCATCGTCAATAAGAAGGTCCAAGGGATACAGTAAACCTGAAGTGAAGCACCGGAATCTAAAACTGGACTCACGGGAGGGGTGCAAATCATAGAAAGTTAGAGTGTCAGTCCTCTTGTACTTAAGTCGGCATTGTACGATTTGTATTAAATTCGGATGCAAACTCTGTGTTTCATCGTCAATTAGAAGGTCCAAGGTATACAGTAAACCTGAAGTGAAGCATCGGAATGTAAAACTGGACTCACAGTAGAGGTTCAAATCATAAAAAGTGAGAGTGTCAGTCCTCTTGTACTTAAGTCGGCATTGTGCCTTTTGAATTTAATTCCGATGCAATCTCTGTGTTTCATCGTCAATAAGAAGCTGCAAGGTATACAGTAAACCTGAAGTAAAGCATCGGAATCTAAAACTGGACTCACAGGAGAGGTTCAAATCATAGAAAGTGAGAGTGTTAGTCCTCTTCTACTTAGGTCGGCACTGTGCCTTTTGAATTTAATTCCGATGCAATTTCTGTGTTTCATCGCCAATAAGAACGTCCAAGGGATACAGTAAACCTGACATGAAGCATCGGAATCTAAAACTGGACTCACAGGAGAGGTTCGAATCATAGAAAGTGAGAGTGTCAGTCCTCTTGTACTTAAGTCGCCATTGTGCCTTTTGTATTAAATTCAGATGCAATTTCTGTGTTTCATCGTCAATCAGAAGGTCCAAGGGATACAGTAAACCTGAAGTAAAGCATCGGAATCAAAAGCGGGACTCACAGGAGAGGTTCAAATCAAAGAAAATTAGAGTGTCAGTCCTCTTGTACTTAAGTCGGCATTGTGCCTTTTGTATTAAATTCGGATGCAAACTCTGTGTTTCATCGTCAATAAGAAGGTCCAAGGGATACAGTAAACCTGAAGTGAAGCATCGGAATCTAAAACTGGACTCACAGGAGAGGTTCAAATCATAGAAAGTTAGAGTGTCAGTCCTCTTGTACTTAAGTCGACATTGTGCCTTTTGAATTTAATTCCGATGCAATTTCTGTGTTTCATCGTCAATAAGAAGGTCCAAGGGATACAGGAAACCTGAAGTATAGCACCGGAATCTAAAACTGGACTCACAGGAGAGGTTCAAATCATAGAAAGTTAGAGTGTCAGTCCTCTTGTACTTACGTCGGCATTGTACCTTTTGTATTAAATTCGGATGCAATCTCTGTGTTTCATCGTCAATTAGACGGTCCAACGGATACAGTAAACCTGAAGTGAAGCATCGGAATCTAAAACTGGACTCACAGGAGAGGTTCAAATCATAGAAAGTGAGAGTGTCAGTCCTCTTGTACTTAAGATGGCATTGTGCCTTTTGAATTTAATTCCGATGTAATTTCTGTGTTTCATCGTCAATAGGAAGGTGCAAGGTATACAGTAAACCTGAAGTGAAGCATCGGATTCTAAATCTGACCTCACAGGAGAGGTTCGAATCATAGCAAGTGAGAGTGTCAGTCCTCTTGTACTTAAGTCGCAATTGTGCCATTTGAATTAAATTCGGATGCAATTTCTGTGTTTCGTCGTCAATAAGAAGGTCCAAGGGATACAGTAAACCTGAAGTGAAGCATCGGAATCTAAAACTGGACTCACAGGGGAGGTTCAAATCATAGAAAGTGAGAGTGTCAGTCCTCTTGTACTTAAGTCGGCATTGTGCCTTTTGAATTTAATTCCGATGCTATTTCTGTGTTTCATTGTCAATAAGAAGGTCCTAGGGATACAGTAAAACAGAAGTGAAGCATCGGAACCTAAAACTGGACTCACAGGAGAGATTCAAATCATAGAAAGTGAGAGTGTCAGTCCTCTTTTACTTAAGTCGGCATTATGCGTTTTAAATTTAAATTCGATGCAATATCTGTGTTTCATCGTCAATAAGAAGGTCCAAAGGATACAGTAAACCTGAAGTGAAGCATCGGAATCTAGGACTGGACTCACAGGAGAGATTCAAATCATAAATAGTGAGAGTGTCAGGCCTCTTTTACTTAAGTCGGAATTGTGCGTTTTAAATTTAATTCCGATGCATTATCTGTGTTGCATCGTCAATAAGAAGGTCCAAGGGATACAGTAAACCTGAAGTGAAGCATCGGAATCTGAAACTGGACTCACAGGAGAGGTTCAAATCATAGAAAGTGAGAGTGTTCGTCGTCTTCTACTTAGGTCGGCACTGTGCCTTTTGAATTTAATTCCGATGCAATTTCTCTGTTTCATCGTCAATAAGAACGTCCAAGGGATACATTAAACCTGACGTGAAGCACCGGAATCTAAAACTGGACTCACGGGAGAGATTCAAATCATAGAAAGTGAGAGTGTCAGTCCTCTTGTACTTAAGTCACCATTGTGACTTTTGTAGTAATTTCGAATGCAATTTCTGTGTTTCATCGTCAATAAGAAGGTCCAAGGGATACAGTAAACCTGAAGTGAAGCATCGGAATCTAAAACTGGACTCACAGGAGAGATTCAAATCATAGGAAGTGAGAGTGTCAGTCCTCTTTTACTTAAGTCGGCATTGTGTGTTTTAAAATTAATTCCGATGCAATATCTGTGTTTCATCGTCAATCAGAAGGTCCAAGGGATACAGTAAACCTGAATTAAAGCATCGGAATCTAAAACTGGACTCACAGTAGTGGTTCAAATCATAGAAAGTGAGAGTGTCAGTCCTCTTTTACTTAAGTCAGCATTGTGCCTTTTGATTTTAATTCCGATGCAATTTCTGTGTGTCATCGTCAATAAGAAGGTCCAAGGGATACAGTAAATCTGAAGTGAAGCATCGGAATCTAAAACTGCACTAACAGGAGAGGTTCAAATCATAGAAAGTGAGAGTGTCAGTCCTCTTTTACTTAAGTCAGCATTGTGCCTTTTGATTTTAATTCCGATGCAATTTCTGTGTTTCATCGTCAATAAGAAGGTGCAAGGTATACAGTAAACCTGAAGTGAAGCATCGGAATCTAAAACTGGACTCACAGGAGAGGTTCAAATCATAGAAAGTGAAAGTGTTAGTCGTCTTCTACTTAGGTCGGCACTGCTCCTTTTGAATTTAATTCCGATGCAATTTCTGTGTTTCATCGTCAATAAGAACGTCCAAGGGATACAGTAAGCCTGAAGTGAAGCACCGGAATCTAAAACTGGACTCACAGGAGAGATTCAAATCATAGAAAGTTAGGGTGTCACTCCTCTTGTACTTATGTCGGTAATGTGCCTTTTGTATTAAATTCGGATGCAATTTCTGTGTTTCATCGGCAATAAGAAGGTCCAAGGGATACAGTAAACCTTAAGTGAAGCATCGGAATCTAAAACTGGACTCCCAGGAGAGGTTCAAATCATAGAATGTTAGAGTGTCAGTCCTCTTCTACTTAAGACGTTATTGTGCCATTTGTATTAAATTCGGATGCGATTTCTGTGTTTTATCGTCAACAAGAAGGTCCAAGGGATACAGTAAACCTTAAGTGAAGCATCGGAATCTAAAACTGGACTCGCAGGAGAGGTTCAAATCACAGAATGTTAGAGTGCCAGTCCTCTTGTACTTAAGTCGCCATTGTGATTTTTGTATTAAATTCGGATGCAATATCTGTGTTTCATCGTCAATAAGAAGGTCCAAGCGATACAGTAAACCTGAAGTAAAGCATCGGAATCTAAAACTGGACTCACAGGAGAGGTTCAAATCATAAAAAGTTAGAGTGTCAGTCCTCTTGTACTTAGGTCGGCATTGTGCCTTTTGAATTTAATTCCGATGCTATTTCTGTGTTTCATTGTCAATAAGAAGGTCCAAGGGATACAGTAAACCTGAAGAGAAGTATCGGATTCTAAAACTGGACTCACAGGAGAGGTTCAAATCATAGAAAGTGAGAGTGTCAGTCCTCTTATACTTAAGTCGCCATTGTGCCTTTTGTATTAAATTTGGATGCAATTTTTGTGTTTCATCGTCAATAAGAAGGTCCAAGGGATACAGTAAACCTGAAGTGAAGCATCGGAATCCAAAACTGGACTCACAGGAGAGGTTCAAATCATAGAAAGGTAGAGTGTCAGTCCTCTTGTACTTAAGTCGGCATTGTGCCTTTTGGATTCAAATCGGATTCAAACTCTGTGTTTCGTCGTCAATAAGAAGGTCCAAGGGATACAGTAAACCTGAAGTGAAGCATCGGAATCTAAAACTGGACTCACAGGGGAGGTTCAAATCATAGAAAGTTATAGTGTCAGTTCTCTTGTACTTAAGTCGGCATTGTGCCATTTGAATTTAATTCCGATGCAATTTCTGTGTTTCATCGTCAATAAGAATGTCCAAGGGATACAGTAAACCTGAAGTGAAGCATCGGAATCTAAATCTGACCTGGCAGGAGAGGTGCAAATCATAGAAAGTTAGAGTGTCAGCCCTCTTGTACTTAAATCGGCATTGTGCGTTTTGAATTTAATTCGGATGCAATTTCTGTGTTTCATCGTCAATAAGATGGTCCAAGGGATACAGTAAACCTGAAGTGAAGCATCGGAATCTAAAACTGGACTCACAGGGGAGGTTCAAATCATAGAAAGTGAGAGTGTCAGTCCTCTTGTACTTAAGTTGCCATTGTGCCTTTTGTATTAAATTCGGATGCAATTTCAGTGTTTCATCGTCAATAAGAAGGTCCAAGGGATACAGTAAACCTGAAGTAAAGCATCGGAATCTAAAACTGGACTCACAGGAGAGGTTCAAATCATAAAAAGTTAGAGTGTCAGTCCTCTTGTACTAAAGTCGGCATTGTGCCTTTTGAATTTAATTCCGATGCAATATCTGTGTTTCATCGTCAATAAGAAGGGCCAACGGATACAGTAAACCTGAAGTGAAGTATCGGAATCTAGAACTGGACTCACAGGAGAGATTCAAATCATAGATAGTGAGAGTGTCAGTCCTCTTTTACTTAAGTCGGCATTGTGCGTTTTTAATTTAATTCCGATGCATCATCTGTGTTTCATCGTCAATAAGAAGGTCCAAGGGATACAGTAAACCTGAAGTGAAGCACCGGAATCTAAAACTGGACTCACGGGAGGGGAGCAAATCATAGAAAGTTAGAGTGTCAGTCCTCTTGTACTTAAGTCGGCATTGTACGATTTGTATTAAATTCGGATGCAAACTCTGTGTTTCATCGTCAATTAGAAGGTCCAAGGTATACAGTAAACCTGAAGTGAAGCATCGGAATGTAAAACTGGACTCACAGTAGAGGTTCAAATCATAAAAAGTGAGAGTGTCAGTCCTCTTGTACTTAAGTCGGCATTGTGCCTTTTGAATTTAATTCCGATGCAATTTCTGTGTTTCATCGTCAATAAGAAGCTGCAAGGTATACAGTAAACCTGAAGTAAAGCATCGGAATCTAAAACTGGACTCACAGGAGAGGTTCAAATCATAGAAAGTGAGAGTGTTAGTCCTCTTCTACTTAGGTCGGCACTGTGCCTTTTGAATTTAATTCCGATGCAATTTCTGTGTTTCATCGCCAATAAGAACGTCCAAGGGATACAGTAAACCTGACATGAAGCATCGGAATCTAAAACTGGACTCACAGGAGAGGTTCGAATCATAGAAAGTGAGAGTGTCAGTCCTCTTGTACTTAAGTCGGCATTGTGCCATTTGTATTAAATTCGGAAGCAATTTCTGTGTTTCATCGTCAATAAGAAGGTCCAAGGGATACAGTAAACCTGAGGTGAAGCATCGGAATCTAAAACTGGACTAACAGGAGAGGTTCAAATCATAGAAAGTGAGAGTGTCAGTCCTCTTGTACTTAAGTCTCCATTGTGACTTTTGTATTAATTTCGGATGCAATTTCTGTGTTTCATCGTCAATAAGAAGGTCCAAGGGAAACAGTTAACCTGAAGTGAAGCATCGGAATCTAAAACTGGACTCACAGGAGAGGTTCAAATCATAGAAAGTGAGAGTGTCAGTCCTCTTGTACTTAAGTCGCCATTGTGCCTTTTGTATTAAATTCAGATGCAATTTCTGTGTTTCATCGTCAATCAGAAGGTCCAAGGGATACAGTAAACCTGAAGTAAAGCATCGGAATCAAAAACGGGACTCACAGGAGAGGTTCAAATCAAAGAAAATTAGAGTGTCAGTCCTCTTGTACTTAAGTCGGCATTGTGCCTTTTGTATTAAATTCGGATGCAAACTCTGTGTTTCATCGTCAATAAGAAGGTCCAAGGGATACAGTAAACCTGAAGTGAAGCATCGGAATCTAAAACTGGACTCACAGGAGAGGTTCAAATCATAGAAAGTTAGAGTGTCAGTCCTCTTGTACTTAAGTCGGCATTGTGCCTTTTGAATTTAATTCCGATGCAATTTCTGTGTTTCATCGTCAATAAGAAGGTCCAAGGGATACAGTAAACCTGAAGTATAGCACCGGAATCTAAAACTGGACTCACAGGAGAGGTTCAAATCATAGAAAGTTAGAGTGTCAGTCCTCTTGTACTTACGTCGGCATTGTACCTTTTGTATTAAATTCGGATGCAAACTCTGTGTTTCATCGTCAATTAGACGGTCCAACGGATACAGTAAACCTGAAGTGAAGCATCGGAATCTAAAACTGGACTCACAGGAGAGGTTCAAATCATAGAAAGTGAGAGTGTCAGTCCTCTTGTACTTAAGATGGCATTGTGCCTTTTGAATTTAATTCCGATGTAATTTCTGTGTTTCATCGTCAATAGGAAGGTGCAAGGTATACAGTAAACCTGAAGTGAAGCATCGGATTCTAAATCTGACCTCACAGGAGAGGTTCGAATCATAGAAAGTGAGAGTGTCAGTCCTCTTGTACTTAAGTCGCAATTGTGCCATTTGAATTAAATTCGGATGCAATTTCTGTGTTTCGTCGTTAATAAGAAGGTCCAAGGGATACAGTAAACCTGAAGTGAAGCATCGGAATCTAAAACTGGACTCACAGGGGAGGTTCAAATCATAGAAAGTGAGAGTGTCAGTCCTCTTGTACTTAAGTCGGCATTGTGCCTTTTGAATTTAATTCCGATGCTATTTCTGTGTTTCATTGTCAATAAGAAGGTCCAAGGGATACAGTAAAACAGAAGTGAAGCATCGGAACCTAAAACTGGACTCACAGGAGAGATTCAAATCATAGAAAGTGAGAGTGTCAGTCCTCTTTTACTTAAGTCGGCATTATGCGTTTTAAATTTAAATCCGATGCAATATCTGTGTTTCATCGTCAATAAGAAGGTCCAAGGGATACAGTAAACCTGAAGTGAAGCATCGGAATCTAGAACTGGACTCACAGGAGAGATTCAAATCATAAATAGTGAGAGTGTCAGTCCTCTTTTACTTAAGTCGGAATTGTGCGTTTTAAATTTAATTCCGATGCATTATCTGTGTTTCATCGTCAATAAGAAGGTCCAAGGGATACAGTAAACCTGAAGTGAAGCATCGGAATCTGAAACTGGACTCACAGGAGAGGTTCAAATCATAGAAAGTGAGAATGTTAGTCGTCTTCTACTTAGGTCGGCACTGTGCCTTTTGAATTTAATTCCGATGCAATTTCTCTGTTTCATCGTCAATAAGAACGTCCAAGGGATACATTAAACCTGACGTGAAGCACCGGAATCTAAAACTGGACTCACAGGAGAGATTCAAATCATACAAAGTGAGAGTGTCAGTCCTCTTGTACTTAAGTCACCATTGTGACTTTTGTAGTAATTTCGAATGCAATTTCTGTGTTTCATCGTCAATAAGAAGGTCCAAGGGATACAGTAAACCTGAAGTGAAGCATCGGAATCTAAAACTGGACTCACAGGAGAGATTCAAATCATAGAAAGTGAGAGTGTCAGTCCTCTTTTACTTAAGTCGGCATTGTGTGTTTTAAAATTAATTCCGATGCAATATCTGTGTTTCATCGTCAATCAGAAGGTCCAAGGGATACAGTAAACTTGAATTAAAGCATCGGAATCTAAAACTGGACTCACAGTAGTGGTTCAAATCATAGAAAGTGAGAGTGTCAGTCCTCTTTTACTTAAGTCAGCATTGTGCCTTTTGATTTTAATTCCGATGCAATTTCTGTGTTTCATCGTCAATAAGAAGGTCCAAGGGATACAGTAAATCTGAAGTGAAGCATCGGAATCTAAAACTGTACTCACAGGAGAGGTTCAAATCATAGAAAGTGAGAGTGTCAGTCCTCTTTTACTTAAGTCAGCATTGTGCCTTTTGATTTTAATTCCGATGCAATTTCTGTGTTTCATCGTCAATAAGAAGGTGCAAGGAATACAG
This sequence comes from Schistocerca serialis cubense, assembly GCF_023864345.2. Lineage (NCBI taxonomy): Eukaryota > Metazoa > Arthropoda > Insecta > Orthoptera > Acrididae > Schistocerca > Schistocerca serialis. The sequence goes on from NC_064648.1 coordinate 19,675,916, forward strand.
TAAACCTGAAGTGAAGCATCGGAATCTAAAACTGGACTCACAGGAGAGGTTCAAATCATAGAAAGTGAAAGTGTTAGTCGTCTTCTACTTAGGTCGGCACTGTGCCTTTTGAATTTAATTCCGATGCAGTTTCTGTGTTTCATCGTCAATAAGAACGTCCAAGGGATACAGTAAACCTGAAGTGAAGCACCGGAATCTAAAACTGGACTCACAGGAGAGATTCAAATCATAGAAAGTTAGGGTGTCACTCCTCTTGTACTTATGTCGGTAATGTGCCTTTTGTATTAAATTCGGATGCAATTTCTGTGTTTCATCGGCAATAAGAAGGTCCAAGGGATACAGTAAACCTTAAGTGAAGCATCGGAATCTAAAACTGGACTCCCAGGAGAGGTTCAAATCATAGAATGTTAGAGTGTCAGTCCTCTTCTACTTAAGACGTTATTGTGCCATTTGTATTAAATTCGGATGCGATATCTGTGTTTTATCGTCAACAAGAAGGTCCATGGGATACAGTAAACCTTAAGTGAAGCATCGGAATCTAAAACTGGACTCGCAGGAGAGGTTCAAATCACAGAATGTTAGAGTGCCAGTCCTCTTGTACTTAAGTCGCAATTGTGATTTTTGTATTAAATTCGGATGCAAAATCTGTGTTTCATCGTCAATAAGAAGGTCCAAGGGATACAGTAAACCTTAAGTGAAGCATCGGAATCTAAAACTAGACTCGCAGGAGAGGTTCAAATCATAGAATGTTAGAGTGTCAGTCCTCTTGTACTTAAGTCGGCTTTGTACCTTTTGTATTAAATTCGGATGCAAACTCTGTGTTTCATCGTTAATTAGAAGGTCCAAGGGATACAGTAAACCTGAAGTGAAGCATCGGAATCTAAAACTGGACTCACAGGAGAGGTTCAAATCATAGAAAGTGAGAGTGTCAGTCCTCTTGTACTTAAGTCGGAATTAAGCCTTTTTAATTCAATTCCGATGCAATTTCTGTGTTTCATTGTCAATAAGAAGGTGCAAGGTATACAGTAAACCTAAAGTGAAGCATCGGAATCTAAAACTAGACTCACAGGAGAGGTTCAAATCATAGAAAGTTAGAGTGTTAGACCTCTTCTACTTAGGTCGGCACTGTGCCTTTTGAATTTAATTCCGATGCAATTTCTGTGTTTCATCGTCAATAAGAACGTCCAAGGGATACAGTAAACCTGAAGTGAAGCATCGGAATCTAAAACTGGACTCACAGGAGAGGTTCAAATCATAGAAAGTTAGAGTGTCAGTCCGCTTGTAATTAAGTCGTCATTGTGCCTTTTGTATTAAATTCGGATGCAAACTCTGTGTTTCATCGTCAATAAGAAGGTCCAAGGGAAACAGTAAACCTGAAGTGAAGATTCGGAATCTAAATCTGACCTCACAGGAGAATTTCGAATCATGGAAAGTGAGAGTGTCAGTGCCCTTGTACTTAAGTCGGCATTGTGCCTTTTGAATTTAATTCTGATGCAATTTCTGTGTTTCATCGTCAATAAGAAGGTCCAAGGGATACAGTAAACTTGAAGCGAAGCATCGGAATCTAAAACTGGACTCACAGGAGAGGTTCAAATCATAGAATGTGAGAGTGTTAGTCCTCTTCTATTTAGGTCGGCATTGTGCCTTTTGAATTTAATTCCGATGCAATTTCTGTGTTTCATCGTCAATAAGAACGTCCAAGGGATACAGTAAACCTGAAGTGAAGCATCGGATTCTAAAACTGGACTCGCAGTAGAAGTTTGAATCACAGAAAGTGAGAGTGTCAGTCCACTTGTACTTAAGTCGGCATTGTGCCATTCGTATTTAATTCGGATGCAATTTCTGTGTTTCATCGTCAGTAAGAAGGTCCAAGGGATACAGTAAACCTGAGGTGAAGCATCGGAATCTAAAACTGGACTCACAGGAGAGGTTCAAATCATAGAAAGTGAGAGTGTCAGTCCTCTTGTACTTATGTCACCATTGTGACTTTTGTTTTAATTTCGGATGCAATTTCTGAGTTTCATCGTCAATAAGAAGGTCCAAGGGATACAGTAAACCTGAAGTGAAGCATCGGAATCTAAATCTGGACTCACAGGAGAGGTTCAAATCATAGAAAGTGAGAGTATCAGTCCTCTTGTACTTAAGTCGCCATTGTGCCTTTTGTATTAAATTCGGATGCAAACTCTGTGTTTCATCGTCAATAACAAGGTCCAAGGGATACAGTAAACCTGAAGTGAAGAATCGGATACTAGAACTGGTCTCACAGGAGAGGTTCAAATCATAGAAAGTTAGAGTGTCAGTTCTCTTGTACTTAAGTCGGCATTGTGCCTTTTGAATTTAATTCCGATGCTATTTCTGTCTTTCATTGTCAATAAGAAGGTTCAAGGGATACAGTAAACCTGAAGTGAAGCATCGGAATCTAAAACTGTACTCACAGGAGAGGTTCAAATCATAGAAAGTGAGAGTGTCAGTCCTCTTTTACTTAAGTCAGCATTGTGCATTTTGAATTTAATTCCTATGCAATTTCTGTGTTTCATCGTCAATAAGAAGGTGCAAGGTATACAGTAAACCTGAAGTGAAGCATCGGAATTTGAACTGGACTCACAGGAGAGGTTCAAATCATAGAAAGTGAGAGTGTTAGTCGTCTTCTACTTAGGTCGGCACTGTGAATTTGAATTTAATTCCGATGCAATTTCTGTGTTTCATCGTCAATAAGAACGTCCAAGGGATACAGTAAACCTGAAGTGAAGCATCGGAATCTAAAACTGGACTCACAGGAGAGATTCAAATCAAAGAAAGTTAGAGTGTCGATCCTCTTGTACTTAAGTCGTTAATGTGCCTTTTGTATTAAATTCGGATGCAATTTCTGTGTTTCATCGGCAATAAGAAGCCCCAAGGGATACAGTAAACCTTAAGTGAAGCATCGGAAACTAAAACTGGACTCGCAGGAAAGGTTCATATCATAGAATGTTAGAGTGTCAGTCATCTTTTACTTAAGACGGCATTGTGCCATTTGTATTAAATTCGGATGCGATTTCTGTGTTTTATCGTCAATAAGAAGGTCCAAGGGATACAGTAAACCTTAAGTGAAGCATCGGAATCTAAAACTGGACTCGCAGGTGAGGTTCAAATCATAGAATGTTAGAGTGTCAGTCCTCTTGTACTTAAGTCGCCATTCTGATTTTTGTATTAAATTCGGATGCAATATCTGTGTTTCATCGTCAATAAGAAGGTCCAAGGGATACAGTAAACCTTAAGTGAAGCATCGGAATCTAAAACTGGACTCGCAGGAGAGGTTCAAATCATAGAATGTTAGAGTGTCAGTCCTCTTGTACTTAAGTCGGCATTGTGCCTTTTGTATTAAATTCGGATGCAAACTCTGTGTTTCATCGTCAATTAGAAGGTCCAAGGGATACAGTAAACCTGAAGTGAAGCATCGGAATCTAAAACTGGACTCACAGGAGAGGTTCAAATCATAGAAAGTGAGAGTGTCAGTCCTCTTGTACTTAAGTCGGAATTAAGCCATTTGAATTTAATTCCGATGCAATTTCTGTGTTTCATTGTCAATAAGAAGGTGCAAGGTATACAGTAAACCTGAAGTGAAGCATCGGAATCTAAACCTGACCTCACAGGAGAAGTTCGATTCATGGAAAGTGAGAGTGTCAGTGCCCTTGTACTTAAGTCGGCATTGTGCCATTTGTATTAAATTCCGATGCAATTTCTGTGTTTCATCGTCAATAAGAAGGTCCAAGGGATACAGTAAACCTGAAGTGAAGCATCGGAATCTAAAACTGGACTCACAGGATAGGTTCAAATCATAGAAAGTGAGAGTGTCAGTCCCCTTGTACTTAAGTCGCCATTGTGCATTTTGTATTAAATTCGGATGCAATTTCTGTGTTTCATCGTCAATAAGAAGGTCCAAGGGATACAGTAAACCTGAAGTGAAGCATCGGAATCTAAAACTAGACTCACAGGAGAGGTTCAAATCATAGAAAGTTAGAGTGTCAGAACCGTTGTAATTAAGTCGGCATTGTGCCTTTTGTATTAAATTCGGATGCAAACTCTGTGTTTCATCGTCAATAACAAGGTCCAAGGGATACAGTAAACCTGAAGTGAAGAATCGGATACTAGAACTGGTCTCACAGGAGAGGTTCAAATCATAGAAAGTTAGAGTGTCAGTTCTCTTGTACTTAAGTCGGCATTGTGCCTTTTGAATTTAATTCCGATGCTATTTCTGTCTTTCATTGTCAATAAGAAGGTTCAAGGGATACAGTAAACCTGAAGTGAAGCATCGGAATCTAAAACTGTACTCACAGGAGAGGTTCAAATCATAGAAAGTGAGAGTGTCAGTCCTCTTTTACTTAAGTCAGCATTGTGCATTTTGAATTTAATTCCTATGCAATTTCTGTGTTTCATCGTCAATAAGAAGGTGCAAGGTATACAGTAAACCTGAAGTGAAGCATCGGAATTTGAACTGGACTCACAGGAGAGGTTCAAATCATAGAAAGTGAGAGTGTTAGTCGTCTTCTACTTAGGTCGGCACTGTGAATTTGAATTTAATTCCGATGCAATTTCTGTGTTTCATCGTCAATAAGAACGTCCAAGGGATACAGTAAACCTGAAGTGAAGCATCGGAATCTAAAACTGGATTCACAGGAGAGATTCAAATCATAGAAAGTTAGAGTGTCGATCCTCTTGTACTTAAGTCGTTAATGTGCCTTTTGTATTAAATTCGGATGCAATTTCTGTGTTTCATCGGCAATAAGAAGCCCCAAGGGATACAGTAAACCTTAAGTGAAGCATCGGAATCTAAAACTAGACTCACAGGAGAGGTTCAAATCATAGAAAGTTAGAGTGTCAGAACCGTTGTAATTAAGTCGGCATTGTGCCTTTTGTATTAAATTCGGATGCAAACTCTGTGTTTCATCGTCAATAAGAAGGTCCAAGGGAAACAGTAAACCTGAAGTGAAGCATCGGAATCTAAAACTGGACTCACAGGAGAAGTTCAAATCATAGAAAGTGAGAGTATCAGTCCTCTTGTACTTACGTCGCCATTGTGCCTTTTGTATTAAATTCGGATGCAAACTCTGTGTTTCATCGTCAATAAGAAGGTCCAAGGGATACAGTAAACCTGAAGTGAAGAATCGGATACTAGAACTGGACTCACAGGAGAGGTTCAAATCATAGAAAGTGAGAGTGTCAGTCCTCTTTTACTTAAGTCACCATTGTGCATTTTGAATTTAATTCCTATGCAATTTCTGTGTTTCATCGTCAATAAGAAGGTGCAAGGTATACAGTAAACCTGAAGTGAAGCATCGGAATCTAAAACTAGACTCACAGGAGAGGTTCAAATCATAGAAAGTTAGAGTGTCAGTCCTGTTGTAATTAAGTCGGCATTGTGCCTATTGAATATAATTCCGATGCTATTTCTGTGTTTCATTGACAATAAGAAGGTCCAAGGGATACAGTAAACCTGAAGTGAAGCATCGGAATCTAAAACTGTACTCACAGGAGAGGTTCAAATCATAGAAAGTGAGAGTGTCAGTCCTCTTTTACTTAAGTCAGCATTGTGCATTTTGAATTTAATTCCTATGCAATTTCTGTGTTTCATCGTCAATAAGAAGGTGCAAGGTATACAGTAAACCTGAAGTGAAGCATCGGAATTTAAACTGGACTCACAGGATAGGTTCAAATCATAGAAAGTGAGAGTGTTAGTCGTCCTCTACTTAGGTCGGCACTGTGCCTTTTGAATTTAATTCCGATGCAATTTCTGTGTTTCATCGTCAATAAGAACGACCAAGGGATACAGTAAACCTGAAGTGAAGCATCGGAATCTAAAACTGGACTCACAGGAGAGATTCAAATCATAGAAAGTTAGAGTATCGATCCTCTTGTACTTAAGTCGTTAATGTGCCTTTTGTATTAAATTCGGATGCAATTTCTGTGTTTCATCGTCAATAAGAAGGTCCAAGGGATACAGTAAACCTTAAGTGAAGCATCGGAATCTAAAACTGGACTCGCAGGAGAGGTTCATATCATAGAATGTTAGAGTGTCAGTCCTCTTGTACTTAAGTCGGCATTGTGCCTTTTGTATTAAATTCGGATGCAAACTCTGTGTTTCATCGTCAATTAGAAGGTCCAAGGGATACAGTAAACCTGAAGTGAAGCATCGGAATCTAAAACTGGACTCACAGGAGAGGTTCAAATCATAGAAAGTGAGGGTGTCAGTCCTCTTGTACTTAAGTCGGAATTAAGCCATTTGAATTTAATTCCGATGCAATTTCTGTGTTTCATTGTCAATAAGAAGGTGCAAGGTATACAGTAAACCTGAAGTGAAGCATCGGAATCTAAATCTGACCTCACAGGAGAAGTTCGAATCATGGAAAGTGAGAGTGTCAGTGCCCTTGTACTTAAGTCGGCATTGTGCCATTTGTATTAAATTCCGATGCAATTTCTGTGTTTCATCGTCAATAAGAAGGTGCAAGGGATACAGTAAACCTGAAGTGAAGCATCGGAATCTAAAACTGGACTCACAGGATAGGTTCAAATCATAGAAAGTGAGAGTGTCAGTCCCTTTGTACTTAAGTCGCCATTGTGCATTTTGTATTAAATTCGGATGCAATTTCTGTGTTTCATCGTCAGTAAGAAGGTCCAAGGGATACAGTAAACCTGAAGTGAAGCATCGGAATCTAAAACTAGACTCACAGGAGAGGTTCAAATCATAGAAAGTTAGAGTGTCAGTCCTGTTGTAATTAAGTCGGCATTGTGCCTTTTGTATTAAATTCGGATGCAAACTCTGTTTCATCGTCAATAAGAAGGTCCAAGGGAAACAGTAAACCTGAAGTGAAGCATCGGAATCTAATTCTGACCTCACAGGAGAAGTTCGAATCATGGAAAGTGAGAGTGTCAGTGCCCTTGTACTTAAGTCGGCATTGTGCCTTTTGAATTTAATTCTGATGCAATTTCTGTGTTTCATCGTCAATAAGAAGGTCCAAGGGATACCGTAAACCTGAAGTGAAGCATCGGAATCTGAAACTGGTCTCACAGGAGAGGTGCAAATCATAGAAAGTTAAAGTGTCAGTATTCTAGTACTTAAGACGGCATTGTGCCTTTTGAATTTAATTCCGATGCAATTTCTGTGTTTCATCGTCAATAAGAAGGTGCTAGGTATACAGTAAACCTGAAGTGAAGCATCGGAATCTAAATCTGACCTCACAGGAGAGGTTCGAATCTTTGAAAGTGAGAGTGTCAGTCCTCTTGTACTTAAGTCGGCTTTGTGCCATTTGTATTAAATTCGAATGCAGTTTCTGTGTTTCGTCGTCAATAAGAAGGTCCAAGGGATACAGTAAACCTGAAGTGAAGCATCGGAATCTAAAACTGGACTCACAGGGGAGGTTCAAATCATAGAAAGTGAGAGTGTCAGTCCTCTTGTACTTAAGTCGCCATTGTGCCTTTTGTATTAAATTATGATGCAATTTCTGTTTTCATCGTCAATAAGAAGGTCCAAGGGATACAGTAAACCTGAAGTAAAGCATCGGAATCTAAAACTGGACTCACGGGAGATGTTCAAATCATAGAAAGTTAGAGTGTCAGTCTTCTTGTACTTAAGTCGGCATTGTGCCTTTTGTATGAAATCCGGATGCAAACTCTGTGTTTCATCGTCAATAAGAAGGTCCAAGGGATACAGTAAACCTGAAGTGAAGCATCGGAATCTAAAACTGGACTCACAGGAGAGATTCAAATCATAGAAAGTGAGAGTGTCAGTCCTCTCTTTCTTAATTCGGCATTGTGCGTTTTAAATGTATTTCCGATGCAATATCTGTGTTTCATCGTCAATAAGAAGGTCCAAGGGATACAGTAAACCTGAAGTGAAGCATCGGAATCTAAAACTGGACTTACAGGAGATGTTCAAATCATAGAAAGTGAGATTGTCGTTCCCCTTGTACTAAAGTCGCCATTGTGATTTTTGAATTAAATTCGGATGCAATTTCTGTGTTACATCGTCAATAAGCTGGTCCAAGGGATACAGTAAACCTGAAGTGAAGCATCGGAATGTAAAACTGGACTCACAGAAGAGGTGCAAATCATAGAAAGTTAGAGTGTCAGTCCTCTTGTACTTAAGTCGGAATTGTACCTTTTGTATTAAATTCGGATGCAATTTCTGGGTTTCATCGTCAATAAGAAGGTCCAAGGGATACAGTAAACCTGAAGTGAAGCATCGGAATCTAAAACTGGACTCATAGGAGAGGTGCAAATCATAGAAAGTTAGAGTGTCAGTCCTCTTGTACTTAAGTCGGCATTATGCCTTTTGTATTAAATTCGGATGCAAACTCTGTGTTTCATCGTCAAGAAGAAGGTCCAAGGGATACAGTAAACCTGAAGTGAAGCATCGGAATCTAAAACTGGACTCACAGGAGAGGTTCAAATCATAGAAAGTGAGAGTGTCACTCCGCTTGTACTTAAGTCGGTAATGTGCCTTTTGTATTAAATTCGGATGCAATTTCTGTGTTTCATCGTCAATAAGAAGGTCCAAGGGATACAGTAAACCTTAAGTGAAGCATCGGAATCTAAAACTGGACTCGCAGGAGAGGTTCAAATCACAGAATGTTAGAGCGTCAGCCCTCTTTAACTTAAGACGGCATTGTGCTATTTGTATTAATGTCGGATGCGATTTCTGTGTTTTATCGTCAACAAGAAGGTCCAACAGATACAGTAAACCTGAGGTGAAGCATCGGAATCTAAAACTGGACTCACAGGAGAGATTCAAATCATAGAAAGTGAGAGTGTCAGTCCTCTTGTACTTATGTCACCATTGTGACTTTTGGATTAATTTCGGATGCAATTTCTGTGTTTCATCGTCAATAAGAAGGTACAAGGGATACAGTAAACCTGAAGTGAAGCATCGGAACCTAAAACTGGACTCACAGGAGAGGTTCAAATCATAGAAAGTTAGAGTGTCAGTCCTCTGGTAAATAAGCCGGCATTGTGCCTTTTGTATTAAATTCGGATGCAACCTCGTATTTCGTCGTCAATAAGAAGGTCCAAGGGATACAGTAAACCTGAAGTGAAGCATCGGAATCTAAAACTGGACTCACAGGATAGGTTCAAATCATAGAAAGTGAGAGTGTCAGTCCCCTTGTACTTATGTCGCCATTGGGCCTTTTGTATTAAATTCGGATGCAATTTCTGTGTTTCATCGTCAATAAGAAGGTCCAAGGGATACAGTAAACCTGAAGTGAAGCATTGGAATCTAAAACTGGACTCACAGGAGAGGTGCAAATCATAGAAAGTTAGAGTGTCAGTCCTCTTGTACCTAAGTCGGCATTGTACCTTTTGTATTAAATTCGGTTGCAATTTCTGTGTTTCATCGTCAATAAGAAGGTCCAAGGGATACAGTAAACCTGAAGTGAAGCATCGGAATGTAAAACTGGACTCACAGGAGAGGCTCAAATCATAGAAAGTGAGAGTGTCAGTCCTCTTGTACTTAAGTCGGCATTGTGCCTTTTGAATTTAATTCCGATGCAATTTCTGTGTTTAATCGTCAATAAGAAGGTGCAAGATATACAGTGACCCTGAAGTGAAGCATCGGAATCTAAAACTGGACTCACAGGAGAGGTTCAAACCATAGAAAGTGAGAGAGTTAGTCGTCTTCTACTTAGGTCGGCACTGTGCCTTTTGAATTTAATTCCGAACCAATTTCTGTGTTTCATCGTCAATAAGAACGTCCAAGGGATACAGTAAACCTGAAGTGAAGCATCGGAATCTAAAACTGGACTCACAGGAGAGATTCAAATCATAGTAAGTTAGAGTGTCACTCCGCTTGTACTTAAGTCGGTAATGTGCCTTTTGTATTAAATTCCGATGCAATTTCTGTGTTTCATCGTCAGTAAGAAGGTCCAAGGGATACAGTAAACCCTAAGTGAACCATCGGAATCTAAAACTGGACTCGCAGGAGAGATTCAAATCACAGAATGTTAGAGCGTCAGTCCTCTTTTACTTAAGACGGCATTGTGCTATTTGTATTAATTTCGGATGCGATTTCTGTGTTTTATCGTCAACAAGAAAGTCCAAGGGATACAGTAAACCTGAAGTGAAACATCGTAATCTAAATCTGACCTCACAGGAGAGGTTCGAATCATAGAAAGTGAGAGTGTCAGTCCTCTTGTACTTAAGTCACCATTGTGACTTTTGTATTAATTATGGATGCAATTTCTGTGTTTCATCGTCTATAAGAAGGTCCAAGGGATACAGTAAACCTGAAGTGATGCATCGGAATCTAAAACTGGACCCACAGGAGATATTCAAATCATAGAAAGTGAGATTGTCGGTCCTCTTGTACTAAAGTCGCCATTGTGATTTTTGTATTAAATTCGGATGCAATTTCTGTGTTTCATCGTCAATAAGAAGGTCCAAGGGATACAGTAAACCTGAAGTGAAGCATCGGAATCTAAAACTGGACTCACAGGAGAGGTGCAAATCATAGAAAGTTAGAGTGTCAGTCCTCTTGTACTTAAGTCGGCATTATGCCTTTTGTATTAAATTCGGATGCAAACTCTGTGTTTCATCGTCAATAAGAAGGTCCAAGGGATACAGTAAACCTGAAGTGAAGCATCGGAATCTAAAACTGGACTCACAGGAGAGGTACAAATCATAGAAAGTTAGAGTGTCAGTCCTCTTGTACTTAAGTCGGCATTGTGCATTTTGAATTTAATTCCGGTGCTATTTCTGTGGTTCATTGTCAATAAGAAGGTCCAAGGGATGCAGTAAACCAGAAGTGAAGCATCGGAATCTAAAATTGGACTCAAAGGAGAGGTTCAAATCATAGAAAGTGAAAGTGTCACTCCTCTTTTACTTAAGTCGGCATTGTGCGTTTTAAATTTAATTCCGATGCAATATCTGTGTTTCATCGTCAATAAGAAGAACCAAGGGATGCAGTAAACCTGAAGTGAAGCATCGGAATCTAAAACTGGACTCACAGAAGATGTTCAAATCATAGAAAGTGAGTTTGTCGGTAAACTTGTACTAAAGTCGCCATTGTGACTTTTGTATTAATTTCGGATGCAATTTCTGTGTTTCATCGTCAATAAGAAGGTCCAAGGGATACAGTAAACCTGAAGTGAAGCATTGGAATCTAAAACTGGACTCACAGGAGAGGTGCAAATCATAGAAAGTTAGAGTGTCAGTCCTCTTGTACTTAAGTCGGCATTGTACCTTTTGTATTAAATTCGGATGCAATTTCTGTGTTTCATCGTCAATAAGAAGGTCCAAGGGATACAGTAAACCTGAAGTGAAGCATCGGAATGTAAAACTGGACTCACAGGAGAGGTTCAAATCACAGAAAGTGAGAGTGTCAGTCCTCTTGTACTTAAGTCGGCATTGTGCCTTTTGAATTTAATTCCGATGCAATATCTGTGTTTAATCGTCAATAAGAAGGTGCATGATATACAGTAACCCTGAAGTGGAGCATCGGAATCTAAAACTGGACTCACAGGAGAGGTTCATATCATAGAAAGTGAGAGTGTTAGTCGTCCTCTACTTAGGTCGGCACTGTGCCTTTTGAATTTAATTCCGAAACAATTTCTGTGCTTCATCGTCAATAAGAACGTCCAAGGGATACAGTAAACCCGAAGTGAAGCATCGGAATCTAAAACTGGACTCACAGGAGAGATTCAAATAATAGAAAGTTAGAGTGTCACTCCGCTTGTACTTAAGTCGGTAATGTGCCTTTTGTATTAAATTCGGATGCAATTTCTGTGTTTCATCGTCAATACGAAGGTCCAAGGGATACAGTAAACGTGAAGTGACGCATCGGAATCTAAAACTGGACTCACAGGAGAGGTTCAAATCATAGAAAGTTAGAGTGTCAGTCCTCTTGTACTTAAGTCGGCATTATGCCTTTTGTATTAAATTCGGATGCAAACTCTGTGTTTCATCGTCAATAGGAAGGTCCAAGGGATACAGTAAACCTGAAGTGAAGCATCGGAATCTAAAACTGGACTCACAGGAGAGGTACAAATCATATAAAGTTAGAGTGTCAGTCCTCTTGTACTTAAGTCGGCATTGTGCATTTTGAATTAAATTCCGGTGCTATTTCTGTGGTTCATTCTCAATAAGAAGGTCCAAGGGATGTAGTAAACCAGAAGTGAAGCATCGGAATCTAAAACTGGACTCACAGGAGAGGTTCGAATCATAGAAAGTGAGAGTGTCAGTCCTCTTGTACTTAAGTCGGCATTGTGCCATTTGTATTAAATTCGGATGAAATTTCTGTGTTTCATCGTCAATACGAAGGTCCAACAGATACAGTAAACCTGAGATGAAGCATCGGAATCTAAAACTGGTCTCACAGGAGAGGTACAAATAATAGAAAGTGAGAGTGTCTGTCCTCTTGTACTTAAGTCACCATTGTGACTTTTGTATTAATTTCGGATTCAATTTCTGTGTTTTATCGTCAACCAGAAGGTCCAACAGATACAGTAAACCTGAGGTGAAGCATCTGAATCTAAAACTGGACTCACAGGAGAGGTTCAAATCATAGAAAGTGAGAGTGTCAGTCCTCTTGTACTTAAGTCACCATTGTGACTTTTGGATTAATTTCGGATGCAATTTCTGTGTTTCATCGTCAATAAGAAGGTCCAAGGGATACAGTAAAACTGAAGTGAAGCATCGGAATCTAAATCTGGACTCACAGGAGAGGTGTAAAACATAGAAAGTTAGACTGTCAGTCCTCTTGTACTTAAGTCGGCATTATGCCTTTTGTATTAAATTCGGATGCAAACTCTGTGTTTCATCGTAAATAAGAAGGTCCAAGGGATACAGTAAACCTGAAGTGAAGCATCGGAATCTAAAACTGGACTCACAGGAGAGGTACAAATCATAGAAAGTTAGAGTGTCAGTCCTCCTGTACTTAAGTCGGCATTGTGCATTTTGAATTTAATTCCGGTGCTATTTCTGTGGTTCATTGTCAATAAGAAGGTCCAAGGGATGCAGTAAACCAGAAGTGAAGCATCGGAATCTAAAACTGGACTCACAGGAGAGGTTCAAATCATAGAAAGTTAGAGTGTCACTCCTCTTTTACTTAAGTCGGTATTGTGTGTTTTAAATTTAATTCCGATGCAATATCTGTCTTTCATCGTCAATAAGATGGTCCAAGGGATACAGTAAACCTGAAGTGAAGCATTGGAATCTAAAACTGGACTCACAGGAGAGGTGCAAATCATAGAAAGTTAGAGTGTCAGTCCTCTTGTACCTAAGTCGGCATTGTACCTTTTGTATTAAATTCGGTTGCAATTTCTGTGTTTCATCGTCAATAAGAAGGTCCAAGGGATACAGTAAACCTGAAGTGAAGCATCGGAATGTAAAACTGGACTCACAGGAGAGGCTCAAATCATAGAAAGTGAGAGTGTCAGTCCTCTTGTACATAAGTCGGCATTTTGCCTTTTGTATTTAATTCCGATGCAATTTCTGTGTTTAATCGTCAATAAGAAGGTGCAAGGTATACAGTAACCCTGAAGTGAAGCATCGGAATCTAAAACTGGACTCACAGGCGAGGTTCAAATCATAGAAAGTGAGAGAGTTAGTCGTCTTCTACTTAGGTCGGCACTGTGCCTTTTGAATTTAATTCCGAACCAATTTCTGTGTTTCATCGTCAATAAGAACGTCCAAGGGATACAGTAAATCTGAAGTGAAGCATCGGAATCTAAAACTGGACTCACAGGAGAGATTCAAATCATAGTAAGTTAGAGTGTCACTCCGCTTGTACTTAAGTCGGTAATGTGTCTTTTGTATTAAATTCCGATGCAATTTCTGTGTTTCATCGTCAGTAAGAAGGTCCAAGGGATACAGTAAACCCTAAGTGAACCATCGGAATCTAAAACTGGACTCGCAGGGGAGGTTCAAATCACAGAATGTTAGAGCGTCAGTCCTCTTTTACTTAAGACGGCATTGTGCTATTTGTATTAATTTCGGATGCGGATTCTGTGTTTTATCGTCAACAAGAAAGTCCAAGGGATACAGTAAACCTGAAGTGAAACATCGTAATCTAAATCTGACCTCACAGGAGAGGTTCGAATCATAGAAAGTGAGAGTGTCAGTCCTCTTGTACTTAAGTCGGCATTGTGCCATTTGTATTAAATTCGGATGCAATTTCTGTGTTTCATCATCAATACGAAGGTCCAACAGATACAGTAAACCTGAGGTGAAGCATCGGATTCTAAAACTGGACTCACAGGAGAGGTTCAAATCATAGAAAGTGAGAGTGTCAGTCCTCTTGTACATAAGTCACCATTGTGACTTTTGTATTAACTTCGGATGCAATTTCTGTGTTTCATCGTCTATAAGAATGTCCAAGCGATACAGTAAACCTGAAGAGAAGCATTGGAATCTAAAACTGGACTCACAGGAGATATTCAAATCATAGAAAGTGAGATTGTCGGTCCTCTTGTACTAAAGTCGCCATTGTGATTTTTGTATTAAATTCGGATGCAATTTCTGTGTTTCATCGTCAGTAAGAAGGTCCAAGGGACACAGTAAACCTGAAGTGAAGCATCGGAATGTAAAACTTGACTCACAGGAGAGGTTCAAATCATAGAAAGTGTGAGTGTCAGTCCTCTTGTACTTAAGTCGGCATTGTGCCTTTTGAATTTAATTCCGATGCAATTTCTGTGTTTAATCGTCAATAAGAAGGTGCAAGGTATACAGTAACCCTGAAGTGAAGCATCGGAATCTAAAACTGGACTCACAGGAGAGGTTCAAGTCATAGAAAGTGAGAGTGTTAGTCGTGTTCTACTTAGGTCGGCATTGTGCCTTTTGAATTTAATTCCGAAGTAATTTCTGTGCTTCATCATCAATAAGAACGTCCAAGGGATACAGTACACCTGAAGTGAAGCATCGGAATCCAAAACTGGACTCACAGGAGAGATTCAAATCATAGAAAGTTAGAGTGTCACTCCGCTTTTACTTAAGTCGGTAATGTGCCTTTGTATTAAATTCGGATGCAATTTCTGTGTTTCATCGTAAATAAGAAGGTCAAAGGCATACAGTAAACCCTAAGTGAACCATCGGAATCTAAAACTGGACTCGCAGGAGAGGTTCAAATCACAGAATGTTAGAGCGTCAGTCCCCTTTTACTTAAGACTGCATTGTGCTATTTGTATTAATTTCGGATGCGATTTCTGTGTTTTATCGTCAACAAGAAAGTCCAAGGGATACAGTAAACCTGAAGTGAAACATCGTAATCTAAATCTGACCTCACAGGAGAGGTTCGAATCATAGAAAGTGAGAGTGTCAGTCCTCTTGTACTTAAGTCGGCATTGTGCCATTTGTATTAAATTCGGATGCAATTTCTGTGTTTCATCATCAATACGAAGGTCCAACAGATACAGTAAACCTGAGGTGAAGCATCGGAATCTAAAACTGGACTCACAGGAGAGGTTCAAATCATAGAAAGTGAGAGTGTCAGTCCTCTTGTACTTAAGTCACCATTGTGACTTTTGTATTGATTTCGGATGCAATTTCTGTGTTTCATCGTCTATAAGAAGGTCCAAGGGATACAGTAAACCTGAAGTGAAGCATTGGAATCTAAAACTGGACTCACAGGAGATATTCAAATCATAGAACGTGAGATTGTCGGTCCTCTTGTACTAAAGTCGCCATTGTGATTTTTGTATTAAATTCGGATGCAAATTCTGTGTTTCATCGTCAATAAGAAGGTCCAAGAGATACAGTAAACCCGAAGTGAAGCATCGGAATCTAAAACTGGACTCACAGGAGAGATTCAAATCATAGAAAGTTAGAGTGTCACTCCGCTTGTACTTAAGTCGGTAATGTGCCTTTTGTATTAAATTCGGATGCAATTTCTGTGTTTCATCGTCAATACGAAGGTCCAAGGGATACAGTAAACCTGAAGTGACGCATCGGAATCTAAAACTGGACTCACAGGAGAGGTTCAAATCATAGAAAGTTAGAGTGTCAGTCCTCTTGTACTTAAGTCGGCATTATGCCTTTTGTATTAAATTCGGATGCAAACTCTGTGTTTCATCGTCAATAGGAAGGTCCAAGGGATACAGTAAACCTGAAGTGAAGCATCGGAATCTAAAACTGGACTCACAGGAGTATTACAAATCATAGAAAGTTAGAGTGTCAGTCCTCTTGTACTTAAGTCGGCATTGTGCATTTTGAATTAAATTCCGGTGCTATTTCTGTGGTTCATTCTCAATAAGAAGGTCCAAGGGATGTAGTAGACCAGAAGTGAAGCATCGGAATCTAAAACTGGACTCACAGGAGAGGTTCGAATCATAGAAAGTGAGAGTGTCAGTCCTCTTGTACTTAAGTCGGCATTGTGCCATTTGTATTAAATTCGGATGAAATTTCTGTGTTTCATCGTCAATACGAAGGTCCAACAGATACAGTAAACCTGAGGTGAAACATCGGAATCTAAAACTGGTCTCACAGGAGAGGTACAAATAATAGAAAGTGAGAGTGTCTGTCCTCTTGAACTTAAGTCACCATTGTGACTTTTGTATTAATTTCGGATTCAATTTCTGTGTTTCATCGTCTATAAGAAGGTCCAAGGGATACAGTAAACCTGAAGTGAAGCATTGGAATCTAAAACTGGACTCACAGGAGATATTCAAATCATAGAAAGTGAGATTGTCGGTCCTCTTGTACTAAAGTCGCCATTGTGATTTTTGTATTAAATTCGGATGCAATTTCTGTGTTTCATCGTCAATAAGAAGGTCCAAGGGATACACTAAACCTGAAGTGAAGCATCGGAATCTAAAACTGGATTCACAG
Source organism: Schistocerca serialis cubense (assembly GCF_023864345.2). Classification (NCBI taxonomy): domain Eukaryota; kingdom Metazoa; phylum Arthropoda; class Insecta; order Orthoptera; family Acrididae; genus Schistocerca; species Schistocerca serialis. Next base: position 19,692,707 of record NC_064648.1, read on the forward strand.
GAGAGGTGCAAATCATAGAAAGTTAAAGTGTCAGCCCACTTGTACTTAAGTCGGCATTGTACCTTTTGTATTAAATTCGGATGCAGTTTCTGTGTTTCATCGTCAATAAGAAGGTCCAAGGGATACAGTAAACCCGAAGTGAAGCATCGGAATCTAAAACTGGACTCACAGGAGAGATTCAAACCATAGAAAGTTAGAGTGTCACTCCGCTTGTACTTAAGTCGGTAATGTGCCTTTTGTATTAAATTCGGATGCAATTTCTGTGTTTCAACGTCAATAAGAATGTCCAAGGGATACAGTAAACCTTAAGTGAAGCATCGGAATCTAAAACTGGACTCGCAGGAGAGGTTCAAATCACAGAATGTTAGAGCGTCAGTCCTCTTTAACTTAAGACGGCATTGTGCTATTTGTATTAATGTCGGATGCGATTTCTGTGTTTTATCGTCAACCAGAAGGTCCAACAGATACAGTAAACCTGAGGTGAAGCATCGGAATCTAAAACTGGACTCACAGGAGAGGTACAAATCATAGAAAGTTAGAGTGTCAGTCCTCCTGTACTTAAGTCGGCATTGTGCATTTTGAATTTAATTCCGGTGCTATTTCTGTGGTTCATTGTCAATAAGAAGGTCCAAGGGATGCAGTAAACCAGAAGTGAAGCATCGGAATCTAAAACTGGACTCACAGGAGAGGTTCAAATCATAGAAAGTTAGAGTGTCACTCCTCTTTTACTTAAGTCGGCATTGTGTGTTTTAAATTTAATTCCGATGCAATATCTGTCTTTCATCGTCAATAAGATGGTCCAAGGGATACAGTAAACCTGAAGTGAAGCATTGGAATCTAAAACTGGACTCACAGGAGAGGTGCAAATCATAGAAAGTTAGAGTGTCAGTCCTCTTGTACCTAAGTCGGCATTGTACCTTTTGTATTAAATTCGGTTGCAATTTCTGTGTTTCATCGTCAATAAGAAGGTCCAAGGGATACAGTAAACCTGAAGTGAAGCATCGGAATGTAAAACTGGACTCTCAGGAGAGGCTCAAATCATAGAAAGTGAGAGTGTCAGTCCTCTTGTACATAAGTCGGCATTTTGCCTTTTGAATTTAATTCCGATGCAATTTCTGTGTTTAATCGTCAATAAGAAGGTGCAAGGTATACAGTAACCCTGAAGTGAAGCATCGGAATCTAAAACTGGACTCACAGGAGAGGTTCAAATCATAGAAAGTTAGAGTGTCACTCCGCTTGTACTTAAGTCGGTAATGTGTCTTTTGTATTAAATTCCGATGCAATTTCTGTGTTTCATCGTCAGTAAGAAGGTCCAAGGGATACAGTAAACCCTAAGTGAACCATCGGAATCTAAAACTGGACTCGCAGGGGAGGTTCAAATCACAGAATGTTAGAGCGTCAGTCCTCTTTTACTTAAGATGGCATTGTGCTATTTGTATTAATTTCGGATGCGGATTCTGTGTTTTATCGTCAACAAGAAAGTCCAAGGGATACAGTAAACCTGAAGTGAAACATCGTAATCTAAATCTGACCTCACAGGAGAGGTTCGAATCATAGAAAGTGAGAGTGTCAGTCCTCTTGTACTTAAGTCGGCATTGTGCCATTTGTATTAAATTCGGATGCAATTTCTGTGTTTCATCATCAATACGAAGGTCCAACAGATACAGTAAACCTGAGGTGAAGCATCGGATTCTAAAACTGGACTCACAGGAGAGGTTCAAATCATAGAAAGTGAGAGTGTCAGTCCTCTTGTACATAAGTCACCATTGTGACTTTTGTATTAACTTCGGATGCAATTTCTGTGTTTCATCGTCTATAAGAATGTCCAAGGGGTACAGTAAACCTGAAGAGAAGCATTGGAATCTAAAACTGGACTCACAGGAGATATTCAAATCATAGCAAGTGAGATTGTCGGTCCTCTTGTACTAAAGTCGCCATTGTGATTTTTGTATTAAATTCGGATGCAATTTCTGTGTTTCATCGTCAGTAAGAAGGTCCAAGGGATACAGTAAACCTGAAGTGAAGCATCGGAATGTAAAACTTGACTCACAGGAGAGGTTCAAATCATAGAAAGTGTGAGTGTCAGTCCTCTTGTACTTAAGTCGGCATTGTGCCTTTTGAATTTAATTCCGATGCAATTTCTGTGTTTAATCGTCAATAAGAAGGTGCAAGGTATACAGTAACCCTGAAGTGAAGCATCGGAATCTAAAACTGGACTCACAGGAGAGGTTCAAGTCATAGAAAGTGAGAGTGTTAGTCGTGTTCTACTTAGGTCGGCATTGTGCCTTTTGAATTTAATTCCGAAGTAATTTCTGTGCTTCATCATCAATAAGAACGTCCAAGGGATACAGTAAACCTGAAGTGAAGCATCGGAATCCAAAACTGGACTCAAAGGAGAGATTCAAATCATAGAAAGTTAGAGTGTCACTCCGCTTTTACTTAAGTCGGTAATGTGCCTTTGTATTAAATTCGGATGCAATTTCTGTGTTTCATCGTAAATAAGAAGGTCAAAGGCATACAGTAAACCCTAAGTGAACCATCGGAATCTAAAACTGGACTCGCAGGAGAGGTTCAAATCACAGAATGTTAGAGCGTCAGTCCCCTTTTACTTAAGACGGCATTGTGCTATTTGTATTAATTTCGGATGCGATTTCTGTGTTTTATCGTCAACAAGAAAGTCCAAGGGATACAGTAAACCTGAAGTGTAACATCTTAATCTAAATCTGACCTCACAGGAGAGGTTCGAATCATAGAAAGTGAGAGTGTCAGTCCTCTTGTACTTAAGTCGGCATTGTGCCATTTGTATTAAATTCGGATGCAATTTCTGTGTTTCATCATCAATACGAAGGTCCAACAGATACAGTAAACCTGAGGTGAAGCATCGGAATCTAAAACTGGACTCACAGGAGAGGTTCAAATCATAGAAAGTGAGAGTGTCAGTCCTCTTGTACTTAAGTCACCATCGTGACTTTTGTATTGATTTCGGATGCAATTTCTGTGTTTCATCGTCTATAAGAAGGTCCAAGGGATACAGTAAACCTGAAGTGAAGCATTGGAATCTAAAACTGGACTCACAGGAGATATTCAAATCATAGAACGTGAGATTGTCGGTCCTCTTGTACTAAAGTCGCCATTGTGATTTTTGTATTAAATTCGGATGCAAATTCTGTGTTTCATCGTCAATAAGAAGGTCCAAGAGATACAGTAAACCTGAAGTGAAGCATCGGAACCTAAAACTGGACTCACAGGAGAGGTTCAAATCATAGAAAGTTAGAGTGTCAGTCCTCTTGTAAATAAGTCGGCATTGTGCCTTTTGTATTAAATTCGGATGCAACCTCGTGTTTCATCGTCAATAAGAAGGTCCAAGGGATACAGTAAACCTGAAGTGAAGCATCGGAATCTAAAACTGGACTCACAGGAGAGGTGTAAATCATAGAAAGTTAGACTGTCAGTCCTCTTGTACTTAAGTCGGCATTATGCCTTTTGTATTAAATTCGGATGCAAACTCTGTGTTTCATCGTAAATAAGAAGGTCCAAGGGATACAGTAAACCTGAAGTGAAGCATCGGAATCTAAAAGTGGACTCACAGGAGAGGTACAAATCATAGAAAGTTAGAGTGTCAGTCCTCCTGTACTTAAGTCGGCATTGTGCATTTTGAATTTAATTCCGGTGCTATTTCTGTGGTTCATTGTCAATAAGAAGGTCCAAGGGATGCAGTAAACCAGAAGTGAAGCATCGGAATCTAAAACTGGACTCACAGGAGAGGTTCAAATCATAGAAAGTTAGAGTGTCACTCCTCTTTTACTTAAGTCGGCATTGTGTGTTTTAAATTTAATTCCGATGCAATATCTGTGTTTCATCGTCAATAAGATGGTCCAAGGGATACAGTAAACCTGAAGTGAAGCATTGGAATCTAAAACTGGACTCACAGGAGAGGTGCAATTCATTGAAAGTGAGAGTGTCAGTCCTCTTGTACTTAAGTCACCAATGTGACTTTTGGATTAATATCGGATGCAATTTCTGTGTTTCATCGTCAATAAGAAGGTCCAAGGGATACAGTAAACCTGAAGTGAAGCATCAGATTCTAAAACTGGACTCACAGGATAGGTTCAAATCATAGAAAGTGAGAGTGTCAGTCCCCTTGTACTTATGTCGCCATTGGGCCTTTTGTATTAAATTCGGATGCAATTTCTGTGTTTCATCGTCAATAAGAAGGTCCAAGGGATACAGTAAACCTGAAGTGAAGCATTTGAATCTAAAACTGGACTCACAGGAGAGGTGCAAATCATAGAAAGTTAGAGTGTCAGTCCTCTTGTACCTAAGTCGGCATTGTACCTTTTGTATTAAATTCGGTTGCAATTTCTGTGTTTCATCGTCAATAAGAAGGTCCAAGGGATACAGTAAACCTGAAGTGAAGCATCGGAATGTAAAACTGGACTCACAGGAGAGGCTCAAATCATAGAAAGTGAGAGTGTCAGACCTCTTGTACTTAAGTCGGCATTGTGCCTTTTGAATTTAATTCCGATGCAATTTCTGTGTTTAATCGTCAATAAGAAGGTGCAAGGTATACAGTAACCCTGAAGTGAAGCATCGGAATCTAAAACTGGACTCACAGGAGAGGTTCAAATCATAGAAAGTGAGAGAGTTAGTCGTCTTCTACTTAGGTCGGCACTGTGCCTTTTGAATTTAATTCCGAACCAATTTCTGTGTTTCATCGTCAATAAGAACGTCCAAGGGATTCAGTAAACCTGAAGTGAAGCATCGGAATCCAAAACTGGACTCACAGGAGAGATTCAAATCATAGAAAGTTAGAGTGTCACTCCGCTTGTACTTAAGTCGGTAATGTGCCTTTGTATTAAATTCGGATGCAATTTCTGTGTTTCATCGTCAATAAGAAGGTCAAAGGGATACAGTAAACCCTAAGTGAACCATCGGAATCTAAAACTGGACTCGCAGGAGAGGTTCAAATCACAGAATGTTAGAGCGTCAGTCCCCTTTTACTTAAGACGGCATTGTGCTATTTGTATTAATTTCGGATGCGATTTCTGTGTTTTATCGTCAACAAGAAAGTCCAAGGGATACAGTAAACCTGAAGTCAAACATCGTAATCTATATCTGACCTCACAGGAGAGGTTCGAATCATAGAAAGTGAGAGTGTCAGTCCTCTTGTACTTAAGTCGGCATTGTGCCATTTGTATTAAATTCGGATGCAATTTCTGTGTTTCATCATCAATACGAAGGTCCAACAGATACAGTAAACCTGAAGTGAAGCATCGGAATGTAAAACTGGACTCACAGGAGAGGTTGAAGTCATAGAAAGTGAGAGTGTTAGTCGTCTTCTACTTAGGTCGGCACTGTGCCTTTTGAATTTAATTCCGAAGCAATTTCTGCGCTTAATCGTCAATAGGAACGTCCAAGGGATACAGTAAACCTGAAGTGAAGCATCGGAATCCAAAACTGGACTCACAGGAGAGATTCAAATCATAGAAAGTTAGAGTGTCACTCCGCTTTTACTTAAGTCGGTAATGTGCCTTTGTATTAAATTCGGATGCAATTTCTGTGTTTCATCGTAAATAAGAAGGTCAAAGGGATACAGTAAACCCTAAGTGAACCATCGGAATCTAAAACTGTACTCGCAGGAGAGGTTCAAATCACAGAATGTTAGAGCGTCAGTCCCCTTTTACTTAAGACGGCATTGTGCTATTTGTATTAATTTCGGATGCGATTTCTGTGTTTTATCGTCAACAAGAAAGTCCAAGGGATACAGTAAACCTGAAGTGTAACATCGTAATCTAAATCTGACCTCACAGGAGAGGTTCGTATCATAGAAAGTGAGAGTGTCAGTCCTCTTGTACTTAAGTCGGCATTGTGCCATTTGTATTAAATTCGGATGCAATTTCTGTGTTTCATCATCAATACGAAGGTCCAACAGATACAGTAAACCTGAGGTGAAGCATCGGAATCTAAAACTGGACTCACAGGAGAGGTTCAAATCATAGAAAGTGAGAGTGTCAGTCCTCTTGTACTTAAGTCACCATTGTGACTTTTGTATTAATTTCGGATGCAATTTCTGTGTTTCATCGTCAATATGAAGGTCCAAGGGATTCAGTAAAGCTGAAGTGAAGCATCGGAATCCATAACTGGACTCACAGGAGAGGTTCAAATCATAGAAAGTTAGAGCATCAGTCCTGTTGTACTTAAGTCGGCATTGTGCCTTCTGTATTAAATTCGGATGCAATTTCTGTGTTTCATCGTCAATAGGAAGGTCCAAGGGATACAGTAAACCTGAAGTGAAGCATCGGAATCTAAAACTGGACTCACAGGAGAGGTCAAACCATAGAAAGTTAGAGTGTCATTCCTCCTGTAATGAAGTCGTGAACTTTGTATTAAATGCGGATGCAATTTCTGTGTTTCATCGTCAATAAGAATGTCCAAGGGATACAGTAGACCTGAAGTAGAGCATCGGAATCTAAAACTGGACTCACATTGGAGGCTCAACTCATAGAAAGTGAGAGTGTCAATCCTATTGTACTTAAGTCGGCATTGTGCCATTTGTATTAAATTCGGATGCAATTTCTGTGTTTAATCATCAATACGAAGGCCAACAGATACAGTAAACCTGAGGTGAAGCATCGGAATCTAAAACTGGACTCACAGGAGAGGTTCAAATCATAGAAAGTGAGAGTGTCAGTCCTCTTGTACTTAAGTCGGCATTGTGGCATTTGTATTTAATTAGGATGAAATATCTGTGTTTCATCGTCAATAAGAAGGTCCAAGGGATACAGTAAACCTGAAGTGAAGCATTGGAATCTAAAACTGGACTCACAGGAGATATTCAAATCATAGAACGTGAGATTGTCGGTCCTCTTGTACTAAAGTCGCCATTGTGATTTTTGTATTAAATTCGGATGCAAATTCTGTGTTTCATCGTCAATAAGAAGGTCCAAGGGATACAGTAAACCTGAAGTGAAGCATCGGAACCTAAAACTGGACTCACAGGAGAGGTTCAAATCATAGAAAGTTAGAGTGTCAGTCCTCTTGTAAATAAGTCGGCATTGTGCCTTTTGTATTAAATTCGGATGCAACCTCGTGTTTCATCGTCAATAAGAAGGTCCAAGGGATACAGTAAACCTGAAGTGAAGCATCGGAATCTAAAACTGGACTCACAGGAGAGGTGTAAATCATAGAAAGTTAGACTGTCAGTCCTCTTGTACTTAAGTCGGCATTATGCCTTTTGTATTAAATTCGGATGCAAACTCTGTGTTTCATCGTAAATAAGAAGGTCCAAGGGATACAGTAAACCTGAAGTGAAGCATCGGAATCTAAAAGTGGACTCACAGGAGAGGTACAAATCATAGAAAGTTAGAGTGTCAGTCCTCCTGTACTTAAGTCGGCATTGTGCATTTTGAATTTAATTCCGGTGCTATTTCTGTGGTTCATTGTCAATAAGAAGGTCCAAGGGATGCAGTAAACCAGAAGTGAAGCATCGGAATCTAAAACTGGCCTCACAGGAGAGGTTCAAATCATAGAGAGTTAGAGTGTCACTCCTCTTTTACTTAAGTCGGCATTGTGTGTTTTAAATTTAATTCCGATGCAATATCTGTGTTTCATCGTCAATAAGATGGTCCAAGGGATACAGTAAACCTGAAGTGAAGCATTGGAATCTAAAACTGGACTCACAGGAGAGGTGCAATTCATTGAAAGTGAGAGTGTCAGTCCTCTTGTACTTAAGTCACCATTGTGACTTTTGGATTAATATCGGATGCAATTTCTGTGTTTCATCGTCAATAAGAAGGTCCAAGGGATACAGTAAACCTGAAGTGAAGCATCAGAATCTAAAACTGGACTCACAGGATAGGTTCAAATCATAGAAAGTGAGAGTGTCAGTCCCCTTGTACTTATGTCGCCATTGGGCCTTTTGTATTAAATTCGGATGCAATTTCTGTGTTTCATCGTCAATAAGAAGGTCCAAGGGATACAGTAAACCTGAAGTGAAGCATTTGAATCTAAAACTGGACTCACATGAGAGGTGCAAATCATAGAAAGTTAGAGTGTCAGTCCTCTTGTACCTAAGTCGGCATTGTACCTTTTGTATTAAATTCGGTTGCAATTTCTGTGTTTCATCGTCAATAAGAAGGTCCAAGGGATACAGTAAACCTGAAGTGAAGCATCGGAATGTAAAACTGGACTCACAGGAGAGGCTCAAATCATAGAAAGTGAGAGTGTCAGTCCTCTTGTACTTAAGTCGGCATTGTGCCTTTTGAATTTAATTCCGATGCAATTTCTGTGTTTAATCGTCAATAAGAGGGTGCAAGGTATACAGTAAACCTGAAGTGAAGCATCGGAATCTAAAACTGGACTCACAGGAGAGGTTCAAATCATAGAAAGTGAGAGAGTTAGTCGTCTTCTACTTAGGTCGGCACTGTGCCTTTTGAATTTAATTCCGAACCAATTTCTGTGTTTCATCGTCAATAAGAACGTCCAAGGGATACAGTAAACCTGAAGTGAAGCATCGGAATCTAAAACTGGATTCACAGGAGAGATTCAAATCATAGTAAGTTAGAGTGTCACTCCGCTTGTACTTAAGTCGGTAATTTGCCTTTTGTATTAAATTCCGATGCAATTTCTGTGTTTCATCGTCAGTAAGAAGGTCCAAGGGATACAGTAAACCCTAAGTGAACCATCGGAATCTATAACTGGACTCGCAGGAGAGGTTCAAATCACAGAATGTTAGAGCGTCAGTCCTCTTTTACTTAAGACGGCATTGTGCTATTTGTATTAATTTCGGATGCGGATTCAGTGTTTTATCGTCAACAAGAAAGTCCAAGTGATACAGTAAACCTGAAGTGAAACATCGTAATCTAAATCTGACCTCACAGGAGAGGTTCGAATCATAGAAAGTGAGAGTGTCAGTCCTCTTTTACTTAAGTCGGCATTGTGCCATTTGTATTAAATTCGGATGCAATTTCTGTGTTTCATCATCAATACGAAGGTCCAACAGATACAGTAAACCTGAGGTGATGCATCGGAATCTAAAACTGGACTCACAGGAGAGGTTCAAATCATAGAAAGTGAGAGTGTCAGTCCTCTTGTACTTAAGTCACCATTGTGACTTTTGTATTAACGTCGGATGCAATTTCTGTGTTTCATCGTCTATAAGAAGGTCCAAGGGGTACAGTAAACCTGAAGAGAAGCATTGGAATCTAAAACTGGACTCACAGGAGATATTCAAATCATAGAAAGTGAGATTGTCGGTCCTCTTGTACTAAAGTCGCCATTGTGATTTTTGTATTAAATTCGGATGCAATTTCTGTGTTTCATCGTCAGTAAGAAGGTCCAAGGGATACAGTAAACCTGAAGTGAAGCATCGGAATGTAAAACTTGACTCACAGGAGAGGTTCAAATCATAGAAAGTGTGAGTGTCAGTCCTCTTGTGCTTAAGTCGGCATTCTGCCTTTTGAATTTAATTCCGATGCAATTTCTGTGTTTAATCGTCAATAAGAAGGTGCAAGGTATACAGTAACCCTGAAGTGAAGCATCGGAATCTAAAACTGGGCTCACAGGAGAGGTTCAAGTCATAGAAAGTGAGAGTGTTAGTCGTCTTCTACTTAGGTCGGCATTGTGCCTTTTGAATTTAATTCCGAAGTAATATCTGTGCTTCATCGTCAATAAGAACGTCCAAGGGATTCAGTAAACCTGAAGTGAAGCATCGGAATCCAAAACTGGACTCACAGGAGAGATTCAAATCATAGAAAGTTAGAGTGACACTCCGCTTGTACTTAAGTCGGTAATGTGCCTTTGTATTATATTCGGATGCAATTTCTGTGTTTCATCGTCAATAAGAAGGTCAAAGGGATACAGTAAACCCTAAGTGAACCATCGGAATCTAAAACTGTACTCGCAGGAGAGGTTCAAATCACAGAATGTTAGAGCGTCAGTCCCCTTTTACTTAAGACGGCATTGTGCTATTTGTATTAATTTCGGATGCGATTTCTGTGTTTTATCGTCAACAAGAAAGTCCAAGGGATACAGTAAACCTGAAGTGTAACATCGTAATCTAAATCTGACCTCACAGGAGAGGTTCGTATCATAGAAAGTGAGAGTGTCAGTCCTCTTGTACTTAAGTCGGCATTGTGCCATTTGTATTAAATTCGGATGCAATTTCTGTGTTTCATCATCAATACGAAGGTCCAACAGATACAGTAAACCTGAGGTGAAGCATCGGAATCTAAAACTGGACTCACAGGAGAGGTTCAAATCATAGAAAGTGAGAGTGTCAGTCCTCTTGTACTTAAGTCACCATTGTGACTTTTGTATTAATTTCGGATGCAATTTCTGTGTTTCATCGTCAATATGAAGGTCCAAGGGATTCAGTAAAGCTGAAGTGAAGCATCGGAATCCATAACTGGACTCACAGGAGAGGTTCAAATCATAGAAAGTTAGAGCATCAGTCCTGTTGTACTTAAGTCGGCATTGTGCCTTCTGTATTAAATTCGGATGCAATTTCTGTGTTTCATCGTCAATAGGAAGGTCCAAGGGATACAGTAAACCTGAAGTGAAGCATCGGAATCTAAAACTGGACTCACAGGAGAGGTCAAACCATAGAAAGTTAGAGTGTCATTCCTCCTGTAATGAAGTCGTGAACTTTGTATTAAATGCGGATGCAATTTCTGTGTTTCATCGTCAATAAGAATGTCCAAGGGATACAGTAGACCTGAAGTAGAGCATCGGAATCTAAAACTGGACTCACATTGGAGGCTCAACTCATAGAAAGTGAGAGTGTCAATCCTATTGTACTTAAGTCGGCATTGTGCCATTTGTATTAAATTCGGATGCAATTTCTGTGTTTAATCATCAATACGAAGGCCAACAGATACAGTAAACCTGAGGTGAAGCATCGGAATCTAAAACTGGACTCACAGGAGAGGTTCAAATCATAGAAAGTGAGAGTGTCAGTCCTCTTGTACTTAAGTCGGCATTGTGGCATTTGTATTTAATTAGGATGAAATATCTGTGTTTCATCGTCAATAAGAAGGTCCAAGGGATACAGTAAACCTGAAGTGAAGCATTGGAATCTAAAACTGGACTCACAGGAGATATTCAAATCATAGAACGTGAGATTGTCGGTCCTCTTGTACTAAAGTCGCCATTGTGATTTTTGTATTAAATTCGGATGCAAATTCTGTGTTTCATCGTCAATAAGAAGGTCCAAGGGATACAGTAAACCTGAAGTGAAGCATCGGAACCTAAAACTGGACTCACAGGAGAGGTTCAAATCATAGAAAGTTAGAGTGTCAGTCCTCTTGTAAATAAGTCGGCATTGTGCCTTTTGTATTAAATTCGGATGCAACCTCGTGTTTCATCGTCAATAAGAAGGTCCAAGGGATACAGTAAACCTGAAGTGAAGCATCGGAATCTAAAACTGGACTCACAGGAGAGGTGTAAATCATAGAAAGTTAGACTGTCAGTCCTCTTGTACTTAAGTCGGCATTATGCCTTTTGTATTAAATTCGGATGCAAACTCTGTGTTTCATCGTAAATAAGAAGGTCCAAGGGATACAGTAAACCTGAAGTGAAGCATCGGAATCTAAAAGTGGACTCACAGGAGAGGTACAAATCATAGAAAGTTAGAGTGTCAGTCCTCCTGTACTTAAGTCGGCATTGTGCATTTTGAATTTAATTCCGGTGCTATTTCTGTGGTTCATTGTCAATAAGAAGGTCCAAGGGATGCAGTAAACCAGAAGTGAAGCATCGGAATCTAAAACTGGCCTCACAGGAGAGGTTCAAATCATAGAGAGTTAGAGTGTCACTCCTCTTTTACTTAAGTCGGCATTGTGTGTTTTAAATTTAATTCCGATGCAATATCTGTGTTTCATCGTCAATAAGATGGTCCAAGGGATACAGTAAACCTGAAGTGAAGCATTGGAATCTAAAACTGGACTCACAGGAGAGGTGCAATTCATTGAAAGTGAGAGTGTCAGTCCTCTTGTACTTAAGTCACCATTGTGACTTTTGGATTAATATCGGATGCAAACTCTGTGTTTCATCGTAAATAAGAAGGTCCAAGGGATACAGTAAACCTGAAGTGAAGCATCGGAATCTAAAACTGGACTCACAGGAGAGGTGTAAATCATAGAAAGTTAGACTGTCAGTCCTCTTGTACTAAAGTCGCCATTGTGATTTTTGTATTAAATTCGGATGCAAATTCTGTGTTTCATCGTCAATAAGAAGGTCCAAGGGATACAGTAAACCTGAAGTGAAGCATCGGAACCTAAAACTGGACTCACAGGAGAGGTTCAAATCATAGAAAGTTAGAGTGTCAGTCCTCTTGTAAATAAGTCGGCATTGTGCCTTTTGTATTAAATTCGGATGCAACCTCGTGTTTCATCGTCAATAAGAAGGTCCAAGGGATACAGTAAACCTGAAGTGAAGCATCGGAATCTAAAACTGGACTCACAGGAGAGGTGTAAATCATAGAAAGTTAGAGTGTCAGTCCTCTTGTAAATAAGTCGGCATTGTGCCTTTTGTATTAAATTCGGATGCAACCTCGTGTTTCATCGTCAATAAGAAGGTCCAAGGGATACAGTAAACCTGAAGTGAAGCATCGGAATCTAAAACTGGACTCACAGGAGAGGTGTAAATCATAGAAAGTTAGACTGTCAGTCCTCTTGTACTTAAGTCGGCATTATGCCTTTTGTATTAAATTCGGATGCAAACTCTGTGTTTCATCGTAAATAAGAAGGTCCAAGGGATACAGTAAACCTGAAGTGAAGCATCAGAATCTAAAACTGGACTCACAGGATAGGTTCAAATCATAGAAAGTGAGAGTGTCAGTCCCCTTGTACTTATGTCGCCATTGGGCCTTTTGTATTAAATTCGGATGCAATTTCTGTGTTTCATCGTCAATAAGAAGGTCCAAGGGATACAGTAAACCTGAAGTGAAGCATTTGAATCTAAAACTGGACTCACATGAGAGGTGCAAATCATAGAAAGTTAGAGTGTCAGTCCTCTTGTACCTAAGTCGGCATTGTACCTTTTGTATTAAATTCGGTTGCAATTTCTGTGTTTCATCGTCAATAAGAAGGTCCAAGGGATACAGTAAACCTGAAGTGAAGCATCGGAATGTAAAACTGGACTCACAGGAGAGGCTCAAATCATAGAAAGTGAGAGTGTCAGTCCTCTTGTACTTAAGTCGGCATTGTGCCTTTTGAATTTAATTCCGATGCAATTTCTGTGTTTAATCGTCAATAAGAGGGTGCAAGGTATACAGTAAACCTGAAGTGAAGCATCGGAATCTAAAACTGGACTCACAGGAGAGGTTCAAATCATAGAAAGTGAGAGAGTTAGTCGTCTTCTACTTAGGTCGGCACTGTGCCTTTTGAATTTAATTCCGAACCAATTTCTGTGTTTCATCGTCAATAAGAACGTCCAAGGGATACAGTAAACCTGAAGTGAAGCATCGGAATCTAAAACTGGATTCACAGGAGAGATTCAAATCATAGTAAGTTAGAGTGTCACTCCGCTTGTACTTAAGTCGGTAATTTGCCTTTTGTATTAAATTCCGATGCAATTTCTGTGTTTCATCGTCAGTAAGAAGGTCCAAGGGATACAGTAAACCCTAAGTGAACCATCGGAATCTATAACTGGACTCGCAGGAGAGGTTCAAATCACAGAATGTTAGAGCGTCAGTCCTCTTTTACTTAAGACGGCATTGTGCTATTTGTATTAATTTCGGATGCGGATTCAGTGTTTTATCGTCAACAAGAAAGTCCAAGTGATACAGTAAACCTGAAGTGAAACATCGTAATCTAAATCTGACCTCACAGGAGAGGTTCGAATCATAGAAAGTGAGAGTGTCAGTCCTCTTTTACTTAAGTCGGCATTGTGCCATTTGTATTAAATTCGGATGCAATTTCTGTGTTTCATCATCAATACGAAGGTCCAACAGATACAGTAAACCTGAGGTGATGCATCGGAATCTAAAACTGGACTCACAGGAGAGGTTCAAATCATAGAAAGTGAGAGTGTCAGTCCTCTTGTACTTAAGTCACCATTGTGACTTTTGTATTAACGTCGGATGCAATTTCTGTGTTTCATCGTCTATAAGAAGGTCCAAGGGGTACAGTAAACCTGAAGAGAAGCATTGGAATCTAAAACTGGACTCACAGGAGATATTCAAATCATAGAAAGTGAGATTGTCGGTCCTCTTGTACTAAAGTCGCCATTGTGATTTTTGTATTAAATTCGGATGCAATTTCTGTGTTTCATCGTCAGTAAGAAGGTCCAAGGGATACAGTAAACCTGAAGTGAAGCATCGGAATGTAAAACTTGACTCACAGGAGAGGTTCAAATCATAGAAAGTGTGAGTGTCAGTCCTCTTGTGCTTAAGTCGGCATTCTGCCTTTTGAATTTAATTCCGATGCAATTTCTGTGTTTAATCGTCAATAAGAAGGTGCAAGGTATACAGTAACCCTGAAGTGAAGCATCGGAATCTAAAACTGGGCTCACAGGAGAGGTTCAAGTCATAGAAAGTGAGAGTGTTAGTCGTCTTCTACTTAGGTCGGCATTGTGCCTTTTGAATTTAATTCCGAAGTAATATCTGTGCTTCATCGTCAATAAGAACGTCCAAGGGATTCAGTAAACCTGAAGTGAAGCATCGGAATCCAAAACTGGACTCACAGGAGAGATTCAAATCATAGAAAGTTAGAGTGACACTCCGCTTGTACTTAAGTCGGTAATGTGCCTTTGTATTATATTCGGATGCAATTTCTGTGTTTCATCGTCAATAAGAAGGTCAAAGGGATACAGTAAACCCTAAGTGAACCATCGGAATCTAAAACTGGACTCGCAGGAGAGGTTCAAATCACAGAATGTTAGAGCGTCAGTCCCCTTTTACTTAAGACGGCATTGTGCTATTTGTATTAATTTCGGATGCGATTTCTGTGTTTTATCGTCAACAAGAAAGTCCAAGGGATACAGTAAACCTGAAGTCAAACATCGTAATCTAAATCTGACCTCACAGGAGAGGTTCGAATCATAGAAAGTGAGAGTGTCAGTCCTCTTGTACTTAAGTCGGCATTGTGCCATTTGTATTAAATTCGGATGCAATTTCTGTGTTTCATCATCAATACGAAGGTCCAACAGATACAGTAAACCTGAAGTGAAGCATCGGAATGTAAAACTGGACTCACAGGAGAGGTTGAAGTCATAGAAAGTGAGAGTGTTAGTCGTCTTCTACTTAGGTCGGCACTGTGCCTTTTGAATTTAATTCCGAAGCAATTTCTGCGCTTAATCGTCAATAAGAACGTCCAAGGGATACAGTAAACCTGAAGTGAAGCATCGGAATCCAAAACTGGACTCACAAAAGAGATTCAAATCATAGAAAGTTAGAGTGTCACTCCGCTTGTACTTAAGTCGGTAATGTGCCTTTTGTATTAAATTCGGATGCAATTTCTGTGTTTCGTCGTCAATAAGAAGGTCAAAGGGATACAGTAAACCCTAAGTGAACCATCGGAATCTAAAACTGCACTCGCAGGAGAGGTTCAAATCACAGAATGTTAGAGCGTCAGTTCCCTTTTACTTAAGACGGCATTGTGCTATTTGTATTAATTTCGGATGCGATTTCTGTGTTTTATCGTCAACAAGAAAGTCCAAGGGATACAGTAAACCTGAAGTGAAACATCGTAATCTAAATCTGACCTCACAGGAGAGGTTCGAATCATAGAAAGTGAGAGTGTCAGTCCTCTTGTACTTAAGTCGGCATTGTGCCATTTGTATTAACTTCGGATGCAATTTCTGTGTTTCATCATCAATACGAAGGTCCAACAGATACAGTAAACCTGAGGTGAAGCATCGGAATCTAAAACTGGACTCACAGGAGAGGTTCAAATCATAGAAAGTGAGAGTGTCAGTCCTCTTGTACTTAAGACACCATTGTGACTTTTGTATTAATTTCGGATGCAATTTCTGTGTTTCATCGTCTATAAGAAGGTCCAAGGGATACAGTAAACCTGAAGTGAAGCATTGGAATCTAAAACTGGACTCACAGGAGATATCCAAATCATAGAAAGTGAGATTGTCGGTCCTCTTGTACTAAAGTCGCCATTGTGATTTTTGTATTAAATTCGGATGCGATTTCTGTGTTTCATCGTCAATAAGAAGGTCCAAGGGATACAGTAAACCTGAAGTGAAGCATCGGAATCTAAAACTGGACTCACAGGAGAGGTGCAAATCATAGGAAGTTTGAGTGTCAGTCCTCTTGTACTTAAGTCGGCATTGTACCTTTTGTATTAAATTCGGATGCAGTTTCTGTGTTTCATCGTCAAAAAGAAGGTCCAAGGGATACAGTAAACCTGAAGTGAAGCATCGGAATCTAAAACTGGACTCACAGGAGAGGTTCAATTCATAGAAAGTGGGAGTGTCAGTCCTCTTGTACTTAAGTCGGCATTGTGCCTTTTGAATTTAATTCCGATGCAATTTCTGTGTTTAATCGTCAATAAGAAGGTCCAAGGTATACAGTAACCCTGAAGTGAAGCATCGGAATCTAAAACTGGACTCACAGGAGAGGTTCAAATCATAGAAAGTGAGAGTGTTAGTCGTCTCCTACTTAGGTCGGCACTGTGCCTTTTGAATTTAATTCCGAAGCAATTTCTGTGCTTCATTGTCAATAAGAACGTCCCAGGGATACAGTAAACCTGAAGTGAAGCATCGGAATCCAAAACTGGACTCACAGGAGAGATTCAAATCATAGAAAGTTAGAGTGTCACTCTGCTTGTACTTAAGTCGGTAATGTGCCTTTTGTATTAAATTCGGCTGCAATTTCTGTGTTTCATCGTCAATAAGAAGGTCAAAGGGATACAGTAAACCTTAAGTGAAGCATCGGAATCTAAAACTGGACTCGCAGGAGAGGTTCAAATCACAGAATGTTAGAGCCTCTGTCCTCTTTAACTTAAGACGGCATTGTGCTATTTGTATTAATGTCGGATGCGATTTCTGTGTTTTATCGTCAACAAGAAAGTCCAACAGATACAGTAAACCTGAAGTAAAGCATCGGATCTAAAACTGGACTCACAGGAGAGGTTCAAATCATAGAAAGTTAGAGTGTCAGCCCTCTTGTACTTAAGCCGGCAATGTGCCTTTTGTATTAAATCCGGATGCAAACGCTGTGTTTCATCGTCAATAAGAAGGTCCAAGGGATACAGTAAACCTGAAGTGAAGCATCGGAATCTAAAACTGGACTCACAGGAGAGGTGTAAATCATAGAAAGTTAGACTGTCAGTCCTCTTGTACTTAAGTCGGCATTATGCCTTTTGTATTAAATTCGGATGCAAACTCTGTGTTTCATCGTAAATAAGAAGGTCCAAGGGATACAGTAAACCTGAAGTGAAGCATCGGAATCTAAAAGTGGACTCACAGGAGAGGTACAAATCATAGAAAGTTAGAGTGTCAGTCCTCCTGTACTTAAGTCGGCATTGTGCATTTTGAATTTAATTCCGGTGCTATTTCTGTGGTTCATTGTCAATAAGAAGGTCCAAGGGATGCAGTAAACCAGAAGTGAGGCATCGGAATCTAAAACTGGACTCACAGGAGAGGTTCAAATCATAGAAATTTAGTGTGTCACTCCTCTTTTACTTAAGTCGGCATTGTGTGTTTTAAATTTAATTCCGATGCAATATCTGTGTTTCATCGTCAATAAGATGGTCCAAGGGATACAGTAAACCTGAAGTGAAGCATCAGAATCTAAAACTGGACTCACAGGATAGGTTCAAATCATAGAAAGTGAGAGTGTCAGTCCCCTTGTACTTATGTCGCCATTGGGCCTTTTGTATTAAATTCGGATGCAATTTCTGTGTTTCATCGTCAATAAGAAGGTCCAAGGGATACAGTAAACCTGAAGTGAAGCATTGGAATCTAAAACTGGACTCACAGGAGAGGTGCAAATCATAGAAAGTGAGAGTGTCAGTCCTCTTGTACTTAAGTCACCATTGTGACTTTTGGATTAATTTCGGATGCAATTTCTGTGTTTCATCGTCAATAAGAAGGTCCAAGGGATACAGTAAACCTGAAGTGAAGCATCAGAATCTAAAACTGGACTCACAGGATAGGTTCAAATCATAGAAAGTGAGAGTGTCAGTCCCCTTGTACTTATGTCGCCATTGGGCCTTTTGTATTATATTCGGATGCAATTTCTGTGTTTCATCGTCAATAAGAAGGTCCAAGGGATACTGTAAACCTGAAGTGAAGCATTGGAATCTAAAACTGGACTCACAGGAGAGGTGCAAATCATAGAAAGTTAGAGTGTCAGTCCTCTTGTACCTAAGTCGGCATTGTACCTTTTGTATTAAATTCGGTTGCAATTTCTGTGTTTCATCGTCAATAAGAAGGTCCAAGGGATACAGTAAACCTGAAGTGAAGCATCGGAATGTAAAACTGGGCTCACAGGAGAGGCTCAAATCATAGAAAGTGAGAGTGTCAGTCCTCTTTTACTTAAGTCGGCATTGTGCCTTTTGAATTTAATTCCGATGCAATTTCTGTGTTTAATCGTCAATAAGAAGGTGCAAGGTATACAGTAACCCTGAAGTGAAGAATCGGAATCTAAAACTGGATTCACAGGAGAGGTTCAAATCATAGAAAGTGTGAGTGTCAGTCCTCTTGTGCTTAAGTCGGCATTCTGCCTTTTGAATTTAATTCCGATGCAATTTCTGTGTTTAATCGTCAATAAGAAGGTCCAAGGTATACAGTAACCCTGAAGTGAAGCATCGGAATCTAAAACTGGGCTCACAGGAGAGGTTCAAGTCATAGAAAGTGAGAGTGTTAGTCGTCTTCTACTTAGGTCGGCATTGTGCCTTTTGAATTTAATTCCGAAGTAATATCTGTGCTTCATCGTCAATAAGAACGTCCAAGGGATTCAGTAAACCTGAAGTGAAGCATCGGAATCCAAAACTGGACTCACAGGAGAGATTCAAATCATAGAAAGTTAGAGTGACACTCCGCTTGTACTTAAGTCGGTAATGTGCCTTTGTATTATATTCGGATGCAATTTCTGTGTTTCATCGTCAATAAGAAGGTCAAAGGGATACAGTAAACCCTAAGTGAACCATCGGAATCTAAAACTGGACTCGCAGGAGAGGTTCAAATCACAGAATGTTAGAGCGTCAGTCCCCTTTTACTTAAGACGGCATTGTGCTATTTGTATTAATTTCGGATGCGATTTCTGTGTTTTATCGTCAACAAGAAAGTCCAAGGGATACAGTAAACCTGAAGTCAAACATCGTAATCTAAATCTGACCTCACAGGAGAGGTTCGAATCATAGAAAGTGAGAGTGTCAGTCCTCTTGTACTTAAGTCGGCATTGTGCCATTTGTATTAAATTCGGATGCAATTTCTGTGTTTCATCATCAATACGAAGGTCCAACAGATACAGTAAACCTGAAGTGAAGCATCGGAATGTAAAACTGGACTCACAGGAGAGGTTGAAGTCATAGAAAGTGAGAGTGTTAGTCGTCTTCTACTTAGGTCGGCACTGTGCCTTTTGAATTTAATTCCGAAGCAATTTCTGCGCTTAATCGTCAATAAGAACGTCCAAGGGATACAGTAAACCTGAAGTGAAGCATCGGAATCCAAAACTGGACTCACAAAAGAGATTCAAATCATAGAAAGTTAGAGTGTCACTCCGCTTGTACTTAAGTCGGTAATGTGCCTTTTGTATTAAATTCGGATGCAATTTCTGTGTTTCGTCGTCAATAAGAAGGTCAAAGGGATACAGTAAACCCTAAGTGAACCATCGGAATCTAAAACTGCACTCGCAGGAGAGGTTCAAATCACAGAATGTTAGAGCGTCAGTTCCCTTTTACTTAAGACGGCATTGTGCTATTTGTATTAATTTCGGATGCGATTTCTGTGTTTTATCGTCAACAAGAAAGTCCAAGGGATACAGTAAACCTGAAGTGAAACATCGTAATCTAAATCTGACCTCACAGGAGAGGTTCGAATCATAGAAAGTGAGAGTGTCAGTCCTCTTGTACTTAAGTCGGCATTGTGCCATTTGTATTAAATTCGGATGCAATTTCTGTGTTTCATCATCAATACGAAGGTCCAACAGATACAGTAAACCTGAGGTGAAGCATCGGAATCTAAAACTGGACTCACAGGAGAGGTTCAAATCATAGAAAGTGAGAGTGTCAGTCCTCTTGTACTTAAGACACCATTGTGACTTTTGTATTAATTTCGGATGCAATTTCTGTGTTTCATCGTCTATAAGAAGGTCCAAGGGATACAGTAAACCTGAAGTGAAGCATTGGAATCTAAAACTGGACTCACAGGAGATATCCAAATCATAGAAAGTGAGATTGTCGGTCCTCTTGTACTAAAGTCGCCATTGTGATTTTTGTATTAAATTCGGATGCGATTTCTGTGTTTCATCGTCAATAAGAAGGTCCAAGGGATACAGTAAACCTGAAGTGAAGCATCGGAATCTAAAACTGGACTCACAGGAGAGGTGCAAATCATAGAAAGTTTGAGTGTCAGTCCTCTTGTACTTAAGTCGGCATTGTACCTTTTGTATTAAATTCGGATGCAGTTTCTGTGTTTCATCGTCAAAAAGAAGGTCCAAGGGATACAGTAAACCTGAAGTGAAGCATCGGAATCTAAAACTGGACTCACAGGAGAGGTTCAATTCATAGAAAGTGGGAGTGTCAGTCCTCTTGTACTTAAGTCGGCATTGTGCCTTTTGAATTTAATTCCGATGCAATTTCTGTGTTTAATCGTCAATAAGAAGGTCCAAGGTATACAGTAACCCTGAAGTGAAGCATCGGAATCTAAAACTGGACTCACAGGAGAGGTTCAAATCATAGAAAGTGAGAGTGTTAGTCGTCTCCTACTTAGGTCGGCACTGTGCCTTTTGAATTTAATTCCGAAGCAATTTCTGTGCTTCATTGTCAATAAGAACGTCCCAGGGATACAGTAAACCTGAAGTGAAGCATCGGAATCCAAAACTGGACTCACAGGAGAGATTCAAATCATAGAAAGTTAGAGTGTCACTCTGCTTGTACTTAAGTCGGTAATGTGCCTTTTGTATTAAATTCGGCTGCAATTTCTGTGTTTCATCGTCAATAAGAATGTCAAAGGGATACAGTAAACCTTAAGTGAAGCATCGGAATCTAAAACTGGACTCGCAGGAGAGGTTCAAATCACAGAATGTTAGAGCCTCTGTCCTCTTTAACTTAAGACGGCATTGTGCTATTTGTATTAATGTCGGATGCGATTTCTGTGTTTTATCGTCAACAAGAAAGTCCAACAGATACAGTAAACCTGAAGTAAAGCATCGGAATCTAAAACTGGACTCACAGGAGAGGTTCAAATCATAGAAAGTTAGAGTGTCAGCCCTCTTGTACTTAAGCCGGCAATGTGCCTTTTGTATTAAATCCGGATGCAAACGCTGTGTTTCATCGTCAATAAGAAGGTCCAAGGGATACAGTAAACCTGAAGTGAAGCATCGGAATCTAAAACTGGACTCACAGGAGAGGTGTAAATCATAGAAAGTTAGACTGTCAGTCCTCTTGTACTTAAGTCGGCATTATGCCTTTTGTATTAAATTCGGATGCAAACTCTGTGTTTCATCGTAAATAAGAAGGTCCAAGGGATACAGTAAACCTGAAGTGAAGCATCGGAATCTAAAAGTGGACTCACAGGAGAGGTACAAATCATAGAAAGTTAGAGTGTCAGTCCTCCTGTACTTAAGTCGGCATTGTGCATTTTGAATTTAATTCCGGTGCTATTTCTGTGGTTCATTGTCAATAAGAAGGTCCAAGGGATGCAGTAAACCAGAAGTGAGGCATCGGAATCTAAAACTGGACTCACAGGAGAGGTTCAAATCATAGAAATTTAGTGTGTCACTCCTCTTTTACTTAAGTCGGCATTGTGTGTTTTAAATTTAATTCCGATGCAATATCTGTGTTTCATCGTCAATAAGATGGTCCAAGGGATACAGTAAACCTGAAGTGAAGCATCAGAATCTAAAACTGGACTCACAGGATAGGTTCAAATCATAGAAAGTGAGAGTGTCAGTCCCCTTGTACTTATGTCGCCATTGGGCCTTTTGTATTAAATTCGGATGCAATTTCTGTGTTTCATCGTCAATAAGAAGGTCCAAGGGATACAGTAAACCTGAAGTGAAGCATTGGAATCTAAAACTGGACTCACAGGAGAGGTGCAAATCATAGAAAGTGAGAGTGTCAGTCCTCTTGTACTTAAGTCACCATTGTGACTTTTGGATTAATTTCGGATGCAATTTCTGTGTTTCATCGTCAATAAGAAGGTCCAAGGGATACAGTAAACCTGAAGTGAAGCATCAGAATCTAAAACTGGACTCACAGGATAGGTTCAAATCATAGAAAGTGAGAGTGTCAGTCCCCTTGTACTTATGTCGCCATTGGGCCTTTTGTATTATATTCGGATGCAATTTCTGTGTTTCATCGTCAATAAGAAGGTCCAAGGGATACAGTAAACCTGAAGTGAAGCATTGGAATCTAAAACTGGACTCACAGGAGAGGTGCAAATCATAGAAAGTTAGAGTGTCAGTCCTCTTGTACCTAAGTCGGCATTGTACCTTTTGTATTAAATTCGGTTGCAATTTCTGTGTTTCATCGTCAATAAGAAGGTCCAAGGGATACAGTAAACCTGAAGTGAAGCATCGGAATGTAAAACTGGGCTCACAGGAGAGGCTCAAATCATAGAAAGTGAGAGTGTCAGTCCTCTTTTACTTAAGTCGGCATTGTGCCTTTTGAATTTAATTCCGATGCAATTTCTGTGTTTAATCGTCAATAAGAAGGTGCAAGGTATACAGTAACCCTGAAGTGAAGAATCGGAATCTAAAACTGGATTCACAGGAGAGGTTCAAATCATAGAAAGTGAGAGAGTTAGTCGTCTTCTACTTAGGTCGGCACTGTGCCTTTTGAATTTAATTCCGAACCAATTTCTGGGTTTCATCGTCAATAAGAACGTCCAAGGGATACAGTAAACCTGAAGTGAAGCATCGGAATCTAAAACTGGACTCACAGGAGAGATTCAAATCATAGTAAGTTAGAGTGTCACTCCGCTTGTACTTAAGTTGGTAATGTGCCTTTTGTATTAAATTCCGATGCAATTTCTGTGTTTCATCGTCAGTAAGAAGGTCCAAGGGATACAGTAAACCTGAAGTGAAACATCGTAATCTAAATCTGACCTCACAGGAGAGGTTCGAATCATAGAAAGTGAGAGTGTCAGTCCTCTTGTACTTAAGTCGGCATTGTGCCATTTGTATTAAATTCGGATGCAATTTCTGTGTTTCATCATCAATACGAAGGTCCAACAGATACAGTAAACCTGAGGTGAAGCATCGGAATCTAAAACTGGACTCACAGGAGAGGTTCAAATCATAGAAAGTGAGAGTGTCAGTCCTCTTGTACTTAAGTCACCATTGTGACTTTTGTATTAACTTCGGATGCAATTTCTGTGTTTCATCGTCTATAAGAAGGTCCAAGGGGTACAGTAAACCTGAAGAGAAGCATTGGAATCTAAAACTGGACTCACAGGAGATATTAAAATCATAGAAAGTGAGATTGTCGGTCCTCTTGTACTAAAGTCGCCATTGCGATTTTTGTATTAAATTCGGATGCAATTTCTGTGTTTCATCGTCAGTAAGAAAGTCCAAGGGATACAGTAAACCTGAAGTGAAGCATCGGAATGTAAAACTTGACTCACAGGAGAGGTTCAAATCATAGAAAGTGTGAGTGTCAGTCCTCTTGTAATTTAGTCGGCATTGTGCCTTTTGAATTTAATTCCGATGCAATTTCTGTGTTTAATCGTCAATAAGAAGGTGCAAGGTATACAGTAACCCTGAAGTGAAGCATCGGAATCTAAAACTGGACTCACAGGAGAGGTTCAAGTCATAGAAACTGAGTGTGTTAGTCGTCTTCTACTTAGGTCGGCATTGTGCCTTTTGAATTTAATTCCGAAGTAATTTCTGTGCTTCATCGTCAATAAGAACGTCCAAGGGATACAGTAAACCTGAAGTGAAGCATCGGAATCCAAAACTGGACTCACAGGAGAGATTCAAATCATAGAAAGTTAGAGTGTCACTCCGCTTGTACTTAAGTCGGTAATGTGCCTTTGTATTAAATTCGGATGCAATTTCTGTGTTTCATCGTCAATAAGAAGGTCAAAGGGATACAGTAAACCCTAAGTGAACCATCGGAATCTAAAACTGGACTCGCAGGAGAGGTTCAAATCACAGAATGTTAGAGTGTCAGTCCCCTTTTACTTAAGACGGCATTGTGCTATTTGTATTAATTTCGGATGCGATTTCTGTGTTTAATCGTCAACAAGAAAGTCCAAGGGATACAGTAAACCTGAAGTCAAACATCGTAATCTAAATCTGACCTCACAGGAGAGGTTCGAATCATAGAAAGTGAGAGTGTCAGTCCTCTTGTACTTAAGTCGGCATTGTGCCATTTGTATTAAATTCGGATGCAATTTCTGTGTTTCATCATCAATACGAAGGTCCAACAGATACAGTAAACCTAAAGTGAAGCATCGGAATGTAAAACTGGATTCACAGGAGAGGTTGAAGTCAGAGAAAGTGAGAGTGTTAGTCGTCTTCTACTTAGGTCGGCACTGTGCCTTTTGAATTTAATTCCGAAGCAATTTCTGCGGTTCATCGTCAATAAGAACGTCCAAGGGATACAGTAAACCAGAAGTGAAGCATCGGAATCCAAAACTGGACTCACAAAAGAGATTCAAATCATAGAAGGTTAGAGTGCCACTCCGCTTGTACTTAAGTCGGTAATGTGCCTTTTGTATTAAATTCGGATGCAATTTCTGTGTTTCATCGTCAATAAGAAGGTCAAAGGGATACAGTAAACCCTAAGTGAACCATCGGAATCTAAAACTGGACTCGCAGGAGAGGTTCAAATCACAGAATGTTAGAGCGTCAGTCCCCTTTTACTTAAGACGGCAATGTGCTATTTGTATTAATTTCGGATGCGATTTCTGTGTTCTATCGTCAACAAGAAAGTCCAAGGGATACAGTAAACCTGAAGTGAAACATCGTAATCTAAATCTGACCTCACAGGAGAGGTTCGAATCATAGAAAGTGAGAGTGTCAGTCCTCTTGTACTTAAGTCGGCATTGTGCCTTTTGTATTAAATTCGGATGCAATTTCAGTGTTTCATCGTCAATAAGATGGTCCAAGGGATACAGTAAACCTGAAGTGAAGCATCGGAATCTAAAACTGGACTCACAGGAGAGGTGCAAATCATAGAAAGTTAGAGTGTCAGTCCCCTTGTACTTAAGTCGGCATTGTACCTTTTGTATTAAATTCGGATGCAGTTTCTGTGTTTCATCGTCAAAAAGAAGGTCCAAGGGATACAGTAAACCTGAAGTGAAGCATCGGAATGTAAAACTGGACTCACAGGAGGGGTTCAATTCATAGAAAGTGAGAGTGTCAGTCCTCTTGTACTTAAGTCGGCATTGTGCCTTTTGAATTTAATTCCGATGCAATTTCTGTGTTTAATCGTCAATAAGAAGGTGCAAGGTATACAGTAAACCTGAAGTGAAGCATCGGAATCTAAATCTGACCTCACAGGAGAGGTTCGAATCATAGAAAGTGAGAGTGTCAGTCCTCTTGTACTTAAGTCGGCATTGTGCCTTTTGAATTTAATTCCGATGCTTTTTCTGTGTTTCATTGTCAATAAAAAGGTCCAAGGGATACAGTAAACCTTAAGTGAAGCATCGGAATCTAGAACTGGACTCACAGGAGATGTTCAAATCATAGAAAGTGAGAGTGTCAGTCCTCTTGTACTTAAGCCGCCATTGTGCCTTTTGTATTAAATTCGGATGCAATTTCTGTTTTCATCGTCAATAAGAAGGTCCAAGGGATACAGTAAACCTGAAGTAAAGCATCGGAATCTAAAACTGGACTCACAGGAGAGGTTCAAATCATAGAAAGTTAGAGTGCCAGACCTCTTGTACTTAAGTCGGCATTGTGCCTTTTGTATTAAATCCGGATGCAAGCTCTGTGTTTCATCGTCAATAAGAAGGTCAAAGGGTTACAGTAAACCTGATGTGAAGCATCGGAATCTAAAACTGGACTCACAGGAGACATTCAAAACAAAGAAAGTGAGAGTGTCAGGCCTCTTTTGCTTAAGTCGGCATTGTGCGTTTTGAATTTAATTCCGATGCAATTTCTGTGTTTCATCGTCAATAAGAAGGTCCAAGGGATACAGTAAACCTGAAATGGAGCATCGGAATCTAAATCTGACCTCACAGGAGAGGTTCGAATCATAGAAAGTGAGAGTGTCAGTCCTCTTGTACTTAAGTCGGCATTGTGCCATTTGTATTAAATTCGGATGCAATATCTGTGTTTCATCGTCAATAAGAAGGTCCAAGGGATACAGTAAACCTGAAGTGAGGCATCGGAATCTATAACTGGACTCACAGGAGAGGTTCAAATCATAGAAAGTTAGACTGTCAGTCCTCTTGCAATTAAGTCGGCATTGTGCCATTTGTATTAAATTCGGATGCAAACTCTGTGTTTCATCGTCAATAAGAAGGTCCAAGGGAAACAGTAAACCTGCAGTGAAGCATCGGAATCAAAAACTGGACTCACTGGAGAAGTTCAAATCATAGAAAGTTAGAGTGTCAGTCCTCTTGTACTTAAGTCGGCATTGTGCCTTTTGAATTTAATTCTGATGCAATTTCTGTGTTTCATCGTCAATAAGAAGGTCAAAGAGATACAGTAAACCTGAAGTGAAGCATCGGAATCTAAAACTGGACTCACATGAGAGGTTCAAAACAAAGAAAGTGAGAGTGTCAGTCCTCTTTTGCTTAAGTCGGCATTGTGCGTTTTGAATTTAAATCCGATGCAATTTCTGTGTTTCAACGTCAATAAGAAGGTCCAAGGGATACAGTAAACCTGAAGTGAAGCATCGGAATCTAAAACTGGACTCACAGGAGAGGTGCAAATCATAGAAAGTTAGAGTGTCAGTATTCTTGTACTTAAGACGGCTTTGTGCCTTTTGAATTTAATTCCGATGCTATTTCTGTGTTTCATCGTCAATAAGAAGGTGCAAGGTATACAGTAAACCTGAAGTGAAGCATCGGAATCTAAATCTGACCTCACAGGAGAGGTTCGAATCATAGAAAGTGAGAGTGTCAGTCCTCTTGTACTTAAGTCGGCATTGTGCCATTTGTATTAAATTCGGATGCAATTTCCGTGTTTCATCGTCAATAAGAAGGTGCAAGGTATACAGTAAACCTGAAGTGAATCACCGGAATCTAAATCTGACCTCACAGGAGAAGTTCGAATCATAGAAAGTGAGAGTGTCTGTGCCCTTGTACTTAAGTCGACATTGTGCCATTTGTATTAAATTCGGATGCAATTTCTGTGTTTCATCGTCAATAAGAAGGTCCAAGGGATACAGTAAACCTGAAGTGAAGCATCAGAATCTAAAACTGGACTCACAGGATAGGTTCAAATCATAGAAAGTGAGAGTGTCAGTCCCCTTGTACTTAAGTCGCCATTGTGCCTTTTGTATTAAATTCGGATGCAATTTCTGTGTTTGATCGTCAATAAGAAGGTCCAAGGGATACAGTAAACCTGAAGTGAAGCATCGGAATCTAAAACTGGACTCACTGGAGAGGTGCAAATCATAGAAAGTAAGAGTGTCAGTCCTCTTGTAATTAAGTCGGCATTGTGCCTTTTGTATTAATTTCGGATGCAAACTCTGTGTTTCATCGTCAAAAAGAAGGTCCAAGGGAAACAGTAAACCTGAAGTGAAGCATCGGAATCTAAAACTGGACTCACTGGAGAAGTTCAAATCATATAAAGTTAGAGTGTCAAATCTCTTGCACTTAAGTCGGCATTGTGCATTTTGAATTTAATTCGGATGCAATTTCTGTGTTTCATCGTCAATAAGAATTTCCATGGGATACAGTAAACCTGAAGTGAAGCATCGGAATCTAAAACTGGACTCACAGGAGAGGTGCCAATCATAGAATGTTAGAGTGTCAGTATTCTTGTACTTAAGACGGCATTGTGCCTTTTGAATTTAATTCCGATGCAATTTCTGTGTTTCATCGTCAATAAGAAGGTGCAAGGTATACAGTAAACCCGAAGTGTAGCATCGGAATCTAAATCTGACCTCACAGGAGAGGTTCGAATCATAGAAAGTGAGAGTGTCAGTCCTCTTGTACTTAAGTCGGCAATGTGCCATTTGTATTAAATTCGGATGCAATTTCTGTGTTTCGTCGTCAATAAGAAGGTCCAAGGGATAGAGTAAACCTGAAGTGAAGCATCGGAATCTAAAACTGGACTCACAGGGGAGGTTCAAATCATAGAAAGTGAGAGTGTCAGTCCTCTTGTACTTAAGTTGCCATTGTGCCTTTTGTATTAAATTCGGATGCAATTTCTGTTTTCATCGTCAATAAGAAGGTCCAAGGGATACAGTAAACCTGAAGTATAGCATCAGAATCTAAAACTGGACTCACAGGAGAGGTTCAAATCAAAGAAAGTTAGAGTGTCAGTCCTCTTGTACTTAAGTCGGCATTGTGCCTTTTGTATTAAATCCGGATGCAAACTCTGTTTCATCGTCAATAAGAAGGTCCAAGGGATACAGTAAACCTGAAGTGAAGCATCGGAATTCTAAAACTGGACTCACAGGAGAGGTTCAAATCATAAAAAGTTAGAGTGTCAGTCCTATTGTACTTAAGTCGGCATTGTGCCTTTTGAATTTAATTCCGATGCTATTTCTGTGTTTCATTGTCAATAAGAAGGTCCAAGGGATACAGAAAACCTGAAGTGAAGCATCGGAATCTAAAACTGGACTCACAGGAGAGATTCAAATCATAGAAAGGGAGAGTGTCAGTCCTCTTTTACTTAAGTCGAAATTGTGCGTTTTAAATTTAATTCCGATGCAATATCTGTGTTTCATCGTCAATAAGAAGGTCCAAGGGATAAGGTAAACCTGAAGTGAAGCATCGGAATCTAGAACTGGACTCACAGGAGATGTTCAAATCATAGAAAGTGAGAGTGTCAGTCCTCTTGTACTTAAGCCGCCATTGTGATTTTTGTATTAAATTCGGACGCAATTTCTGTGTTTCATCGTCAATAAGAAGGTCCAAGGGATACAGTAAACCTGAAGTGAAGCATCGGAATCTAAAACTGGACTCACAGGAGAGGTGCAAATCATAGAAAGTGAGAGTGTCAGTCCTCTTGTACTTAAGCCGCCATTGTGATTTTTGTATTAAATTCGGATGCAATTTCTGTGTTTCATCGTCAATAAGAAGGTCCGACGGATACAGTAAACCTGAAGTGAAGCATCGGAATCTAAATCTG
Organism: Schistocerca serialis cubense; assembly: GCF_023864345.2. Taxonomy (NCBI): domain Eukaryota; kingdom Metazoa; phylum Arthropoda; class Insecta; order Orthoptera; family Acrididae; genus Schistocerca; species Schistocerca serialis. The sequence goes on from NC_064648.1 coordinate 19,722,078, forward strand.
GACTCACAGGAGAGGTTCAAATCATAGAAAGTTAGAGTGTCAGTCCTCTTGTACTTAAGTCGCCATTGTGCCTTGTGTATTAAATTCGGATGCAGTTTCTGTGTTTAATCGTCAATAAGAAGGTCCAAGGGATACAGTAAACCTGAAGTGAAGCAGCGGAATCTAAAACTGGACTCACAGGAGAGGTGCAAATCATAGAAAGTTAGAGTGTCAGTCCTCTTGTACTTAAGTCGGCATTGTACCTTTTGTATTAAGTTCGGATGCAATTTCTGTGTTTCATCGTCAATAAGAAGGTCAAAGGGATACAGTAAACCTGAAGTGAAGCATCGGAATGTAAAACTGGACTCACAGGAGAGGATCTAATCATAGAGAGTGAGAATGTCAGTCCTCTTGTACTTGAGTCGGCATTGTGCCTTTTGAATTTAATTCCGATGCAATTTCTGTGTTTAATCGTCAACAAGAAGGTGCAAGGTATACAGTAACCCCGAAGTGAAGCATCGGAATCTAAAACTGGACTCACAGGAGAGGTTAAAATCATAGAAAGTGAGAGTGTTAGTCGTCTTCTACTTAGGTCGGCACTGTGCCTTTTGAATTTAATTTCAAAGCAATTTCTTTGTTTCATAGTCAATAAGAACGTCCAAGGGATACAGTAAACCTGAAGTGAAGCATCGGAATCTAAACCTGGACTCACAGGAGAGATTCAAATCATAGAAAGTTAGAGTGTCACTCAGCTCCTACTTAAGTCGGTAATGTGCCTTTTGTATTAAATTAGGATGCTATTTCTGTGTTTCATCGTCAATAAGAAGGTCCAAGGGATACAGTAAACCTTAAGTGAAGCATCGGAATCTAAAACTGGATTCGCAGGTGAGGTTCAAATCACAGAATGTTAGAGCGTCAGTCCTCTTTTACTTAAGACGGCATTGTGCTATTTGTATTAATTTCGGATGCGATTTCTGTGTTTTATCGTCAACAAGAAGGTCCAAGGGATACAGTAAACCTGAAGTGAAGCATCGGAATCTAAATCTGACCTCACAGGAGAGGTTCGAATCATAGAAAGTGAGAGTGTCAGTCCTCTTGTACTTAAGTCGGCATTGTGCCATTTGTATTAAATTCGGATGCAATTTCCGTGTTTCATCGTCAATAAGAAGGTCCAACAGATACAGTAAACCTGCGGTGAAGCATCGGAACCTACAACTGGACTCACAGGAGAGGTTCAAATCATAGAAAGTGAGAGTGTCAGTCCTCTTGTAGTTAAGTCACCATTGTGACTTTTGTATTAATTTCGGATGCAATTTCTGTGTTTCATCGTCAATAAGAAGGTCCAAGGGATACAGTAAACCTGAAGTGAAGCATCGGAATCTAAAACTGGACTCACGGGAGAGTTTCAAATCATAGAAAGTTAGAGTGTCAGTCCTCTAGTACTTAAGTCGGCAATGTGCCTTTTGTATTAAATTAGGGTGCAAACTCTGTGTTTCATCGACAATACAAAGGTCCAAGGGATACAGTAAACCTGAAGTGAAGCATCAGAATCTAAAACTGGACACACAGGAAAGGTTCAAATCATAGAAAGTTAGAGTGTCAGTCCTCATGTACTTATGTCGGCATTGTGCCTTTTGATTTTAATTCCGATGCAATTTCTGTGTTTCATCGTCTATAAGAAGGTCCAAGGGATACAGTAAACCTGAAGTAAAGCATCGGAATCTAATACTGGACTCACAGCAGAGTTTCAAATCATAGAAAATGTGAGTGTCAGTCCTCTTTTTCTTAAGTCGGCATTGTGCGGTTTGAATTTAATTCCGATGCAATTTCTATATTTCATCGTCAATAAATAGGTCCAAGGGATACAGGAAACCTGAAGTGAAGCATCGGAATCTAAAACTGGACTCACAGGAGATGTTCGAAACATAGAAAGTGAGAGTGTCAGTCCTCTTGTACTTAAGTCGCCATTGTGATTTTTGTATTAAATTCGGATGCAATTTCTGTGTTTCATCGTCAATACGAAGGTCAAAGGGATACAGTAAACCTGAAGTGAAGCATCGGAATCTAAAACTGGACTCACAGGAGAGGTTCAAATCATAGAAAGTTAGAGTGTCAGTCCTCTTGTACTTAAGTCGGCAATGTACCTTTTGTATTAAATTCGGATGCCAACTCTGTGTTTCATCGTCAATTAGAAGGTCCAAGGGATACAGTAAACCTGAAGTGAAGCATCGGAATCTAAAACTGGACTCAGAGAAGAGGTGCAAATCATAGAAAGTGAGAGTGTCAGTCCTCTTGTACTTTAGCCGCCATTGTGATTGTTGTATTAAATTCGGATGCAATTTCTGTGTTTCATCGTAAATTAGAAGGTCCAAGGGATACAGTAAACCTGAGGTGAAGCATCGGAATCTAAAACTGGATTCACAAGAGAGGTTCAAATCATAGAAAGTGAGAGTGTCAGTCCTCTTGTACTTAAGACACCATTGTGACTTTTGTATTAATTTCGGATGCAATTTCTGTGTTTCATCGTCAATAATAAGGTCCGACGGATACAGTAAACCTGAAGTGAAGCATCGGAATCTAAAACTGGACTCACAGGAGAGGTTCAAATCATAGAAAGTGAGAGTGTCAGTCCTCTTGTAGTTAAGTCACCATTGTGACTTTTGTATTAATTTCGGATGCAATTTCTGTGTTTCATCGTAATAAGAAGGTCCAAGGGATACAGTAAACCTGAAGTGAAGCATCGGAATCTAAAACTGGACTCACGGGAGAGGTTCAAATCATCGAAAGTTAGAGTGTCAGTCCTCTAGTACTTAAGTCGGCATTGTGCCTTTTCTATTAAATTCGGGTGCAAACTCTGTGTTTCATCGACAATACAAAGGTCCAAGGGATACAGTAAACCTGAAGTGAAGCATCAGAATCTAAAACTGGACACACAGGAAAGGTTCAAATCATAGAAAGTTAGAGTGTCAGTCCTCTTGTACTTATGTCGGCATTGTGCCTTTTGATTTTAATTCCGATGCAATTTCTGTGTTTCATCGTCAATAAGAAGGTCCAAGGGATACAGTAAACCTGAAGTGAAGCATCGGAATCTAATACTTGACTCACAGCAGAGTTTCAAATCATAGAAAGTGAGAGTGTCAGTCCTCTTTTACTTAAGTCGGTATTGTGCGGTTTGAATTTAATTCCGATGCAATTTCTATGTTTCATCGTCAATAAAAAGGTCCAAGGGATACAGGAAACCTGAAGTGAAGCATCGGAATCTAAAACTGGACTCACAGGAGATGTTCGAAACATTGAAAGTGAGAGTGTCAGTCCTCTTGTACTTGAGTCGCCATTGTGATTTTTGTATTAAATTCGGATGCAATTTCTGTGTTTCATCGACAATACGAAGGTCAAAGGGATACAGTAAACCTGAAGTGAAGCATCGGAATCTAAAACTGGACTAACAGGAGAGGTTCAAATCATAGAAAGTTAGAGTGTCAGTCCTCTTGTACTTAAGTCGGCAATGTACCTTTTGTATTAAATTCGGATACCAACTCTGTGTTTCATCATCAATTAGAAGGTCCAAGGGATACAGTAAACCTGAAGTGAAGCTTCGGAATCTAAAACTGGACTTACAGGAGAGGTGCAAATCATAGAAAGTGAGAGTGTCAGTCCTCTTGTACTTAAGCCGCCATTGTGATTGTTGTATTAAATTCGGATGCAATTTCTGTGTTTCATCGTCAATAAGAAGGTCCAAGGGATACAGTAAACCTGAGGTGAAGCTTCGGAATCTAAAACTGGACTCACCGGAGAGGTTCAAATCATAGAAAGTGAGAGTGTCAGTCCTCTTGTACTTAAGACACCATTGTGACTTTTGTATTAATTTCGGATGCAATGTCTGTGTTTCATCGTCAATAAGAAGGTCCGACGGATACAGTAAACCTAAAGTGAAGCATCGGAATCTAAAACTGGACTCACAGGAGAGGTTCAAATCATAGAAAGTTAGAGTGTCAGTCCTCTTGTACCTAAGTCGCCATTGTGCCTTTTGTATTAAATTCGGATGCAGTTTCTGTGTTTAATCGTCAATAAGAAGATCCAAGTGATACAGTAAACCTGAAGTAAAGCATCGGAATCTAAAACTAGACTCACAGGAGAGGTTCAAATCACAAAAAGTTAGAGTGTCAGTCCTCTTGTACTTAAGTCGTCATTGTGCCTTTTGTATTAAATTCGGATGCAATTTCTGTGTTTCATCGTCAATAAGAAGGTCAAAGGGATACAGTAAACCTGAAGTGAAGCATCGGAACGTAAAACTGGGCTCACAGGAGAGGTTCAAATCATAGAGAGTGAGAATGTCAGTCCTCTTGTACTTAAGTCGGCATTGTGCCTTTTGAATTTAATTCCGATTCAATTTCTGTGTTTAATCGTCAATAAGAAGGTGCAAGGTATACAGTAACCCCGAAGTGAAGCATCGGAATCTAAAACTGGACTCACAGGTGAGGTTCAAATCATACAAAGTGAGAGTGTTAGTCGTCTTCTACTTAGGTCGGCACTGTGCCTTTTGAATTTAATTCCGAAGCAATTTCTGTGTTTCATCGTCAATAAGAACGTCCAAGGGATACAGTAAACCTGAAGTGAAGCATCGGAATCTAAAACTGGACTCACAGGAGAGATTCATATCATAGAAAGTGAGAGTGTCAGTCCTCTTGTACTTAAGTCGACATTGTGCCATTTGTACTAAATTCGGATGCAAATTTCTGTGTTTCATCGTCAACAAGAAGGTCCAAGGGATACAGTAAACCTGAAGTGAAGCATCAGAATCTAAAACTGGACTCACAGGAGAGGTTCAAATCATAGAAAGTTAGACTGTCTGTCCTCTTTTACTTAAGTTGGCATTGTGCCTTTTGTATTAAATTCGGATGCAAATTCTGTGTTTCATCGTCAATAAGAGGGTCCAAGGGATACAGTAAACCTGAAGTGAAGCATCGAAATTTGAAACTGGACACACAGCAGAGGTTCAAATCATAGAAAGTTAGAGTGTCAGTCCTCTTGTACTTAAGTCGGGATTGTGCGTTTTGAATTTGATTCCGATGCAATATCTGTGTTTCATCGTCAATAAGAAGGTCCAAGGGATACAGCAAACCGGAAGTGAAGCATCGGAATCTAAAACTGGACTCACAGGAGAGGTTCAAATCATAGAAAGTGAGAGTGTTAGTCCCCATCTACTTAGGTCGGCATTGTGCCTTTTTAATTTAATTCCGATGCAATTTCTGTGTTTCATCGTCAATAAGAAGGTGCAAGGTATACAGTAAACCTGAAGTGAAGGATCGGAATTTAAAACTGGACTCACAGGAGAGGTACAAAACATAGAAAGTTAGAGTGTCACTCCTCTTGTACTTAAGTCGGTATTGTGCCTTTTGTATTAAATTCGGATGCAATTTCTGTGTTTTATCGTCAATAAGAAGGTCCAAGGGATACAGTAAACCTGAAGTGAAGCATCGGAATCTAAAACTGACGTCACAGGAGTGGTTCGAATCATAGAAAGTGAGAGTGTCAGTCCTCTTGTACGTAAGTCGGTATTGTGATATTTGTATTAAATTCGGATGCAATTTCTGTGTCTCATCGTAAATAAGAAGGTCCAAGGTATATAGTAAACCTGACGTGAAGCATCGGAATCTAAAACTGGACTCACAGGGGAGGTTCAAATCATAGAAAGTGAGAGTGTCAGTCCTCTTCTACTTAGGTCGGAATTGTGCCTTTTGAATTTCATTCCGATGCAATTTCTGTGTTTCATCTTCAATAAGAAGGCCCAAGGGATACAGTAAACCTGAAGTGAAGCATCGGAATTTAAAACTGGACTCACAGGAGAGATTCAAATCTTAGAAAGTTATAGTGTCAGTCCTCTTGTACTTAAGTCGGCATTGTGATTTGTGTATTAAATTCGGATGCAAACTCTGTGTTTCATCGTCAATAAGAAGGTCCAAGGGATACAGTAAACCTGAAGTGAAGCATCGGAATCTAAAACTGGGCTCACAGGAGAGGATCAAATCATTGAAAGTGAGAGTGTCAGTCCTCTTGTACTTAAATCGCCATTGTGATTTTTGTATTAAATTCGGATGCAATATCTGTGTTTCATCGTCAATTGGAAGGTCCAAGGGATACAGTAAAACTTAAGTGAAGCATCGGATTCTAAAACTGGACTCACAGGAGAGGTTCAAATCATAGAAAGTGAAAGTGTCAGTCCTCTTGTAATTAAGTCGGAATTGTATCATTTGAATTTAATTCCGATGCAATTTCTGTGTTTCATCGTCAATAAGAAGGTGCAAGGTATACAGTAAACCTGAAGTGAAGCATCGGAATTTAAAACTGGACCCACAGGAGAGGTTCAAATCATAGACAGTGAGAGTGTCAGTCCTCTTGTACTTAAGTCGGCATTGTGCCATTTGTATTAAATTCGGATGCAATTCCTGTGTTTCATAGTCAATAAGAAGGTCCAAGGAATACACTAAACCTGAAGTGAACCATAGGAAGCTAAAACTGGACTCACAGGAGAGGTTCAAATCATAGAAAGTGAGAGTGTCAGTCCTCTTGTAGTTAAGTCGGCATTGTGCCTTTTGAATTTAATTCTGATGCAATTTCTTTCTTTTATCGTCTGTAAGAAGGTCCAAGGGATACAGTAAACCTGAGTGAAGCATCGGAATCTAAAACTGGACTCACAGGAGAGGTTCATATCATAGAAAGTGAGAGTGTCAGTCCTCTTGTACTTAAATCGCCATTGTGATTTTTGTATTAAATTCGGATGCAAACTCTGTGTTTCATCGTCAATAAGAAGGTCCAAGGGATACAGTAAACCTGAAGTGAAGCATCGGAATCTAAAACTGGGCTCACAGGAGAGGATCAAATCATTGAAAGTGAGAGTGTCAGTCCTCTTGTACTTAAATCGCCATTGTGATTTTTGTATTAAATTCGGATGCAATATCTGTGTTTCATCGTCAATTGGAAGGTCCAAGGGATACAGTAAACCTTAAGTGAAGCATCGGATTCTAAAACTGGACTCACAGGAGAGGTTCAAATCATAGAAAGTGAAAGTGTCAGTCCTCTTGTAATTAAGTCGGAATTGTATCATTTGAATTTCATTCCGATGCAATTTCTGTGTTTTGTCGTCAATAAGAAGGTTCTAGGGATACAGTAAACCTGAAGTGAAGCATCGGAATCTAAATCTGACCACACAGGAGAGGTTCAAATCATAGAAAGTTAGAGTGCCAGTCCTCTTGTACTTAAGTCGGCATAGTGCCTTTTGAATTTAATTCTGATGCAATTTCTTTGTTTTATCGTCTATAAGAAGGTCCAAGGGATACAGTAAACCTGAAGTGAAGCATCGGAATCTGAAACTGTACTCACAGGAGAGGTTCATATCATAGAAAGTGAGAGTGTCAGTCCTCTTGTACTTAAATTGCCATTGTGATTTTTGTATTAAATTCGGATGCAATATCTGTGTTTCATCGTCAATAAGAAGGTCCAAGGAATACAGTAAACGTGAAGTGAAGCATCGGAATCTAAACATGGACTCACAGGAGGGGTTCAATTCATAGAAAGTTAGGGTGTCAGTCCTCTTTTACTTAAGTCGGTATTGTGAATATTGGATTAAATTCGGATGCAATTTCTGTGGTTCATCGTCAATAAGAAGGTCCAAGTGATACAGTAAACCTTAAGTGAAGCATCGGAATCTAAAACTGGACTCGCAGGAGAGGTTCAAATCATAGAATGTTAGAGTGGCAGTCCTCTTTTACTTAAGACGGCATTGTGCCATTTGTATTAAATTCGGATGCAAATTTCTGTGTTTTATCGTCAATAAGAAGGTCCAAGGGATACAGTAAACCTCAAGTGAAGCATCGGAATCTAAAACTGGACTCACAGGAGAGGTTCAAATCATAGAAAGTTAGACTGTCTGTCCTCTTTTACTTAAGTTGGCATTGTGCCTTTTGTATTAAATTCCGATGCAATTTCTGTTTTTCATCGTCAATCAGAAGGTGCAAGGTATACAGTAAACCCAAAGTGGAGCATCGCAATCTAAAACTGGACTCACAGGAGAGGTTCAAATCATAGAAAGTGAGAGTGTCAGTCCTCTTGTACTTAAGTCGGCATTGTGCCATTTGTATTAAATTCCGATGCAATTTCTATGTTTCATCGTCAATAACAAGGTGCAAGGTATACAGTAAACCTGAATTGAAGGATCGGAATTTAAAACTGTACTCACAGGAGAGGTTCAAATCATAGACAGTGAGATTGTCAGTCCTCTTGTACTTAAGTCGGCATTGTGCCATTTGTATTAAATTCGGATGCAATTCCTGTGTCTCATAATCAATAAGATGGTCCAAGGGATACACTAAACCTGAAGTGAAACATCGGAATCTAAAACTGGACTCACAGGAGGGGTTCAAATCATAGAAAGTTAGAGTGTCACTCCTCTTGTACTTAAGTCGGTATTGTGCCTTTTGTATTAAATTCGGATGCAATATCTGTGTTTTATCTTCAATAAGAAGGTCCAAGGTATACAGTAAACCTGAAGTGAAGCATCGGAATCTAAAACTGACGTCACAGGAGTGGTTCGAATCATAGAAAGTGAGAGTGTCAGTCCTCTTGTACTTAAGTCGGTATTGTGATATTTGTATTAAATTCGGATGCAATTTCTGTGTCTCATCGTAAATAAGAAGGTCCAAGGTATACAGTAAACCTGACGTGAAGCATCGGAATCTAAAACTGGACTCACAGGAGAGGTTCAAATCATAGAAAGTGGGAGTGTCAGTCCTCTTCTACATATGTCAGAACTGTGCCTTTTGAATTTCATTCCGATGCAATTTCTGTGTTTCATCTTCAATAAGAAGCCCCAAGGGATACAGTAAACCTGAAGTGAAGCATCGGAATTTAAAACTGGACTCACAGGAGAGATTCAAATCATAGAAAGTTATAGTGTCAGTCCTCTTGTACTTAAGTCGGCATTGTGATTTTTGTATTAAATTCGGATGCAAACTCTGTATTTCATCGTCAATAAGAAGGTCCAAGGGATACAGTAAACCTGAAGTGAAGCATCGGAATCTAAAACTGGACTCACAGGAGAGGTTCAAATCATTGAAAGTCAGAGTGTCAGTCCTCTTGTACTTAAATCGCCATTGTGATTTTTGTATTAAATTCGGATGCAATTTCTGTGTTTCATCGTCTATAAGAAGGTGCAAGGTATACAGTAAACCTGAAGTGAAGCATCGGAATTTAAAACTGGACCCACAGGAGAGGTTCAAATCATAGAAAGTGAGAGTGTCAGTCCTCTTGTACTTAAGTCGGCATTGTGCCATTCGTATTAAATTCGGATGCAATTCCTGTGTTTCATAGTCAATAAGAAGGTCCAAGGGATACACTAAACCTGAAGTGAAACATCGGAAGCTAAAACTGGACTCACAGGAGAGGTTCAAATCATAGAAAGTTAGAGTGTAACTCCTCTTGTACTTACGTCGGTATTGTGCGTTTTGTATTAAATTCCGATGCAGTTTCTGTGTTTTATCGGCAATAACAAGGTCCAAGGTATACAGTGAACCTGATGTGAAGAATCGGAATCTAAAACTGACTTCACAGGAGAGGTTCAAATCAAAAAGTGAGAGTGTCAGTCCTATTGTACTTAAGTCGACATTGTGCCATTTGTATTAAATTCGGATGCAATTTCTGTGTTTCAGCGTCAATAAGAAGGTCCAAGGGATACAGTAAACCTGAAGTGAAGCATCGGAATTTAAAACTGGACTCACAGGAGAGGTGCAAATCATAGAATTTGAGAGCGTCAGTCCTCTTTTACTTAAGTCGGGATTGTGCGTTTTGAATTTAATTCCGATGCAATTTCTGTGTTTCATCGTCAATAAGAAGGTCCAAAGCATACAGTAAACCTGAAGTGAAGCATCGGAATCTAATACTGGACTCACAGCAGAGTTTCAAATTATAGAAAGTTAGAGTGTCAGTCCTCTTGTACTTAAGTCGCCATTGTGATTTTTGTATTAAATTCGGATGCAATTTCTGTGATTCATCGTCAATAAGAAGGTCCAAGGGATACAGTAAACCTGAAGTGAAGCATCGGAATCTGAAACTGGACTCACAGGAGAGGTTCAAATCATAGAAAGTGAGTGTTAGTCCTCTTCTACTTTGGTCGGCATTGTGCCTTTTTAATTTAATTCCGATGCAATTTCTGTGTTTCATCGTCAATAAGAGCGTCCAAGGGATACAGTAAATCTGATGTGAAGCATCGGAATCTAAAACTGGACCCACAGGAGAGATTCAAATCATAGAAAGTGAGAGTGTCACCCCTCTTGTACTTAAGTCGGTATTGTGAATTTTGGATTAAATTCGGATGCAATTTCTGTGTTTCATCGTCAACAGGAAGGTCCAAGGGATACCGTCAACCTGAAGTGAAGCATCGGAATCTAAAACTGGACTCACAGGAGAGGTTCAAATAATAGAAAGTGAGAGTGTCAGTCCTCTTGTACTTAAGTCGGCATTGTGCCGTTTGTATTAAATTCGGATGCAATTTCTGTGTTTTATCGTCAATAAGAAGGTCCAAGGTTTACAGTAAACCTGAAGTGAAGCATCGGAATCTAAATCTGACCACACATTAGAGGATCAAATCATAGAAAGTTAGAGTGTCAGTCCTCTTGTACTTAAGTCGGCATTGTGCCTTTTGAATTTAATTCTGATGCAATTTCGGTGGTTCATCGTCAACAAGAAAGTCCAAGGGATAGAGTAAACCTGAAGTGAAGCATCGGAATCTAAAACTGGACTCACAGGAGAGGTTCATATCATAGAAAGTGAGAGTGTCAGTCCTCTTGTACTTAAATTGCCATTGTGATTTTTGTATTAAATTCGGATGCAATATCTGTGTTTCATCGTCAATGAGAAGGTCCAAGGGATACAGTAACCGTGAAGTGAAGCATCGGAATCTAAACCTGGACTCACAGGAGAGGTTCAATTCATAGAAAGTTAGGGTGTCAGTCCTCTTGTACTTAAGTCGGCATTGAACCTTTTGTATGAAATTCGGATGCTAACTCTGTGTTTCATCGTCAATTGGAAGGTCCAAGGGATACAGTCAACCTGAAGTGAAGCATCGGAATCTAAAACTGGACTCACAGGAGTGGTTCAAATCATAGAAAGTTAGAGTGTCATTCCTGTTGTACTTAAGTCGGTATTGTGCCATTTGTATTAAACTCGGATGCAATATCTGTGTTTTATCGTCAATAAGAAGGTCCAAGGGATACAGTAAACCTTAAGTGAAGCATCGGTATCTAAAACTGGACTCGCAATACAGGTTCAAATGATAGAAAGTGAGAGTGTCACTCCTCTTGTACTTAAGTCGGTATTGTGCCATTTGTATTAAACTCGGATGCAATTTCTGTGTTTTATCATCTATAAGAAGGTCCAAGGGATACAGTAAACCTGAAGTGAAGCATCGGAATCTAAAACTGGACTCACAGGAGAGGTTCAAATCATAGAAAGTGAGAGAGTCAGTCCTCTTGTACTTAAGTCGGCATTGTGCCGTTTGTATAAAATTCGGATGCAATTTCTGTGTTTTATCGTCAATAAGAAGGTCCAAGGGTTACAGTAAACCTGAAGTGAAGCATCGGAATCTAAATCTGACCACACATTAGAGGATCAAATCATAGAAAGTTAGAGTGTCAGTCCTCTTGTACTTAAGTCGGCATTGTGCCTTTTGAATTTAATTCTGATGCAATTTCTTTGTTTTATCGTCTGTAAGAAGGTCCAAGGGATACAGTAAACCTGAGTGAAGCATCGGAATCTAAAACTGGACTCACAGGAGAGGTTCATATCATAGAAAGTGAGAGTGTCAGTCCTCTTGTACTTAAATCGCCATTGTGATTTTTGTATTAAATTCGGATGCAAACTCTGTGTTTCATCGTCAATAAGAAGGTCCAAGGGATACAGTAAACCTGAAGTGAAGCATCGGAATCTAAAACTGGGCTCACAGGAGAGGATCAAATCATTGAAAGTGAGAGTGTCAGTCCTCTTGTACTTAAATCGCCATTCTGATTTTTGTATTAAATTCGGATGCAATATCTGTGTTTCATCGTCAATTGGAAGGTCCAAGGGATACAGTAAACCTTAAGTGAAGCATCGGATTCTAAAACTGGACTCACAGGAGACGTTCAAATCATAGAAAGTGAAAGTGTCAGTCCTCTTGTAATTAAGTCGGAATTGTATCATTTGAATTTCATTCCGATGCAATTTCTGTGTTTTGTCGTCAATAAGAAGGTCCTAGGGATACAGTAAACCTGAAGTGAAGCATCGGAATCTAAATCTGACCACACAGGAGAGGTTCAAATCATAGAAAGTTAGAGTGCCAGTCCTCTTGTACTTAAGTCGGCATTGTGCCTTTTGAATTTAATTCTGATGCAATTTCTTTGTTTTATCGTCTATAAGAAGGTCCAAGGGATACAGTAAACCTGAAGTGAAGCATCGGAATCTAAAATTGTACTCACAGGAGAGGTTCATATCATAGAAAGTGAGAGTGTCAGTCCTCTTGTACTTAAATCGCCATTGTGATTTTTGTATTAAATTCGGATGCAATATCTGTGTTTCATCGTCAATAAGAAGGTCCAAGGTATACAGTAAACGTGAAGTGAAGCATCGGAATCTAAACATGGACTCACAGGAGGGGTTCAATTCATAGAAAGTTAGGGTGTCAGTCCTCTTTTACTTAAGTCGGTATTGTGAATATTGGATTAAATTCGGATGCAATTTCTGTGGTTCATCGTCAATAAGAAGGTCCAAGTGATACAGTAAACCTTAAGTGAAGCATCGGAATCTAAAACTGGACTCGCAGGAGAGGTTCAAATCATAGAATGTTAGAGTGGCAGTCCTCTTTTACTTAAGACGGCATTGTGCCATTTGTATTAAATTCGGATGCAAATTTCTGTGTTTTATCGTCAATAAGAAGGTCCAAGGGATACAGTAAACCTCAAGTGAAGCATCGGAATCTAAAACTGGACTCACAGGAGAGGTTCAAATCATAGAAAGTTAGACTGTCTGTCCTCTTTTACTTAAGTTGGCATTGTGCCTTTTGTATTAAATTCCGATGCAATTTCTGTGTTTCACCGTCAATCAGAAGGTGCAAGGTATACAGTAAACCCAAAGTGGAGCATCGCAATCTAAAACTGGACTCACAGGAGAGGTTCAAATCATAGAAAGTGAGAGTGTCAGTCCTCTTGTACTTAAGTCGGCATTGTGCCATTTGTATTAAATTCCGATGCAATTTCTATGTTTCATCGTCAATAACAAGGTGCAAGGTATACAGCAAACCTGAATTGAGGGATCGGAATTTAAAACTGTACTCACAGGAGAGGTTCAAATCATAGACAGTGAGATAGTCAGTCCTCTTGTAGTTAAGTCGGCATTGTGCCATTTGTATTAAATTCGGATGCAATTCCTGTGTCTCATAATCAATAAGATGGTCCAAGGGATACACTAAACCTGAAGTGAAACATCGGAATCTAAAACTGGACTCACAGGAGGGGTTCAAATCATAGAAAGTTAGAGTGTCACTCCTCTTGTACTTAAGTCGGTATTGTGCCTTTTGTATTAAATTCGGATGCAATTTCTGTGTTTTATCTTCAATAAGAAGGTCCAAGGTATACAGTAAACCTGAAGTGAAGCATCGGAATCTAAAACTGACGTCACAGGAGTGGTTCGAATCATAGAAAGTGAGAGTGTCAGTCCTCTTGTACTTAAGTCGGTATTGTGATGTTTGTATTAAATTCGGATGCAATTTCTGTGTCTCATCGTAAATAAGAAGGTCCAAGGTATACAGTAAACCTGACGTGAAGCATCGGAATCTAAAACTGGACTCACAGGAGAGGTTCAAATCATAGAAAGTGGGAGTGTCAGTCCTCTTCTACATATGTCAGAACTGTGCCTTTTGAATTTCATTCCGATGCAATTTCTGTGTTTCATCTTCAATAAGAAGCCCCAAGGGATACAGTAAACCTGAAGTGAAGCATCGGAATTTAAAACTGGACTCACAGGAGAGATTCAAATCATAGAAAGTTATAGTGTCAGTCCTCTTGTACTTAAGTCGGCATTGTGATTTTTGTATTAAATTCGGATGCAAACTCTGTATTTCATCGTCAATAAGAAGGTCCAAGGGATACAGTAAACCTGACGTGAAGCATCGGAATCTAAAACTGGACTCACAGGAGAGGTTCAAATCATTGAAAGTCAGAGTGTCAGTCCTCTTGTACTTAAATCGCCATTGTGATTTTTGTATTAAATTCGGATGCAATATCTGTGTTTCATCGTCAATTGGAAGGCCCAAGGGATACAGTAAACCTTAAGTGAAGCATCGGATTCTAAAACTGGACTCACAGGAGAGGTTCAAATCATAGAAAGTGAGAGTGTCAGTCCTCTTGTAATTAAGTCGGAATTGTGCCCTTTGAATTTAATTCCGATGCAATTTCTGTGTTTCATCGTCAATAAGAAGGTGCAAGGTATACAGTAAACCTGAAGTGAAGCATCGGAATTTAAAACTGGACCCACAGGAGAGGTTCAAATCATAGAAAGTGAGAGTGTCAGTCCTCTTGTACTTAAGTCGGCATTGTGCCATTTGTATTAAATTCGGATGCAATTCCTGTGTTTCATAGTCAATAAGAAGGTCCAAGGGATACACTAAACCTGAAGTGAAACATCGGAAGCTAAAACTGGACTCACAGGAGAGGTTCAAATCATAGAAAGTTAGAGTGTAACTCCTCTTGTACTTACGTCGGTATTGTGCGTTTTGTATTAAATTCCGATGCAGTTTCTGTGTTTTATCGGCAATAACAAGGTCCAAGGTATACAGTGAACCTGAAGTGAAGAATCGGAATCTAAAACTGACTTCACAGGAGAGGTTCAAATCAAAAAGTGAGAGTGTCAGTCCTATTGTACTTAAGTCGACATTGTGCCATTTGTATTAAATTCGGATGCAATTTCTGTGTTTCAGCGTCAATAAGAAGGTCCAAGGGATACAGTAAACCTGAAGTGAAGCATCGGAATTTAAAACTGGACTCACAGGAGAGGTGCAAATCATAGAATTTGAGAGTGTCAGTCCTCTTTTACTTAAGTCGGGATTGTGCGTTTTCAATTTAATTCCGATGCAATTTCTGTGTTTCATCGTCATTAAGAAGGTCCAAAGCATACAGTAAACCTGAAGTGAAGCATCGGAATCTAATACTGGACTCACAGCAGAGTTTCAAATTATAGAAAGTTAGAGTGTCAGTCCTCTTGTACTTAAGTCGCCATTGTGATATTTGTATTAAATTCGGATGCAATTTCTGTGTTTCATCGTCAACAGGAAGGTCCAAGGGATACCGTCAACCTGAAGTGAAGCATCGGAATCTGAAACTGGACTCACAGGAGAGGTTCAAATAATAGAAAGAGAGAGTGTCAGTCCTCTTGTACTTAAGTCGGCATTGTGCCGTTTGTATTAAATTCGGATGCAATATCTGTGTTTTATCGTCAATAAGAAGGTCCAAGGTTTACAGTAAACCTGAAGTGAAGCATCGGAATCTAAATCTGACCACACATTAGAGGATCAAATCATAGAAAGTTAGAGTGTCAGTCCTCTTGTACTTAAGTCGGCATTGTGCCTTTTGAATTTAATTCTGATGCAATTTCGGTGGTTCATCGTCAACAAGAAAGTCCAAGGGATAGAGTAAACCTGAAGTGAAGCATCGGAATCTAAAACTGGACTCACAGGAGAGGTTCATATCATAGAAAGTGAGAGTGTCAGTCCTCTTGTACTTAAATTGCCATTGTGATTTTTGTATTAAATTCGGATGCAATATCTGTGTTTCATCGTCAATGAGAAGGTCCAAGGGATACAGTAACCGTGAAGTGAAGCATCGGAATCTAAACCTGGACTCACAGGAGAGGTTCAATTCATAGAAAGTTAGGGTGTCAGTCCTCTTGTACTTAAGTCGGCATTGAACCTTTTGTATGAAATTCGGATGCTAACTCTGTGTTTCATCGTCAATTGGAAGGTCCAAGGGATACAGTCAACCAGAAGTGAAGCATCGGAATCTAAAACTGGACTCACAGGAGAGGTTCAAATCATAGAAAGTTAGAGTGTCACTCCTGTTGTACTTAAGTCGGTATTGTGCCATTTGTATTAAACTCGGATGCAATATCTGTGTTTTATCGTCAATAAGAAGGTCCAAGGGATACAGTAAACCTTAAGTGAAGCATCGGTATCTAAAACTGGACTCGCAATACAGGTTCAAATGATAGAAAGTGAGAGTGTCACTCCTCTTGTACTTAAGTCGGTATTGTGCCATTTGTATTAAACTCGGATGCAATTTCTGTGTTTTATCATCTATAAGAAGGTCCAAGGGATACAGTAAACCTGAAGTGAAGCATCGGAATCTAAAACTGGACTCACAGGAGAGGTTCAAATCATAGAAAGTGAGAGAGTCAGTCCTCTTGTACTTAAGTCGGCATTGTGCCGTTTGTATAAAATTCGGATGCAATTTCTGTGTTTTATCGTCAATAAGAAGGTCCAAGGGTTACAGTAAACCTGAAGTGAAGCATCGGAATCTAAATCTGACCACACATTAGAGGATCAAATCATAGAAAGTTAGAGTGTCAGTCCTCTTGTACTTAAGTCGGCATTGTGCCTTTTGAATTTAATTCTGATGCAATTTCGGTGTTTCATCGTCAACAAGAAAGTCCAAGGGATACAGTAAACCTGAAGTGAAGCATCGGAATCTAAAACTGGACTCACAGGATAGGTTCATATCATAGAAAGTGAGAGTGTCTGTCCTCTTGTACTTATGTCGCCATTGTGATTTTTGTATTAAATTCGGATGCAATATCTGTGTTTCATCGTCAATAAGAAGGTCCAAGGGATACAGTAAACGTGAAGTGAAGCATCGGAATCTAAACGTGGACTCACAGGAGAGGTTCATATCATAGAAAGTTAGAGTGTCAGTTCTCTTGTACGTAAGTCGGCATTGTACCTTTTGTATTAAATTCGGATGCAAACTCTGTGTTTCATCGTCAATTGGAAGGTCCAAGGGACACAGTAAACCTGAAGTGAAGCATCGGATTCTAAAACTGGACTCACAGGAGAGGTTCAAATCATACAAAGTGAGAGTGTCAGTCCTCTTGTACTTAGGTCGGCATTGTGCCTTTTGAATTTAATTCCGATGCAATTTCTGTGTTTCATCGTCCATAAGAAGGTGCCCGGTATACAGTAAACCTGAAGTGAAGCATCGGAATCTAAAACTGGACTCACAGGAGAGGTTCAAATCGTAGAAAGTTAGAGGGTCTGTCCTCTTTTACTTAAGTCGGCATTGTGCCCTTTGTATTAAATTCCGATGCAATTTCTGTGTTTCATCGTCAATCACAAGTTGCAAGGTATACAGTAATCCCGAAGTGAAGCATTGGAATCTAAAAATGGACTCACAGGAGGGACACAAATCATAGAACTTGAGAGTGTCAGTCCTCTTGTACTTAAGTCGGCATTGTGCCATTTGTATTAAATTAGGATGCAATTTCTGTGTTTCCTCGTCAATAAGAAGGTCCAAGATATACAGTAAAACTGAAGTTTAGCATCGGAATCTGAAACTGGACTCACAGGAGAGGTTCAAATCATAGAAAGTTAGAGTGTCACTCCTCTTGTCCTTAAGTCAGTATTGTGCCATTTCTATTAAACTCGGATGGAATTTCTGTGTTTCATCGTCAATAAGAAAGTCCATGGGATACAGTAAACCAGAAGTGAAGCATCGGAATCTAAAACTGGTCTCTCAGGAGAGGTTCAAATCATAGAAAGTTAGAATGTCAGTCCTCTTGTACTTAAGTCGGCATTGTGCCATATGTATTAAATTCGGATGCAATTTCTGTGTTTTATCGTCTATAAGAAGGTCCAAGGGATACAGTAAACCTGAAGTGAAGCATCGGAATCTAAAACTGGACTCACAGGAGAGATTCAAATCATAGAAAGTTAGAGTATCAGTCCTCTTGTACTTAAGTCGGCATTGTGCCTTTTGAATTTAATTTCGATGCAATCTCTGTGGTTCATCGTCAATAAGAAGGTCCAAGGGATACAGTAAACCTGAAGTGAAGCATCGGAATCTAAAACTGGACTCAATGGAGAGGTTCATATCATAGAAAGTGTGAGTGTCAGTCCTCTTGTACTTAACTCGCCATTTGATTTTTGTATTAAATTCGGATGCAATATCTGTGTTTCATCGTCAATATGAAGGTCTAAGGGATACAGTAAACCTGAAGTGAAGCATCGGAATCTAAACCTGCACTCATAGGAGAGGTTCAAATCTTAGAAAGTTAGAGAGTCAGTCCTCTTGTACTTAAGTCGGCATTGTACCTTTTGTATTAAATTCGGATGCAAACTCTATGTTTCATCGTCAATTAGAAGGTCCAAGGGATACAGTAAACCTGAAGTGAAGCATTCGAATCTAAAACTGGACTCACAGAAGAGGTTCAAATCATAGAAAGTGAGAGTGTTAGTCCTCTTCTACTTAGGTCGGCATTGTGCCTTTTGAATTTAATTCCGATGCAATGTCTGTGTTTCATCGCCAATAAGAACGTCCAAGGGATACAGTAAACCTTAAGTGAAGCATCGGAATCTAAAACTGGACTCGCAATTGAGGTTCAAATCATAGAATGTTAGAGTGTCAGTCCTCTTTTACTGAAGTCGGCATTGTGCCTTTGGAATTAAATTCGGATGCAATTTCGGTGTTTCATCGTCAATAAGAAGGTCGAAGGGATACAGTAAACCTGAAGTGAAGCATCAGAATCTAAAACTGGACTCACAGGATAGGTTCAAATCATAGAAAGTTAGAGGGTCGGTCCTCTTTTACTTAAGTCGGCATTGTGCCTTTTGTATTAAATTCCGATGCAATTTCTGTGTTTCATCGTCAATCACAAGTTGCAAGGTATACAGTAAACCCGAAGTGAAGCATCGGAATCTAAAACTGGACTCACAGGAGGGATTCAAATCATAGAAAGTGAGAGTGTCAGTCCTCTTGTACTTAAGTCGGCATTGTGCCATTTGTATTAAATTCGGATGCAATTTCTGTGTTTCATCGTCAGTAAGAAGGTCCAAGATATACAGTAAACCTGAAGTGAAGCATCGGAATCTAAAACTGGACTCACAGGGAGGTTCAAATCATAGAAAGTTAGAGTGTCACTCCTGTTGTACTTAAGTCGGTATTGTGCCATTTGTATTAAACTCGGATGCAATATCTGTGTTTCATCGACAATAAGAATGTCCAAGGGTTACAGTTAACCAGAAGTGAAGCATCGGAATCTAAAACTGGACTCTCAGGAGAGGTCAAATCATAGAAAGTTAGAATGTCAGTCCTCTTGTACTTAAGTCGGCATTGTGCCTTTTGTATTAAATTCGGATACAATTTCTGTGTTTCATCGTCAATAAGAAGGTGCAGGGTATACAGTAAACCTGAAGTGAAGCATCGGAATCTAAAACTGGACTCACAGGAGAGGTACAAATCATAGAATGTGAGAGTGTCACTCCTCTTGTCCTTAAGTCAGTATTGTGCCATTTCTATTAAACTCGGATGAAATTTCTGTGTTTCATCGTCAATAAGAAAGTCCATGGGATACAGTAAACCAGAAGTGAAGCATCGGAATCTAAAACTGGACTCTCAGGAGAGGTTCAAATCATAGAAAGTTAGAATGTCAGTCCTCTTGTACTTAAGTCGGCATTGTGCCAATTGTATTAAATTCGGATGCAATTTCTGTGTTTTTCCGTCCATAAGAAGGTCCAAGGGATACAGTAAACCTGAAGTGAAGCATCGGAATCTAAAACTGGACTCACAGGAGAGGTCCAAATCATAGAAAGTTAGAGTATCAGTCCTCTTGTACTTAAGTCGGCATTGTGCCTTTTGAATTTAATTTCGATGCAATCTCTGTCGTTGATCTTCAATAAGAAGGTCCAAGGGATACAGTAAACCTGAAGTGAAGCATCGGAATCTAAAACTGGACTCACAGGAGAGGTTCATATCATAGAAAGTGAGAGAGTCAGTCCTTTTGTACTTAACTCGCCATTGCGATTTTTGTATTAAATTCGGATGCAATATCTGTGTTCCATCGTCAATAGAAGGTTTAAGGGATACAGTAAACCTGAAGTGAAGCATCGGAATCTAAACCTGGACTCATAGGAGAGGTTCAAATCTTAGAAAGTTAGAGTGTCAGTCCTCTTCTACTTAGGTCGGCATTGTGCCTTTTGAATTTGATTCCGATGCAATGTCTGTGTTTCATCGCCAATAAGAACGTCCAAGGGATACAGTAAACCTGAAGCGAAGCATCGTAATCTAAAACTGGACTCACAGGAGAGATTCAAATCATAGAAAGTTAGAGTGTCACTCCTCTTGTACTTAAGTCGGTATTGTGAGTTTTGTATTAAATTCCGATGCAATTCCTGTGTTTCATAGTCAATAAGAAGGTCCAAGGGATACAGTAAACCTACAGTGAAGCATCGGAATCTAAAACTGGACTCGCAATAGAGGTTCAAATCATAGAATGTTAGAGTGTCAGTCCTCTTTTACTTAAGTCTGCATTGTGCCTTTTGTATTAAATTCGGATGCAATTTCTGTGTTTCATGGTCAATAAGAAGGTCGAAGGGATACAGTAAACCTGAAGTGAAGCATCAGAATCTAAAACTGGACTCACAGGAGAGGTTCAAATCATAGAAAGTTAGAGGGTCGGTCCTCTTTTACTTAAGTCGGCATTGTGCCTTTTGTATTAAATTCCGATGCAATTTCTGTGTTTCATCGTCAATCAGAAGTTGCAAGGTATACAGTAAACCCGAAGTGAAGCATCGGAATCTGAAACTGGACTCACACGAGGGATTCAAATCATAGAAAATGAGAGTGTCAGTCCTTTTGTACTTAAGTCGGCATTGTGCCATTTGTATTAAATTCGGATGCAATTTCTGTGTTTCATCGTCAGTAAGAAGGTCCAAGATATACAGTAAACCTGAAGTAAAGCATCGGAATCTAAAACTGGACTCACAGGAGAGGTTCAAATCATAGAAAGTTAGAGTGTCACTCCTGTTGTACTTAAGTCGGTATTGTGCCATTTGTATTAAACTCGGATGCAATTTCTGTGTTACATCGACAGTAAGAAAGTCCAAAGTATACAGTAAACCAGAAGTGAAGCATCGGAATCTAAAACTGGACTCTCAGGAGAGGTTCAAATCATAGAAAGTTAGAATGTCAGTCCTCTTGTACTTAAGTCGGCATTGTGCCTTTTGTATTAAATTCGGATACTATTTCTGTGTTTCATCGTCAATAAGAAGGTGCAAGGTATACAGTAAACCTGAAGTGAAGCATCGGAATCTAAAACTGGACTCACAGGAGAGGTACAAATCATAGAAAGTGAGAGTGTCAGTCCTCTTGTACTTAAGTCGACATTGTGCCATTTGTATTAAATTCGAATGCAATTTCTATGTTTTATCGTTAATAAGAAGGTCCAAGGGATACAGTATACCTGAAGGGAAGCATCGGAATCTAAAACTGGACTCATAGGAGAGGTTCAAATCATAGAAAGTTAGAGTGTCAGTCCTCTTGTACTTAAGTCGGCATAGTGATTTTTGTATTAAATTCGGATGCAAACTCTGTGTTTCATCGTCAATAAGAAGGTCCAAGGGATACAGTAAACATTAAGTGAAGCATCGGAATCTAAAACTGGACTCACAGGAGAGGTTCTAATCCTAGAAAGTGAGAGTGTCAGTCCTCTTCTACTTAGGTCGGCATTGTACATTTTGAATTTAATTCCGATGCGATTTCTGTGTTTTATCGTCAATAAGAAGGTCCAAGGGATACGGTAAACCTGAAGTGAAGCATCGGAATCTAAAACTGATCGTACAGGAGAGGTTCATATCATAGAAAGTGAGAGTGTCAGTCCTCTTGTACTTAACTCGCCATTGTGATTTTTGTATTACATTCGGATGCAATATCTGTGTTTCATCGTCAATATGAAGGTCTAAGGGATACAGTAAACCTGAAGTGAAGCATCGGAATCTAAACCTGGACTCACAGGAGAGGTTCAAATCATAGAAAGTTAGAGTATTAGTCCTCTTGTACTTAAGTCGGCATTGTACCTTTTTTATTAAATTCGGATGCAAACTCTGTGTTTCATCGTCAATTAGAAGGTCCAAGGGATACAGTAAACCTTAGGTGAAGCATTGGAATCTAAAACTG
This sequence comes from Schistocerca serialis cubense, assembly GCF_023864345.2. Lineage (NCBI taxonomy): Eukaryota > Metazoa > Arthropoda > Insecta > Orthoptera > Acrididae > Schistocerca > Schistocerca serialis. The sequence goes on from NC_064648.1 coordinate 19,744,298, forward strand.
AGACTCACAGGAGAGGTTCAAATCATAGAAAGTGAGAGTGTCAGTCCTCTTGTACTTAGATCGGCATTGTGCCTTTTGAATTTAATTCCGAAGCAATTTCTGTGTTTCATCGTCAATAAGAATGTGCAAGGTATACAGTAAACCTGAAGTGAAGCATCGGAATCTAAAACTGGACTGACATAAGAGGTTCAAATCATAGAAAGTGAGAGTGTTAGTCTTCTTCTACTTAGGTCGGCATTGCGCCTTTTGAATTTAATTCCTATGCAATGTCTGTGTTTCATCGCCAATAAGAACGTCCAAGGGATACTGTAAACCTGAAGTGAAGCATCGGAATCTAAAACTGGACTCACAGGAGAGATTCAAATCATAGAAAGTTAGGGTGTCACTCCTCTTGTACTTAAGTCGGTATTGTGCCTTTTGTATTAAATTCGGATGCAATTTCGGTGCTTCATCGTCAATAAGAAGGTCCAAGGGATACAGTAAACCTTCAGTGAAGCATCGGAATCTAAAACTGGACTCGCAATAGAGGTTCAAATCATAGAATGTTAGAGTGTCAGTCCTCTTTTACTTAAGTCGGCATTGTGCCTTTTGTATTAAGTTTGGATGCAATTTCTGTGTTTCATCGTCAATAAGAAGGTCGAAGGGATACAGTAAACCTGAAGTGAATCATCAGAATCTAAAACTGGACTCACAGGAGAGGTTCAAATCATAGAAAATTAGAGGGTCGGTCCTCTTTTAATTAAGTCGGCATTGTGCCTTTTGTATTAAATTCCGATGCAATTTCTGTGTTTCATCGTCAATCAGATGTTGCAAGGTATACAGTAAACCTGAAGTGAAGCATCGGAATCTAAAACTGGACTCACAGGAGAGGTTCAAATCATAGAAAGTTAGAGTGTCACTCCTGTTGTACTTAAGTCGGTATTGTGCCATTTGTATTAAACTCGGATGCAATTTCTGTGTTTCATCGACAATAAGAAAGTCCAAGTGATACAGTAAACCAGAAGTGAGGCATCGGAATCTAAAACTGGACTCTCAGGAGAGGTTCAAATCATAGAAAGTGAGAGTGTCAGTCCTCTTCTACTTAGGTCGGCATTGTACATTTTGAATTTAATTCCGATGAGATTTCTGTGTTTTATCGTCAATAAGAAGGGCCAAGGGATACGGTAAACCTGAAGTGAAGCATCGGAATCTAAAACTGATCTCACAGGAGAGGTTCGAATCATAGAAAGGGAGAGTTTCAGCCCTCTTGTACTTAAGTCGGCATTGTGCCGTTTGTGTTAAATTCGGATGCATTTTCTGTGTTTCATCGTCAATAAGAAAATCCAAGGGATACAGTCAACCTGAAGTGAAGCGTCGGAATCTAAAACTGGACTCACAGGAGAGGTTCAAATCATAGAAAATGAGAGTGTCAGTCCTCTTGTACTTAAGTCGGCATTGTGCCTTTTGAATTTAATTCCGATGCAATTTCGGTGGTTCATCGTCAACAAGAAAGTCCAAGGGATACAGTAAACCTGAAGTGAAGCATCGGAATCTAAAACTGGACTCACAGGAGAGGTTCATTTCATAGAAAGTGAGGGTGTCAGTCCTCTTGTACTTAAGTCGCCATTGTGATTTTTGTATTAAATTCGGATGCAATATCCGTGTTTCATCGTCAATAAGAAGGTCCAAGGGATACAGTAAACGTGAAGTGAAGCATCGGAATCTAAACCTGGACTCACAGAAGAGGTTCAAATCATAGAATGTTAGAGTGTCAGTTCTCTTGTACTTAAGTCGGCATTGTACCTTTTGTATTAAATTCAGATGCAAACTCTGTGTTTCATCGTCAATTCGAAGGTCCAAGGGATACAGTAAACCTGAAGTGAAGCATCGGATTCTAAAACTGGACTCACAGGAGAGGTTCAAATCATACAAAGTAAGAGTGTCAGTCCTCTTGTACTTAGGTCGGCATTGTGCCTTTTGAATTTAATTCCGATGCAATTTCTGTGTTTCATCGTCAATAAGAAGGTGCCAGGTATACAGTAAACCTGAAGTGAAGCATCGGAATCTAAAACTGGACTCACAGAAGAGGTTCAAATCATAGAAAGTGAGAGTGTTAGTCCTCTTCTACTTAGGTCGGCATTGCGCCATTGAATTTAATTCCGATGCAATGTCTGTGTTTCATCGCCAATAAGAACGTCCAAGGGATACAGTAAACCTGAAGTGAAGCATCGGAATCTAAACCTGGACTCACAGGAGAGATTCAAATCATAGAAAGTTAAAGTGCCAGTCCTCTTGTACTTAAGTCGGTATTGTGCCTTTTGTATTAAATTCGGATGCAATTTCGGTGTTTCATCGTCAATAAGAGGGCCCAAGGGATACAGTAAAACTTAAGTGAAGCATCGGAATCCAAAACTGGTCTCGCAATAGAGGTTCAAATCATAGAATGTTAGAGTGACAGTCCTCTTTTACTTAAGTCGGCATTCTGAATTTGTATTAAATTCGGATGCAATTTCTGTGTTTCATCGTCAATAAGATGGTCCAAGATATACAGTAAACCTGAAGTGAAGCATCGGAATCTGAAACTGGACTCACAGGAGAGATTCAGATCATAGAAAGTTAGAGTGTCACTCCTCTTGTACTTAAGTCGGTATTGTGCCTTTTGTATTAAATTCGGATGCAATTTCGGTGCTTCATCGTCAATAAGAAGGTCCATGTGATACAGTAAACTTTCAGTTAAGCATCGGAATCTAAAACTGGACTCGCAATAGAGGTTCAAATCATAGAAAGTTAGAGTGTCAGTCCTCTTTTACTTAAGTCGGCATTGTGCCTTTTGTATTAATTTCGGATGCAATTTCTGTGTTTCATCGTCAATAAGAAGGTCGAAGGGATACAGTAAACCTGAATTGAAGCATCAGAATCTAAAACTGGACTCACAGGAGAGGTTCAAATCATAGAAAGTTAGAGGGTCGGTCCTCTTTTACTTAAGTCGGTAATGTGCCATTTGTATTAAACTCGGATGCAATTTCTGTGTTTCATCGACAATAAGAAAGGCCAAGGGATACAGTAAACCAGAAGTGAAGAAATTGAATCTAAAACTGGACTCTCAGGAGAGGTTCAAATCATAGAAAGTTAGAATGTCAGTCCTCTTGTACTTAAGTCGGCATTGTGCCTTTTCTATTAAATTCGGATACAATTTCTGTGTTTCATCGTCAATAAGAAGGTGCAAGGTAAACAGTAAACCTGTAGTGAAGCATCGGAATCTAAAACTGGACTCACAGGAGAGGTTCAAATCATAGAAAGTGAGAGTGTCAGTCCTCTTGTACTTAAGTCGCCATTGCGATTTTTGTATTAAATTCGGATGCAATATCTGTTATTCATCGTCAATAAGAAGGTCTAAGGGATACAGTAAACCTGAAGTGAAGCATCGTAATCTAAACCTGGACTCACAGGAGAGGTTCAAATCATAGAAAGTTAGAGTGTCAGTCCTCTTGTACTTAAGTAGGCATTGTACCTTTTGTATTAAATTCGGATGCAAACTCTGTGTTTCATCGTCAATTAGAAGGTCCAAGGGATAAAGTAAACCTGAAGTGAAGCATCGGAATCTAAAACTGGACTCACAGGAGAGGTTCAAATAATAGAATATTAGAGTGTCAGTCCTCTTGTACTTAGGTCGGCATTGTGCCTTTTGAATTTAATTCCGATGCAAATTCTGTGTTTCATCGTCAATAAGAAGGTGCAAGGTATACAGTAAATCTGAAGTGAAGCATCGGAATCTAATACTTGACTCACAGAATAGGTTCAAATAATAGAAAGTGAGAGTGTTAGTCCTCTTCTACTTAGGTCGGCATTGTGCCTTTTGAATTTAATTCCGATGCAATTTCTGTGTTTCATCGTCAATAAGAAGGTGCAAGGGTTACAGTCAACCTGAAGTCAAGCATCGGAATCTAAAACTGGACTCACAGGAGGGGTTTAAATCATAGAAAGTGAGAGTGTCAGTCCTCTTGTACTTAAGTCGGCATTGTGCCATTTGTATTAAATTCGGATGCAATTTCTGTGTTTTATTGTCTATAAGAAGGTCCAAGGGATACAGTAAACCTGAAGTGAAGCATCAGAATCTAAATCTGACTTCACAGGAGAGGTTCAAATCATAGAAAGTTAGAGTGTCAGTCCTCTTGTACTTAAGTCGGCATTGTGCCTTTTGAATTTAATTCCGATGCAATTTCGGTGGTTCATCGTCAATAAGAAGGTCCAAGGGATACGGTAAACCTGAAGTGAAGCATCGGAATCTAAAACTGATCTCACAGGAGAGGTTCGAATCGTAGAAAGTGAGAGTTTCAGCCCTCTTGTACTTAAGTCGGCATTGTGCCGTTTGTGTTAAATTCGGATGCATTTTCTGTGTTTCATCGTCAATAAGAAGGTCCAAGGGATACAGTCAACCTGAAGTGAAGCGTCGGAATCTAAAAGTGGACTCACAGGAGAGGTTCAAATCATAGAAAGTGAGAGTGTCAGTCCTCTTGTACTTAAGTCGGCATTGTGCCTTTTGAATTTAATTCCGATGCAATTTCGGTGGTTCATCGTCAACAAGAAAGTCCAAGGGATACAGTAAACCTGAAGTGAAGCATCGGAATCTAAAACTGGACTCACAGGAGAGGTTCAGTTCATGGAAAGTGAGAGTGTCAGTCCTCTTGTACTTAAGTCGCCATTGTGATTTTTGTATTAAATTCGGATGCAATATCTGTGTTTCATCGTCAATAAGAAGGTCCAAGGGATACAGTAAACGTGAAGTGAAGCATCGGAATCTAAACCTGGACTCACAGAAGAGGTTCAAATCATAGAAAGTTAGAGTGTCAGTTTTCTTGTACTTAAGTCGGCATTGTACCTTTTGTATTAAATTCAGATGCAAACTCTGTGTTTCATCGTCAATTCGAAGGTCCAAGGGATACAGTAAACCTGAAGTGAAGCATCGGATTCTAAAACTGGACTCACAGGAGAGGTTCAAATCATACAAAGTAAGAGTGTCAGTCCTCTTGTACTTAGGTCGGCATTGTGCCTTTTGAATTTAATTCAGATGCAATTTCTGTGTTTCATCGTCAATAAGAAGGTGCCAGGTATACAGTAAACCTGAAGTGAAGCATCGGAATCTAATACTGGACTCACAGAAGAGGTTCAAATCATAGAAAGTGAGAGTGTTAGTCCTCTTCTACTTAGGTCGGTATTGTGCATTTTGTATTAAATTCGGATGCAATTTCGGTGTTTCATCGTCAATAAGAGGGTCCAAGGGATACAGTAAAACTTAAGTGAAGCATCGGAATCTAAAACTGGTCTCGCAATAGAGGTTCAAATCACAGAATGTTAGAGTGACAGTCCTCTTTTACTTAAGTCGGCATTGTGCCTTTTGTATTAAATTCGGATGCAATTTCTGTGTTTCATCGTCAATAAGAAGGTCGAAGGGATACAGCAAACCTGAAGTGAAGCATCAGATCTAAAACTGGACTCACAGGAGAGGTTCAAATCGTAGAAAGTTAGAGGGTCTGTCCTCTTTTACTTAAGTCCGCATTGTGCCTTTTGTATTAATTTACGATGCAATTTCTGTGTTTCATCGTCAATCAGAAGTTGCAAGGTATACAGTAAACCGGAAGTGAAGCATTGGAATCTAAAACTGGACTCACAGGAGGGACTCAAATCATAGAACGTGAGAGTGTCAGTCCTCTTGTACTTAAGTCGGCATTGTGCCATTTGTATTAAATTCGGATGCAATTTCTGTGTTTCATCGTCAATAAGAAGGTCCAAGATATACAGTAAACCTGAAGTAAAGCATCGGAATCTGAAACTGGACTCACAGGAGAGATTCAAATCATAGAAAGTTAGAGTGTCACTCCTCTTGTACTTAAGTCGGTATTGTGCCTTTTGTATTAAATTCGGATGCAATTTCGGTGCTTCATCGTCAATAAGAAGGTCCATGTGATACGGTAAACCTTCAGTGAAGCATCGGAATCTAAAACTGGACTCGCAATAGAGGTTCAAATCATAGAAAGTTAGAGTGTCAGTCCTCTTTTACTTAAGTCGGCATTGTGCCTTTTGTATTAATTTCGGATGCAATTTCTGTGTTTCATCGTCAATAAGAAGGTCGAAGGGATACAGTAAACCTGAATTGAAGCATCAGAATCTAAAACTGGACTCACAGGAGAGGTTCAAATCATAGAAAGTTAGAGGGTCGGTCCTCTTTTACTTAAGTCGGCATTGTGCCTTTTGTATTAAATTCCGATGCAATTTCTGTGTTTCGTCGTCAATCAGAAGTTGCAAGGTATACAGTAAACCCGAAGTGGAGCATCGGAATCTTAAACTGGACTCACAGGAGGGATTCAAATCATAGAAAGTGAGAGTGTCAGTCCTCTTGTACTTAAGTCGGCATTGTGCCATTTGTATTAAATTCGGATGCAATTTCTGTGTTTCATCGTCAGTAAGAAGGTCCAAGATCTACAGTAAACCTGAAGTGAAGCATCGGAAACTAAAACTGGACTCACAGGAGAGGTTCAAATCATAGAAAGTTAGAGTGTCACTCCTGTTGTACTTAAGTCGGTAATGTGCCTTTTGTATTAAACTCGGATGCAATTTCTGTGTTTCATCGACAATAAGAAAGGCCAAGGGATACAGTTAACCAGAAGTGAAGCTATTGAATCTAAAACTGGACTCTCAGGAGAGGTTCAAATCATAGAAAGTTAGAATTTCAGTCCTCTTGTACTTAAGTCGGCATTGTGCCTTTTCTATTAAATTCGGATACAATTTCTGTGTTTCATCGTCAATAAGAAGGTGCAAGGTAAACAGTAAACCTGTAGTGAAGCATCGGAATCTAAAACTGGACTCACAGGAGAGGTACAAATCATAGAAAGTGAGAGTGTCAGTCCTCTTGTACTTAAGTCGACATTGTGCCATTTGTATTAAATTCGGATGCAATTTCTGTGTTTCATCGTTAATTAGAAGGTCCAAGGGATACAGTATACCTGAAGTGAAGCATTGGAATCTAAAACTGGACTCACAGGAGAGGTTCAAATCATAGAAAGTTAGAGTGTCAGTCCTCTTGTACTTAAGTCGGCAAAGTAATTTTTGTATCAAATTCGGATGCAAACTCTGTGTTTCATCGTCAATAAGAAGGTCGAATGGATACAGCAAACCTGAAGTGAAGCATCGGAATCTAAAACTGGACTCACAGGAGAGGTTCAAATCATAGGAAGTGAGAGTGTCAGTCCTCTTCTACTTAGGTCGGCATTGTACATTTTGAATTTAATTCCGATGCGATTTCTGTGTTTTATCGTCAATAAGAAGGTCCAAGGGATACGGTAAACCTGAAGTGAAGCATCGGAATCTAAAACTGATCTCACAGGAGAGGTTCGAATCATAGAAAGTGAGAGTTTCAGCCCTCTTGTACTTAAGTCGGCATTTTGCCGTTTGTATTAAATTCGGATGCATTTTCTGTGTTTCATCGTCAATAAGAAGGTCCAAGGGATACAGTCAACCTGAAGTGAAGCATCGGAATCTAAAACTGGACTCACAGGAGAGGTTCAAATCATAGAGAGTGAGAGTGTCAGTCCTCTTGTACTTAAGTCGGCATTGTGCCATTTGTATTAAATTCGGATGCAATTTCTGTGTTTTATTGTCTATAAGAAGGTCCAAGGGATACAGTAAACCTGAAGTGAAGCATCAGAATCTAAATCTGACTTCACAGGAGAGGTTCAAATCATAGAAAGTTAGAGTGTCAGTCCTCTTGTACTTAAGTCGGCATTGTGCCTTTTGAATTTAATTCCGATGCAATTTCGGTGGTTCATCGTCAACAAGAATGTCCAAGGGATACAGCAAACCTGAAGTGAAGCATCAGAATCTAAAACTGGACTCACAGGAGAGGTTCAAATCGTAGAAAGTTAGAGGGTCTGTCCTCTTTTACTTAAGTCGGCATTGTGCCTTTTGTATTAAATTCCGATGCAATTTCTGTGTTTCATCGTCAATCAGAAGTTGCAAGGTATACAGTAAACCCGAAGTGAAGCATTGGAATCTAAAACTGGACTCACAGGAGTGACTCAAATCATAGAACGTGAGAGTGTCACTCCTCTTGTACTTAAGTCGGTATTGTGCCATTTCTATTAACCGCGGATGGAATTTCTGTGTTTCATCGTCAATAAGAAAGTCCAAGCGATACAGTAAACCAGAAGTGAAGCATCGGAATCTAAAACCGGACTCTCAGGAGAGGTTCAAATCATAGAAAGTTAGAATGTCAGTCCTCTTGTACTTAAGTCGGCATTGTGCCATTTGTATTAAATTCGGATTCAATTTCTGTGTTTTATTGTCTATAAGAAGGTCCAAGGGATACAGTAAACCTGAAGTGAAGCATCAGAATCTAAAACTGGACTCACAGGAGAGGTTCAAATCATAGAAAGTTAGAGTATCAGTCCTCTTGTACTTAAGTCGGCATTGTGCCTTTTGAATTTAATTTCGATGCAATCTCTGTGGTTTATCGTCAATAAGAAGGTCCAAGGGATACAGTAAACCTGAAGTGAAGCATCGGAATCTAAAACTGGACTCACAGGAGAGGTTCATATCATAGAAAGTGAGAGTGTCAGTCCTCTTGTACTTAACTCGCCATTGCGATTTTTGTATTAAATTCGGATGCAATATCTGTGTTTCATCGTCAATATGAAGGTCTAAGGGATACAGTAAACCTGAAGTGAAGCATCGGAATCTAATCCAGGACTCACAGGAGAGGTTCAAATCATAGAAAGTTAGAGTGTCAGTCCTCATGTACTTAAGTCGGCATTGTACCTTTTGTATTAAATTCGGATGCAAACTCTGTGTTTCATCGTCAATTAGAAGGTCCAAGGGATACAATAAACCTGAAGTGAAGCATCGGAATCTAAAACTGGACTCACAGGAGAGGTTCAAATCATAGAAAGTGAGAGTGTCAGTCCTCTTGTACTTAGGTCGGCATTGTGCCTTTTGAATTTAATTCCGATGCAATTTCTGTGTTTCATCGTCAATAAGAAGGTGCAAGGTATTCAGTAACCCTGAAGTGAAGCATCGGAATCTGAAACTGGACTCACAGAAGAGGTTCAAATCATAGAAAGTGAGAGTGTTAGTCCTCTTCTACTTAGGTCGGCATTGTGCCTTTTGATTTTAATTCCGATGCAATGTCTGTGTTTCATCGCCAATAAGAACGTCCAAGGGATACAGTAAACCTGAAGTGAAGCATCGGAATCTAAAACTGGACTCACAGGAGAGATTCAAATCATAGAAAGTTAGAGTATCGCTCCTCTTGTACTTAAGTCGGTATTCTGCCTTTTGTATTAAATTCGGATGCTATTTCGGTGCTTCATCGTCAATAAGAAGGTCCAAGTGATACAGTAAACCTTCAGTGAAGCATCGGAATCTAAAACTGGACTCGCAATAGAGGTGCAAATCATAGAATGTTAGAGTGTCAGTCCTCTTTTACTTAAGTCGGCATTGTGCCTTTTGTATTAAATTTGGATGCAATTTCTGTGTTTCATCGTCAATAAGAAGGTCGAAGGGATACAGTAAACCTGAAGTGAAGCATCAGAATCTCAAACTGGACTCACAGGAGAGGTTCAAATCATAGAAAGTTAGAGGGTCGGTCCTCTTTTACTTAAGTCGGCAATGTGCCTTTTGTATTAAGTTCCGAGGGAATTTCTGTGTTTCATCGTCAATCAGAAGTTGAACGGTATACAGTAAACCCGAAGTGAACCATCGGAATCTAAAACTGGACTCACAGGAGGGATTCAAATCATAGAAAGTGAGAGTGCCAGTCCTCTTGTACTTAAGTCGGCATTGTGCCATTTTTATTAAATTCGGATGCCATTTCTGTGTTTCATCGACAATAAGAAAGTCCAAGGGATACAGTAAACGAGAAGTGAAGCATCGGAATCTAAAACTGGAGTCTCAGGAGAGATTCATATCATAGAAAGTTAGAATGTCAGTCCTCTTGTACTTAAGTGGGCATTGAGCCTTTTGTTTTAAATTCGGAAACAATTTCTGTGTTTCATCTTCAATAAGAAGGTCCAAGATATACAGTAAACCTGAAGTGAAGCTTCGGAATCTGAAACTGGACTCACAGGAGAGGTTCAAATCATAGAAAGTTACAGTATCAGTCCTCTTGTACTTAAGTCGGCATTGTGCCTTTTGAATTTAATTCCGATGCAATATCTGTGTTTCATCGCCAATAAGAACGTCCAAGGGATACAGTAAACCTGAAGTGAAGCATCGGAATCTAAAACAGGACTCACAGGAGAGATTCAAATCATAGTAAGTTAGAGTATCACTCCTCTTGTACTTAAGTCGGTATTCTGCCTTTTGTATTAAATTCGGATGCAATATCGGTGCTTCATTGTCAATAAGAAGGTCCAAGTGATACAGTAAACCTTCAGTGAAGCATCGGAATCTAAAACTGGACTCACAGGAGAGGTTCAAATCATAGAATGTTAGAGTGTCAGTCCTCTTTCACTTAAGTCGGCATTGTGCCTTTTGTATTAAATTCGGATGCAATTTCTGTGTTTCATCGTCAATAAGAAGGTCCAAGATATACAGTAAACCTGAAGTGAAGCATCAGAATCCAAAACTAGACTCACAGGAGAGGTTCAAATCATAGAAAGTTAGAGTGTCACTCCTCTTGTACTTATGTCGGTATTGTGCCATTTGTATTAAACTCGGATGCCATTTCTGTGTTTCATCGACAATAAGAAAGTCCAAGGGATACAGTAAACCAGAAGTGAAGCATCGGAATCTAAACCTGGAATCACAGGAGAGGTTCAAATCATAGAAAGTTAGAATGTCAGTCCTCTTGTACTTAAGTGGGCATTGAGCCTTTTGTATTAATTTCGGAAACAATTTCTGTGTTTCATCGTCAATAAGAAGGTCCAAGATATACAGTAAACCTGAAGTGAAGCTTCGGAATCTGAAACTGGACTCACAGGAGAGGTTCAAATCATAGAAAGTTACAGTATCAGTCCTCTTGTACTTAAGTCGGCATTGTGCCTTTTGAATTTATTTTCGATGCAATCTCTGTGTTTCATCGTCAATAAGAAAGTCCAAGGGATACAGTAAACCTGAAGTGAAACATCGGAATCTAAAACTGGACTCACAGGAGAGGTTCAAATCATAGAAAGTGAGAGTGTCAGTCCTCTTGTACTTAAGTCGCCATTGCGATTTTTGTATTAAATTCGGATGCAATATCTGTTATTCATCGTCAATAAGAAGGTCTAAGGGATACAGTAAACCTGAAGTGAAGCATCGTACTCTAAACCTGGACTCACAGGAGAGGTTCAAATCATAGAAAGTTAGAGTGTCAGTCCTCTTGTACTTAAGTCGGCATTGTACCTTTTGTATTAAATTCGGATGCAAACTCTGTGTTTCATCGTCAATTAGAAGGTAAAAGGGATAAAGTAAACCTGAAGTGAAGCATCGGAATCTAAAACTGGACTCACAGGAGAGGTTCAAATCATAGAATATTAGAGTGTCAGTCCTCTTGTACTTAGGTCGGCATTGTGCCTTTTGAATTTAATTCCGATGCAAATTCTGTGTTTCATCGTCAATAAGAAGGTGCAAGGTATACAGTAAATCTGAAGTGAAGCATCGGAATCTAATACTTGACTCACAGAATAGGTTCAAATAATAGAAAGTGAGAGTGTTAGTCCTCTTCTACTTATGTCGGCATTGTGCCTTTTGAATTTAATTCCGATGCAATTTCTGTGTTTCATCGTCAATAAGAAGGTGCAAGGTATACAGTAAACCTGAAGTGAAGCATCGGAATCTGAAACTGGACTCACAGAAGAGGTTCAAATCATAGAAAGTGAGAGTGTTAGTCCTCTTCTACTTAGGTCGGCATTGTGCCTTTTGAATTTAATTCCAATGCAATGTCTGTGTTTCATCGCCAATAAGAACGTCCAAGGGATACAGTAAACCTGAAGTGAAGCATCGGAATCTGAAACTGGACTCACAGGAGAGGTTCAAATCATGGAAAGTTACAGTATCAGTCCTCTTGTACTTAAGTCGGCATTGTGCCTTTTGAATTTATTTTCGATGCAATCTCTGTGTTTCATCTTCAATATGAAGGTCCAAGGGATACAGTAAACCTGAAGTGAAACATCGGAATCTAAAACTGGACTCACAGGAGAGGTTCAAATCATAGAAAGTGAGAGTGTTAGTTCTCTTGTACTTAAGTCGCCATTGCGATTTTTGTATTATATTCGGATGCAATATCTGTTATTCATCGTCAATAAGAAGGTCTAAGGGATACAGTAAACCTGAAGTGAAGCATCGTAATCTAAACCTGGACTCACAGGAGAGGTTCAAATCATAGAAAGTTAGAGTGTCAGTCCTCTTGTACTTAAGTCGGCATTGCGCCTTTTGTATTAAATTCGGATGCAATTTCTGTGTTTCATCGTCAATAAGAAGGTCGAAGGGATACAGTAAACCTGAAGTGAAGCATCGGAATCTAAAACTGGACTCACAGGAGAGGTTCAAATCATAGAATATTAGAGTGTCAGTCCTCTTGTACTTAGGTCGGCATTGTGCCTTTTGAATTTAATTCCGATGCAATTTCTGTGTTTCATCGTCAATAAGAAGGTGCAAGGTATACAGTAAATCTGAAGTGAAGCATCGGAATCTAAATCTGGACTCACAGAATAGGTTCAAATAATAGAAAGTGAGAGTGTTAGTCCTCTTCTACTTAGGTCGGCATTGTGCCTTTTGAATTTAATTCCGATGCAATTTCTGTGTTTCATCGTCAATAAGAAGGTGCAAGGTATACAGTAAACCTGAATTGAAGCATCGGAACCTGAGACTGGACTCACAGAAGAGGTTCAAATCATAGAAAGTGAGAGTGTTAGTCCTCTTCTACTTAGGTCGGCATTGTGCCTTTTGAATTTAATTCCGATGCAATGTCTGTGTTTCATCGCCAATAAGAACGTCCAAGGGATACAGTAAACCTGAAGTGAAGCATCGGAATCTAAAACAGGACTCACAGGAGAGATTCAAATCATAGTAAGTTAGAGTATCACTCCTCTTGTACTTAAGTCGGTATTCTGCCTTTTGTATTAAATTCGGATGCAATTTCGGTGCTTCATCGTCAATAAGAAGGTCCAAGTGATACAGTAAACCTTCAGTGAAGCATCGGAATCTAAAACTGGACTCACAGGAGAGGTTCAAATCATAGAATGTTAGAGTGTCAGTCCTCTTTTACTTAAGTCGGCATTGTGCCTTTTGTATTAAATTCGGATGCAATTTCTGTGTTTCATCGTCAATAAGAAGGTCGAAGGGATACAGTAAACCTGAAGTGAAGCATCAGAATCTCAAACTGGACTCACAGGAGAGGTTCAAATCATAGAAAGTTAGAGGGTCGGTCCTCTTTTACTTAAGTCGGCAATGTGCCTTTTGTATTAAGTTCCGATGGAATTTCTGTGTTTCATCGTCAATCAGAAGTTGAACGGTATACAGTAAACCCGAAGTGAACCATCGGAATCTAAAACTGGACTCACAGGAGGGATTCAAATCATAGAAAGTGAGAGTGCCAGTCCTCTTGTACTTAAGTCGGCATTGTGCCATTTTTATTAAATTCGGATGCAATTTCTGTGTTTCATCGTCAATAAGAAGGTCCAAGATATACAGTAAACCTGAAGTGAAGCATCGGAATCCAAAACTAGACTCACAGGAGAGGTTCAAATCATAGAAAGTTAGAGTGTCACTCCTCTTGTACTTAAGTCGGTATTGTGCCATTTGTATTAAACTCGGATGCCATTTCTGTGTTTCATCGACAATAAGAAAGTCCAAGGGATACAGTAAACCAGAAGTGAAGCATCGGAATCTAAAACTGGAGTCACAGGAGAGGTTCAAATCATAGAAAGTTAGAATGTCAGTCCTCTTGTACTTAAGTGGGCATTGAGCCTTTTGTATTAAATTCGGAAACAATTTCTGTGTTTCATCGTCAATAAGAAGGTCCAAGATATACAGTAAACCTGAAGTGAAGCTTCGGAATCTGAAACTGGACTCACAGGAGAGGTTCAAATCATAGAAAGTTACAGTATCAGTCCTCTTGTACTTAAGTCGGCATTGTGCCTTTTGAATTTATTTTCGATGCAATCTCTGTGTTTCATCGTCAATAAGAAGGTCCAAGGGATACAGTAAACCTGAAGTGAAACATCGGAATCTAAAACTGGACTCACAGGAGAGGTTCAAATCATAGAAAGTGAGAGTGTCAGTCCTCTTGTACTTAAGTCGCCATTGCGATTTTTGTATTAAATTCGGATGCAATATCTGTTATTCATCGTCAATAAGAAGGTCTAAGGGATACAGTAAACCTGAAGTGAAGCATCGTAATCTAAACCTGGACTCACAGGAGAGGTTCAAATCATAGAAAGTTAGAGTGTCAGTCCTCTTGTACTTAAGTCGGCATTGTACCTTTTGTATTAAATTCGGATGCAAACTCTGTGTTTCATCGTCAATTAGAAGGTCCAAGGGATAAAGTAAACCTGAAGTGAAGCATCGGAATCTAAAACTGGACTCACAGGAGAGGTTCAAATCATAGAATATTAGAGTGTCAGTCCTCTTGTACTTAGGTCGGCATTGTGCCTTTTGAATTTAATTCCGATGCAAATTCTGTGTTTCATCGTCAATAAGAAGGTGCAAGGTATACAGTAAATCTGAAGTGAATCATCGGAATCTAATACTTGACTCACAGAATAGGTTCAAATAATAGAAAGTGAGAGTGTTAGTCCTCTTCTACTTAGGTCGGCATTGTGCCTTTAGAATTTAATTCCAATGCAATGTCTGTGTTTCATCGCCAATAAGAACGTCCAAGGGATACAGTAAACCTGAAGTGAAGAATCGGAATCTAAAATTGGACTCACAGGAGAGATTCAAATCATAGAAAGTTAGAGTATCACTCCTCTAGTACTTAAGTCGGTATTCTGCCTTTTGTATTAAATTCGGATGCAATTTCGGTGCTTCATCGTCAATAAGAAGGTCCAAGTGATACAGTAAACCTTCAGTGAAGCATCGGAATCTAAAACTGGACTCGCAATAGAGGTGCAAATCATAGAATGTTAGAGTGTCAGTCCTCTTTTACTTAAATCGGCATTGTGCCTTTTGTATTAAATTCGGATGCAATTTCTGTGTTTCATCGTCAATAAGAAGGTCGAAGGGATACAGTAAACCTGAAGTGAAGCATCAGAATCTCAAACTGGACTCACAGGAGAGGTTCAAATCATAGAAAGTTAGAGGGTCGGTCCTCTTTTACTTAAGTCGGCAATGTGCCTTTTGTATTAAGTTCCGATGGAATTTCTGTGTTTCATCGTCAATCAGAAGTTGAACGGTATACAGTAAACCCGAAGTGAACCATCGGAATCTAAAACTGGACTCACAGGAGGGATTCAAATCATAGAAAGTAAGAGTGCCAGTCCTCTTGTACTTAAGTCGGCATTGTGCCATTTTTATTAAATTCGGATGCAATTTCTGTGTTTCATCGTCAATAAGAAGGTCCAAGATATACAGTAAACCTGAAGTGAAGCATCGGAATCCAAAACTAGACTCACAGGAGAGGTTCAAATCATAGAAAGTTAGAGTGTCACTCCTCTTGTACTTAAGTCGGTATTGTGCCATTTGTATTAAACTCGGATGCCATTTCTGTGTTTCATCGACAATAAGAAAGTCCAAGGGATACAGTAAACCAGAAGTGAAGCATCGGAATCTAAAACTGGAGTCTCAGGAGAGGTTCAAATCATAGAAAGTTAGAATGTCAGTCCTCTTGTACTTAAGTGGGCATTGAGCCTTTTGTATTAAATTCGGAAACAATTTCTGTGTTTCATCGTCAATAAGAAGGTCCAAGATATACAGTAAACCTGAAGTGAAGCTTCGGAATCTGAAACTGGACTCACAGGAGAGGTTCAAATCATAGAAAGTTACAGTATCAGTCCTCTTGTACTTAAGTCGGCATTGTGCCTTTTGAATTTATTTTCGATGCAATCTCTGTGTTTCATCGTCAATAAGAAGGTCCAAGGGATACAGTAAACCTGAAGTGAAACATCGGAATCTAAAACTGGACTCACAGGAGAGGTTCAAATCATAGAAAGTGAGAGTGTCAGTCCTCTTGTACTTAAGTCGCCATTGCGATTTTTGTATTAAATTCGGATGCAATATCTGTTATTCATCGTCAATAAGAAGGTCTAAGGGATACAGTAAACCTGAAGTGAAGCATCGTAATCTAAACCTGGACTCACAGGAGAGCTTCAAATCATAGAAAGTTAGAGTGTCAGTCCTCTTGTACTTAAGTCGGCATTGTATCTTTTGTATTAAATTCGGATGCAAACTCTGTGTTTCATCGTCAATTAGAAGGTCCAAGGGATAAAGTAAACCTGAAGTGAAGCATCGGAATCTAAAACTGGACTCACAGGAGAGGTTCAAATCATAGAATATTAGTGTGTCAGTCCTCTTGTACTTAGGTCGGCATTGTGCCTTTTGAATTTAATTCCGATGCAAATTCTGTGTTTCATCGTCAATAAGAAGGTGCAAGGTATACAGTAAATCTGAAGTGAAGCATCGGAATCTAAAACTTGACTCACAGAATAGGTTCAAATAATAGAAAGTGAGAGTGTTAGTCCTCTTCTACTTAGGTCGGCATTGTGCATTTTGAATTAAATTCCGATGCAATGTCTGTGTATCATCGTCAATAAGAAGGTGCAAGGTATACAGTAAACCTGAAGTGAAGCATCGGAATCTGAAAATGGACTCACAGAAGAGGTTCAAATCATAGAAAGTGAGAGTGTTAGTCCTCTTCTACTTAGGTCGGCATTGTGCCTTTTGAATTTAATTCCAATGCAATGTCTGTGTTTCATCGCCAATAAGAACGTCCAAGGGATACAGTAAACCTGAAGTGAAGCATCGGAATCTAAAATTGGACTCACAGGAGAGATTCAAATCATAGAAAGTTAGAGTATCACTCCTCTAGTACTTAAGTCGGTATTCTGCCTTTTGTATTAAATTCGGATGCAATTTCGGTGCTTCACCGTCAATAAGAAAGTCCAAGTGATACAGTAAACCTTCAGTGAAGCATCGGAATCTAAAACTGGACTCGGAATAGAGGTGCAAATCATAGAATGTTAGAGTGTCAGTCCTCTTTTACTTAAGTCGGCATTGTGCCTTTTGTATTAAATTCGGATGCAATTTCTGTGTTTCATCGTCAATAAGAAGGTCGAAGGGATACAGTAAACCTGAAGTGAAGCATCAGAATCTCAAACTGGACTCACAGGAGAGTTTCAAATCATAGAAAGTTAGAGGGTCGGTCCTCTTTTACTTAAGTCGGCAATGTGCCTTTTGTATTAAGTTTCGATGGAATTTCTGTGTTTCATCGTCATTCAGAAGTTGAACGGTATACAGTAAACCCGAAGTGAACCATCGGAATCTAAAACTGGACTCACAGGAGGGATTCAAATCATAGAAAGTGAGAGTGCCAGTCCTCTTGTACTTAAGTCGGCATAGTGCCATTTTTATTAAATTCGGATGCAATTTCTGTGTTTCATCGTCAATAAGAAGGTCCAAGATATACAGTAAACCTGAAGTGAAGCATCGGAATCCAAAACTAGACTCACAGGAAAGGTTCAAATCATAGAAAGTTAGAGTGTCACTCCTCTTGTACTTAAGTCGGTATTGTGCCATTTGTATTAAACTCGGATGCCATTTCTGTGTTTCATCGACAATAAGAAAGTCCAAGGGATACAGTAAACCAGAAGTGAAGCATCGGAATCTAAAACTGGAGTCTCAGGAGAGGTTCAAATCATAGAAAGTTAGAATGTCAGTCCTTTTGTACTTAAGTGGGCATTGAGCCTTTTGTATTAAATTCGGAAACAATTTCTGTGTTTCATCGTCAATAAGAAGGTCCAAGATATACAGTAAACCTGAAGTGAAGCTTCGGAATCTGAAACTGGACTCACAGGAGAGGTTCAAATCATAGAAAGTTACAGTATCAGTCCTCTTGTACTTAAGTCGGCATTGTGCCTTTTGAATTTAATTTCGATGCAATCTCTGTGTTTCATCGTCAATAAGAAGGTCCAAGGGATACAGTAAACCTGAAGTGAAACATCGGAATCTAAAACTGGACTCACAGGAGAGGTTCAAATCATAGAAAGTGAGAGTGTCAGTCCTCTTGTACTTAAGTCGCCATTGCGATTTTTGTATTAAATTGGGATGCAATATCTGTTATTCATCGTCAATAAGAAGGTCTAAGGGATACAGTAAACCTGAAGTGAAGCATCGTAATCTAAACCTGGACTCACAGGAGAGGTTCAAATCATAGAATGTTAGAGTGTCAGTCCTCTTGTACTTAAGTCGGCATTGTACCTTTTGTATTAAATTCGGATGCATACTCTGTGTTTCATCGTCAATTAGAAGGTCCAAGGGATAAAGTAAACCTGAAGTGAAGCATCGGAATCTAAAACTGGACTCACAGGAGAGGTTCAAATCATAGAATATTAGAGTGTCAGTCCTCTTGTACTTAGGTCGGCATTGTGCATTTTGAATTTAATTCCGATGCAATTTCTGTGTTTCATCGTCAATAAGAAGGCGCAAGGTATACAGTAAATCTGAAGTGAAGCATCGGAATCTAAAACTGGACTCACAGAATAGGTTCAAATAAAAGAAAGTGAGAGTGTTAGTCCTCTTCTACTTAGGTCGGCATTGTGCCTTTTGAATTTAATTCCGATGCAATGTCTGTGTTTCATCGCCAATAAGAACGTCCAAGGGATACAGTAAACCTGAAGAGAAGCATCGGAAACTAAAACTGGACTCACAGGAGAGGTTCAAATCATAGAAAGTTAGAGTGTCAGTCCTCTTGTACTTAAGTCGCCATTTTGATTTTTGTATTAAATTCGGATGCAAACTCTGTGTTTCATCGTCAATTGGAAGGTCCAAGGGATACAGTAAACCTCAAGTGAAGCATCGGATTCTAAAACTGGACTCAGAGGAGAGGTTCAAATCATACAAAGTGAGAGAGTCAGTCCTCTTGTACTTAGGTCGGCATTGTGCTTTTGAATTTAATTCCGATTCAATTTCTGTGTTTCATCGTCAATAAGAAGGTCTAAGGGATACAGCAAACCTGAAGTGAAGCATCAGAATCTAAAACTGGACTCACAGGAGAGGTTCAAATCGTAGAAAGTTAGAGGGTCTGTCCTCTTTTACTTAAGTCGGCATTGTGCCTTTTGTATTAAATTCCGATGCAATTTCTGTGTTTCATCGTCAATAAGAAGGTGCAAGGTATACAGTAAATCTGAAGTGAAGCATTGGAATCTAAAACTGGACTCACAGGAGTGACTCAAATCATAGAACGTGAGAGTGTCACTCCTCTTCTACTTAAGTCGGTATTGTGCCATTTCTATTAACCGCGGATGGAATTTCTGTGTTTCATCGTCAATAAGAAAGTCCAAGGGATACAGTAAACCAGAAGTAAAGCATCGAAATCCTAAACCGGACTCTCAGGAGAGGTTCAAATCATAGAAAGTTAGAATGTCAGTCCTCTTGGACTTAAGTCGGCATTGTGCCATTTGTATTAAATTCGGATGCAATTTCTGTGTTTTATTGTCTATAAGAAGGTCCAAGGGATACAGTAAACCTGAAGTGAAGCATCGGAATCTAAAACTGGACTCACTGGAGAGGTTCAAATCATAGAAAGTTAGAGTATCAGTCCTCTTGTACTTAAGTCGGCATTGTGCCTTTTGAATTTAAATTCGATGCAATCTCTGTGGTTTATCGTAAATAAGAAGGTCCAAGGGATACAGTAAACCAGAAGTGAAGCATCGGAATCTAAAATTGGACTCACAGGAGAGGTTCATATCATAGAAAGTGAGAGTGTCAGTCCTCTTGTACTTAACTCGCCATTGCGATTTTTGTATTAAATTCGAATGCAATATCTGTGTTTCATCGTCAATATGAAGGTCTAAGGGATACAGTAAACCTGAAGTGAAGCATCGGAATCTAATCCTGGACTCACAGGAGAGGTTCAAATCATAGAAAGTTAGAGTGTCAGACGTCTTCTACTTAGGTCGGCATTGTGCGTTTTGAATTTAATTCCGATGCAATGTCTGTGTTTCATCGCCAATAAGAACGTCCAAGGGATACAGTAAACCTGAAGTGAAGCATCGGAATCTAAAACTGGACTCACAGGAGAGATTCAAATCATAGAAAGTTAGAGTATCACTCCTCTTGTACTTAAGTCGGTATTGTGCCTTTTGTATTAAATTCGGATGCAATTTCGGTGCTTCATCGTCAATAAGAAGGTCCAAGTGATACAGTAAACCTTCAGTGAAGCATCGGAATCTAAAACTGGACTCCCAATAGAGGTGCAAATCATAGAATGTTAGAGTGTCAGTCCTCTTTTACTTAAGTCGGCATTGTACCTTTTGTTTTAAATTCGGATGCAATTTCTGTGTTTCATCGTCAATAAGAAGGTCGAAGGGATACAGTAAACCTGAAGTGAAGCATCAGAATCTCAAACTGGACACACAGGAGAGGTTCAAATCATAGAAAGTTAGAGGGTCGGTCCTCTTTTACTTAAGTCGGCAATGTGCCTTTTGTATTAAGTTCCGATTCAATTTCTGTGTTTCATCGTCAATCAGAAGTTGAACGGTATACAGTAAACCCGAATTGAACCATCGGAATCTAAAACTGGACTCACAGGAGGGATTCAAATCATAGAAAGTGAGAGTGCCAGTCCTCTTGTACTTAAGTCGGCATTGTGCCATTTTTATTAAATTCGGATGCAATTTCTGTGTTTCATCGTCAATAAGAAAGTCCAAGATATACAGTAAACCTGAAGTGAAGCATCGGAATCCAAAACTAGACTCACAGGAGAGGTTCAAATCATAGAAAGTTAGAGTGTCAGTCCTCTTGTACTTAAGTCGGCATTGTATCTTTTGTATTAAATTCGGATGCAAACTCTGTGTTTCATCGTCAATTAGAAGGTCCAAGGGATAAAGTAAACCTGAAGTGAAGCATCGGAATCTAAAACTGGACTCACAGGAGAGGTTCAAATCATAGAATATTAGAGTGTCAGTCCTCTTGTACTTAGGTCGGCATTGTGCCTTTTGAATTTAATTCCGATGCAAATTCTGTGTTTCATCGTCAATAAGAAGGTGCAAGGTATACAGTAAATCTGAAGTGAAGCATCGGAATCTAATACTTGACTCACAGAATAGGTTCAAATAATAGAAAGTGAGAGTGTTAGTCCTCTTCTACTTAGGTCGGCATTGTGCCTTTTGAATTTAATTCCGATGCAATTTCTGTGTTTCATCGTCAATAAGTAGGTGCAAGGTATACAGTAAACCTGAAGTGAAGCATCGGAATCTGAAACTGGACTCACAGAAGAGGTTCAAATCATAGAAAGTGAGAGTGTTAGTCCTCTTCTACTTAGGTCGGCATTGTGCCTTTTGAATTTAATTCCAATGCAATGTCTGTGTTTCATCGCCAATAAGAACGTCCAAGGGATACAGTAAACCTGAAGTGAAGCATCGGAATCTAAAATTGGACTCACAGGAGAGATTCAAATCATAGAAAGTTAGAGTATCACTCCTCTAGTACTTAAGTCGGTATTCTGCCTTTTGTATTAAATTCGGATGCAATTTCGGTGCTTCATCGTCAATAAGAAGGTCCAAGTGATACAGTAAACCTTCAGTGAAGCATCGGAATCTAAAACTGGACTCGCAATAGAGGTGCAAATCATAGAATGTTAGAGTGTCAGTCCTCTTTTACTTAAGTCGGCATTGTGCCTTTTGTATTAAATTCGGATGCAATTTCTGTGTTTCATCGTCAATAAGAAGGTCGAAGGGATTCAGTATACCTGAAGTGAAGCATCAGAATCTCAAACTGGACTCACAGGAGAGGTTCAAATCATAGAAAGTTAGAGGGTCGGTCCTCTTTTACTTAAGGCGGCAATGTGCCTTTTGTATTAAGTTCCGATGGAATTTCTGTGTTTCATCGTCAATCAGAAGTTGAACGGTATACAGTAAACCCGAAGTGAACCATCGGAATCTAAAACTGGACTCACAGGAGGGATTCAAATCATAGAAAGTGAGAGTGCCAGTCCTCTTGTACTTAAGTCGGCATTGTGCCATTTTTATTTAATTCGGATGCAATTTCTGTGTTTCATCGTCAATAAGAAGGTCCAAGATATACAGTAAACCTGAAGTGAAGCATCGGAATCCAAAACTAGACTCACAGGAGAGGTTCAAATCATAGAAAGTTAGAGTGTCACTCCTCTTGTACTTAAGTCGGTATTGTGCCATTTGTATTAAACTCGGATGCCATTTCTGTGTTTCATCGACAATAAGAAAGTCCAAGGGATACAGTAAACCAGAAGTGAAGCATCGGAATCTAAAACTGGAGTCTCAGGAGAGGTTCAAATAATAGAAAGTTAGAATGTCAGTCCTCTTGTACTTAAGTGGGCATTGAGCCTTTTGTATTAAATTCGGAAACAATTTCTGTGATTCATCGTCAATAAGAAGGTCCAAGATATACAGTAAACCTGAAGTGAAGCTTCGGAATCTGAAGGTGGACTCACAGGAGAGGTTCAAATCATAGAAAGTTACAGTATCAGTCCTCTTGTACTTAAGTCGGCATTGTGCCTTTTGAATTTATTTTCGATGCAATCTCTGTGTTTCATCGTCAATAAGAAGGTCCAAGGGATACAGTAAACCTGAAGTGAAACATCGGAATCTAAAACTGGACTCACAGGAGAGGTTCAAATCATAGAAAGTGAGAGTGTCAGTCCTCTTGTACTTAAGTCGCCATTGCGATTTTTGTATTAAATTCGGATGCAATATCTGTTATTCATCGTCAATAAGAAGGTCTAAGGGATACAGTAAACCTGAAGTGAAGCATCGTAATCTAAACCTGGACTCACAGGAGAGGTTCAAATCATAGAAAGTTAGAGTGTCAGTCCTCTTGTACTTAAGTCGGCATTGTACCTTTTGTATTAAATTCGGATGCAAACTCTGTGTTTCATCGTCAATTAGAAGGTCCAAGGGATAAAGTAAACCTGAAGTGAAGCATCGGAATCTAAAACTGGACTCACAGGAGAGGTTCAAATCATAGAATATTAGAGTGTCAGTCCTCTTGTACTTAGGTCGGCATTGTGCCTTTTGAATTTAATTCCGATGCAAATTCTGTGTTTCATCGTCAATAAGAAGGTGCAAGGTATATAGTAAATCTGAAGTGAAGCATCGGAATCTAAAACTTGACTCACAGAATAGGTTCAAATAATAGAAAGTGAGAGTGTTAGTCCTCTTCTACTTAGGTCGGCATTGTGCCTTTTGAATTTAATTCCGATGCAATTTCTGTGTTTCATCGTCAATAAGAAGGTGCAAGGTATACAGTAAACCTGAAGTGAAGCATCGGAATCTGAAACTGGACTCACAGAAGAGGTTCAAATCATAGAAAGTGAGAGTGTTAGTCCTTTTCTACTTAGGTCGGCATTGTGCCTTTTGAATTTAATTCCAATGCAATGTCTGTGTTTCATCGCCAATAAGAACGTCCAAGGGATACAGTAAACCTGAAGTGAAGCATCGGAATCTAAAATTGGACTCACAGGAGAGATTCAAATCATAGAAAGTTAGAGTATCACTCCTCTAGTACTTAAGTCGGAATTCTGCCTTTTGTATTAAATTCGGATGCAATTTCGGTGCTTCATCGTCAATAAGAAGGTCCAAGTGATACAGTAAACCTTCAGTGAAGCATCGGAATCTAAAACTGGACTCGCAATAGAGGTGCAAATCATAGAATGTTAGAGTGTCAGTCCTCTTTTACTTAAGTCGGCATTGTGCCTTTTGTATTAAATTCGGATGCAATTTCTGTGTTTCATCGTCAATAAGAAGGTCGAAGGGATACAGTATACCTGAAGTGAAGCATCAGAATCTCAAACTGGACTCACAGGAGAGGTTCAAATCATAGAAAGTTAGAGGGTCGGTCCTCTTTTACTTAAGGCGGCAATGTGCCTTTTGTATTAAGTTCCGATGGAATTTCTGTGTTTCATCGTCAATCAGAAGTTGAACGGTATACAGTAAACCCGAAGTGAACCATCGGAATCTAAAACTGGACTCACAGGAGGGATTCAAATCATAGAAAGTGAGAGTGCCAGTCCTCTTGTACTTAAGTCGGCATTGTGCCATTTTTATTAAATTCGGATGCAATTTCTGTGTTTCATCATCAATAAGAAGGTCCAAGATATACAGTAAACCTGAAGTGAAGCATCGGAATCCAAAACTAGACTCATAGGAGAGGTTCAAATCATAGAAAGTTAGAGTGTCACTCCTCTTGTACTTAAGTCGGTATTGTGCCATTTGTATTAAACTCGGATGCCATTTCTGTGTTTCATCGACAACACGAAAGTCCAAGGGATACAGTAAACCAGAAGTGAAGCATCGGAATCTAAAACTGGAGTCTCAGGAGAGGTTCAAATAATAGAAAATTAGAATGTTAGTCCTCTTGTACTTAAGTGGGCATTGAGCCTTTTGTATTAAATTCGGAAACAATTTATGTGTTTCATCGTCAATAAGAAGGTCCAAGATATACAGTAAACCTGAAGTGAAGCTTCGGAATCTGAAACTGGACTCACAGGAGAGGTTCATATCATAGAAAGTTACAGTATCAGTCCTCTTGTACTTAAGTCGGCATTGTGCCTTTTGAATTTATTTTCGATGCAATCTCTGTGTTTCATCGTCAATAAGAAGGTCCAAGGGATACAGTAAACCTGAAGTGAAACATCAGAATCTAAAACTGGACTCACAGGAGAGGTTCAAATCATAGAAAGTGAGAGTGTCAGTCCTCTTGTACTTAAGTCGCCATTGCGATTTTTGTATTAAATTCGGATGCAATATCTGTTATTCATCGTCAATAAGAAGGTCTAAGGGATACAGTAAACCTGAAGTGAAGCATCGTAATCTAAACCTGGACTCACAGGAGAGGTTCAAATCATAGAAAGTTAGAGTGTCAGTCCTCTTGTACTTAAGTCGGCATTGTACCTTTTGTATTAAATTCGGATGCAAACTCTGTGTTTCATCGTCAATTAGAAGGTCCAAGGGATAAAGTAAACCTGAAGTGAAGCATCGGAATCTAAAACTGGACTCACAGGAGAGGTTCAAATCATAGAATATTAGAGTGTCAGTCCTCTTGTACTTAGGTCGGCATTGTGCCTTTTGAATTTAATTCCGATGCAAATTCTGTGTTTCATCGTCAATAAGAAGGTGCAAGGTATATAGTAAATCTGAAGTGAAGCATCGGAATCTAAAACTTGACTCACAGAATAGGTTCAAATAATAGAAAGTGAGAGTGTTAGTCCTCTTCTACTTAGGTCGGCATTGTTCCTTTTGAATTTAATTCCGATGCAATTTCTGTGTTTCATCGTCAATAAGAAGGTGCAAGGTATACAGTAAACCTGAAGTGAAGCATCGGAATCTGAAACTGGACTCACAGAAGAGGTTCAAATCATAGAAAGTGAGAGTGTTAGTCCTTTTCTACTTAGGTCGGCATTGTGCCTTTTGAATTTAATTCCAATGCAATGTCTGTGTTTCATCGCCAATAAGAACGTCCAAGGGATACAGTAAACCTGAAGTGAAGCATCGGAATCTAAAATTGGACTCACAGGAGAGATTCAAATCATAGCAAGTTAGAGTATCACTCCTCTAGTACTTAACTCGGTATTCTGCCTTTTGTATAAAATTCGGATGCAATTTCGGTGCTTCATCGTCAATAAGAAGGTCCAAGTGATACAGTATACCTTCAGTGAAGCATCGGAATCTAAAACTGGACTCGCAATAGAGGTGCAAATCATAGAATGTTAGAGTGTCAGTCCTCTTTTACCTTAGTCGGCATTGTGCCTTTTGTATTAAATTCGGATGCAATTTCTGTGTTTCATCGTCAATAAGAAGGTCGAAGGGATACAGTAAACCTGAAGTGAAGCATCAGAATCTCAAACTGGACTCACAGGAGAGTTTCAAATCATAGAAAGTTAGAGGGTCGGTCCTCTTTTACTTAAGTCGGCAATGTGCCTTTTGTATTAAGTTTCGATGGAATTTCTGTGTTTCATCGTCATTCAGAAGTTGAACGGTATACAGTAAACCCGAAGTGAACCATCGGAATCTAAAACTGGACTCACAGGAGGGATTCAAATCATAGAAAGTGAGAGTGCCAGTCCTCTTGTACTTAAGTCGGCATAGTGCCATTTTTATTACATTCGGATGCAATTTCTGTGTTTCATCGTCAATAAGAAGGTCCAAGATATACAGTAAACCTGAAGTGAAGCATCGGAATCCAAAACTAGACTCACAGGAGAGGTTCAAATCATAGAAAGTTAGAGTGTCACTCCTCTTGTACTTAAGTCGGTATTGTGCCATTTGTATTAAACTCGGATGCCATTTCTGTGTTTCATCGACAATAAGAAAGTCCAAGGGATACAGTAAACCAGAAGTGAAGCATCGGAATCTAAAACTGGAGTCTCAGGAGAGGTTCAAATCATAGAAAGTTAGAATGTCAGTCCTTTTGTACTTAAGTGGGCATTGAGCCTTTTGCATTAAATTCGGAAACAATTTCTGTGTTTCATCGTCAATAAGAAGGTCCAAGATATACAGTAAACCTGAAGTGAAGCTTCGGAATCTGAAACTGGACTCACAGGAGAGGTTCAAATCATAGAAAGTTACAGTATCAGTCCTCTTGTACTTAAGTCGGCATTGTGCCTTTTGAATTTAATTTCGATGCAATCTCTGTGTTTCATCGTCAATAAGAAGGTCCAAGGGATACAGTAAACCTGAAGTGAAACATCGGAATCTAAAACTGGACTCACAGGAGAGGTTCAAATCATAGAAAGTGAGAGTGTCAGTCCTCTTGTACTTAAGTCGCCATTGCGATTTTTGTATTAAATTCGGATGCAATATCTGTTATTCATCGTCAATAAGAAGGTCTAAGGGATACAGTAAACCTGAAGTGAAGCATCGTAATGTAAACCTGGACTCACAGGAGAGGTTCAAATCATAGAAAGTTAGAGTGTCAGTCCTCTTGTACTTAAGTCGGCATTGTACCTTTTGTATTAAATTCGGATGCAAACTCTGTGTTTCATCGTCAATTAGAAGGTCCAAGGGATAAAGTAAACCTGAAGTGAAGCATCGGAATCTAAAACTGGACTCACAGGAGAGGTTCAAATCATAGAATATTAGAGTGTCAGTCCTCTTGTACTTAGGTCGGCATTGTGCATTTTGAATTTAATTCCGATGCAATTTCTGTGTTTCATCGTCAATAAGAAGGTGCAAGGTATACAGTAAATCTGAAGTGAAGCATCGGAATCTAAAACTGGACTCACAGAATAGGTTCAAATAATAGAAAGTGAGAGTGTTAGTCCTCTTCTACTTACGTCGGCATTGTGCCTATTGAATTTAATTCCGATGCAATGTCTGTGTTTCATCGCCAATAAGAACGTCCAAGGGATACAGTAAACCTGAAGAGAAGCATCGGAAACTAAAACTGGACTCACAGGAGAGGTTCAAATCATAGAAAGTTAGAGTGTCAGTCCTCTTGTACTTAAGTCGCCATTGTGATTTTTGTACTAAATTCGGATGCAAACTCTGTGTTTCATCGTCAATTGGAAGGTCCAAGGGATACAGTAAACCTCAAGTGAAGCATCGGATTCTAAAACTGGACTCACAGGAGAGGTTCAAATCATACAAAGTGAGAGAGTCAGTCCTCTTGTACTTAGGTCGGCATTGTGCTTTTGAATTTAATTCCGATTTAATTTCTGTGTTTCATCGTCAATAAGAAGGTCGAAGGGATACAGCAAACCTGAAGTGAAGCATCAGAATCTAAAACTGGACTCACAGGAGAGGTTCAAATCGTAGAAAGTTAGAGTGTCTGTTCTCTTTTACTTAAGTCGGCATTGTCCCTTTTGTATTAAATTCCGATGCAATTTCTGTGTTTCATCGTCAATAAGAAGGTGCAAGGTATACAGTAAATCTGAAGTGAAGCATCGGAATCTAAAACTGGACTCACTGGAGAGGTTCAAATCATAGAAAGTTAGAGTATCAGTCCTCTTGTACTTAAGTCGGCATTGTGCCTTTTGAATTTAATTTCGATGCAATCTCTGTGGTTTATCGTCAATAAGAAGGTCCAAGGGATATAGTAAACCTGAAGTGAAGCATCGGAATCTAAAACTGGACTCACAGGAGAGGTTCATATCATAGAAAGTGAGAGTGTCAGTCCTCTTGTACTTAACTCGCCATTGCGATTTTTGTATTAAATTCGGATGCAATATCTGTGTTTCATCGTCAATATGAAGGTCTAAGGGATACTGTAAACCTCAAGTGAAGCATCGGAATCTAATCCTGGACTCACAGGAGAGGTTCAAATCATAGAAAGTTAGAGTGTCAGTCCTCTTCTACTTAGGTCGGCATTGTGCGTTTTGAAATTAATTCCGATGCAATGTCTGTGTTTCATCGCCAATAAGAACGTCCAAGGGATACAGTAAACCTGAAGTGAAGCATCGGAATCTAAAACTGGACTCACAGGAGAGATTCAAATCATAGAAAGTTAGAGTATCACTCCTCTTGTACTTAAGTCGGTATTGTGCCTTTTGTATTAAATTCGGATGCAATTTCGGTGCTTCATCGTCAATAAGAAGGTCCAAGTGATACAGTAAACCTTCAGTGAAGCATCGGAATCTAAAACTGGACTCCCAATAGAGGTGCAAATCATAGAATGTTAGAGTGTCAGTCCTCTTTTACTTAAGTCGGCATTGTGCCTTTTGTATTAAATTCGGATGCAATTTCTGTGTTTCATCGTCAATAAGAAGGTCGAAGGGATACAGTAAACCTGAAGTGAAGCATCAGAATCTCAAACTGGACACACAGGAGAGGTTCAAATCATAGAAAGTTAGAGGGTCGGTCCTCTTTTACTTAAGTCGGCAATGTGCCTTTTGTATTAAGTTCCGATTCAATTTCTGTGTTTCATCGTCAATCAGAAGTTGAACGGTATACAGTAAACCCGAAGTGAACCATCGGAATCTAAAACTGGACTCACAGGAGGGATTCAAATCATAGAAAGTGAGAGTGCCAGTCCTCTTGTACTTAAGTCGGCATTGTGCCATTTTTATTAAATTCGGATGCAATTTCTGTGTTTCATCGTCAATAAGAAGGTCCAAGATATACAGTAAACCTGAAGTGAAGCATCGGAATCCAAAACTAGACTCACAGGAGAGGTTCAAATCATAGAAAGTTAGAGTGTCACTCCTCTTGTACTTAAGTCGGTATTGTGCCATTTGTATTAAACTCGGATGCCATTTCTGTGTTTCATTGACAATAAGAAAGTCCAAGGGATACAGTAAACCAGAAGTGAAGCTTCGGAATCTAAAACTGGAGTCTCAGGAGAGGTTCAAATCATAGAAAGTTAGAATGTCAGTCCTCTTGTACTTAAGTGGGCATTGAGCCTTTTGTATTAAATTCGGAAACAATTTCTGTGTTTCATCGTCAATAAGAAGGTCCAAGATATACAGTAAACCTGAAGTGAAGCTTCGAAATCTGAAACTGGACTCACAGGAGAGGTTCAAATCATAGAAAGTTACAGTATCAGTCCTCTTGTAATTAAGTCGGCATTGTGCCTTTTGAATTTAATTTCGATGCAATCTCTGTGTTTCATCGTCAATAAGAAGGTCCAAGGAGTACAGTAAACCTGAAGTGAAACATCGGAATCTAAAACTGGACTCACAGGAGAGGTTCAAATCATAGAAAGTGAGAGTGTCAGTCCTCTTGTACTTAAGTCGCCATTGCGATTTTTGTATTAAATTCGGATGCAATATCTGTTATTCATCGTCAATAAGAAGGTCTAAGGGATACAGTAAACCTGAAGTGAAGCATCGAAATCTAAACCTGCACTCACAGGAGAGGTTCAAATCATAGAAAGTTAGAGTGTCAGTCCTCTTGTACTTAAGTCGGCATTGTACCTTTTGTATTAAATTCGGATGCAAACTCTGTGTTTTATCGTCAATTAGAAGGTCCAAGGGGTAAAGTAAACCTGAAGTGAAGCATCGGCATCTAAAACTGGACTCACAGGTGAGGTTCAAATCATAGAATTTTAGAATGTCAGTCCTCTTGTACTTAGGTCGGCATTGTGCCTTTTGAATTTAATTCCGATGCAATTTCTGTGTTTCATCGTCAATAAGAAGGTGCAAGGTATACAGTAAACCTGAAGTGAAGCATCAGGAATCTAAAACTAGACTCACAGAATAGGTTCAAATAATAGAAAGTGAGAGTGTTAGTCCTCTTCTACTTAGGTCGGCATTGTGCCTTTTGAATTTAATTCCGATGCAATGTCTGTGTTTCATCGCCAATAACAACGTCCAAGGGATACAGTAAACCTGAAGTGAAGCATCGGAATCTAAAACTGGACTCACAGAAGATGTTCAAATCATAGAAAGTTAGAGTGTCACTCCTCTTGTACTTAAGTCGGTATTGTGCCTTTTGAATTTAATTTCGATGCAATCTCTGTGGTTCATCGTCAATAAGAAGGTCTAAGGGATACAGTAAACCTGAAGTGAAGCATCGGAATCTGAAAGTGGACTCACAGGAGAGGTTCAATTCATAGAAAGTGAGAGTGTCAGTCCATTTGTACTTAACTCGCCATTGCGATTTTTGTATTAAATTCGGATGCAATATCTGTGTTTCATCGTCAATAAGAAGGTCTAAGGGATACAGTAAACCTGAAGTGAAGCATTGGAATCTAAACCAGGACTCACAGGAGAGGTTCAAATCATAGAAAGTTAGAGTGTCAGTCCTCTTGTACTTAAGACGGCATTGTACCTTTTGTATAAAATTCGGATGCAAACTCTGTGTTTCATCGTCAATTAGAAGGTCCAAGGGATACAGTAAACCAGAAGTGAAGAATCGGAATCTAAAAGTGGACTCACAGGAGAGGTTCAAATCATAGAAAGTGAGAGTGTCAGTCCTCTTGTACTTAGGTCGGGATTGTGCCTTTTGAATTTAATTCCAATGCAATTTCTGTGTTTCATCGTCAATAAGCAGGTGCAAGGTATACAGTAAACCTGAAGTGAAGCATCGGAATCTAAAACTGGACTCACAGAAGATGTTCAAATCATAGAAAGTGAGAGTGTTAGTCCTCTTCTACTTAGGTCGGCAATGTGCCTTTTGAATTTAATTCCAATGCAATGTATGTGTTTCATCGCCAATAAGAACGTCCAAGGGATACAGTAAACCTGAAGTGAAGCATCGGAATCTAAAACTGGACTCACAGGAGAGATTCAAATCATAGAAAGTTAGAGTATCACTCCTCTTGTACTTAAGTCGGTATTGTGCCTTTTGTATTAAATTCGGATGCAATTTCGGTGCTTCATCGTCAATAAGAGGGTCCAAGTGATACAGTAAACCTTCAGTGAAGCATCGGAATCTAAAACTGGACTCCCAATAGAGGTGCAAATCATAGAATGTTAGAGTGTCAGTCCTCTTTTACTTAAGTCGGCATTGTGCCTTTTGTATTAAATTCGGATGCAATTTCTGTGTTTCATCGTCAATAAGAAGGTCGAAGGGATACAGTAAACCTGAAGTGAAGCATCAGAATCTCAAACTGGACACACAGGAGAGGTTCAAATCATAGAAAGTTAGAGGGTCGGTCCTCTTTTACTTAAGTCGGCAATGTGCCTTTTGTATTAAGTTCCGATTCAATTTCTGTGTTTCATCGTCAATCAGAAGTTGAACGGTATACAGTAAACCCGAAGTGAACCATCGGAATCTAAAACTGGACTCACAGGAAGGATTCAAATAATAGAAAGTGAGAGTGCCAGTCCTCTTGTACTTAAGTCGGCATTGTGCCATTTTTATTAAATTCGGATGCAATTTCTGTGTTTCATCGTCAATAAGAAGGTCCAAGATATACAGTAAACCTGAAGTGAAGCATCGGAATCCAAAACTAGACTCACAGGAGAGGTTCAAATCATAGAAAGTTAGAGTGTCACTCCTCTTGTACTTAAGTCGGTATTGTGCCATTTGTATTAAACTCGGATGCCATTTCTGTGTTTCATTGACAATAAGAAAGTCCAAGGGATACAGTAAACCAGAAGTGAAGCTTCGGAATCTAAAACTGGAGTCTCAGGAGAGGTTCAAATCATAGAAAGTTAGAATGTCAGTCCTCTTGTACTTAAGTGGGCATTGAGCCTTTTGTATTAAATTCGGAAACAATTTCTGTGTTTCATCGTCAATAAGAAGGTCCAAGATATACAGTAAACCTGAAGTGAAGCTTCGAAATCTGAAACTGGACTCACAGGAGAGGTTCAAATCATAGAAAGTTACAGTATCAGACCTCTTGTAATTAAGTCGGCATTGTGCCTTTTGAATTTAATTTCGATGCAATCTCTGTGTTTCATCGTCAATAAGAAGGTCCAAGGAATACAGTAAACCTGAAGTGAAACATCGGAATCTAAAAGTGGACTCACAGGAGAGGTTCAAATCATAGAAAGTGAGAGTGTCAGTCCTCTTGTACTTAAGTCGCCATTGCGATTTTTGTATTAAATTCGGATGCAATATCTGTTATTCATCGTCAATAAGAAGGTCTAAGGGATACAGTAAACCTGAAGTGAAGCATCGAAATCTAAACCTGGACTCACAGGAGAGGTTCAAATCATAGAAAGTTAGAGTGTCAGTCCTCTTGTACTTAAGTCGGCATTGTACCTTTTGTATTAAATTCGGATGCAAACTCTGTGTTTTATCGTCAATTAGAAGGTCCAAGGGGTAAAGTAAACCTGAAGTGAAGCATCGGAATCTAAAACTGGACTCACAGGAGAGGTTCAAATCATAGAATATTAGAATGTCAGTCCTCTTGTACTTAGGTCGGCATTGTGCCTTTTGAATTTAATTCCGATGCAATTTCTGTGTTTCATCGTCAATAAGAAGGTGCAAGGTATACAGTAAACCTGAAGTGAAGCATCAGGAATCTAAAACTAGACTCACAGAATAGGTTCAAATAATAGAAAGTGAGAGTGTTAGTCCTCTTCCACTTAGGTCGGCATTGTGCCTTTTGAATTTAATTCCGATGCAATGTCTGTGTTTCATCGCCAATAACAACGTCCAAGGGATACAGTAAACCTGAAGTGAAGCATCGGAATCTAAAACTGGACTCACAGAAGATGTTCAAATCATAGAAAGTTAGAGTGTCACTCCTCTTGTACTTAAGTCGGTATTGTGCCTTTTGAATTTAATTTCGATGCAATCTCTGTGGTTCATCGTCAATAAGAAGGTCTAAGGGATACAGTAAACCTGAAGTGAAGCATCGGAATCTGAAAGTGGACTCACAGGAGAGGTTCAATTCATAGAAAGTGAGAGTGTCAGTCCATTTGTACTTAACTCGCCATTGCGATTTTTGTATTAAATTCGGATGCAATATCTGTGTTTCATCGTCAATAAGAAGGTCTAAGGGATACAGTAAACCTGAAGTGAAGCATTGGAATCTAAACCAGGACTCACAGGAGAGGTTCAAATCATAGAAAGTTAGAGTGTCAGTCCTCTTGTACTTAAGACGGCATTGTACCTTTTGTATAAAATTCGGATGCAAACTCTGTGTTTCATCGTCAATTAGAAGGTCCAAGGGATACAGTAAACCAGAAGTGAAGAATCGAATCTAAAAGTGGACTCACAGGAGAGGTTCAAATCATAGAAAGTGAGAGTGTCAGTCCTCTTGTACTTAGGTCGGGATTGTGCCTTTTGAATTTAATTCCAATGCAATTTCTGTGTTTCATCGTCAATAAGCAGGTGCAAGGTATACAGTAAACCTGAAGTGAAGCATCGGAATCTAAAACTGGACTCACAGAAGATGTTCAAATCATAGAAAGTGAGAGTGTTAGTCCTCTTCTACTTAGGTCGGCAATGTGCCTTTTGAATTTAATTCCAATGCAATGTCTGTGTTTCATCGCCAATAAGAACGTCCAAGGGATACAGTAAACCTGAAGTGAAGCATCGGAATCTAAAACTGGACTCACAGGAGAGATTCAAATCATAGAAAGTTAGAGTGTCACTCCTCTTGTACTTAAGTCGGTATTGTGCCTTTTGTATTAAATTCGGATGCAATTTCGGTGCTTCATCGTCAATAAGAAGGTCCAACGGATATAGTAAACCTTCAGTGAAGCATCGGAATCTAAAACTGGACTCGCAATAGAGGTTCAAATCATAGAATGTTAGAATGTCAGTCCTCTTTTACTTATGTCGGCATTGTGCCTTTTGTATTAAATTCGGATGCAATTTCTGTGTTTCATCGTCAATAAGAAGGTCGAAGGGATACATATAAAGGCACATTTGCATGCCGAGCGTGAGTTTCCTCGGAAACGCGAGATATTAATTAAATAAATAATCAGTGACAAATAAATAAAGCCTATGGCACACAACTGCAGCGCTGTGTCGCTGATAAAACAAAAGGACATTTACGTTACTCGTATGTTTGATTAAAAAAAAAAGGGAGAGCTCTCGTTGAAGTGGTGCGAGAAGCACGTATTTTAGTTTATTGTCTGGCACACCGCCATATTTCATGATATAGAAAATTGCAACCATACTAGGCACTCGATTCTGTAAAGAATTTATATTTATAAAAGTAAGTAGGATTATGAACTGTAGGCTTATTCATTGAATATATCTGATTTAACTAACTGTGTAATTTTTTGTTTAGTAGACAATCACCTCTGTACGACGTTTTGGCATGGCTGGCAAATTATTGTAATATTGAGATTTAGATTATGAGTCCGCACCTACCGCAGCAGTCTTTGGAAACGATTTAATTACGAAGTCCGATTATTTCAGTTTTATTTCACGGTCAACTACGAGTAACATTGCCTTTACGAAAAAGCCATTGTCAAGCGTCTGATACCGAATAATCAAAACCTGACGACTCATAGGAGAGCCAATCAGACAGATAAAAATAATTAATATTTCATTTTATTTTATTTTATTTTATTTATTTTATATTGGCGACTGCGTGTCGGACTTGTTATTTTGTCATTTGTTATATTGTTCTCTTTGTTTCATGTGAAAAATCAACCTTCTGGTCCTGGACTTGACTATATGAGAAATAAAAAAAAATCAGAAGATATTTGCCAATTATAAAATTTTGCGGGAAGACGCAAAGAAGCTTCCAGCAAAATAAGGTAAGACGCAGCATCTTTGCATTAGCAGGCTTGACCAGACGTATAATTCAGTGTATTAGCTTTTCAGTAAAATTCTGTAGTGTTTCTTTTCCGCATAACAGTTTCAGTGATAAATTCCATTCTCAGTATTTTTCCTTAAACAATAACGTATGCAACAATACCAATACACGAGTGTACAATATGGCCGACTTCTGTACGATATCATGTAACATGGCCAGCAGCCATTACCAATAATCTCAAATTCAGTTTATATTTTTAAATTAACAGACAGCCATTGTTGCTACGACCGATTCATGCTCAACTGCATTTTATTTTAAAACCAGTGTCAAACATTAATTTCTTGAAATATATAGCACGTGTGGCATGGTAATAACTAGAAAACAATACGCAAAAATGGAACAGCAAAGACGTACTATTCAGACGCAATCCGACTCGGACGAGAGACAAATGTTAGAAAATGACTTTACGACAGCAACCGGTAGTGACGATACATCAAATATTGACGCAAGTGTCAACGGAAATTTTGACAATAGGCCGTCCACCACAAAAATTTCAAAGTCTCAGTCAGAGCCCATGTTAATACATGACGTCACGTCTAATGACGCGGCGGGGGCAGAGACCTTGCAAACAGTAAACATTGCCAACATGTTACAAATGCTAATGAAACAAAACGCAGAAAATATGGCAACCTTAAGGATGCAGAACGCGGAAAACATGGCAACCTTAAAGACACAAAATGAACAGTTAAAGACACAAAATGACGAAATTAAATCTGATCTCATAGCAATCAAGGCATGTAATGACACTTTGTGTAAACGTGTGGAACTTATAGACGCCACACTGACCGAACAGATGACTGAACTCAGTACGAAATTTTCCAAGCTTAATACGAGACAGGAAAAGACTACAAATGACGTAGCACTTTTACAGAAACAATTAAAAAACCTTAATGTCACGTGTGAAGCTCTTACTGAACAAATTCAAACATATCCTTCAGTACACGACAACCTTGAAAAACGAATTACTGACGTGCAGAATAAATTTGACGATGTTGAACAACACCTGACTGACATCTTACAATCTGATGCCACAGCTCATTTTCAAAATATTAATAAAGAATTTCATGATTGGG
This sequence comes from Schistocerca serialis cubense, assembly GCF_023864345.2. Taxonomy (NCBI): domain Eukaryota; kingdom Metazoa; phylum Arthropoda; class Insecta; order Orthoptera; family Acrididae; genus Schistocerca; species Schistocerca serialis. The sequence continues at coordinate 19,780,618 of NC_064648.1, forward strand.
TAGAGAACAAAGACAAACATTTTGATAGATGCATACGTGAAAATTTACCAACTATTGTGCACGACTCCGTAGCGGAATACATCACTAATAACAAACAGCTGATTAGTGACGCAGTACAATCCGTCACTGCACCCATGAGACAATTCACCGATCAACCACAGTCTGAATGTAACGAAAATATCAGTCAAAATGTACAGTTCAGAAACCAATATACATTCGAGTATGACGCACACATACCGCACACCACAAACACACAAGAACAAAACACACCACGACTACAACACATACCACGACGTGCAACCACAAACACAAGCTATTATCATGGTAAACCACAGCAACATTATCGTAATTACTCGCCAGCTGAGCATTGCAGTAATTACAGTGGAACAAATCCATATCATAATGCAAAGGAAGACGAAAGCTTAATAAAACACAGGCAATTTCAGGCTTTTATCCCAGAGAAACGAACCATTCATCCGGTGATTTTTCTTAAATCTTTTAGTAACGCATTTCCACGCACTTGGAGTGACCGGAAAAAGATTTCATATATTGTCGGTTACATCCAAGGCGATGCAGCTGTCTGGGCATACAGTCAAGCTGACGTATGTACCACGTACAGTGAGTTTGAGCGTGCCTTTCTGAACAAATTCTGGTCGCAATCCGTCCAGGAGCGACTCAGGAGACAAATTTTATAACCTGAAACTTTTAACAGTAAAAATGGTAACTTACGCAGATATTTTGAAAAATACTTGAACATGGGACATTTTTTAGACGAACCAGTCGCAACACGTGATATACTCCGAGCGTTGAAGGCCAAATTGCCTTTCAACATTAAGGAAAAACTTCTACATATCCCGGATGACGATTCAGATTATTTTTTAACAGCTTTAGATTCGGTTGACATGTTACTTGAAGATCAGCGCTTCGCGCGGCAAAACAGCAGCCACAATGTTTACACTAGTGGTATGCAAAACATGCAGGCTTGCCAACACAATTCTGGCGCGCCCACAGTTGGATACGCGGTACAACAAAAACAGCAAACTCACATGCCGTCTCAGTACGGAAATCAAAATCAACACGCGTATTCCAATACGAACAATAGTTACAACAGTAATAACATTTCATGCGGCAATCCATACAAAAGGCACCGCGGTAATAACTGCAACGGTAACAACGGATACAAAGGTAATAACAAAAACACAAACAGAAATAGAAATAATAATAACTACGAGCCAAGACAGCATCAAGGTTGGACTCGTAACGATCAGTACTTTCATTCAAACTCTGCTTTACCACAGCAGCCACCAGGTCAAAATTGGAGCATACCTTACGACCGACAGGTAAGTTATAATGCGCAACAGCAACAACAACCGCAAAAGTTTGGAGATCATAATAGGCAATATCCGAATGTGAATATAATAGAAATGACACCTGATGCACAACCTCAATCTGTGTCAGTACCTAGTACAAATGATAATCCAACAAACTAGAAACAGTCACTACTTTGCCCCAGGTCGTGGCTGAAGAATCCTTGGGGGGCGACTTCAATGTTAATCAGTTATTTGACACCACACTTGAACAACAAAATATTGATGTGCCTAATAATTCTAAACAAAAGCTACCTGTTTTATTTATAAGATACAACCACAATGACAATATATCAGATGAACTTTTACAAGACAGTACACAATGTCGTTTAAACACAAATGAAATTGTTTTAGCATCCACTACTGGTGTAGTAGGTGGGATTCCAACTACTATTATCCTAGATACAGGTGCAGCTGTGAGCGTTTTATCTTTTAATTTTTATAAAAAGATGTGTGAATTGGAACCTGTGCCTGAGTTTCCTGCCCAAAACTGTAAAATAACTACTGCACTAGGTAATAAGTCATGTAGGGTTACAAAGCAAGTTTTTGTAAACGTTAAAATAGGTAATGGAACTGTACAATGGCCATTCCTGGTTGTACAAAACCTTGTGACTAATTGCATATTAGGAATAGATATTATGAGCGAGAAGGACTGCATTATAGACTTCTCCAAAGGTAAATGTATTTTAAATGATAAAAGCAGATGAATATGAACTGTGATAACGACACTATGTGTATAGGTCAACGCACCTGAAACAACAGAACATTTTTCGTTGAAGCATTTCATTGCAATGCTATGTAACTAAGAACATTCAACAATCTAAAGTTGTATTATAACAAATATTGTAATTTTAAAACTAAGTTACCTGTCATAGAATGTAGTCTTCATATGTAATCTTGGTGGAATATTTTCTTTGTGCAACGACTAAGAAATGCGCGCGCACACGAACAATATGAACTGCAATACTGTGCCGCGTGATCTAAATTTACGAAATAACGGCAGTGCCGTAGTTACACAGACGCTTCTGCGCATGCGCGCACTCTGTTTTGCCAACATAAGAACTTTTTCGGCGCACGCGCGTCATTCAAATTTTGTATATAATATACAGTATAATGTAAGTCATGTAAATAGTTGTAGATAACTTAGATTTTCTTGTGCCTTTAGGTGAATTGCTCGCCTGCAGGTGTGTCCTTTCGCCTCGCAATTCAGGGGGCAATATAAAGGCACATTTGCATGCCGAGCGTGAGTTTCCTCGGAAACGCGAGATATTAATTAAATAAATAATCAGTGACAAATAAATAAAGCCTATGGCACACAACTGCAGCGCTGTGTCGCTGATAAAACAAAAGTACATTTACGTTACTCGTATGTTTGATTAAAAAAAAAAGGGAGAGCTCTCGTTGAAGTGGTGCGAGAAGCACGTATTTTAGTTTATTGTCTGGCACACCGCCATATTTCATGATATAGAAAATTGCAACCATACTAGGCACTCGATTCTGTAAAGAATTTATATTTATAAAAGTAAGTAGGATTATGAACTGTAGGCTTATTCATTGAATATATCTGATTTAACTAACTGTGTAATTTTTTGTTTGGTAGACAATCACCTCTGTACGACGTTTTGGCATGGCTGGCAAATTATTGTAATATTGAGATTTAGATTATGAGTCCGCACCTACCGCAGCAGTCTTTGGAAACGATTTAATTACGAAGTCCGATTATTTCAGTTTTATTTCACGGTCAACTACGAGTAACATTGCCTTTACGAAAAAGCCATTGTCAAGCGTCTGATACCGAATAATCAAAACCTGACGACTCATAGGAGAGCCAATCAGACAGATAAAAATAATTAATATTTCATTTTATTTTATTTTATTTTATTTATTTTATATACAGTAAACCTGAAGTGAAGCATCAGAATCTAAAACTGGACTCACAGGAGAGGTTCAAATCATAGAAAGGTAGAGGGTCGGTCCTCTTTTCCTTAAGTCGGCAATGTGCCTTTTGTATTACATTCCGATGCAATTTCTGTGTTTCATCGTCAATGAGAAGTTGCAAGGTATACAGTAAACCCGAAGTGAACCATCGGAATCTAAAACTGGACTCACAGGAGGGATTCAAATCATAGAAAGTGAGAGTGTCAGTCCTCTTGTACTTAAGTCGGCATTGTGCCATTTGTATTAAATTCGGATGCAATTTCTGTGTTTCATCGTCAATAAGAAGGTCCAAGATATACAGTAAACCTGAAGTGAAGCATCGGAATCTAAAACTAGACTCACAGGACAGGCTTAAATCATAGAAAGTGAGAGTGTCAGTCCTCTTGTACTTAGGTCGGGATTATGCCTTTTGAATTTAATTCCAATGCAATTTCTGTGATTCATCGTCAATAAGAAGGTGCAAGGTATACAGTAAACCTGAAGTGAAGCATCGGAATCTAAAACTGGACTCACAGAAGATGTTCAAATCATAGAAAGTGAGAGTGTTAGTCCTCTTCTACTTAGGTCGGTATTGTGCCTTTTGTATTAAATTCGGATGCAATTTCTGTGTTTCATCGTCAATAAGAAGGTCGAAGGGATACAGTAAACCAGAAGTGAAGCGTCGGAACCTAAAACTGGACTCTCAGGAGAGATTCATATCATAGAAAGTTTGAATATCAGTCCTCTTGTACTTAAGTCGGCATTGAGCCTTTTGTATTAAATTCGGATACAATTTCTGTGTTTCATCGTCAATAAGAAGGTCCAAGATATACAGTAAACCTGAAGTGAAGCATCGGAATCTGAAACTGGACTCACAGGAGAGGTTCAAATCATAGAAAGTTAGAGTGTCACTCCTCTTGTACTTAAGTCGGCATTGTGCCTTTTGAATTTAATTTCGATGCAATCTCTGTGGTTCATCGTCAATAAGAAGGTCCAAGATATACAGTAAACCTGAAGTGAAGCATCGGAATCTAAAACTGGACTCACAGGAGAGGTTCAAATCATAGAAAGTGAGAGTGTCAGTCCTCTTGTACTTAAGTCGCCATTGCGATTTTTGTATTAAATTCGGATGCAATATCTGTGATCCATCGTTAGTAAGAAGGTCCAAGGGATACAGTATACCTGAAGTGAAGCATCGGAATCTAAAACTGGACTCACAGGAGAGGTTCAAATCATAGAGAGTTAGAGTGTCAGGCCTCTTTTACTTACGTCGGCATTGTGGCTTTTGTATTAAATTCCGATGCAATTTCTATGTTTCAATTTTCGATAAGAAGGTGCAAGGTATACAGGAAACCTGAAGTGAAGCATCGGTATTTAAAACTGGACTCACAGGAGAGGTTCAAATCATAGAAAGTTAGAGTGTCACTCCTCTTGTACTTAAGTCGGTATTGTGCCTTTTGTATCAAATTAGGATGCAATTTCTGTGTTTCATCGTCAATAAGAAGGTCCAAGGGACACAGTAAACCTGAAGTGAAGCATTGGAAACTAAAACTGGACTCACAGGAGAGGTTCAAATCATAGAAAGTTAGAGTGTCTGTCCTCTTGTACGTACGTCGGCATTGTGCCTTTTGTATTAAATTCGGATGCAAACTCTGTGTTTCATCTTCAATAAGAGGTTCCAAGGGATACAGTAAACCTGAAGTGAAGCACCGGAATCTAAAACTGGACCTACAGGAGAGGTTGAAATCATAGAAGGTTAGAGTGTCAGTCCTGTTGTACTTAAGTCGGCATTGTGCCTTTTGAATTTAATTCCGATGCAATTTCTGTGTTTCATCGTCAATAAGAAGGTCCAAGGTATACAGTAAACCTGAAGTGAAGCATCGGAATCTAAAACTGGACTCACAGGAGAGGTACAAATCATAGAAAGTGAGAGTGTCTGTCCTCTTTTTACTTAAGTAGGCATCGTCCCTTTTGAATTTAATTCCGATGCAATTTCTGTGTTTCATCGTCAATAAGAAGGTGCAAGGTATACAGTAAACCTGAAGTGAAGCATCGGAATCTAAAACTGGACTTACAGGAGAGGTTCAAATCATAGAAAGTGAGAGTGTCAGTCCTCTTGTACTTAAGTCGGCATTGTGCCTTTTGTATTAAATTCGGATGCAATATCTGTGTTTCATAGTCAATAAGAAGGTCCAAGGAATACAGTAAACCTGAGGTGAAGCATCAGAATCTAAAACTGGACTCACAGGAGAGGTTCAAATCATAGAAAGTTAGAATGTCACTCCTCTTGTACTTAAGTCGGTATTATGCCATTTGTATTAAACTCGGATGCAATTTCTGTGTTTCATCGACAATAAGAAAGTCCAAAGGATACAGTAAACCAGAGGTGAAGCATCGGAATCTAAAACTAGACTCACAGGAGGGATTCAAATCATAGAAAGTGAGAGTGTCAGTCCTCTTGCACTGAAGTCGGCATTGTGCCATTTGTATTAAATTCGCATGCAATTTCTGTGTTTCATCGTCAATAAGAAGGTCCAAGATATACAGTAAACCTGAAGTGAAGCATCGGATTCTAAAACTGGACTCACAGGAGAGGTTCAAATAATAGAAATTTTGAGTGTCACTCCTCTTGTACTTAAGTCGGTATTGTGCCATTTGTTTTAAACTCGGATGCAATTTTTGTGTTTCTTCGTCAATAAGTAGGTCCAAGATATACAGTAAACCTGAAGTGAAGCATCGGAATCTAAAACTGGACTCACAGGAGAGGTTCAAATCATAGAAAGTTAGAGTGTCACTCCTCTTGTACTTAAGTCGGTATTGTGCCATTTGTATTAAACTCGGATGCAATTTCTGTGTTTCATCGACAATAAGAAAGTCCAAGGGATAGAGTAAACCAGAAGTGAAGCATCGGAATCTAAAACTGGATTCTCAGGAGAGGTTTAAATCATAGAAAGTTTGAATGTCAGTCCTCTTGTACTTAAGTCGGCATTGTGCCATTTGTATTAAATTCGGATGCAATTTCTTAGTTTTATCGTCTATAAGAAGGTCCAAGGGATACAGTAAACCTCAAGTGAAGCATCGGAATATAAATCTGACCTCACAGGAGAGGTTCAAATCAAAGAAAGTTAGAGTGTCAGTCCTCTTGTACTTAAGTCGGCATTGTGCCTTCTCAATTTAATTTCGATGCAATGTCTGTGGTTCATCGTCAATAAGAAGGTCCAAGGGATACAGTAAACCTGAAGTGAAGCATCGGAATCCAAAACTGGACTCACAGGAGAGGTTCAAATCATAGAAAGTGAGTGTGTCAGTCCTCTTGTACTTAAGTCGCCATTGTGATTTTTGTATTAAATTCGGATGCAATATCTGTGTTTCATCGTCAATAAGAAGGTCCAAGGGATAAAGTAAACCTGAAGTGAAGCATCGGAATCTAAACCTGGACTCACAGGAGAGGTTCAAATTATAGAAAGTTAGAGTGTCAGTCCTCTTGTACTTAAGTCGGCATTGTACTTTGTATTAAATTCGGATGCAATTTCTGTGTTTCATCGTCAATAAGACGGTGCAAGGTATACAGTAAACCTGAAGTGAAGCATCGGAATCTGAAACTGGACTCACAGAAGAGGTTCAAATCATAGAAAGTGAGAGTGTTAGTCCTCTTCTACTTAGGTCTGCATTGTGCCTTTTGAATTTAATTCCGATGCAATGTCTGTGTTCCATCGTCAATAAGAAGGTGCAAGGTATACAGTAAACCTGAAGTGAAGCATCGGAATCTAAAACTGGACTCACAGAAGATGTTCAAATCATAGAAAGTGAGAGTGTTAGTCCTCTTCTACTTAGGTCGGTATTGTGCCTTTTGTATTAAATTCGGATGCAATTTCTGTGTTTCATCGTCAATAAGAAGGTCGAAGGGATACAGTAAACCAGAAGTGAAGCGTCGGAACCTAAAACTGGACTCTCAGGAGAGATTCAAATCATAGAAAGTTTGAATATCAGTCCTCTTGTACTTAAGTCGGCATTGAGCCTTTTGTATTAAATTCGGATACAATTTCTGTGTTTCATCGTCAATAAGAAGGTCCAAGATATACAGTAAACCTGAAGTGAAGCATCGGAATCTGAAACTGGACTCACAGGAGAGGTTCAAATCATAGAAAGTTAGAGTGTCACTCCTCTTGTACTTAAGTCGGCATTGTGCCTTTTGAATTTAATTTCGATGCAATCTCTGTGGTTCATCGTCAATAAGAAGGTCCAAGATATACAGTAAACCTGAAGTGAAGCATCGGAATCTAAAACTGGACTCACAGGAGAGGTTCAAATCATAGAAAGTGAGAGTGTCAGTCCTCTTGTACTTAAGTCGCCATTGCGATTTTTGTATTAAATTCGGATGCAATATCTGTGATCCATCGTTAGTAAGAAGGTCCAAGGGATACAGTATACCTGAAGTGAAGCATCGGAATCTAAAACTGGACTCACAGGAGAGGTTCAAATCATAGAGAGTTAGAGTGTCAGGCCTCTTTTACTTACGTCGGCATTGTGGCTTTTGTATTAAATTCCGATGCAATTTCTATGTTTCAATTTTCGATAAGAAGGTGCAAGGTATACTGGAAACCTGAAGTGAAGCATCGGTATTTAAAACTGGACTCACAGGAGAGGTTCAAATCATAGAAAGTTAGAGTGTCACTCCTCTTGTACTTAAGTCGGTATTGTGCCTTTTGTATCAAATTAGGATGCAATTTCTGTGTTTCATCGTCAATAAGAAGGTCCAAGGGACACAGTAAACCTGAAGTGAAGCATTGGAAACTAAAACTGGACTCACAGGAGAGGTTCAAATCATAGAAAGTTAGAGTGTCTGTCCTCTTGTACGTACGTCGGCATTGTGCCTTTTGTATTAAATTCGGATGCAAAGTCTGTGTTTCATCTTCAATAAGAGGTTCCAAGGGATACAGTAAACCTGAAGTGAAGCATCGGAATCTAAAACTGGACCTACAGGAGAGGTTGAAATCATAGAAGGTTAGAGTGTCAGTCCTGTTGTACTTAAGTCGGCATTGTGCCTTTTGAATTTAATTCCGATGCAATTTCTGTGTTTCATCGTCAATAAGAAGGTCCAAGGTATACAGTAAACCTGAAGTGAAGCATCGGAATCTAAAACTGGACTCACAGGAGAGGTACAAATCATAGAAAGTGAGAGTGTCTGTCCTCTTTTTACTTAAGTAGGCATCGTCCCTTTTGAATTTAATTCCGATGCAATTTCTGTGTTTCATCGTCAATAAGAAGGTGCAAGGTATACAGTAAACCTGAAGTGAAGCATCGGAATCTAAAACTGGACTTACAGGAGAGGTTCAAATCATAGAAAGTGAGAGTGTCAGTCCTCTTGTACTTAAGTCGGCATTGTGCCTTTTGTATTAAATTCGGATGCAATATCTGTGTTTCATAGTCAATAAGAAGGTCCAAGGAATACAGTAAACCTGAGGTGAAGCATCAGAATCTAAAACTGGACTCACAGGAGAGGTTCAAATCATAGAAAGTTAGAATGTCACTCCCCTTGTACTTAAGTCGGTATTATGCCATTTGTATTAAACTCGGATGCAATTTCTGTGTTTCATCGACAATAAGAAAGTCCAAAGGATACAGTAAACCAGAGGTGAAGCATCGGAATCTAAAACTAGACTCACAGGAGGGATTCAAATCATAGAAAGTGAGAGTGTCAGTCCTCTTGCACTGAAGTCGGCATTGTGCCATTTGTATTAAATTCGCATGCAATTTCTGTGTTTCATCGTCAATAAGAAGGTCCAAGATATACAGTAAACCTGAAGTGAAGCATCGGATTCTAAAACTGGACTCACAGGAGAGGTTCAAATAATAGAAATTTTGAGTGTCACTCCTCTTGTACTTAAGTCGGTATTGTGCCATTTGTTTTAAACTCGGATGCAATTTTTGTGTTTCTTCGTCAATAAGTAGGTCCAAGATATACAGTAAACCTGAAGTGAAGCATCGGAATCTAAAACTGGACTCACAGGAGAGGTTCAAATCATAGAAAGTTAGAGTGTCACTCCTCTTGTACTTAAGTCGGTATTGTGCCATTTGTATTAAACTCGGATGCAATTTCTGTGTTTCATCGACAATAAGAAAGTCCAAGGGATAGAGTAAACCAGAAGTGAAGCATCGGAATCTAAAACTGGATTCTCAGGAGAGGTTTAAATCATAGAAAGTTTGAATGTCAGTCCTCTTGTACTTAAGTCGGCATTGTGCCATTTGTATTAAATTCGGATGCAATTTCTTAGTTTTATCGTCTATAAGAAGGTCCAAGGGATACAGTAAACCTCAAGTGAAGCATCGGAATATAAATCTGACCTCACAGGAGAGGTTCAAATCAAAGAATGTTAGAGTGTCAGTCCTCTTGTACTTAAGTCGGCATTGTGCCTTCTCAATTTAATTTCGATGCAATGTCTGTGGTTCATCGTCAATGAGAAGGTCCACGGGATACAGTAAACCTGAAGTGAAGCATCGGAATCTAAAACTGGACTCACAGGAGAGGTTCAAATCATAGAAAGTGAGTGTGTCAGTCCTCTTGTACTTAAGTCGCCATTGTGATTTTTGTATTAAATTCGGATGCAATATCTGTGTTTCATCGTCAATAAGAAGGTCCAAGGGATAAAGTAAACCTGAAGTGAAGCATCGGAATCTAAACCTGGACTCACAGGGGAGGTTCAAAATATAGAAAGTTAGAGTGTCAGTCCTCTTGTACTTAAGTCGGCATTGTACTTTGTATTAAATTCGGATGCAATTTCTGTGTTTCATCGTCAATAAGACGGTGCAAGGTATACAGTAAACCTGAAGTGAAGCATCGGAATCTGAAACTGGACTCACAGAAGAGGTTCAAATCATAGAAAGTGAGAGTGTTTGTCCTCTTCTACTTAGGTCTGCATTGTGCCTTTTGAATTTAATTCCGATGCAGTGTCTGTGTTCCATCGCCAATATGAACGTCCAAGGGAAACAGTAAACCTGAAGTGAAGCATCGGAATCTAAAACTGGACTCACAGGAGATATTCAAATCATAGAAAGTTCGAGTGTCACTCCTCTTGTACTTAAGTCGACATTGTGCCATTTGTATTAAATTCGGATGCAATTTCTGTGTTTCATCGTAAATAAGAATGTCCAAGGGATACAGTATACCTGAAGTGAAGCATCGGAATCTAAAACTGGACTCACAGGAGAGGTTCAAATCATAGAAAATTAGAGTGTCAGTCCTCTTGTACTTAAGTCGGCATTGTGATTTTTGTATTAAATTCGGATGCAAACTCTGTGTTTCATCGTCAATAAGAAGGTCCAAGAGATACAGTAAACATGAAGTGAAGCATCGGAATCTAAAACTGGACTCACAGGAGAGGTTCAAATCATAGAATGTGAGAGTGTCAGTCCTCTTCTACTTAGGTCGACATTGTGCCTTTTCAATTTAATTTCGATGCAATTTCTGTGGTTCATCGTCAATAAGAAGGTCCAAGGGATACAGTAAACCTGAAGTGAAGCATCGGAATCTAAAACTGGACTCACAGGAGAGGTTCAAATCATAGAAAGTGAGAGTGTCAGTCCTCTTGTACTTAAGTCGCCATTGTGATATTTGTATTAAATTCGGATGCAATATCTGTGTTTCATCGTCAATAAGAAGGTCCAAGGGATAAAGTAAACCTGAAGTGAAGCATCGGAATCTAAACCTGGACTCACAGGAGAGGTTCAAATTATAGAAAGTTAGAGTGACAGTCCTCTTGTACTTAAGTCGGCAATGTACTTTTGTATTAAATTCGGATGCAATTTCTGTGTTTCATCGTCAATAAGACGGTGCAAGGTATACCGTAAACCTGAAGTGAAGCATCGGAATCTAAAACTGGACCCACAGAAGAGGTTCAAATCATAGAAAGTGAGAGTGTTAGTCCTCTTCTACTTAGGTCGGCATTGTGCCTTTTGAATTTTATTCCGATGCAATGTCTGTGTTTCATCGCCAATAAGAACGTCCAAGGGTTACAGTAAACCTGAAGTGAAGCATCGGAATCTGAAACTGGACTCACAGGAGATATTCAAATCATAGAAAGTTGGAGTGTCACTCCACTTGTACTTAAGTCGACATTGTGCCATTTGTATTAAATTCGGATGCAATTTCTGTGTTTCATCGTTACTAAGAATGTCCAAGGGATACAGTATACCTGAAGTGAAGCATCGGAATCTAAAACTGGACTCACAGGAGAGGTTCAAATCATAGAAAGTTAGAGTGTCAGTCCTCTTGTACTTAAGTCGGCATTGTGCCTTTTGAATTTAATTCCGATGCAATTTCGGTGGTTCATCGTCAACACGAAAGTCCCAGGGATACAGTAAACCTGAAGTGAAGCATCGGAATCTAAAACTGGACTCACAGGAGAGGTTCATATCATAGAAAATGAGAGTGTCAGTCGTCTTGTACTTAAGTCGCCATTTTGATTTTTGTATTAAATTCGGATGCAATGTCTGTGTCTCATCGCCAATAAGATCGTCCAAGGGATACAGTAAACCTGAAGTGAAGCATCGGATTCTAAAACTGGACTCACAGGAGAGATTCAAATCATAGAAAGCTAGAGTGTCACTCCTCTTGTACTTAAGTCGGTATAGTGCCTTTTGTGTTAAATTCGGATGCAATTTCGGTGTTTCATCGTTAATAAGAAGGTCCAAGGGATACAGTAAAACTTAAGTGAAGCATCGGAATCTAAAACTGGACTCGCAATAGAGGTTCAAATCATAGAATGTTAGAGTGTCAGTCCTCTTTTACTTAAGTCGGCATTGTGCCTTTTGTATTAAATTCGGATGCAATTTCTGTGTTTCATCGTCAATAATGAGGTCGAAGGGATACAGCAAACCTGAAGTGAAGCATCATAAAATAAAACTGGACTCACAGGAGAGGTTCAAATTATAGAAAGTTAGAGGGTCTGTCCTCTTTTACGTAAGTCGGCATTGTGCCTTTTGTATTAAATTCCGATGCAATTTCTGTGTTTCATCGTCAATCAGAAGTTGCAAGGTATACAGTAAACCCGAAGTGAAGCATTGGAATCTAAAACTGGACTCACAGGAGGGACTAAAAATCATAAAACGTGAGAGTGTCAGTCCTCTTGTACTTAAGTCGGCATTGTGCCATTTGTATTAAATTCGGATGCAATTTCTGTGTTTCTTCGTCAATAAGAAGGTCCAAGATATACAGTAAACCTGAAGTGATGCATCGGAATCTAAAACTGGACTCACAGGAGAGGTTCATATCATAGAAAGTTAGAGTGTCACTCCTCTTGTACTTAAGTCGGTATTGTGCCATTTCTATTAAACTCGGATGGAATTTCTGTGTTTCATCGTCAATAAGAAAGTCCAAGGGATACAGTAAACCAGAAGTGAAGCATCGGAATCTAAAACTGGACTCACAGGAGAGGTTCAAATCATAGAAAGTTAGAGTATCAGTCCTCTTGTACTTAAGTCGGCATTGTGCCTTTTGAATTTAATTTCGATGCAATCTCTGTGGTTTATCGTCAATAAGAGGGTCCAAGGGATACAGTAAACCTCAAGTGAAGCATCGGAATATAAATCTGAACTCACAGGAGAGGTTCAAATCATAGAAAGTTAGAGTGTCAGTCCTCTTGTACTTAAGCCGGCATTGTACTTTGTATTAAATTCGGATGCAATTTCTGTGTTTCATCGTCAATAAGACGGTGCAAGGTATACAGTAAACCTGAAGTGAAGCATCGGAATCTGAAACTGGACTCACAGAAGAGGTTCAAATCATAGAAAGTGAGAGTGTTAGTCCTCTTCTACTTAGGTCGGCATTGTGCCTTTTGAATTTAATTCCGATGCAATGTCTGTGTTCCATCGCCAATAAGAACGTCCAAGGGATACAGTAAACCTGAAGTGAAGCTTCGGAATCTAAAACTGGACTCACAGGAGATATTCAAATCATAGATAGTAGGAGTGTCACTCCTCTTGTACTTAAGTCGACATTGTGCCATTTGTATTAAATTCAGATGCAATTTCTGTGTTTCATCGTTAATAAGAATGTCCAAGGGATACAGTATACCTGAAGTGAAGCATCGGAATCTAAAACTGGACTCACAGGAGAGGTTCAAATCATAGAAAGTTAGAGTGTCAGTCCTCTTGTACTTAAGTCGGCAATGTGATTTTTGTATTAAATTCGGATGCAAACTCTGTGTTTCATCGTCAATAAGAAGGTCCAAGGGATTCAGTAAACATGAAGTGAAGCATCGGAATCTAAAACTGGACTCACAGGAGAGGTTCAAATCATAGAATGTGAGAGTGTCAGTCCTCTTGTACTTAAGTCGCCATTGTGATATTTGTATTAAATTCGGATGCAATATCTGTGTTTCATCGTCAATAAGAACGTCCAAGGGATAAAGTAAACCTGAAGTGAAGCATCGGAATCTAAACCTGGACTCACAGGAGAGGTTCAAATTATAGAAAGTTAGAGTGTCAGTCCTCCTGTACTTAACTCGGCAATGTACTTTTGTATTAAATTCGGATGCAATTTCTGTGTTTCATCGCAATAAGACGGTGCAAGGTATACCGTAAACCTGAAGTGAAGCATCGGAATCTAAAACTGGACCCACAGAAGAGGTTCAATTCATAGAAAGTGAGAGTGTTAGTCCTCTTCTACTTAGGTCGGCATTGTGCCTTTTGAATTTAATTCCGATGCAATGTCTGTGTTACATCGCCAATAAGAACGTCCAAGGGGTACAGTAAACCTGAAGTGAAGCATCGGAATCTAAAACTGGACTCTCAGGAGATATTCAAATCATAGAAAGTTGGAGTGTCACTCCTCTTGTACTTAAGTCGACATTGTGCCATTTGTATTAAATTCGGATGCAATTTCTGTGTTTCATCGTTAATAAGAATGTCCAAGGGATACAGTATACCTGAAGTGAAGCATCAGAATCTAAAACTGGACTCACAGGAGAGGTTCAAATGATAGAAAGTTAGAGTGTCAGTCCTCTTGTACTTAAGTCGGCATTGTGCCTTTTGAATTTAATTCCGATGCAATTTCGGTGGTTCATCGTCAACACGAAAGTCCTAGATATACAGTAAACCTGAAGTGAAGCATCGGAATCTAAAACTGGACTCACAGGAGAGGTTCATATCATAGAAAATGAGAGTGTCAGTCGTCTTGTACTTAAGTCGCCATTTTGATTTTTGTATTATATTCGGATGCAATGTCTGTGTTTCATTGCCAATAAGAACGTCCAAGGGATACAGTAAACCTGAAGTGAAGCATCGGAATCTAAAACTGGACTCACAGGAGAGATTCAAATCATAGAAAGCTGGAGTGTCACTCCTCTTGTACTTAAGTCGGTATAGTGCCTTTTGTATTAAATTCGGATGCAATTTCGGTGTTTCATCGTCAATAAGAAGGTCCAAGGGATACAGTAAAACTTAAGTGAAGCATCGGAATCTAAAACTGGACTCGCAATAGAGGTTCAAATCATAGAATGTTAGAGTGTCAGTCCTCTTTTACTTAAGTCGGCATTGTGCCTTTTGTATTAAATTCGGATGCAATTTCTGTGTTTCATCGTCAATAATGAGGTCGAAGGGATACAGCAAACCTGAAGTGAAGCATCAGAATCTAAAACTAGACTCACAGGAGAGGTTCAAATCATAGAAAGTTAGAGGGTCTGTCCTCTTTTACTTAAGTCGGCATTGTGCCTTTTGTACTAAATTCCGATGCAATTTCTGTGTTTCATCGTCAATCAGATGTTGCAAGGTATACAGTAAACCCAAAGTGAAGCATTGGAATCTAAAACTGGACTCACAGGAGGGACTCAAATCATAAAACGTGAGAGTGTCAGTCCTCTTGTACTTAAGTCGGCATTGTGCCATTTGTATTAAATTCGGATGCAATTTCTGTGTTTCTTCGTCAATAAGAAGGTCCAAGATATACAGTAAACCTGAAGTGAAGCATCGGAATCTAAAACTGGACTCACAGGAGAGGTTCATATCATAGAAAGTTAGAGTGTCACTCCTCTTGTACTTAAGTCGGTATTGTGCCATTTCTATTAAACTCGGATGGAATTTCTGTGTTTCATCGTCAATAAGTAAGTCCAAGGGATACAACAAACCAGAAGTGAAGCATCGGAATCTCAAACTGGACTCTCAGGGGAGGTTCAAATCATAGAAAGTTAGAATGTCAGCCCTCTTGTACTTAAGTCGGCAATGTGCCATTTGTATTAAATTCGGATACAATTTCTGTGTTTTATCGTTTATAAGAAGGTCCTAGGGATACAGTAAACCTGAAGTGAAACTTCGGAATCTAAATCTGACCTCACAGGAGAGGTTCAAATCATAGAAAGTTAGAGTATCAGTCCTCTTGTACTTAAGTCGGCATTGTGCCTTTTGAATTTAAATTCGATGCAATCTCTGTGGTTCATCGTCAATAAGAAGGTCCAAGGGATACAGTAAACCTGAAGTGATGCATCGGAATCTGAAACTGGACTCACAGGTAAGGTTCAAATCATAGAAAGTGAGAGTGTCAGTCCTCTTGTACTTAAGTCGCCATTGTGATATTTGTATTAAATTCAGATGCAATATCTGTGTTTCATCGTCAATAAGAAGGTCTAAGGGATACAGTAAACCTGAAGTGAAGCATCGGAATCTAAACCTGTACTCACAGGAGAGGTTCAAATCATAGAAAGTTAGAGTGTCAGTCGTCTTGTACTTAAGTCGGCATTGTACCTCTTGTATTAAATTCGGATGCAAACTCTGTGTTTTATCGTCAATTAGAAGGTCCAAGGGATACAGTAAACCTGAAGTGAAGCATCGGAATCTAAAACTGGACTCACAGGAGCGGTTCAAATCATAGAAAGTGAGAGTGTCAGTCCTCTTGTACTTAGGTCGGCATTGTGCCTTTTGAATCTAATTCCGATGCAATTTCTGGGTTTCTTCGTCAATAAGAACGTGCAAGGTATACAGTAAACCTGAAGTGAAGCATCGGAATCTAAAACTGGACTCACAGGAGAGGTTCAAATCATAGTAAGTTAGAGTGTCACTCCTCTTGTACTTATGGCGGTATTGTGCCATTTGTATTAAACTCGGATGCAATTTCTGTGTTTCATTGACAATAAGAAAGTCCAAGGGATACAGTAAACCAGAAGTGAAGCATCGGAATCTAAAACTGGACTCTCAGGAGAGGTTCAAATCATAGAAAGTTAGAATGTCAGTAGTCTTGTACTTAAGTCGGCATTGAGCCTTTTGTATTTAATTCGGATACAATTTCTGTGTTTCATCGTATATTAGAAGGTGCAAGGTATACAGGAAACCTGAAGTGAAGCATCGGAATCTAAAACTGGACTCACAGGAGAGGTACAATTCATAGAACGTGAGAGTGTTAGTCCTCTTGTACTTAAGTCGACATTGTGCCATTTGTATTAAATTCGGATGAAATTTCTGTGTTTCATCGTTAATAAGAAGGTCCAAGGGATACAGTATACCTGAAGTGAAGCATCGGAAACTAAAACTGGACTCACAGGAGAGGTACAATTCATAGAAAGTGAGAGTGTCAGTCCTCTTGTACTTAAGTCGGCATTGTGCCATTTGTATTAAATTCGGATGCAATTCCTGTGTTTCATAGTCGTTAAGAAGGTCCAAGGGATACACTAAACCTGAAGTGAAACATCGGAATCTAAAACTGGACTCACAGGAGAGGTTCAAATCATAGAAAGTGAGAGTGTCAGTTCTCTTGTACTTAAGTCGCCATTTTGATTTTTGTATTTAATTCGGATGCAATATCTGTGTTTCATCGTCAATAAGAAGGTCCAAGGGATACAGTAAACGTGAAGTGAAGCATCGGAATCTAAACCTGGACTCACAGGAGAGGTTTAAATCATAGAAAGTTAGAGTGTCAGTTCTCTTGTACTTAAGTCGGCATTGTACCTTTTGTATTAAATTCGGATGGAAACTCTGTGTTTCATCGTCATTTGGAAGGTCCAAGGCATACAGTAAACCTGAAGTGATGCATCGGAATCTGAAACTGGACTCACAGGTAAGGTTCAAATCATAGAAAGTGAGAGTGTCAGTCGTCTTGTACTTAAGTCGCCATTGTGATATTTGTATTAAATTCGGATGCAATTTCGGTGTTTCATCGTCAATAAGAAGGTCCAAGGGATACAGTAAAACTTAAGTGAAGCATCGGAATCTAAAACTGGACTCGCAATAGAGGTTCAAATCATAGAATGTTAGAGTGTCAGTCCTCTTTTACTTAAGTCGGCATTGTGCCTTTTGTATTAAATTCGGAAGCAATTTCTGTGTTTCATCGTCAATAATGAGGTCGAAGGGATACAGCAAACCTGAAGTGAAGCATCAGAATCTAAAACTGGACTCACAGGAGAGGTTCAAATCATAGAAAGTTAGAGGGTCTGTCCTCTTTTACTTAAGTCGGCATTGTGCCTTTTGTATTAAATTCCGATGCAATTTCAGTGTTTCATCGTCAATCAGAAGTTGCAAGGTATACAGTAAACCCGAAGTGAAGCATTGGAATCTAAAACTGGACTCACAGGAGGGACTCCAATCATAAAACGTGAGAGTGTCAGTCCTCTTGTACTTAAGTCGGCATTGTGCCATTT
Source organism: Schistocerca serialis cubense (assembly GCF_023864345.2). Lineage (NCBI taxonomy): Eukaryota > Metazoa > Arthropoda > Insecta > Orthoptera > Acrididae > Schistocerca > Schistocerca serialis. Next base: position 19,798,523 of record NC_064648.1, read on the forward strand.
GTATTAAATTCGGATGCAATTTCTGTGTTTCATCGTCAATAAGAAGGTCCAAGATATACAGTAAACCTGAAGTGAAGCATCGGAATCTAAAACTGGACTCACAGGAGAGGTTCATATCATAGAAAGTTAGAGTGTCACTCCTCTTGTACTTAAGTCGGTATTGTGCCATTTCTATTAAACTCGGATGGAATTTCTGTATTTCATCGTCAATAAGAAAGTCCAAGGGATACAGTAAACCAGAAGTGAAGCATCGGAATCTAAAACTGGACTCTCAGGAGAGGTTCAAATCATAGAAAGTTAGAATGTCAGTCCTCTTGTACTTAAGTCGGCATTGTGCCATTTGTATTAAATTCGGACGCAATTTCTGTGTTTTATCGTTTATAAGAAGGTCCTAGGGATACAGTAAACCTGAAGTGAAGCTTCGGAATCTAAATCTGACCTCACAGGAGAGGTTCAAATCATAGAAAGTTAGAGTATCAGTCCTCTTGTACTTAAGTCGGCATTGTGCCTTCTGAATTTAATTTCGATGCAATCTCTGTAGTTCATCGTCAATAAGAAGGTCCAAGGCATACAGTAAACCTGAAGTGATGCATCGAAATCTGAAACTGGACTCACAGGTAAGGTTCAAATCATAGAAAGTGAGAGTGTCAGTCCTCTTGTACTTAAGTCGCCATTGTGATATTTGTATTAAATTCGGATGCAATATCTGTGTTTCATCGTCAATAAGAAGGTCTAAGGGATACAGTAAACCTGAAGTGAAGCATCGGAATCTAAACCTGTACTCACAGGAGAGGTTCAAATCATAGAAAGTTAGAGTGTCAGTCGTCTTGTACTTAAGTCGGCAATGTACCTCTTGTATTAAATTCGGATGCAAACTCTGTGTTTTATCGTCAATTAGAAGGTCCAAGGGATACAGTAAACCTGAAGTGAAGCATCGGAATCTAAAACTGGACTCACAGAAGCGGTTCAAATCATAGAAAGTGAGAGTGTCAGTCCTCTTGTACTTAGGTCGGCATTGTGCCTTTTGAATTTAATTCCGATGCAATTTCTGGGTTTCATCGTCAATAAGAAGGTGCAAGGTATACAGTAAACCTGATGTGAAGCATCGGAATCTAAAACTGGACTCACAGAAGAGGTTCAAATCATAGAAAGTGAGAGTGTTAGTCCTCTTCTACTTAGGTCGGCATAGTGCCTTTTGAATTTAATTACGATGCAATGTCTGTGTTTCATCGCGAATAAGAACGTCCAAAGGATAGAGTAAACCTGAAGTGAAGAATCGGAATCTAAAACTAGACTCACAGGAGAAGTTCAAATCATAGAAAGTTAGAGTGTCATTCCTCTTGCACTTAAGTCGGTATTGTGCCTTTTGTATTAAATTCGGATGCAATTTCGGTGCTTCATCGTCAATAAGAAGGTCCAAGGGGTACATTAAACCTTCAGTGAAGCATCGGAATCTAAAACTGGACTCGCAATAGAGGTTCAAATCATAGAATGTTAGGGTGTCAGTCCTCTTTTACTTAAGCCGGCATTGTACCTTTTGTATTAAATGCGGAAGCAATTTCTGTGTTTCATCGTCAATAAGAAAGTCGAAGGGATACAGTAAACCTGAAGTGAAGCATCAGAATCTAAAACTGGACTCACAGGAGAGGTTCAAATCATAGAAATTTAGAGGGTCGGTCCTCTTTTATTTAAGTCGGCATTGTGCCTTTTGTATTAAATTCCGATGCAATTTCTGTGTTTCATCGTCAATCAGATGTTGCAAGGTATACAGTAAACCCGAAATGTACTATCGGAATCTAAAACTGGACTCACAGGGGGGATTCAAATCATAGAAAGTGAGAGTGTCAGTCCTCTTGTACTTAAGTCGGCATTGTGCCATTTGTATTAAATTCGGATGCAATTTCTGTGTTTCATCGTCAATAAGAAGGTCCAAGATATACAGTAAACCTGAAGTGAAGCATCGGAATCTAAAACTGGACTCACAGGAGAGGTTCAAATCATAGTAAGTTAGAGTGTCACTCCTCTTGTACTTATGTCGGTATTGTGCCATTTGTATTTAACTCGGATGCAATTTCTGTGTTTCATTGACAATAAGAAAGTCCAAGGGAAACAGTAAACCAGAAGTGAAGCATCGGAATCTAAAACTGGACTCTCAGGAGAGGTTCAAATCATAGAAAGTTAGAATGTCAGTAGTCTTGTACTTAAGTCGGCACAGAGCTTTTTGTATTAAATTCGGATACAATTTCTGTGTTTCATCGTCAATAAGAAGGTGCAAGGTATACAGGAAACCTGAAGTGAAGCATCATAATCTAAAACTGGACTCACAGGAGAGGTACAATTCATAGAAAGTGAGAGTGTCAGTCCTCTTGTACTTAAGTCGACATTGTGCCATTTGTATTAAATTCGGATGAAATTTCTGTGTTTCATCGTTAATAAGAAGGTCCAAGGGATACAGTATACCTGAAGTGAAGCATCGGAATCTAAAACATGACTCACAGGAGAGGTACAATTCATAGAAAGTGAGAGTGTCAGTCCTCTTGTACTTAAGTCGGCATTGTGCCATTTGTATTAAATTCGGATGCAATTCCTGTGTTTCATAGTCGTTAAGAAGGTCCAAGGGATACACTAAACCTGAAGTGAAACATCGGAATCTAAAACTGGACTCACAGGAGAGGTTCAAATCATAGAAAGTGAGAGTGTCAGTTCTCTTGTACTTAAGTCGCCATTTTGATTTTTGTATTTAATTCGGATGCAATATCTGTGTTTCATCGTCAATAAGAAGGTCCAAGGGATACAGTAAACGTGAAGTGAAGCATCGGAATCTAAACCTGGACTCACAGGAGAGGTTTAAATCATAGAAAGTTAGAGTGTCAGTTCTCTTGTACTTAAGTCGGGATTGTACCTTTTGTATTAAATTCGGATGGAAACTCTGTGTTTCATCGTCATTTGGAAGGTCCAAGATATACAGTAAACCTGAAGTGAAGCATCGGAATCTGAAACTGACTCACAGGCGAGGTTCAAATCATAGAAAGTGAGAGTGTCAGTCCTCTTGTACTTAAGTCGCCATTGTGATTTTTGTATTAAATTCGGATGCAATATCTGTGTTTCATCGTCAATAAGAAGGTCTAAGGGATACAGTAAACATGAAGTGAAGCATCGGAATCTAAACTTGGACTCACAGGAGAGGTTCAAATCATAGTAAGTTAGAGTGTCAGTCCTCTTGTACTTAAGTCGGCATTGTACCTCTTGTATTAAATTCGGATGCAAACTCTGTGTTTCATCGTCAATTAGAAGGTCCAAGGGATACAGTAAACCTGAAGTGAAGCATCGGAATCTAAAACTGGACTTACAGGAGCGGTTCAAATCATAGAAAGTGAGAGTGTCAGTCCTCTTGTACTTAGGTCGGCATTGTGCCTTTTGAATTTAATTCCGATGCAATTTCTGGGTTTCATCGTCAATAAGAAGGTGCAAGGTATACAGTAAACCTGAAGTGTAGCATCGGAATCTAAAACTGGACTCACAGAAGAGGTTCAAATCATAGAAAGTGAGAGTGTTAGTCCTCTTCTACTTAGGTCGGCATAGTGCCTTTTGAATTTAATTACGATGCAATGTCCGTGTTTCATCGCCAAAAAGAACGTCCAAAGGATACAGTAAACCTGAAGTGAAGAATCGGAATCTAAAACTAGACTCACAGGAGAGATTCAAATCATAGAAAGTTAGAGTGTCACTCCTCTTGCACTTAAGTCGGCATTGTGCCATTTGTATTAAATTCGGATGCAATTTCTGTGTTTCATCGCCAATAAGAAGGTCCAAGATATACAGTAAACCTGAAGTGAGGCATCGGAATCTAAAACTGGACTCACAGGTGAGGTTCAAATCATAGAAAGTTAGAGTGTCACTCCTCTTTTACTTATGTCGGTATTGTGCCATTTGTATTAAACTCGGATGCAATTTCTGTGTTTCATCGACAATAAGAAAGTCCAAGGGATCCAGTAAACCAGAAGTGAAGCTTCGGAATCTAAAACTGGACTCTCAGGAGAGGTTCAAATCATAGAAAGTTAGAATGTCAGTAGTCTTGTACTTAAGTCGGCATTGAGCCTTTTGTATTAAATTCGGATACAATTTCTGTGTTTCATCGTCAATAAGAAGGTGCAAGGTATACAGGAAACCTGAAGTGAAGCATCGGAATCTAAAACTGGACTCACAGGAGAGGTACAATTCATAGAAAATGAGAGTGTCAGTCCTCTTGTACTTAAGTCGACATTGTGCCATTTGTATTAAATTCGGATGCTATTTCTGTGTTTCATCGTTAATAAGAAGGTCCAAGGGATACAGTATACCTGAAGTGAAGCATCGGAATCTAAAACTGGACTCACAGGAGAGGTTCAAATCATAGAAAGTTAGAGTGTCAGGCCTTTTTACTTACGTCGGCATTGTGGCTTTTGTATTAAATTCCGATGCAATTTCTATGTTTCAGTTTTCAATAAGAAGGTGCAAGGTATACAGTAAACCTGAAGTGAAGCATCGGTATTTAAAACTGGACTCACAGGAGAGGTTCAAATCATAGAAAGTTAGAGTGTCAGACCTCTTGTACTTAAGTCGGCATTGTGCCATTTGTCTTAAATTCGGATTCAATTCCTGTGTTTCATTGTCGTTAAGAAGGTCCAAGGGATACACTAAACCTGAAGTGAAACATCGGAATCTAAAACTGGACTCACAGGAGAGGTTCAAATCATAGAAAGTTAGAGGGTCTGTCCTCTTTTACTTAAGTCGGCATTGTGCCTCTTGTATTAAATTCCGATGCAATTTCTGTGTTACATCGTCAATCAGAAGGTGCAAGTTATACAGAAAACCCGTAGTGAAGCTTCGGAATCTAAAACTGGACTCACAGGAGCGATTCAAATCATAGAAAGTGAGAGTGTCAGTCCTCTTGTACTTAAGTCGGCATTGTGCCATTTGTATTAAATTCGGATGCAATTTCTGTGTTTCATCGTCAATAAGAAGGTCCAAGATATACAGTAAACGTGAAGTGAAGCATCGGAATCTAAAACTGGACTCACAGGAGAGGTTCAAATAATAGAAAGGTTGAGTGTCACTCCTCTTGTACTTAAGTCGGTATTGTGCCATTTGTATTAAACTCGGATGCAATTTTTGTGTTTCATCGTCAATAAGAAGGTCCAAGATATACAGTAAACCTGAAGTGAAGCATCGGAATCTAAAACTGGACTCACAGGTTCAAATCATAGAAAGTTAGAGTGTCACTCCTCTTGTACTTAAGTCGGTATTGTGCCATTTGTATTAAACTCGGATGCAATTTCTGTGTTTCATCGACAATAAGAAAGTACAAGGGATACAGTAAACCAGAAGTGAAGCATCGGAATCTAAAACTGGACTTTCAGGAGAGGTTCGAATCATAGAACGTTAGAATGTCAGGCCTCTTTTACTTACGTCGGCATTGTGGCTTTTGTATTAAATTCCGATGCAATTTCCATGTTTCATCGTCAATAAGAAGGAGCAAGGTATACAGTAAACTTGAAGTGAAGCATTGGAATCTAAAACTGGACTCACAGGAGAGGTTCAAATCATAGAAAGTTAGAGTGTCAGTCCTCTTGTACTTAAGACGGCATTGTGCCATTTGTATTCAATTCGGATGCAATTCCTGTGTTTCATAGTCGTTAAGAAGGTCCAAGGGATACACTAAAACTGAAGTGAAACATCGGAATCTAAAACTGGACTCACAGGAGAGGTTCAAATCATTGAAAGTTAGAGTGTCACTCCTCTTGTACTTAAGTCGGTATTGTGCCTTATGTATTAAATTGGGATGCAATTTCTGTGTTTCATCGTCAATAAGAAGGTCCACGGGACACAGTAAACCTGAAGTGAAGCATCGGAATCTAAAACTGGACTCACAGGAGAGGTTCAAATCATAGAAAGTTAGAGTGTCTGTCCTCTTGTACTTAGGTCTGTATTGTGCCTTTTGTATTAATTCGGATGCAATTTCTGTGTTTCATCGTCAATATGAAGGTCCAAGGTATACAGTAAACTTGAAGTGAAGCACTGGAATCTAAAACTGGACCTACAGGAGAGGTTGAAATCATAGAAGGTTAGAGTGTCAAAACTGTTGTACTTAAGTCGGCATTGTGCCTTTTGAATTTAATTCCGATGCAATACCTGTGTTTCATCGTCAATAAGAGGGTCCAAGAGATACAGTAAACTTGAAGTGAAGCATCGGAATCTAAAACTGGACTCACAGGAGAGGTTCCAATCATAGAAAGTGAGAGTGTCTGTCCTCTATTACTTAAGTAGGCATTGTGCCTTTTGAATTTAATTCCGATTGAATTTCTGTGTTTCATCGTCAATAAGAAGGTGCAAGGTATACAGTAACCCTGAGGTGAAGCATCGGAATCTAAAACTGGACTTACAGGAGAGGTTCAAATCATAGAAAGTGAGAGTGTCAGAGCTCTTGTACATAAGTCGGCATTGTGCCTTTTGAATTTATTTACGATGCAATGTCTATGTTTCATCGCCAATAAGAACGTCCAAAGGATACAGTCAACCTGAAGTGAAGAATCGGAATCTAAAACTAGACTCACAGGAGAGATTCAAACCATAGAAAGTTAGAGTGTCACTCCTCTTGCACTTAAGTCGGTATTGTGCCTTTTGTATTAAATTCGGATGCAATTTCGGTGCTTCATCGTCAATAAGAAGGTCCAAGGGATACAGTGAACCTTCAGTGAAGCATCGGAATCTAAAACTGGACTCGCAATAGAGGTTCAAATCATAGAATGTTAGAGTGTCAGTCCTCTTTTACTAAAGTCGGCATTGTGCCTTTTGTATTAATTTCCGATGCAATTTCTGTGTTTCATCGTCAATCAGATGTTGCAAGGTATACAGTAAACCCGAAGTGAACTATCGGAATCTAAAACTGGACTCACAGGAGGGATTCAAATCATAGAAAGTTAGAGTGTCTGTCCTCTTGTACTTAGGTCTGTATTGTGCCCTTTGTATTAATTCGGATGCAATTTCTGTGTTTCATCGTCAATATGAAGGTCCAAGGTATACAGTAAACTTGAAGTAAAGCACTGGAATCTAAAACTGGACCTACAGGAGAGGTTGAAATCATAGAAGGTTAGAGTGTCAAAACTGTTGTACTTAAGTCGGCATTGTGCCTTTTGAATTTAATTCCGATGCAATACCTGTGTTTCATCGTCAATAAGAGGGTCCAAGAGATACAGTAAACCTGAAGTGAAGCATCGGAATCTAAAACTGGACTCACAGGAGAGGTTCCAATCATAGAAAGTGAGAGTGTCTGTCCTCTATTACTTAAGTAGGCATTGTGCCTTTTGAATTTAATTCCGATTGAATTTCTGTGTTTCATCGTCAATAAGAAGGTGCAAGGTATACAGTAACCCTGAGGTGAAGCATCGGAATCTAAAACTGGACTTACAGGAGAGGTTCAAATCATAGAAAGTGAGAGTGTCAGTCCTCTTGTACTTAGGTCGGCATTGTGCCTTTTGAATTTAATTCCGATGCAATTTCTGGGTTTCATCGTCAATAAGAAGGTGCAAGGTATACAGTAAACCTGAAGTGTAGCATCGGAATCTAAAACTGGAGTCACAGAAGAGGTTCAAATCATAGAAAGTGAGAGTGTTAGTCCTCTTCTACTTAGGTCGGCATAGTGCCTTTTGAATTTAATTACGATGCAATGTCCGTGTTTCATCGCCAAAAAGAACGTCCAAAGGATACAGTAAACCTGAAGTGAAGAATCGGAATCTAAAACTAGACTCACAGGAGAGATTCAAATCATAGAAAGTTAGAGTGTCACTCCTCTTGCACTTATGTCGGCATTGTGCCATTTGTATTAAATTCGGATGCAATTTCTGTGTTTCATCGCCAATAAGAAGGTCCAAGATATACAGTAAACCTGAAGTGAGGCATCGGAATCTAAAACTGGACTCACAGGTGAGGTTCAAATCATAGAAAGTTAGAGTGTCACTCCTCTTTTACTTATGTCGGTATTGTGCCATTTGTATTAAACTCGGATGCAATTTCTGTGTTTCATCGACAATAAGAAAGTCCAAGGGATCCAGTAAACCAGAAGTGAAGCTTCGGAATCTAAAACTGGACTCTCAGGAGAGGTTCAAATCATAGAAAGTTAGAATGTCAGTAGTCTTGTACTTAAGTCGGCATTGAGCCTTTTGTATTAAATTCGGATACAATTTCTGTGTTTCATCGTCAATAAGAAGGTGCAAGGTATACAGGAAACCTGAAGTGAAGCATCGGAATCTAAAACTGGACTCACAGGAGAGGTACAATTCATAGAAAATGAGAGTGTCAGTCCTCTTGTACTTAAGTCGACATTGTGCCATTTGTATTAAATTCGGATGCTATTTCTGTGTTTCATCGTTAATAAGAAGGTCCAAGGGATACAGTATACCTGAAGTGAAGCATCGGAATCTAAAACTGGACTCACAGGAGAGGTTAAAATCATAGAAAGTTAGAGTGTCAGGCCTTTTTACTTACGTCGGCATTGTGGCTTTTGTATTAAATTCCGATGCAATTTCTATGTTTCAGTTTTCAATAAGAAGGTGCAAGGTATACAGTAAACCTGAAGTGAAGCATCGGTATTTAAAACTGGACTCACAGGAGAGGTTCAAATCATAGAAAGTTAGAGTGTCAGACCTCTTGTACTTAAGTCGGCATTGTTCCATTTGTATTAAATTCGGATGCAATTCCTGTGTTTCATTGTCGTTAAGAAGGTCCAAGGGATACACTAAACCTGAAGTGAAACATCGGAATCTAAAACTGGACTCACAGGAGAGGTTCAAATCATAGAAAGTTAGAGGGTCTGTCCTCTTTTACTTAAGTCGGCATTGTGCCTCTTGTATTAAATTCCGATGCAATTTCTGTGTTACATCGTCAATCAGAAGGTGCAAGTTATACAGAAAACCCGTAGTGAAGCTTCGGAATCTAAAACTGGACTCACAGGAGCGATTCAAATCATAGAAAGTGAGAGTGTCAGTCCTCTTGTACTTAAGTCGGCATTGTGCCATTTGTATTAAATTCGGATGCAATTTCTGTGTTTCATCGTCAATAAGAAGGTCCAAGATATACAGTAAACGTGAAGTGAAGCATCGGAATCTAAAACTGGACTCACAGGAGAGGTTCAAATAATAGAAAGGTTGAGTGTCACTCCTCTTGTACTTAAGTCGGTATTGTGCCATTTGTATTAAACTCGGATGCAATTTTTGTGTTTCATCGTCAATAAGAAGGTCCAAGATATACAGTAAACCTGAAGTGAAGCATCGGAATCTAAAACTGGACTCACAGGTTCAAATCATAGAAAGTTAGAGTGTCACTCCTCTTGTACTTAAGTCGGTATTGTGCCATTTGTATTAAACTCGGATGCAATTTCTGTGTTTCATCGACAATAAGAAAGTACAAGGGATACAGTAAACCAGAAGTGAAGCATCGGAATCTAAAACTGGACTTTCAGGAGAGGTTCGAATCATAGAAAGTTAGAATGTCAGGCCTCTTTTACTTACGTCGGCATTGTGGCTTTTGTATTAAATTCCGATGCAATTTCCATGTTTCATCGTCAATAAGAAGGAGCAAGGTATACAGTAAACTTGAAGTGAAGCATTGGAATCTAAAACTGGACTCACAGGAGAGGTTCAAATCATAGAAAGTTAGAGTGTCAGTCCTCTTGTACTTAAGACGGCATTGTGCCATTTGTATTCAATTCGGATGCAATTCCTGTGTTTCATAGTCGTTAAGAAGGTCCAAGGGATACACTAAAACTGAAGTGAAACATCGGAATCTAAAACTGGACTCACAGGAGAGGTTCAAATCATTGAAAGTTAGAGTGTCACTCCTCTTGTACTTAAGTCGGTATTGTGCCTTTTGTATTAAATTGGGATGCAATTTCTGTGTTTCATCGCCAATAAGAAGGTCCACGGGACACAGTAAACCTGAAGTGAAGCATCGGAATCTAAAACTGGACTCACAGGAGAGGTTCAAATCATAGAAAGTTAGAGTGTCTGTCCTCTTGTACTTAGGTCTGTATTGTGCCTTTTGTATTAATTCGGATGCAATTTCTGTGTTTCATCGTCAATATGAAGGTCCAAGGTATACAGTAAACTTGAAGTGAAGCACTGGAATCTAAAACTGGACCTACAGGAGAGGTTCCAATCATAGAAAGTGAGAGTGTCTGTCCTCTATTACTTAAGTAGGCATTGTGCCTTTTGAATTTAATTCCGATTGAATTTCTGTGTTTCATCGTCAATAAGAAGGTGCAAGGTATACAGTAACCCTGAGGTGAAGCATCGGAATCTAAAACTGGACTTACAGGAGAGGTTCAAATCATAGAAAGTGAGAGTGTCAGAGCTCTTGTACATAAGTCGGCATTGTGCCTTTTGAATTTATTTACGATGCAATGTCTATGTTTCATCGCCAATAAGAACGTCCAAAGGATACAGTCAACCTGAAGTGAAGAATCGGAATCTAAAACTAGACTCACAGGAGAGATTCAAATCATAGAAAGTTAGAGTGTCACTCCTCTTGCACTTAAGTCGGTATTGTGCCTTTTGTATTAAATTCGGATGCAATTTCGGTGCTTCATCGTCAATAAGAAGGTCCAAGGGATACAGTAAACCTTCAGTGAAGCATCGGAATCTAAAACTGGACTCGCAATAGAGGTTCAAATCATAGAATGTTAGAGTGTCATTCCTCTTTTACTAAAGTCGGCATTGTGCCTTTTGTATTAATTTCCGATGCAATTTCTGTGTTTCATCGTCAATCAGATGTTGCAAGGTATACAGTAAACCCGAGGTGAACTATCGGAATCTAAAACTGGACTCACAGGAGGGATTCAAATCATAGAAAGTGAGAGTGTCAGTCCTCTTGTACTTAAGTCGGCATTGTGCCATTTGTATTAAATTCGGATGCAATTTCTGTGTTTCATCGTCAATAAGAAGGTCCAAGATATACAGTAAACCTGAAGAGAAGCATCGGAATCTAAAACTGGACTCACAGGTGAGGTTCAAATCATAGAAAGTTAGAGTGTCACTCCTCTTGTACTTATGTCGGTATTGTGCCATTTGTATTAAACTCGGATGCAATTTCTGTGTTTCATCGACAATAAGAAAGTCCAAGGGATACAGTAAACCAGAAGTGAAGCATCGGAAACTAAAACTGGACTCTCAGGAGAGGTTCAAATCATAGAAAGTTAGAATGTCAGTAGTCTTGTACTTAAGTCGGCATTGAGGCTTTTGTATTAAATTCGGATACAATTTCTGTGTTTCATCGTCAATAAGAAGGTGCAAGGTATACAGGAAACCTGAAGTGAAGCATCGGAATCTAAAACTGGACTCACAGGAGAGGTACAATTCATAGAAAGTGAGAGTGTCAGTCCTCTTGTACTTAAGTCGACATTGTGCCATTTGTATTAAATTCGGATGCAATTTCTGTGTTTCATCGTTAATAAGAAGGTCCAAGGGATACAGTATACCTGAAGTGAAGCATCGGCATCTAAAACTGGACTCACAGGAGAGGTTCAAATCATAGAAAGTTAGAGTGTCAGGCCTCTTTTACTTATGTCGGCATTGTGGCTTTTGTATTAAATTCCGATGCAATTTTTATGTTTCAATTTTCAATAAGAAGGTGCAAGGTATACAGTAAACCTGAAGTGAAGCATCGGTATTTAAAACTGGACTCACAGGAGAGGTTCATATCATAGTAAGTTAGAGTGTCAGTCCTCTTGTACTTAAGTCGGCATTGTGCCATTTGTATTAAATTCGGATGCAATTCCTGTGTTTCATAGTCGTTAAGAAGGTCCAAGTGATACAGTAAACCTGAAGTGAAACATCGGAATCTAAAACTGGACTCTCAGGAAAGGTTCAAATCATAGAAAGTTAGAGGGTCTGTCCTCTTTTACTTAAGTCGGCATTGTGCCTTTTGTATTAAATTCCAATGCAATTTCTGTGTTACATCGTCAATCTGAAGGTGCAAGTTATACAGAAAACCCGAAGAGACGCTTCGGAATCTAAAACTGGACTCACAGGAGGGATTCAAATCATAGAAAGTAAGAGTGTCAGTCCTCTTGTACTTAAGTCGGCATTGTGCCATTTGTATTAAATCCGGATGCAATTTCTGTGTTTCATCGTCAATAAGAAAGTCCAAGATATACAGTAAACGTCAAGTGAAGCATCGGAATCTAAAACTGGACTCACAGGAGAGGTTCAAATAATAGAAAGGTTTAGAGTCACTCCTCTTGTACTTAATTTGGTATTGTACCATTTGTGTTAAACTCGGATGCAATTTTTGTGTTTCATCGTCAATAAGAAGGTCCAAGATATACAGTAAACCTGAAGTGAAGCATCGGAATCTAAAACTGGACTCTCAGGACAGGTTCGAATCATAGAAAGTTAGAATGTCAGTCCTCTTGTACTTAAGACGGCATTGTGCCTTTTGTATTAAATTCGGATACAATTTCTGTGTTTCATCCTCAATAAGAAGGTGCAAGGTATACAGGAAACCTGAAGTGAAGCATCGGAATCTAAAACTGGACTCCCAGGAGAGGTACAAATCATAGAACGTGAGAGTGTCAGTCCTCTTGTACATAAGTCGACATTGTGCCATTTGTATTAAATTCGGATGCAATTTCTGTGTTTCATCGTTAATAAGAAGGTCCCAGGGATACAGTATACCTGTAGTGAAGCATCGGAATCTAAAACTGGACTCACAGGAGAGGTTCAAATAATAGAATGTTAGAGTGTCAGGCCTCTTTTACTTACGTCGGCATTGTTGCTTTTGTTATAAATTCCGATGCAATTTCCATGTTTCATAGTCAATAAGAAGGTGCAAAGTATACAGTAATCCTGACGTGAAGCATCGGTATTTAAAACTGGACTCACAGGAGAGGTACAAATCATAGAAAGTTAGAGTGTCAGTCCTCTTGTACTTAAGTCGGCATTGTGCCATTTGTATTAAATTCGGATGCAATTCCTGTGTTTCATAGTCAATAAGACGGTCCAAGGGATACACTAAACCTGAAGTGAAACATCGGAATCTAATACTGGACTCACAGGAGAGGTTTAAGTCATAGAAAGTTAGAGTGTCACTCCTCTTGTACTTAAGTCGGTATTGTGCCATTTGTATTAAACTCGGATGCAATTTCTGTGTTTCATCGACAATAAGAGAGTCCAAGGTATACAGTAAACCACAAGTGAAGCATCGGAATCTAAAACTGGACTCTCAGGAGATGTTCAAATCATAGAGACTTAGATTGTCAGTCCTCTTGTACTTAAGTCGGCATTGAGCCTTTTGTATTAAATTCGGATACAATTTCTTTGTTTCATCGTCAATAAGAAGGTGCAAGGTATACAGGAAACCTGAAGTGAAGAATCGGAATCTAAAACTGGATTCACAGGAGAGGTTCGTATCATAGAAAGTTAGAGTGTCTGTCCTCTTGTACTTACGTCTGCATTATGCCTTTTGTATTATATTCGGATGCAAACTCTGTGTTTCATCGTCAATAAGAAGGTCCAAGGGATACAGTAAACTTTAAGTGAAGCATCGGAATCTAAAAGTGGACCTACAGGAGAGGTTGAAATCATAGAAGGTTAGTGTGTCAGTACTGTTGTACTTAAGTAGGCATTGTGCCTTTTGAATTTAATTCCGATTGAATTTCTGTGTTTCATCGTCAATAAGAAGGTGCAAGGTATACAGTAATCCTGAAGTGACGCATCGGAATCTAAAACTGGACTCACAGGAGGGATTCAAATCATAGAAAGTGAGAGTGTCAGTCCTCTTGTACTTAAGTCGGCATTGTGCCATTTGTATTAAATTCGGATGAAATTTCTGTGTTTCATCGTCAATAAGAAGGTCCAAGATATACAGTAAACCTGAAGTGAAGCATAGGAATCTAAAACTGGACTCACAGAGGAGGTTCAAATCATAGAAAGTTAGAGTGTCACTCCACTTGTACTTATGTCGGTATTGTGCCATTTGTATTAAACTCGGATGCAATTTCTGTGTTTCATCGACAATAAGAAAGTCCAAGGGATACAGTAAACCAGAAGAGAAGCATCGGAATCTAAAACTGGACTCTCAGGAGAGGTTCAAATCATAGAAAGTTAGAATGTCAGTCCTCTTGTACTTAAGTCGGCATTGAGACTTTTGTATTAAATTCGGACACAACTTCTGTGTTTCCTCGTCTATAAGAAGGTGCAAGGTATACAGGAAACCTGAAGTGAAGCATCGGAATCTAAACCTGGACTCACAGGAGTGGTTCAAATCATAGAAAGTTAGAGTGTCACTCCACTTGTACTTATGTCGGTATTGTGCCATTTGTATTAAACTCGGATGCAATTTCTGTGTTTCATCGACAATAAGAAAGTCCAAGGGGTACAGTAAACCAGAAGTGAAGCATCGGAATCTAAAACTGGACTCTCAGGAGAGGTTCAAATCATAGAAAGTTAGAATGTCAGTCCTCTTGTACTTAAGTCGGCATTGAGACTTTTGTATTAAATTCGGATACAATTTCTGTGTTTCAATTTTCAATAAGAAGGTGCAAGGTATACAGTAAACCTGAAGTGAAGCATCGGTATTTAAAACTGGACTCACAGGAGAGGTTCAAATCAGAGAAAGTTAGAGTGTCAGTCCTCTTGTACTGTGCCATTTGTATTAAACTTGGATGCAATTTCTGTGTTTCATCGACAATAAGAAGGTACAAGGGATACAGGAAACCTGAAGTGAAGCATCAGAATCTAAAACTGGACTCACAGGAGAGGTTCGAATCATAGAAAGTTAGAGGGTCTGTCCTCTTTTACTTAAGTCGGCATTGTGCCTTTTGTATTAAATTCCGATGCAATTTCTGTGTTACATCGTCAATCAGAAGTTGCAAGGTATACAGAAAACCCGAAGTGAAGCTTCGGAATCTAAAACTGGACTCACAGGAGGGATTCAAATCATAGAAAGTGAGAGTGTCAGTCCTCTTGGACTTAAGTTGGCATTGTGCCATTTGTATTAAATTCGGATGCAATTTCTGTGTTTCATCGTTAATAAGAAGGTCCAAGATATACAGTAACCCTGAAGTGAAGCATCGGCATCTAAAACTGGACTCACAGGAGAGGTTCAAATAATTGAAAGTTTGAGTGTCACTCCTCTTGTACTTAAGTCGGTATTGTGCCATTTGTATTAAACTCGGATGCAATTTTTGTGTTTCATCGTCAATAAGAAGGTCCAAGATATACAGTAAACCTGAAGTGAAGCATCGGAATCTAAAACTGGACTCACAGGTTCAAATCATAGAAAGTTAGAGTGTCACTCCTCTTGTATTAAGTCGGTATTGTGACATTTGTATTAAACTCGGACGCAATTTCTGTGTTTCATCGACAATAAGAAAGTCCAAGGGATACAGTAAACCAGAAGTGAAGCATCAGAATCTAAAACTGGACTCCCAGGAGAGGTACAAATCATAGAAAGTGAGAGTGTCAGTCCTCTTGTACTTAAGTCGACATTGTGCCATTTGTATAAATTCGGATGCAATTTCTGTGTTTCATCGTTAATAAGAAGGTCCAAGGGATACAGTAAACCTGAAGTGAAGCATCGGTATTTAAAACTGGACTCACAGGAGAGGTACAAATCATAGAAAGTTAGAGTGTCAGTCCTCTTGTACTTAGGTCGGCATTGTGGCATTTGTATTAAATTCGGATGCAATTCCTGTGTTTCATAGTCAATAAGAAGGTCCAAGGGATACTCTAGACCTGAAGTGAAACATCGGAATCTAAAACTGGACTCACAGGAGAGGTTCAAATCATAGAAAGTTAGAGTTTCACTCCTCTTGCACTTAAGTCGGTATTGTGCCATTTGTATTAAACTCGGATGCAATTTCTGTGTTTCATCGACAATAAGAGAGTCCAAGGGATACAGTAAACCAGAAGTGAAGCATCGGAATCTGAAACTGGCCTCACAGGAGAGGTACAAATCATAGAAAGTGAGAGTGTCAGTCCTCTTGTACTTAAGTCGACATTGTGCCATTTGTATTAAATTCGGATGCAATTTCTGTGTTTCATCGTTAATAAGAAAGTCCAAGGGATACAGTATACCTGAAGTGAAGTATCGGAATCTAAAACTGGACTCACAGGAGAGGTTCAAATCATAGAAAGTTAGAGTGTCACTCCTCTTGTACTTAAGTCGGTAGTGTGCCTTTTGTATTAAATTCGGATGCAATTTCTGTGTTTCATCGTCAATAATAAGGTCCAAGGGACACAGTAAACCTGAAGTGAAGCATCGGAATCTAAAACTGGACCTACAGGAGAGGTTGAAATCGTAAGAGGTTAGAGTGTCAGTCCTGTTGTACTTAAGTCGGCATTGTGCCTTTTGAATTTAATTCAGATGCAATTTCTGTGTTTCATCGTCAGTAAGAAGGTCTAAGGTATACAGTAAACCTGAAGTGAAGCATCGGAATCTAAAACTGGACTCACAGGATGGTTCACATCATAAAAAGTGAGAGTGTCTGTCCTCTTTTACTTAAGTAGGCATTGTGCCTTTTGAATTTAATTCCGATGCAATTTCTGTGTTTCATCGTCAATAAGAAGGTGCAAGGTATACAGAAAAACCTGAAGTGAAGCATCAGAAACTATAACTGGACTTACAGGAGAGGTTCAAATCATAGAAAGTGAGAGTGTCAGTCCTCTTGTACTTAAGTCGGCATTGTGCCTTTTGTATTTAATTCGGATGCAATTTCTGTGTTTCATAGCCAATAAGAAAGTCCAAGGGATACAGTAAACCAGAAGTGAAGCATCGGAATCTAAAACTGGACTCTCAGGAGAGGTTCAAATCATAGAAAGTTAGAATGTCAGTCCTCTTGTACTTAAGTCGGCATTGAGACTTTTGTATTAAATTCGGATACAATTTCTGTGTTTCCTCGTCAATAAGAAGGTGCAAGGTATACAGGAAACCTGAAGTGAAGCATCGGAATCTAAAACTGGACTCCCAGGAGAGGTACAAATCATAGAAAGTGAGAGTGTCAGTCCTCTTGTACTTAAGTCGACATTGTGCCATTTGTATTAAATTCGGATGCAATTACTGTGTTTCATCGTTAATAAGAAGGTCCAAGGGATACAGTATACCTGAAGTGAAGCATCGGAATCTGAAACTGGACTCACAGGAAAGGTTCAAATCATAGAATGTTAGAGTGTCAGGCCTCTTTTACTTACGTCGGCATTGTGGCTTTTGTATTAAATTCCGATGCAATTTCTATGTTTCATCGTCAATAAGAAGGTGCAAGGTATACAGTAAACCTGAAGTGAAGCATCGGTATTTAAAACTGGACTCACAGGAGAGGTACAAATCATAGAAAGTTAGAGTGTCAGTCCTCTTGTACTTAAGTCGGCATTGTGGCATTTGTATTAAATTCAGATGCAATTCCTGTGTTTCATAGTCAATAAGAAGGTCCAAGGGATACTCTAAACCAGAAGTGAAACATCAAAATCTAAAACTGGACTCACAGGAGGGATTCAAATCATAGAAAGTGAGAGTGTCAGTCCTCTTGTACCTAAGTTGTCATTGTGCCATTTGTATTAAATTCGGATGCAATTTCTGTGTTTCATCGGCAATAAGAAGGTCCAAGATATACAGTATACCTGATGTGAAGCATCGGAATCTAAAACTGGACTCACAGGAGAGGTTCAAATCATAGAAAGTTAGAGTGTCACTCCACTTGTACTTATGTCGGTATTGTGCCATTTGTATTAAACTCGGATGAAATTTCTGTGTTTCATCGACAATAAGAAAGTCCAAGGGATACAGGAAACCTGAAGTGAAGCATCAGAATCTAAAACTGGACTCACAGGAGAGGTTCGAATCATAGAAAGTTAGAGGGTCTGTCCTCTTTTACTTAAGTCAGCATTGTGCCTTTTGTATTAAATTCCGATGCAATTTCTGTGTTACATCGTCAATCAGAAGGTGCAAGGTATACAGAAAAACCCGAAGTGAAGCTTCGGAATCTAAAACTGGACTCACAGGAGGGATTCAAATCATAGAAAGTGAGAGTGTCAGTCCTCTTGGACTTAAGTCGGCATTGTGCCATTTGTATTAAATTCGGATGCAATTTCTGTGTTTCATCGTCAATAAGAAGGTCCAAGATATACAGTAACCCTGAAGTGAAGCATCGGCATCTAAAACTGGACTCACAGGAGAGGTTCAAATAATTGAAAGTTTGAGTTCACTCCTCTTGTACTTAAGTCGGTATTGTGCCATTTGTATTAAACTCGGATGCAATTTTTGTGTTTCATCGTCAATAAGAAGGTCCAAGATATACAGTAAACCTGAAGTGAAGCATCGGAATCTAAAACTGGACTCACAGGTTCAAATCAAAGAAAGTTAGAGTGTCACTCCTCTTGTATTAAGTCGGTATTGTGCCATTTGTATTAAACTCCGACGCAATTTCTGTGTTTCATCGACAATAAGAAAGTCCAAGGGATACAGTATACCAGAAGTGAAGCATCGGAATCTAAAACTGGACTCCCAGGAGAGGTACAAATCATAGAAAGTGAGAATTTCAGTCCTCTTGTACTTAAGTCGCCATTGTGCAATTTGTATAAATTCGGATGCAATTTCTGTGTTTCATCGTTAATAAGAAGGTCCAAGGGATACAGTATACCTGATGTGAAGCATCAGAATCTGAAACTGGACTCACAGTAAAGGTTCAAATCATAGAATGTTAGATTGTCAGGCCTCTTTTACTTACGTCGGCATTGTGGCTTTTGTATTAAATTCCGATGCATTTTCTATGTTTCATCGTCAATAAGAAGGTGCAAGGTATACAGTAAACCTGAAGTGAAGCATCGGTATTTAAAACTGGACTCACAGGAGAGGTACAAATCATAGAAAGTTAGAGTGTCAGTCCTCTTGTACTTAGGTCGGCATTGTGGCATTTGTATTAAATTCGGATGCAATTCCTGTGTTTCATAGTCAATAAGAAGGTCCAAGGGATACTCTAAACCTGAAGTGAAACATCGGAATCTAAAACTGGACTCACAGGAGAGGTTCAAATCATAGAAAGTTAGAGTTTCACTCCTCTTGTACTTAAGTCGGTATTGTGCCATTTGTATTAAACTCGGATGCAATTTCTGTGTTTCATCGACATTAAGAGAGTCCAAGGGATACAGTAAACCTGAAGTGAAGCATCGGAATCTAAAACTGGACTCACAGGATGGTTCAAATCATAGAAAGTGAGAGTGTCTGTCCTCTTTTGCTTAAGTAGGCATTGTGCCTTTTGAATTTAATTCCGATGCAATTTCTGTGTTTCATCGTCAATAAGAAGGTGCAAGGTATACAGTAAACCTGAAGTGAAGCATCGGAAACTATAACTGGACTTACAGGAGAGGTTCAAATCATAGAAAGTGAGAGTGTCAGTCCTCGTGTACTTAAGTCGGCATTGTGCCTTTTGTATTAAATTCGGATGCAATTTCTGTGTTTCATAGTCAATAAGAAGGTCCAAGGGATACTCTAAACCTGAAGTGAAACATCGGAATCTAAAACTGGACTCACAGGAGAGGTTCAAATCATAGAAAGTTAGAGTTTCACTCCTCTTGTACTTAAGTCGGTATTGTGCCATTTGTATTAAACTCGGATGCAATTTCTGTGTTTCATCGACAATAAGAGAGTCCAAGGGATACAGTAAACCAGAAGTGAAGCATCGGAATCTAAAACTGGACTCTCAGGAGTGGTTCAAATCACAGAAAGTTAGAATGTCAGTCCTCTTGTACTTAAGTCGGCATTGAGCCTTTTGTATTAAATTCGGATAAAATTTCTGTGTTTCATCGTCAATAAGAAGGTGCAAGGTATACAGGAAACCTGAAGTGAAGCATCGGAATCTGAAACTGGCCTCACAGGAGAGGTACAAATCATAGAAAGTGAGAGTGTCAGTCCTCTTGTACTTAAGTCGACATTGTGCCATTTCTATTAAATTCGGATGCAATTTCTGTGTTTCATCGTTAATAAGAAATTCCAAGGGATACAGTATACCTGAAGTGAAGCATCGGAATCTAAAACTGGACTCACAGGATGGTTCAAATCATAGAAAGTGAGAGTGTCTGTCCTCTTTTGCTTAAGTAGGCATTGTGCCTTTTGAATTTAATTCCGATGCAATTTCTGTGTTTCATCGTCAATAAGAAGGTGCAAGGTATACAGTAAACCTGAAGTGAAGCATCGAAAACTATAACTGGACTTACAGAAGAGGTTCAAATCATAGAAAGTGAGAGTGTCAGTCCTCGTGTACTTAAGTCGGCATTGTGCCTTTTGTATTAAATTCGGATGCAATTTCTGTGTTTCATAGTCAATAAGAAGGTCCAAGGGATACAGTAAACCTGAAGTGAAGCATCAGAATCTAAAACTGGACTCACAGTAGAGGTTCAAATCATAGAAAGTTAGAATGTCAGTCCTCTTGTACTTAAGTCGGCATTGAGACTTTTGTATTAAATTCGGATACAATTTCTGTGTTTCATCGTCAATAAGAAGGTGCAAGGTATACAGGAAACCTGAAGTGAAGCATCGGAATCTAGAACTTTACTCACAGGGGAGGTACAAATCATAGAAAGTGAGAGTGTCAGTCCTCTTGTACTTAAGTCGGTATTGTGCCATTTGTATTAAACTCGGATGCAATTTTTGTGTTTCATCGTCAATAAGAAGGTCCAAGATATACAGTAAACCTGAAGTGAAGCATCGGAATCTAAAACTGGACTCACAGGTTCAAATCATAGAAAGTTAGAGTGTCACTCCTCTTGTACTTAAGTCGGTATTGTGCCATTTGTATTAAACTCGGATGCAATTTCTGTGTTTCATCGACAATAAGAAGGTACAAGGGATACAGGAAACCTGAAGTGAAGCATCAGAATCTAAAACTGGACTCACAGGAGAGGTTCGAATCATAGAAAGTTAGAGGGTCTGTCCTCTTTTACTTAAGTCGGCATTGTGCCTTTTGTAATAAATTCCGATGCAATTTCTGTGTTACATCGTCAATCAGAAGGTGCAAGGTATACAGAAAACCCGAAGTGAAGCTTCGGAATCTAAAACTGGACTCACAGGAGGGATTCAAATCATAGAAAGTGAGAGTGTCAGTCCTCTTGGACTTAAGTCGGCATTGTGCCATTTGTATTAAATTCGGATGCAATTTCTGTGTTTCATCGTCAATAAGAAGGTCCAAGATATACAGTAACCCTGAAGTGAAGCATCGGCATCTAAAACTGGACTCACAGGAGAGGTTCAAATAATTGAAAGTTTGAGTTCACTCCTCTTGTACTTAAGTCGGTATTGTGCCATTTGTATTAAACTCGGATGCAATTTTTGTGTTTCATCGTCAATAAGAAGGTCCAAGATATACAGTAAACCTGAAGTGAAGCATCGGAATCTAAAACTGGACTCACAGGTTCAAATCATAGAAAGTTAGAGTGTCACTCCTCTTGTATTAAGTCGGTATTGTGCCATTTGTATTAAACTCGGACGCAATTTCTGTGTTTCATCGACAATAAGAAAGTCCAAGGGATACAGTAAACCAGAAGTGAAGCATCGGAATCTAAAACTGGACTCCCAGGAGAGGTACAAATCATAGAAAGTGAGAGTTTCAGTCCTCTTGTACTTAAGTCGACATTGTGCCATTTGTATAAATTCGGATGCAATTTCTGTGTTTCATCGTTAATAAGAAGGTGCAAGGGATACAGTATACCTGATGTGAAGCATCAGAATCTGAAACTGGACTCACAGTAAAGGTTCAAATCATAGAATGTTAGATTGTCAGGCCTCTTTTACTTACGTCGGCATTGTGGCTTTTGTATTAAATTCCGATGCATTTTCTATGTTTCATCGTCAATAAGAAGGTGCAAGGTATACAGTAAACCTGAAGTGAAGCATCGGTATTTAAAACTGGATTCACGGGAGAGGTACAAATCATAGAAAGTTAGAGTGTCAGTCCTCTTGTACTTAGGTCGGCATTGTGGCATTTGTATTAAATTCGGATGCAATTCCTGTGTTTCATAGTCAATAAGAAGGTCCAAGGGATACTCTAAACCTGAAGTGAAACATCGGAATCTAAAACTGGACTCACAGGAGAGGTTCAAATCATAGAAAGTTAGAGTTTCACTCCTCTTGTACTTAAGTCGGTATTGTGCCATTTGTATTAAACTCGGATGCAGTTTCTGTGTTTCATCGACAATAAGAGAGTCCAAGGGATACAGTAAACCAGAAGTGAAGCATCGGAATCTAAAACTGGACTCTCAGGAGTGGTTCAAATCATAGAAAGTTAGAATGTCAGTCCTCATGTACTTAAGTCGGCATTGAGCCTTTTGTATTAAATTCGGATAAAATTTCTGTGTTTCATCGTCAATAAGAAGGTGCAAGGTATACAGGAAACCTGAAGTGAAGCATCGGAAACTGAAACTGGCCTCACAGGAGAGGTACAAATCATAGAAAGTGAGAGTGTCAGTCCTCTTGTACTTAAGTCGACATTGTGCCATTTGTATTAAATTCGGATGCAATTTCTGTGTTTCATCGTTAATAAGAAATTCCAAGGGATACAGTTACCTGAAGTGAAGCATCGGAATCTAAAACTGGACTCACAGGATGGTTCAAATCATAGAAAGTGAGAGTGTCTGTCCTCTTTTACTTAAGTAGGCATTGTGCCTTTTGAATTTAATTCCGATGCAATTTCTGTGTTTCATCGTCAATAAGAAGGTGCAAGGTATACAGTAAACCTGAAGTGAAGCATCGGAAACTATAACTGGACTTACAGGAGAGGTTCAAATCATAGAAAGTGAGAGTGTCAGTCCTCTTGTACTTAAGTCGGCATTGTGCCTTTTGTATTAAATTCGGATGCAATTTCTGTGTTTCATAGTCAATAAGAAGGTCCAAGGGATACAGTAAACCTGAAGTGAAGCATCAGAATCTAAAACTGGACTCACAGGAGAGGTTCAAATCATAGAAAGTTAGAGGGTCTGTCCTGTTTTACTTTAATCGGCATTGTGCCTTTTGTATTAAATTCCGATGCAATTTCTGTGTTACATCATCATACAGAAGGTGCAAGTTATACAGAAAACCCGAAGTGAAGCTTCGGAATCTAAAACTGGACTCACACGAGGGATTCAAATCATAGAAAGTGAGAGTGTCAGTCCTCTTGTACTTAAGTCGGCATTGTGCCATTTGTATTAAATTCGGATGCAATTTCTGTGTTTCATCGTCAATAAGAAGGTCCAAGATATACAGTAAACCTGAAGTGAAGCATCGGAATCTAAAACTGGACTCACAGGAGAGGTTCAAATCATAGAAAGTTAGAGTGTCACTCCACTTGTACTTATGTCGGTATTGTGCCATTTGTATTAAACTCGGATGCAATTACTGTGTTTCATCGACAATAAGAAAGTCCAAGGGATACAGTAAACCAGAAGTGAAGCATCGGAATCTAAAACTGGACTCTCAGGAGAGGTTGAAATCATAGAAAGTTAGAATGTCAGTCCTCTTGTACTTAAGTCGGCATTGAGACTTTTGTATTAAATTCGGATACAATTTCTGTGTTTCATCGTCAATAAGAAGGTGCAAGGTATACAGGAAACCTGAAGTGAAGCATCGGAATCTAGAACTTTACTCACAGGAGAGGTACAAATCATAGAAAGTGAGAGTGTCAGTCCTCTTGTACTTAAGTCGACATTGTGCCATTTGTATTAAATTCGGATGCAATTTCTGTATTTCATCGTTAATAAGAAAGTCCAAGAGGTACAGTATACCTGAAGTGAAGCATCGGAATCTAAAACTGCACTCACAGGAGAGGTTCAAATCATAGAAAGTTAGAGTGTCAGACCTCTTTTACTTACGTCGGCATTGTGACTTTTGTATTACATTCCGAAGCAATTTCTATGTTTCAATTTTCAATAAGAAGGTGCAAGGTATACAGTAAACCTGAAGTGAAGCATCGGTATTTAAAACTGGACTCACAGGAGAGGTTCAAATCAGAGAAAGTTAGAGTGTCAGTCCTCTTGTACTTAAGTCGGTATTGTGCCATTTGTATTAAACTCGGATGCAATTTTTGTGTTTCATCGTCAATAAGAAGGTCCAAGATATACAGTAAACCTGAAGTGAAGCATCGGAATCTAAAACTGGACTCACAGGTTCAAATCATAGAAAGTTAGAGTGTCACTCCTCTCGTACTTAAGTCGGTATTGTGCCATTTGTATTAAACTCGGATGCAATTTCTGTGTTTCATCGACAATAAGAAGGTACAAGGGATACAGGAAACCTTAAGTGAAGCATCAGAAACTAAAACTGGACTCACAGGAGAGGTTCGAATCATAGAAAGTTAGAGGGTCTGTCCTCTTTTACTTAAGTCGGCATTGTGCCTTTTGTATTAATTTCCGATGCAATTTCTGTGTTACATCGTCAATCAGAAGGTGCAAGGTATACAGAAAACCCGAAGTGAAGCTTCGGAATCTAAAACTGGACTCACAGGAGGGATTCAAATCATAGAAAGTGAGAGTGTCAGTCCTCTTGGACTTAAGTCGGCATTGTGCCATTTGTATTAAATTCGGATGCAATTTCTGTGTTTCATCGTCAATAAGAAGGTCCAAGATATACAGTAACCCTGAAGTGAAGCATCGGCATCTAAAACTGGACTCACAGGAGAGGTTCAAATAATTGAAAGTTTGAGTGTCACTCCTCTTGTATTAAGTCGGTATTGTGCCATTTGTATTAAACTCGGACGCAATTTCTGTGTTTCATCGACAATAAGAAAGTCCAAGGGATACAGTAAACCAGAAGTGAAGCATCGGAATCTAAAACTGCACTCCCAGGAGAGGTACAAATCATAGAAAGTGAGAGTGTCAGTCCTCTTGTACTTAAGTCGACATTGTGCCATTTGTATAAATTCGGATGCAATTTCTGTGTTTCATCGTTAATAAGAAGGTCCAAGGGATACAGTATAAGTGAAGTGAAGCATCGGAATCTAAAACTGGACTCTCAGGAGTGGTTCAAATCATAGAAAGTTAGAATGTCAGTCCTCTTGTACTTAAGTCGGCATTGAGCCTTTTGTATTAAATTCGGATACAATTTCTGTGTTTCATCGTCAATAAGAAGGTGCAAGGTATACAGGAAACCTGAAGTTAAGCATCGGAATCTGAAACTGGCCTCACAGGAGAGGTACAAATCATAGAAAGTAAGAGTGTCAGTCCTCTTGTACTTAAGTCGACATTGTGCCATTTGTATTAAATTCGGATGCAATTTCTGTGTTTCATCGTTAATAAGAAGGTCCAAGGGATACAGTATACCTGAAGTGAAGCATCGGAATCTAAAACTGGACTCACAGGAGGGGTTCAAATCATAGAAAGTTAGAGTGTCACTCCTCTTGTACTTAAGTCGGTAGTGTGCCTTTTGTATTAAATTCGGATGCAATTTCTGTGTTTCATCGTCAATAATAAGGACTAAGGGACACAGTAAACCTGAAGTGAAGCATCGGAATCTAAAACTGGAGTCACAGGAGAGGTTCAAATCATAGAAAGTTAGAGTGTCTGCCCTCTTGTAATTACGTCGGCATTGTGCCTTTTGTATTAAATTCGGATGCAAACTCTGTGTTTCATCGTCAATCAGAAGTTCCAAGGGATACAGTAAACCTGAAGTGAAGCATCGGAATCTAAAACTGGACCTACAGGAGAGGTTGAAATCGTAAGAGGTTAGAGTGTCAGTCCTGTTGTACTTAAGTCGGCATTGTGCCTTTTGAATTTAATTCAGATGCAATTTCTGTGTTTCATCGTCAGTAAGAAGGTCTAAGGTATACAGTAAACCTGAAGTGAAGCATCGGAATCTAAAACTGGACTCACAGGATGGTTCAAATCATAGAAAGTGAGAGTGTCTGTCCTCTTTTACTTAAGTAGGCATTGTGCCTTTTGAATTTAATTCCGATGCAATTTCTGTGTTTCATCGTCAATAAGAAGGTGCAAGGTATACAGTAAACCTGAAGTGAAGCATCGGAAACTATAACTGGACTTACAGGAGAGGTTCAAATCATAGAAAGTGAGAGTGTCAGTCCTCTTGTACTTAAGTCGGCATTGTGCCTTTTGTATTAAATTCGGATGCAATTTCTGTGTTTCATAGTCAATAAGAGAGTCCAAGGGATACAGTAAACCTGAAGTGAAGCATCAGAATCTAAAACTGGACTCACAGGAGAGGTTCAAATCATAGAAAGTTAGAGGGTCTGTCCTGTTTTACTTTAATCGGCATTGTGCCTTTTGTATTAAATTCCGATGCAATTTCTGTGTTACATCATCATACAGAAGGTGCAAGTTATACAGAAAACCCGAAGTGAAGCTTCGGAATCTAAAAATGGACTGACACGAGGGATTCAAATCATAGAAAGTGAGAGTGTCAGTCCTCTTGTACTTAAGTCGGCATTGTGCCATTTGTATTAAATTCGGATGCAATTTCTGTGTTTCATCGTCAATAAGAAGGTCCAAGATATACAGTAAACCTGAAGTGAAGCATCGGAAACTAAAACTGGACTCACAGGTTCAAATCATAGAAAGTTAGAGTGTCACTCCTCTTGTACTTAAGTCGGTATTGTGCCATTTGTATTAAATTCGGATACAATTTCTGTGTTTCATCGTCAATAAGAAGGTGTAAGGTATACAGGAAACCTGAAGTGAAGCATCGGAATCTAAAACTGGACTCCCAGGAGAGGTACAAATCATAGAAAGAGAGAGTGTCAGTCCTCTTGTACTTAAGTCGACATTGTGCCATTTGTATTAAATTCGGATGCAATTTCTGTGTTTCATCGTTAATAAGAAGGTCCAAGGGATACAGTATACCTGAAGTGAAGCATCGGAATCTAAATCTGGACTCACAGGAGAGGATCAAATCATAGAATGTTAGAGTGTCAGGCCTCTTTTACTTACGGCGGCATTGTGGCTTTTGTATTAAATTCCGATGCAATTTCTATGTTTCATCGTCAATAAGAAGGTGCAAGGTATACAGTAAACCTGAAGTGAAGCATCGGTATTTAAAACTGGACACACAGGAGAGGTACAAATCATAGAAAGTAGAGTGTCAGTCCTCTTGTACTTAAGTCGGCATTGTGCCATTTGTATTAAATTCGGATGCAATTCCTGTGTTTCATAGTCAATAAGAAGGTCCAAGGGATACTCTAAACCTGAAGTGAAACATCGGAATCTAAAACTGGACTCACAGGAGAGGTTCAAATCATAGAAAGCTAGAGTGTCACTCCTCTTGTACTTAAGTCGGTATTGTGCCATTTGTATTAAACTCGGATGCAATTTTGTGTTTCATCGACAATAAGAGAGTCCAAGGGATACAGTAAAGAAGAAGTGAAGCATCGGAATCTAAAACTGGACTCTCAGGAGAGGTTCAAATCATAGAAAGTTAGAATGTCTGTCCTCTTGTACTTAAGTCGGCATTGAGGCTTTTGTATTAAATTCGGATACAATTTCTGTGTTTCATCGTCAATAAGAAGGTGCAAGGTATACAGGAAACCTGAAGTGAAACATCGGAATCTTAAACTGGACTCACAGGAGGGATTCAAATCATAGAAAGTGAGAGTGTCAGTCCTCTTGTACTTAAGTCGGCATTGTGCCATTGGTGTTAAATTCGGATGCAATTTCTGTGTTTCATCGTCAATAAGAAGGTCCAAGATATACAGTAAACCTGAAGTGAAGCATCGGATTCTAAAACTGGACTCACAGGAGAGGTTCAAATCATAGAAAGTTAGAGTGTCACTCCACTTGTACTTATGTCGGTGTTGTGCCATTTGTATTAAACTCGGATGCAATTTCTGTGTTTCATCGACAATAAGAAAGTCCAAGGGATACAGTAAACCAGAAGTGAAGCATCGGAACCTAAAACTGGACTCTCAGGAGAGGTTCAAATCATAGAAAGTTAGAATGTCAGTCCCCTTGTACTTAAGTCGGCATTGAGACTTTTGTATTAAATTCGGATACAATTTCTGTGTTTCATCGTCAATAAGAAGGTGCAAGGTATACAGGAAACCTGAAGTGAAGCATCGGAATCTAGAACTTTACTCACAGGAGAGGTACAAATCATAGAAAGTGAGAGTGTCAGTCCTCTTGTACTTAAGTCGACATTGTGCCATTTGTATTAAATTCGGATGCAATTTCTGTGTTTCATCGTCAATAAAAAGGTCCAAGATATACAGTAACCCTGAAGTGAAGCATCGGCATCTAAGACTGGACTCACAGGAGAGGTTCAAATAATTGAAAGTTTGAGTTCACTCCTCTTGTACTTAAGTCGGTATTGTGCCATTTGTTTTAAACTCGGATGCAATTTTTGTGTTTCATCGTCAATAAGAAGGTCCAAGATATACAGTAAACCTGAAGTGAAGCATCGGAATCTAAAACTGGACTCACAGGTTCAAATCATAGAAAGTTAGAGTGTCACTCCTCTTGTACTTAAGTCGGTATTGTGCCATTTGTATTAAACTCGGATGCAATTTCTGTGTTTCATCGACAATAAGATAGTCCAAGGGATACAGTAAACCAGAAGTGAAGCATCGGAATCTAAAACTGGACTCCCAGGAGAGGTACAAATCATAGAAAGTGAGAGTGTCAGTCCTCTTGTACTTAAGACGACATTGTGCCATTTGTATAAATTCGGATGCAATTTCTTTGTTTCATCGTTAATAAGAAGGTCCAAGGGATACAGTATACCTGAAGTGAAGCATCGGAATCTGAAACTGGACTCACAGTAAAGGTTCAAATCATAGAATGTTAGAGTGTCGGCCTCTTTTACTTACGTCGGCATTGTGGCTTTTGTATTAAATTCCGATGCATTTTCTATGTTTCATCGTCAATAAGAAGGTGCAAGGTATACAGTAAACCTGAAGTGAAGCATCGGTATTTAAAACTGGACTAACAGGAGAGGTACAAATCATAGAAAGTTAGAGTGTCAGTCCTCTTGTACTTAGGTCGGCAGTGTGGCATTTGTATTAAATTCGGATGCAATTCCTGTGTTTCATAGTCAATAAGAAGGTCCAAGGGATACTCTAAACCTGAAGTGAAACATCGGAATCTAAAACTGGACTCACAGGAGAGGTTCAAATCATAGAAAGTTAGAGTTTCACTCCTCTTGTACTTAAGTCGGTATTGTGCCATTTGTATTAAACTCGGATGCAATTTCTGTGTTTCATCGACAATAAGAGAATCCAAGGGATACAGTAAACCAGAAGTGAAGCATCGGAATCTAAAACTGGACTCTCAGGAGTGGTTCAAATCATAGAAAGTTAGAATGTCAGTCCTCTTGTACTTAAGTCGGCATTGAGCCTTTTGTATTAAATTCGGATACAATTTCTGTGTTTCATCGTCAATAAGAAGGTGCAAGGTATACAGGAAACCTGAAGTGAAGCATCGGAATCTGAAACTGGCCTCACAGGAGAGGTACAAATCATAGAAAGTGAGAGTGTCAGTCCTCTTGTACTTAAGTCGACATTGTGCCATTTGTATTAAATTCGGATGCAATTTCTGTGTTTCATCGTTAATAAGAAGGTCCAAGGGATACAGTATACCAGAAGTGAAGCATCGGAATCTAAAACTGGACTCACAGCAGAGGTTCAAATCATAGAAAGTTAGAGTGTCACTCCTCTTGTACTTAAGTCGGTAGTGTGCCATTTGAATTAAATTCGGATGCAATTTCTGTGTTTTATCGTCAATAATAAGGTCCAAGGGACACAGTAAACCTGAAGTGAAGCATCGGAATCTAAAACTGGAGTCACAGGAGAGGTTCAAATCATAGAAAGTTAGAGTGTCTGTCCTCTTGTACTTACGTCGGCATTGTGCCTTTTGTATTAAATTCGGATGCAAACTCTGTATTTCATCGTCAATCAGAAGTTCCAAGGGATACAGTAAACCTGAAGTGAAGCATCGGAATCTAAAACTGGACCTACAGGAGAGGTTGAAATCGTAAGAGGTTAGAGTGTCAGTCCTGTTGTACTTAAGTCGGCATTGTGCCTTTTGTATTTAATTCAGATGCAATTTCTGTGTTTCATCGTCAGTAAGAAGGTCTAAGGTATACAGTAAACCTGAAGTGAAGCATCGGAATCTAAAACTGGACTCACAGGATGGTTCAAATCATAGAAAGTGAGAGTGTCTGTCCTCTTTTACTTAAGTAGGCATTGTGCCTTTTGAATTTAATTCCGATGCAATTTCTGTGTTTCATCGTCAATAAGAAGGTGCAAGGTATACAGTAAACCTGAAGTGAAGCATCGGTATTTAAAACTGGACTCACAGGAGAGGTACAAATCATAGAAAGTTAGAGTGTCAGTCCCCTTGTACTTAGGTCGGCAGTGTCGCATTTGTATTAAATTCGGATGCAATTCCTGTGTTTCATAGTCAATAAGAAGGTCCAAGGGATACTCTAAACCTGAAGTGAAACATCGGAATCTAAAACTGGACTCACAGGAGAGGTTCAAATCATAGAAAGTTAGAGTTTCACTCCTCTTGTACTTAAGTCGGTATTGTGCCATTTGTATTAAACTCGGATGCAATTTCTGTGTTTCATCGACAATAAGAGAATCCAAGGGATACAGTAAACCAGAAGTGAAGCATCGGAATCTAAAACTGGACTCTCAGGAGTGGTTCAAATCATAGAAAGTTAGAATGTCAGTCCTCTTGTACTTAAGTCGGCATTGAGCCTTTTGTATTAAATTCGGATACAATTTCTGTGTTTCATCGTCAATAAGAAGGTGCAAGGTATACAGGAAACCTGAAGTGAAGCATCGGAATCTGAAACTGGCCTCACAGGAGAGGTACAAATCATAGAAAGTGAGAGTGTCAGTCCACTTGTACTTAAGTCGACATTGTGCCATTTGTATTAAATTCGGATGCAATTTCTGTGTTTCATCGTTAATAAGAAGGTCCAAGGGATACAGTATACCAGAAGTGAAGCATCGGAATCTAAAACTGGACTCACAGCAGAGGTTCAAATCATAGAAAGTTAGAGTGTCACTCCTCTTGTACTTAAGTCGGTAGTGTGCCATTTGAATTAAATTCGGATGCAATTTCTGTGTTTTATCGTCAATAATAAGGTCCAAGGGACACAGTAAACCTGAAGTGAAGCATCGGAATCTAAAACTGGAGTCACAGGAGAGGTTCAAATCATAGAAAGTTAGAGTGTCTGTCCTCTTGTACTTACGTCGGCATTGTGCCTTTTGTATTAAATTCGGATGCAAACTCTGTATTTCATCGTCAATCAGAAGTTCCAAGGGATACAGTAAACCTGAAGTGAAGCATCGGAATCTAAAACTGGACCTACAGGAGAGGTTGAAATCGTAAGAGGTTAGAGTGTCAGTCCTGTTGTACTTAAGTCGGCATTGTGGCTTTTGTATTTAATTCAGATGCAATTTCTGTGTTTCATCGTCAGTAAGAAGGTCTAAGGTATACAGTAAACCTGAAGTGAAGCATCGGAATCTAAAACTGGACTCACAGGATGGTTCAAATCATAGAAAGTGAGAGTGTCTGTCCTCTTTTACTTAAGTAGGCATTGTGCCTTTTGAATTTAATTCCGATGCAATTTCTGTGTTTCATCGTCAATAAGAAGGTGCAAGGTATACAGTAAACCTGAAGTGAAGCATCGGTATTTAAAACTGGACTCACAGGAGAGGTACAAATCATAGAAAGTTAGAGTGTCAGTCCTCTTGTACTTAGGTCGGCAGTGTGGCATTTGTATTAAATTCGGATGCAATTCCTGTGTTTCATAGTCAATAAGAAGGTCCAAGGGATACTCTACACCTGAAGTGAAACATCGGAATCTAAAACTGGACTCACAGGAGAGGTTCAAATCATAGAAAGTTAGAGTTTCACTCCTCTTGTACTTAAGTCGGTATTGTGCCATTTGTATTAAACTCGGATGCAATTTCTGTGTTTCATCGACAATAAGAGAATCCAAGGGATACAGTAAACCAGAAGTGAAGCATCGGAATCTAAAACTGGACTCTCAGGAGTGGTTCAAAACATAGACAGTTAGAATGTCAGTCCTCTTGTACTTAAGTCGGCATTGAGCCTTTTGTATTAAATTCGGATACAATTTCTGTGTTTCATCGTCAATAAGAAGGTGCAAGGTATACAGGAAACCTGAAGTGAAGCATCGGAATCTGAAACTGGCCTCACAGGAGAGGTACAAATCATAGAAAGTGAGAGTGTCAGTCCTCTTGTACTTAAGTCGACATTGTGCCATTTGTATTAAATTCGGATGCAATTTCTGTGTTTCATCGTTAATAAGAAGGTCCAAGGGATACAGTATACCTGAAGTGAAGCATCGGAATCTAAAACTGGACTCACAGCAGAGGTTCAAATCATAGAAAGTTAGAGTGTCACTCCTCTTGTACTTAAGTCGGTAGTGTGCCTTTTGTATTAAATTCGGATGCAATTTCTGTGTTTTATCGTCAATAATCAGGTCCAAGGGACACAGTAAACCTGAAGTGAAGCATCGGAATCTAAAACTGGAGTCACAGGAGAGGTTCAAATCATAGAAAGTTAGAGTGTCTGTCCTCTTGTACTTACGTCGGCATTGTGCCTTTTGTATTAAATTCGGATGCAAACTCTGTATTTCATCGTCAATCAGAAGTTCCAAGGGATACAGTAAACCTGAAGTGAAGCATCGGAATCTAAAACTGGACCTACAGGAGAGGTTGAAATCGTAAGAGGTTAGACTGTCAGTCCTGTTGTACTTAAGTCGGCATTGTGCCTTTTGAATTTAATTCAGATGCAATTTCTGTGTTTCATCGTCAGTAAGAAGGTCTAAGGTATACAGTAAACCTGAAGTGAAGCATCGGAATCTAAAACTGGACTCACAGGATGGTTCAAATCATAGAAAGTGAGAGTGTCTGTCCTCTTTTACTTAAGTAGGCATTGTGCCTTTTGAACTTAATTCCGATGCAATTTCTGTGTTTCATCGTCAATAAGAAGGTGCAAGGTATACAGTAAACCTGAAGTGAAGCATCGGAAACTATAACTGGACTTACAGGAGAGGTTCAAATCATAGAAAGTGAGAGTGTCAGTCCTCTTGTACTTAAGTCGGTATTGTGCCATTTGTATTAAACTCGGATGCAATTTCTGTGTTTCATCGACAATAAGAGAGTCCAAGGGATACAGTAAAGAAGAAGTGAAGCATCGGAATCTAAAACTGGACTCTCAGGAGAGGTTCAAATCATAGAAAGTTAGAATGTCAGTCCTCTTGTACTTAAGTCGGCATTGAGGCT
The DNA here is from genome assembly GCF_023864345.2 of Schistocerca serialis cubense. Taxonomy (NCBI): domain Eukaryota; kingdom Metazoa; phylum Arthropoda; class Insecta; order Orthoptera; family Acrididae; genus Schistocerca; species Schistocerca serialis. The sequence continues at coordinate 19,831,785 of NC_064648.1, forward strand.
TTTGTATTAAATTCGGATACAATTTCTGTGTTTCATCGTCAATAAGAAGGTGCAAGGTATACAGGAAACCTGAAGTGAAGCATCGGAATCTGAAACTGGCCTCACAGGAGAGTTACAAATCATAGAAAGTGAGAGTGTCAGTCCTCTTGTACTTAAGTCTACATTGTGCCATTTGTATTAAATTCGGATGCAATTTCTGTGTTTCATCGTTAATAAGAAGGTCCAAGGGATAAAGTAAACCTGAAGTGAAGCATCGGAATCTAAAACTGGACTCACAGGAGAGGTTCAAATCATAGAAAGTTAGTGCCGGGCCTCTTTTACTTACGTCGGCATTGTGGCTTTTGTATTAAATTCGGATGCAATTTCTGTGTTTCATCGTCAATAATAAGGTCCAAGGGACACAGTAAACCTGAAGTGAAGCATCGGAATCTAAAACTGGACTCACAGGAGAGGTTCAAATCATAGAAAGTTAGAGTGTCTGTCCTCTTGTACTTACGTCGGCATTGTGCCTTTTGTATTAAATTCGGATGTAAACTCTGTGTTTCATCGTCAATAAGAAGTTCCAAGGGATACAGTAAAGCTGAAGTGAAGCATCGGAATCTAAAACTGGACCTACAGGAGAGGTTGAAGTCGTAGAAGGTTAGAGTGTCAGTCCTGTTGTACTTAAGTCGGCATTGTGCCTTTTGAATTTAATTCCGATGCAATTTCTGTGTTTCATCGTCAATAAGAAGGTCTAAGGTATACAGTAAACCTGAAGTGAAGCATCGGACTCTAAAACTGGACTCACAGGAGGGTTCAAATCATAGAAAGTGAGAGTGTCTGTCCTCTTTTACTTAAGTAGGCATTGTGCCTTTTGAATTTAATTCCGAGCAATTTCTGTGTTTCATCGTCAATAAGAAGGTGCAAGGTATACAGTAAACCTGAAGTGAAGCATCGGAAACTAAAACTGGACTTACAGGAGAGGTTCAAATCATAGAAAGTGAGAGTGTCAAGCCTCTTGTACTTAAGTCGGCGTTGTGCCTTTTGTATTAAATTCGGATGCAATTTCTGTGTTTCATAGTCAATAAGAAGCTCCAAGGGATACAGTAAACCTGAAGTGAAGCATCAGAATGTAAAACTGGACTCACAGGAGAGGTTCAAATCATAGAAAGTTAGAGGGTCTGTCCTCTTTTACTTAAGTCGGCATTGTGCCTTTTGTATTAAATTCCGATGCAATTTCTGTGTTACATCATCAATCAGAAGGTGCAAGTTATACAGAAAACCGGAAGTGAAGCTTCGGAATCTAAAACTGGACTCACAGGAGGGATTGAAATCATAGAAAGTGAGAGTGTCAGTCCTCTTGTACTTAAGTCGGCATTGTGCCATTTGTATTAAATTCGGAAGCAATTGCTGTGTTTCATCGTCAATAAGAAGGTCCAAGATATACAGTAAAACTGAAGTGAAGCATCGGAATCTAAAACTGGACTCACAGGTTCAAATCATAGAAAGTTAGAGTGTCACTCCTCTTGTTCTTAAGTCGGTATTGTGCCATTTGTAGTAAACTCGTATGCAATTTCTGTGTTTCATCGACAATAAGAAAGTCCAAGGGATACAGTAAACCAGAAGTGAAGCATCGGAATCTAAAACTGGACTCTCAGGAGAGGTTCAAATCACAGAAAGTTAGAATGTCAGTCCTCTTGTACTTAAGTCGGCATTGTGCCTTTTGTATTAAATTCGGATACAATTTCTGTGTTTCATCGTCAATAAGTAGGTGCAAGGTATACAGGAAACCTGAAGTGAAGCATCGGAATCTAAAACTGGACTCCCAGGAGAGGTACAAATCATAGAAAGTGAGAGTGTCTGTCCTCTTGTACTTAAGTCGACATTGTGCCATTTGTATTAAATTCGGATGCAATTTCTGTGTTTCATCGTTAATAAGAAGGTCCAAGGGATACAGTATACCTGAAGTGAAGCATCGGAATCTAAAACTAGACTCACAGGAGAGGTTCAAATCTTAGAATGTTAGAGTGTCAGGCCTCTTTTACTTACGTCGGCATTGTGGCTTTTGTATTAAATTCCGATGCAATTTCTATGTTTCATCGTCAATAAGAAGGTGCAAGGTATACAGTAAACCTGAAGTGAAGCATCGGTATTTAAAACTGGACTCACAGGAAGGGTACAAATCATAGAAAGTTAGAGTGTCAGTCCTCTTGTACTTAAGTCGGCATTGTGCCAGTTGTATTAAATTCGGATGCAATTCCTGTGTTTCATAGTCAATAAGAAGGTCCAAGGGATACTCTAAACCTGAAGTGAAACATCGGAATCTAAAACTGGACTCACAGGAGAGGTTCAAATCATAGAAAGCTAGAGTGTCACTCCTCTTGTACTTAAGTCGGTATTGTGCCATTTGTATTAAACTCGGATGCATTTTCTGTGTTTCATCGACAATAAGAGAGTCCAAGGGATACAGTAAACTAGAAGTGAAGCATCGGAATCTAAAACTGGACTCTCAGGAGAGGTTCAAATCATAGAAAGTTAGAATGTCAGTCCTCTTGTACTTAAGTCGGCATTGAGGCTTTTGTATTAAATTCGGATACAATTTCTGTGTTTCATCGTCAATAAGAAGGTGCAAGGTATACAGGAAACCTGAAGTGAAGCATCGGAATCTGAAACTGGCCTCACAGGAGAGGTACAAATCATAGAAAGTGAGAGTGTCAGTCCTCTTGTACTTAAGTCGACATTGTGCCATTTGTATTAAATTCGGATGCAATTTCTGTGTTTCATCGTTAATAAGAAGGTCCAAGGGATACAGTATATCTGAAGTGAAGCATCGGAATCTAAAACTGGACTCACAGGAGAGGTTCAAATCATAGAAAGTTAGAGTGTCAGGCCTTTTTTACTTACGTCGGCATTGTGGCTTTTGTATTAAATTCCGATGCAATTTCTATGTTTCATCGTCAACAAGAAGGTGCAAGGTATACAGTAAACCTGAAGTGAAGCATCGGTATTAAAAACTGGACTCACAGGAGAGGTTCAAATCATAGAAAGTTAGAGTGTCAGTCCTCTTGTACTTAAGTCGGCATTGTGCCATTTGTATTAAATTCGGATGCAATTCCTGTGTTTCATAGTCGTTAAGAAGGTCCAAGGGATACACTAAAACTGAAGTGAAGCATCGGAAACTAAAACTGGACCCACAGGAGAGGTTCAAATCATTGAAAGTTAAAGTGTCACCCCTCTTGTACTTAAGTCGGTATTGTGCATTTGTATTAAATTCGGATGCAATTTCTGTATTTCATCGTCAATAAAAAGGTCTAAGGGGCACAGTAAACCAGAAGTGAAGCATCGGAATCTAAAACTGGACTCTCAGGAGAGGTTCAAATCACAGAAAGTTAGAATGTCAGTCCTCTTGTACTTAAGTCGGCATTGTGCCTTTTGTATTAAATTCGGATACAATTTCTGTGTTTCATCGTCAATAAGTAGGTGCAAGGTATACAGGAAACCTGAAGTGAAGCATCGGAATCTAAAACTGGACTCCCAGGAGAGGTACAAATCATAGAAAGTGAGAGTGTCTGTCCTCTTGTACTTAAGTCGACATTGTGCCATTTGTATTAAATTCGGATGCAATTTCTGTGTTTCATCGTTAATAAGAAGGTCCAAGGGATACAGTATACCTGAAGTGAAGCATCGGAATCTAAAACTAGACTCACAGGAGAGGTTCAAATCATAGAATGTTAGAGCGTCAGGCCTCTTTTACTTACGTCGGCATTGTGGCTTTTGTATTAAATTCCGATGCAATTTCTATGTTTCATCGTCAATAAGAAGGTGCAAGGTATACAGTAAACCTGAAGTGAAGCATCGGTATTTAAAACTGGACTCACAGGAGAGGTACAAATCATAGAAAGTTAGAGTGTCAGTCCTCTTGTACTTAAGTCTGCATTGTGCCAGTTGTATTAAATTCGGATGCAATTCCTGTGTTTCATAGTCAATAAGAAGGTCCAAGGGATATTCTAAACCTGAAGTGAAACATCGGAATCTAAAACTGGACTCACAGGAGAGGTTCAAATCATAGAAAGCTAGAGTGTCACTCCCCTTGTACTTAAGTCGGTATTGTGCCATTTGTATTAAACTCGGATGCAATTTCTGTGTTTCATCGACAATAAGAGAGTCCAAGGGATACAGTAAAGAAGAAGTGAAGCATCGGAATCTAAAACTGGACTCTCAGGAGAGGTTCAAATCATAGAAAGTTAGAATGTCAGTCCTCTTGTACTTAAGTCGGCATTGAGGCTTTTGTATTAAATTCGGATACAATTTCTGTGTTTCATCGTCAATAAGAAGGTGCAAGGTATACAGGAAACCTGAAGTGAAGCATCGGAATCTGAAACTGGCCTCACAGGAGAGTTACAAATCATAGAAAGTGAGAGTGTCAGTCCTCTTGTACTTAAGTCTACATTGTGCCATTTGTATTAAATTCGGATGCAATTTCTGTGTTTCATCGTTAATAAGAAGGTCCAAGGGATAAAGTATACCTGAAGTGAAGCATCGGAATCTAAAACTGGACTCACAGGAGAGGTTCAAATCATAGAAAGTTAGTGTCGAGCCTCTTTTACTTACGTCGGCATTGTGGCTTTTGTATTAAATTCGGATGCAATTTCTGTGTTTCATCGTCAATAATAAGGTCCAAGGGACACAGTAAACCTGAAGTGAAGCATCGGAATCTAAAACTGGACTCACAGGAGAGGTTCAAATCATAGAAAGTTAGAGTGTCTGTCCTCTTGTACTTACGTCGGCATTGTGCCTTTTGTATTAAATTCGGATGTAAACTCTGTGTTTCATCGTCAATAAGAAGTTCCAAGGGATACAGTAAAGCTGAAGTGAAGCATCGGAATCTAAAACTGGACCTACAGGAGAGGTTGAAGTCGTAGAAGGTTAGAGTGTCAGTCCTGTTGTACTTAAGTCGGCATTGTGCCTTTTGAATTTAATTCCGATGCAATTTCTGTGTTTCATCGTCAATAAGAAGGTCTAAGGTATACAGTAAACCTGAAGTGAAGCATCGGACTCTAAAACTGGACTCACAGGAGGGTTCAAATCATAGAAAGTGAGAGTGTCTGTCCTCTTTTACTTAAGTAGGCATTGTGCCTTTTGAATTTAATTCCGAGCAATTTCTGTGTTTCATCGTCAATAAGAAGGTGCAAGGTATACAGTAAACCTGAAGTGAAGCATCGGAAACTAAAACTGGACTTACAGGAGAGGTTCAAATCATAGAAAGTGAGAGTGTCAAGCCTCTTGTACTTAAGTCGGCGTTGTGCCTTTTGTATTAAATTCGGATGCAATTTCTGTGTTTCATAGTCAATAAGAAGGTCCAAGGGATACAGTAAACCTGAAGTGAAGCATCAGAATGTAAAACTGGACTCACAGGAGAGGTTCAAATCATAGAAAGTTAGAGGGTCTGTCCTCTTTTACTTAAGTCGGCATTGTGCCTTTTGTATTAAATTCCGATGCAATTTTTTGTGTTACATCATCAATCAGAAGGTGCAAGTTATACAGAAAACCGGAAGTGAAGCTTCGGAATCTAAAACTGGACTCACAGGAGGGATTGAAATCATAGAAAGTGAGAGTGTCAGTCCTCTTGTACTTAAGTCGGCATTGTGCCATTTGTATTAAATTCGGAAGCAATTGCTGTGTTTCATCGTCAATAAGAAGGTCCAAGATATACAGTAAAACTGAAGTGAAGCATCGGAATCTAAAACTGGACTCACAGGTTCAAATCATAGAAAGTTAGAGTGTCACTCCTCTTGTTCTTAAGTCGGTATTGTGCCATTTGTATTAAACTCGTATGCAATTTCTGTGTTTCATCGACAATAAGAAAGTCCAAGGGATACAGTAAACCAGAAGTGAAGCATCGGAATCTAAAACTGGACTCTCAGGAGAGGTTCAAATCACAGAAAGTTAGAATGTCAGTCCTCTTGTACTTAAGTCGGCATTGTGCCTTTTGTATTAAATTCGGATACAATTTCTGTGTTTCATCGTCAATAAGTAGGTGCAAGGTATACAGGAAACCTGAAGTGAAGCATCGGAATCTAAAACTGGACTCCCAGGAGAGGTACAAATCATAGAAAGTGAGAGTGTCTGTCCTCTTGTACTTAAGTCGACATTGTGCCATTTGTATTAAATTCGGATGCAATTTCTGTGTTTCATCGTTAATAAGAAGGTCCAAGGGATACAGTATACCTGAAGTGAAGCATCGGAATCTAAAACTAGACTCACAGGAGAGGTTCAAATCTTAGAATGTTAGAGTGTCAGGCCTCTTTTACTTACGTCGGCATTGTGGTTTTTGTATTAAATTCCGATGCAATTTCTATGTTTCATCGTCAATAAGAAAGTGCAAGGTATACAGTAAACCTGAAGTGAAGCATCGGTATTTAAAACTGGACTCACAGGAGAGGTACAAATCATAGAAAGTTAGAGTGTCAGTCCTCTTGTACTTAAGTCGGCATTGTGCCATTTGTATTAAATTCGGAAGCAATTGCTGTGTTTCATCGTCAATAAGAAGGTCCAAGATATACAGTAAAACTGAAGTGAAGCATCGGAATCTAAAACTGGACTCACAGGTTCAAATCATAGAAAGTTAGAGTGTCAGTCCTCTTGTACTTAAGTCGGCATTGTGCCATTTGTATTAAATTCGGATGCAATTCCTGTGTTTCATAGTCGTTAAGAAGGTCCAAGGGATACACTAAAACTGAAGTGAAGCATCGGAAACTAAAACTGGACCCACAGGAGAGGTTCAAATCATTGAAAGTTAAAGTGTCACCCCTCTTGTACTTAAGTCGGTATTGTGCATTTGTATTAAATTCGGATGCAATTTCTGTATTTCATCGTCAATAAAAAGGTCTAAGGGGCACAGTAAACCAGAAGTGAAGCATCGGAATCTAAAACTGGACTCTCAGGAGAGGTTCAAATCACAGAAAGTTAGAATGTCAGTCCTCTTGTACTTAAGTCGGCATTGTGCCTTTTGTATTAAATTCGGATACAATTTCTGTGTTTCATCGTCAATAAGTAGGTGCAAGGTATACAGGAAACCTGAAGTGAAGCATCGGAATCTAAAACTGGACTCCCAGGAGAGGTACAAATCATAGAAAGTGAGAGTGTCTGTCCTCTTGTACTTAAGTCGACATTGTGCCATTTGTATTAAATTCGGATGCAATTTCTGTGTTTCATCGTTAATAAGAAGGTCCAAGGGATACAGTATACCTGAAGTGAAGCATCGGAATCTAAAACTAGACTCACAGGAGAGGTTCAAATCATAGAATGTTAGAGTGTCAGGCCTCTTTTACTTACGTCGGCATTGTGGCTTTTGTATTAAATTCCGATGCAATTTCTATGTTTCATCGTCATTAAGAAGGTGCAAGGTATACAGTAAACCTGAAATGAAGCATCGGTATTTAAAACTGGACTCACAGGAGAGGTTCAAATCATAGAAAGTTAGAGTGTCAGTCCTCTTGTACTTAAGTCGGCATTGTGCCATTTGTATTAAATTCGGATGCAATTCCTGTGTTTCATAGTCGTTAAGAAGGTCCATGGGATACACTAAAACTGAAGTGTAGCATCGGAAACTAAAACTGGACCCACAGGAGAGGTTCAAATCATTGAAAGTTAAAGTGTCACCCCTCTTGTACTTAAGTCGGTATTGTGCATTTGTATTAAATTCGGATGCAATTTCTGTATTTCATCGTCAATAAAAAGGTCTAAGGGGCACAGTAAACCTGAAGTGAAGCATCGGAATCTAAAACTGGACTCACAGGAGAGGTTCAAATCATAGAAAGTTAGAGTGTCTGTCCTCTTGTACTTAAGTCTGCATTGTGCCTTTTGTATTAAATTCGGATACAAACTCTGTGTTTCATCGTCAATAAGAAGGTGCAAGGTATACAGGAAACCTGAAGTGAAGCATCGGAATCTGAAACTGGCGTCACAGGAGAGGTACAAATCATAGAAAGTGAGAGTGTCAGTCCTCTGGTACTTAAGTCGACATTGTGCCATTTGTATTAAATTCGGATGCAATTTCTGTGTTTCATCGTTAATAAGAAGGTCCAAGGGATACAGTATACCTGAAGTGAAGCATCGGAATCTAAAACTGGAGTCACAGGAGAGGTTCAAATCATAGAAAGTTAGAGTGTCTGTCCTCTTGTACTTACGTCTGCATTGTGCCTTTTGTATTAAATTCGGATGCAAACTCGGTGTTTCATCGTCAATAAGAAGTTCCAAGGGATACAGTAAACCTGAAGTGAAGCATCGGAATCTAAAACTGGACCCACAGGAGAGGTTGAAATCGTAAGAGGTTAGAGTGTCAGTCCTGCTGTACTTAAGTCGGCATTGTGCCTTTTGAATTTAATTCCGATGCAATATCTGTGTTTCATCGTCAGTAAGAAGGTCTAAGGTATACAGTAAACCTGAAGTGAAGCATCGGAATCTAAAACTGGACTCACAGGAGGGTTCAAATCATAGAAAGTGAGAGTGTCTGTCCTCTTTTACTTAAGTAGGCATTGTGCCTTTTGAATTTCATTCCGATGCAATTTCTGTGTTTCATCGTCAATAAGAAGGTGCAAGGTATACAGTAAACCTGAAGTGAAGCATCGGAAACTATAACTGGACTTGCAGGAGAGGTTCAAATCATAGAAAGTGAGAGTGTCAGTCCTCTTGTACTTAAGTCGGCATTGTGCCTTTTGTATTAAATTCGGATGCCATTTCTGTGTTTCATAGTCAATAAGAAGGTCCAAGGGATACAGTTAAACTGAAGTGAAGCATCAGAATCTAAAACTGGACTCACAGGAGAGGTTCAAATCATAGAAAGTTAGAGGGTCTGTCCTGTTTTACTTTAATCGGCATTGTGCCTTTTGTATTAAATTCCGATGCAATTTCTGTGTTACATCATCAATCAGAAGGTGCAAGTTATACAGAAAACCCGAAGTGAAGCTTCGGAATCTAAAACTGGACTCACAGGAGGGATTCAAATCATAGAAAGTGAGAGTGTCAGTCCTCTTGTACTTAAGTCGGCATTGTGCCATTTGTATTAAATTCGGATGCAATTTCTGTGTTTCATCGTCAATAAGAAGGTCCAAGATATACAGTAAACCTGAAGTGAAGCATCGGAATCAAAAACTGGACTCACAGGTTCAAATCATAGAAAGTTAGAGTGTCACTCCTCTTGTTCTTAAGTCGGTATTGTGCCATTTGTATTAAACTCGGATGCAATTTCTGTGTTTCATCGACAATAAGAAAGTCCAAGGGATACAGTAAACCAGAAGTGAAGCATCGGAATCTAAAACAGGTCTCTCAGGAGAGGTTCAAATCACAGAAAGTTAGAATGTCAGTCCTCTTGTACTTAAGTCGGCATTGTGCCTTTTGTATTAAATTCAGATACAATTTCTGTGTTTCATCGTCAATAAGAAGGTGTAAGGTATACAGGAAACCTGAAGTGAAGCATCGGAATTTAAAACTGGACTCCCAGGAGAGGTACAAATCATAGAAAGTGAGAGTGTCAGTCCTCTTGTACTTAAGTCGACATTGTGCCATTTGTATTAAATTCGGATGCAATTACTGTGTTTCATCGTTAATAAGAAGGTCCAAGGGATACAGTATACCTGAAGTGAAGCATCGGAATCTAAAACTGGACTCACAGGAGAGGATCAAATCATAGAATGTTAGAGTGTCAGGCCTCTTTTACTTACGTCGGAATTGTGGCTTTTGTATTAAACTCGGATGCATTTTCTGTGTTTCATCGACAATAAGAGAGTCCAAGGGATACAGTAAACTAGAAGTGAAGCATCGGAATCTAAAACTGGACTCTCAGGAGAGGTTCAAATCATAGAAAGTTAGAATGTCAGTCCTCTTGTACTTAAGTCGGCATTGAGGCTTTTGTATTAAATTCGGATACAATTTCTGTGTTTCATCGTCAATAAGAAGGTGCAAGGTATACAGGAAACCTGAAGTGAAGCATCGGAATCTGAAACTGGCCTCACAGGAGAGGTACAAATCATAGAAAGTGAGAGTGTCAGTCCTCTTGTACTTAAGTCGACATTGTGCCATTTGTATTAAATTCGGATGCAATTTCTGTGTTTCATCGTTAATAAGAAGGTCCAAGGGATACAGTATATCTGAAGTGAAGCATCGGAATCTAAAACTGGACTCACAGGAGAGGTTCAAATCATAGAAAGTTAGAGTGTCAGGCCTCTTTTACTTACGTCGGCATTGTGGCTTTTGTATTAAATTCCGATGCAATTTCTATGTTTCATCGTCAACAAGAAGGTGCAAGGTATACAGTAAACCTGAAGTGAAGCATCGGTATTAAAAACTGGACTCACAGGAGAGGTTCAAATCATAGAAAGTTAGAGTGTCAGTCCTCTTGTACTTAAGTCGGCATTGTGCCATTTGTATTAAATTCGGATGCAATTCCTGTGTTTCATAGTCGTTAAGAAGGTCCAAGGGATACACTAAAACTGAAGTGAAGCATCGGAAACTAAAACTGGACCCACAGGAGAGGTTCAAATCATTGAAAGTTAAAGTGTCACCCCTCTTGTACTTAAGTCGGTATTGTGCATTTGTATTAAATTCGGATGCAATTTCTGTATTTCATCGTCAATAAAAAGGTCTAAGGGGCACAGTAAACCAGAAGTGAAGCATCGGAATCTAAAACTGGACTCTCAGGAGAGGTTCAAATCACAGAAAGTTAGAATGTCAGTCCTCTTGTACTTAAGTCGGCATTGTGCCTTTTGTATTAAATTCGGATACAATTTCTGTGTTTCATCGTCAATAAGTAGGTGCAAGGTATACAGGAAACCTGAAGTGAAGCATCGGAATCTAAAACTGGACTCCCAGGAGAGGTACAAATCATAGAAAGTGAGAGTGTCTGTCCTCTTGTACTTAAGTCGACATTTTGCCATTTGTATTAAATTCGGATGCAATTTCTGTGTTTCATCGTTAATAAGAAGGTCCAAGGGATACAGTATACCTGAAGTGAAGCATCGGAATCTAAAACTAGACTCACAGGAGAGGTTCAAATCATAGAATGTTAGAGTGTCAGGCCTCTTTTACTTACGTCGGCATTGTGGCTTTTGTATTAAATTCCGATGCAATTTCTATGTTTCATCGTCAATAAGAAGGTGCAAGGTATACAGTAAACCTGAAGTGAAGCATCGGTATTTAAAACTGGACTCACAGGAGAGGTACAAATCATAGAAAGTTAGAGTGTCAGTCCTCTTGTACTTAAGTCTGCATTGTGCCAGTTGTATTAAATTCGGATGCAATTCCTGTGTTTCATAGTCAATAAGAAGGTCCAAGGGATATTCTAAACCTGAAGTGAAACATCGGAATCTAAAACTGGACTCACAGGAGAGGTTCAAATCATAGAAAGCTAGAGTGTCACTCCCCTTGTACTTAAGTCGGTATTGTGCCATTTGTATTAAACTCGGATGCAATTTCTGTGTTTCATCGACAATAAGAGAGTCCAAGGGATACAGTAAAGAAGAAGTGAAGCATCGGAATCTAAAACTGGACTCTCAGGAGAGGTTCAAATCATAGAAAGTTAGAATGTCAGTCCTCTTGTACTTAAGTCGGCATTGAGGCTTTTGTATTAAATTCGGATACAATTTCTGTGTTTCATCGTCAATAAGAAGGTGCAAGGTATACAGGAAACCTGAAGTGAAGCATCGGAATCTGAAACTGGCCTCACAGGAGAGTTACAAATCATAGAAAGTGAGAGTGTCAGTCCTCTTGTACTTAAGTCTACATTGTGCCATTTGTATTAAATTCGGATGCAATTTCTGTGTTTCATCGTTAATAAGAAGGTCCAAGGGATAAAGTATACCTGAAGTGAAGCATCGGAATCTAAAACTGGACTCACAGGAGAGGTTCAAATAATAGAAAGTTAGTGTCGGGCCTCTTTTACTTACGTCGGCATTGTGGCTTTTGTATTAAATTCGGATGCAATTTCTGTGTTTCATCGTCAATAATAAGGTCCAAGGGACACAGTAAACCTGAAGTGAAGCATCGGAATCTAAAACTGGACTCACAGGAGAGGTTCAAATCATAGAAAGTTAGAGTGTCTGTCCTCTTGTACTTACGTCGGCATTGTGCCTTTTGTATTAAATTCGGATGTAAACTCTGTGTTTCATCGTCAATAAGAAGTTCCAAGGGATACAGTAAAGCTGAAGTGAAGCATCGGAATCTAAAACTGGACCTACAGGAGAGGTTGAAGTCGTAGAAGGTTAGAGTGTCAGTCCTGTTGTACTTAAGTCGGCATTGTGCCTTTTGAATTTAATTCCGATGCAATTTCTGTGTTTCATCGTCAATAAGAAGGTCTAAGGTATACAGTAAACCTGAAGTGAAGCATCGGACTCTAAAACTGGACTCACAGGAGGGTTCAAATCATAGAAAGTGAGAGTGTCTGTCCTCTTTTACTTAAGTAGGCATTGTGCCTTTTGAATTTAATTCCGAGCAATTTCTGTGTTTCATCGTCAATAAGAAGGTGCAAGGTATACAGTAAACCTGAAGTGAAGCATCGGAAACTAAAACTGGACTTACAGGAGAGGTTCAAATCATAGAAAGTGAGAGTGTCAAGCCTCTTGTACTTAAGTCGGCGTTGTGCCTTTTGTATTAAATTCGGATGCAATTTCTGTGTTTCATAGTCAATAAGAAGGTCCAAGGGATACAGTAAACCTGAAGTGAAGCATCAGAATGTAAAACTGGACTCACAGGAGAGGTTCAAATCATAGAAAGTTAGAGGGTCTGTCCTCTTTTACTTAAGTCGGCATTGTGCCTTTTGTATTAAATTCCGATGCAATTTTTTGTGTTACATCATCAATCAGAAGGTGCAAGTTATACAGAAAACCGGAAGTGAAGCTTCGGAATCTAAAACTGGACTCACAGGAGGGATTGAAATCATAGAAAGTGAGAGTGTCAGTCCTCTTGTACTTAAGTCGGCATTGTGCCATTTGTATTAAATTCGGAAGCAATTGCTGTGTTTCATCGTCAATAAGAAGGTCCAAGATATACAGTAAAACTGAAGTGAAGCATCGGAATCTAAAACTGGACTCACAGGTTCAAATCATAGAAAGTTAGAGTGTCACTCCTCTTGTTCTTAAGTCGGTATTGTGCCATTTGTATTAAACTCGTATGCAATTTCTGTGTTTCATCGACAATAAGAAAGTCCAAGGGATACAGTAAACCAGAAGTGAAGCATCGGAATCTAAAACTGGACTCTCAGGAGAGGTTCAAATCACAGAAAGTTAGAATGTCAGTCCTCTTGTACTTAAGTCGGCATTGTGCCTTTTGTATTAAATTCGGATACAATTTCTGTGTTTCATCGTCAATAAGTAGGTGCAAGGTATACAGGAAACCTGAAGTGAAGCATCGGAATCTAAAACTGGACTCCCAGGAGAGGTACAAATCATAGAAAGTGAGAGTGTCTGTCCTCTTGTACTTAAGTCGACATTGTGCCATTTGTATTAAATTCGGATGCAATTTCTGTGTTTCATCGTTAATAAGAAGGTCCAAGGGATACAGTATACCTGAAGTGAAGCATCGGAATCTAAAACTAGACTCACAGGAGAGGTTCAAATCTTAGAATGTTAGAGTGTCAGGCCTCTTTTACTTACGTCGGCATTGTGGTTTTTGTATTAAATTCCGATGCAATTTCTATGTTTCATCGTCAATAAGAAGGTGCAAGGTATACAGTAAACCTGAAGTGAAGCATCGGTATTTAAAACTGGACTCACAGGAGAGGTACAAATCATAGAAAGTTAGAGTGTCAGTCCTCTTGTACTTAAGTCGGCATTGTGCCAGTTGTATTAAATTCGGATGCAATTCCTGTGTTTCATAGTCAATAAGAAGGTCCAAGGGATACTCTAAACCTGAAGTGAAACATCGGAATCTAAAACTGGACTCACAGGAGAGGTTCAAATCATAGAAAGCTAGAGTGTCACTCCTCTTGTACTTAAGTCGGTATTGTGCCATTTGTATTAAACTCGGATGCAATTTCTGTGTTTCATCGACAATAAGAGAGTCCAAGGGATACAGTAAACTAGAAGTGAAGCATCGGAATCTAAAACTGGACTCTCAGGAGAGGTTCAAATCATAGAAAGTTAGAATGTCAGTCCTCTTGTACTTAAGTCGGCATTGAGGCTTTTGTATTAAATTCGGATACAATTTCTGTGTTTCATCGTCAATAAGAAGGTGCAAGGTATACAGGAAACCTGAAGTGAAGCATCGGAATCTGAAACTGGCCTCACAGGAGAGGTACAAATCATAGAAAGTGAGAGTGTCAGTCCTCTTGTACTTAAGTCGACATTGTGCCATTTGTATTAAATTCGGATGCAATTTCTGTGTTTGATCGTTAATAAGAAGGTCCAAGGGACACAGTATATCTGAAGTGAAGCATCGGAATCTAAAACTGGACTCACAGGAGAGGTTCAAATCATAGAAAGTTAGAGTGTCAGGCCTCTTTTACTTACGTCGGCATTGTGGCTTTTGTATTAAATTCCGATGCAATTTCTATGTTTCATCGTCAACAAGAAGGTGCAAGGTATACAGTAAACCTGAAGTGAAGCATCGGTATTAAAAACTGGACTCACAGGAGAGGTTCAAATCATAGAAAGTTAGAGTGTCAGTCCTCTTGTACTTAAGTCGGCATTGTGCCATTTGTATTAAATTCGGATGCAATTCCTGTGTTTCATAATCGTTAAGAAGGTCCAAGGGATACACTAAAACTGAAGTGAAGCATCGGAAACTAAAACTGGACCCACAGGAGAGGTTCAAATCATTGAAAGTTAAAGTGTCACCCCTCTTGTACTTAAGTCGGTATTGTGCATTTGTATTAAATTCGGATGCAATTTCTGTATTTCATCGTCAATAAAAAGGTCTAAGGGGCACAGTAAACCAGAAGTGAAGCATCGGAATCTAAAACTGGACTCTCAGGAGAGGTTCAAATCACAGAAAGTTAGAATGTCAGTCCTCTTGTACTTAAGTCGGCATTGTGCCTTTTGTATTAAATTCGGATACAATTTCTGTGTTTCATCGTCAATAAGTAGGTGCAAGGTATACAGGAAACCTGAAGTGAAGCATCGGAATCTAAAACTGGACTCCCAGGAGAGGTACAAATCATAGAAAGTGAGAGTGTCTGTCCTCTTGTACTTAAGTCGACATTGTGCCATTTGTATTAAATTCGGATGCAATTTCTGTGTTTCATCGTTAATAAGAAGGTCCAAGGGATACAGTATACCTGAAGTGAAGCATCGGAATCTAAAACTAGACTCACAGGAGAGGTTCAAATCATAGAATGTTAGAGTGTCAGGCCTCTTTTACTTACGTCGGCATTGTGGCTTTTGTATTAAATTCCGATGCAATTTCTATGTTTCATCGTCAATAAGAAGGTGCAAGGTATACAGTAAACCTGAAATGAAGCATCGGTATTTAAAACTGGACTCACAGGAGAGGTTCAAATCATAGAAAGTTAGAGTGTCAGTCCTCTTGTACTTAAGTCGGCATTGTGCCATTTGTATTAAATTCGGATGCAATTCCTGTGTTTCATAGTCGTTAAGAAGGTCCATGGGATACACTAAAACTGAAGTGTAGCATCGGAAACTAAAACTGGACCCACAGGAGAGGTTCAAATCATTGAAAGTTAAAGTGTCACCCCTCTTGTACTTAAGTCGGTATTGTGCATTTGTATTAAATTCGGATGCAATTTCTGTATTTCATCGTCAATAAAAAGGTCTAAGGGGCACAGTAAACCTGAAGTGAAGCATCGGAATCTAAAACTGGACTCACAGGAGAGGTTCAAATCATAGAAAGTTAGAGTGTCTGTCCTCTTGTACTTAAGTCTGCATTGTGCCTTTTGTATTAAATTCGGATACAAACTCTGTGTTTCATCGTCAATAAGAAGGTGCAAGGTATACAGGAAACCTGAAGTGAAGCATCGGAATCTGAAACTGGCGTCACAGGAGAGGTACAAATCATAGAAAGTGAGAGTGTCAGTCCTCTGGTACTTAAGTCGACATTGTGCCATTTGTATTAAATTCGGATGCAATTTCTGTGTTTCATCGTTAATAAGAAGGTCCAAGGGATACAGTATACCTGAAGTGAAGCATCGGAATCTAAAACTGGAGTCACAGGAGAGGTTCAAATCATAGAAAGTTAGAGTGTCTGTCCTCTTGTACTTACGTCTGCATTGTGCCTTTTGTATTAAATTCGGATGCAAACTCGGTGTTTCATCGTCAATAAGAAGTTCCAAGGGATACAGTAAACCTGAAGTGAAGCATCGGAATCTAAAACTGGACCCACAGGAGAGGTTGAAATCGTAAGAGGTTAGAGTGTCAGTCCTGCTGTACTTAAGTCGGCATTGTGCCTTTTGAATTTAATTCCGATGCAATATCTGTGTTTCATCGTCAGTAAGAAGGTCTAAGGTATACAGTAAACCTGAAGTGAAGCATCGGAATCTAAAACTGGACTCACAGGAGGGTTCAAATCATAGAAAGTGAGAGTGTCTGTCCTCTTTTACATAAGTAGGCATTGTGCCTTTTGAATTTCATTCCGATGCAATTTCTGTGTTTCATCGTCAATAAGAAGGTGCAAGGTATACAGTAAACCTGAAGTGAAGCATCGGAAACTATAACTGGACTTGCAGGAGAGGTTCAAATCATAGAAAGTGAGAGTGTCAGTCCTCTTGTACTTAAGTCGGCATTGTGCCTTTTGTATTAAATTCGGATGCCATTTCTGTGTTTCATAGTCAATAAGAAGGTCCAAGGGATACAGTTAAACTGAAGTGAAGCATCAGAATCTAAAACTGGACTCACAGGAGAGGTTCAAATCATAGAAAGTTAGAGGGTCTGTCCTGTTTTACTTTAATCGGCATTGTGCCTTTTGTATTAAATTCCGATGCAATTTCTGTGTTACATCATCAATCAGAAGGTGCAAGTTATACAGAAAACCCGAAGTGAAGCTTCGGAATCTAAAACTGGACTCACAGGAGGGATTCAAATCATAGAAAGTGAGAGTGTCAGTCCTCTTGTACTTAAGTCGGCATTGTGCCATTTGTATTAAATTCGGATGCAATTTCTGTGTTTCATCGTCAATAAGAAGGTCCAAGATATACAGTAAACCTGAAGTGAAGCATCGGAATCAAAAACTGGACTCACAGGTTCAAATCATAGAAAGTTAGAGTGTCACTCCTCTTGTTCTTAAGTCGGTATTGTGCCATTTGTATTAAACTCGGATGCAATTTCTGTGTTTCATCGACAATAAGAAAGTCCAAGGGATACAGTAAACCAGAAGTGAAGCATCGGAATCTAAAACAGGTCTCTCAGGAGAGGTTCAAATCACAGAAAGTTAGAATGTCAGTCCTCTTGTACTTAAGTCGGCATTGTGCCTTTTGTATTAAATTCGGATACAATTTCTGTGTTTCATCGTCAATAAGAAGGTGTAAGGTATACAGGAAACCTGAAGTGAAGCATCGGAATTTAAAACTGGACTCCCAGGAGAGGTACAAATCATAGAAAGTGAGAGTGTCAGTCCTCTTGTACTTAAGTCGACATTGTGCCATTTGTATTAAATTCGGATGCAATTACTGTGTTTCATCGTTAATAAGAAGGTCCAAGGGATACAGTATACCTGAAGTGAAGCATCGGAATCTAAAACTGGACTCACAGGAGAGGATCAAATCATAGAATGTTAGAGTGTCAGGCCTCTTTTACTTACGTCGGAATTGTGGCTTTTGTATTAAATTCCGATGCAATTTCTATGTTTCATCGTCAATAAGAAGGTGCAAGGTATCCAGTAAACCTGAAGTGAAGCATCGGTATTTAAAACTGGACTCACAGGAGAGGTACAAATCATAGAAAGTTAGAGTGTTAGTCCTCTTGTACTTAAGTCGACATTGTGCCATTTGTATTAAACTCGGATGCAATTTCTGTGTTTCATCGACAATAAGAGAGTCCAAGGGATACAGTAAAGAAGAAGTGAAGCATCGGAATCTAAAACTGGACTCAAAGGAGAGGTTCAAATCATAGAAAGTTAGAATGTCAGTCCTCTTGTACTTAAGTCGGCATTGAGGCTTTTGTATTAAATTCGGATACAATTTCTGTGTTCATCGTCAATAAGAGGGTGCAAGGTATACAGGAATCCTGAAGTGAAGCATCGGAATCTAAAACTGGACTCACGGGAGAGGTACAAATCATAGAAAGTGAGAGTGTCAGTCCTCTTGTACTTATGTCGGCATTGTGGCATTTGTATCAAATTCTGATGCAATTTCTGTGTTTCATCGTTAATAAGTAGGTGCAAGGTATACAGTAAACCTGAAGTGAAGCATCGGTATTTAAAACTGGACTCACAGGAGACGTTCAAATCGTAGAAAGTTAGAGTGTCAGTCCTCTTGTACTTAAGTCGGCATTGTGCCATTTGTATTAAATTCGGATGCAATTCCTGTGTTTCATAGTCAATAAGAAGGTACAAGGGATGCACTAAACCTGAAGTGAAGCATCGGAATCTAAAACTGGACTCACAGGAGAGGTTCAAATCATAGAAAGTTAGAGTGTCACTCCTCTTTAACTAAAGTCGGTATTGTGCCTTTTGTATTAAATTCGGATGCAATTTCTGTGTTTTATCATCAATAAGAAGGACCAAATGATAGAGTGAACCTGAAGTGAAGCATCGGAATCTAAAACTGACCCCACAGGAGAGGTTCGAATCATAGAACGTGAGAGTGTCAGTCCTCTTGTACTTAAGTCGGCATTGTGCGATTTGTATTAAATTCGGAAGCAATTTCTGTGTTTCATCCTCAATAAGAATGTCCAAGGGGTAAAGTAAACCTGAAGTGAAGCATCGGAATCTAAAACTGGACTCACAGGAGAGGTTCAAATCATAGAAAGTGAGAGTGTCAGTCCTCTTGTACTTATGTCGGCATTGTGGCATTTGTATAAAATTCGGATGCAATTTCTGTGTTTCATCGTTAATAAGAAGTTCCAAGGGATACAGTAAAGCTGAAGTGAAGCATCGGAATCTAAAACTGGACCTACAGGAGAGGTTGAAGTCGTAGAAGGTTAGAGTGTCAGTCCTGTTGTACTTAAGTCGGCATTGTGCCTTTTGAATTTAATTCCGATGCAATTTCTGTGTTTCATCGTCAATAAGAAGGTCTAAGGTATACAGTAAACCTGAAGTGAAGCATCGGACTCTAAAACTCGACTCACAGGAGGGTTCAAATCATAGAAAGTAAGAGTGTCGGTCCTCTTTTACTTAAGTAGGCATTGTGCATTTTGAATTTAATTCCGATGCAATTTCTGTGTTTCATCGTCAATAAGAAGGTGCAAGGTATACAGTAAACCTGAAGTGAAGCATCGGTATCTAAAACTGGACTTACAGGAGAGGTTCAAATCATAGAAAGTGAGAGTGTCAGTCCTCTTGTACTTAAGTCGGCGTTGTGCCTTTTGTATTAAATTCGGATGCACTTTCTGTGTTTCATAGTCAATAAGAAGGTCCAAGGGATACAGTAAACCTGAAGTGATGCATCAGAATCTAAAACTGGACTCACAGGAGAGGTTCAAATCATAGAAAGTTAGAGGGTCTGTCCTCATTTACTTAAGTCGGCATTGTGCCTTTTGTATTAAATTCCGATGCAATTTCTGTGTTACATCATCAATCAGAAGGTGCAAGTTATACAGAAAACCCGAAGTGAAGCTTCGGAATCTAAAACGGGACTCACAGGAGGGATTCAAATCATAGAATGTGAGAGTGTCAGTCCTCTTGTACTTAAGTCGGCATTGTGCCATTTGTATTAAATTCGGATGCAATTCCTGTGTTTCATAGTCAATAAGAAGGTCCAAGGGATACTCTAAACCCGAAGTGAAACATCGGAATCTAAAACTGGACTCACAGGAGAGGTTCAAATCATAGAAAGCTAGAGTGTCACTCCTCTTGTACGTAAGTCGGTATTGTGCCATTTGTATTAAACTCGGATGCAATTTCTGTGTTTCATCGACAATAAGAGAGTCCAAGGGATACAGTAAACCAGAAGTGAAGCATCGGAATCTAAAACTGGACTCTAAGGAGAGGTTCAAATCATAGAAAGTTAGAATGTCAGTCCTCTTGTACTTAAGTCGGCATTGAGGCTTTTGTATTAAATTCGGATACAATTTCTGTGTTTCATCGTCAATAAGAAGGTGCAAGGTATACAGGAAACCTGAAGTGAAGCATCGGAATCTGAAACTGGCCTCACAGGAGAGGTACAAATCATAGAAATTTAGAATGTTAGTCCTCTTGTACTTAAGTCGGCATTGTGCCTTTTGTATTAAATTCGGATACAATTTCTGTGTTTCATCGTCAATAAGAAGGTGCAAGGTATACAGGGAACCTGAAGTGAAGCATCGGAATCTAAAACTGGACTCACAGGAGAGGTACAATTCATAGATTGTGAGAGTGTCAGTCCTCTTGTACTTATGTCGGCATTGTGGCATTTGTATCAAATTCGGATGCAATTTCTGTGTTTCATCGTTAATAAGAAGGTCCAAGGGATACAGTATACCTGAAGTGAAGCATCGGAATCTAAAACTGGACCCACAGGAGAGGATCAAATCATAGAAAGTTAGAGGGTCAGGCCTCTTTTACTTACGTCGGCATTGTGGCTTTTGTATTAAATTCCGATGCAATTTCTATGTTTCATCGTCAATAAGAAGGTGCACGGTATACAGTAAACCTGAAGTGAAGCATCGGTATTTAAAACTGGACTCACAGGAGAGGTTCAAGTCATAGAATGTTAGAGTGTCAGTCCTCTTGTACTTAAGTCGGCATTGTGCCATTTGTATTAAATTTGGATGCAATTTCTGTGTTTCATAGTCAATAAGAAGGTCCAAGGGATACACTAAACCTGAAGTGAAACATCGGAATCTAAAACTGGACTCACAGGAGAGGTTCAAATCATAGAAAGTTAGAGTGTCACTCCTCTTGCACTTAAGTCGGTATTGTGCCTTTAGTATTAAATTCGGATGAAATTTCTGTGTTTCATCGTCAATAAGAAGGTCCAAGGGATACAGTAAACCTGAAGTGAAGCATCGGAATCTAAAACTGGACTCACAGGAGAGGTTCAAATCATAGAAAGTTAGAGAGTCTGTCCTCTTGTACTTACGTCGGCATTGTGCCTTTTGTATTAAATTCGGATGCAAACTCTGTGTTTCATCGTCAATAAGAAGCTCCAAGGGTTACAGTAAACCTGAAATGAAGCATCGGAATTTAAAACTGGACCTACAGGAGAGGTTGAAATCATAGAAGGTTAGAGTGTCAGTCCTGTTGTACTTAAGTCGGCATTGTGCCTTTTGTATTTAATTCCGATGCAATTTCAGTGTTTCATCGTCAATAAGAAGGTCCAAGGGATACAGTAAACCTGCAGTGAAGCATCGGAATCTAAAACTGGACTCACAGGAGAGGTTCAAATCATAGAAAGTGAGAGTGTCTGTCGTCTTTTACTTAAGTAGGCATTGTGCCTTTTGAATTAAATTCCGATGCAATTTCTGTGTTTCATCGTCAATAAGAAGGTGCAAGGTATACAGGAAACCTGAAGTGAAGCATCGGAATCTAAAACTGGACTCACAGGAGAGGTACAAATCATAGAAAGTGAGAGTGTCAGTCCTCTTGTACTTAAGTCGACATTGTGCCATTTGTATTAAATTCGAATGCAATTTCTGTGTTTCATCGTTAATAAGAAGGTCCAAGGGATACAGTATACCTGAAGTGAAGCATCGGAATCTAAAACTGGACTCATGGG
Source organism: Schistocerca serialis cubense (assembly GCF_023864345.2). NCBI lineage: Eukaryota > Metazoa > Arthropoda > Insecta > Orthoptera > Acrididae > Schistocerca > Schistocerca serialis. The sequence goes on from NC_064648.1 coordinate 19,853,560, forward strand.
AGAGGTTCAAATCATAGAAAATTAGAGTGTCACTCCTCTTGTACTTAAGTCGTTATTGTGCCATTTGTATTAAACTCAGATGCAATTTCTGTGTTTGATCGACAATAAGAAAGTCCAAGGGATACAGTAAACCAGAAGTGAAGCATCGGAATCTAAAACTGGACTCTCAGGAGAGGTTCAAATCATAGAAAGTTAGAATGTCAGTCCTCTTGAACTTAAGTCGGCATTGAGCCTTTTGTATTAAATTCGGAAGCAATTTCTGTGTGTCATCCTCAATAAGAATGTCCAAGGGGTAAAGTAAACCTGAAGTGAAGCATCGGAATCTAAAACTGGACTCACAGGAGAGGTTCAAATCATAGAAAGTGAGAGTGTCAGTCCTCTTGTACTTATGTCGGCATTGTGGCATTTGTATCAAATTCGGATGCAATTTCTGTGTTTCATCGTTAATAAGAAGTTCCAAGGGATACAGTAAAGCTGAAGTGAAGCATCGGAATCTAAAACTGGACCTACAGGAGAGGTTGAAGTCGTAGAAGGTTAGAGTGTCAGTCCTGTTGTACTTAAGTCGGCATTGTGCCTTTTGAATTTAATTCCGATGCAATTTCTGTGTTTCATCGTCAATAAGAAGGTCTAAGGTATACAGTAAACCTGAAGTGAAGCATCGGACTCTAAAACTCGACTCACAGGAGGGTTCAAATCATAGAAAGTGAGAGTGTCTGTCCTCTTTTACTTAAGTAGGCATTGTGCATTTTGAATTTAATTCCGATGCAATCTCTGTGTTTCATCGTCAATAAGAAGGTGCAAGGTATACAGTAAACCTGAAGTGAAGCATCGGTAACTAAAACTGGACTTACAGGAGAGGTTCAAATCATAGAAAGTGAGAGTGTCAGTCCTCTTGTACTTAAGTCGGCGTTGTGCCTTTTGTATTAAATTCGGATGCACTTTCTGTTTCATAGTCAATAAGAAGGTCCAAGGGATACAGTAAACCTGAAGTGATGCATCAGAATCTAAAACTGGACTCACAGGAGAGGTTCAAATCATAGAAAGTGAGAGTGTCAGTCCTCTTGTACTTAAGTCGGCGTTGTGCCTTTTGTATTAAATTCCGATGCAATTTCTGTGTTACATCATCAATCAGAAGGTGCAAGTTATACAGAAAACCCGAAGTGAAGCTTCGGAATCTAAAACTGGACTCACAGGAGGGATTCAAATCATAGAATGTGAGAGTGTCAGTCCTCTTGTACTTAAGTCGGCATTGTGCCATTTGTATTAAATTCGGATGCAATTCCTGTGTTTCATAGTCAATAAGAAGGTCCAAGGGATACTCTAAACCCGAAGTGAAACATCGGAATCTAAAACTGGACTCACAGGAGAGGTTCAAATCATAGAAAGCTAGAGTGTCACTCCTCTTGTACTTAAGTCGGTATTGTGCCATTTGTATTAAACTCGGATGCAATTTCAGTGTTTCATCGTCAATAAGACGGTCCAAGGGATACAGTAAACCTGCAGTGAAGCATCGGAATCTAAAACTGGACTCACAGGAGAGGTTCAAATCATAGAAAGTGAGAGTGTCTGTCGTCTTTTACTTAAGTAGGCATTGTGCCTTTTGAATTAATTTCCGATGCAATTTCTGTGTTTCATCGTCAATAAGAAGGTGCAAGGTATACAGAAAACCTGAAGTGAAGCATCGGAATCTAAAACTGGACTCACAGGAGAGGTACAAATCATAGAAAGTGAGAGTGTCAGTCCTCTTGTACTTAAGTCGACATTGTGCCATTTGTATTAAATTCGAATGCAATTTCTGTGTTTCATCGTTAATAAGAAGGTCCAAGGGATACAGTATACCTGAAGTGAAGCATCGGAATCTAAAACTGGACTCATGGGAGAGGTTCAAATCATAGAAAATTAGAGTGTCACTCCTCTTGTACCTAAGTCGTTATTGTGCCATTTGTATTAAACTCAGATGCAATTTCTGTGTTTGATCGACAATAAGAAAGTCCAAGGGATACAGTAAAAAAGAAGTGAAGCATCGGAATCTAAAACTGGACTCTCAGGAGAGGTTCAAATCATAGAAAGTTAGAATGTCAGTCCTCTTGAACTTAAGGCGGCATTGAGCCTTTTGTATTAAATTCGGATACAATTTCTGTGTTTCATCGTCAATAAGAAGGTGCAAGGTATACAGGAAACCTGAAGTGAAGCTTCGGAATCTAAAACTGGACTCACAGGAGAGGTACAAATCATAGAAAGTGAGAGTGTCGGACCTCTTGTACTTTAGTCGACATTGTGCCATTTGTATTAAATTCGGATGCAATTTCTGTGTTTCATCGTTAATAAGAAGGTCCAAGGAATACAGTATACCTGAAGTGAAGCATCGGAACCTAAAACTGGACTCACGGGAGAGGTTCAAATCATAGAAAGTTAGAGTGTCAGGCCTCTTTTACTTACGTCGGCATTGTGGCATTTGTATTAAATTCCGATGCAATTTCTATGTTTCATCGTCAATATGAAGGTGCAAGGTATACAGTAAACCTGAAGTGAAGCATCAGTATTTAAAACTGGACTCACAGGAGAGGTTCAAATCATAGAAAGTGAGAGTGTCTGTCCTCTTTTACTTACGTCTGCATTGTGCCTTTTGTATTAAATTCGGATGCAAACTCTGTGTTTCATCGTCAATAAGAAGGTGCAAGGTATACAGTAACCCTGAAGTGAAGCATCGGAATCTAAAACTGGACTTACAGGAGAGGTTCAAATCATAGAAAGTGAGAGTGTCAGTCCTCTTGTACTTAAGTGGGCATTGTGCCTTTTGTATCAAATTCGGATGCAATTTCTGTGTTTCATCGTCAATAAGAAGGTCCAAGGGATACAGTAAACCTGAAGTGAAGCATCAGAATCTAAAACTGGACTCACAGGAGAGGTTCAAGTCATAGAAAGTTAGAGGGTCTGTCCTCTTTTACTTAAGTCGACATTGTGCCTTTTGTATTAAATTCCGATGCAATTTCTGTGTTACATCGTCAATCAGAAGGTGCAAGTTATACAGAAAACACGAAGTGAAGCTTCGGAATCTAAAACTGGACTCACAGGAGGGATTCAAATCATAGAAAGTTAGAGTGTCAGTCCACTTGTACTTAAGTCGGCATTGTGCCATTTGTATTAAATTCGGATGCAATTTCTGTGTTTCATCGTCAATAAGAAGGTCCAAGATATACAGTAAACCTGAAGTGAAGCATCGGAATCTAAAACTGGACTCACAGGAGAGGTTCAAATCATAGAAAGTTAGAGGGTCTGTCCTCTTTTACTTAAGTCGACATTGTGCCTTTTGTATTAAATTCCGATGCAATATCTGTGTTGCATCGTCAATCAGAAGGTGCAAGTTATACAGAAAACACGAAGTGAAGCTTCGGAATCTAAAACTGGACTCACAGGAGGGATTCAAATCATTGAAAGTGAGAGTGTCAGTCCGCTTGTACTTAAGTCGGCATTGAGCCATTTGTATTAAATTCGGATGCAATTTCTGTGTTTCATCGTCAATAAGAAGGTCCTAGATATACTGTAACAACTTAAACGGCTTCTGACATCAAATGTAACAGTTATGTTACTAAATGTGACACTTCTGTCACTCAATGTAACTGTGTTTTCTCTTTTGATGCTGTCAATTGTCAGGATGAGCATTCTAAACATTCTGTCAGGGTGAAAATATTAAATAACTTAACTTTTCTCTCTTACAACATGTGGGCAGGGTGGGTTCTCCCTTGGCTCGGGTATGAGGTCGAATGAAACATCATTTTTACATAAGATAACTTTTATTGAAAGTTTCGTACAACTGTATCTTACTGGATGTTCTGGTTCGGAGAGCGGCAGCCGTGTCGTTTGCGTAGCCTTGTGCTGCGACAGCGGCGGCGGCGGCGGCGGCGGCGGCGGCGGCGGCGGCGGCGTCTGATTACGCGTAGCGGTGTGAATCTCGTGTCGCCGTCTCGCCCAGCTGACGGGAGACGCGCAGCGCGAGGTGGCCGGTTTTAACTATTGCGAGCGAAGTCGTGCATCGGATGATACCTTGAATGTGGCGTCCCAGTGTTTCTCTTCTCTAAGCGGCCGCGTGTGTTGTGCGTCGACCAGCGGAGCGGCGCGGCGGGGGAAGGCCAGTGTCCCGAACTCGAACCACGGACTCCCGCTTGCCAGTCTTCGGCTGTCAGGTCTTTATCCCAGCTCACAGGTAACTACTGATGTGAGGCCGTCTCCTTCCCGTCCTCACGAGTCACCCGGGTATGTAAAAACCAGACTTCCAACACCTTTTAACTTCTGTCTTCTGGCGCCGCGGCTGCTGCTTGCTATTCCATTACAGCGGCGGACTTGGTGCGTCTGTGCATGATGCAGTCTCTTCTTGCATGACGGTCTTCAGCACTGAAACTGACTGAAAACTACTGCTACTCTTCTTTTCTTCCTTCGTCTCTCGTCTTCGTCTCCGTCTGTCTTCATCTGTCTTCATCCGTCTTCCTCTGTCGGGCCCACCGCGTCTCGCGTATTTATTCACTTCAGTTCACTGGAGGTGAACGACTTCACGGCCATTGCCTCTTCTGTCACGTTGAAAAGCTTCTCGAAGAATCTTCTTGACTTCGGTCATTGGCTCTTGGAATGTAGGCGGGGGCCTCTGATCGCATGTGACGACTGAGAAAAACGTGAGCCGGTCATTGCCTCTTCCGTCACGTTGAAAAGCTTCTCGAAGAATCTTCTTAACGTCGGTCATTGGCTCTTGGAATGTAGGCGAGGGCCTTTGCTCACATGCGACAACTGAGAAACACGTGAGCCGGTCGGGCGATGCCCTGACGGCTGAATCGACAGCGCCCGCTTATGTGGAACTCGCTGACTCCACGGTCATTGTTTCTTCTGTTCTGCCCGCTGAATGCCAGTATGTAACTCTCTAAACTAAACCAAGTTTTCCATTTATATTCTAATTTCTTAGTTCACTTTGATTTCACTAATTTATTTACTTAATTAACACTCAACAATACAGTAAACCTGAAGTGAAGCATCGGAATCTAAAACTGGACTCACAGGAGAGGTTCAAATCATAGAATGTTAGAGTGTCACTCCTCTTGTACTTAAGTCCGTATTGTGCCATTTGTATTAAACTCGGATGCAATTTCTATGTTTCATCGACAATAAGAAAGTCCAAGGGATACAGTAAACCAGAAGTGAAGCATCGGAATCTAAAACTGGACTCTCAGGAGAGGTTCAAATCATAGAAAGTTAGAATGTCAGTCCTCTTGTACTTAAGTCGGCATTGTGCCTTTAGTATTAAATTCGCATACAATTTCTGTGTTTCGTCGTCAATAAGAGGGTGCAAGGTATACAGGAAACCTGAAGTGAAGCATCGGAATCTAAAACTGGACTCGCGGGAGAGGTACAAATCATAGAAAGTGAGAGTGTCAGTCCTCTTGTACTTATGTCGGCATTGTGGCATTTGTATCAAATTCGGATGCAATTTCTGTGTTTCATCGTTAATAAGAAGGTGCAAGGTATACAGTAAACCTGAAGTGAAGCTTCGGTATTTAAAACTGGACTCACAGGAGACGTTCAAATCATAGAAAGTTAGAGTGTCAGTCCTCTTGTACTTAAGTCGGCATTGTGCCATTTGTATTAAATTCGGATGCAATTCCTGTGTTTCATAGTCAATAAGAAGGTACAAGGGATGCACTAAACCTGAAGTGAAAATCAGAATCTAAAACTGGACTCACAGGAGAGGTTCAAATCATAGAAAGTTAGAGTGTCGCTCCTCTTGTACTTAAGTCGGTATTGTGCCTTTTGTATTAAATTCGGATGCAATTTTTGTGTTTTATCGTCAATAAGAAGGACCAAATGATAGAGTGAACCTGAAGTGAAGCATCGGAATCTAAAACTGACCCCACAGGAGAGCTTCGAATCATAGAACGTGAGAGTGCCAGTCCTCTTGTACTTAAGTCGGCATTGTGCAATTTGTATTAAATTCGGAAGCCATTTCTGTGTTTCATCCTCAATAAGAGTGTCCAAGGGATAAAGTAAACCTTAAGTGATGCATCGGAATCTAAAACTGGACTCACAGGAGAGGTTCAAATCATAGAAAGTGAGAGTGTCAGTCCTCTTGTACTTAAGTCGGCATTGTGACATTTGTATTATATTCGGATGCAATTTCTGTGTTTCATCGTCAATAAGAAGGTCCAAGGGATACAGTAAACCTAAAGTGAAGCATCGGAATCTAAAACTGGACTCACAGGAGAGGTTCAAATCATAGAAAGTTAGAGTGTCTGTCCTCTTGTACTTACGTCGGCATTGTGCCTTTTGTATTAAATTCGGATGCAAACTCTGTGTTTCATCGTCAATAAGAAGCTCCAAGGGATACAGTAAACCTGAAGTAAAGCATCGGAAATTAAAACTGGACCTATAGGAGAGGTTGAAATCATAAAAGGTTAGAGTGTCAGTCCTGTTGTACTTAAGTCGGCATTGTGCCTTTTGAATTTATTCCGATGCTATTTCTGTGTTTCATCGTCAATAAGAAGGTCCAAGGGATACAGTAAACCTGAAGTGAAGCATCGGAATCTAAAACTGGACTCACAGGAGAGGTTCAAATCATAGAAAGTGAGAGTGTCTGTCCTCTTTTACTTAAGTAGGCATTGTGCCTTTTGAATTTAATTCCCATGCAATTTCTGTGTTTCATCGTCAATAAGAAGGTGCAAGGTATACAGTAACCCTGAAGTGAAGCATCGGAATCTAAAACCGGACTTACAGGAGAGGTTCAAATCATAGAAAGTGAGAGTGTCTGTCCTCTCTTACTTAAGTAGGCATTGTGCCTTTAGAATTTAATTCCGATGCAATTTCTGTGTTTGATCGTCAATCAGAAGGTGCAAGTTATACAGATAACACGAAGTGAAGCTTCGGAATCTAAAACTGGACTCACAGGAGGGATTCAAATCATAGAAAGTGAGAGTGTCAGTCCACTTGTACTTAAGTCGGCATTGTGCCATTTGTATTAAATTCGGATGCAATTTCTGTGTTTCATCGTCAATAAGAAGGTCCAAGATATACAGTAAACCTGAAGTGAAGCATCGGAATCTAAAACTGGACTCACAGTAGAGGTTCAAATCATAGAAAGTTAGAGGGTCTGTCCTCTTTTACTTAAGTCGACATTGTGCCTTTTGTATTAAATTCCGATGCAATTTCTGTGTTACATCGTCAATCAGAAGGTGCAAGTTATACAGAAAACACGAAGTGAAGCTTCGGAATCTAAAACTGGACTCACAGGAGGGATTCAAATCATAGAAAGTGAGAGTGTCAGTCCACTTGTACTTAAGTCGGCATTGAGCCATTTGTATTAAATTCGGATGCAATTTCTGTGTTTCATCGTCAATAAGAAGGTCCAAGATATACAGTAAACCTGAAGTGAAGCATCGGAATCTAAAACAGGACTCACAGGAGAGGTTCAAATCATAGAAATTTAGAGTGTCACTCCTCTTGTACTTAAGTCGGTATTGTGCCTTTTGTTTTAAATTCGGATGCAATTTCTGTGTTTTATAGTCAATAAGAAGGACCAAATGATAGAGTGAACCTGAAGTGAAGCATCGGAATCTAAAACTGACCCCACAGGAGAGGTTCGAATCATAGAACGTGAGAGTGACAGTCCTCTTGTACTTAAGTCGGCATTGTGCGATTTGTATTAAATTCGGAAGCAATTTCTGTTTCATCCTCAATAAGAGTGTCCAAGGGTAAAGTAAACCTGAAGTGAAGCATCGGAATCTAAAACTGGACTCACAGGAGAGGTTCAAATCATAGAAAGTGAGAGTGTCAGTCCTCTTGTACTTAAGTCGGCATTGTGACATTTGTATTATATTCGGATGCAATTTCTGTGTATCATCGTCAATAAGAAGGTCCAAGGGATACAGTAAACCTAAAGTGAAGCATCGGAATCTAAAACTGGAATCACAGGAGAGGTTCAAATCATAGAAAGTTAGAGTGTCTGTCCTCTTGTACTTACGTCGGCATTGTGCCTTTTGCATTAAATTCGGATGCAAACTCTGTGTTTCATCGTCAATAAGAAGCTCCAAGGGATACAGTAAACCTGAAGTGTAGCATCGGAATTTAAAACTGGACCTATAGGAGAGGTTGAAATCATAGAAGGTTAGAGTGTCAGTCCTGTTGTACTTAAGTCGGCATTGTGCCTTTTGAATTTAATTCCGATGCTATTTCTGTGTTTCATCGTCAATAAGAAGGTCCAAGGGATACAGTAAACCTGAAGTGAAGCATCGGAATCTAAAACTGGACTCACAGGAGAGGTTCAAATCATAGAAAGTGAGAGTGTCTGTCCTCTTTTACTTAAGTAGGCATTGTGCCTTTTGAATTTAATTCCGATGCAATTTCTGTGTTTCATCGTCAATAAGACGGTGCAAGGTATACAGTAACCCTGAAGTGAAGCATCGGAATCTAAAACCGGACTTTCAGGAGAGGTTCAAATCATTGAAAGTGAGAGTGTCTGTCCTCTTTTACTTAAGTAGGCATTGTGCCTTTTGAATTTAATTCCGATGCAATTTCTGTGTTTCATCGTCAATAAGAAGGTGCAAGGTATACAGTAACCCTGAAGAGAAGCATCAGAATCTAAAACTGGACTTACAGGAGAGGTTCAAATCATAGAAAGTGAGAGTGTCAGTCCTCTTGTACTTAAGTCGGCATTATGCCTTTAGTATTAAATTCGGATGCAATTTCTGTGTTTCATCGTCAAAATGAAGGTCCAAGGGATACAGTAAACCTGAAGTGAAGCATCAGAATCTAAAACTGGACTCACAGGAGAGGTTCAAATCATAGAAAGTTAGAGGGTCTGTCCTCTTTTACTTAAGTCGACATTGTGCCTTTTGTAATAAATTCCGATGCAATTTCTGTGTTACATCGTCAATCAGAAGGTGCAAGTTATACAGAAAACACGAAGTGAAGCTTCGGAATCTAAAACTGGACTCACAGGAGGGATTCAAATCATAGAAAGTGAGAGTGTCAGTCCACTTGTACTTAAGTCGGCATTGTGCCATTTGTATTAAATTCGGATGCAATTTCTGTGTTTCATCGTCAATAAGAAGGTCCAAGATATACAGTAAACCTGAAGTGAAGCATCGGAATCTAAAACTGGACTCACAGGAGAGGTTCAAATCATAGAAAGTTAGAGGGTCTGTCCTCTTTTACTTAAGTCGACATTGTGCCTTTTGTATTAAATTCCGATGCAATTTCTGTGTTACATCGTCAATCAGAAGGTGCAAGTTATACAGAAAACACGAAGTGAAGCTTCGGAATCTAAAACTGGACTCACAGGAGGGATTCAAATCATAGAAAGTGAGAGTGTCAGTCCACTTGTACTTAAGTCGGCATTGAGCCATTTGTATTAAATTCGGATGCAATTTCTGTGTTTCATCGTCAATAAGAAGGTCCAAGATATACAGTAAACCTGAAGTGAAGCATCGGAATCTAAAACTGACCCCACAGGAGAGGTTCGAATCATAGAACGTGAGAGTGTCAGTCCTCTTGTACTTAAGTCGGCATTGTGACATTTGTATTATATTCGGATGCAATTTCTGTGTTTCATCGTCAATAAGAAGGTCCAAGGGATACAGTAAACCTAAAGTGAAGCATCGGAATCTAAAACTGGACTCACAGGAGAGGTTCAAATCATAGAAAGTTAGAGTGTCTGTCCTCTTGTACTTACGTCGGCATTGTGCCTTTTGTATTGAATTCGGATGCAAACTCTGTGTTTCATCGTCAATAAGAAGCTCCAAGGGATACAGTAAACCTGAAGTGAAGCATCGGAATTTAAAACTGGACCTATAGGAGAGGTTGAAATCATAAAAGGCTAGAGTGTCAGTCCTGTTGTACTTAAGTCGGCATTGTGCCTTTTGAATTTAATTCCGATGCTATTTCTGTGTTTCATCGTCAATAAGAAGGTCCAAGGGATACAGTAAACCTGTAGTGAAGCATCGGAATCTAAAACTGGACTCTCAGGAGAGGTTCAAATCATAGAAAGTTAGAATGTCAGTCCTCTTGTACTTAAGTCGGCATTGTGACTTTTGTATTAAATTCGCATACAATTTCTGTGTTTCGTCGTCAATAAGAGGGTGCAAGGTATACAGGAAACCTGAAGTTAAGCATCGGAATCTAAAACTGGACTCACGGGAGAGGTATAAATCATAGAAAGTGAGAGTGTCAGTCCTCTTGTACTTATGTCGGCATTGTGGCATTTGTATCAAATTCGGATGCAATTTCTGTGTTTCATCGTTAATAAGAAGGTGCAAGGTATACAGTAAACCTGAAGTGAAGCATCGGTATTTAAAACTGGACTCACAGGAGACGTTCAAATCATAGAAAGTTAGAGTGTCAGTCCTCTTGTACTTAAGTCAGCATTGTGCCATTTGTATTAAATTCGGATGCAATTCCTGTGTTTCATAGTCAATAAGAAGGTACAAGGGATGCACTAAACCTGAAGTGAAACATCGGAATCCAAAACTGGACTCACAGGAGAGGTTCAAATCATAGAAAGTTAGAGTGTCACTCCTCTTGTACTTAAGTCGGTATTGTGCCTTTTGTTTTAAATTCGGATGCAATTTCTGTGTTTTATCGTCAATAAGAAGGACCAAATGATAGAGTGAACCTGAAGTGAAGCATCCGAATCTAAAACTAACCCCACAGGAGAGGTTCGAATCATAGAACGTGAGAGTGTCAGTCCTCTTGTACTTAAGTCGGCATTGTGCGATTTGTATTAAATTCGGAAACAATTTCTGTGTTTCATCCTCAATAAGAGTGTCCAAGGGGTAAAGTAAACCTGAAGTGAAGCATCGGAATCTAAAACTGGACTCACAGGAGAGGTTCAAATCATAGAAAGTGAGAGTGTCAGTCCTCTTGTACTTAAGTCGGCATTGTGACATTTGTATTATATTCGGATGCAATTTCTGTGTTTCATCGTCAATAAGAAGGACCAAGGGATACAGTAAACCTAAAGTGAAGCATCGGAATCTAAAACTGGATTCACAGGAGAGGTTCAAATCATAGAAAGTTAGAGTGTCTGTCCTCTTGTACTTACGTCGGCATTGTGCCTTTTGTATTAAATTCGGATGCAAACTCTGTGTTTCATCGTTAATAAGAAGCTCCAAGGGATACAGTAAACCTGAAGTGAAGCATCGGAATTTAAAAGTGGACCTATAGGAGAGGTTGAAATCATAGAAGGTTAGAGTGTCAGTCCTGTTGTACTTAAGTCGGCATTGTGCCTTTTGAATTTAATTCCGATGCTATTTCTGTGTTTCATCGTCAATAAGAAGGTCCAAGGGATACAGTAAACCTGAAGTGAAGCATCGGAATCTAAAACTGGACTCACAGGAGAGGTTCAAATCATAGAAAGTGAGAGTGTCTGTCCTCTTTTACTTAAGTAGGCATTGTGCCTTTTGAATTTAATTCCGATGCAATTTCTGTGTTTCATCGTCAATAAGAAGGTGCAAGGTATACAGTAACCCTGAAGTGAAGCATCGGAATCTAAAACCGGACTTTCAGGAGAGGTTCAAATCATAGAAAGTGAGAGTGTCCTTCCTCTTTTACTTAAGTAGACATTGTGCCTTTTGAATTTAATTCCGATGCAATTTCTGTGTTTCATCGTCAATAAGAAGGTGCAAGGTATACAGTAACCCTGAAGAGAAGCATCAGAATCTAAAACTGGACTTACAGGAGAGGTTCAAATCATAGAAAGTGAGAGTGTCAGTCCTCTTGTACTTAAGTCGGCATTGTGCCTTTTGTATTAAATTCGGATGCATTTTCTGTGTTTCATCGTCAATAAGAAGGTCCAAGGGATACAGTAAACCTGAAGTGAAGCATCAGAATCTAAAACTGGACTCACAGGAGAGGTTCAAATCATAGAAAGTTAGAGGGTCTGTCCTCTTTTACTTAAGTCGACATTGTGCCTTTTGTATTAAATTCCGATGCAATTTCTGTGTTACATCGTCAATCAGAAGGTGCAAGTTATAAAGAAAACACGAAGTGAAGCTTCGGAATCTAAAACTGGACTCACAGGAGGGATTCAAATCATAGAAAGTGAGAGTGTCAGTCCTCTTATACTTAAGTCGCCATTGTGCCTTTTGTATTAAATTCGGATGCAACTTCTGTGTTTCATCGTCAATAAGAAGGTCCAAGGGATACAGTAAACCAGAAGTGAAGCATCGGTATTTAAAACTGGACTCACAGGAGACGATCAAATCATAGAAAGTTAGAGTGTCAGTCCTCTTGTACTTAAGTCAGCATTGTGCCATTTGTATTAAATTCGGATGCAATTCCTGTGTTTCATAGTCAATAAGAAGGTACAAGGGATGCACTAAACCTGAAGTGAAACATCGGAATCTAAAACTGGACTCACAGGAGAGGTTAAAATCATAGAAAGTGAGAGTGTCAGACCTCTTGTACTTATGTCGGCATTGTGGCATTTGTATCAAATTCGGATGCAATTTCTGTGTTTCATCGTTAATAAGAAGGTGCAAGGTATACAGTAAACCTGAAGTGAAGCATCGGTATTTAAAACTGGACTCACAGGAGAGGTTCAAATCATAGAAAGTGAGAGTGTCAGTCCTCTTGTACTTAAGTCGGCATTGTGACATTTGTATTATATTCGGATGCAATTTCTGTGTATCATCGTCAATAAGAAGGTCCAAGGGATACAGTAAACCTAAAGTGAAGCATCGGAATCTAAAACTGGACTCACAGGAGAGGTTCAAATCATAGAAAGTGAGAGTGTCTGTCCTCTTTTACTTAAGTAGGCATTGTGCCTTTTGAATTTAATTCCGATGCAATTTCTGTGTTTCATCGTCAATAAGAAGGTGCAAGGTATACAGTAACCCTGAAGTGAAGCATCAGAATCTAAAACTGGACTCACAGGAGAGGTTCAAATCATAGAAAGTGAGAGTGTCTGTCCTCTTTTACTTAAGTAGGCATTGTGCCTTTTGAATTTAATTCCGATGCAATTTCTGTGTTTTATCGTCAATAAGAAGGTGCAAGGTATACAGTAACCCTGAAGTGAAGCATCGGAATCTAAAACCGGACTTTCAGGAGAGGTTCAAATCATAGAAAGTGAGAGTGTCTGTCCTCTTTTACTTAAGTAGACATTGTGCCTTTTGAATTTAATTCCGATGCAATTTCTGTGTTTCATCGTCAATAAGAAGGTCCAAGATATACAGTAAACCTGAAGTGAAGCATCGGAATCTAAAACTGGACTCACAGGAGAGGTTCAAATCATAGAAAGTTAGAGGGTCTGTCCTCTTTTACTTAAGTCGACATTGTGCCTTTTGTATTAAATTCCGATGCAATTTCTGTGTTACATCGTCAATCAGAAGGTGCAAGTTATACAGAAAACACGAAGTGAAGCTTCGGAATCTAAAACTGGACTCACAGGAGGGATTCAAATCATAGAAAGTGAGAGTGTCAGTCCACTTGTACTTAAGTTGGCATTGTGCCATTTGTATTAAATTCGGATGCAATTTCTGTGTTTCATCGTCAATAAGAAGGTCCAAGATATACAGTAAACCTGAAGTGAAGCATCGGAATCTAAAACAGGACTCACAGGAGAGGTTCAAATCATAGAAAGTTAGAGTGTCACTCCTCTTGTACTTAAGTCGGTATTGTGCCTTTTGTTTTAAATTCGGATGCAATTTCTGTGTTTTATAGTCAATAAGAAGGACCAAATGATAGAGTGAACCTGAAGTGAAGCATCGGAATCTAAAACTGACCCCACAGGAGAGGTTCGAATCATAGAACGTGAGAGTGTCAGTCCTCTTGTACTTAAGTCGGCATTGTGACATTTGTATTATATTCGGATGCAATTTCTGTGTATCATCGTCAATAAGAATGTCCAAGGGATACAGTAAACCTAAGTGAAGCATCGGAATCTAAAACTGGAATCACAGGAGAGGTTCAAATCATAGAAAGTTAGAGTGTCTGTCCTCTTGTACTTACGTCGGCATTGTGCCTTTTGCATTAAATTCGGATGCAAACTCTGTGTTTCATCGTCAATAAGAAGCTCCAAGGGATACAGTAAACCTGAAGTGTAGCATCGGAATTTAAAACTGGACCTATAGGAGAGGTTGAAATCATAGAAGGTTAGAGTGTCAGTCCTGTTGTACTTCAGTCGGCATTGTGCCTTTTGAATTTAATTCCGATGCTATTTCTGTGTTTCATCGTCAATAAGAAGGTCCAAGGGATACAGTAAACCTGAAGTGAAGCATCGGAATCTAAAACTGGACTCACAGGAGAGGTTCAAATCATAGAAAGTGAGAGTGTCTGTCCTCTTTTACTTAAGTAGGCATTGTGCCTTTTGAATTTAATTCCGATGCAATTTCTGTGTTTCATCGTCAATAAGACGGTGCAAGGTATACAGTAACCCTGAAGTGAAGCATCGGAATCTAAAACCGGACTTTCAGGAGAGGTTCAAATCATTGAAAGTGAGAGTGTCTGTCCTCTTTTACTTAAGTAGGCATTGTGCCTTTTGAATTTAATTCCGATGCAATTTCTGTGTTTCATCGTCAATAAGAAGGTGCAAGGTATACAGTAACCCTGAAGAGAAGCATCAGAATCTAAAACTGGACTTACAGGAGAGGTTCAAATCATAGAAAGTGAGAGTGTCAGTCCTCTTGTACTTAAGTCGGCATTGTGCCTTTTGTATTAAATTCGGATGCCATTTCTGTGTTTCATCGTCAATATGAAGGTCCAAGGGATACAGTAAACCTGAAGTGAAGCATCAGAATCTAAAACTGGACTCACAGGAGAGGTTCAAATCATAGAAAGTTAGAGGGTCTGTCCTCTTTTACTTAAGTCGACATTGTGCCTTTTGTATTAAATTCCGATGCAATTTCTGTGTTACATCGTCAATCAGAAGGTGCAAGTTATACAGAAATCACGAAGTGAAGCTTCGGAATCTAAAACTGGACTCACAGGAGGGATTCAAATCATAGAAAGTGAGAGTGTCAGTCCACTTGTACTTAAGTCGGCATTGAGCCATTTGTATTAAATTCGGATGCAATTTCTGTGTTTCATCGTCAATAAGAAGGTCCAAGATATACAGTAAACCTGAAGTGAAGCATCGGAATCTAAAACTGACCCCACTGGAGAGGTTCGAATCATAGAACGTGAGAGTGTCAGTCCTCTTGTACTTAAGTCGGCATTGTGACATTTGTATTATATTCGGATGCAATTTCTGTGTTTCATCGTCAATAAGAAGGTCCAAGGGATACAGTAAACCTAAAGTGAAGCATCGGAATCTAAAACTGGACTCACAGGAGAGGTTCAAATCATAGAAAGTTAGAGTGTCTGTCCTCTTGTACTTACGTCGGCATTGTGCCTTTTGTATTAAATTCGGATGCAAACTCTGTGTTTCATCGTCAATAAGAAGCTCCAAGGGATACAGTAAACCTGAAGTGAAGCATCGGAATTTAAAACTGGACCTATAGGAGAGGTTGAAATCATAAAAGGCTAGAGTGTCAGTCCTGTTGTACTTAAGTCGGCATTGTGCCTTTTGAATTTAATTCCGATGCTATTTCTGTGTTTCATCGTCAATAAGAAGGTCCAAGGGATACAGTAAACCTGTAGTGAAGCATCGGAATCTAAAACTGGACTCTCAGGAAAGGTTCAAATCATAGAAAGTTAGAATGTCAGTCCTCTTGTACTTAAGTCGGCATTGTGACTTTTGTATTAAATTCGCATACAATTTCTGTGTTTCGTCGTCAATAAGAGGGTGCAAGGTATACAGGAAACCTGAAGTTAAGCATCGGAATCTAAAACTGGACTCACGGGAGAGGTATAAATCATAGAAAGTGAGAGTGTCAGTCCTCTTGTACTTATGTCGGCATTGTGGCATTTGTATCAAATTCGGATGCAATTTCTGTGTTTCATCGTTAATAAGAAGGTGCAAGGTATACAGTAAACCTGAAGTGAAGCATCGGTATTTAAAACTGGACTCACAGGAGACGTTCAAATCATAGAAAGTTAGAGTGTCAGTCCTCTTGTACTTAAGTCAGCATTGTGCCATTTGTATTAAATTCGGATGCAATTCCTGTGTTTCATAGTCAATAAGAAGGTACAAGGGATGCACTAAACCTGAAGTGAAACATCGGAATCCAAAACTGGACTCACAGAAGAGGTTCAAATCATAGAAAGTTAGAGTGTCACTCCTCTTGTACTTAAGTCGGTATTGTGCCTTTTGTTTTAAATTCGGATGCAATTTCTGTGTTTTATCGTCAATAAGAAGGACCAAATGATAGAGTGAACCTGAAGTGAAGCATCCGAATCTAAAACTAACCCCACAGGAGAGGTTCGAATCATAGAACGTGAGAGTGTCAGTCCTCTTGTACTTAAGTCGGCATTGTGCGATTTGTATTAAATTCGGAAGCAATTTCTGTGTTTCATCCTCAATAAGAGTGTCCAAGGGGTAAAGTAAACCTGAAGTGAAGCATCGGAATCTAAAACTGGACTCACAGGAGAGGTTCAAATCATAGAAAGTGAGAGTGTCAGTCCTCTTGTACTTAAGTCGGCATTGTGACATTTGTATTATATTCGGATGCAATTTCTGTGTTTCATCGTCAATAAGAAGGACCAAGGGATACAGTAAACCTAAAGTGAAGCATCGGAATCTAAAACTGGACTCACAGGAGAGGTTCAAATTATAGAAAGTTAGAGTGTCTGTCCTCTTGTACTTACGTCGGCATTGTGCCTTTTGTATTAAATTCGGATGCAAACTCTGTGTTTCATCGTTAATAAGAAGCTCCAAGGGATACAGTAAACCTGAAGTGAAGCATCGGAATTTAAAAGTGGACCTATAGGAGAGGTTGAAATCATAGAAGGTTAGAGTGTCAGTCCTGTTGTACTTAAGTCGGCATTGTGCCTTTTGAATTTAATTCCGATGCTATTTCTGTGTTTCATCGTCAATAAGAAGGTCCAAGGGATACAGTAAACCTGAAGTGAAGCATCGGAATCTAAAACTGGACTCACAGGAGAGGTTCAAATCATAGAAAGTGAGAGTGTCTGTCCTCTTTTACTTAAGTAGGCATTGTGCCTTTTGAATTTAATTCCGATGCAATTTCTGTGTTTCATCGTCAATAAGAAGGTGCAAGGTATACAGTAACCCTGAAGTGAAGCATCGGAATCTAAAACCGGACTTTCAGGAGAGGTTCAAATCATAGAAAGTGAGAGTGTCTGTCCTCTTTTACTTAAGTAGACATTGTGCCTTTTGAATTTAATTCCGATGCAATTTCTGTGTTTCATCGTCAATAAGAGGGTGCAAGGTATACAGTAACCCTGAAGAGAAGCATCAGAATCTAAAACTGGACTTACAGGAGAGGTTCAAATCATAGAAAGTGAGAGTGTCAGTCCTCTTGTACTTAAGTCGGCATTGTGCCTTTTGTATTAAATTCGGATGCAATTTCTGTGTTTCATCGTCAATAAGAAGGTCCAAGGGATACAGTAAACCAGAAGTGAAGCATCGGTATTTAAAACTGGACTCACAGGAGACGATCAAATCATAGAAAGTTAGAGTGTCAGTCCTCTTGTACTTAAGTCAGCATTGTGCCATTTGTATTAAATTCGGATGCAATTCCTGTGTTTCATAGTCAATAAGAAGGTACAAGGGATGCACTAAACCTGAAGTGAAACATCGGAATCTAAAACTGGACTCACAGGAGAGGTTAAAATCATAGAAAGTGAGAGTGTCAGACCGCTTGTACTTATGTCGGCATTGTGGCATTTGTATCAAATTCGGATGCAATTTCTGTGTTTCATCGTTAATAAGAAGGTGCAAGGTATACAGTAAACCTGAAGTGAAGCATCGGTATTTAAAACTGGACTCACAGGAGACGATCAAATCATAGAAAGTTAGAGTGTCAGTCCTCTTGTACTTAAGTCAGCATTGTGCCATTTGTATTAAATTCGGATGCAATTCCTGTGTTTCATAGTCAATAAGAAGGTACAAGGGATGCACTAAACCTGAAGTGAAACATCGGAATCTAAAACTGGACTCACAGGAGAGGTTCATATCATAGAAAGTTAGAGTGTCACTCCTCTTGTACTTAAGTCGGTATTGTGCGTTTTGTTTTAAATTCGGATGCAATTTCTGTGTTTTATCGTCAATAAGAAGGACCAAATGATAGAGTGAACCTGAAGTGAAGCATCGGAATCTAAAACTGACCCCACAGGAGAGGTTCGAATCATAGAACGTGAGAGTGTCAGTCCTCTTGTACTTAAGTCGGCATTGTGCGATTTGTATTAAATTCGGAAGCAATTTCTGTGTTTCATCCTCAATAAGAGTGTCCAAGGGGTAAAGTAAATCTGAAGTGAAGCATCGGAATCTAAAACTGGACTCACAGGAGAGGTTCAAATCATAGAAAGTGAGAGTGTCAGTCCTCTTGTACTTAAGTCGCGCATTGTGACATTTGTATTAGATTCGGATGCAATTTCTGTGTATCATCGTCAATAAGAAGGTCCAAGGGATACAGTAAACCTAAAGTGAAGCATCGGAATCTAAAACTGGAATCACAGGAGAGGTTCAAATCATAGAAAGGTAGAGTGTCTGTCCTCTTGTACTTACGTCGGCATTGTGCCTTTTGCATTAAATTCGGATGCAAACTCTGTGTTTCATCGTCAATAAGAAGCTCCAAGGGATACAGTAAACCTGAAGTGAAGCATCGGAATTTAAAACTGGACCTATAGGAGAGGTTGAAATCATAGAAGGTTAGAGTGTCAGTCCTGTTGTACATAAGTCGGCATTGTGCCTTTTGAATTTAATTCCGATGCAATTTCTGTGTTCCATCGTCAATAAGAAAGTCCAAGGGATACAGTAAACCTGAAGTGAAGCATCGGAATCTAAAACTGGACTCACAGGAGAGGTTCAAATCATAGAAAGTGAGAGTGTCAGTCCTCTTTTACTTAAGTAGGCATTGTGCCTTTTGAATTTAATTCCGATGCAATTTCTGTGTTTCATCGTCAATAAGAAGGTGCAAGGTATACAGTAACCCTGAAGTGAAGCATCGGAATCTAAAACCGGACTTTCAGGAGAGGTTCAAATCATAGAAAGTGAGAGTGTCTGTCCTCTTTTACTTAAGTAGGAATTGTGCCTTTTGAATTTAATTCCGATGCAATTTCTGTGTTTCATCGTCAATAAGAAGGTGCAAGGTATACAGTAACCCTGAAGAGAAGCATCAGAATCTAAAACTGGACTTACAGGAGAGGTTCAAATCATAGAAAGTGAGAGTGTCAGTCCTCTTGTACTTAAGTCGGCATTATGCCTTTTGTATTAAATTCGGATGCAAATTCTGTGTTTCATCGTCAATAAGAAGGTCCAAGGGATACAGTAAACCTGAAGTGAAGCATCAGAATCTAAAACTGGACTCACAGGAGAGGTTCAAATCATAGAAAGTTAGAGGGTCTGTCCTCTTTTACTAAAGTCGACATTGTGCCTTTTGTATTAAATTCCGATGCAATTTCTGTGTTACATCGTCAATCAGAAGGTGCAAGTTATACAGAAAACACGAAGTGAAGCTTCGGAATCTAAAACTGGACTCACAGGAGGGATTCAAATCATAGAAAGTGAGAGTGTCAGTCCACTTGTACTTAAGTCGGCATTGTGCCATTTGTATTAAATTCGGATGCAATTTCTGTGTTTCATCGTCAATAAGAAGGTCCAAGATATACAGTAACCCTGAAGTGAAGCATTGGAATCTAAAACTGGACTCACAGGAGAGGTTCAAATCATAGAAAGTTAGAGGGTCTGTCCTCTTTTACTTAAGTCGACATTGTGCCTTTTGTATTAAATTCCGATGCAATTTCTGTGTTACATCGTCAATCAGAAGGTGCAAGTTATACAGAAAACACGAAGTGAAGCTTCGGAATCTAAAACTGGACTCACAGGAGGGATTCAAATCATAGAAAGTGAGAGTGTCAGTCCACTTGTACTTAAGTCGGCATTGAGCCATTTGTATTAAATTCGGATGCAATTTCTGTGTTTCATCGTCAATAAGAAGGTCCAAGATATACAGTAAACCTGAAGTGAAGCATCGGAATCTAAAACTGGACTCACAGGAGAGGTTCAAATCATAGAAAGTTAGAGTGTCACTCCTCTTGTACTTAAGTCGGTATTGTGCCATTTGTATTAAACTCGGAAGAAATTTCTATGTTTCATCGACAATAAGAAAGTCCAAGGGATACAGTAAACCAGAAGTGAAGCATCGGAATCTAAAACTGGACTCTCAGGAGAGGTTCAAATCATAGAAAGTTAGAATGTCAGTCCTCTTGTACTTAAGTCGGCATTGTGCCTTTTGTATTAAATTCCCATACAATTTCTGTGTTTCGTCGTCTATAAGAGGGTGCAAGGTATACAGGAAACCTGAAGTGAAGCATCGGAACCTAAAACTGGACTCACGGGAGAGGTACAAATCATAGAAAGTGAGAGTGTCAGTCCTCTTGTACTTATGTCGGCATTGTGGCATTTGTTTCAATTTCGGATGCAATTTCTGTGTTTCATCGTTAATAAGAAGGTGCAAGGTATACAGTAAACCTGAAGTGAAGCATCGGTATTTAAAACTGGACTCTCAGGAGAGGTTCAAATCATAGAAAGTTAGAATGTCAGTCCTCTTGTACTTAAGTCGGCATTGTGCCTTTTGTATTAAATTCGCATACAATTACTGTGTTTCGTCGTCAATAAGAGGGTGCAAGGTATACAGGAAACCTGAAGTGAAGCATAGGAATCTAAAACTGGACTCACAGGAGAGGTTCAAATCATAGAAAGTTAGAGGGTCTGTCCTCTTTTACTTAAGTCGACATTGTGCCTTTTGTATTAAATTCCGATGCAATTTCTGTGTTACATCGTCAATCAGAAGGTGCAAGTTATACAGAAAACACGAAGTGAAGCTTCGGAATCTAAAACTGGACTCACAGGAGGGATTCAAATCATAGAAAGTGAGAGTGTCAGTCCACTTGTACTTAAGTCGGCATTGAGCCATTTGTATTAAATTCGGATGCAATTTCTGTGTTTCATCGTCAATAAGAAGGTCCAAGATATACAATAAACCTGAAGTGAAGCATCGGAATCTAAAACTGGACGCACAGGAGAGGTTCAAATCATAGAAAGTTAGAGTGTCACTCCTCTTGTACTTAAGTCGGTATTGTGCCATTTGTATTAAACTCGGATGCAATTTCTATGTTTCATCGACAATAAGAAAGTCCAAGGGATACAGTAAACCAGAAGTGAAGCATCGGAATCTAAAACTGGACTCTCAGGAGAGGTTCAAATCATAGAAAGTTAGAATGTCAGTCCTCTTGTACTTAAGTCGGCATTGTGCCTTTTGTATTAAATTCGCATACAATTTCTGTGTTTCGTCGTCAATAAGAGGGTGCAAGTTATACAGGAAACCTGAAGTGAAGCATCGGAATCTAAAACTGGACTCACGGGAGAGGTACAAATCATAGAAAGTGAGAGTGTCAGTCCTCTTGTACTTATGTCGGCATTGTGGCATTTGTTTCAATTTCGCATGCAATTTCTGTGTTTCATCGTCAATAAGAAGGTCCAAGGGATACAGTAAACCTGAAGTGAAGCATCAGAATCTAAAACTGGACTCACAGGAGGGATTCAAATCATAGAAAGTGAGAGTGTCAGTCCTCTTATACTTAAGTCGCCATTGTGCCTTTTGTATTAAATTCGGATGCAACTTCTGTGTTTCATCGTCAATAAGAAGGTCCAAGGGATACAGTAAACCAGAAGTGAAGCATCGGTATTTAAAACTGGACTCACAGGAGACGATCAAATCATAGAAAGTTAGAGTGTCAGTCCTCTTGTACTTAAGTCAGCATTGTGCCATTTGTATTAAATTCGGATGCAATTCCTGTGTTTCATAGTCAATAAGAAGGTACAAGGGATGCACTAAACCTGAAGTGAAACATCGGAATCTAAAACTGGACTCACAGGAGAGGTTAAAATCATAGAAAGTGAGAGTGTCAGACCTCTTGTACTTATGTCGGCATTGTGGCATTTGTATCAAATTCGGATGCAATTTCTGTGTTTCATCGTTAATAAGAAGGTGCAAGGTATACAGTAAACCTGAAGTGAAGCATCGGTATTTAAAACTGGACTCACAGGAGACGATCAAATCATAGAAAGTTAGAGTGTCAGTCCTCTTGTACTTAAGTCAGCATTGTGCCATTTGTATTAAATTCGGATGCAATTCCTGTGTTTCATAGTCAATAAGAAGGTACAAGGGATGCACTAAACCTGAAGTGAAACATCGGAATCTAAAACTGGACTCACAGGAGAGGTTCATATCATAGAAAGTTAGAGTGTCACTCCTCTTGTACTTAAGTCGGTATTGTGCGTTTTGTTTTAAATTCGGATGCAATTTCTGTGTTTTATCGTCAATAAGAAGGACCAAATGATAGAGTGAACCTGAAGTGAAGCATCGGAATCTAAAACTGACCCCACAGGAGAGGTTCGAATCATAGAACGTGAGAGTGTCAGTCCTCTTGTACTTAAGTCGGCATTGTGCGATTTGTATTAAATTCGGAAGCAATTTCTGTGTTTCATCCTCAATAAGAGTGTCCAAGGGGTAAAGTAAATCTGAAGTGAAGCATCGGAATCTAAAACTGGACTCACAGGAGAGGTTCAAATCATAGAAAGTGAGAGTGTCAGTCCTCTTGTACTTAAGTCGCGCATTGTGACATTTGTATTATATTCGGATGCAATTTCTGTGTATCATCGTCAATAAGAAGGTCCAAGGGATACAGTAAACCTAAAGTGAAGCATCGGAATCTAAAACTGGAATCACAGGAGAGGTTCAAATCATAGAAAGGTAGAGTGTCTGTCCTCTTGTACTTACGTCGGCATTGTGCCTTTTGCATTAAATTCGGATGCAAACTCTGTGTTTCATCGTCAATAAGAAGCTCCAAGGGATACAGTAAACCTGAAGTGAAGCATCGGAATTTAAAACTGGACCTATAGGAGAGGTTGAAATCATAGAAGGTTAGAGTGTCAGTCCTGTTGTACATAAGTCGGCATTGTGCCTTTTGAATTTAATTCCGATGCTATTTCTGTGTTCCATCGTCAACAAGAAAGTCCAAGGGATACAGTAAACCTGAAGTGAAGCATCGGAATCTAAAACTGGACTCACAGGAGAGGTTCAAATCATAGAAAGTGAGAGTGTCAGTCCTCTTTTACTTAAGTAGGCATTGTGCCTTTTGAATTTAATTCCGATGCAATTTCTGTGTTTCATCGTCAATAAGAAGGTGCAAGGTATACAGTAACCCTGAAGTGAAGCATTGGAATCTAAAACCGGACTTTCAGGAGAGGTTCAAATCATAGAAAGTGAGAGTGTCTGTCCTCTTTTACTTAAGTAGGAATTGTGCCTTTTGAATTTAATTCCGATGCAATTTCTGTGTTTCATCGTCAATAAGAAGGTGCAAGGTATACAGTAACCCTGAAGAGAAGCATCAGAATCTAAAACTGGACTTACAGGAGAGGTTCAAATCATAGAAAGTGAGAGTGTCAGTCCTCTTGTACTTAAGTCGGCATTATGCCTTTTGTATTAAATTCGGATGCAATTTCTGTGTTTCATCGTCAATAAGAAGGTCCAAGGGATACAGTAAACCTGAAGTGAAGCATCAGAATCTAAAACTGGACTCACAGGAGAGGTTCAAATCATAGAAAGTTAGAGGGTCTGTCCTCTTTTACTTAAGTCGACATTGTGCCTTTTGTATTAAATTCCGATGCAATTTCTGTGTTACATCGTCAATCAGAAGGTGCAAGTTATACAGAAAACACGAAGTGAAGCTTCGGAATCTAAAACTGGACTCACAGGAGGGATTCAAATCATAGAAAGTGAGAGTGTCAGTCCACTTGTACTTAAGTCGGCATTGAGCCATTTGTATTAAATTCGGATGCAATTTCTGTGTTTCATCGTCAATAAGAAGGTCCAAGATATACAGTAAACCTGAAGTGAAGCATCGGAATCTAAAACTGGACTCACAGGAGAGGTTCAAATCATAGAAAGTTAGAGTGTCACTCCTCTTGTACTTAAGTCGGTATTGTGCCATTTGTATTAAACTCGGAAGAAATTTCTATGTTTCATCGACAATAAGAAAGTCCAAGGGATACAGTAAACCAGAAGTGAAGCATCGGAATCTAAAACTGGACTCTCAGGAGAGGTTCAAATCATAGAAAGTTAGAATGTCAGTCCTCTTGTACTTAAGTCGGCATTGTGCCTTTTGTATTAAATTCCCATACAATTTCTGTGTTTAGTCGTCTATAAGAGGGTGCAAGGTATACAGGAAACCTGAAGTGAAGCATCGGAATCTAAAACTGGACTCACGGGAGAGGTACAAATCATAGAAAGTGAGAGTGTCAGTCCTCTTGTACTTATGTCGGCATTGTGGCATTTGTTTCAATTTCGGATGCAATTTCTGTGTTTCATCGTTAATAAGAAGGTGCAAGGTATACAGTAAACCTGAAGTGAAGCATCGGTATTTAAAACTGGACTCTCAGGAGAGGTTCAAATCATAGAAAGTTAGAATGTCAGTCCTCTTGTACTTAAGTCGGCATTGTGCCTTTTGTATTAAATTCGCATACAATTTCTGTGTTTCGTCGTCAATAAGAGGGTGCAAGGTATACAGGAAACCTGAAGTGAAGCATCGGAATCTAAAACTGGACTCACAGGAGAGGTTCAAATCATAGAAAGTTAGAGGGTCTGTCCTCTTTTACTTAAGTCGACATTTTGCCTTTTGTATTAAATTCCGATGCAATTTCTGTGTTACATCGTCAATCAGAAGGTGCAAGTTATACAGAAAACACGAAGTGAAGCTTCGGAATCTAAAACTGGACTCACAGGAGGGATTCAAATCATAGAAAGTGAGAGTGTCAGTCCACTTGTACTTAAGTCGGCATTGAGCCATTTGTATTAAATTCGGATGCAATTTCTGTGTTTCATCGTCAATAAGAAGGTCCAAGATATACAATAAACCTGAAGTGAAGCATCGGAATCTAAAACTGGACTCACAGGAGAGGTTCAATTCATAGAAAGTTTGAGTGTCACTCCTCTTGTACTTAAGTCGGTATTGTGCCATTTGTATTAAACTCGGATGCAATTTCTATGTTTCATCGACAATAAGAAAGTCCAAGGGATACAGTAAACCAGAAGTGAAGCATCGGAATCTAAAACTGGACTCTCAGGAGAGGTTCAAATCATAGAAAGTTAGAATGTCAGTCCTCTTGTACTTAAGTCGGCATTGTGCCTTTTGTATTAAATTCGCATACAATTTCTGTGTTTCGTCGTCAATAAGAGGGTGCAAGTTATACAGGAAACCTGAAGTGAAGCATCGGAATCTAAAACTGGACTCACGGGAGAGGTACAAATCATAGAAAGTGAGAGTGTCAGTCCTCTTGTACTTATGTCTGCATTGTGGCATTTGTTTCAATTTCGCATGCAATTTCTGTGTTTCATCGTCAATAAGAAGGTCCAAGGGATACAGTAAACCTGAAGTGAAGCATCAGAATCTAAAACTGGACTCACAGGAGAGGCTCAAATCATAGAAAGTTAGAGGGTCTGTCCTCTTTTACTTAAGTCGACATTGTGCCTTTTGTATTAAATTCCGATGCAATTTCTGTGTTACATCGTCAATCAGAAGGTGCAAGTTATACAGAAAACACGAAGTGAAGCTTCGGAATCTAAAACTGGACTCACAGGAGGGATTCAAATCATAGAAAGTGAGAGTGTCAGTCCACTTGTACTTAAGTCGGCATTGAGCCATTTGTATTAAATTCGGATGCAATTTCTGTGTTTCATCGTCAATAAGAAGGTCCAAGATATACAGTAAACCTGAAGTGAAGCATCGGAATCTAAAACTGGACTCACAGGAGAGGTTCAAATCATAGAAAGTTAGAGTGTCACTCCTCTTGTACTTAAGTCGGTATTGTGCCATTTGTATTAAACTCGGATGCAATTTCTATGTTTCATCGAAAATAAGAAAGTCCAAGGGATACAGTAAACCAGAAGTGAAGCATCGGAATCTAAAACTGGACTCTCAGGAGAGGTTCAAATCATAGAAATTTAGAATGTCAGTCCTCTTGTACTGAAGTCGGCATTGTGCCTTTTGTATTAAATTCGCATACAATTTCTGTGTTTCGTCGTCAATAAGAGGGTGCAAGGTATACAGGAAACCTGAAGTGAAGCATCGGAATCTAAAACTGGACTCACGGGAGAGGTACAAATCATAGAAAGTGAGAGTGTCAGTCCTCTTGTACTTATGTCGGCATTGTGGCATTTGTTTCAATTTCGGATGCAATTTCTGTGTTTCATCGTTAATAAGAAGGTGCAAGGTATACAGTAAACCTGAAGTGAAGCATCGGTATTTAAAACTGGACTCACAGATGACGTTCAAATCATAAA
Source organism: Schistocerca serialis cubense (assembly GCF_023864345.2). Classification (NCBI taxonomy): domain Eukaryota; kingdom Metazoa; phylum Arthropoda; class Insecta; order Orthoptera; family Acrididae; genus Schistocerca; species Schistocerca serialis. Next base: position 19,879,995 of record NC_064648.1, read on the forward strand.
AAGTTAGAGTGTCACTCCTCTTGTACTTAAGTCGGTATTGTGCCTTTTGTATTAAATTCGGATGCAATTTCTGTGTTTTATCGTCAATAAGAAGGACCAAATGATAGAGTGAACCTGAAGTGAAGCATCGGAATCTAAAACTGACCCCACAGGAGAGGTTCGAATCATAGAACGTGAGAGTGTCAATCCTCTTGTACTTAAGTCGGCATTGTGACATTTGTATTATATTCGGATGCAATTTCTGTGTTTCATCGTCAATAAGAAGGTCCAAGGGATACAGTAAACCTAAAGTGAAGCATCGGAATCTAAAACTGGACTCACAGGAGAGGTTCAAATCATAGAAAGTTAGAGTGTCTGTCCTCTTGTACTTACGTCGGCATTGTGCCTTTTGTATTAAATTCGGATGCAAACTCTGTGTTTCATCGTCAATAAGAAGCTCCAAGGGATACAGTAAACCTGAAGTGAAGCATCGGAATTTAAAACTGGACCTATAGGAGAGGTTGAAATCATAAAAGGTTAGAGTGTCAGTCCTGTTGTACTTAAGTCGGCATTGTGCCTTTTGAATTTAATTCCGATGCTATTTCTGTGTATCATCGTCAATAAGAAGGTCCAAGGGATACAGTAAACCTGTAGTGAAGCATCGGAATCTAAAACTGGACTCACAGGAGAGGTTCAAATCATAGAAAGTGAGAGTGTCTGTCCTCTTTTACTTAAGTAGGCATTGTGCCTTTTGAATTTAATTCCGATGCAATTTCTGTGTTTCATCGTCAATAAGAAGGTGCAAGGTATACAGTAACCCTGAAGTGAAGCATCGGAATCTAAAACCGGACTTACAGGAGAGGTTCAAATCATAGAAAGTGAGAGTGTCTGTCCTCTTTTACTTAAATAGGCATTGTGCCTTTTGAATTTAATTCCGATGCAATTTCTGTGTTTCATCGTCAATAAGAAGTTGCAAGGTATACAGTAACCCTGAAGAGAAGCATCAGAATCTAAAACTGGACTTACAGGAGAGGTTCAAATCATAGAAAGTGAGAGTGTCAGTCCCCCTGTACGTATGTCGGCAGTGTGGCATTTGTATCTAATTCGGATGCAATTTCTGTGTTTCATCGTCAATCAGAAGGTCCAAGGGATACAGTGAACCTAAAGTGAAGCATCGGAATCTAAAACTGGACTCACAGGAGGGGTTCAAATCATAGAAAGTTAGAGTGTCTGTCCTCTTGATCTTAGTGTTTCATCGTCAATAAGAAGCTCCAAGGGATACAGTAAACCTGAAGTGAAGCATCGGAATTTAAAACTGGACCTATAGGAGAGGTTGAAATCATAGAAGGTTAGAGTGTCAGTCCTGTTGTACTTAAGTCGGCATTGTGCCTTTTGAATTTAATTCCGATGCTATTTCTGTGTTTCATCGTCAATAAGAAGGTCCAAGGGATACAGTAAACCTGAAGTGAAGCATCGGAATCTACAACTGGACTCACAGGAGAGGTTCAAATCATAGAAAGTGAGAGTGTCTGTCCTCTTTTACTTAAGTAGGCATTGTGCCTTTTGAATTTAATTCCGATGCAATTTCTGTGTTTCATTGTCAATAAGAAGGTGCAAGGTATACAGTAACCCTGAAGTGAAGCATCGGAATCTAAAACCGGACTTTCAGGAGAGGTTCAAATCATAGAAAGTGAGAGTGTCTGTCCTCTTTTACTTAAGTAGACATTGTGCCTTTTGAATTTAATTCCGATGCAATTTCTGTGTTTCATCGTCAATAAGAAGGTGCAAGGTATACAGTAACCCTGAAGAGAAGCATCAGAATCTAAAACTGGACTTACAGGAGAGGTTCAAATCATAGAAAGTGAGAGTGTCAGTCCTCTTGTACTTAAGTCGGCATTGTGCCTTTTGTATTAAATTCGGATGCAATTTCTGTGTTTCATCGTCAATAAGAAGGTCCAAGGGATACAGTAAACCTGAAGTGTAGCATCAGAATCTAAAACTGGACTCACAGGAGAGGTTCAAATCATAGAAAGTTAGAGGGCCTGTCCTCTTTTACTTAAGTCGACATTGTGCCTTTTGTATTAAATTCCGATGCAATTTCTGTGTTACATCGTCAATCAGAAGGTGCAAGTTATACAGAAAACACGAAGTGAAGCTTCGGAATCTAAAACTGGACTCACAGGAGGGATTCAAATCATAGAAAGTGAGAGTGTCAGTCCACTTGTACTTAAGTCGGCATTGTGCCATTTGTATTTAATTCGGATGCAATTTCTGTGTTTCATCGTCAATAAGAAGGTCCAAGATATACAGTAAACCTGAAGTGAAGCATCGGAATCAAAAACTGGACTCACAGGAGAGGTTCAAATCATAGAAAGTTAGAGTGTCACTCCTCTTGTACTTAAGTCTGTATTGTGCCATTTGTATTAAACTCGGATGCAATTTCTATGTTTCATCGACAATAAGAAAGTCCAAGGGATACAGTAAACCAGAAGTGAAGCATCGGAATCTAAAACTGGACTCTCAGGAGAGGTTCAAATCATAGAAAGTTAGAATGTCAGTCCTCTAGTACTTAAGTCGGCATTGTGCCTTTTGTATTAAATTCGCATACAATTTCTGTGTTTCGTCGTCATTAAGAAGGTGCAAGGTATACAGGAAACTTGAAGTGAAGCATCGGAATCTAAAACTGGACTCACGGGAGAGGTACAAATCATAGAAATTGAGAGTGTCAGTCCTCTTGTACGTATGTCGGCATTGTGGCATTTGTATCAAATTCGGATGCAATTTCTGTGTTTCATCGTTAATAAGAAGGTCCAAGGGATACAGTATACCTGAAGTGAAGCATTGGAATCTAAAACTGCACTCACAGGAGAGGTTCAAATAATAGAAAGTTAGAGTGTCAGGCCTCTTTTACTTACGTCGGCATTGTGGCTTTTGTATTAAATTCCGATGCAATTTCTATGTTTCATCGTCAATAAGAAGGTGCAAGGTATACAGTAAGCATGAAGTGAAGCATCCGTATTTAAAACTGGACTCACAGGAGACGTTCAAATCATAGAAAGTTAGAGTGTCACTCCTCTTGTACTTAAGTCGGTATTGTGCCTTTTGTATTAAATTCGGATGCAATTTCTGTGTTTTATCGTCAATAAGAAGGACCAAATGATAGAGTGAACCTGAAGTGAAGCATCGGAATCTAAAACTGACCCCACAGGAGAGTTTCGAATCATAGAACGTGAGGGTGTCAGTCCTCTTGTACTTAAGTCGGCATTGTGCGATTTGTATTAAATTCGGAAGCAATTTCTGTGTTTCATCCTCAATAAGAATGTCCAAGGGGTAAAGTAAACCTGAAGTGAAGCATCGGAATCTAAAACTGGACTCACAGGAGAGGTTCAAATCATAGAAAGTGAGAGTGTCAGTCCTCTTGTACTTAAGTCGGCATTGTGCCATTTGTATTATCAACGGATGCAATTTCTGTGTTTCATCGTCAATAAGAAGGTCCAAGGGATACAGTAAACCTAAAGTGAAGCATCGGAATCTAAAACTGGACTCACAGGAGAGGTTCAAATCATAGAAAGTTAGAATGTCAGTCCTCTTGAACTTAAGTCGGCATTGAGCCTTTTGTATTAAATTCGGATACAATTTCTGTGTTTCATCGTCAATAAGAAGGTGCATGGTATACAGGAAACCTGAAGTGAAGCTTCGGAATCTAAAACTGGACTCACAGGAGAGGTTCAAATCATAGAAAGTTAGAATGTCAGTCCTCTTGTACTTAAGTCGGCATTGAGCCTTTTGGATTAAATTAGGATACAATTTCTGTGTTTCGTCGTCAATAAGAGGGTGCAAGGTATACAGGAAACCTGAAGTGAAGCATCGGAATCTAAAACTGGACTCACGGGAGAGGTACAAATCATAGAAAGTGAGAGTGTCAGTCCTCTTGTACTTATGTCGGCATTGTGGCATTTGTATCAAATTGGGATGCAATTTCTGTGTTTCATCGTTAATAAGAAGGTGCAAGGTATACAGTAAACCTGAAGTGAAGCATCGTTATTTAAAACTGGACTCACAGGAGACGTTCAAATCATAGAAAGTTAGAGTGTCAGTCCTCTTGTACTTAAGTCAGTATTGTGCCATTTGTATTAAATTCGGATGCAATTCCTGTGTTTCATAGTCAATAAGAAGGTACAAGGGATGCACTAAACCTGAAGTGAAACATCGGAATCTAAAACTGGACTCACAGGAGAGGTTCAAATCATAGAAAGTTAGAGTGTCACTCCTCTTGTACTTAAGTCGGTATTGTGCCTTTTGTTTTAAATTCGGATGCAATTTCTGTGTTTTATCGTCAATAAGAAGGACCAAATGATAGAGTGAACATGAAGTGAAGCATCGGAATCTAAAACTGACCCCACAGGAGAGGTTCGAATCATAGAACGTGAGAGTGTCAGTCCTCTTGTACTTACGTCGGCATTGTGCCTTTTGTATTAAATTCGGATGCAAACTCTGTGTTTCATCGTCAATAAGAAGCTCCAAGGGATACAGTAAACCTGAAGTGAAGCATCGGAATTTAAAACTGGACCTATAGGAGAGGTTGAAATCATAGAAGGTTAAAGTGTCAGTCCTGTTGTACTTAAGTCGGCATTGTGCCTTTTGAATTTAATTCCGATGCTATTTCTGTGTTTCATCGTCAATAAGAAGGTCCAAGGGATACAGTAAACCTGAAGTGAAGCATCGGAATCTAAAACTGGACTCACAGGAGAGGTTCAAATCATAGAAAGTGAGAGTGTCTGTCCTCTTTTACTTAATTAGGCATTGTGCCTTTTGAATTTAATTCCGATGCAATTTCTGTGTTTCATCGTCAATAAGAAGGTGCAAGCTATACAGTAACCCTGAAGTGAAGCATCGGAATCTAAAACCGGATTTTCCGGAGAGGTTCAAATAATAGAAAGTGAGAGTGTCTGTCCTCTTTTACTTAAGTAGGCATTGTGCCTTTTGAATTTATTTCCGATGCAATTTCTGTGTTTCATCGTCAATAAGAAGGTGCAAGGTATACAGTAACCCTGAAGAGAAGCATCAGAATCTAAAACTGGACTTACAGGAGAGGTTCAAATCATAGAAAGTGAGAGTGTCAGTCCTCTTGTACTTAAGTCGGCATTGTGCCTTTTGTATTAAATACGGATGCAATTTCTGTGTTTCATCGTCAATAAGAAGTTCCAAGGGATACAGTAAACCTGAAGTGAAGCATCAGAATCTAAAACTGGACTCACAGGAGAGGTTCAAATCATAGAAAGTTAGAGGGTCTGTCCTCTTTTACTTAAGTCGACATTGTGCCTTTTGTATTAAATTCCGATGCAATTTCTGTGTTACATCGTCAATCAGAAGGTGCAAGTTATACAGAAAACACGAAGTGAAGCTTCGGAATCTAAAACTGGACTCACAGGAGGGATTCAAATCATAGAAAGTGAGAGTGTCCGTCCACTTGTACTTTAGTCGGCATTGTGCCATTTGTATTTAATTCGGATGCAATTTCTGTGTTTCATCGTCAATAAGAAGGTCCAAGATATACAGTAAACCTGAAGTGAAGCATCGGAATCTAAAACTGGACTCACAGGAAAGGTTCAAATCATACAAAGTTAGAGTGTTACTCCTCTTGAACTTAAGTCTGTATTGTGCCATTTGTATTAAACTCGGATGCAATTTCTATGTTTCATCGACATTAAGAAAGTCCAAGGGATACAGTAAACCAGAAGTGAAGCATCGGAATCTAAAACTGGACTCTCAGGAGAGGTTCAAATCATAGAAAGTTAGAATGTCAGTCCTCTTGTACTTAAGTCGGCATTGTGCCTTTTGTATTAAATTCGCATACAATTTCTGTGTTTCGTCGTCAATAAGAAGGTGCAAGGTATACAGAAAACCTGAAGTGAAGCATCAGAATCTAAAACTGGACTCACGGGAGAGGTACAAATCATAGAAAGTGAGAGTGTCAGTCCTCTTGTACGTATGTCGGCATTGTGGCATTTGTATCAAATTCGGATGCAATTTCTGTGTTTCATCGTTAATAAGAAGGTCCAAGGGATACAGTATACCTGAAGTGAAGCATCGGAATCTAAAACTGCACTCACAGGAGAGGTTCAAATCATAGAAAGTTAGAGTGTCAGGCCTCTTTTACTTACGTCGGCATTGTGGCTTTTGTATTAAATTGCAATGCAATTTCTATGTTTCATCATCAATAAGAAGGTGCAAGGTATACAGTAAACCTGAAGTGAAGCATCCGTATTTAAAACTGGACTCACAGGAGACGTTTAAATCATAGAAAGTTAGAGTGTCAGTCCTCTTGTACTTAAGTTGGCATTGTGCCATTTGTATTAAATTCGGATGCAATTCCTGTGTTTCATAGTCAATAAGAAGGTACAAGGGATGCACTAAACCTGTAGTGAAACATCGGAATCTAAAACTGGACTCACAGGAGAGGTTCAAATCATAGAAAGTTAGAGTGTCACTCCTCTTGTACTTAAGTCGGTATTGTGCCTTTTGTTTTAAATTCGGATGCAATTTCTGTGTTTTATCGTCAATAAGAAGGACCAAATGATAGAGTGAACATGAAGTGAAGCATCGGAATCTAAAACTGACCCCACAGGAGAGGTTCGAATCATAGAACGTGAGAGTGTCAGTCCTCTTGTACTTACGTCGGCATTGTGCCTTTTGTATTAAATTCGGATGCAAACTCTGTGTTTCATCGTCAATAAGAAGCTCCAAGGGATACAGTAAACCTGAAGTGAAGCATCGGAATTTAAAACTGGACCTATAGGAGAGGTTGAAATCATAGAAGGTTAAAGTGTCAGTCCTGTTGTACTTAAGTCGGCATTGTGCCTTTTGAATTTAATTCCGATGCTATTTCTGTGTTTCATCGTCAATAAGAAGGTCCAAGGGATACAGTAAACCTGAAGTGAAGCATCGGAATCTAAAACTGGACTCACAGGAGAGGTTCAAATCATAGAAAGTGAGAGTGTCTGTCCTCTTTTACTTAATTAGGCATTGTGCCTTTTGAATTTAATTCCGATGCAATTTCTGTGTTTCATCGTCAATAAGAAGGTGCAAGCTATACAGTAACCCTGAAGTGAAGCATCGGAATCTAAAACCGGATTTTCCGGAGAGGTTCAAATAATAGAAAGTGAGAGTGTCGGTCCTCTTGTACTTTAGTCGACATTGTGCCATTTGTATTAATTTTGGATGCAATTTCTGTGTTTCATCGTTAATAAGAAGGTCCAAGGAATACAGTATACCTGAAGTGAAGCATCGGAATCTAAAACTGGACTCACGGGAGAGGTTCAAATCATAGAAAGTTAGAGTGTCACTCCTCTTGTACTTAAGTCGGTATTGTGCCTTTTGTATTAAATTCGGATGCAATTTCTGTGTTTCATCGTCAATAAGAAGGTCCAAGGGACGCAGTAAACCTGAAGTGAAGCATCGGAATCTAAAACTGGACTCTGTAGTGGGACGAAATTAAACGTCACCCATCCACCAAGTCAGCCCAGTTTGCAGGTGACTATAAGTTTAATTTAGTTTTTGTTTATGTGTTTTCTTATTATTTGTAATAAATGTGAATTATCTAAAAGTTTTGTATTTTTTTATGTGTTTCATGTACGGAGAGATTGGCGCAACGAACGGGGACAGCATCTTCGTTGCCGCGACCAGAGAGGAAATTGCTGGCCGCTATACGTCGCGGGTCGACAGCCAAGGAGCAACAGAAGATCCTGGAACCGAGTTGTTGCGTCGTGTTTCTAAAAATTAAAAATGAATTTTTATACTCTTTTTTGGTACAACAATGACGTCATAATGAGCTTAGTCTTAACGAAATGTTAGTCACTGTCTGTCAACGCTCAAGTTCACATCTGTATGTGTAGGAAGCTAATAAAAATAGTGTATGCTACTAAAGTTGTAACTCGTGTCGTGAAGATTTATTTATGAAGAGTTATGTGAACTGATTAATAATATATTTGACAAGATTATTGATTCAGACAGCGTTGGCCAAAACTTTGAATCTAAAAAGTTTATTTAATGTGTGATTCTGATATCGATTAGATCAAGATAACGTGTGTCGATATAATTTTCTGAGGAAAAACAAACGAAATTTAAATTGGGAAAAAGTTACGAAAACCAATTGGCCCAAGTGATGTAATTCTTTGCACACGACTCAACTGATGTTTTGCAGTTTCGTTCAAGAACCATTCTAGGACAATTTAAAAAAGAATATAAATAATTTTTGAAGTGAGTGTAACTGACGTAGGTGACGAAGTCTGCACATGGTCATACATATATCAAACGAAAATTTAATATGTCGTTACAACCGCACCGTGGCGACCTTAGAAACAGGACTTGTGTGTAAATAAGGCACACAGGTACGAAACGAAACATCAAGAGTCCTTCGGAAGTCAATGTGAGTTTTCGTGGAGCCTTCACCAGCCAGCGGCGACTTCGCGGGTGTGGGCATCTGACGGAGTGCAGCCAAGCAGTACGGTCACGCAGTTGTTCCACGAGAAGGCGCGTCTGTTGGGCAGCAGCTGAACGCTGCAAACCCCGACAACCTTTTTTCTCCCTAAACTAATAGGCCCAGTACGTCAGCTGCGGGGCGTTCCTCCGGCTGGTATTAGAGGTGTTGCTGAGGGCTTCGCCTGTCTACGGCGGTGCCGGGCGTGGTTGCAGCCAGCGACGTTTTCGGTGTTCGACTCAGCGTCCTGCCGGTTGCGGAAGCGGGGTCGCAGCATCTCAGCGGCTGCATCGACGGCTGTTACATCTGCAGCCCATAGCAGCACACTGATCATCGAGAACTACAAATTACAATATTAGTGTCCGGTGAGTTTGTTTCAAGTTGGAAGTGGAGTGTTGTATATAGGGAGTGTGCTTTTACAGGATTGTTGATTACAAATCTGCGTGTGTAAATAGTTAATATTTTAAATAATGTCGGGAAGTGAAATGTCAGACGAAGAGCAATCTATGTCCGATAGGAGCATGAGAGCCCTTTTTAGGGCGATCGCTAAATTGAAACAATCTAACGAAGAATCTACTGCTAGATTAAAAGAGGAATTAAAACAGGCTAACGAAGAATCTGCTGCTAGATTGAAAGAGGAACTAAAACAGGAATTAAAACAGTCTAACGAAGAATCTATGGTTACATTAAAACAGTCTAACGAGGAATCTACTGCTAGATTGAAACAGGAACTAAAACAGGAATTAAAACAGTCTAACGAGGAATCTACTGCTAGACTTAAAGGGGAGTTAACAAAATCAACAGACAGGTTGCAAGAATATCTTAATGAAACCAGTCGAGAATTAAGGGATAAAATAGAGTCTTCTAAAGTTGAAATGCAGGAAAAACTAGTAGGACTTAGTAATAAGATTGCTGATAATTGTAAAAGGTTAGAAGAACATATCCAGGAATCGCGCGAGGAAAAAGCTCGCATGCGACACGATATTACTGACTTATCCGAGAGACTAGATAGTGTCAATATCTTAGTTGTAAATGAAATACAGAAAAATAACGATATGTTACGAGATGAATTTTCTATGCAAACAGAAACTGTTCGCAGAGAATTATTGAAATCTATTAAAGAGGTCTCTACCAAACCTGTAGAGATTTCTTCAATAGATAATGTAGAATTAGAGACATTAACTCATCAAGTAGAAAAGGACCATACCGAAATCGAAAACATGAAATTTTTAATTACTGAAATATGCAGTAATCTTGAGACTGCCAAAGATAATAACATTGATGAAGGTACAGAGCGTTCACATCGTAAACACAGTGAAGAATCGATATTAGCTAATCGCGTATCCAATACAGAAATGCGGATACAGGAAATTACTAAACGGTTATCGGAATTAGATAATAACGAGAACATTTCAGGTAGCAGAGGTAATAACACAATCAGAGACAACAGTCGCATCGAATTTGCTAGCACGGACGACAACAATATGAATAAAGCAATCACGGCAAGCCAATCCGATGCATTTCCATCTCTGCAATCTAAACAAAATCCGACTATTTCTCTCGCAGAATGTCTGGATGACATAACGACACATTCAAATGTAGCAAGTCGATTTCCTGTATTCAAACCAGGAGGCGAACTGCACCCTATAATCTTTATAAAAGCTTTTGAAACATCATTATCTCCTAAATGGAGTAATGAAAAACGCATTCAATTTGTAATAGGACATTTAGAAGCAGAAGCTGCGGAATGGGCAGTACTGCATAGAAATGAATTCAGGGATTGGGATGATTTTGTTAAGCAGTTTAAACAAAATTATTGGTCAAGAGGAAAACAACAACACTTAACTTTAGAGTTGTTAGACCCTCCTCCATATTCTAAACGGTGGGGAGGTTATAGGAATTATTTTGAATGGCATTTAAACCGTGCTAAGTTAATTGAAGAACCAATTATTGAAAGTCATTTAATACGAGTCCTAATTAGTAGGTTACCGTATTACGTAAAGGAAAGAATGATAGAAAGAGAATGGTCACAGCCGTGCGAATTGTTAGGATATTTAGAGCAGTTAGATATACTTAATAGAGAAAGGGAAGACGAGAAGTTTAGATTTGGTAGAAATGACAATCCTCGAAATAATAATAATAATAATTCAGAACCACGAAAAGCTAATAACAACAATCATAGCCGGTTCTGTTATATAAAACGTCAATCTAAAGATAAAGAGAGCCAACAAAATCGTGGTAATAACCCTAAAGTGCGGAAATTACACAGTAACGATCATGAGATAAAGCATCCTCAAGTAATTAATGAAGGTCAAGTGGTAGGTGACGTCATCATAGAACGTTCGGAAAACTAGTAAAGTCCTTTAGTACGGGTCAACTAAAGGGAACTATTGGTCAAGATTATCCAAGACCCAATTGCAATTTATCATTAAGCTGCCAAAAGGACGATGACTGGCAACAAGATTTACTTCAGGAAGAGAATCAGATAAGGGAGAATGTAACATATAAACCCGTTATTAAAGGTTATATTAAAGATACCGAAGTAAATATTATAGTTGATTCGGGTAGTGAAGTGAGTATTTTATCCAAAGAATTATTTCAGCTTAAAAGGAAATATTGGAATTTCCCGACTTTACCTGTAACTGGGGTGAAAATTATAGGAGTTACTGGTAAAAGAAGTCAAAATATTACTGAGGAAGTTTATGTAACTTTTGAAATTGCTAAACAATTAATTGCTCACTCTGTACTCGTCGTAGCCAACTTAAATGTGGCCATAATTTTAGGTATCGATTGGCTGTGTAAATATAAAGCTATATTAGATTTTAAAGATTCTTCCTTAACCATCCATAAGGAGGCATGTACTTTTAAGGTGAGGTTCTCTAACAGTCAAGTACCTGAAAATTGCTACGAGTCCTTACAGATTAAGTACGCACCGACCATGAATCTATTAACAGATTTTAGTGATCTTGGGTATGCAGTATACCAATGTCAGGCTAGTAATAGTATCGAAACCGAAGTGAAAGAAAAATGTTTATCTACGAATTGTCTATCCGAGCAAGAAAAGGAAGAGTTGGAATCTTTGATGTTAGAATTTAGAGCCGTCTTCTCAGATGAACCGGGGAGAATTAAAGATTACGTTTGTAAACTTAAGATTAAAGATAAGAAACCATTCTTTAAGAAACCTTATCCTATTCCAGTACAATTCAAAGAAGCGGCTAGTAGAGAAATAAGTAAGATGCTAGAGCAAAACATTATCGAACGATCATGTAGCGCTTTTAACAGTCCGTTGTGGGTAGTTAAGAAAGCCACTGGTGGGGTACGACTAGTTCTGGATGCCCGTGAATTAAATAAAATTATAGAGATGGAAAGAGACAGACCTATTCCTATGGAGGACGTACTTCTTAAGATCGCTGGTTCTCGTTATATGAGTACAATGGATTTAACCGCCGGCTACCATCAAGTAACATTACACCCGGATTCACGGCAATATACGGCTTTTCTTTTTGAAGGCAGATCATATCAGTTCCAAGTTTTACCTTTTGGACTTAATATATCAGTGTCAACTTTCATTAGGGCATTAGATTCTGCTTTGGGTCAGCAATTGTTACAAAAGATTATTTTATATGTAGATGATATTTTGGTAGCTACTAAAACGTGGGAAGAACACGTAACGATATTACGGGAATTGTTTAACCGTTTAATTGACAGAGGAATTACTTTAAAATTATCTAAGTCTTACTTCGGAAAGGAGGAAGTGAGATTTTTGGGGCATATAGTGGACAGTAAAGGTATTAGGCCAGACCCAGCACGTATTGAAGCTATTGCTCAATGCCCGAGTCCTAGAAATCGGAAACAATTGAAATCATTCTTAGGAATGGTAGGATTTCTGAGAAGATTTCTTCCAGGGCAGGATATTGTTAATCCTACATTACTAGATTTATTGAAAGAGAAGTCAGTATGGCTCTGGGGACAAAAGGAAGAGGAAGTTTTTAATAAGATAAAAGGAGCGTTAACAAAAGCCAAAATGTTATACCACCCAGATTTCAATCAGGACTTTGGTATGTGTACGGATGCCTCTGATTATGGTGTGTCTTGTGTAATATTCCAAGGTGATCTGACCAATGAAGAGGGATTATATCGGCCTATTGGATTCGCTAGTCGAACTTTAAATAAACATGAAAGAAATTATTTTGTATCCGAGAAGGAAGCTCTCGCAGTGGTATGGGGTTTTCAACGATTTAGAGGATTATTAATGGGAAGAAAAACAATTGTATATACTGATCATCAGGCTTTAATCTTTTTGAACAATTGCCGGTTACTTCACCGTAGGCTATTACGTTGGGTATTATACTTGCAAGAATTTCAGTACGAAATTAGGTATATAAAAGGATCTCAGAATGTAGTTTCAGATGCTTTGTCAAGGCTTCCCGTAGGAATGGAGAATATTAATATTGCAGAAGAACCAGGAACAAATTACCATGTTTATTTCCTTTTAACTAAGGAGAACGAACGTAAGGTTAAACGGATAGTAACTGCTGTTAGATGCAATCAAAGAAATGACGATCAATATAGGGACCTTATACAAAACCTTAATAATGGGGACGAAACAGTTAACACCCGGGGTGTGTGGTTATATTTTAACGACTTGTTGTATTGGAAAGCACAGAGGGAACACCAGAGATGGAAAATCTGCATTCCGGAAACTGTTGTGGACGAGTTAATTACTTATATTCATGAAGGTTACGGGCATTTTGGAATTCATAAATGTATTAAACATCTAATGAAGTATTATTATTTCAAAAATATGTCACGTATTGTGAGAAGTATTATTAGGGCTTGTGAAACCTGTCAAAAGGTTAAAGTTAATAACAAATCCAAGCGTTATAAATTATATGCTGTAATTCCTCGAGGTTTGTGGGATCTACTATCATTAGATTTTTTCGGCCCTCTGCCTCGGAGTTCAGGAGGATTAACATATGTGTTTGTTGTAATGGAATGTTGGTCCAAACATGTGAAACTGTATACTTTGAAACGAGCGAATACAGCAAGCGTTATACGCTGCCTCACCCGAAATTACTTTGTTAACTGGGGCATTCCTAAACGACTTATGTCTGACAACGGTAGTGCCTTTATTAGTCAAAGATTTCAAGACATGATAAGACAATATGGAATCAAACATATCTTAATTTCGAAATATCACCCTCAAAGTAATTTAGTAGAAAGAGTCATGAAAGAATTAGGACGATTATGTAGAACTTATTGTGCACATAAACATACTCGGTGGGCCAAACTAATGCCTGAATTCGAAAAGATATTAAATGAATTGCCTCACCTAACGACGGGATTATCACCTATAGAAATTTTAGGCAAACGAATTATAGGTGAGCCTTTACTAGCTGCTTTACCTTGGCCACCAGTAAATGAGATACAACAAGATATTCCAGACGAAAAAGTTTGCGAACAGATTGTAAAAAATGCCGAACGGAGAATTAAAAGTTATAATCAACAGGCTATAGAACCCTCATTTCAGGTAGGAGATCTTGTGCTAGTACGATCTCATCCTAAAAGTTCTAAGATCGATAAGGAATGTAGAAAATTCTTCTTTATCTTTGAAGGTCCATATGTTGTACATAAGATTGTACATCCCAAAGCATTACTTCTTGTGGAACCTTCATCAGGTGTAATTAAAGGATTATATAGTGTTGATCAAATGAAACCCTTCATTCCTAAATAAGTTAATATTTAGTATATGTTATACACGGAAGAGCATTCATAGTTTATTCATGTGGAGTTTTTCGTGATAGTGACGTGTTATTTTAAATAAATGACAGAAAGCTTAAACAAGTGTTCTACAATAATCTACTGGTACTTCAAAAAGAGAAAGATAACCCAAAGGGGGATTTATATGGAAGAAACTTTGCTCTTAGGTCAAAAGAAATTTTGCATATTTTAAATTTACTCGGATAGTAGGAACCAAAGGGGTTGGTTAATAGTTTAGGGACCATGGGCGTCCAGAGCTATATGGCTCACGAGAACATAGCAGAGTGCCTTTAATAGAGGTTTGCAATAGTGTTAATATAGAACACACCAAACGGGGCTCTCTCGCTTGTTTCTCCTAAATAAATGGCCATTACCCAACAAGGGGTCCGAAGGTAAAGAAAGCCGTGCCGAGATTCTAAAGAGAGTTTTGCTTGATTTCTTCTTGACCTCAGGCATAAATAAGGCATTAGGGAAGAAAATGACGTAAAGTAAATAGTACTATTAGTTATTGTGAGAAACTTATTAGTAATATACATTCTTGAAAAGAATAACTCTAGTAAATAAATGAAGCTGAAACTAATCTATCACAATTTGAACGCTCTGTCCTAATGTACAACGTTAAAGAACGTACTAAATTAGTATTTATTAGCAACTATTAACTGAAGAGGAGCAATCTCCCTATATTCGGTTACGAATTACCATAAGAGCACAATTAAGAGTAAATGACAAATAGTCACAACGATATCGTATTAAAAGAATTAAATCTCTCTAATAGCAAGGACTCTAGGTTACGTAAAATGTGAGGAAAATGTATTAACAGTTAAATATTGTATATTGAACAGTTTTAATTTCGGTTAAAACCTGACAAACTGAGCTTGTGGGTGGGGTATGTAGTGGGACGAAATTAAACGTCACCCATCCACCAAGTCAGCCCAGTTTGCAGGTGACTATAAGTTTAATTTAGTTTTTGTTTATGTGTTTTCTTATTATTTGTAATAAATGTGAATTATCTAAAAGTTTTGTATTTTTTTATGTGTTTCATGTACGGAGAGATCGGCGCAACGAACGGGGACAGCATCTTCGTTGCCGCGACCAGAGAGGAAATTGCTGGCCGCTATACGTCGCGGGTCGACAGCCAAGGAGCAACAGAAGATCCTGGAACCGAGTTGTTGCGTCGTGTTTCTAAAAATTAAAAATGAATTTTTATACTCTTTTTTGGTACAACAATGACGTCATAATGAGCTTAGTCTTATTGAAATGTTAGTCACTGTCTGTCAACGCTCAAGTTCACATCTGTATGTGTAGGAAGCTAATAAAAATAGTGTATGCTACTAAAGTTGTAACTCGTGTCGTGAAGATTTATTTATGAAGAGTTATGTGAACTGATTAATAATATATTTGACAAGATTATTGATTCAGACAGCGTTGGCCAACACTTTGAATCTAAAAAGTTTATTTAATGTGTGATTCTGATATCGATTAGGTCAAGATAACGAGTGTCGATATAATTTTCTGAGGAGAAACAAACGAAATTTAAATTCGAAAAAGTTACGAAAACCAATTGGCCCAAGTGATGTAATTCTTTGCACACGACTTAACTGATGTTTTACAGTTTCGTTCAAGAACCATTCTAGGACAATTTAAAAAAGAATATAAATAATTTTTGAAGTGAGTGTAACTGACGTAGGTGACGAAGTCTGCACATGGTCATACATATATCAAACGAAAATTTAATACGTCGTTACACCACAACTCACAGGAGAGGTTCAAATCATAGAAAGTTAGAGTGTCAGTCTTCTTGTACTTAAGTCGTCATTGTGCCATTTGTATTAAATTCGGATGCAATTCCTGTGTTTCATAGTCGTTAAGAAGATCCAAGGGATAAACTAAACCGGAAGTGAAACATTGGAATCTAAAACTGGACTCACAGGAGAGGTTCAAATCATAGAAAGTTAGAGTGTCAGTCCTCTTGTACTTAAGTCGGCATTGTGCCATTTGTATTATATTCGGATGCAATTTCTGTGTTTCATCGTCAATAAGAAGGTCCAAGGGATACAGTAAATCTAAAGTGAAGCATCGGAATCTAAAACTGGACCCACAGGAGAGGTTCAAATCATAGAAAGTTAGAATGTCAGTCCTCTTGAACTTAAGTCGGCATTGAGCCTTTTGTATTAAATTCGGATACAATTTCTGTGTTTCATCGTCAATAAGAAGGTGCATGGTATACAGGAAACCTGAAGTGAAGCTTCGGAATCTAAAACTGGAATCACAGGAGAGGTTCAAATCATAGAAAGTTAGAATGTCAGTCCTCTTGTACTTAAGTCGGCATTGAGCCTTTTGTATTAAATTCGGATACAATTTCTGTGTTTCGTCGTCAATAAGAGGGTGCAAGGTATACAGGAAACCTGAAGTGAAGCATCGGAATCTAAAACTGGACTCACGGGAGAGGTACAAATCATAGAAAGTGAGAGTGTCAGTCCTCTTGTACTTATGTCGGCATTGTGGCATTTGTATCAAATTCGGATCTAATTTCTGTGTTTCATCGTTAATAAGAAGGTGCAAGGTATACAGTAAACCTGAAGTGAAGCATCGGTATTTAAAACTGGACTCACAGGAGACGTTCAAATCATAGAAAGTTAGAGTGTCAGTCCTCTTGTACTTAAGTCAGCATTGTGCCTTTTGTTTTAAATTCGGATGCAATTTCTGTGTTTTATCGTCAATAAGAAGGACCAAATGATAGAGTGAACCTGAAGTGAAGCATCGGAATCTAAAACTGACCCCACAGGAGAGGTTCGAATCATAGAACGTGAGAGTGTCAGTCCTCTTGTACTTACGTCGGCATTGTGCCTTTTGTATTAAATTCGGATGCAAACTCTGTGTTTCATCGTCAATAAGAAGCTCCAAGGGATACAGTAAACCTGAAGTGAAGCATCGGAATTTAAAACTGGACCTATAGGAGAGGTTGAAATCATAGAAGGTTAGAGTGTCAGTCCTGTTGTACTTAAGTCGGCATTGTGCCTTTTGAATTTAATTCCGATGCTATTTCTGTGTTTCATCGTCAATAAGAAGGTCCAAGGGATACAGTAAACCTGAAGTGAAGCATCGGAATCTAAAACTGGACTCACAGGAGAGGTGCAAATCATAGAAAGTGAGAGTGTCTGTTCTCTTTTACTTAATTAGGCATTGTGCCTTTTGAATTTAATTCCGATGCAATTTCTGTGTTTCATCGTCAATAAGAAGGTGCAAGCTATACAGTAACCCTGAAGTGAAGCATCGGAATCTAAAACCGGACTTTCCGGAGAGGTTCAAATAATAGAAAGTGAGAGTGTCTGTCCTCTTTTACTGAAGTAGGCATTGTGCCTTTTGAATTTAATTCCGTTGCAATTTCTGTGTTTCATCGTCAATAAGAAGGTGCAAGGTATACAGTAACCCTGAAGAGAAGCATCAGAATCTAAAACTGGACTTACAGGAGAGGTTCAAATCATAGAAAGTGAGAGTGTCAGTCCTCTTGTACTTAAGTCGGCATTGTGCCTTTTGTATTAAATTCGGATGCAATTTCTGTGTTTCATCGTCCATAAGAAGGTCCAAGGGATACAGTAAACCTGAAGTGAAGCATCAGAATCTAAAACTGGACTCACAGGAGAGGTTCAAATCATAGAGAGTTAGAGGGTCTGTCCTCTTTTACTTAAGTCGACATTGTGCCTTTTGTATTAAATTCCGATGCAATTTCAGTGTTACATCGTCAATCAGAAGGTGCAAGTTATACGGAAAACACGAAGTGAAGCTTCGGAATCTAAAACTGGACTCACAGGAGGGATTCAAATCATAGAAAGTGAGAGTGTCAGTCCACTTGTACTTAAGTCCGCATTGTGCCATTTGTATTTAATTCGGATGCAATTTCTGTGTTTCATCGTCAATAAGAAGGTCCAAGATATACAGTAAACCTGAAGTGAAGCATCGGAATCTAAAACTGGACTCACAGGTGAGGTTCATATCATACAAATTTAGAGTGTTACTCCTCTTGTACTTAAGTCGGTATTGTGCCATTTGTATTAAACTCGGATGCAATTTCTATGTTTCATCGACAATAAGAAAGTCCGAGGGATACAGTAAACCAGAAGTGAAGCATCGGAATCTAAAACTGGACTCTCAGGAGAGGTTCAAATCATAGAAAGTTAGAATGTCAGTCCTCTTGTACTTAAGTCGGCATTGTGCCATTAGTATTAAATTCGCATACAATTTCTGTGTTTCGTCGTCAATAAGAAGGTGCAAGGTATACAGAAAACCTGAAGTGAAGCATCGGAATCTAAAACTGGACTCACGGGAGAGGTACAAATCATAGAAAGTGAGAGTGTCAGTCCTTTTGTACGTATGTCGGCATTGTGGCATTTGTATCAAATTCGGATGCAATTTCTGTGTTTCATCGTTAATAAGAAGGTAGAAGGGATACAGTATACCTGAAGTGAAGCATCGGAATCTAAAACTGCACTCACAGGAGAGGTTCAAATCATAGAAAGTTAGAGTGTCAGGCCTCTTTTACTTACGTCGGCATTGTGGCTTTTGTATTAAATTGCAATGCAATTTCTATGTTTCATCGTCAATAAGAAGGTGCAAGGTATACAGTAAACCTGAAGTGAAGCATCCGTATTTAAAACTGGACTCACAGGAGACGTTCAAATCATAGAAAGTTAGAGTGTCAGTCCTCTTGTACTTAAGTCGGCATTGTGCCATTTGTATTAAATTCGGATGCAATTCCTGTGTTTCATAGTCAATAAGAAGGTACAAGGGATGCACTAAACCTGAAGTGAAACATCGGAATCTAAAACTGGACTCACAGGAGAGGTTCAAATCATAGAAAGTTAGAGTGTCACTCCTCTTGTACTTAAGTCGGTATTGTGCCTTTTGTATTAAATTCGGATGCAATTTCTGTGTTTTATCGTCAACAAGAAGGACCAAATGATAGAGTGAACCTGAAGTGAAGCATCGGAATCTAAAACTGACCCAACAGGAGAGTTTCGAATCATAGAACGTTAGGGTGTCAGTCCTCTTGTACTTAAGTCGGCATTGTGCGATTTGTATTAAATTTGGAAGCAATTTCTGTGTTTCATCCTCAATAAGAGTGTCCAAGGGGTAAAGTAAACCTGAAGTGAAGCATCGGAATCTAAAACTGGACTCACAGGAGAGGTTCAAATCATAGAAAGTGAGAGTGTCAGTCTTCTTGTACTTAAGTCGGCATTGTGCCATTTGTATTATATTCGGATGCAATTTCTGTGTTTCATCGTCAATAAGAAGGTCCAAGGGATACAGTAAACCTAAAGTGAAGCATCGGAATCTAAAACTGGACTCACAGGAGAGGTTCAAATCATAGAAAGTTAGAATGTCAGTCCTCTTGTACTTAAGTCGGCATTGAGCCTTTTGTATTAAATTCGGATACAATTTCTGTGTTTCATCGTCAATAAGAAGGTGCATGGTATACAGGAAACCTGAAGTGAAGCTTCGGAATTTAAAACTGGACTCACAGGAGAGGTACAAATCATAGAAAGTGAGAGTGTCGGTCCTCTTGTACTTTAGTCGACATTGTGCCATTTGTATTAATTTTGGATGCAATATCTGTGTTTCATCGTTAATAAGAAGGTCCAAGGAATACAGTATACCTGAAGTGAAGCATCGGAATCTAAAACTGGACTCACGGGAGAGGTTCAAATCATAGAAAGTTAGAGTGTCACTCCTCTTGTACTTAAGTCGGTATTGTGCCTTTTGTATTAAATTCGGATGCAATTTCTGTGTTTCATCGTCAATAAGAAGGTCCAAGGGACGCAGTAAACCTGAAGTGAAGCATCGGAATCTAAAACTGGACTCACAGGAGAGGTTCAAATCATAGAAAGTTAGAGTGTCAGTCTTCTTGTACTTAAGTCGTCATTGTGCCATTTCTATTAAATTCGGATGCAATTCCTGTGTCTCATAGTCGTTAAGAAGATCCAAGGGATAAACTAAACCTGAAGTGAAACATTGGAATCTAAAACTGGACTCACAGGAGAGGTTCAAATCATAGAAAGTTAGAGTGTCACTCCTCTTGTACTTAAGTCGGTATTGTGCCTTTTGTATTAAATTCGGATGCAATTTCTGTGTTTCATCGTCAATAAGAAGGTCCAAGGGACGCAGTAAACCTGAAGTGAAGCATCGGAATCTAAAACAGGACTCACAGGAGGGGTTCAAATCATAGAAAGTTAGAGTGTCTGTCCTCTTGTACTTACGTCTGCATTGTGCTTTTTGTATTAAATTCGGATGCAAACTCTGTGTTTCATCGTCAATAAGAAGGTCCAAGGGATACAGTAAAACTGAAGTGAAGCATCGGAATCTAAAACTGGACCTACAGTAGAGGCTGAAATCATAGAAGGTTAGAGTGTCAGTCCTGTTGTACTTAAGTCGGCATTGTGCCTTTTGAATTTAATTCCGATGCTATTTCTGTGTTTCATCGTCAATAAGAAGGTCCAAGATATACAGTAAACCTGAAGTGAAGCATCGGAATCTAAAACTGGACTCACAGGAGAGGTTCAAATCATAGAAAGTCAGAGTGTCACTCCTCTTGTACTTAAGTCGGTATTGTGCCATTTGTATTAAACTCGGATGCAATTTCTATGTTTCATCGACAATAAGAAAGTCCAAGGGATACAGTAAACCAGAAGTGAAGCATCGGAATCTAAAACTGGACTCTCAGGAGAGGTTCAAATCATAGAAAGTTAGAATGTCAGTCCTCTTGTACTTAAGTCGGCATTGTGCCTTTTGTATTAAATTCGCATACAATTTCTGTGTTTCGTCGTCAATAAGAGGGTGCAAGGTATACAGGAAACCTGAAGTGAAGCATCGGAATCTAAAACTGGACTCACGGGAGAGGTACAAATCATAGAAAGTGAGAGTGTCAGTCCTCTTGTACGTATGTCGGCATTGTGGCATATGTATCAAATTCGGATGCAATTTCTGTGTTTCATCGTTAATAAGAAGGTCCAAGGGATACAGTATACCTGAAGTGAAGCATCGGAATCTAAAACTGCACTCACAGGAGAGGTTCAAATCATAGAAAGTTAGAGTGTCAGGCCTCTTTTACTTACGTCGGCATTGTGGCTTTTGTATTAAATTCCGATGCAATTTCTATGTTTCATCGTCAATAAGAAGGTGCAAGGTATACAGTAAACCTGAAGTGAAGCATCCGTATTTAAAACTGGACTCACAGGAGACGTTCAAATCATAGAAAGTTAGAGTGTCACTCCTCTTGTACTTAAGTCGGTATTGTGCCTTTTGTATTAAATTCGGATGCAATTTCTGTGTTTCATCGTCAATAAGAAGGTCCAAGGGACGCAGTAAACCTGAAGTGAAGCATCGGAATCTAAAACAGGACTCACAGGAGGGGTTCAAATCATAGAAAGTTAGAGTGTCTGTCCTCTTGTACTTACGTCTGCATTGTGCTTTTTGTATTAAATTCGGATGCAAGCTCTGTATTTCATCGTCAATAAGAAGGTCCAAGGGATACAGTAAAACTGAAGTGAAGCATCGGAATCTAAAACTGGACCTACAGTAGAGGCTGAAATCATAGAAGGTTAGAGTGTCAGTCCTGTTGTACTTAAGTCGGCATTGTGCCTTTTGAATTTAATTCCGATGCAATTTCTGTGTTTCATCGTCAATAAGAAGGTGCAAGGTATACAGTAACCCTGAAGTGAAGCATCGAAATCTAAAACTGGACTTACAGGAGAGGTTCAAATCATAGAAAGTGAGAGTGTCAGTCCTCTTGTACTTAAGTCGGCATTGTGCCTTTTGTATTAAATTCGGATGCAATTTCTGTGTTTCATCGTCAATAAGAAGGTCCAAGATATACAGTAAACCTGAAGTGAAGCATCGGAATCTAAAACTGGACTCTCAGGAGAGCATCAAATCATAAAAAGTTAGAATGTCAGTCCTCTTGTACTTAAGTCGGCATTGTGCCTTTTGTATTAAATTCGCATACAATTTCTGTGTTTCGTCGTCAATAAGAAGGTGCAAGGTATACAGAAAACCTGAAGTGAAGCATCGGAATCTAAAACTGGACTCACGGGAGAGGTACAAATCATAGAAAGTGAGAGTGTCAGTCCTCTTGTACGTATGTCGGCATTGTGGCATATGTATCAAATTCGGATGCAATTTCTGTGTTTCATCGTTAATAAGAAGGTCCAAGGGATACAGTATACCTGAAGTGAAGCATCGGAATCTAAAACTGCACTCACAGGAGAGGTTCAAATCATAGAAAGTTAGAGTGTCAGGCCTCTTTTACTTACGTCGGCATTGTGGCTTTTGTATTAAATTCCGATGCAATTTCTATGTTTCATCGTCAATAAGAAGGTGCAAGGTATACAGTAAACCTGAAGTGAAGCATCCGTATTTAAAACTGGACTCACAGGAGACGTTCAAATCATAGAAAGTTAGAGTGTCAGTCCTCTTGTACTTAAGTCGGCATTGTGCCATTTGTATTATATTCGGATGCAATTTCTGTGTTTCATCGTCAATAAGAAGGTCCAAGGGATACAGTAAACCTAAAGTGAAGCATCGGAATCTAAAACTGGACTCACAGGAGAGGTTCAAATCATAGAAAGTTAGAGTGTCACCCCTCTTGTACTTAAGTCGGTATTGTGCCTTTTGTATTAAATTCGGATGCAATTTCTGTGTTTTATCGTCAATAAAAAGGACCAAATGATAGAGTGAACCTGAAGTGAAGCATCGGAATCTAAAACTGACCCCACAGGAGAGTTTCGAATCATAGAACGTTAGGATGTCAGTCCTCTTGTACTTAAGTCGGCATTGTGCGATTTGTATTCAATTCGGAAGCAATTTCTGTGTTTCATCCTCAATAAGAGTGTCCAAGGGGTAAAGTAAACCTGAAGTGAAGCATCGGAATCTAAAACTGGACTCACAGGAGAGGTTCAAATCATAGAAAGTGAGAGTGTCAGTCCTCTTGTACTTAAGTCGGCATTGTGCCATTTGTATTATATTCGGATGCAATTTCTGTGTTTCATCGTCAATAAGAAGGTCCAAGGGATACAGTAAACCTAAAGTGAAGCATCGGAATCTAAAACTGGTCTCACAGGAGAGGTTTAAATCATAGAAAGTTAGAATGTCAGTCCTCTTGTACTTAAGTCGGCATTGAGCCTATTGTATTAAATTCGGATACAATTTCTGTGTTTCATCGTCAATAAGAAGGTGCATGGTATACAGGAAACCTGAAGTGAAGCTTCGGAATCTAAAACTGGACTCACAGGAGAGGTACAAATCATAGAAAGTGAGAGTGTCGGTCCTCTTGTACTTTAGTCGACATTGTGCCATTTGTATTAATTTTGGATGCAATATCTGTGTTTCATCGTTAATAAGAAGGTCCAAGGAATACAGTGTACCTGAAGTGAAGCATCGGAATCTAAAACTGGACTCACGGGAGAGGTTCAAATCATAGAAAGTTAGAGTGTCACTCCTCTTGTACTTAAGTCGGTATTGTGCCTTTTGTATTAAATTCGGATGCAATTTCTGTGTTTCATCGTCAATAAAAAGGTCCAAGGGACGCAGTAAACCTGAAGTGAAGCATCGGAATCTAAAACTGGACTCACAGGAGAGGTTCAAATCATAGAAAGTTAGAGTGTCAGTCTTCTTGTACTTAAGTCGTCATTGTGCCATTTGTATTAAATTTGGAAGCAGTTCCTGTGTTTCATAGTCGTTAAGAAGATCCAAGGGATAAACTAAACCTGAAGTGAAACATTGGAATCTAAAACTGGACTCACAGGAGTGGTTCAAATCATAGAAAGTTAGAGTGTCACTCCTCTTGTACTTAAGTCGGTATTGTGCCTTTTGTATTAAATTCGGATGCAATTTCTGTGTTTCATCGTCAATAAGAAGGTCCAAGGGACGCAGTAAACCTGAAGTGAAGCATCGGAATCTAAAACTGGACTCACAGGGGAGGTTCAAATCATAGAAAGTTAGAGTGTCTGTCCTCTTGTACTTACGTCTGCATTGTGCCTTTTGTATTAAATTCGGATGCAAACTCTGTGTTTCATCGTCAATAAGAAGGTCCAACGGATACATTAAACCTGAAGTGAAGCATCGGAATCTAAAACTGGACCTACAGGAGAGGTTGAAATCATAGAAGGTTAGAGTGTCAGTCCTGTTGTACTTAAGTCGGCATTGTGCCTTTTGAATTTAATTCCGATGCAATTTCTGTGTTTCATCGTCAATAAGAAGGTCCAAGGGATACAGTAAACCTGAAGTGAAGCATCGGAATCTAAAACTGGACTCACAGGAGAGGTTCAAATCATAGAAAGTGAGAGTGTCTGTCCTTTTTACTTAAGTAGGTAATGTGCCTTTTGAATTTAATTCCGATGCTATTTCTGTCTTTCATCGTCAATAAGAAGGTGCAAGGTATACAGTAACCCTGAAGTGAAGCATCGGAATCTAAAACTGGACTCACAGGAGAGGTTCAAATCATAGAAAGTTAGAGTGTCACTCCTCTTGTACTTAAGTCGGTATTGTGCCATTTGTATTAAACTCGGATGCAATTTCTATGTTTCATCGACAATAAGAAAGTCCAAGGGATACAGTAAACCAGAAGTGAAGCATCGGAATCTAAAACTGGACTCTCAGGAGAGGTTCAAATCATAGAAAGTTAGAATGTCAGTCCTCTTGTACTTAAGTCGGCATTGTGCCTTTTGTATTAAATTCGCATACAATTTCTGTGTTTCGTCGTCAATAAGAGGGTGCAAGGTATACAGGAAACCTGAAGTGAAGCATCGGAATCTAAAACTGGACTCACGGGAGACGTTCAAATCATAGAAAGTTAGCGTGTCAGTCCTCTTGTACTTAAGTCGGCATTGTGCCATTTGTATTAAATTCGGATGCAATTCCTGTGTTTCATAGTCAATAAGAAAGTCCAAGGGATACAGTAAACCAGAAGTGAAGCATCGGAATCTAAAACTGGACTCTCAGGAGAGCATCAAATCTTAGAAAGTTAGAATGTCAGTCCTCTTGTACTTAAGTCGGCATTGTGCCTTTTGTATTAAATTCGCATACAATTTCTGTGTTTCGTCGTCAATAAGAAGGTGCAAGGTATACAGAAAACCTGAAGTGAAGCATCGGAATCTAAAACTGGACTCACGGGAGAGGTACAAATCATAGAATGTGAGAGTGTCAGTCCTCTTGTACGGATGTCGGCATTGTGGCATATGTATCAAATTCGGATGCAATTTCAGTGTTTCATCGTTAATAAGAAGGTCCAAGGGATACAGTATACCTGAAGTGAAGCATCGGAATCTAAAACTGCACTCACAGGAGAGGTTCAAATCATAGAAAGTTAGAGTGTCAGGCCTCTTTTACTTACGTCGGCATTGTGGCTTTTGTATTAAATTCCGATGCAATTTCTATGTTTCATCGTCAATAAGAAGGTGCAAGGTATACAGTAAACCTGAAGTGAAGCATCCGTATTTAAAACTGGACTCACAGGAGACGTTCAAATCATAGAAAGTTAGAGTGTCAGTCCTCTTGTACTTAAGTCGGCATTGTGCCATTTGTATTAAATTCGGATGCAATTCCTGTGTTTCATAGTCAATAAGAAGGTACAAGGGATGCACTAAACCTGAAGTGAAACATCGGAATCTAAAACTGGACTCACAGGAGAGGTTCAAATCATAGAAAGTTAGAGCGTCACTCCTCTTGTACTTAAGTCGGTATTGTGCCTTTTGTATTAAATTAGGATGCAATTTCTGTGTTTTATCGTCAATAAGAAGGACCAAATGATAGAGTGAACCTGAAGTGAAGCATCGGAATCTAAAACTGACCCCACAGGAGAGTTTCGAATCATAGAACGTTAGGGTGTCAGTCCTCTTGTACTTAAGTCGGCATTGTGCGGTTTGTATTAAATTCGGAAGCAATTTCTGTGTTTCATCCTCAATAAGAGTGTCCAAGGGTAAAGTAAACCTGAAGTGAAGCATCGGAATCTAAAACTGGACTCACAGGAGAGGTTCAAATCATAGAAAGTGAGAGTGTCAGTCCTCTTGTACTTAAGTCGGCATTGAGCCATTTGTATTATATTCGGATGCAATTTCTGTGTTTCATCGTCAATAAGAAGGTCCAAGGGATACAGTAAACCTAAAGTGAAGCATCGGAATCTAAAACTGGACTCACAGGAGAGGTTCAAATCATAGAAAGTTAGAATGTCAGTCCTCTTGTACTTAAGTCGGCATTGAGCCTTTTGTATTAAATTCGGATACAATTTCTGTGTTTCATCGTCAATAAGAAGGTGCATGGTATACAGGAAACCTGAAGTGAAGCTTCGGAATCTAAAACTGGACTCACAGGAGAGGTACAAATCATAGAAAGTGAGAGTGTCGGTCCTCTTGTACTTTAGTCGACATTGTGCCATTTGTATTAATTTTGGATGGAATTTCTGTGTTTCATCGTTAATAAGAAGGTCCAAGGAATACAGTATACCTGAAGTGAAGCATCGGAATCTAAAACTGGACTCACGGGAGAGGTTGAAATCATAGAACGTTAGAGTGTCACTCCTCTTGTACTTAAGTCGGTATTGTGCCTTTTGTATTAAATTCGGATGCAATTTCTGTGTTTCATCGTCAATAAGAAGGTCCAAGGGACGCAGTAAACCTGAAGTGAAGCATCGGAATCTAAAACTGGACTCACAGGAGAGGTTCAAATCATAGAAAGTTAGAGTGTCTGTCCTCTTGTACTTACGTCTGCATTGTGCCTTTTGTATTAAATTCGGATGCAAACTCTGTGTTTCATCGTCAATAAGAAGGTCCAACGGATACAGTAAACCTGAAGTGAAGCATCGGAATCTAAAACTGGACCTACAGGAGAGGTTGAAATCATAGAAGGTTAGAGTGTCAGTCCTGTTGTACTTAAGTCGGCATTGTGCCTTTTGAATTTAATTCCGATGCAATTTCTGTGTTTCATCGTCAATAAGAAGGTCCAAGGGATACAGTAAACCTGAAGTGAAGCATCGGAATCTAAAACTAGACTCACAGGAGAGGTTCAAATCATAGAAAGTGAGAGTGTCTGTCCTCTTTTACTTAAGTAGGTAATGTGCCTTTTGAATTTAATTCCGATGCAATTTCTGTGTTTCATCGTCAATAAGAAGGTGCAAGGTATACAGTAACGCTGAAGTGAAGCATCGGAATCTGAAACTGGACTTACAGGAGAGGTTCAAATCATAGAAAGTGAGAGTGTCAGTCCTCTTCTACTTATGTCGGCATTGTGCCTTTTGTATTAAATTCGGATGCAATTTCTGTGTTTCATCGTCAATAAGAAGGTCCAAGATATACAGTAAACCTGAAGTGAAGCATCGGAATCTAAAACTGGACTCACAGGAGAGGTTCAAATCATAGAAAGTTAGAGTGTCAGTCTTCTTGTACTTAAGTCGGCATTGTGCCATTTGTATTAAATTCGGATGCAGTTCCTGTGTTTCATAGTCGTTAAGAAGATCCAAGGGATAAACTAAACCTGAAGTGAAACATTGGAATCTAAAACTGGACTCACAGGAGTGGTTCAAATCATAGAAAGTTAGAGTGTCACTCCTCTTGTACTTAAGTCGGTATTGTGCCTTTTGTATTAAATTCGGATGCAATTTCTGTGTTTCATCGTCAATAAGAAGGTCCAAGGGACGCAGTAAACCTGAAGTGAAGCATCGGAATCTAAAACTGGACTCACAGGGGAGGTTCAAATCATAGAAAGTTAGAGTGTCTGTCCTCTTGTACTTACGTCTGCATTGTGCCTTTTGTATTAAATTCGGATGCAAACTCTGTGTTTCATCGTCAATAAGAAGGTCCAACGGATACAGTAAACCTGAAGTGAAGCATCGGAATCTAAAACTGGACCTACAGGAGAGGTTGAAATCATAGAAGGTTAGAGTGTCAGTCCTGTTGTACTTAAGTCGGCATTGTGCCTTTTGAATTTAATTCCGATGCAATTTCTGTGTTTCATCGTCAATAAGAAGGTCCAAGGGATACAGTAAACCTGAAGTGAAGCATCGGAATCTAAAACTTGACTCACAGGAGAGGTTCAAATCATAGAAAGTGAGAGTGTCTGTCCTCTTTTACTTAAGTAGGTAATGTTCCTTTTGAATTTAATTCCGATGCAATTTCTGTGTTTCATCGTCAATAAGAAGGTGCAAGGTATACAGTAACCCTGAAGTGAAGCATCGGAATCTAAAACTGGACTTACAGGAGAGGTTCAAATCATAGAAAGTGAGAGTGTCAGTCCTCTTCTACTTATGTCGGCATTGTGCCTTTTGTATTAAATTCGGATGCAATTTCTGTGTTTCATCGTCAATAAGAAGGTCCAAGATATACAGTAAACCTGAAGTGAAGCATCGGAATCTAAAACTGGACTCACAGGAGAGGTTCAAATCATAGAAAGTTAGAGTGTCAATCCTCTTGTACTTAAGTCGGTATTGTGCCATTTGTATTAAACTCGGATGCAATTTCTATGTTTCATCGACAATAAGAAAGTCCAAGGGATACAGTAAACCAGAAGTGAAGCATCGGAATCTAAAACTGGACTCTCAGGAGAGGTTCAAATCATAGAAAGTTAGAATGTCAGTCCTCTTGTACTTAAGTCGACATTGTGCCTTTTGTATTAAATTCGCATACAATTTCTGTGTTTCGTCGTCAATAAGAGGGTGCAAGGTATACAGGAAACCTGAAGTGAAGCTTCGGAATCTAAAACTGGACTCACGGGAGACGTTCAAATCATAGAAAGTTAGAGTGTCAGTCCTCTTGTACTTAAGTCGGCATAGTGCCATTTGTATTAAATTCGGATGCAATTCCTGTGTTTCATAGTCAATAAGAAGGTACAAGGGATGCACTAAACCTGAAGTGAAACATCGGAATCTAAAACTGGACTCACAGGAGAGGTTCAAATCATTGAAAGTGAGAGTGTCTCTCCTCTTTTACTTATGCAGGCATTGTGCCTTTTGAATTTAATTCCGATGCAATTTCTGTGTTTCATCGTCAATAAGAAGGTGCAAGGTATACAGTAACCCTGAAGTGAAGCATCGGAATCTAAAACCGGACTTACAGGAGAGGTTCAAATCATAGAAAGTGAGAGTGTCAGTCCTCTTGTACTCAAGTCGGCATTGTGCATTTTGTATTAAATTCGGATGCTATTTCTGTGTTTCATCGTCAATAAGAAGGTCCAAGGGATACAGTAATCCTGAAGTGAAGCATCAGAATCTAAAACTGGACTCACAGGAGAGGTTCAAATCATAGAAAGTTAGAGGGTCTGTCCTCTTTTACTTAAATCGGCATTGTGCCTTTTGTATTAAATTCCGATGCAATTTCTGTGTTTCATCGTCAATCAGAAGGTGCAAGTTATACTGAAAACCCGAAGTGAAGCATCGGAATCTAAAACTGGACTCACAGGAGGGATTCAAATCATAGAAAGTGAGAGTGTCAGTCCTCTTGTACTTAAGTCGGCATTGTGCCATTTGTATTAAATTCGGATGCAATTTCTGTGTTTCATCGTCAATAAGAAGGTCCAAGATATACAGTAAACCTGAAGTGAAGCATCGGAATCTAAACTGGACTCACAGGAGAGGTTCAAATCATAGAAAGTTAGTGTGTCACTCTTCTTGTACTTAAGTCGGTATTGTGCAATTTGTATTAAACTCGGATGCAATTTCTGTGTTTCATCGTCAATAAGAAAGTCCAAGGGATACAGTAAACCAGAAGTGAAGCATCGGAATCTAAAACTGGACTCTCTGGAGATGTTCAAATCATAGATAGTTAGAATGCCAGTCCTCTTGTACTTAAGTCGACATTGTACCATTTGTCTTAAATTCGGATGCAATTGCTGTGTCTCATCGTCAATAAGATGGTGCAAGGGATACAGTAAACCTGAAGTGAAGGATCAGAATCTAATACTGGACTCACAGGAGAGGTTCAAATCATGGAGAGTTAGAGTGTCACTCCTCTTGTACTCAAGTCGGTGTTGTGCCTTTTGATTATTTCGGATGCAATTTCTGTGTTTCATCGTTAATAAGAAGGTCCAAGGGATACAGTATACCTGAAGTGAAGCATCGAAATCTAAAACTGGACTCACAGGAGAGGTTCAAATCATTGAAAGTTAGAGTGTCAGGCCTCTTTTACTTACGTCGGAATTGTGCCTTTTGTATTAAATTCCGATGCAATTTCTATGTTTCATCGTCAATAAGAAGGTGCAAGGTATACATTAAACCTGAAGTGAAGCATCGAAATTTAAAACTGGACTCACAGGAGAGGTTCAAATCATAGAAAGTGAGAGTGTCAGTTATCTTGTACTTAAGTCGGCATTGTGCCATTTGTATTAAATTCGGATGCAATTCCTGTGTTTCATAGTCAATAAGAAGGTCCAAGGGATACACTAAACCTGAAGTGAAACATCGGAATCTAAAACTGGACTCACAGGAGAGGTTCAAATCATAGAAAGTTAGAGTGTCACTCCTCTTGTAATTAAGTCGGTATTGTGCCTTTTGTATTAAATTCGGATGCAATTTCTGTGCTTTATCGTCAATAAGAAGGTCCAAAGGATACAGTAAACTTAAAGTGAAGCATCGGAATCTAAAACTGACCACACAGGAGATGTTCGAATCATAGAAATTTTGAGTGTCAGTCCTCTTGTACTTAGGTCGGCATTGTGCCATTTGTATTAAATTCGGATGCAATTTCTGTGTTTCATCGTCAATAAGAAGGTCCAAGGGATATAGTAAACCTAAAGTGAAGCATCGGAATCTAAAACTGGACTCACAGGAGAGGTTCAAATCATAGAAAGTGAGAGTGTCAGTCCTCTTGTACTTAAGTCGGCATTGTGCCATTTGTATTAAATTCGGATGCAATTTCTGTGTTTCATCGTCATTAAGATGGTCGAAGGGATAAAGTAAATCTGAAGTGAAGCATCGGAATCTAAAACTGGACTCACAGGAGAGGTTCAAATCATAGAAAGTGAGAGTGTCAGTCCTCTTGTACTTAAGTCGGCATTGTGCCATTTGTATTAAATTCGGATGCAATTTCTGTGTTTCATCGTCAATAAGAAGGTCTATGGGATACAGTAAACCTTTCGTGAAGCATTGGAATCTAAAACTGGACTCACAGGAGAGGTTCAAATCATAGAAAGTGTGAGTGTCAGTCCTCTTGTACTTGAGTCGGCATTGTGCCACTTGTATTAAATTCGGATGCAATTTCTGTGTCTCATCGTCAATAAGATGGTCCAAGGGATACTGTAAACCTCAAGTGAAGGATCAGAATCTAATACTGGACTCACAGGAGAGGTTCAAATCATGGACAGTTAGAGTGTCACTCCTCTTGTACTTAAGTCGGTATTGTGCCTTTTGTAATTAATTCGGATGCAATTTCTGTGTGTCATCGTCAATAAGAAGGTCCAAGGGATACAGTAAACCTGAAGTGAAGCATCGGAATCAGAAACAGGACTCACAGGAGAGGTTCAAATCATAGATAGTTAGAGTGTCAGTCCTCTTGTACTTAAGTCGGCATTGTGCCTTTTCAATTTAATTCCGATGCAATTCCTGTGTTTCATCGTCAATAAGAAGGTGCAAGGCATACAGTAAACCTGAAGTGAAGAATCGGAATCTGAAACAGGACTCACAGGAGAGGTTCAAATCATAGAGTGTCAGTCCTCTTATACTTAAGTCGGCATTGTGCCTTTTGTATTAAATTCGGATGCAAACTCTGTGTTTCATCGTCAATAAGAAGGTCCAAGGGATACAGTAAACATGAAGTGAAGCATCGGAATCTAAAACTGGACTCACAGGAGAGGTTCAAATCATAGACAGTGAGAATGTCAGTCCTCTTGTACTTAAGTCGGCATTATGGCATTTGTATTAATTTCGGGTGCAATTTCTGTGTTTCATCGTCAATAAGAAGGTCCAAGGGATACAGTAAACCTTAAGTGAAACAATGGAATCTAAAACTGGACTCACAGGAGAGGTTCAAATCATAGAAAGAGAGAGTGTCAGTCCTCTTTTACTTAAGTCGGCATTGTGCCATTTGTATTAAATTCGGATTCAATTTCTGTGTTTCATCGTCCATAAGAAGGTCAAAGGGATACAGTAAATCTGTAGTGAAGCATCGGAATCTAAATCTGGACTCACAGAAGAGGTTCCAATCATAGAAAGTTAGAGTGTCAGTCCTCTTGTACTTAAATCGGCATTGTGCCTTTTGAATTTAATTCCGATGCAATTTCTGTGATTCATCGTCAATAAAAAGGTACAAGGTATACAGTAAACCTGAAGTGAAGCATCGGAATCTAAAACTGGACTCACAGGAGAGGTTCAAATCATAGAAAGTGAGAGTGTCAGTCCTCTTGTTCTTAAGTCGCCTATGTGTCCTTTGTATTAATTTCGGATACAATTTCTGTGTTTCATCGTCAACAAGAAGGTCCAAGGGATACAGTAAACCTGAAGTGAAGTATCGGAATCTAAAACTGGACCCACAGGAGAGGTTCAAATCATAGAGACTTAGAGTGTCACTCCTCTTGTACTTAAGTCGGTATTGTGCCATTTGTATTCAATTCGGATGGAATTTCTGTGTTTTATCGTCAATAAGAAGGTCCACGGATACAGTTAACCTGAAGTTAAGCATCGGAATCTAAAAGTGGACTCACAGGAGAGGTTCAAATCATTTAAAGTTAGAGTGTCAGTCCTCTTGTACATAAGTCGGCATTGTGCCTTTGAATTTTAATTCCGATGCAATTTCTGTGTTTCATCGTCAATAAGAAGGTGCAAGGTATACAGTAAACCTGAAGTGAAGCATCGGAATTTAAAACTGGACTCACAGGAGAGGTTCAAATCACTGAAAGTTAAGGTGTCAGTCCTCTTGTACTTAAGTCGGCATTGTGCCTTTTGAATTTAATTCCGATGCAATTTCTGTGATTCATCGTCAATAAGAAGGTCCACGGGATACAGTAAACATGAAGTGAAGCATCAGAATCTAAAACTGGACTCACAGGAGAGGTTCAAATCATAGACAGTGAGAATGTCAGTCCTCTTGTACTTAAGTCGGCATTGTGCCTTTTGAATTTAATTCCGATGCAATTTCTGTGTTTCATCGGCAATAAAAAGGTGCAAGGTATACAGTAAACCTGAAGTGAAGCATCAGAATCTGAAACTGGACTCACAGGAGAGGTTCAAATCATAGAAAGTGAGAGTGTCAGTCCTCTTGTTCTTAAGTTGCCTTTGTGCCCTTTGTATTAATTTCGGATGCAATTTCTGTGTTTCATAGTCAACAAGAAGGACCAAGGGATACAGTAAACCTGAAGTGAAGCATCGGAATCTTAAACTGGACTCACAGGAGAGGTTCAAATCATTGAAAGTTAGACTGTGAGTCCTCTTGTACTTAAGTCGGCATTGTGCCTTTTGTATTAAATTCGGATACAAACTCTGTGTTTCATCGTCAATAAGAAGGTCCAAGGGATACAGTTAACATGAAGTGAAGCATCGGAATCTAAAACTGGACTCACAGGAGAGGTTCAAATCATAGACAGTGAGAATGTCAGTCCTCTTGTACTTAAGTCGGCATTATGGCATTTGTATTAAATTCGGATGCAATTTCTGTGTTTCATCGTCAATAAGGAAGTCCAAGGGATACAGTAAACCTTAAGTGAAACATCGGAATCTAAAACTGGACTCACAGGAGAGGTTCAAATCATAGAAAGTTAGAGTGTCACTCCTCTTGTACTTAAGTCGGCATTGTGCCATTTGTATTAAATTCGGATTCAATTTCTGTGTTTCATCGTCAATAAGAAGGTCAAAGGGATACAGTAAATCTGTAGTGAAGCATCGGAATCTAAAACTGGACTCACAGAAGAGGTTCCAATCATAGAAAGTTAGAGTGTCAGTCCTCTAGTACTTAAATCGGCATTGTGCCTTTTGAATTTAATTCCGATGCAATTTCTGTGTTTCATCGTCAATAAAAAGGTACAAGGTATACAGTAAACCTGAAGTGAAGCATCGGAATCTAAAACTGGACTCACAGGAGAGGTTCAAATCATAGAAAGTGAGAGTGTCAGTCCTCTTGTTCTTAAGTCGCCTATGTGCCCTTTGTATTAATTTCGGATGCAATTTCTGTGTTTCATCGTCAACAAGAATGTCCAAGGGATACAGTAAACCTGAAGTGAAGTATCGGAATCTAAAACTGGACCCACAGGAGAGGTTCAAATCATAGAGAGTTAGAGTGTCACCCCTCTTGTACTTAAGTCGGTATTGTGCCATTTGTATTCAATTCGGATGGAATTTCAGTGTTTTATCGTCAATAAGAAGGTCCACGGGTACAGTAAACCTGAAGTTAAGCATCGGAATCTGAAACTGGACTCACAGGAGAGGTTCAAATCATAGAAAGTTAGAGTGTCAGTCCTCTTGTACTTAAGTCGGCATTGTGCCTTTTCAATTTAATTCCGATGCAATTCCTGTGTTTCATCGTCAATAAGAAGGTGCAAGGCATTCAGTAAACCTGAAGTGAAGAATCGGAATCTGAAACTGGACTCACAGGAGAGGTTCAAATCATAGAAAGAGAGAGTTTCAGTCCTCTTATACTTAAGTCGCCATTGTGCCTTTTGTATTAAATTCGGATGCAATTTCTGTGTTTCATCGTCAATAAGAAGGTCCAAGGGATACAGTAAACCAGAAGTGAAGCATCGGAATCTAAAACTGGACTCACAGGAGAGGTTCAAATCATTGAAAGTTAGAGTGTCAGTCCTCTTGTACTTAAGTCGGCATTGTGCCTTTTGTATTAAATTCGGATGCAAACTCTGTGTTTCATCGTCAATAAGATGGTCCAAGGGATACAGTAAACCTGAAGTGAAGGATCAGAATCTAATACTGGACTCACAGGAGAGGTTCAAATCATGGAGAGTTAGAGTGTCACTCCTCTTGTACTTAAGTCGGTATTGTGCCTTTTGTAATTAATTCGGATGC
This sequence comes from Schistocerca serialis cubense, assembly GCF_023864345.2. Taxonomy (NCBI): domain Eukaryota; kingdom Metazoa; phylum Arthropoda; class Insecta; order Orthoptera; family Acrididae; genus Schistocerca; species Schistocerca serialis. Next base: position 19,915,193 of record NC_064648.1, read on the forward strand.
AATTTCTGTGTTTCATCGTCAATAAGAAGGTCCAAGGGATACAGTAAACCTGAAGTGAAGCATCGGAATCTAAAACTAGACTCACAGGAGAGGTTCAAATCATAGACAGTGAGAATGTCAGTCCTCTTGTACTTAAGTCGGCATTATGGCATTTGTATTAAATTCGGATGCAATTTCTGTGTTTCATCGTCAATAAGGAAGTCCAAGGGATACAGTAAACCTTAAGTGAAACATCGGAATCTAAAACTGGACTCACAGGAGAGGTTCAAATCATAGAAAGTTAGAGTGTCACTCCTCTTGTACTTAAGTCGGCATTGTGCCATTTGTATTAAATTCGGATTCAATTTCTGTGTTTCATCGTCAACAAGAAGGTCAAAGGGATACAGAAAATCTGTAGTGAAGCATCGGAATCTAAAACTGGACTCACAGAAGAGGTTCCAATCATAGAAAGTTAGAGTGTCAGTCCTCTAGTACTTAAATCGGCATTGTGCCTTTTGAATTTAATTCCGATGCAATTTCTGTGTTTCATCGTCAATAAAAAGGTACAAGGTATACAGTAAACCTGAAGTGAAGCATCGGAATCTAAAACTGGACTCACAGGAGAGGTTCAAATCATAGAAAGTGAGAGTGTCAGTCCTCTTGTTCTTAAGTCGCCTATGTGCCCTTTGTATTAATTTCGGATGCAATTTCTGTGTTTCATCGTCAACAAGAATGTCCAAGGGATACAGTAAACCTGAAGTGAAGTATCGGAATCTAAAACTGGACCCACAGGAGAGGTTCAAATCATAGAGAGTTAGAGTGTCACCCCTCTTGTACTTAAGTCGGTATTGTGCCATTTGTATTCAATTCGGATGGAATTTCAGTGTTTTATCGTCAATAAGAAGGTCCACGGGTACAGTAAACCTGAAGTTAAGCATCGGAATCTGAAACTGGACTCACAGGAGAGGTTCAAATCATAGAAAGTTAGAGTGTCAGTCCTCTTGTACTTAAGTCGGCATTGTGCCTTTTCAATTTAATTCCGATGCAATTCCTGTGTTTCATCGTCAATAAGAAGGTGCAAGGCATTCAGTAAACCTGAAGTGAAGAATCGGAATCTGAAACTGGACTCACAGGAGAGGTTCAAATCATAGAAAGAGAGAGTTTCAGTCCTCTTATACTTAAGTCGCCATTGTGCCTTTTGTATTAAATTCGGATGCAATTTCTATGTTTCATCGTCAATAAGAAGGTCCAAGGGATACAGTAAACCAGAAGTGAAGCATCGGAATCTAAAACTGGACTCACAGGAGAGGTTCAAATCATTGAAAGTTAGAGTGTCAGTCCTCTTGTACTTAAGTCGGCATTGTGCCTTTTGTATTAAATTCGGATGCAAACTCTGTGTTTCATCGTCAATAAGATGGTCCAAGGGATACAGTAAACCTGAAGTGAAGGATCAGAATCTAATACTGGACTCACAGGAGAGGTTCAAATCATGGAGAGTTAGAGTGTCACTCCTCTTGTACTTAAGTCGGTATTGTGCCTTTTGTAATTAATTCGGATGCAATTTCTGTGTTTCATCGTCAATAAGAAGGTCCAAGGGATACAGTAAACCTGAAGTGAAACATCGGAATCTGAAACTGGACTCACAGGAGAGGTTCAAATCATAGAAAGTTAGAGTGTCCGTCCTCTTGTACTTAAGTCGGCATTGTGCCTTTTCAATTTAATTCCGATGCAATTCCTGTGTTTCATCGTCAATAAGAAGGTGCAAGGCATACAGTAAACCTGAAGTGAAGAATCGGAATCTGAAACTGGACTCACAGGAGAGGTTCAAATCATAGAAAGAGAGAGTTTCAGTCCTCTTATACTTAAGTCGCCATTGTGCCTTTTGTATTAAATTCGGATGCAATTTCTGTGTTTCATCGTCAATAAGAAGGTCCAAGGGTTACAGTAAACCAGAAGTGAATCATCGGAATCTAAAACTGGACTCACAGGAGAGGTTCAAATCATTGAAAGTTAGAGTGTCAGTCCTCTTGTACTTAAGTCGGCATTGTGCCTTTTGTATTAAATTCGGATGCAAACTCTGTGTTTCATCGTCAATAAGATGGTCCAAGGGATACAGTAAACCTGAAGTGAAGGATCAGAATCTAATACTGGACTCACAGGAGAGGTTCAAATCATGGAGAGTTAGAGTGTCACTCCTCTTGTACTTAAGTCGGTATTGTGCCTTTTGTAATTAATTCGGATGCAATTTCTGTGTTTCATCGTCAATAAGAAGGTCCAAGGGATACAGTAAACCTGAAGTGAACAATCGGAATCTAAAATTGGACTCACAGGAGAGGTTCAAATCATAGAATGTGAGAGTGTCAGTTCTTTTCTACTTAGGTCGGCATTGTGCCTATTCAATTTAATTCCGATGCAATTTCTGTGATTCATCGTCAATAAGAAGGTCCAAAGGATACAGTAAAATTTAAGTGAAGCATCGTAATCTAAAACTGGACTCACAGGAGAGGTTTATATCATAGAAAGTTAGAGTGTCACTCCTCTTGTACTTAGGTCGGTATTGTGCCTTTTGTATTACATTCGGGTGCAATTTCTGTGTTTCATCGTCAATAAGAAGGTCCAAGGGATACAGTAAACCAGAAGTGAAGCATCGGAACCTAAAACTGGACTCACAGGAGAGGTTCAAATCATTGAAAGTTAGAGTGTCAGTCCTCTTATACTTAAGTCGTCATTGTGCCTTTTGTATTAAATTCGGATGCAAACTCTGTGTTTCATCGTCAATAAAAAGGTACAAGGTATACAGTAAACCTGAAGTGAAGCATCAGAATCTAAAACTCGACTCACAGGAGAGGTTCAAATCATAGAAAGTGAGAGTGTCAGTCCTCTTGTTCTTAAGTCGCCTATGTGCCTTTTGTATTAATTTCGGATACAATTTCTGTGTTTCATCGTCAACTAGAAGGTCCAAGGGATACAGTAAACCTGAAGTGAAGTATCGGAATCTAAAACTGGACCCACAGGAGAGGTTCAAATCATAGAGAGTTAGAGTGTCACTCCTCTTGTACTTAAGTCGGTATTGTGCCATTTGTATTAAATTCGGATGCAATTTCTGTGTTTCATCGTCAATAAGAAAGTCCAAGGGATACAGTAAACCTTAAGTGAAACATCGGAATCTAAAACTGGACTCACAGGAGAGGTTCAAATCATAGAAAGTGAGAGTGTCAGTCCTCTTGTTCTTAAGTCGCCTTTGTGCCCTTTGTATTAATTTCGGATGCAATTTCTGAGTTTCATAGTCAACAAGAAGGACCAAGGGATACAGTAAACCTGAAGTGAAGCATCGGAATCTTAAACTGGACTCACAGGAGAGGTTCAAATCATAGAGAGTTAGACTGTCACTCCTCTTGTACTTAAGTCGGTATTGTGCCATTTGTATTCAATTCGGATGGAATTTCTGTGTTTCATCGTCAATAAGAAGGTCCACGGGATACAGTAAACCTGAAGTGAAGCATCGGAATCTAAAACTGGACCCACAGGAGAGGTTCAAATCATAGAAAGTGAGAGTGTCAGTCCTCTTTACTTAAGTCGCCATTGTGCCTTTTGTATTAAATTCGAATGCAATTTCTTTGTTTTATCGTCAATAAGAAGTTCCAAGGGATACAGTAAACCTGAAGTGAAGCATCGGAATTTAAATCTGGACTCACAGGAGAGGTTCAAATCATAGAAAGTTTGAGTGTCAGTCGTCTTGTACTTAAGTCGGCATTGTGCCTTATGAATTTAGTTCCGATGGAATGTCTGTGTTTCATCGTCAATAAGAAGGTCTAAGGGATACAGTAAACCTGAAGTGAAGCATCGGAATCTAAAACTGGACTCACAGGAGAGGTTCAAATCATAGAAAGTGAGAGTGTTAGTCCTCTTGTTCTTAAGTCGCCTTTGTGCCCTTTGTATTAATTTCGGATGCAATTTCTGTGTTTCATAGTCAACAAGAAGGACCAAGGGATACAGTAAATCTGTAGTGAAGCATCGGAATCTAAAACTGGACTCACAGAAGAGGTTCCAATCATAGAAAGTTAGAGTGTCAGTCCTCTAGTACTTAAATCGGCATTGTGCCTTTTGAATTTAATTCCGATGCAATTTCTGTGTTTCATCGTCAATAAAAAGGTACAAGGTATACAGTAAACCTGAAGTGAAGCATCGGAATCTAAAACTGGACTCACAGGAGAGGTTCAAATCATAGAAAGTGAGAGTGTCAGTCATCTTGTTCTTAAGTCGCCTATGTGCCCTTTGTATTAATTTCGGATGCAATTTCTGTGTTTCATCGTCAACAAGAAGGTCCAAGGGATACAGTAAACCTGACGTGAAGTATCGGAATCTAAAACTGGACCCACAGGAGAGGTTCAAATCATAGAGAGTTAGAGTGTCACTCCTCTTGTACTTAAGTCGGTATTGTGCCATTTGTATTCAATTCGGATGGATTTTCTGTGTTTTATCGTCAATAAGAAGGTCCACGGGTACAGTAAACCTGAAGTTAAGCATCGGGATCTAAAAGTGGACTCACAGGAGAGGTTCAAATCATTTAAAGTTAGAGTGTCAGTCCTCTTGTACTTAAGTCGGCATTGTGCCACTTGTATTAAATTCGGATGCAATTTCTGTGTCTCATCGTCAATAAGATGGTCCAAGCGATACAGTAAACCTGAAGTGAAGGATCAGAATCTAATACTGGACTCACAGGAGAGGTTCAAATCATGGAGAGTTAGAGTGTCACTCCTCTTGTACTTAAGTCGGTATTGTGCCTTTTGTAATTAATTCGGATGCAATTTCTGTGTTTCATCGTCAATAAGAAGGTCCAAGGGATACAGTAAACCTGAAGTGAAGCATCGGAATCTGAAACTGGACTCACAGGAGAGGTTCAAATCATAGAAAGTTAGAGTGTCAGTCCTCTTGTACTTAAGTCGGCATTGTGCCTTTTCAATTTAATTCCGATGCATTTCCTGTGTTTCATCGTCAATAAGAAGGTGCAAGGCATACAGTAAACCTGAAGTGAAGAATCGGAATCTGAAACTGGACTCACAGGAGAGGTTGAAATCATAGAAAGAGAGAGTGTCAGTCCTCTTATACTTAAGTCGCCATTGTGCCTTTTGTATTAAATTCGGATGCAATTTCTGTGTTTCATCGTCAATAAGAAGGTCCAAGGGATACAGTAAACCAGAAGTGAAGCATCGGAATCTAAAACTGGACTCACAGGAGAGGTTCAAATCATTGAAAGTTAGAGTGTCAGTCCTCTTGTACTTAAGTCGGCATTGTGCCTTTTGTATTAAATTCGGATGCAAACTCTGTGTTTCATCGTCAATAAGAAGGTCCAAGGGATACAGTAAACATGAAGTGAAGCATCTGAATCTAAAACTGGACTCACAGGAGAGGTTCAAATCATAGACAGTGAGAATGTCAGTCCTCTTGTACTTAAGTCGGCATTATGGCATTTGTATTAAATTCGGATGCAATTTCTGTGTTTCATCGTCAATAAGAAGGTCCAAGGGATACAGTAAACCTTAAGTGAAACATCGGAATCTAAAACTGGACTGACAGGAGAGGTTCAAATCATAGAAAGTTAGAGTGTCACTCCTCTTGTACTTAAGTCGGCATTGTGCCATTTGTATTAAATTCGGATTCAATTTCTGTGTTTCATCGTCAATAAGAAGGTCAAAGGGATACAGTAAATCTGTAGTGAAGCATCGGAATCTAAAACTGGACTCACAGAAGAGGTTCCAATCATAGAAAGTTAGAGTGTCAGTCCTCTTGTACTTAAATCGGCATTGTGCCTTTTGAATTTAATTCCGATGCAATTTCTGTGTTTCATCGTCAACAAAAAGGTACAAGGTATACAGTAAACCTGAAGTGAAGCATCGGAATCTAAAACTCGACTCACAGGAGAGGTTCAAATCATAGAAAGTGAGAGTGTCAGTCCTCTTGTTCTTAAGTCGCCTATGTGCCCTTTGTATTAATTTCGGATAGAATTTCTTTGTTTCATCGTCAACAAGAAGGTCCAAGGGATACAGTATACCTGAAGTGAAGCATCGCAATCGGAAACTGGATCCACAGGAGAGGTTCAAATCATAGAAAGAGAGAGTGTCAGTCCTCTGTACTTAAGTCGCCATTGTGCCTTTTGTATTAAATTCGGATGCAATTTCTGTGTTTTATCGTCAATAAGAAGGTCCAAGGGATACAGTAAAAGTGAAGTGAAGCATCAGAATTTAAAACTGGACTCACAGGAGAGGTTCAAATCACTGAAAGTTAAGGTGTCAGTCCTCTTGTACTTAAGTCGGCATTGTGCCTTTTGAATTTAATTCCGATGCAATTTCTGTGATTCATCGTCAATAAGAAGGTCCAAGGGATACAGTAAACCCAAAGTGAAGCGTCGGAATCCAAAATTGGACTCACAGGAGAGGTTCAATTCATAAAAAGTGAGAGTGTCAGTCCTCTTTTACTTAAGTCGGCATTGTGCCTTTTGAATTTAGTTCCGATGCAATGTCTGTGTTTCATCGTCAATAAGAAGGTCCAAGGGATACAGTAAACATGAAGTGAAGCATCGGAATCTAAAACTGGACTCACAGGAGGGGTTCAAATCATAGACAGTGAGAATGTCAGTCCTCTTGTACATAAGTCGGCATTGTGCCTTTTGAATTTAATTCCGATGCAATTTCTGTGTTTCATCGGCAATAAGAAGGTGCAAGGTATACAGTAAACCTGAAGTGAAGCATCGGAATCTAAAACTGGACTCACAGGAGAGGTTCAAATCATAGAAAGTGAGAGTGTCAGTCCTCTTGTTCTTCAGTCGCCTTTGTGCCCTTTGTACTAATTTCGGATGCAATTTCTGTGTTTCATAGTCAACAAGAAGGACCAAGGGATACAGTAAACCTGAAGTGAAGCATCGGAATCTTAAACTGGACTCACAGGAGAGGTTCAAATCATTGAAAGTTAGAGTGTCAGTCCTCTTGTACTTAAGTCGGCATTGTGCCTTTTGTATTAAATTCGGATGCAAACTCTGTGTTTCATCGTCAATAAGAAGGTCCAAGGGATACAGTAAACATGAAGTGAAGCATCGGAATCTAAAACTGGACTCACAGGAGAGGTTCAAATCATAGACAGTGAGAATGTCAGTCCTCTTGTACTTAAGTCGGCATTATGGCATTTGTATTAAATTCGGATGCAATTTCTGTGTTTCATCGTCAATAAGAAGGTGCAAGGTATACAGTAAACCTGAAGTGAAGCATCGGAATTTGAAACTGGATCTACAGGAGAGGTTCAAATCATAGAAAGAGAGAGTGTCAGTCCTATGTACTTAAGTCGCCATTGTGCCTTTTGTATTAAATTCGGATGCAATTTCTGTGTTTTATCGTCAATAAGAAGGTCCAAGGGATACAGTAAAAGTGAAGTGAAGCATCGGAAATTAAAACTGGACTCACAGGAGAGGTTCAGATCACTGAAAGTTAAGGTGTCAGTCCTCTTGTACTTAAGTCGGCATTGTGCCTTTTGAATTTAATTCCGATGCAATTTCTGTGTTTCATCGTCAATAAGAAGGTCCAAGGGATACAGTAAACCCGAAGTGAAGCGTCGGAATCCAAAATTGGACTCACAGGAGAGGTTCAATTCATAAAAAGTGAGAGTGTCAGTCCTCTTTTACTTAAATCGGCATTGTGCCTTTTGAATTTAGTTCCGATGCAATGTCTGTGTTTCATCGTCAATAAGATGGTCCAAGGGATACAGTAAACATGAAGTGAAGCATCGGAATCTAAAACTAGACTCACAGGAGAGGTTCAAATCATAGACAGTGAGAATGTCAGTCCTCTTGTACTTAAGTCGGCATTGTGACTTTTGAATATAATTCCGATGCAATTTCTGTGTTTCATCGGCAATAAAAAGGTGCAAGGTATACAGTAAACCGGAAGTGAAGCATCGGATTCTAAAACTGGACTCACAGGAGAGGTTCAAATCATAGAAAGTGAGAGTGTTAGTCTTCTTGTTCTTAAGTCGCCTTTGTGCCCTTTGTATTAATTTCGGATACAATTTCTGTGTTTCATCGTCAACAAGAAGGACCAAGGGATACAGTAAACCTAAAGTGAAGCATCGGAATCTAAAACTGGACTCACAGGAGAGGTTCAAATCATAGAGAGTTAGACTGTCACTCCTCTTGTACTTAAGTCGGTATTGTGCCATTTGTATTCAATTCGGATGGAATTTCTGTATTTCATCGTCAATAAGAAGGTCCACGGGATGCAGTAAACCTGAAGTGAAGCATCGGAATCTAAAACTGGACCCACAGGAGAGGTTCAAATCATAGAATGTGAGAGTGTCAGTCCTCTTTACTTAAGTCGCCATTGTGCCTTTTGTATTAAATTCGAATGCAATTTCTTTGTTTTATCGTCAATAAAAAGTTCCAAGGGATACAGTAAACCTGAAGTGAAGCATCGGAATTTAAATCTGGACTCACAGGAGAGGTTCAAATCATAGAAAGTTAGAGTGTCAGTCGTCTTGTACTTAAGTCGGCATTGTGCCTTATGAATTTAGTTCCGATGGAATGTCTGTGTTTCATCGTCAATAAGAAGGTCTAAGGGATACAGTAAACCTGAAGTGAAGCATCGGAATCTAAAACTGGACTCACAGGAGAGGTTCAAATCGTAGAAAGTGAGAGTGTCAGTCCGCTTGTACTTAAGTCGGTATTGTTCCATTTGTATTAAATTCGGTTGCAATGTCTGTGTTTCGTAGTCTATAAGAAGGTCCAAGGGATACAGTAAATCTGTAGTGAAGCATCGGAATCTAAAACTGGACTCACAGGAGAGATTCAAATCATAGATAGTTACAGTGTCAGTCCTCTTGTACTTAAGTCGCCATTGTGCCTTTTGTATTAAAATCGGATACAATTTCTGTGTTTCATCGTCAATAAGAAGGTCCAAGGGATACAGTAAACCTTAAGTGAAGCATCGGAATCTAAAACTGGACTCACAGGACAGGTTCAAATCATAGAATGTTAGAGTGTCAGTCCTCTTTTACTTAAGTTGGCATTGTGCATTTTGTATTAAATTCGGAAGCAATTTCTGTGTTTCATCGTCAATAAGAAGGTCCAAGGGATACAGTAAACCCGAAGTGAAGCGTCGGAATCCAAAATTGGACTCACAGGAGAGGTTCAATTCATAAAAAGTGAGAGTGTCAGTCCTCTTTTACTTAAATCGGCATTGTGCCTTTTGAATTTAGTTCCGATGCAATGTCTGTGTTTCATCGTCAATAAGATGGTCCAAGGGATACAGTAAACATGAAGTGAAGCATCGGAATCTAAAACTGGACTCACAGGAGAGGTTCAAATCATAGACAGTGAGAATGTCAGTCCTCTTGTACTTAAGTCGGCATTGTGACTTTTGAATTTAATTCCGATGCAATTTCTGTGTTTCATCGGCAATAAAAAGGTGCAAGGTATACAGTAAACCTGAAGTGAAGCATCGGATTCTAAAACTGGACTCACAGGAGAGGTTCAAATCATAGAAAGTGAGAGTGTTAGTCTTCTTGTTCTTAAGTCGCCTTTGTGCCCTTTGTATTAATTTCGGATGCAATTTCTGTGTTTCATCGTCAACAAGAAGGACCAAGGGATACAGTAAACCTAAAGTGAAGCATCGGAATCTAAAACTGGACTCACAGGAGAGGTTCAAATCATAGAGAGTTAGACTGTCACTCCTCTTGTACTTAAGTCGGTATTGTGCCATTTGTATTCAATTCGGATGGAATTTCTGTATTTCATCGTCAATAAGAAGGTCCACGGGATGCAGTAAACCTGAAGTGAAGCATCGGAATTTAAATCTGGACACACAGGAGAGGTTCAAATCATAGAAAGTTAGAGTGTCAGTCGTCTTGTACTTAAGTCGGCATTGTGCCTTATGAATTTAGTTTTGATGGAATGTCTGTGTTTCATCGTCAATAAGAAGGTCTAAGGGATACAGTAAACCTGAAGTGAAGCATCGGAATCTAAAACTGGACTCACAGGAGAGGTTCAAATCGTAGAAAGTGAGAGTGTCAGTCCGCTTGTACTTAAGTCGGTATTGTGCCATTTGTATTAAATTCGGTTGCAATGTCTGTGTTTCGTAGTCTATAAGAAGGTCCAAGGGATACAGTAAATCTGTAGTGAAGCATCGGAATCTAAAACTGGACTCACAGGAGAGATTCAAATCATAGATAGTTACAGTGTCAGTCCTCTTGTACTTAAGTCGCCATTGTGCCTTTTGTATTAAAATCGGATACAATTTCTGTGTTTCATCGTCAATAAGAAGGTCCAAGGGATACAGAAAACCTTAAGTGAAGCATCGGAATCTAAAACTGGACTCACAGCATAGGTTCATATCATAGAATGTTAGAGTGTCAGTCCTCTTTTACTTAAGTCGGCATTGTGCATTTTGTATTAAATTCGGAAGCAATTTGTATGTTTCATCGTCAATAAGAAGGTCCAAGGGATACAGTTAACCTGAAGTGAAGCATCGGAATCTAAACTGTACTCACAGGGGAGGTTCAAATTATAGAAAGTGAGAGTGTCAGTCATCTTGAAATTAAGTCGGCATTAAGCCATTTGTATTAAATTCGGATGCAATTTCTGTGTTTCATCGTCAAGAAGAAGGTCCAAGGGATACAGTAAACCTGAAGTGAAGCATCGGAAACTAAAACTGTTCTCACAGGAGAGGTTCAAATCATAGAAAGGTAGAGTGTCAGTCCTCTTGTACTTATGTCGGCATTGCGCCTTTTGAATTTAATTCCGATGCAATTTCTGTGTTTCATCGTCAATAAGAAGGTGCAAGGTATACAGTAAACCTGAAGTGAAGCACCGGAATCTAAAACTGGACTCACAGGAGAGGTTCAAATCATAGAATATGAGAGTGTCAGCCCACTTGTACTTAAGTCGCCATTGTGCCTTTTGTATTAAATTCGGATGCAATTTCTGTCTTTCATCGTCAACAAGAAGGACCAAGCGATACAGTAAACCTGAAGTGAAGCATCGGAATCTAAAACTGGACCTAAAGGAGAGGTTCAAATCATAGAAAGTTAGAGTGTCACTCCGCTTGTACTTAAGTCGGGATTGTGCCTTTTGTACTAATTCGGATGCAATTTCTGTGTTTCATCGTCAATAAGAAGGTCCAAGGGATACAGTAAACCTGTAGTGAAGCATCGGAATCTAAATCTGGACTCACAGGAGAGGTTGCAATCATAGAAAGGTAGAGTGTCAGTCCTCTTGTACTTATGTCGGCATTGTGCCTTTTGAATTTAATTCCGATGCAATTTCTGTGTTTCATCGTCAATAAGAAGGTGCAAGGTATACAGTAAACCTGAAGTGAAGCACCGGAATCTAAAACTGGACTCACAGGAGAGGTTCAAATCATAGAATATGAGAGTGTCAGCCCAATTGTACTTAAGTCGCCATTGTGCCTTTTGTATTAAATTCGGATGCAATTTCTGTCTTTCATCGTCAACAAGAAGGACCAAGCGATACAGTAAACCTGAAGTGAAGCATCGGAATCTAAAACTGGACCTAAAGGAGAGGTTCAAATCATAGAAAGTTAGAGTGTCACTCCGCTTGTACTTAAGTCGGGATTGTGCCTTTTGTACTAATTCGGATGCAATTTCTGTGTTTCATCGTCAATAAGAAGGTCCAAGGGATACTGTAAACCTTAAGTGAAACATCGGAATCTAAAAACTGGACTCACCGGAGAGGTTCAAATCATAAAGAGTGAGAGTGTCAGTCCTCTTGTACTTAAGTCGCCATTGTGATTTTTGTATTAAATTCGGATGCTATTTCTGTGTTTCATCGTCAATAAGACGGTCCAAGGGATACAGTAAACCTGAAGTGAGGCATCGGAATCTAAAACTGGACTCACAGGAGAGGTTCAAATCATAGAAAGTTAGAGTGTCAGTCCTCTTGTACTTAAGTCAGCATTGTGCCTTTTGAATTTAATTCCGATGCAATTTCTGTGTTTCATCGTCAAAAAGAAGGTCCAAGGGATACAGTAAACCTTATGTGAAGCCTCGGAATCTAAAACTGGAATCACAGGAGAGGTTCAAAACATAGAATATTAGAGTGTCAATCCTCTTTTACTTAAGACGGCATTGTGCATTTTGTATTAAATTCGGATACATTTTCTGTGTTTCATCGTCAAAAAGAATGTGCAAGGGATACAGTAAACCTTAAGTGAAGCATCGGAATCTAAAACTGAACTCACAGGATAGGTTCAAATCATAGAATGTTAGAGTGTCAGTCCTCTTTTACTTAAGTTGGCATTGTGCATTTTGTATTAAATTGGGAAGCAATTTCTGTGTTTCATCGTCAATAGGAAGGTCCAAGGGATACAGTTAACCTGAAGTGAAGCATCGGAATCTAAAACTGTACTCACAGGAGAGGTTCAAATCATAGAAAGTGAGAGTGTCAGTCATCTTGTAATTAAGTCGGCATTGTGCCTTATGAATTTAGTTCCGATGGAATGTCTGTGTTTCATCGTCAATAAGAAGGTCTAAGGGATACAGTAAACCTGAAGTGAAGCATCGGAATCTAAAACTGGACTCACAGGACAGGTTCAAATCGTAGAAAGTGAGAGTGTCAGTCCGCTTGTACTTAAGTCGGTATTGTGCCATTTGTAATAAATTCGGTTGCAATGTCTGTGTTTCGTCGTCTATAAGAAGGTCCAAGGGATACAGTAAATCTGTAGTGAAGCATCGGAATCTAAAACTGGACTCACAGGAGAGATTCAAATCATAGATAGTTACAGTGTCAGTCCTCTTGTACTTAAGTCGCCATTGTGCCTTTTGTATTAAATTCGGATGCAATTTCTGTCTTTCATCGTCAACAAGAAGGACCAAGCGATACAGTAAACCTGAAGTGAAGCATAGAAATCTAAAAATGGACTCACAGGAGAGGTTAAAACCATTGAAATTTAGAGTGTCACTCCGCTTGTACTTAAGTCGGTATTGTGCCTTTTGTATTAAAATCGGATACAATTTCTGTGTTTCATCGTCAATAAGAAGGTCCAAGGGATACAGTAAACCTTAAGTGAAGCATCGTAATCTAAAACTGGACTCACAGGATAGGTTCATATCATAGAACGTTAGAGTGTCTGTCCTCTTTTACTTAAGTCGGCATTGTGCATTTTGTATTAAATTCGGAAGCAATTTCTGTGTTTCATCGTCAATAAGCAGGTCCAAGGGATACAGTTAACCTGAAGTGAAGCATCGGAATCTAAAACTGTACTCACAGGGGAGGTTCAAATTATAGAAAGTGAGAGTGTCAGTCATCTTGAAATTAAGTCGGCATTAAGCCATTTGTAGTAAATTCGGATGCAATTTCTGTGTTTCATCGTCAAGAAGAAGGTCCAAGGGATACAGTAAACCTGAAGTGAAGCATCGGAATTTAAAACTGGACTCACAATAAAGGTTCAAATCATAGAAAGTGAGAATGTCAGTCCTCTTGTACTTAAGTCGGCATTGTGCCATTTGTATTAAATTCGGATGCAGTTTCTGTGTTTCATCACCAAAAAGAAGGTCCAAGGGATACAGTAAACCTGAAGTGAAGCATCGGAATCTAAAACTGGACTCACAGGAGAGGTTCAAATCATAGAAAGTGAGAGTGTCAGTCATCTTGTAATTAAGTCAGCATTGTGCCTTTTGAATTTAATTCCGACGCAATTTCTGTGTTTCATCGTCAATAAGAGGGTGCAAGGTATACAGTAAATCTGAAATGAAGCATCGGAATCTAAAACTGGACTCAGAGGAGATGTTCAAATTATAGAAAATGAGAGTGTCAGTCCTCTTGTACTTAAGTCGGCATTGTGCCTTTGGTATTAAATTCAGATGCAATTTCTGTGTTTCATAGTCAATAAGAAGGTCCAAGGGATACAGTAAACCTGTAGTGAAGCATCGGAATCTAAATCAGGACTCTCAGGAGAGGTTGCAATCATAGAAAGGTAGAGTGTCAGTCCTCTTGTACTTATGTCGGCATTGTGCCTTTTGAATTTAATTCCGATGCAATTTCTGTGTTTCATCGTCAATAAGAAGGTGCAAGGTATACAGTAAACCTGAAGTGAAGCACCGGAATCTAAAACTGGACTCACAGGAGAGGTTCAAATCATAGAATATGAGAGTGTCAGCCCACTTGTACTTAAGTCGCCATTGTGCCTTTTGTATTAAATTCGGATGCAATTTCCGTCTTTCATCGTCAACAAGAAGGACCAAGCGATACAGTAAAGCTGAAGTGAAGCATCGCAATCTAAAACTGGACTCAACGGAGAGGTTCAAATCATTGAAAGTTAGAGTGTCACTCCGCTTGTACTTAAGTCGGTATTGTGCCTTTTGTACTAATTCGGATGCAATTTCTGTGTTTCATCGTCAATAAGAAAGTCCAAGGGATACAGTAAACCTTAAGTGAAACATCGGAATCTAAAAACTGGCCTCACCGGAGAGGTTCAAATCATAAAGAGTGAGAGTGTCAGTCCTCTTGTACTTAAGTCGCCATTGTGATTTTTGTATTTAATTCGGATGCAATTTCTGTATTTCATCGTCAATAAGACGGTCCAAGGGATACAGTAAACCTGAAGTGAAGCATCGGAATCTAAAACTGAACTCACAGGAGAGGTTAAAATCATAGAAAGTTAGAGTGTCAGTCCTCTTGTACTTAAGTCAGCATTTTGCCTTTTGAATTTAATTCCGATGCAATTTCTGTGTTTCATCGTCAAAAAGAAGGTCCAAGGGATACAGTAAACCTTATGTGAAGCCTCGGAATCTAAAACTGGAATCACAGGAGAGGTTCAAAACATAGAATATTAGAGTGTCAATCCTCTTTTACTTAAGACGGCATTGTGCATTTTGTATTAAATTCGGATACATTTTCTGTGTTTCATCGTCAATAAGAATGTCCAAGGGATACAGTAAACCTTAAGTGAAGCATCGGAAACTAAAACTGGACTCACAGGATAGGTTCAAATCATAGAATGTTAGAGTGTCAGTCCTCTTTTACTTAAGTTGGCATTGTGCATTTTGTATTAAATTCGGAAGCAATTTCTGTGTTTCATCGTCAATAAGAAGGTCCAAGGGATACAGTTAACCTGAAGTGAAGCATCGGAATCTAAAACTGTACTCACTGGAGAGGTTCAAATCATAGAAAGTGAGAGTGTCAGTCCTCTTGTTCTTCAGTCGCCTTTGTGCCCTTTGTACTAATTTCGGATGCAATTTCTGTGTTTCATAGTCAACAAGAAGGACCAAGGGATACAGTAAACCTGAAGTGAAGCATCGGAATCTTAAACTGGACTCACAGGAGAGGTTCAAATCATTGAAAGTTAGAGTGTCAGTCCTCTTGTACTTAAGTCGGCATTGTGCCTTTTGTATTAAATTCGGATGCAAACTCTGTGTTTCATCGTCAATAAGAAGGTCCAAGGGATACAGTAAACATGAAGTGAAGCATCGGAATCTAAAACTGGACTCACAGGAGAGGTTCAAATCATAGACAGTGAGAATGTCAGTCCTCTTGTACTTAAGTCGGCATTATGGCATTTGTATTAAATTCGGATGCAATTTCTGTGTTTCATCGTCAATAAGAAGGTGCAAGGTATACAGTAAACCTGAAGTGAAGCATCGGAATTTGAAACTGGATCTACAGGAGAGGTTCAAATCATAGAAAGAGAGAGTGTCAGTCCTATGTACTTAAGTCGCCATTGTGCCTTTTGTATTAAATTCGGATGCAATTTCTGTGTTTTATCGTCAATAAGAAGGTCCAAGGGATACAGTAAAAGTGAAGTGAAGCATCGGAAATTAAAACTGGACTCACAGGAGAGGTTCAAATCACTGAAAGTTAAGGTGTCAGTCCTCTTGTACTTAAGTCGGCATTGTGCCTTTTGAATTTAATTCCGATGCAATTTCTGTGTTTCATCGTCAATAAGAAGGTCCAAGGGATACAGTAAACCCGAAGTGAAGCGTCGGAATCCAAAATTGGACTCACAGGAGAGGTTCAATTCATAAAAAGTGAGAGTGTCAGTCCTCTTTTACTTAAATCGGCATTGTGCCTTTTGAATTTAGTTCCGATGCAATGTCTGTGTTTCATCGTCAATAAGATGGTCCAAGGGATACAGTAAACATGAAGTGAAGCATCGGAATCTAAAACTAGACTCACAGGAGAGGTTCAAATCATAGACAGTGAGAATGTCAGTCCTCTTGTACTTAAGTCGGCATTGTGACTTTTGAATATAATTCCGATGCAATTTCTGTGTTTCATCGGCAATAAAAAGGTGCAAGGTATACAGTAAACCGGAAGTGAAGCATCAGATTCTAAAACTGGACTCACAGGAGAGGTTCAAATCATAGAAAGTGAGAGTGTTAGTCTTCTTGTTCTTAAGTCGCCTTTGTGCCCTTTGTATTAATTTCGGATACAATTTCTGTGTTTCATCGTCAACAAGAAGGACCAAGGGATACAGTAAACCTAAAGTGAAGCATCGGAATCTAAAACTGGACTCACAGGAGAGGTTCAAATCATAGAGAGTTAGACTGTCACTCCTCTTGTACTTAAGTCGGTATTGTGCCATTTGTATTCAATTCGGATGGAATTTCTGTATTTCATCGTCAATAAGAAGGTCCACGGGATGCAGTAAACCTGAAGTGAAGCATCGGAATCTAAAACTGGACCCACAGGAGAGGTTCAAATCATAGAATGTGAGAGTGTCAGTCCTCTTTACTTAAGTCGCCATTGTGCCTTTTGTATTAAATTCGAATGCAATTTCTTTGTTTTATCGTCAATAAGAAGTTCCAAGGGATACAGTAAACCTGAAGTGAAGCATCGGAATTTAAATCTGGACTCACAGGAGAGGTTCAAATCATAGAAAGTTAGAGTGTCAGTCGTCTTGTACTTAAGTCGGCATTGTGCCTTATGAATTTAGTTCCGATGGAATGTCTGTGTTTCATCGTCAATAAGAAGGTCTAAGGGATACAGTAAACCTGAAGTGAAGCATCGGAATCTAAAACTGGACTCACAGGAGAGGTTCAAATCGTAGAAAGTGAGAGTGTCAGTCCGCTTGTACTTAAGTCGGTATTGTTCCATTTGTATTAAATTCGGTTGCAATGTCTGTGTTTCGTAGTCTATAAGAAGGTCCAAGGGATACAGTAAATCTGTAGTGAAGCATCGGAATCTAAAACTGGACTCACAGGAGAGATTCAAATCATAGATAGTTACAGTGTCAGTCCTCTTGTACTTAAGTCGCCATTGTGCCTTTTGTATTAAAATCGGATACAATTTCTGTGTTTCATCGTCAATAAGAAGGTCCAAGGGATACAGTAAACCTTAAGTGAAGCATCGGAATCTAAAACTGGACTCACAGGACAGGTTCAAATCATAGAATGTTAGAGTGTCAGTCCTCTTTTACTTAAGTTGGCATTGTGCATTTTGTATTAAATTCGGAAGCAATTTCTGTGTTTCATCGTCAATAAGAAGGTCCAAGGGATACAGTAAACCCGAAGTGAAGCGTCGGAATCCAAAATTGGACTCACAGGAGAGGTTCAATTCATAAAAAGTGAGAGTGTCAGTCCTCTTTTACTTAAATCGGCATTGTGCCTTTTGAATTTAGTTCCGATGCAATGTCTGTGTTTCATCGTCAATAAGATGGTCCAAGGGATACAGTAAACATGAAGTGAAGCATCGGAATCTAAAACTGGACTCACAGGAGAGGTTCAAATCATAGACAGTGAGAATGTCAGTCCTCTTGTACTTAAGTCGGCATTGTGACTTTTGAATTTAATTCCGATGCAATTTCTGTGTTTCATCGGCAATAAAAAGGTGCAAGGTATACAGTAAACCTGAAGTGAAGCATCGGATTCTAAAACTGGACTCACAGGAGAGGTTCAAATCATAGAGAGTTAGACTGTCACTCCTCTTGTACTTAAGTCGGTATTGTGCCATTTGTATTCAATTCGGATGGAATTTCTGTATTTCATCGTCAATAAGAAGGTCCACGGGATGCAGTAAACCTGAAGTGAAGCATCGGAATTTAAATCTGGACACACAGGAGAGGTTCAAATCATAGAAAGTTAGAGTGTCAGTCGTCTTGTACTTAAGTCGGCATTGTGCCTTATGAATTTAGTTTTGATGGAATGTCTGTGTTTCATCGTCAATAAGAAGGTCTAAGGGATACAGTAAACCTGAAGTGAAGCATCGGAATCTAAAACTGGACTCACAGGAGAGGTTCAAATCGTAGAAAGTGAGAGTGTCAGTCCGCTTGTACTTAAGTCGGTATTGTGCCATTTGTATTAAATTCGGTTGCAATGTCTGTGTTTCGTAGTCTATAAGAAGGTCCAAGGGATACAGTAAATCTGTAGTGAAGCATCGGAATCTAAAACTGGACTCACAGGAGAGATTCAAATCATAGATAGTTACAGTGTCAGTCCTCTTGTACTTAAGTCGCCATTGTGCCTTTTGTATTAAAATCGGATACAATTTCTGTGTTTCATCGTCAATAAGAAGGTCCAAGGGATACAGAAAACCTTAAGTGAAGCATCGGAATCTAAAACTGGACTCACAGCATAGGTTCATATCATAGAATGTTAGAGTGTCAGTCCTCTTTTACTTAAGTCGGCATTGTGCATTTTGTATTAAATTCGGAAGCAATTTGTATGTTTCATCGTCAATAAGAAGGTCCAAGGGATACAGTTAACCTGAAGTGAAGCATCGGAATCTAAAACTGTACTCACAGGGGAGGTTCAAATTATAGAAAGTGAGAGTGTCAGTCATCTTGAAATTAAGTCGGCATTAAGCCATTTGTATTAAATTCGGATGCAATTTCTGTGTTTCATCGTCAAGAAGAAGGTCCAAGGGATACAGTAAACCTGAAGTGAAGCATCGGAAACTAAAACTGTTCTCACAGGAGAGGTTCAAATCATAGAAAGGTAGAGTGTCAGTCCTCTTGTACTTATGTCGGCATTGCGCCTTTTGAATTTAATTCCGATGCAATTTCTGTGTTTCATCGTCAATAAGAAGGTGCAAGGTATACAGTAAACCTGAAGTGAAGCACCGGAATCTAAAACTGGACTCACAGGAGAGGTTCAAATCATAGAATATGAGAGTGTCAGCCCACTTGTACTTAAGTCGCCATTGTGCCTTTTGTATTAAATTCGGATGCAATTTCTGTCTTTCATCGTCAACAAGAAGGACCAAGCGATACAGTAAACCTGAAGTGAAGCATCGGAATCTAAAACTGGACCTAAAGGAGAGGTTCAAATCATAGAAAGTTAGAGTGTCACTCCGCTTGTACTTAAGTCGGGATTGTGCCTTTTGTACTAATTCGGATGCAATTTCTGTGTTTCATCGTCAATAAGAAGGTCCAAGGGATACAGTAAACCTGTAGTGAAGCATCGGAATCTAAATCTGGACTCACAGGAGAGGTTGCAATCATAGAAAGGTAGAGTGTCAGTCCTCTTGTACTTATGTCGGCATTGTGCCTTTTGAATTTAATTCCGATGCAATTTCTGTGTTTCATCGTCAATAAGAAGGTGCAAGGTATACAGTAAACCTGAAGTGAAGCACCGGAATCTAAAACTGGACTCACAGGAGAGGTTCAAATCATAGAATATGAGAGTGTCAGCCCAATTGTACTTAAGTCGCCATTGTGCCTTTTGTATTAAATTCGGATGCAATTTCTGTCTTTCATCGTCAACAAGAAGGACCAAGCGATACAGTAAACCTGAAGTGAAGCATCGGAATCTAAAACTGGACCTAAAGGAGAGGTTCAAATCATAGAATGTTAGAGTGTCACTCCGCTTGTACTTAAGTCGGGATTGTGCCTTTTGTACTAATTCGGATGCAATTTCTGTGTTTCATCGTCAATAAGAAGGTCCAAGGGATACTGTAAACCTTAAGTGAAACATCGGAATCTAAAAACTGGACTCACCGGAGAGGTTCAAATCATAAAGAGTGAGAGTGTCAGTCCTCTTGTACTTAAGTCGCCATTGTGATTTTTGTATTAAATTCGGATGCTATTTCTGTGTTTCATCGTCAATAAGACGGTCCAAGGGATACAGTAAACCTGAAGTGAGGCATCGGAATCTAAAACTGGACTCACAGGAGAGGTTCAAATCATAGAAAGTTAGAGTGTCAGTCCTCTTGTACTTAAGTCAGCATTGTGCCTTTTGAATTTAATTCCGATGCAATTTCTGTGTTTCATCGTCAAAAAGAAGGTCCAAGGGATACAGTAAACCTTATGTGAAGCCTCGGAATCTAAAACTGGAATCACAGGAGAGGTTCAAAACATAGAATATTAGAGTGTCAATCCTCTTTTACTTAAGACGGCATTGTGCATTTTGTATTAAATTCGGATACATTTTCTGTGTTTCATCGTCAAAAAGAATGTGCAAGGGATACAGTAAACCTTAAGTGAAGCATCGGAATCTAAAACTGAACTCACAGGATAGGTTCAAATCATAGAAAGTGAGAGTGTCAGTCATCTTGTAATTAAGTCGGCATTGTGCCTTATGAATTTAGTTCCGATGGAATGTCTGTGTTTCATCGTCAATAAGAAGGTCTAAGGGATACAGTAAACCTGAAGTGAAGCATCGGAATCTAAAACTGGACTCACAGGACAGGTTCAAATCGTAGAAAGTGAGAGTGTCAGTCCGCTTGTACTTAAGTGGGTATTGTGCCATTTGTAATAAATTCGGTTGCAATGTCTGTGTTTCGTCGTCTATAAGAAGGTCCAAGGGATACAGTAAATCTGTAGTGAAGCATCGGAATCTAAAACTGGACTCACAGGAGAGATTCAAATCATAGATAGTTACAGTGTCAGTCCTCTTGTACTTAAGTCGCCATTGTGCCTTTTGTATTAAATTCGGATGCAATTTCTGTCTTTCATCGTCAACAAGAAGTACCAAGCGATACAGTAAACCTGAAGTGAAGCATAGAAATCTAAAAATGGACTCACAGGAGAGGTTCAAACCATTGAAATTTAGAGTGTCACTCCGCTTGTACTTAAGTCGGTATTGTGCCTTTTGTATTAAAATCGGATACAATTTCTGTGTTTCATCGTCAATAAGAAGGTCCAAGGGATACAGTAAACCTTAAGTGAAGCATCGTAATCTAAAACTGGACTCACAGGATAGGTTCATATCATAGAACGTTAGAGTGTCTGTCCTCTTTTACTTAAGTCGGCATTGTGCATTTTGTATTAAATTCGGAAGCAATTTCTGTGTTTCATCGTCAATAAGCAGGTCCAAGGGATACAGTTAACCTGAAGTGAAGCATCGGAATCTAAAACTGTACTCACAGGGGAGGTTCAAATTATAGAAAGTGAGAGTGTCAGTCATCTTGAAATTAAGTCGGCATTAAGCCATTTGTAGTAAATTCGGATGCAATTTCTGTGTTTCATCGTCAAGAAGAAGGTCCAAGGGATACAGTAAACCTGAAGTGAAGCATCGGAATTTAAAACTGGACTCACAATAAAGGTTCAAATCATAGAAAGTGAGAATGTCAGTCCTCTTGTACTTAAGTCGGCATTGTGCCATTTGTATTAAATTCGGATGCAGTTTCTGTGTTTCATCACCAAAAAGAAGGTCCAAGGGATACAGTAAACCTGAAGTGAAGCATCGGAATCTAAAACTGGACTCACAGGAGAGGTTCAAATCATAGAAAGTGAGAGTGTCAGTCATCTTGTAATTAAGTCAGCATTGTGCCTTTTGAATTTAATTCCGACGCAATTTCTGTGTTTCATCGTCAATAAGAGGGTGCAAGGTATACAGTAAATCTGAAATGAAGCATCGGAATCTAAAACTGGACTCAGAGGAGATGTTCAAATTATAGAAAATGAGAGTGTCAGTCCTCTTGTACTTAAGTCGGCATTGTGCCTTTGGTATTAAATTCAGATGCAATTTCTGTGTTTCATAGTCAATAAGAAGGTCCAAGGGATACAGTAAACCTGTAGTGAAGCATCGGAATCTAAATCAGGACTCTCAGGAGAGGTTGCAATCATAGAAAGGTAGAGTGTCAGTCCTCTTGTACTTATGTCGGCATTGTGCCTTTTGAATTTAATTCCGATGCAATTTCTGTGTTTCATCGTCAATAAGAAGGTGCAAGGTATACAGTAAACCTGAAGTGAAGCACCGGAATCTAAAACTGGACTCACAGGAGAGGTTCAAATCATAGAATATGAGAGTGTCAGCCCACTTGTACTTAAGTCGCCATTGTGCCTTTTGTATTAAATTCGGATGCAATTTCCGTCTTTCATCGTCAACAAGAAGGACCAAGCGATACAGTAAAGCTGAAGTGAAGCATCGCAATCTAAAACTGGACTCAACGGAGAGGTTCAAATCATTGAAAGTTAGAGTGTCACTCCGCTTGTACTTAAGTCGGTATTGTGCCTTTTGTACTAATTCGGATGCAATTTCTGTGTTTCATCGTCAATAAGAAAGTCCAAGGGATACAGTAAACCTTAAGTGAAACATCGGAATCTAAAAACTGGCCTCACCGGAGAGGTTCAAATCATAAAGAGTGAGAGTGTCAGTCCTCTTGTACTTAAGTCGCCATTGTGATTTTTGTATTTAATTCGGATGCAATTTCTGTATTTCATCGTCAATAAGACGGTCCAAGGGATACAGTAAACCTGAAGTGAAGCATCGGAATCTAAAACTGAACTCACAGGAGAGGTTAAAATCATAGAAAGTTAGAGTGTCAGTCCTCTTGTACTTAAGTCAGCATTTTGCCTTTTGAATTTAATTCCGATGCAATTTCTGTGTTTCATCGTCAAAAAGAAGGTCCAAGGGATACAGTAAACCTTATGTGAAGCCTCGGAATCTAAAACTGGAATCACAGGAGAGGTTCAAAACATAGAATATTAGAGTGTCAATCCTCTTTTACTTAAGACGGCATTGTGCATTTTGTATTAAATTCGGATACATTTTCTGTGTTTCATCGTCAATAAGAATGTCCAAGGGATACAGTAAACCTTAAGTGAAGCATCGGAAACTAAAACTGGACTCACAGGATAGGTTCAAATCATAGAATGTTAGAGTGTCAGTCCTCTTTTACTTAAGTTGGCATTGTGCATTTTGTATTAAATTCGGAAGCAATTTCTGTGTTTCATCGTCAATAAGAAGGTCCAAGGGATACAGTTAACCTGAAGTGAAGCATCGGAATCTAAAACTGTACTCACTGGAGAGGTTCAAATCATAGAAAGTGAGAGTGTCAGTCCTCTTGTTCTTCAGTCGCCTTTGTGCCCTTTGTACTAATTTCGGATGCAATTTCTGTGTTTCATAGTCAACAAGAAGGACCAAGGGATACAGTAAACCTGAAGTGAAGCATCGGAATCTTAAACTGGACTCACAGGAGAGGTTCAAATCATTGAAAGTTAGAGTGTCAGTCCTCTTGTACTTAAGTCGGCATTGTGCCTTTTGTATTAAATTCGGATGCAAACTCTGTGTTTCATCGTCAATAAGAAGGTCCAAGGGATACAGTAAACATGAAGTGAAGCATCGGAATCTAAAACTGGACTCACAGGAGAGGTTCAAATCATAGACAGTGAGAATGTCAGTCCTCTTGTACTTAAGTCGGCATTATGGCATTTGTATTAAATTCGGATGCAATTTCTGTGTTTCATCGTCAATAAGAAGGTGCAAGGTATACAGTAAACCTGAAGTGAAGCATCGGAATTTGAAACTGGATCTACAGGAGAGGTTCAAATCATAGAAAGAGAGAGTGTCAGTCCTATGTACTTAAGTCGCCATTGTGATTTTGTATTAAATTCGGATGCAATTTCTGTGTTTTATCGTCAATAAGAAGGTCCAAGGGATACAGTAAAAGTGAAGTGAAGCATCGGAAATTAAAACTGGACTCACAGGAGAGGTTCAAATCACTGAAAGTTAAGGTGTCAGTCCTCTTGTACTTAAGTCGGCATTGTGCCTTTTGAATTTAATTCCGATGCAATTTCTGTGTTTCATCGTCAATAAGAAGGTCCAAGGGATACAGTAAACCCGAAGTGAAGCGTCGGAATCCAAAATTGGACTCACAGGAGAGGTTCAATTCATAAAAAGTGAGAGTGTCAGTCCTCTTTTACTTAAATCGGCATTGTGCCTTTTGAATTTAGTTCCGATGCAATGTCTGTGTTTCATCGTCAATAAGATGGTCCAAGGGATACAGTAAACATGAAGTGAAGCATCGGAATCTAAAACTAGACTCACAGGAGAGGTTCAAATCATAGACAGTGAGAATGTCAGTCCTCTTGTACTTAAGTCGGCATTGTGACTTTTGAATATAATTCCGATGCAATTTCTGTGTTTCATCGGCAATAAAAAGGTGCAAGGTATACAGTAAACCGGAAGTGAAGCATCGGATTCTAAAACTGGACTCACAGGAGAGGTTCAAATCATAGAAAGTGAGAGTGTTAGTCTTCTTGTTCTTAAGTCGCCTTTGTGCCCTTTGTATTAATTTCGGATACAATTTCTGTGTTTCATCGTCAACAAGAAGGACCAAGGGATACAGTAAACCTAAAGTGAAGCATCGGAATCTAAAACTGGACTCACAGGAGAGGTTCAAATCATAGAGAGTTAGACTGTCACTCCTCTTGTACTTAAGTCGGTATTGTGCCATTTGTATTCAATTCGGATGGAATTTCTGTATTTCATCGTCAATAAGAAGGTCCACGGGATGCAGTAAACCTGAAGTGAAGCATCGTAATCTAAAACTGGACTCACAGGATAGGTTCATATCATAGAACGTTAGAGTGTCTGTCCTCTTTTACTTAAGTCGGCATTGTGCATTTTGTATTAAATTCGGAAGCAATTTCTGTGTTTCATCGTCAATAAGCAGGTCCAAGGGATACAGTTAACCTGAAGTGAAGCATCGGAATCTAAAACTGTACTCACAGGGGAGGTTCAAATTATAGAAAGTGAGAGTGTCAGTCATCTTGAAATTAAGTCGGCATTAAGCCATTTGTAGTAAATTCGGATGCAATTTCTGTGTTTCATCGTCAAGAAGAAGGTCCAAGGGATACAGTAAACCTGAAGTGAAGCATCGGAATTTAAAACTGGACTCACAATAAAGGTTCAAATCATAGAAAGTGAGAATGTCAGTCCTCTTGTACTTAAGTCGGCATTGTGCCATTTGTATTAAATTCGGATGCAGTTTCTGTGTTTCATCACCAAAAAGAAGGTCCAAGGGATACAGTAAACCTGAAGTGAAGCATCGGAATCTAAAACTGGACTCACAGGAGAGGTTCAAATCATAGAAAGTGAGAGTGTCAGTCATCTTGTAATTAAGTCAGCATTGTGCCTTTTGAATTTAATTCCGACGCAATTTCTGTGTTTCATCGTCAATAAGAGGGTGCAAGGTATACAGTAAATCTGAAATGAAGCATCGGAATCTAAAACTGGACTCAGAGGAGATGTTCAAATTATAGAAAATGAGAGTGTCAGTCCTCTTGTACTTAAGTCGGCATTGTGCCTTTGGTATTAAATTCAGATGCAATTTCTGTGTTTCATAGTCAATAAGAAGGTCCAAGGGATACAGTAAACCTGTAGTGAAGCATCGGAATCTAAATCAGGACTCTCAGGAGAGGTTGCAATCATAGAAAGGTAGAGTGTCAGTCCTCTTGTACTTATGTCGGCATTGTGCCTTTTGAATTTAATTCCGATGCAATTTCTGTGTTTCATCGTCAATAAGAAGGTGCAAGGTATACAGTAAACCTGAAGTGAAGCACCGGAATCTAAAACTGGACTCACAGGAGAGGTTCAAATCATAGAATATGAGAGTGTCAGCCCACTTGTACTTAAGTCGCCATTGTGCCTTTTGTATTAAATTCGGATGCAATTTCCGTCTTTCATCGTCAACAAGAAGGACCAAGCGATACAGTAAAGCTGAAGTGAAGCATCGCAATCTAAAACTGGACTCAACGGAGAGGTTCAAATCATTGAAAGTTAGAGTGTCACTCCGCTTGTACTTAAGTCGGTATTGTGCCTTTTGTACTAATTCGGATGCAATTTCTGTGTTTCATCGTCAATAAGAAAGTCCAAGGGATACAGTAAACCTTAAGTGAAACATCGGAATCTAAAAACTGGCCTCACCGGAGAGGTTCAAATCATAAAGAGTGAGAGTGTCAGTCCTCTTGTACTTAAGTCGCCATTGTGATTTTTGTATTTAATTCGGATGCAATTTCTGTATTTCATCGTCAATAAGACGGTCCAAGGGATACAGTAAACCTGAAGTGAAGCATCGGAATCTAAAACTGAACTCACAGGAGAGGTTAAAATCATAGAAAGTTAGAGTGTCAGTCCTCTTGTACTTAAGTCAGCATTTTGCCTTTTGAATTTAATTCCGATGCAATTTCTGTGTTTCATCGTCAAAAAGAAGGTCCAAGGGATACAGTAAACCTTATGTGAAGCCTCGGAATCTAAAACTGGAATCACAGGAGAGGTTCAAAACATAGAATATTAGAGTGTCAATCCTCTTTTACTTAAGACGGCATTGTGCATTTTGTATTAAATTCGGATACATTTTCTGTGTTTCATCGTCAATAAGAATGTCCAAGGGATACAGTAAACCTTAAGTGAAGCATCGGAAACTAAAACTGGACTCACAGGATAGGTTCAAATCATAGAATGTTAGAGTGTCAGTCCTCTTTTACTTAAGTTGGCATTGTGCATTTTGTATTAAATTCGGAAGCAATTTCTGTGTTTCATCGTCAATAAGAAGGTCCAAGGGATACAGTTAACCTGAAGTGAAGCATCGGAATCTAAAACTGTACTCACTGGAGAGGTTCAAATCATAGAAAGTGAGAGTGTCAGTCATCTTGTAATTAAGTCGGCATTAAGCCATTTGTATTAAATTCGGATGCAATATCTGTGTTTCATCGTCAATAAGAAGGTCCAAGGGATACAGTAAACCTGAAGTGAAGCATCGGAATCCAAAACTTGACTCACAATAAAGGTTCAAATCATAGAAAGTGAGAGTGTCAGTCCTCTTGTACTTAAGTCGGCATTGTGCCATTTGTATTACATTCGGATGCAATTTCTGTGTTTCATCGCCAATAAGAAGGTCCAAGTGATACAGTAAACCTGAAGTGAAGTATCGGAATCTAAAACTGGACTCACAGAAGAGGTTTAAATCATAGAAAGTGAGAGTGTCAGTCATCTTGTAATTAAGTCGGCATTGTGCCTTTTGAATTTGATTCCGATGCAATTTCTG
Source organism: Schistocerca serialis cubense (assembly GCF_023864345.2). Taxonomy (NCBI): domain Eukaryota; kingdom Metazoa; phylum Arthropoda; class Insecta; order Orthoptera; family Acrididae; genus Schistocerca; species Schistocerca serialis. The sequence goes on from NC_064648.1 coordinate 19,942,377, forward strand.
TGTTTCACCGTCAATAAGAGGGTGCAAGGTATACATAAAACCTGAAATGAAGCATCGGAATCGAAAACTGGACTCACAGGAGATTTTCATATTATAGAAAGTGAGAGTGTCAGTCCTCTTGTACTTAAGTCGGCATTGTGCCTTTTGTATTAAATTCGGGTGCAATTTCTGTGTTTCATCGTCAATAAGAAGGTCCAAGGGATACAGTAAACCTGTAGTGAAGCACCGGAATTTAAATCTGGACTCTCAGGAGAGGTTCCAATTGTAGAAAGTTAGAGTGTCAGAACTCTTGTACTTAAGTCGGCATTGTGCCTTTTGAATTTAATTCCGATGCAATTTCTGTGTTTCATCGTCAATAAGAAGGTGCAAGGAATACAGTAAACCTGAAGTGAAGCATCGGGATCTAAAACTGGAATCACAGGAGAGGTTCAAATCATTGAATGTGAGAGTGTCAGTCCACTTGTACTTAAGTCGCCATTGTGCCTTTTGTATTAAATTCGGATGCAATTTCTGTCTTTCATCGTCAACAAGAAGGACCAAGCAAGACAGTAAACCTGAAGTGAAGCATCGGAATCTAAAACTGAACTCACAGGAGAGGTTCAAATCATAGAAAGTTAGAGTGTCACTCCGCTTGTACTTAAGTCGGTATTGTGCCTTTTGTATTAAATTCGGATGCATTTTCTGTGTTTCATCGTCAATAAGAAGGTCCAAGGGATACAGTAAACCTTAAGTGAAACATTGGAATCTAAAACTGGACTCACAGGATAGGTTCAAATCATAGAAAATGAGAGTGTCAGTCATCTTGTAATTAAGTCGGCATTATGCCATTTGTATTAGTTTCGGATGCAATTTCTGTATTTCATCGTCAATAAGAAGGTCCAAGAGATACAGTAAACCTGAAGTGAAGCATCTGAATCTAAAACTGGACTCACAGGAAAGGTTCAAATCATAGAAAGTTAGAGTGTCAGTCCTCTTGTACTTAAGTCGGCATTGTGCCATTTGTATTAATTTCGGATGCAATTTCTGAGTTTCATCGTCAATAAGAAGGTTCAAGGGATACAGTAAACCTGAAGTGAAGCATCGGAATCTAAAACTGGACTCACAGGAGAGGTCAAATCAAAGAAAGTTAGAGTGTCACTCCTCTTGTACTTGAGTCGGTATTGTGCCTTTTGTATTAAATTCTTATGCAAACTCTGTGTTTCATCGTCAATAAGAAGGTCCAAGGGATAGAGTAAACCTGAAGTGAAGCATCGGAATCTAAAACTGGGCTCACAGGAGAGGTTCAAATCATACAAAGTTAGAATGTCATTCCTCTTGTACCTAAGTCGATATTGTGCCTTTTGTATTAAATTCGGATTCAATTTCTGTGTTTCATCGTCAATAAGAAGGTGCAAAGTATACAGTACACCTGAGGAATCGGATTCTAAAACTGGACTCACAGGAGAGGTTCAAATCATAGAAAGTGAGAGTGTCAGTCCTCTTGTACCTAAGTCGGCATTGTGCAATTTGTATTAAATTCGGATACAATTTCTGTGTTTCATCGTCAATAAGAAGGTCCAAGGGATACAGTAAACCTGAAGTGAAGCATCGGAATCTAAGACTGGACTCACAGGAGAGGTCAAGTCATAGAAAGTTAGAGTGTCACTCCTTTTGTACTTAAGTCGGTATTGTGCCTTTTGTATCAATTTCGGATGCAATTTCTGCGTTTCATCATCAATAAGAAGGTCCAAGAGATACAGTAAACATGAAGTGAAGCATCGGAATCTAAAACTGGACTCACAGGAGAGGTTCAAATCATAGAAAATTAGAGTGTCAGTCGTCTTGTACTTAAGTCGGCATTGTGCCTTTTGAATTTAAGTCCGGTGCAATTTCTGTGTTTCATCGTCAATAAGAAGGTGCAAGGTATACAGTAAACCAAAAGTGAAGCATTGGAATCTAAAACCGGACTCACCGGAGAGGTTCAAATCATAGAGAGTGAGAGTGTCAGTCCTCTTGCACTTAAGTCGCCATTGTGATTTTTGTATTAGATTCGGATGCTATTTCTGTGTTTCATCGTCAATAAGACGGTCCAAGGGATACAGTAAACCTGAAGTGAAGCATCGGAATCTAAAACTGGACTCACAGGAGAGGTTCAAATCATAGAAAGTTAGAGTGTCAGTCGTCTTGTACTTAAGTCGGCATTGTGCCTTTTGTATTAAATTCGGATGCTAACTCTGTGTTTCATCGTCAATAAGAAGGTGCAAGGTATACAGTAAACCTGAAGTGAAAAATCGGAATCTAAAACTGAACTCACAGGAGAGGTTCAAATCATAGAAAGTGAGAGTGTCAGTCCTCTTGTACTTAAGTCGGCATTGTGCCTTTTGTATTTAATTCGGATGCAATTTCTGTGTTTCGTCAATAAGAAGGTGCAAGGTATACAGTATACCTGAAGTGAAGCATCGGAATCTAAAACTATACTCACAGGAGAGGTTCAAATCATAGAAAGTTTGAGTGTCAGTCCTCTTGTACTTAACACGGCATTGTGCCTTTTGTATTAAATTCGGATGCAATTTCTGTGTTTCATCGTCAATAAGATAGTCCAAGGGATATAGTAAACCTGAAGTGAAACATCGGAATGTAAAACTGGACTCACAGGAGAGGTTCAAATAATAGAAAATTAGAGTGTCGGTCCTCTTTTACTTAAGTCAGCATTGTGCCCATTTGTATTAAATTCCGATGCAATTTCTATGTTTCATCGTCTATAAGAAGGTGCAAGGTATATAGTAAACCTGAAGTGAAGCATCGGAATCTAAAACTGGACTCACAGGAGAGGTTCAATCCTTAGAAAGTTAGAGTGTCAGACGTCTTGTACTTAAGTCGGCATTGCGCCTTTTATGTTACATTCGGATGCAAAATCTGTGTTACATCGTCAATACGAAGGTTCAAGGGATATAGTAGACCTGAAGTGAAGCATTGGAATCTAAAACTAGACTAACTGGAGAGGTTCAAATCATAGAAAGTGAGAGTGTCAGTCCTCTTGTACTAAAGTCGGCATGGTGCGTTTTGTGTTAAATTCGGATGCAATTTCTGTGTTTCATCGTCAATAAGAAGGTGCAAGGTATATAGTAAACCTGAAGTGAAGCATCGGAATCTAAAACTGGACTCACAGGAGAGGTTCAACTCATAGAATGTGAGAGTGTCAGTCCTCTTGTACTTGATTCGGCATTGTGCATTTTGTATTAAATTCAGATGCAATTTCTGTGTTTCATCGTCAATAAGAAGGTCCAAGGGATACAGTAAACCTGAAGTGAAGCATCAGAATCTAAAACTGGACTCACAAGAGAGGTTCAAACCATAGAAAGTGTGAGTGTCAGTCCTCTTGTACTTAAGTCGGCATTGTGCGCTTTGTATTAAATTCGGATGCAATTTCTGTGTTTTATTGTCAATTAGAAGGTCCAAGGGATACATTAAACATGAAGTGATGCATCAGAATCTAAAACAGGACTCACAGGAGAGGTTCAGATCATAGAGCGAGTGTCACTCCACTTGTACTTAAGTCGGTATTGTGCATTTTGTATTAAATTCGGATGCAATTTCTGTGTTTCGTCGTCAATAAGAAGGTCCAAGGGATACAGTAAACCCGAAGTGAAGCATCGGAATGTAAAACTGGACTCACAGGAGAGGTTCAAATAATAGAAAATTAGAGTGTCGGTCCTCTTTTACTTAAGTCAGCATTGTGCCCATTTGTATTAAATTCCGATGCAATTTCTATGTTTCATCGTCAATAAGAAGGTGCAAGGTATACAGTAAACCTGAAGTAAAGCATCGGAATCTAAAACCGGACTCACAGGAGAGGTTCAAATCATAGAAAGTGAGAGTGTCAGTCCTCTTGTACTTAAGTCGGCATTGTGCCTTCTGAATTTAATTCGGATGCAATTTCTGTGTTTCATCGTCAATAAGAAGGTGCAAGGTATACCGTAAACCTGAAGTGAAGCATCGGAGTCTAAAACTGGACTCAAAGGAGATGTTCAAATCATAGAAAGTGAGAGTGTCAGTCCTCTTACACTTTAGTCGGCATTGTGCCTTTTCAATTTAATTCCGATTCAATTTCTGTGTTTCATCGTCAATTAGAAATCCCAAGGGATACAGTAAACCTGAAGTGAAGCATCATAATCTAAAACTGGACTCACAGGAGAGGTTCAAATCATAGAAAGTGAGAGTGTCAGTCCTCTTGTATTTAAGTCGGCATTGTGATATTTGTATTAATTTCGGATCCAATTTCTGTGTTTCTTCGTCAATAAAGAGGTCCAAGGGATACAGTAAACCTGAAGTGAAGCATCGGAATCTAAAACTGGACTCACAGGAGAGGTTCAAATCATAGAAAGTGAGAGTGTCAGTCCTCTTGTACTTAAGTCGGCATTGTGCCTTTCGTATTTAATTCGGATGCAATTTCTGTGTTTCATCGTCAATAAGAAGGTGCAAGGTATACAGTAAACCTGAAGTGAAGCATCGGAATCTAAAACTATACTCACAGGAGAGGTTCAAATCATAGAAAGTTTGAGTGTCAGTCCTCTTGTACTTAACACGGCATTGTGCCTTTTGTATTAAATTCGGATGCAATTTCTGTGTTTCATAGTCAATAAGATAGTCCATGGGATATAGTAAACCTGAAGTGAAGCATCGGAATGTAAAACTGGACTCACAGGACAGGTTCAATTAATAGAAAATTAGAGTGTCGGTCCTCTTTTACTTAAGTCAGCATTGTGCCCATTTGTATTAAATTCCGATGCAATTTCTATGTTTCATCGTCAATAAGAAGGTGCAAGGTATATAGTAAAGCTGAAGTGAAGCATCGGAATCTAAAACTGGACTCACAGGAGAGGTTCAATTCTTAGAAATTTAGAGTGTCAGTCGTCTTGTACTTAAGTCGGCATGGTGCGTTTTGTATTAAATTCGGATGCAATTTCTGTGTTTGATCGTCAATAAGAAGGTCCAAGGGATACAGTAAACCTGAAGTGAAGCATCGGAATCTTAAACGGAACTCACAGGAGAGGTTCAAATCATAGAAAGTGAGAGTGTCAGTCCTCTTGTACTTAAGTCGGCATTGTGCCATTTATATTAAATTCGGATGCAATTTCTGTGTTACATCGTCAATAAGTAGGTCCAAGGGATCCAGTAAACCTGAAGTGAACATCGGAATCTAAAAGTAGACTCACAGGATAGGTTCAAATCATAGAAAATTAGGGTGTCAGTCCTCTTGCACTTAAGTCGGCATTGTCCCTTTTGTATTAAATTCGGATGCAAACTCTGTGTTTCTTCGTTAATACGAAGGTCCAAGGGATACAGTAAACCTGAATTGAAGCAGCGGAATCTAAACGGAACTCACAGTAGAGGTTCAAATCATTGAAAGTGAGAGTGTCAGTCCTCTTGTACTTAAGTCGGCATTGTGCCTTTTGTATTGAATTCATTTGCAATTTCTGTGCTTCATCGTCAATAAGATGGTCCAAGGGGTACAGTAAACCTGAAGTGAAGCATTAGAATCTAAAACTGGACTCACAGGAGAGGTTCAGATCATAGAGAGAGTGTCACTCCACTTGTACTTAAGTCGGTATTGTGCATTTTGTATTAAATTCGGATGCAATTTCTGTGTTTCGTCGTCAATAAGAAGGTCCAAGGGATACAGTAAACCTGAAGTGAAGCATCGGAATGTAAAACTGGACTCACAGGAGAGGTTCAAATAATAGAAAATTAGAGTGTCGGTCCTCTTTTACTTAAGTCAGCATTGTGCCCATTTGTATTAAATTCCGATGCAATTTCTATGTTTCATCGTCAATAAGAAGGTGCAAGGTATACAGTAAACCTGAAGTAAAGCATCTGAATCTAAAACCGGACTCACAGGAGAGGTTCAAATCATAGAAAGTGAGAGTGTCAGTCCTCTTGTACTTAAGTCGGCATTGTGCCTTTTGTATTTAATTCGGATGCAATTTCTGTGTTTCATCGTCAATAAGAAGGTGCAAGGTATACCGTAAACCTGAAGTGAAGCATCGGAATCTAAAACTGGACTCAAAGGAGATGTTCAAATCATAGAAAGTGAGAGTGTCAGTCCTCTTACACTTTAGTCGGCATTGTGCCTTTTCAATTTAATTCCGATTCAATTTCTGTGTTTCATCGTCAATCGGAAATCCCAAGGGATACAGTAAACCTGAAGTGAAGCATCATAATCTAAAACTGGACTCACAGGAGAGGTTCAAATCATAGAAAGTGAGAGTGTCAGTCCTCTTCTACTTAAGTCGGCATTGTGATATTTGTATTAATTTCGGATGCTATTTCTGTGTTTCTTCGTCAATAAGGAGGTCCAAGGGATACAGTAAACCTGAAGTGAAGCATCGGAATCTAAAACTGGACTCACAGGACAGGTTCAAATCATAGAAAGTGAGAGTGTCAGTCCTCTTGTACTTAAGTCGGCATTGTGCCTTTCGTATTTAATTCAGATGCAATTTCTGTGTTTCATCGTCAATAAGAAAGTGCAAGGTATACAGTAAACCTGAAGTGAAGCATCGGAATCTAAAACTATACTCACAGGAGAGGTTCAAATCATAGAAATTTTGAGTGTCAGTCCTCTTGTACTTAACACGGCATTGTGCCTTTTGTATTAAATTCGGATGCCATTTCTGTGTTTCATAGTCAATAAGATAGTCCATGGGATATAGTAAACCTGAAGTGAAGCATCGGAATGTAAAACTGGACTCACCGGACAGGTTCAAATAATAGAAAATTAGAGTGTCGGTCCTCTTTTACTTAAGTCAGCATTGTGCTCATTTATATTAAATTCCGATGCAATTTCTATGTTTCATCGTCAATAAGAAGGTGCAAGGTATATAGTAAAGCTGAAGTGAAGCATCGGAATCTAAAACTGGACTCACAGGAGAGGTGTCAATTCTTAGAAAGTTAGAGTGTCAGTCGTCTTGTACTTAAGTCGGCATTGCGCCTTTTATGTTACATTCGGATGCAAAATCTGTGTTTCATCGTCAATACGAAGGTTCAAGGGATATAGTAAACCTGAAGTGAAGCATTGGAATCTAAAACTAGACTAACTGGAGAGGTTCAAATCATAGAAAGTGAGAGTGTCAGTCCTCTTGTACTAAAGTCGGCATGGTGCGTATTGTATTAAATTCGGATGCAATTTCTGTGTTTGATCGTCAATAAGAAGGTGCAAGGTATATAGTAAACCTGAAGTGAAGCATCGGAATCTAAAACTGGACTCACAGGAGAGGTTCAACTCATAGAATGTGAGAGTGTCAGTCCTCTTGTACTTGATTCGGCATTGTGCCTTTTGTATTAAATTCAGATGCAATTTCTGTGTTTCATCGTCAATAAGAAGGTCCAAGGGTTACAGTAAACCTGAAGTGAAGCATCGGAATCTTAAACGGAACTCACAGGAGAGGTTCAAATCATAGAAAGTGAGAGTGTCAGTCCTCTTGTACTTAAGTCGCCATTGTGCCATTTATATTAAATTCGGATGCAATTTCTGTGTTTCATCGTCAATAAGTAGGTCCAAGGGATACAGTAAACCTGAAGTGAACATCGGAATCTAAAAGTAGACTCACAGGAGAGGTTCAAATCATAGAAAATTAGAGTGTCAGTCCTCTTGCACTTAAGTCGGCATTGTCCCTTTTGTATTAAATTCGGATGCAAACTCTGTGTTTCTTCGTTAATACGAAGGTCCAAGGGATACAGTAAACCTGAATTGAAGCAGCGGAATCCAAACGGAACTCACAGTAGAGGTTCAAATCATAGAAAGTGAGAGTGTCAGTCCTCTTGTACCTAAGTCGGTATTGTGCCATTTGTATTAAATTCGGATGCAATTCCTGTGGTTAATAGTCAATAACAAGGTCCAAGGGATACAGTAAACCTGAAGTGAAGCATCGGAATCTACAACTAGACTCACAGGAGAGGTTCAAATCAAAGAAATTTACAGTGTCAGTCCTCTTGCACTTAAGTCGGCATTGTGCCTTTTGTATTAAATTCGGATGCAAACTCTGTGTTTCATCGTCAATAAGAAGGTCCAAGGGATACAGTAAACCTGAAGTGAAGCATCGGATTCTAAACTGAACTCATAGTAAAGGCTCAAATCATAGAAAGTGAGAGTGTCAGTCCTCTTGTACTTAAGTCGGCATTGTGCCTTTTGTATTAAAGGCGGATGCAATTTCTGTGTTTCATCGTCAATAAGAAGGTGCAAGGTATACAGTAAACCTGAAGTGAAGCATCGGAATCTAAAACTGGACTCACAGGAGACGTTCAAATCATAGTAACTTTGAGTGTCAGTCCTCTTGTACTAAAGTCGGCATTGTGCCTTCTGTATTAAATTCGGATGCAAACTCTGTGTTTCATCGTAAATAAGAAGAACCAAGGGATACAGTAAACCTGAAGTGGAGCATCGGAATCTAAAACTAGACTCACAGTAGAGGTACAAATCATAGAAAGTGAGAGTGTCAGTCCTCTTGTACTTAAGTCGGCATTGTGCCGTCTGTATTAAATTCGGATGCAATTTCTGTGTTTCATCGTCAATAAGAAAGTGCAAGGTATACAGTAAACCTGAAGTGAAGCATCGGAATCTAAAACTGGACTCACAGGAGATGTTCAAATCATAGAAAGTGAGAGTGTCAGTCCTCTTGTTCTTAAGTTGGCATTGTGCCTTTTGTATTAAATTCGGATGCAATTTCTGTGTTTCATCGTCAATAAGAAGGTCCAAGCAATGCAGTAAACCTGAAACGAAGCATCGGAATCTAAAACTGGACTCACAGGAGAGGTTCAAATCATAGAAAGTGAGAGTGTCAGTCCGCTTGTACTTAAGTCGGCATTGTGCCATTTGTATTAAATGCGGATGCAATTTCTGTGTTTCATCGCTAATAAGAAGGTCCAAGGGATACAGTAAACGTGAAGTGAAGCATCGGAATCTAAAACTGGACTCACAGGAGAGGTTCCAATCATAGAAAAATAGAGTGTCAGTCATCTTGTAATTAAGTCGGCATTGTGCCTTTTGAATTTAATTCCGATGCAATTTCTGTGTTTCATCGCCAATAAGAGGGAGCAAGGTATACAGTAAACCTGAAATGAAGCATCGGAATCTAAATCTTGTCTCACAGGAGATGTTCAAATTATAGAAAGTGAGAGTGTCAGTCCTCTTGTACTTAAGTCGGCAATGTGCCATTTGTATTAAATTTGGATGCAATTTCTGTGTTAAATCGTCAATAAGAAGGTCCAAGGGATACAGAAAACCTTATGTGAAGCATCGGAATCTAAAACTGGACTCACAGGAGAGGTTCAAATCATAGAATATTAGAGTGTCAGTCCTCTTTTACTTAAGACGGCATTGTGCATTTCGTATTAAATTCGGATGCAATTTCTGTGTTTCATCGTCAATAAGAAGGTCCAAGGGATACAGTAAACCTGAAGTGAAGCATCGGAATCTAAAACTGGACTCACAGGAGAGGTTCAAATCATAGAAAGTGAGTGTGCCAGTCATCTTGTAATTAAGTCGGCATTGTGCCTTTTGAATTTAATTCCGATGCAATTTCTGTGTTTCATCGCCAATAAGAGGGAGCAAGGTATACAGTAAACCTGAAATGAAGCATCGTAATCTGAAACTTGTCTCACAGGAGATGTTCAAATTACAGAAAGTGAGAGTGTCAGTAATCTTGTACTTAAGTCGGCATTGTGCCATTTGTATTAAATTCGGATGCAATTTCTGTGTTTCATCGTCAATAAAAAGGTCCAAGGGATACAGTAAACCTGTAGTGAAGCATCGGAACATAAATCTGGACTCACAGGAGAGGTTCCAATCATAGAAAGTTAGAGTGTCAGTCCTCTTGTACTTAAGTCGGCATTGTGCATTTTGAATTTAATTCCGCTGCAATTTCTGTGTTTCACCGTCAATAAGAAGGTGCGAGGTATACAGTAAACCTGAAGTGAAGCATCGGAATCTAAAACTGGACTCAAAGGAGAGGTTCAAATCATAGAATTTGAGAGTGTCAATCCACTTGTACTTAAGTCGCCATTGTGCCTTTTCTATTAAATTCGGATGCAATTTCTGCCTTTCATCGTCAACAAGAAGGACCAAGCGATACAGTAAACCTGAAGTGAAGCATCGGAATCTAAAACTGGACTCACAGGAGTGGTTCAAATCAAAGAAATCTAGAGAGTGACTCCGCTTGTACTTAAGTCGGTATTGTGCCTTTTGTGATAAATTTGGATGCAATTTCTGTGTTTCATCGTCAATAAGAAGGTCCAAGGGATACAGTAAACCTTAAGTGAAACATCGGAATCTAAAACTGGACTCACAGGATAGGTTCAAATCATAGAAAGTGACAGTGTCAGTCATCTTGTAATGAAGTCGGCATTGTGCCATTTGTATTATATTCGGATGCAAATTCTGTGTTTCATCGTCAATAAGAAGGTCCAAGAGATACAGTAAACCTGAAGTGAAGCATCTGAATCTAAAACTGGACTCACAGGAAAGGTTCAAATCATAGAAATTGTGAGTGTCACTCCTCTTGTACTTAAGTCGGCATTGTGCAATTTGTATTAAATTCGGATGTAATTTCTGTGTTTCATCGTCAATAAGAAGGTCCAAGGGATACAGTAAACCTGAAGTGAAGCATCGGAATCAAAACTGGCCTCACAGGAGAGGTCAAATCATAGAAGGTTAGAGTGTCACTCCTCTTGTTCTTGAGTCGGTATTGTGCCTTTTAAATTAAATTCGGATGCAATTTCTGTGTTTCATCGTCAATAAGAAGGTGCAAAGTATATAGTATACCTGAAGTGAAGCCTCGGAATCTAAAACTGGACTCACAGGAGAGATTCAAATCATAGAAAGTGAGAGTGTCAGTCATCTTGTACTGAAGTCTGCATTGTGCCCATTTGTATTAAATTCCGATGCAATTTATGTGTTTCATCGTCAATAAGAAGGTCCAAGGGATACAGTAAACCTGAAGTAAAGCATCGGAATCTAAAACCGGACTCACAGGAGAGGTTCAAATCATAGAAAGTGAGAGTGTCAGTCCTCTTGTACCTAAGTCTGTATTGTGCCATTTGTATTAAATTCGGATGCAATTCCTGTGGTTAATAGTCAATAACAAGGTCCAAGGGATACAGTAAACCTTAAGTGAAGCATCGGAATCTACAACTAGACTCACAGGAAAGGTTCAAATCAAAGAAATTTACAGTGTCAGTCCTCTTGCACTTAAGTCGGCATTGTGCCTTTTGTATTAAATTCGGATGCAAAATCTGTGTTTCATCGTCAATAAGAAGGTCCAAGGGATACAGTAAACCTGAAGTGAAGCATCGGATTCTAAACTGAACTCATAGTAGAGGTTCAAATCATAGAAAGTGAGAGTGTCAGTCCTCTTGTACTTAAGTCGGCATTGTGCCTTTTGTATTAAATTCGGATGCAATTTCTGTGTTTCATCGTCAATAAGAAGGTGCAAGGTATACAGTAAACCTGAAGTGAAGCATCGGAATCTAAAACTGGACTCACAGGAGACGTTCAAATCATAGAAACTTTGAGAGTCAGTCCTCTTGTACTAAAGTCGGCATTGTGCCTTTTGTATTAAATTCGGATGCAAACTCTGTGTTTCATCGTCAATAAGAAGAACCAAGGGATACAGTAAACCTGAAGTGGAGCATCGGAATCTAAAACTAGACTCACAGTAGAGGTACAAATCATAGAAAGTGAGAGTGTCAGTCCTCTTGTACTTAAGTCGGCATTGTGCGGTTTGTATTAAATTCGGATGCAATTTCTGTGTTTCATCGTCAATAAGAAGGTGCAAGGTATACAATAAACCTGAAGTGAAGCATTGGAATCTAAAACTGGACTCACAGGAGAGGTTCAAATCATAGAAAGTGAGAGTGTCAGTCCTCTTGTTCTTAAGTTGGCATTGTGCCTTTTGTATTAAATTCGGATGCAATTTCTGTGTTTCATAGTCAATAAGAAGGTCCATGGGATACAGTAAACCTGAAGTGATGCATCAGAATCTAAAACTGGACTCACAGGAGAGGTTCAGATCATAGAGAGAGTGTCACTCCACTTGTACTTAAGTCGGTATTGTGCATTTTGTATTAAATTCGGATGCAATTTCTGTGTTTCGTCGTCAATAAGAAGGTCCAAGGGATACAGTAAACCTGAAGTGAAGCATCGGAATGTAAAACTGGACTCACAGGAGAGGTTCAAATAATAGAAAATTAGAGTGTCGGTCCTCTTTTACTTAAGTCAGCATTGTGCCCATTTGTATTAAATTCCGATGCAATTTCTATGTTTCATCGTCAATAAGAAGGTGCAAGGTATACAGTAAACCTGAAGTAAAGCATCGGAATCTAAAACCGGACTCACAGGAGAGGTTCAAATCATAGAAAGTGAGAGTGTCAGTCCTCTTGTACTTAAGTCGGCATTGTGCCTTTTGTATTTAATTCGGATGCAATTTCTGTGTTTCATCGTCAATAAGAAGGTGCAAGGTATACCGTAAACCTGAAGTGAAGCATCGGAATCTAAAACTGGACTCAAAGGAGATGTTCAAATCATAGAAAGTGAGAGTGTCAGTCCTCTTACACTTTAGTCGGCATTGTGCCTTTTCAATTTAATTCCGATTCAATTTCTGTGTTTCATCGTCAATCGGAAATCCCAAGGGATACAGTAAACCTGAAGTGAAGCATCATAATCTAAAACTGGACTCACAGGAGAGGTTCAAATCATAGAAAGTGAGAGTGTCAGTCCTCTTCTACTTAAGTCGGCATTGTGATATTTGTATTAATTTCGGATGCTATTTCTGTGTTTCTTCGTCAATAAGGAGGTCCAAGGGATACAGTAAACCTGAAGTGAAGCATCGGAATCTAAAACTGGACTCACAGGACAGGTTCAAATCATAGAAAGTGAGAGTGTCAGTCCTCTTGTACTTAAGTCGGCATTGTGCCTTTCGTATTTAATTCAGATGCAATTTCTGTGTTTCATCGTCAATAAGAAAGTGCAAGGTATACAGTAAACCTGAAGTGAAGCATCGGAATCTAAAACTATACTCACAGGAGAGGTTCAAATCATAGAAATTTTGAGTGTCAGTCCTCTTGTACTTAACACGGCATTGTGCCTTTTGTATTAAATTCGGATGCCATTTCTGTGTTTCATAGTCAATAAGATAGTCCATGGGATATAGTAAACCTGAAGTGAAGCATCGGAATGTAAAACTGGACTCACCGGACAGGTTCAAATAATAGAAAATTAGAGTGTCGGTCCTCTTTTACTTAAGTCAGCATTGTGCCCATTTATATTAAATTCCGATGCAATTTCTATGTTTCATCGTCAATAAGAAGGTGCAAGGTATATAGTAAAGCTGAAGTGAAGCATCGGAATCTAAAACTGGACTCACAGGAGAGGTGTCAATTCTTAGAAAGTTAGAGTGTCAGTCGTCTTGTACTTAAGTCGGCATTGCGCCTTTTATGTTACATTCGGATGCAAAATCTGTGTTTCATCGTCAATACGAAGGTTCAAGGGATATAGTAAACCTGAAGTGAAGCATTGGAATCTAAAACTAGACTAACTGGAGAGGTTCAAATCATAGAAAGTGAGAGTGTCAGTCCTCTTGTACTAAAGTCGGCATGGTGCGTATTGTATTAAATTCGGATGCAATTTCTGTGTTTGATCGTCAATAAGAAGGTGCAAGGTATATAGTAAACCTGAAGTGAAGCATCGGAATCTAAAACTGGACTCACAGGAGAGGTTCAACTCATAGAATGTGAGAGTGTCAGTCCTCTTGTACTTGATTCGGCATTGTGCCTTTTGTATTAAATTCAGATGCAATTTCTGTGTTTCATCGTCAATAAGAAGGTCCAAGGGATACAGTAAACCTGAAGTGAAGCATCGGAATCTTAAACGGAACTCACAGGAGAGGTTCAAATCATAGAAAGTGAGAGTGTCAGTCCTCTTGTACTTAAGTCGCCATTGTGCCATTTATATTAAATTCGGATGCAATTTCTGTGTTTCATCGTCAATAAGTAGGTCCAAGGGATACAGTAAACCTGAAGTGAACATCGGAATCTAAAAGTAGACTCACAGGAGAGGTTCAAATCATAGAAAATTAGAGTGTCAGTCCTCTTGCACATAAGTCGGCATTGTCCCTTTTGTATTAAATTCGGATGCAAACTCTGTGTTTCTTCGTTAATACGAAGGTCCAAGGGATACAGTAAACCTGAATTGAAGCAGCGGAATCCAAACGGAACTCACAGTAGAGGTTCAAATCATAGAAAGTGAGAGTGTCAGTCCTCTTGTACCTAAGTCGGTATTGTGCCATTTGTATTAAATTCGGATGCAATTCCTGTGGTTAATAGTCAATAACAAGGTCCAAGGGATACAGTAAACCTGAAGTGAAGCATCGGAATCTACAACTAGACTCACAGGAGAGGTTCAAATCAAAGAAATTTACAGTGTCAGTCCTCTTGCACTTAAGTCGGCATTGTGCCTTTTGTATTAAATTCGGATGCAAACTCTGTGTTTCATCGTCAATAAGAAGGTCCAAGGGATACAGTAAACCTGAAGTGAAGCATCGGATTCTAAACTGAACTCATAGTAAAGGCTCAAATCATAGAAAGTGAGAGTGTCAGCCCTCTTGTACTTAAGTCGGCATTGTGCCTTTTGTATTAAATTCGGATGCAATTTCTGTGTTTCATCGTCAATAAGAAGGTGCAAGGTATACAGTAAACCTGAAGTGAAGCATCGGAATCTAAAACTGGACTCACAGGAGACGTTCAAATCATAGTAACTTTGAGTGTCAGTCCTCTTGTACTAAAGTCGGCATTGTGCCTTCTGTATTAAATTCGGATGCAAACTCTGTGTTTCATCGTAAATAAGAAGAACCAAGGGATACAGTAAACCTGAAGTGGAGCATCGGAATCTAAAACTAGACTCACAGTAGAGGTACAAATCATAGAAAGTGAGAGTGTCAGTCCTCTTGTACTTAAGTCGGCATTGTGCCGTCTGTATTAAATTCGGATGCAATTTCTGTGTTTCATCGTCAATAAGAAAGTGCAAGGTATACAGTAAACCTGAAGTGAAGCATCGGAATCTAAAACTGGACTCACAGGAGATGTTCAAATCATAGAAAGTGAGAGTGTCAGTCCTCTTGTTCTTAAGTTGGCATTGTGCCTTTTGTATTAAATTCGGATGCAATTTCTGTGTTTCATCGTCAATAAGAAGGTCCAAGCAATGCAGTAAACCTGAAACGAAGCATCGGAATCTAAAACTGGACTCACAGGAGAGGTTCAAATCATAGAAAGTGAGAGTGTCAGTCCGCTTGTACTTAAGTCGGCATTGTGCCATTTGTATTAAATGCGGATGCAATTTCTGTGTTTCATCGCTAATAAGAAGGTCCAAGGGATACA
This sequence comes from Schistocerca serialis cubense, assembly GCF_023864345.2. Taxonomy (NCBI): domain Eukaryota; kingdom Metazoa; phylum Arthropoda; class Insecta; order Orthoptera; family Acrididae; genus Schistocerca; species Schistocerca serialis. Next base: position 19,957,779 of record NC_064648.1, read on the forward strand.
GTAAACGTGAAGTGAAGCATCGGAATCTAAAACTGGACTCACAGGAGAGGTTCCAATCATAGAAAAATAGAGTGTCAGTCATCTTGTAATTAAGTCGGCATTGTGCCTTTTGAATTTAATTCCGATGCAATTTCTGTGTTTCATCGCCAATAAGAGGGAGCAAGGTATACAGTAAACCTGAAATGAAGCATCGGAATCTAAATCTTGTCTCACAGGAGATGTTCAAATTATAGAAAGTGAGAGTGTCAGTCCTCTTGTACTTAAGTCGGCAATGTGCCATTTGTATTAAATTTGGATGCAATTTCTGTGTTTCATCGTCAATAAGAAGGTCCAAGGGATACAGAAAACCTTATGTGAAGCATCGGAATCTAAAACTGGACTCACAGGAGAGGTTCAAATCATAGAATATTAGAGTGTCAGTCCTCTTTTACTTAAGACGGCATTGTGCATTTCGTATTAAATTCGGATGCAATTTCTGTGTTTCATCGTTAATAAGAAGGTCCAAGGGATACAGTAAACCTGAAGTGAAGCATCGGAATCTAAAACTGGACTCACAGGAGAGGTTCAAATCATAGAAAGTGAGTGTGCCAGTCATCTTGTAATTAAGTCGGCATTGTGCCTTTTGAATTTAATTCCGATGCAATTTCTGTGTTTCATCGCCAATAAGAGGGAGCAAGGTATACAGTAAACCTGAAATGAAGCATCGTAATCTGAAACTTGTCTCACAGGAGATGTTCAAATTACAGAAAGTGAGAGTGTCAGTCCTCTTGTACTTAAGTCGGCATTGTGCCATTTGTATAAAATTCGGATGCAATTTCTGTGTTTCATCGTCAATAAAAAGGTCCAAGGGATACAGTAAACCTGTAGTGAAGCATCGGAACATAAATCTGGACTCACAGGAGAGGTTCCAATCATAGAAAGTTAGAGTGTCAGTCCTCTTGTACTTAAGTCGGCATTGTGCATTTTGAATTTAATTCCGCTGCAATTTCTGTGTTTCACCGTCAATAAGAAGGTGCGAGGTATACAGTAAACCTGAAGTGAAGCATCGGAATCTAAAACTGGACTCAAAGGAGAGGTTCAAATCATAGAATTTGAGAGTGTCAATCCACTTGTACTTAAGTCGCCATTGTGCCTTTTCTATTAAATTCGGATGCAATTTCTGCCTTTCATCGTCAACAAGAGGGACCAAGCGATACAGTAAACCTGAAGTGAAGCATCGGAATCTAAAACTGGACTCACAGGAGTGGTTCAAATCAAAGAAATCTAGAGAGTGACTCCGCTTGTACTTAAGTCGGTATTGTGCCTTTTGTGATAAATTTGGATGCAATTTCTGTGTTTCATCGTCAATAAGAAGGTCCAAGGGATACAGTAAACCTTAAGTGAAACATCGGAATCTAAAACTGGACTCACAGGATAGGTTCAAATCATAGAAAGTGACAGTGTCAGTCATCTTGTAATGAAGTCGGCATTGTGCCATTTGTATTATATTCGGATGCAAATCTGTGTTTCATCGTCAATAAGAAGGTCCAAGAGATACAGTAAACCTGAAGTGAAGCATCTGAATCTAAAACTGGACTCACAGGAAACGTTCAAATCATAGAAAGTGTGAGTGTCAGTCCTCTTGAACTTAAGTCGGCATTGTGCCATTTGTATTAAATTCGGTTGCAATTTCTGTGTTTCATTGTCAATAAGAAGGTCTAAGGGATACAGTAAACCTGAAGTGAAGCATCGGAATCTAAAACTGGACTCACAGGAGAGGTCCAACTCATAGAAAGTGAGTGTGTCAGTCCATTTGTACCTAACTCGCCATTGCGTTTTTTGTATTAAATTCGGATGCAACATCTGTGTTTCATCGTCAACAAGAAGCTCCAAGGGATACAGTAAACCTTATGTGAAGCACCGGAATCTAAAACTGGACCCACAGGAGAGGTTAAAATCATAAAATATTAGAGTGTCAGTCCTCTTTTACTTAAGACGGCATTGTGCATTTTGTATTAAATTCGGATGCAATTTCTGTGTTTCATCGTCAATAAGAAGGTTTAAGGGATACAGTAAACCTTAAGTGAAACATCTGAATCCAAACCTGGACTCACAGGATAGGTTCAAATCATAGAAAGTGAGAGTGTCAGTCATTTTGTAATTAAGTCGGCATTATGCCATTTGTATTAAATTCGGATGCAATTTCTGTATTTCATCGTCAATAAGAAGGTCAAAGAGATACAGTAAACCAGAAGTGAAGCATCTGAATCAGAAACTGGACTCACAGGAAAGGTTCAAATCATAGAAATTGTGAGTGTCACTCCTCTTGTACTTAAGTCGGCATTGTGCAATTTGTATTAAATTCGGATGTAATTTCTGTGTTTCATCGTCAATAAGAAGGTCCAAGGGATACAGTAAACCTGAAGTGAAGCATCGGAATCAAAACTGGCCTCACAGGAGAGATTCAAATCATAGAAAGTGAGAGTGTCAGTCATCTTGTACTGAAGTCTGCATTGTGCCCATTTGTATTAAATTCCGATGCAATTTATGTGTTTCATCGTCAATAAGAAGGTCCAAGGGATACAGTAAACCTGAAGTAAAGCATCGGAATCTAAAACCGGACTCACAGGAGAGGTTCAAATCATAGAAAGTGAGAGTGTCAGTCCTCTTGTACCTAAGTCTGTATTGTGCCATTTGTATTAAATTCGGATGCAATTCCTGTGGTTAATAGTCAATAACAAGGTCCAAGGGATACAGTAAACCTGAAGTGAAGCATCGGAATCTACAACTAGACTCACAGGAGAGGTTCAAATCAAAGAAATTTACAGTGTCAGTCCTCTTGCACTTAAGTCGGCATTGTGCCTTTTGTATTAAATTCGGATGCAAAATCTGTGTTTCATCGTCAATAAGAAGGTCCAAGGGATACAGTAAACCTGAAGTGAAGCATCGGATTCTAAACTGAACTCATAGTAGAGGTTCAAATCATAGAAAGTGAGAGTGTCAGTCCTCTTGTACTTAAGTCGGCATTGTGCCTTTTGTATTAAATTCGGATGCAATTTCTGTGTTTCATCGTCAATAAGAAGGTGCAAGGTATACAGTAAACCTGAAGTGAAGCATCGGAATCTAAAACTGGACTCACAGGAGACGTTCAAATCATAGAAACTTTGAGAGTCAGTCCTCTTGTACTAAAGTCGGCATTGTGCCTTTTGTATTAAATTCGGATGCAAACTCTGTGTTTCATCGTCAATAAGAAGAACCAAGGGATACAGTAAACCTGAAGTGGAGCATCGGAATCTAAAACTAGACTCACAGTAGAGGTACAAATCATAGAAAGTGAGAGTGTCAGTCCTCTTGTACTTAAGTCGGCATTGTGCGGTTTGTATTAAATTCGGATGCAATTTCTGTGTTCCATCGTCAATAAGAAGGTGCAAGGTATACAATAAACCTGAAGTGAAGCATTGGAATCTAAAACTGGACTCACAGGAGAGGTTCAAATCATAGAAAGTGAGAGTGTCAGTCCTCTTGTTCTTAAGTTGGCATTGTGCCTTTTGTATTAAATTCGGATGCAATTTCTGTGTTTCATAGTCAATAAGAAGGTCCAAGGAATGCAGTAAACCTGAAGCGAAGCATCGGAATCTAAAACTGGACTCACAGGAGAGGTTCAAATCATAGAAAGTGAGAGTGTCAGTCCGCTTGTACTTAAGTCGGCATTGTGCCATTTGTATTAAATGCGGATGCAATTTCTTTGTTTCATCGCCAATATGAAGGTCCAAGGGATACAGTAAACGTGAAGTGAAGCATCGGAAACTAAAACTGGACTCACAGGAGAGGTTCCAATCATAGAAAGTGAGTGTGTCAGTCATCTTGTAATTAAGTCGGCATTGTGCCTTTGGAATTTAATTCCAATGCAATTTCTGTATGTCATCGCCAATAAGAGGGAGCAAGGTATACAGTAAACCTGAAATGAAGCATCGGAATCTAAAACTTGTCTCACAGGAGATGTTCAAATTATAGAAAGTGAGAGTGTCAGTCCTCTTGTACTTAAGTCGGCATTGTGCCATTTGTATTAAATTCGGATGCAATTTCTGTGTTTCATCGTCAATAAGAAGGTCCAAGGGATACAGTAAACCTTATGTGAAGCATCGGAATCTAAAACTGGACTCACAGGAGAGGTTCAAATCATAGAATATTAGAGTGTCAGTCCTCTTTTACTTAAGACGGCATTGTGCATTTTGTATCAAATTCGGATGCAATTTCTGTGTTTCATAGTCAATAAGAAGGTCCAAGGGATACAGTAAACATGAAGTGAAGCATCGGAATCTAAAACTGGACTCACAGGAGAGGTTCAAATCATAGAAAGTGAGTGTGTCAGTCATCTTGTAATTAAGTCGGCATTGTGCCTTTGGAATTTAATTCCAATGCAATTTCTGTATGTCATCGCCAATAAGAGGGAGCAAGGTATACAGTAAACCTGAAATGAAGCATCGGAATCTAAAACTTGTCTCACAGGAGATGTTCAAATTATAGAAAGTGAGAGTGTCAGTCCTCTTGTACTTAAGTCGGCATTGTGCCTTTTGAATTTAATTCCGATGCAATTTCTGTGTTTCATCGTCAATAAGAAGGTCCAAGGGATACAGTAAACCTTAAGTGAAACATCGGAATCTAAAACTGGACTCACAGGATAGGTTCAAATCATAGAAAGTGACAGTGTCAGTCATCTTGTAATTATGTCGGCATTGTGCCATTTGTATTATATTCGGATGCAAATTCTGTGTTTCATCGTCAATAAGAAGGTCCAAGAGATACAGTAAACCTAAAGTGAAGCATCTGAATCTAAAACTGGACTCACAGGAAACGTTCAAATCATAGAAAGTGTGAGTGTCAGTCCCCTTGAACTTAAGTCGGCATTGTGCCATTTGTATTAATTTCGGATGCAATTTCTGTGTTTCTTCGTCAATAAGAAGGTCTAACTGATACAGTAAACCTGAAGTGAAGCATCGGAATCTAAAACTGGACTCACAGGAGAGGTTCAATTCATAGAAAGTGAGAGTGTCAGTCCATTTGTACTTAACTCGCCATTGCGATTTTTGTATTAAATTCGGATGCAATTTCTGTGTTTCATCGTCAATAAGAAGGTCCAAAAGATACAGTAAACCTAAAGTGAAGCATCGGAATCTAAAACTGGCCTCACAGGAGAGGTCAAATCATAGAAGGTTAGAGTGTCACTCCTCTTGTACTTGAGTCGGTATTGTGCCTTTTGTATTAAATTCGGATGCGATTTCTGTGTTTCATCGTCAATAAGAAGGTGCAAAGTATACAGTATACCTGAAGTGAAGCATCGGAATCTAAAACTGGACTCACAGGAGAGATTCAAATCATAGAAAGTGAGAGTGTCAGTCATCTTGTACTTAAGTCGGCATTGTGCCATTTGTATTAAATTCGGATGTAATTTCTGTGTTCCATCGTCAATAAGAAGGTCCAAGGGATACAGTAAACCTTATGTAAGCATCGGAATCTAAAACTGGACTCACAGGAGAGGTTCAAATAATAGAATATTAGAGTGTCAGTCCTCTTTTACTTAAGACGGCATTGTGCATTTTGTATTAAATTCGGATGCAATATCTGTGTGTCATCGTCAATAAGAAGGTGCAAGGTGTACAGTAAACCTGAAGTGAAGCATCGGAATCTAAAACAGGACTCACAAGAGAGGTTCAAATTATAGAAAGTGAGAGTGTCAGTCCTCTTGTTCTTAAGTTGGAATTGTTCCTTTTGTATTAAATTCGGATGCAATTTCTGTGTTTCGTCGTCAATAAGAAGGTCCAAGGAATGCAGTAAACATGAAGTGAAGCATCGGAATCTAAAACTGGACTCACAGGAGAGGTTCAAATCATAAAAAGTTAGTGTGTCAGTCCACTTGTACTTAAGTCGGCATTGTGCCTTTTGTATTACATTCGGATGCAAACTCTGTGTTTCATCGTCAATAAGAAGGTGCAAGGTATACAGTAAACCTGAAGTGAAGCATGGGAATCTAAAACAGAACTCACAGGAAAGGTTCAAATCATAGAAAGTGAGTGTGTCAGTCCTCTTGTACTTAAGTCGGCATTGTGCCATTTGTATTAAATGCGGATGCAATTTCACTGTTTCATCGTCAATAAGAAGGTCCAAGGGATACACTAAACCTTATGTGAAGCTTCGGAAACTAAAACTGGACTCACAGAAGAGGTTCAAATCATAGAATATTAGAGTGTCAGTCCTCTTTTACTTAAGACGGCATTGTGCATTTTGTATTAAATTGGGATGCAATTTCTGTGTTTCATCGTCAATAAGAAGGTCCAAGGGATACAGTAAACCTGAAGTGAAGCATCGGAATCTAAAACTGGACTCACAGGAGAGATTCAAATCATAGAAAGTTAGAGTGTCAGTCCTCTTGTACTTAAGTGGGAATTGTGCCTTTTGAATTTAATTCCGATGCAGTATCTGTGTTTCATCGTCAATAAGAAGGTGCAAGGTATACAGTATACCTGAAGTGAAGCATCGGAATCTAAAACTGGACTCACAGGAGAGATTCAAATAATAGAAAGTGTGAGTGTCAGTCTTCTTGTACTTAAGTCGGCATTGTGCCATTTGTATTAAATTCGGATGCAATTTCACTGTTTCATCGTCAATAAGAAGGTCCAAGGGATACAGTAAACCTTATGTGAAGCATCGGAAACTAAAACTGGACTCACAGGAGAGGTTCAAATCATAGAATATTAGAGTGTCAGTCCTCTTTTACTTAAGACGGCATTGTGCATTTTGTATTAAATTGGGATGCAATTTCTGTGTTTCATCGTCAATAAGAAGGCCCAAGGGATACAGTAAACCTGAAGTGAAGCATCGGAATCTAAAACTGGACTCACAGGAGAGGTTCAAATCATAGAAAGTGAGAGTGTCAGTCATCTTGTAATTAAGTCGGCATTGTGCTTTTGAATTTAATTCCGATGCAATTTCTGTGTTTCATCGTCAATAAGAGGGAGCAAGGTATTCAGTAAACCTGAAATGAAGGATCGGAATCTAAAACTGGACTCACAGGACATGTTCAAATTATAGAAAGTGAGAGTGTCAGTCCTCTTGTACTTAAGTCGGTATTGTGCCTTTTGTATTGAATTCGGATGCAATTTCTGTGTTTCATCGTCAATAAGAAGGTCCAAGGGATACAGTAAACCTTAAGTGAAACATCTGAATCCAAAACTGGACTCACAGGATAGGTTCAAATCATAGAAAGTGAGAGTGTCAGTCATCTTCTAATTAAGTCGGCATGATGCCATTTGTATTAAATTCTGATGCAATTTCTGTGTTTCATCGTCAATAAGAAGGTCCAAGAGATACAGTAAACCTGAAGTGAAGCATCTGAATCTGAAACTGGACTCACGGGAAAGGTTCAAATCATAGAAAGTGTGAGTGTCACTCCTCTTGTACTTATGTCGGCATTGTGCCATTTGTATTTAATTCGGATGTAATTTCTGTGTTTCGTCGTCAGAAAGAAGGTCCATGGGATACAGTAAACCTGAAGTGAACCATCGGAATCTAAAACTGGCCTCACAGCAGATGTCAAATCATAGAAGGTTAGAGTGTCACTCCTCTTGTACTTGAGTCGGTATTGTGCCTTTTGTATTAAATTCGGATGCAATTTCTGTGTTTCATCGTCAATAAGAAGGTGCAAAGTATACAGTATACCTGAAGTGAAGCATCGGAATCTAAAACTGGACTCACAGGAGAGATTCAAATCATAGAAAGTGAGAGTGTCAGTCATCTTGTACTTAAGTCGGCATTGTGCCATTTGTATTAAATTCGGATGCAATTTCTGTGTTTCATCGTCAATAAGAAGGTCCAAGGGATACAGTAAACCTTATGTGAAACATCAGAATCTAAAACTGGACTCACAGGAGAGGTTCAAATCATGGAATATTAGAGTGTCAGTCCTCTTTTACTTAAGACGGCATTGTGAATTTTGTATTAAATTCGGATGCAATTTCTGTGTTTCATCATCAATAAGAAGGTGCAAGGTATACAGTAAACCTGAAGTGAAGCATCGGAATCTAAAACAGGACTCACAGGAGAGGTTCAATTCATAGAAAGTGAGAGTGTCAGTCCTCTTGTTCTTAAGTTGGAATTGTTCCTTTTGTATTAAATTCGGATGCAATTTCTGTGTTTCATCTTCAATAAGAAGGTCCAAGGAATGCAGTAAACATGAAGTGAAGCATCGGAATCTAAAACTGGACTCACCGGAGAGGTTCAAATCATAAAAAGTTAGAGTGTCAGTCCTCTTGTACTTAAGTCGGCATTGTGCCTTTTGTATTACATTCGGATGCAAACTCTGTGTTTCATTGTCAATAAGAAGGTGCAAGGGATACAGTAAACCTGAAGTGAAGCATCTGAATCTGAAACTGGACTCACAGGAAACGTTCAAATCATAGAAAGTGTGAGTGTCACTCATCTTGTACTTAAGTCGGCATTATGCCATTTGTATTAAATTCGGATGTAATTTCTGTGTTTCATCGTCAATAAGAAGGTATAAGGTATACAGTAAACCTGAAGAATCGGAATCTAAAACTGGACTCAAAGGAGAGGTTCAAATCATAGAAAGCGAGAGTGTCAGTCCTCTTGTACTTAAGTCGGCATTGTGCCATTTGTATTAAATTCGGATGCAATATCTGTGTTTCATCGTCAATAAGAAGGCCCAAGAGATACAGTAAACCTGAAGTGAAGCATCGGAATCTAAAACTGGACACACGGGAGAGGTCAAATCATAGAAAGTTTGAGTGTCACTCCTTTTGTACTTAAGTCTGTATTGTGCCTATGGTATTAAATTCGGATGCAATTTCTGCGTTTCATCGTCAATAAGAAGGTCCAAGAGGTACAGTAAACATGAAGTGAAGCATCGGAATCAAAACTGGCCTCACAGGAGAGGTTCAAATCATAGAAAGTTAGAGTGTCAGTCGTCTCGTACTTAAGTCGGCATTGTGCCTTTTGAATTTAATTCCGGTGCAATTTCTGTGTTTCATCGTCAATAAGAAGGTGCAAGGTATACAGTAAACCCGAAGTGAAGCATCGGAATCAAAAACTGAACTCACAGGAGAGGTTCAAATCATAGAAAGTGAGAGTGTCAGTGCTCTTGTACTTAAGTCGGCAATGTGCCATTTGTATTAAATGCGCATGCATTTTCTGTGTTTCATCGCCGATAAGACGGACTCAAGGGATACAGTAAAAATGAAGTGAAGCATCGGAATCTAAAACTGGACTCACAGGAGAGGTTCAAATCATAGAAAGTGAGAGTGTCAGTCCTCTTGTACTTAAGTCGGCATTGTGCCTTTTGTATTAAATTCGGATGCAATTTCTGTGTTTCATCGTCAATAAGAAGGTCCAAGGGATACAGTAAACCTGAAGAGAGGCATCGGAATCTAAAACTGGTCTCACAGGAGAGGTTCCAATCATAGAAAGTTAGAGTGTCAGTCCTCTTGTACTTAAGTCGGCATTGTGCCTTTTGAATTTAGTTCCGATGCAATTTCTGTGTTTCATCGTCAATAAGGAGCCCCAACGTATACAGTAAACCTGAAGTGAAACAACGGAATCTAAAACTGGACTCACAGGAGAGGTTCAAATCATAGAAAGTGAGAGTGACAGTCCTCTTGTACTAAATCCGGCATTGTGCCATTTGTATTAAATTCGGATGCAATTTCTGTGTTTCATCGTCAATAAGAAGGTCTAAGGGATACAGTAAACCTGTAGTGAAGCATCGGAATCTAAAACTGGACCCACAGGAGAGATTCAAATCATAGAAAGTTAGAGTGTCACTCCGCTTGTACTTAAGTCGGTATTGTGCATTTTGTATTAAATTCGGATGCAATTTCTGTGTTTCATCATCAATAAGAAGGTCCAAGGGATACACTAAACCTGAAATGAAGCATCGGAATTTAAAACTGGACTCACAGGAGAGGTTCAAATCATAGAAAGTGAGAGTGTCAGTCCTCTTGTACTTAAGTCGGCATTGTGCCATTTGTATTAAATGCGGATGCAATTTCACTGTTTCATCGTCAATAAGAAGGTCCAAGGGATACAGTAAACCTTATGTGAAGCATCGGAAACTAAAACTGGACTCACAGGAGAGGTTCAAATCATAGAATATTAGAGTGTCAGTCCTTTTTTACTTAAGACGGCATTGTGCATTTTGTATTAAATTGGGATGCAATTTCTGTGTTTCATCGTCAATAAGAAGGTCCAAGGGATACAGTAAACCTGAAGTGAAGCATCGGAATCTAAAACTGGACTCACAGGAGAGATTCAAATCATAGAAAGTTAGAGTGTCAGTCCTCTTGTACTTAAGTGGGAATTGTGCCTTTTGAATTTAATTCCGATGCAGTATCTGTGTTTCATCGTCAATAAGAAGGTGCAAGGTATACAGTATACCTGAAGTGAAGCATCGGAATCTAAAACTGGACTCACAGGAGAGATTCAAATCATAGAAAGTGAGAGTGTCAGTCCTCTTTTACTTAAGACGGCATTGTGCATTTTGTATTAAATTGGGATGCAATTTCTGTGTTTCATCGTCAATAAGAAGGTCCAAGGGATACAGTAAACCTGAAGTGAAGCATCGGAATCTAAACCTGGACTCACAGGAGAGGTTCAAATCATAGAAAGTGAGAGTGTCAGTCATCTTGCAATTAAGTCGGCATTGTGTTTTTGAATTTTATTCCGATGCAATTTCTGTGTTTCATCGTCAATAAGAGGGAGCAAGGTATACAGTAAACCTGAAATGAAGGATCGGAATCTAAAACTGGACTCACAGGAGATGTTCAAATTATAGAAAGTGAGAGTGTCAGTCCACTTGTACTTAAGTCGGTATTGTGCCTTTTGTATTGAATTCGGATGCAATTTCTGTGTTTCATCGTCAATAAGAAGGTCCAAGGCATACAGTAAACCTTAAGTGAAAAATCTGAATCCAAAACTGGACTCACAGGATAGGTTCAAATCATAGAAAGTGAGAGTGTCAGTCATCTTCTAATTAAGTCGGCATTATGCCATTTGTATTAAATTCGCATGCAATTTCTGTGTTTCATCGTCAATAAGAAGGTCCAAGAGATACAGTAAACCTGAAGTGAAGCATCTGAATCTGAAACTGGACTCACGGGAAAGGTTCAAATCATATTAAGTGTGAGTGTCACTCCTCTTGTACTTATGTCGGCATTGTGCCATTTGTATATAATTCGGATGTAATTTCTGTGTTTCGTCGTCAGAAAGGAGGTCCATGGGATACAGTAAACCTGAAGTGAACCATCGGAATCTAAAACTGGCCTCACAGTAGATGTCAAATCATAGAAGGTTAGAGTGTCACTCCTCTTGTACTTGAGTCGGTATTGTGCCTTTTGTATTAAATTCGGATGCAATTTCTGTGTTTCATCGTCAATAAGAAGGTGCAAAGTATACAGTATACCTGAAGTGAAGCATCGGAATCTAAAACTGGACTCACAGGAGAGATACAAATCATAGAAAGTGAGAGTGTCAGTCATCTTGTACTTAAGTCGGCATTGTGCCATTTGTATTAAATTCGGATGCAATTTCTGTGTTTCATCGTCAATAAGAAGGTCCAAGGGATACAGTAAACCTTATGTGAAACATCGGAATCTAAAACTGGACTCACGGGAGAGGTTCAAATCATGGAATATTAGAGTGTCAGTCCTCTTTTACTTAAGACGGCATTGTGAATTTTGTATTAAATTCGGATGCAATTTCTGTGTTTCATCATCAATAAGAAGGTGCAAGGTATACAGTAAACCTGAAGTGAAGCATCGGAATCTAAAACAGGACTCACAGGAGAGGTTCAAATCATAGAAAGTGAGAGTGTCAGTCCTCTTGTTCTTAAGTTGGAATTGTTCCTTTTGTATTAAATTCGGATGCAATTTCTGTGTTTCATCTTCAATAAGAAGGTCCAAGGAATGCAGTAAACATGAAGTGAAGCATCGGAATCTAAAACTGGACTCACCGGAGAGGTTCAAATCATAAAAAGTTAGAGTGTCAGTCCTCTTGTACTTAAGTCGGCATTGTGCCTTTTGTATTACATTCGGATGCAAACTCTGTGATTCATTGTCAATAAGAAGGTGCAAGTTATACAGTAAACCTTATGTGAAGCATCGGAATCTAAAACTGGACTCACAGGAGAGGTTCAAATCATAGAATATTAGAGTGTCAGTCCTCTTTTACTTAAGACGGCATTGTGCATTTTGTATTAAATTCGGATGCAATTTCTGTGTTTCATCGTCAATAAGAAGGTCCAAGGGATACAGTAAACCTGAAGTGAAGCATCGGAATCTAAAACTGGACTCACAGGATAGGTTCAAATCATAGAAAGTGAGAGTGTCAGTCATCTTCTAATTAAGTCGGCATTATGCCATTTGTATTAAATTCGGATGCAATATCTGTGTTTCATCGTCAATAAGATGTTCCAAGAGATACAGTAAACCTGAAGTGAAGCATCTGAATCTGAAACTGGACTCACAGGAAACGTTCAAATCATAGAAAGTGTGAGTGTCACTCATCTTGTACTTAAGTCGGCATTATGCCATTTGTATTAAATTCGGATGTAATTTATGTGTTTCATCGTCAATAAGAAGGTATAAGGTATACAGTAAACCTGAAGAATCGGAATCTAAAACTGGACTCAAAGGAGAGGTTCAAATCATAGAAAGTGAGAGTGTCAGTCCTCTTGTACTTAAGTCGGCATTGTGCCATTTGTATTAAATTCGGATGCAATTTCTGTGTTTCATCGTCAATAAGAAGGCCCAAGAGATACAGTAAACCTGAAGTGAAGCATCGGAATCTAAAACTGGACACACGGGAGGGGTCAAATCATAGAAAGTTTGAGTGTCACTCCTTTTGTACTTAAGTCTGTATTGTGCCTATGGTATTAAATTCGGATGCAATTTCTGCGTTTCATCGTCAATAAGAAGGTCCAAGAGGTAAAGTAAACATGAAGTGAAGCATCGGAATCAAAACTGGCCTCACAGGAGAGGTTCAAATCATAGAAAGTTAGAGTGTCAGTCGTCTCATACTTAAGTCGGCATTGTGCATTTTGAATTTAATTCCGGCGTAATTTCTGTGTTTCATCGTCAATAAGAAGGTGCAAGGTATACAGTAAACCCGAAGTGAAGAATCGGAATCAAAAACTGAACTCACAGGAGAGGTTCAAATCATATAAAGTGAGAGTGTCAGTGCTCTTGTACTTAAGTCGGCAATGTGCCATTTGTATTAAATGCGCATGCATTTTCTGTGTTTCATCGCCGATAAGACGGACTCAAGGGATACAGTAAAAATGAAGTGAAGCATCGGAATCTAAAACTGGACTCACAGGAGAGGTTCAAATCATAGAAAGTGAGAGTGTCAGTCCTCTTGTACTTAAGTCGGCATTGTGCCATTTGTATTAAATTCGGATGCAATTTCTGTGTTTCATCGTCAATAAGAAGGTCCAAGGTATACAGTAAACCTGAAATGAAGCATCGGAATCTAAAACTGGACTCACAGGAGATGTTCAAATTATAGAAAGTGAGAGTGTCAGTCCTCTTGTACTTAAGTCGGAATTGTGCCTTTTGTATTAAATTCGGATGCAACATCTGTGTTTCATAGTCAATAAAAAGGTCCAAGTGATACAGTAAACCTGTAGTGAAGCATCGGAATATAAATCTGGACTCACAGGAGAGGTTCAAATCATAGAAAGTGAGAGTGTCAGTCATCTTGTAATTAAGTCGGCATTGTGCCTTTTGAATTTAATTTCAATGCTATTTCTGTGATTCATCGTCAATAAGAGGGAGCAAGGTATACAGTAAACCTGAAATGAAGCATCGGAATCTAAAACTGGACTCACAGGAGATGTTCAAATTATAGAAAGTGAGGGTGTCAGTCCTCTTGTACTTAAGTCGGCATTGTGCCTTTTGTATTACATTCGTTCGCAATTTCTGTGTTTCATCGTCAATAAAAAGGTCCAAGGGATACAGTAAACCTGTAGTGAGGCATCGGAATATAAATCTGGACTCACAGGAGAGGTTCCAATCATAGAAAGTTAGAGTGTCAGTCCTCTTGTACTTAAGTCGGCATTGTGCCTTTTGAATTTAATTCCGATGCAATTTCTGTGTTTCATCGTCAATAAGAAGGTGCAAGGTATACAGTAAACCTCAAGAGAAGCATCGGAATCTAAAACTGGACTTACAGGGGAGGTTCAAATCATAGAATGTGAGAGTGTCAGTCCACTTGTACTTAAGTCGCCATTGTGCCTTTTGTATTAAATTCGGATGCAATTTCTGTCTTTCATCGTCAACAAGAAGGACCAAGCGATACCGTAAACCTGAAGTGGAGCATCGGAATATAAAACTGGACTCACAGGAGAGGTTCAAATCATAGAAAGTTAGAGTGTCACTCCGCTTGTACTTAAGTCGGTATTGTGCCTTTTGTATTAAATTCGGATGCAATTTCTGTGTTTCATCGTCAATAAGAAGGTCCAAGGGATACAGTAAACCTTAAGTGAAACATCTGAATCTAAAACTGGACTCACAGGACAGGTTCAAATCATAGAAAGTGAGAGTGTCAGTCATCTTGTAATTAAGTAGCATTATGCCATTTGTATTAAATTCGGATGCAATTTCTGTGTTTCATCGTCAATAAGAAGGTCAAAGAGATACAGTAAACCTGAAGTGAAGCATCTGAATCTGAAACTGGACTCACAGGAAAGGTTCAAATCATAGAGAGTGTGAGTGTCACTCCTCTTGTACTTGAGTCGGTATTGTGCCTTTTGTATTAAATTCGGATGCAATTTCTGTGTTTCATCGTCAATAAGAAGGTGCAAAGTATACAGTATACCTGAAGTGAAGCATCGGAATCTAAAACTTGACTCACAGGAGAGATTCAAATCATAGAAAGTGAGAGTGTCAGTCATCTTGTACTTAAGTCGGCATTGTGTCATTTGTATTAAATTCGGATGCAATTTCTGTGTTTCATCGTCAATAAGAAGGCCCAAGAGGTACAGTAAACCTGAAGTGAAGCATCGGAATCTAAAACTGGACACACAGGAGAGGTCAAATCATAGAAAGTTTGAGTGTCACTCCTTTTGCACTTAAGTCTGTATTGTGCCTATGGTATTAAATTCGGATGCAATTTCTCCGTTTCATCGTCAATAAGAAGGTCCAAGAGGTACAGTAAACATGAAGTGAAGCATCGGAATCAAAACTGGCCTCACAGGAGAGGTTCAAATCATAGAAAGTTAGTGTGTCAGTCGTCTCGTTTTTAAGTCGGCATTGTGCCTGTAGAATTTAATTCCGGTGCAATTTCTGTGTTTCATCGTCAATAAGAAGGTGCAATGTATACAGTAAACCCGAAGTGAAGCATCGGAATCAAAAACTGAACTCACAGGAGAGGTTCAAATCATAGAAAGTGAGAGTGTCAGTGCTCTTGTACTTAAGTCGGCAATGTGCCATTTGTATTAAATGCGCATGCAATTTCTGTGTTTCATCGCCGATAAGAAGGACTCAAGGGATACAGTAAAAATGAAGTGAAGCATCGGAATCTAAAACTGGACTCACAGGAGAGGTTCAAATCATAGAAAGTGAGAGTGTCAGTCCTCTTGTACTTAAGTCGGCATTGTGCCATTTGTATTAAATTCGGTTGCAATTTCTGTGTTTCATCGTCAATAAGAAGGTCCAAGGGATACAGTAAACCTGATGTGAGGCATCGGAATCTAAAACTGGACTCACAGGAGACGTTCCAATCATAGAAAGTTAGAGTGTCAGTCCTCTTGTACTTAAGTCGGCATTGTGCCTTTTGATTTTAGTTCCGATGCAATTTCTGTGTTTCATTGTCAATAAGGAGGTGCGAGGTATACAGTAAACCTGAAGTGAAGCATCGGAATCTAAAACTGGACTCACAGGAGAGGTTCAAATCATAGAAAGTGAGAGTGTCAGTCCTCTTGTACTAAATCCGGCATTGTGCCATTTGTATTAAATTCGGATGCAATTT
Source organism: Schistocerca serialis cubense (assembly GCF_023864345.2). Classification (NCBI taxonomy): domain Eukaryota; kingdom Metazoa; phylum Arthropoda; class Insecta; order Orthoptera; family Acrididae; genus Schistocerca; species Schistocerca serialis. The sequence goes on from NC_064648.1 coordinate 19,973,793, forward strand.
CTGTGTTTCATCGTCAATAAGAAGGTCTAAGGGATACAGTAAACCTGTAGTGAAGCATCGGAATCTAAAACTGGACCCACAGGAGAGATTCAAATCATAGAATGTTAGAGTGTAACTCCGCTTGTACTTAAGTCGGTATTGTGCCTTTTGTATTAAATTCGGATGCAATTTCTGTGTTTCATCGTCAATAAGAAGGAGCAAGGTATACAGTAAACCTGAAATGAAGCATCGGAATCTAAAACTGGACTCACAGGAGATGTTAAAATTATAGAAAGTGAGGGTGTCAGTCCTCTTGCACTTAAGTCGGCATTGTGCCTTTTGTATTACATTCGGATGCAATTTCTGTGTTTCATCGTCAATAAAAAGGTCCAAGGGATACAGTAAACCTGTAGTGAAGCATCGGAATATAAATCTGGACTCACAGGAGAGGTTCCAATCATAGAAAGTTAGACTGTCAGTCCTCTTGTACTAAAATCGGCATTGTGCCTTTTGAATTTAATTCCGATGCAATTTCTGTGTTTCATCGTCAATAAGAAGGTGCAAGGTATACAGTAAACCTCAAGTGAAGCATCGGAATCTAAAACTGGACTCACAGGAGAGTTTCTAATCATAGAATGTGAGTGTGTCAGTCCACTTGTACTTAAGTCGCCATTGTGCCTTTTGTATTAAATTCGGATGCAATTTCTGTGTTTCATCGTCAATAAGAAGGTCCAAGGGATACAGAAAACCTTAAGTGAAACATCGGAATCTAAAACTGGACTCACAGGATAGGTTCAAATCATAGAAAGTGAGAGTGTCAGTCATCTGGTAATTAAGTCGGCATTATGCTATTTGTATTAAATTCGGATGCAATTTCTGTGTTTCATCGTCAATAAGAAGAACCAAGGGATACAGTAAATTTGAAGTGAAGCATCGGAATCTAAAACTAGACTCACAGTAGAGGTTCAAATCATAGAAAGTGAGAGTGTCAGTCCTCTTGTACTTAAGTCGGCATTGTGCCATTGGTATTAAATTCGGATGCAATTTCTGTGTTTCATCGTCAATAAGAAGGTCAAAGGGATACAGTAAACCTGATATGAAGCACCGGAATCTAAAACTGGACTCACAGGAGAGGTTCAAATCGTAGAATATTAGAGTGTCAGTCCTCTTTTACTTAAGACGGCATTGTGCATTTTGTATTAAATTCGGATGCAATTTCTGTGTTTCATCGTCAATAAGAAGGTGCAAGGTATACAGTAAACCTGAAGTGAAGCATCGGAATCTAAAACAGGACTCACAGGAGAGGTTCAAATCATATAAAGTGAGAATGTCAGTCCCCTTGTTCTTAAGTTGGAATTGTTCCTTTTGTATTAAATTCGGATGCAATTTCTGTGTTTCGTCGTCAATAAGAAGGTCCAAGGAATGCAGTAAACATGATGTGAAGCATCGGAATCTAAAACTGGACTCACAGGAGAGGTTCAAATCATAAAAAGTTAGAGTGTCAGTCCTCTTGTACTTTAGTGGGAATTGTGCCTTTTGAATTTAATTCCGATGCAATATCTGTGTTTCATCGTCAATAAGAAGGTGCAAGGTATACAGTATACCTGAAGTGAAGCATCGGAATCTAAAACTGGACTCACAGGAGAGATTCAAATCATAGAAAGTGAGAGTGTCAGTCTTCTTGTACTTAAGTCGGCATTGTGCCATTTGTATTAAATTTGGATGCAATTTCTGTGTTTCATCGTCAACAAGAAGGTCCAAGGGATACAGTAAACTTAATGTGAAGCATCGGAAACTAAAACTGGACTCACAGGAGAGGTTCAAATCATTGAATATTAGAGTGTCAGTCCTCTTTTACTTAAGACGGCATTGTGCATATTGTATTAAATTCGGATGCAATTTCTGTGTTTCATCGTCAATAAGAAGGTCCAAGGGATACAGTAAACCTGAAGTGAAGCATCGGAATCTAAAACTGGACTCACAGGAGAGGTTCAAATCATAGAAAGTGGGAGTGTCAGTCATCTTGTAATGAAGTCGGCATTGTGCCTTTTGTATTGAATTCAGATGCAATTTCTGTGTTTCATCGTCAATAAGAAGGTCCAAGGGATACAGTAAACCTTAAGTGAAACATCTGAATCTAAAACTGGACTCACAGGATAGGTTCAAATCATAGAAAGTGAGAGTGTCAGTCATCATCTAATTAATTCGGCATTATGCCATTTGTATTAAATTCGGATGCAAATTCTGTGTTTCATCGTCAAAAAGAAGGTCCAAGAGATACAGTAAACCTGAAGTGAAGCATCTGAATCTGATACTGGTCTCACAGGAAAGGATCAAATAATAGAAAGTGTGAGTGTCACTCCTCTTGTACTTAAGTCGGCATTGTGCCGTTTGTATTTAATTCGGATGTAATTTCTGTGTTTCATCGTCAGTAAGAAGGTCCAAGGGATACAGTAAACCTGAAGTGAAGCATCAGAAGCTAAAACTGGACTCACAGGAGAGATTCAAATCATAGAAAGTGAGAGTGTCAGTCATCTTGTACTTAAGTCGGCATTGTGCCATTTGTATTAAATTCGAATGCAATTTCTGTGTTTCATCGTCAATAAGAAGGTCCGTGGGATACAGTAAACCTTATGTGAAGCATCGGAATCTTAAACTGGACTCACAGGAGAGGTTCTAATCGTAGAATATTAGAGTGTCAGTCCTCTTTTACTTAAGACGGCATTGTGCATTTTGTATTAAATTCGGTTGCAATTTCTGTGTTTCATCGTCAATAAGAGGGTGCAAGGTATACAGTAAACCTGTAGTGAAGCATCGGAATCTAAAACAGGACTCACAGGAGAGGTTCAAATCATAGAAAGTGAGAGTGTCAATCCTCTTGTTCTTAAGTTGGAATTGTTCCTTTTGTATTAAATTCGGATGCAATTTCTGTGTTTCATCGTCAATAAGAAGGTCCAAGGAATGCAGTAAACATGAAGTGAAGCATCGGAATCTAAAACTGGACTCACCGGAGAGGTTCAAATCACAAAAAGTTAGAGTGTCAGTCCTCTTGTACTTAAGTCGGCATTGTGCCTTTTGTATTACACTCGGATGCAAACTCTGTGTTTCATCGTCAACAAGAAGGTGCAAGGGATACAGTAAACCTTATGTGAAGCATCGGAATCTAAAACTGGACTCACAGGAGAGGTTCAAATCATAGAATATTAGAGTGTCAGTCCTCTTTTATTTAAGACGGCAATGTGCCATTTGTATTAAATGCGCATGCAATTTCTGTGTTTCATCGCCGATAAGAAGGACTCAAGGGATACAGTAAAATTGAAGTGAAGCATCGGAATCTAAAACTGGACTCACAGGAGAGGTTCAAATCATAGAAAGTGAGAGTGTCAGTCCTCTTGTACTTAAGTCGGCATTGTGCCATTTGTATTAAATTCGGATGCAATTTCTGTGCTTCATCGTCAATAAGAAGGTCTAAGGGATACAGTAAACCTGTAGTGAAGCATCGGAATCTAAAACTGGACCCACAGGAGAGATTCAAATCATAGAAAGTTAGAGTGTCACTCCGCTTGTACTTAAGTCGGTATTGTGCCTTTTGTATTAAATTCAGATGCAATTTCTGTGTTTCATCGTCAATAAGAAGGAGCAAGGTATACAGTAAACCTGAAATGAAGCATCGGAATCTAAAACTGGACTCACAGGAAATGTTCAAATTATAGAAAGTGAGAGTGTCAGTCCACTTGTACTTAAGTCGGAATTGTGCCTTTTGAATTTAATTCGGATGCAATATCTGTGTTTCATCGTCAATAAAAAGGTCCAAGTGATACAGTAAACCTGTAGTGAAGCATCGGAATATAAATCTGGACTCACAGGAGAGGTTCCAATCATAGAGAGTTAGAGTGTCAGTCCTCTTGTACTTAAGTCGGCATTGTGCCTTTTGAATTTAATTCCGATGCAAATTCTGTGTTTCATCGTCAATAAGAAGGTGCAAGGTATACAGTATACCTGAAGTGAAGAATCGGAATCTAAAACTGGACTCACAGGAGAGGTTCAAACCATAGAATGTGAGAGTGTCAGTCCACTTGTACTTAAGTCGCCATTGTGCCTTTTGTATTAAATTCGAATGCAATTTCTGTCTTTCATCGTCAACAAGGAGGACCAAGCGATACAGTAAACATGAAGTGAAGCATCGGACTCTAAAACTGGACTCACAGGAGAGGTTCAAATCATAGAAAGTGAGAGTGTCAGTCCTCTTGTACTTAAGTCGGCATTGTGCCATTTGTATTAAATTCGGATGCAATTTCTGTGTTTCATCGTCAATAAGAAGGTCCAAGAGATACAGTAAACCTGAAGTTAAGCATCTGAATCTAAAACTGGACTCACAGGAAAGGTTCAAACCATAGAAAGTGTGAGTGGCATCCTCTTGTACTTAAGTCGGCATTGTGCCATTTGTATTAAATTCGGATGCAATTTCTGTGTTTCATCGTCAATAAGAAGGTGCCAGGTACACAGTAAACCTGAAGAATTGGAATCTAAAACTGGACTCACAGGAGAGGTTCAAATCATAGAAAGTGAGAGTGTCAGTCCTCTTGTACTTAAGTCTGCATTGTGCCATTTGTTTTAAATTCGGATGCAATTTCTATGTTTCATCGTCAATAAGTAGGTCCAAGGGATACAGTAAACCTGAAGTGAAGCATCAGAATCTAAAACTGGACTCACTGGCGAGGTCAAATCATAGAAAGTTAGAGTGTCACTCCTTTTGTACTTAGGTCGGTATTGTGACTTTTGTATTAAATATGGATGCAATTTAGGCGTTTCATCGTCAATAAGAAGGTCCAAGAGATACAGTAAACATAAAGTGAAGCATCCGAATCTAAAACTGGCCTCACAGGAGAGGTTCAAATCATAGAAAGTTAGAGTGTCAGTCGTCTTGTACTTAAGTCGGCATTGTGCCTTTTGATTTTAATTCCGGTGCAATTTATGTGTTTCATCGTCAATAAGAAGGTGCAAGGTATACAGTAAACCTGAAGTGAAGCATCGGAATCTAAAACTGGACGCACAGGAGAGGTTCAAATCATAGGGAGTGAGAGTGTCAGTCCTCTTGCACTTAAGTCACCATTGTGATTTTTGTATTAAATTCGGATGCAATTTCTGTGTTTCATCGTCAATAAGACGGTCCAAGGGATACAGTAAACCTGAAGTGAAGCATCGGAATCTAAAACTGGACTCACAGGAGAGGTTTAAATCTTAGAAAGTTAGTGTGTCAGTCCTCTTGTACTTAAGTCGGCATTGTGCCTTTTTGTATTAAATTCAGATGCAAACTCTGTGTTTCATCGTCAATACGAAGGTGCAAGGTATACAGTAAACCTGAAGTGAAGCACCGGAAACTAAAACTGAACTCACAGGAGAGGTTCAAATCATAGAAAGTGAAAGTGTCAGTGCTCTTGTACTTAAGTCGGCATTGTGCCATTTGTATTAAATGCGGATGCTATTTCTGTGTTTCATCACCGATAAGAAAGTCTCAAGGGATACAGTAAACATGAAGTGAAGCATCGGAATCTAAAACTGGACACACTGGAGATGTTCAAATTATAGAAAGTGAGAGTGTCAGTCCTCTTGTACTTAAGTCGGCATTGTGCCTTTTGTATTAAATTCGGATGCAATTTCTGTGTTTCATCGTCAAAAAAAAGGTCCAAGGGATACGGTAAACCAGTAGTGAAGCATCGGAATATAAATCTGGACTCACAGGAGAGGTTCCAATCATAGAGAGTTAGAGTGTCAGTCCTCTTGTACTTAAGTCGGCATTGTGCCTTTTGAATTTAATTCCGATGCAATTTCTGAGTTTCATCTTCAATAAGAAGGTGCAAGGTATACAGTAAACCTGAAGTGAAGCATCGGAATCTAAAACTGGACTCACAGGAGAGGTTCAAATCATAGAATGTGAGAGTGTCAGTCCACTTGTACTTAAGTCGCCATTGTGCCTTTTGTATTAAATTCGGATGCAATTTCTGTCTTTCATCGTCAGCAAGAAGGACCAAGCGATACAGTAAACCTGAAGTGAAACATCGGAATCTAAAACTGGACTCACAGGAGAGGTTCAAATCATAGAAAGTTAGAGTGTCACTCCGCTTGTACTTAAGTCGGTATTGTGCCTTTTGTATTAAATTCAGATGCAATTTCTGTGTTTCATCGTCAATAAGAAGGTCCAAGGGATACAGTAAACCTTAAGTGAAACATCGGAATCTAAAACCGGACTCACAGGATAGGTTCAAATCATAGAAAGTGAGAGTGTCAGTCATCTTGTAATTAAGTCGGCTTTATGCCATTTGTATTAAATTCGGATGCAAATTCTGTGTTTCATCGTCAATAAGAAGGTCCAAGAGATACAGTAAACCTGAAGTGAAGCATCTGAATCTAAAACTGGACTCACAGGAAAGGTTCAAACCATAGAAAGTGTGAGTGTCAGTCCTCTTGTACATAAGTCGGCATTGTGCCATTTGTATTAAATTCGGATGCAATTTCTGTGTTTCATCGTCAATAAGAAGGTCCAAGGAATACAGTATCCCTGAAGTGAAGCATCGGAATCTAAAACTGGGCGCACAGGAGAGGTTCAAATCATAGAAAGTTTGAATGTCAGTCCTCTTGTACTTAAGTCGGAATTGTGAATTTTAAATTTAATTCCAATGCAATTTATTTGTTTCATCTTCAATAAGGAGGTGCAAGGTATACAGTAAACCTGAAGTGAAGCATCGGAATCTAAAACTGGACTCAGAGGAGAGGTTCCAATCATAGAAAGTGAGAGTGTCAGTCCTCTTGTACTTAAGCCAGCATTGTGCCATTTGTATTAAATTCGGATGCAATTTCTGTGTTTCATCGTCAATAAGAAGGTCCAAGGGATACAGTAGACCTGAAGTGAAGCATCGGAATCTAAAACTGGACCCACAGGAGATATAAAAATCATAGAAAGTTAGAGTGTCACTCCGCTTGTACTTAAGTCGGTATTGTGCCTTTTGTATTAAATTCGGATGCAATTTCTGTGTTTCATCGTCAATAAGAAGGTCCAAGGGATACAGTAAACCTTATGTGAAGCATCGGAATCTAAAACTGGACTCACAGGAGAGGTTCAAATCATAGAAAGTGAGAGTGTCAGTCCTCTTGTACTTAAGTCGGCATTGTGCCTTTTGTATTTAATTCGGAAGCAATTTCTGTGTTTCATCGTCAATAAGAAGGTGCAAGGTATACAGTAAACCTGAAGTGAAGCATCGGAATCTAAAACTATACTCACAAGAGACGTTCAAATCATAGAAAGTTAGTGTGTCAGTCCTCTTGTACTTAAGTCGGCATTGTGTCTTTTGTATTATATTTGGATGCAATATCTGTGTTTCATCGTCAATAAGATAGTCCAAGGGAAATAGTAAACCTGAAGTGAAGCATGGGAGTCTAAAACTGGACTCACAGGAGAGGTTCAATTCTTAGAAAGTTAGAGTGTCAGTCCTCTTGTACTTAAGTCGGCATTGACCCTTTATTGTTACATTCGGATGCAAAATCTGTGTTTCATCGTCAATACGAAGGTTCAAGGGATATAGTAAACCTGAAGTGAAGCATTGGAATCTAAAACTGTACTCACTGGAGAGGTTCAAATCATAGAAAGTGAGAGTGTCAGTCCTCTTGTACCTAAGTCGGCATTGTGCCATTTGTATTAAATTCGGATGAAATTCCTGTGGTTCATAGTCAATAACAAGTTCCAAGGGATACAGTAAACCTGAAGTGAAGCATCGGAATCTAAAACTAGACTCACAGGAGCGGTTCAAATCATAGAAATTTACAGTGTCAGTCCTCTTGCACTAAAGCCGGCATTGTGCCTTTTGTATTAAAGTCGGATGCAAACTCTGTGTTTCATCGACAATAAGACGGTCCAAGGGATACAGTAAACCTCAAGTGAAGCATCAGATTCTAAACTGAACTCACAGTAGAGGTTCAAATCATAGATAGTGAGAGTGTCAGTCCTCTTGTACTTAAGTCGGCATTGTGCCTTTTGTATTAAATTCGGATGCAATTTCTGTGTTTCATCGTCAATAAGAAGGTGTAAGGTATACAGTAAACCTGAAGAATCGGAATCTAAAACTGGACTCAAAGGAGAGGTTCAAATCATAGAAAGTGAGAGTGTCGGTCCTCTTGTACTTAAGTCGGCATTGTGCCATTTGTATTAAATTCGGATGCAATTTCTGTGTTTCATCGTGAATAAGAAGGTCCTAGGGATACAGTAAACCTGAAGTGAAGCATCGGAATCTAAAACTGGACTCACAGGAGAGGTCAAATCATAGAAAGTTAGAGTGTCACTCCTTTTGTACTTAAGTCGGTATTGTGCCTATGGTATTAAATTCGGATGCAAATTTCTGCGTTTCATCGTCAATAAGAAGGTCCAAGAGGTACAGTAAACATGAAGTGAAGCATCGGAATCTAATATTGGCCTCACAGGAGAGGTTCAAGTCATAGAAAGTTAGAGTGTCAGTCGTCTTGTACTTAAGTCGGCATTGTGCCTTTTGAATTTAATTGCGGTGCAATTTCTGGGTTTCATCGTCAATAAGAAGGTGCAAGGTATACAGTAAACCTGAAGTGAAGCATCGGAATCTTAAACTGAACTCACAGGAGAGGTTCAAATCATAGGAAGTGAGAGTGTCTGTGTTCTTGTACTTAAGTCGGCAATGTGCCATTTGTATTCAATGCGGATGCAATTTCTGTGTTTCATCGCCGATAATAAGGTCTCAAGGGATACAGTAAACATGAAGTGAAGCAACGGAATCTCAAACTGGACTCACAGAAGAGGTTCAAATCATAGAAAGTGAGAGTGTCAGTCCTCTTGTACTTAAGTCGGCATTGTGTCATTTGTATTAAATTCGGTTGCAATTTCTGTGTTTCATTGTCAATAAGAAGGTCCAAGGGATACAGTAAACCTGAAGTGTGGCATCGGAATCGAAAACTGGACTCACAGGAGAGGTTCCAATCATAGAAAGTTAGAGTGTCAGTCCTCTTGTACTTAAGCCGGCATTGTGCCATTTGTATTAAATTCGGATGCAATTTCTGTGATTCATCGTCAATAAGAAGGTCTAACGGATACAGTAAACCTGTAGTGAAGCATCGGAATCTAAAACTGGACCCACAGGAGAGATTCCAATAATAGAAAGTAAAAGTGTCACTCCGTTTGTACTTAAGTCGGTATTGTGCCTTTTGTATTAAATTCCGATGCAATTTCTGTGTTTCAGCGTCAATAAGAAGGTCCAAGGGATACAGTAAGCCTTATGTGAAGCATCGGAATCTAAAACTGGACTCACAGGAGAGGTTCAAATCATAGAATATTAGAGTGTCAGTCCTCTTTTACTTAAGACGGCATTGTGCATTTTGTATTAAATTCGGATGCAATTTCTGTGTTTCATCGTCACTAAGAAGGTCCAAGGGATACAGTAAACCTGAAGTGAAGCATCGGAATCTAAAACTGGACTCACAGGAGAGGTTCAAATCATAGAAAGTGTGAGTGTCAGTCATCTTGTAATTAAGTCGGCATTGTGCCTTTTCCATTTAATTCCGATGCAATTTCTGTGTTTCATCGTCAATAAGAGGGAGCAAGGTATACAGTAAACCTGAAATGAAGCATCGGAATCTAAAACTGGACTCACAGGAGATGTTCAAATTATAGAAAGTGAGAGTGTCAGTCGTCTTGTACTTAAGTCGTAATTGTGCCATTTGTATTAAATTCGGATGCAATTTCTGTGTTTCATCGTCAATAAAAAGGTCCAAGTGATACAGTTAACCTGTAGTGAAGCATCGGAATATAAATCTGGACTCACAGGAGAGGTTCCAATCATAGAGAGTTAGAGTGTCAGTCCTCTTGTACTTAAGTCGGCATTGTGCGTTTTGAATTTAATTCCGATGCAATTTCTGTGTTTCATCGTCAATAAGAAGGTGCAAGGTATACAGTAAACCTGACGTGAAGCATCGGAATCTAAAACTGGTCTCACAGGAGAGGTTCAAATCATAGGACGTGAGAGTGTCAGTCCACTTGTACTTAAGTTGCCATTGTGCCTTTTGTATTATATTCGGATGCAATTTCTGTGTTTCATCGTCAATAAGAAGGTGCAAGGTATACAGTAAACCTGAAGTGAAGCATCGGAATCTAAAACTATACTCAAAAGAGACGTTCAAATCATAGAAAGTTAGTGTGTCAGTCCTCTTGTACTTAAGTCGGCATTGTGTCTTTTGTATTAAATTTGGATGCAATTTCTGTGTTTCATCGTCAATAAGAAGGTCCAAGGGATACAGTAAATCTGAAGTGAAGCATCGGAATCTAAAACTGGACTCACGGGAGAGGTTCAAATCATAGAAAGTGAGAGTGTCAGTCCTCTTGTACTTAAGTCGCCATTGTGCCTTTTGTATTAAATTCGGATGCAATTTCTGTGTTTCATCGTCAATAAGAAGGTCCAAGGGATACAGTAAACCTGAAGTAAAGCATCGGAATCTAAAACTGGACTCACAGGAGAGGTTCAAATCATAGAAAGTTAGAGTGTCAGTCCTCTTGCACGTAAGTCGGCCTTGTGCCTTTTGTATTAAATTCGGATGCAAACTCTGTGTTTCATCGTCAATAAGAAGGTCCAAGGGATACAGTAAACCTGAAGTGAAGCATCGGAATCTAAAAATGGACTCACAGGAGAGGTTCAAAACATAGAAAGTTGGAGTGTCGTCCTCTTGTACTTAAGTCGGCGTGGTGCCTTTTGAATTTAATTCCGATGCAACTTCTGTGTTTCATCGTCAATACGAAGGTGCAAGGTATACAGTAAACCTGAAGTGAAGCACCGGAATCTAAAACTGGCCTCACAGGAGAGTTTAAAATCATAGAAAGTGAGAGTGTCAGTCCTCTTGTACTTTAGTCGCCATTGTGCCGTTTGTACTAAATTCGGATGCAATTTCTGTGTTTCATCGTCAATAAGAAGGTCCAAGGGATACAGTAAACCTGAAGTGAAGCATCGGAAACTAAAACTGGAATCACAGGAGAGGTTCAAATCATAGAAAGTTTGAGTGTCAGTCCTCTTGTACATAAGTCGGCATTGTGCGTTTTGAATTTAATTCCGATGCAATTTCTGTGTATCATCGTCAATAAGATGTTCCAAGGGATACAGTAAACCTTAAGCGAATCATCGGTATCTAAAACTGGACTCACAGGAGAGGTTCAAATCATAGAGAGTGAGAGTGTCAGTCCTCTTGTACCTAAGTCGGCATTGTGCCATTTGTATTAAATTCGGATGAAATTCCTGTGGTTCATAGTCAATAACAAGTTCCAAGGGATACAGTAAACCTGAAGTGAAGCATCGGAATCTAAAACTGTACTCACTGGAGAGGTTCAAATCATAGAATGTGAGAGTGTCAGTCCTCTTGTACCTAAGTCGGCATTGTGCCATTTGTATTAAATTCGGATGAAATTCCTGTGGTTCATAGTCAATAACAAGTTCCAAGGGATACAGTAAACCTGAAGTGAAGCATCGGAATCTAAAACTAGACTCACAGGAGAGGTTCAAATCATAGAAATTTACAGTGTCAGTCCTCTTGCACTAAAGTCGGCATTGTGCCTTTTGTATTAAAGTCGGATGCAAACTCTGTGTTTCATCGACAATAAGAAGGTCCAAGGGATACAGTAAACCTGAAGTGAAGCATCAGATTCTAAACTGAACTCACAGTAGAGGTTCAAATCATAGAAAGTGAGAGTGTCAGTCCTCTTGTACTTAAGTCGGCATTGTGCCTTTTGTATTAAATTCGGATGCAATTTCTGTGTTTCATCGTCAATAAGAAGGTGCAAGGAATACAGTAAACCTGAAGTGAAGCATCGGAATCTAAAACGGGACTCACAGGAGAGGTTCAAATCATAGAAACTTAGAGTGTCAGTCCTCTTGTACTTAAGTCGGCATTGTGCCTTTTGTATTAAATTCAGATGCAAACTCTGTGTTTCATCGTCAATAAGAAGAACCAATGGATACAGTAAACCTGAAGTGAAGCATCGGAATCTAAAACTAGACTCACAGTAGAGGTTCAAATCATAGAAAGTGAGAATCTCAGTCCTCTTGTATTTAAGTCGCCATTGTGCCATTTGTATTAAATTCGGATCCAATTTCTGTGTTTCATCGTCAATAGGAAGGTCCAAGGGATACAGTAAACCTGAAGTGAAGCATCGGAATCTAAAACTGGACTCACAGGAGAGGTCAAATCATAGAAGGTTAGAGTGTCACTCCTCTTGTACTTGAGTCGGTAGTGTGCCTTTTGTATTAAATTCGGATGCAAACTCTGTGTTTCATCTTCAATAAGAAGGTCCAAGGGATACAGTAAACCTGAAGTGAAGCATCGGAATCTAAAACTGGGCTCACAGGAGAGGTTCAAATCACAGAAAGTTAGAATGTCAGTCCTCTTGTACTTAAGTCAGCATTGTGCCTTTTGTATTAAATTCGGATGCAATTTCTGTGTTTCATCGTCAATAAGAAGGTGTAAGGTATACAGTAAACCTGAAGAATCGGAATCTAAAACTGGACTCAAAGGAGAGGTTCAAATCATAGAAAGTGAGAGTGTCGGTCCTCTTGTACTTAAGTCGGCATTGTGCCATTTGTATTAAATTCGGATGCAATTTCTGTGGTTCATCGTCAATAAGAAGGTCCTAGGGATACAGTTAACCTGAAGTGAAGCATCGGAATCTAAAACTGGACTCACAGGAGAGGTCAAATCATAGGAAGTTAGAGTGTCACTCCTTTTGTACTTAAGTCGGTATTGTGCCTATGGTATTAAATTCGGATGCAATTTCTGCGTTTCATCGTCAATAAGATAGTCCAAGGGAAATAGTAAACCTGAAGTGAAGCATGGGAGTCTAAAACTGGACTCACAGGAGAGGTTCAATTCTTAGAAAGTTAGAGTGTCAGTCCTCTTGTACTTAAGTCGGCATTGGCCCTTTATTGTTACATTCGGATGCAAAATCTGTGTTTCATCGTCAATACGAAGGTTCAAGGGATATAGTAAACCTGAAGTGAAGCATTGGAATCTAAAACTGTACTCACTGGAGAGGTTCAAATCATAGAATGTGAGAGTGTCAGTCCTCTTGTACTTAAGTCGGCATTGTGCCATTTGTATTAAATTCGGATGAAATTCCTGTGGTTCATAGTCAATAACAAGTTCCAAGGGATACAGTAAACCTGAAGTGAAGCATCGGAATCTAAAACTAGACTCACAGGAGAGGTTCAAATCATAGAAATTTACAGTGTCAGTCCTCTTGCACTAAAGTCGGCATTGTGCCATTTGTATTAAAGTCGGATGCAAACTCTGTGTTTCATCGACAATAAGAAGGTCCAAGGGATACAGTAAACCTGAAGTGAAGCATCAGATTCTAAACTGAACTCACAGTAGAGGTTCAAATCATAGAAAGTGAGAGTGTCAGTCCTCTTGTACTTAAGTCGGCATTGTGCCTTTTGTATTAAATTCGGATGCAATTTCTGTGTTTCATCGTCAATAAGAAGGTCCAAGAGGTACAGTAAGCATGAAGTGAAGCATCGGAATCTAAAATTGGCCTCACAGGAGAGGTTCAAGTCATAGAAAGTTAGAGTGTCAGTCGTCTTGTACTTAAGTCGGCATTGTGCCTTTTGAATTTAATTGCGGTGCAATTTCTGGGTTTCATCGTCAATAAGAAGGTGCAAGGTATACAGTAAACCTGAAGTGAAGCATCGGAATCTAAAACTGAACTCACAGGAGAGGTTCAAAACATAGGAAGTGAGAGTGTCTGTGTTCTTGTACTTAAGTTGGCAATGTGCCATTTGTATTCAATGCGGTTGCAATTTCTGTGTTTCATCGCCGATAAGAAGGTCTCAAGGGATACAGTAAACATGAAGTGAAGCAACGGAATCTCAAACTGGACTCACAGAAGAGGTTCAAATCATAGAAAGTGAGAGTGTCAGTCCTCTTGTACTTAAGTCGGCATTGTGTCATTTGTATTAAATTCGGTTGCAATTTCTGTGTTTCATTGTCAATAAGAAGGTCCAAGGGATACAGTAAACCTGTAGTGAAGCATCGGGATATAAATCTGGACTCACAGGAGAGGTTCCAATCATAGAGAGTTAGAGTGTCAGTCCTCTTGTACTTAAGTCGGCATTGTGCGTTTTGAATTTAATTCCGATGCAATTTCTGTGTTTCATCGTCAATAAGAAGGTGCAAGGTATACAGTAAACCTGACGTGAAGCATCGGAATCTAAAACTGGACTCACAGGAGAGGTTCAAATCATAGAACGTGAGAGTGTCAGTCCACTTGTACTTAAGTCGCCATTGTGCCTTTTGTATTATATTCGGATGCAATTTCTGTCTTTCATCGTCAACAAGAAGGACCAAGCGATACAGTAAACCTGAAGTAAAGCATCGGAATCTAAAACTGGACTCACAGGAGAGGGGGTCAAAACTTAGAAAGTTAGAGTGTCACTCCGCTTGTACTTAAGTCGGTATTGTGCCTTTTGCATTAAATTCGGATGCAATTTCTGTGTTTCATCGTCAATAAGAAGGTCCAAGGGATACAGTAAACCTTAAGTGAAACATCGGAATCCAAAACTGGACTCACAGGATAGGTTCAAATCATAGAAAGTGAGAGTGTCAGTCATCTTGTAATTAAGTCGGCATTATGCCATTTGTATTAAATTCGGATGCAATTTCTGTGTTTCATCGTCAATAAGAAGGTCCAAGAGATACAGTAACCTGAAGTGAAAAAACTGAATCTAAAACTGGACTCACAGGAAAGGTTCAAACCATAGAAAGTGTGAGTGTCAGTCCTCTTGTACTTAAGTCGGCATTGTGCCAATTGTATTAAATTCGGATGCAATATCTGTGTTTCATCGTCAATAAGAAGGTCCAAGGGATACAGTAAACCTGAAGTGAATCATCGGAATCTAAAACTGGACCCACAGGAGAGGTCAAATCATAGAAAGTTAGAGTGTATCTCCTCTTGTACTTGAATCGGTATTGTGCCTTTTGTATTAAATTCGGATGCAAACTCTGTGTTTCATCGTTAATAAGAAGGTCAAAGGGATACAGTAAACCTGAAGTGAAGCATCGGAATCTAAAACTGGGCTCACAGGAGAGGTTCAAATCATAGAAGTTAGAATGTCAGTCCTCTTTTACTTATGTCGGCATTGTGACTTTTGTATTACATTCGGATGCAATTTCTGTGTTTCATCGTCAATAAGAAGGTGCAAGGTATACAGTAAACCTGAAGAATCGGAATCTAAAACTGGACTCACAGGAGAGGTTCAAATCACAGAAAGTGAGAGTGTCACTCCTCTTGTACTTGAGTCGGTATTGTGCCTTTTGTATTAAATTCGGATGCAATTTCTGTGTTCCATCGTCAATAAGAAGGTGCAAGGTATACAGTAAACCTGAAGAATCGGAATCTAAAACTGGCCTCACAGGAGAGGTTCAAATCATAGAAAGTTAGAGTGACAGTCGTCTTGTACTTAAGACGGCATTGTGTCTTTTGAATTTAATTCCGGTGCAATTTCTATGTTTCATCGTCAATAAGAAGGTGCAAGGAATACAGTAAACCTGAAGTGAAGCATCGGAATCTAAAACTGGACTCACAGGAGAGGTTCAAATCATAGGGAGTGAGAGTGTCAGTCCTCTTGCACTTAAGTCGCCATTTTGATTTTTTATTAAATTCGGATGCAATTTCTGTGTTTAATCGTCAGTAAGACGGTCCAAGGGATACAGTAAAGCTGAAGTGAAGCATCGGAATCTATAACTGGACTCACAGGAGAGGTTCAAATCATAGAAAGTTAGAGTGTCAGTCCTCTTGTACTTAAGTTGGCGTTTTGCCTTTTGAATTAAATTCAGATGCAAACTCTGTGTTTCATCGTCAATAAGAAGGTGCAAGTTATACAGTAAACCTGAAGTGAAGCATCGGAATTTGAAACTGGATCTACAGGAGAGGTTCAAATCATAGAAAGAGAGAGTGTCAGTCCTCTTGTACTTAAGTCGGCATTATGGCATTTGTATTAAATTCGGATGCAATTTCTGTGTTTCATCGTCAATAAGAAGGTGCAAGGTATACAGTAAACCTGAAGTGAAGCATCGGAATTTGAAACTGGATCTACAGGAGAGGTTCAAATCATAGAAAGAGAGAGTGTCAGTCCTATGTACTTAAGTCGCCATTGTGCCTTTTGTATTAAATTCGGATGCAATTTCAGTGTTTTATCGTCAATAAGAAGGTCCAAGGGATACAGTAAAAGTGAAGTGAAGCATCGGAAATTAAAACTGGACTCACAGGAGAGGTTCAAATCACTGAAAGTTAAGGTGTCAGTCCTCTTGTACTTAAGTCGGCATTGTGCCTTTTGAATTTAATTCCGATGCAATTTCTGTGTTTCATCGTCAATAAGAAGGTCCAAGGGATACAGTAAACCCGAAGTGAAGCGTCGGAATCCAAAATTGGACTCACAGGAGAGGTTCAATTCATAAAAAGTGAGAGTGTCAGTCCTCTTTTACTTAAATCGGCATTGTGCCTTTTGAATTTAGTTCCGATGCAATGTCTGTGTTTCATCGTCAATAAGATGGTCCAAGGGATACAGTAAACATGAAGTGAAGCATCGGAATCTAAAACTAGACTCACAGGAGAGGTTCAAATCATAGACAGTGAGAATGTCAGTCCTCTTGTACTTAAGTCGGCATTGTGACTTTTGAATATAATTCCGATGCAATTTCTGTGTTTCATCGGCAATAAAAAGGTGCAAGGTATACATTAAACCGGAAGTGAAGCATCGGATTCTAAAACTGGACTCACAGGAGAGGTTCAAATCATAGAAAGTGAGAGTGTTAGTCTTCTTGTTCTTAAGTCGCCTTTGTGCCCTTTGTATTAATTTCGGATACAATTTCTGTGTTTCATCGTCAACAAGAAGGACCAAGGGATACAGTAAACCTAAAGTGAAGCATCGGAATCTAAAACTGGACTCACAGGAGAGGTTCAAATCATAGAGAGTTAGACTGTCACTCCTCTTGTACTTAAGTCGGTATTGTGCCATTTGTATTCAATTCGGATGGAATTTCTGTATTTCATCGTCAATAAGAAGGTCCACGGGATGCAGTAAACCTGAAGTGAAGCATCGGAATCTAAAACTGGACCCACAGGAGAGGTTCAAATCATAGAATGTGAGAGTGTCAGTCCTCTTTACTTAAGTCGCCATTGTGCCTTTTGTATTAAATTCGAATGCAATTTCTTTGTTTTATCGTCAATAAAAAGTTCCAAGGGATACAGTAAACCTGAAGTGAAGCATCGGAATTTAAATCTGGACTCACAGGAGAGGTTCAAATCATAGAAAGTTAGAGTGTCAGTCGTCTTGTACTTAAGTCGGCATTGTGCCTTATGAATTTAGTTCCGATGGAATGTCTGTGTTTCATCGTCAATAAGAAGGTCTAAGGGATACAGTAAACCTGAAGTGAAGCATCGGAATCTAAAACTGGACTCACAGGAGAGGTTCAAATCGTAGAAAGTGAGAGTGTCAGTCCGCTTGTACTTAAGTCGGTATTGTTCCATTTGTATTAAATTCGGTTGCAATGTCTGTGTTTCGTAGTCTATAAGAAGGTCCAAGGGATACAGTAAATCTGTAGTGAAGCATCGGAATCTAAAACTGGACTCACAGGAGAGATTCAAATCATAGATAGTTACAGTGTCAGTCCTCTTGTACTTAAGTCGCCATTGTGCCTTTTGTATTAAAATCGGATACAATTTCTGTGTTTCATCGTCAATAAGAAGGTCCAAGGGATACAGTAAACCTTAAGTGAAGCATCGGAATCTAAAACTGGACTCACAGGACAGGTTCAAATCATAGAATGTTAGAGTGTCAGTCCTCTTTTACTTAAGTTGGCATTGTGCATTTTGTATTAAATTCGGAAGCAATTTCTGTGTTTCATCGTCAATAAGAAGGTCCAAGGGATACAGTAAACCCGAAGTGAAGCGTCGGAATCCAAAATTGGACTCACAGGAGAGGTTCAATTCATAAAAAGTGAGAGTGTCAGTCCTCTTTTACTTAAATCGGCATTGTGCCTTTTGAATTTAGTTCCGATGCAATGTCTGTGTTTCATCGTCAATACGATGGTCCAAGGGATACAGTAAACATGAAGTGAAGCATCGGAATCTAAAACTGGACTCACAGGAGAGGTTCAAATCATAGACAGTGAGAATGTCAGTCCTCTTGTACTTAAGTCGGCATTGTGACTTTTGAATTTAATTCCGATGCAATTTCTGTGTTTCATCGGCAATAAAAAGGTGCAAGGTATACAGTAAACCTGAAGTGAAGCATCGGATTCTAAAACTGGACTCACAGGAGAGGTTCAAATGATAGAAAGTGAGAGTGTTAGTCTTCTTGTTCTTAAGTCGCCTTTGTGCCCTTTGTATTAATTTCGGATGCAATTTCTGTGTTTCATCGTCAACAAGAAGGACCAAGGGATACAGTAAACCTAAAGTGAAGCATCGGAATCTAAAACTGGACTCACAGGAGAGGTTCAAATCATAGAGAGTTAGACTGTCACTCCTCTTGTACTTAAGTCGGTATTGTGCCATTTGTATTCAATTCGGATGGAATTTCTGTATTTCATCGTCAATAAGAAGGTCCACGGGATGCAGTAAACCTGAAGTGAAGCATCGGAATTTAAATCTGGACACACAGGAGAGGTTCAAATCATAGAAAGTTAGAGTGTCAGTCGTCTTGTACTTAAGTCGGCATTGTGCCTTATGAATTTAGTTTTGATGGAATGTCTGTGTTTCATCGTCAATAAGAAGGTCTAAGGGATACAGTAAACCTGAAGTGAAGCATCGGAATCTAAAACTGGACTCACAGGAGAGGTTCAAATCGTAGAAAGTGAGAGTGTCAGTCCGCTTGTACTTAAGTCGGTATTGTGCCATTTGTATTAAATTCGGTTGCAATGTCTGTGTTTCGTAGTCTATAAGAAGGTCCAAGGGATACAGTAAATCTGTAGTGAAGCATCGGAATCTAAAACTGGACTCACAGGAGAGATTCAAATCATAGATAGTTACAGTGTCAGTCCTCTTGTACTTAAGTCGCCATTGTGCCTTTTGTATTAAAATCGGATACAATTTCTGTGTTTCATCGTCAATAAGAAGGTCCAAGGGATACAGAAAACCTTAAGTGAAGCATCGGAATCTAAAACTGGACTCACAGCATAGGTTCATATCATAGAATGTTAGAGTGTCAGTCCTCTTTTACTTAAGTCGGCATTGTGCATTTTGTATTAAATTCGGAAGCAATTTGTATGTTTCATCGTCAATAAGAAGGTCCAAGGGATACAGTTAACCTGAAGTGAAGCATCGGAATCTAAAACTGTACTCACAGGGGAGGTTCAAATTATAGAAAGTGAGAGTGTCAGTCATCTTGAAATTAAGTCGGCATTAAGCCATTTGTATTAAATTCGGATGCAATTTCTGTGTTTCATCGTCAAGAAGAAGGTCCAAGGGATACAGTAAACCTGAAGTGAAGCATCGGAAACTAAAACTGTTCTCACAGGAGAGGTTCAAATCATAGAAAGGTAGAGTGTCAGTCCTCTTGTACTTATGTCGGCATTGCGCCTTTTGAATTTAATTCCGATGCAATTTCTGTGTTTCATCGTCAATAAGAAGGTGCAAGGTATACAGTAAACCTGAAGTGAAGCACCGGAATCTAAAACTGGACTCACAGGAGAGGTTCAAATCATAGAATATGAGAGTGTCAGCCCACTTGTACTTAAGTCGCCATTGTGCCTTTTGTATTAAATTCGGATGCAATTTCTGTCTTTCATCGTCAACAAGAAGGACCAAGCGATACAGTAAACCTGAAGTGAAGCATCGGAATCTAAAACTGGACCTAAAGGAGAGGTTCAAATCATAGAAAGTTAGAGTGTCACTCCGCTTGTACTTAAGTCGGGATTGTGCCTTTTGTACTAATTCGGATGCAATTTCTGTGTTTCATCGTCAATAAGAAGGTCCAAGGGATACAGTAAACCTGTAGTGAAGCATCGGAATCTAAATCTGGACTCACAGGAGAGGTTGCAATCATAGAAAGGTAGAGTGTCAGTCCTCTTGTACTTATGTCGGCATTGTGCCTTTTGAATTTAATTCCGATGCAATTTCTGTGTTTCATCGTCAATAAGAAGGTGCAAGGTATACAGTAAACCTGAAGTGAAGCACCGGAATCTAAAACTGGACTCACAGGAGAGGTTCAAATCATAGAATATGAGAGTGTCAGCCCAATTGTACTTAAGTCGCCATTGTGCCTTTTGTATTAAATTCGGATGCAATTTCTGTCTTTCATCGTCAACAAGAAGGACCAAGCGATACAGTAAACCTGAAGTGAAGCATCGGAATCTAAAACTGGACCTAAAGGAGAGGTTCAAATCATAGAAAGTTAGAGTGTCACTCCGCTTGTACTTAAGTCGGGATTGTGCCTTTTGTACTAATTCGGATGCAATTTCTGTGTTTCATCGTCAATAAGAAGGTCCAAGGGATACTGTAAACCTTAAGTGAAACATCGGAATCTAAAAACTGGACTCACCGGAGAGGTTCAAATCATAAAGAGTGAGAGTGTCAGTCCTCTTGTACTTAAGTCGCCATTGTGATTTTTGTATTAAATTCGGATGCTATTTCTGTGTTTCATCGTCAATAAGACGGTCCAAGGGATACAGTAAACCTGAAGTGAGGCATCGGAATCTAAAACTGGACTCACAGGAGAGGTTCAAATCATAGAAAGTTAGAGTGTCAGTCCTCTTGTACTTAAGTCAGCATTGTGCCTTTTGAATTTAATTCCGATGCAATTTCTGTGTTTCATCGTCAAAAAGAAGGTCCAAGGGATACAGTAAACCTTATGTGAAGCCTCGGAATCTAAAACTGGAATCACAGGAGAGGTTCAAAACATAGAATATTAGAGTGTCAATCCTCTTTTACTTAAGACGGCATTGTGCATTTTGTATTAAATTCGGATACATTTTCTGTGTTTCATCGTCAAAAAGAATGTGCAAGGGATACAGTAAACCTTAAGTGAAGCATCGGAATCTAAAACTGAACTCACAGGATAGGTTCAAATCATAGAATGTTAGAGTGTCAGTCCTCTTTTACTTAAGTTGGCATTGTGCATTTTGTATTAAATTGGGAAGCAATTTCTGTGTTTCATCGTCAATAGGAAGGTCCAAGGGATACAGTTAACCTGAAGTGAAGCATCGGAATCTAAAACTGTACTCACAGGAGAGGTTCAAATCATAGAAAGTGAGAGTGTCAGTCATCTTGTAATTAAGTCGGCATTGTGCCTTATGAATTTAGTTCCGATGGAATGTCTGTGTTTCATCGTCAATAAGAAGGTCTAAGGGATACAGTAAACCTGAAGTGAAGCATCGGAATCTAAAACTGGACTCACAGGACAGGTTCAAATCGTAGAAAGTGAGAGTGTCAGTCCGCTTGTACTTAAGTCGGTATTGTGCCATTTGTAATAAATTCGGTTGCAATGTCTGTGTTTCGTCGTCTATAAGAAGGTCCAAGGGATACAGTAAATCTGTAGTGAAGCATCGGAATCTAAAACTGGACTCACAGGAGAGATTCAAATCATAGATAGTTACAGTGTCAGTCCTCTTGTACTTAAGTCGCCATTGTGCCTTTTGTATTAAATTCGGATGCAATTTCTGTCTTTCATCGTCAACAAGAAGGACCAAGCGATACAGTAAACCTGAAGTGAAGCATAGAAATCTAAAAATGGACTCACAGGAGAGGTTCAAACCATTGAAATTTAGAGTGTCACTCCGCTTGTACTTAAGTCGGTATTGTGCCTTTTGTATTAAAATCGGATACAATTTCTGTGTTTCATCGTCAATAAGAGGGTCCAAGGGATACAGTAAACCTTAAGTGAAGCATCGTAATCTAAAACTGGACTCACAGGATAGGTTCATATCATAGAACGTTAGAGTGTCTGTCCTCTTTTACTTAAGTCGGCATTGTGCATTTTGTATTAAATTCGGAAGCAATTTCTGTGTTTCATCGTCAATAAGCAGGTCCAAGGGATACAGTTAACCTGAAGTGAAGCATCGGAATCTAAAACTGTACTCACAGGGGAGGTTCAAATTATAGAAAGTGAGAGTGTCAGTCATCTTGAAATTAAGTCGGCATTAAGCCATTTGTAGTAAATTCGGATGCAATTTCTGTGTTTCATCGTCAAGAAGAAGGTCCAAGGGATACAGTAAACCTGAAGTGAAGCATCGGAATTTAAAACTGGACTCACAATAAAGGTTCAAATCATAGAAAGTGAGAATGTCAGTCCTCTTGTACTTAAGTCGGCATTGTGCCATTTGTATTAAATTCGGATGCAGTTTCTGTGTTTCATCACCAAAAAGAAGGTCCAAGGGATACAGTAAACCTGAAGTGAAGCATCGGAATCTAAAACTGGACTCACAGGAGAGGTTCAAATCATAGAAAGTGAGAGTGTCAGTCATCTTGTAATTAAGTCAGCATTGTGCCTTTTGAATTTAATTCCGACGCAATTTCTGTGTTTCATCGTCAATAAGAGGGTGCAAGGTATACAGTAAATCTGAAATGAAGCATCGGAATCTAAAACTGGACTCAGAGGAGATGTTCAAATTATAGAAAATGAGAGTGTCAGTCCTCTTGTACTTAAGTCGGCATTGTGCCTTTGGTATTAAATTCAGATGCAATTTCTGTGTTTCATAGTCAATAAGAAGGTCCAAGGGATACAGTAAACCTGTAGTGAAGCATCGGAATCTAAATCAGGACTCTCAGGAGAGGTTGCAATCATAGAAAGGTAGAGTGTCAGTCCTCTTGTACTTATGTCGGCATTGTGCCTTTTGAATTTAATTCCGATGCAATTTCTGTGTTTCATCGTCAACAAAAAGGTGCAAGGTATACAGTAAACCTGAAGTGAAGCACCGGAATCTAAAACTGGACTCACAGGAGAGGTTCAAATCATAGAATATGAGAGTGTCAGCCCACTTGTACTTAAGTCGCCATTGTGCCTTTTGTATTAAATTCGGATGCAATTTCCGTCTTTCATCGTCAACAAGAAGGACCAAGCGATACAGTAAAGCTGAAGTGAAGCATCGCAATCTAAAACTGGACTCAACGGAGAGGTTCAAATCATTGAAAGTTAGAGTGTCACTCCGCTTGTACTTAAGTCGGTATTGTGCCTTTTGTACTAATTCGGATGCAATTTCTGTGTTTCATCGTCAATAAGAAAGTCCAAGGGATACAGTAAACCTTAAGTGAAACATCGGAATCTAAAAACTGGCCTCACCGGAGAGGTTCAAATCATAAAGAGTGAGAGTGTCAGTCCTCTTGTACTTAAGTCGCCATTGTGATTTTTGTATTTAATTCGGATGCAATTTCTGTATTTCATCGTCAATAAGACGGTCCAAGGGATACAGTAAACCTGAAGTGAAGCATCGGAATCTAAAACTGAACTCACAGGAGAGGTTAAAATCATAGAAAGTTAGAGTGTCAGTCCTCTTGTACTTAAGTCAGCATTTTGCCTTTTGAATTTAATTCCGATGCAATTTCTGTGTTTCATCGTCAAAAAGAAGGTCCAAGGGATACAGTAAACCTTATGTGAAGCCTCGGAATCTAAAACTGGAATCACAGGAGAGGTTCAAAACATAGAATATTAGAGTGTCAATCCTCTTTTACTTAAGACGGCATTGTGCATTTTGTATTAAATTCGGATACATTTTCTGTGTTTCATCGTCAATAAGAATGTCCAAGGGATACAGTAAACCTTAAGTGAAGCATCGGAAACTAAAACTGGACTCACAGGATAGGTTCAAATCATAGAATGTTAGAGTGTCAGTCCTCTTTTACTTAAGTTGGCATTGTGCATTTTGTATTAAATTCGGAAGCAATTTCTGTGTTTCATCGTCAATAAGAAGGTCCAAGGGATACAGTTAACCTGAAGTGAAGCATCGGAATCTAAAACTGTACTCACTGGAGAGGTTCAAATCATAGAAAGTGAGAGTGTCAGTCCTCTTGTTCTTCAGTCGCCTTTGTGCCCTTTGTACTAATTTCGGATGCAATTTCTGTGTTTCATAGTCAACAAGAAGGACCAAGGGATACAGTAAACCTGAAGTGAAGCATCGGAATCTTAAACTGGACTCACAGGAGAGGTTCAAATCATTGAAAGTTAGAGTGTCAGTCCTCTTGTACTTAAGTCGGCATTGTGCCTTTTGTATTAAATTCGGATGCAAACTCTGTGTTTCATCGTCAATAAGAAGGTCCAAGGGATACAGTAAACATGAAGTGAAGCATCGGAATCTAAAACTGGACTCACAGGAGAGGTTCAAATCATAGACAGTGAGAATGTCAGTCCTCTTGTACTTAAGTCGGCATTATGGCATTTGTATTAAATTCGGATGCAATTTCTGTGTTTCATCGTCAATAAGAAGGTGCAAGGTATACAGTAAACCTGAAGTGAAGCATCGGAATTTGAAACTGGATCTACAGGAGAGGTTCAAATCATAGAAAGAGAGAGTGTCAGTCCTATGTACTTAAGTCGCCATTGTGCCTTTTGTATTAAATTCGGATGCAATTTCTGTGTTTTATCGTCAATAAGAAGGTCCAAGGGATACAGTAAAAGTGAAGTGAAGCATCGGAAATTAAAACTGGACTCACAGGAGAGGTTCAAATCACTGAAAGTTAAGGTGTCAGTCCTCTTGTACTTAAGTCGGCATTGTGCCTTTTGAATTTAATTCCGATGCAATTTCTGTGTTTCATCGTCAATAAGAAGGTCCAAGGGATACAGTAAACCCGAAGTGAAGCGTCGGAATCCAAAATTGGACTCACAGGAGAGGTTCAATTCATAAAAAGTGAGAGTGTCAGTCCTCTTTTACTTAAATCGGCATTGTGCCTTTTGAATTTAGTTCCGATGCAATGTCTGTGTTTCATCGTCAATAAGATGGTCCAAGGGATACAGTAAACATGAAGTGAAGCATCGGAATCTAAAACTAGACTCACAGGAGAGGTTCAAATCATAGACAGTGAGAATGTCAGTCCTCTTGTACTTAAGTCGGCATTGTGACTTTTGAATATAATTCCGATGCAATTTCTGTGTTTCATCGGCAATAAAAAGGTGCAAGGTATACAGTAAACCGGAAGTGAAGCATCAGATTCTAAAACTGGACTCACAGGAGAGGTTCAAATCATAGAAAGTGAGAGTGTTAGTCTTCTTGTTCTTAAGTCGCCTTTGTGCCCTTTGTATTAATTTCGGATACAATTTCTGTGTTTCATCGTCAACAAGAAGGACCAAGGGATACAGTAAACCTAAAGTGAAGCATCGGAATCTAAAACTGGACTCACAGGAGAGGTTCAAATCATAGAGAGTTAGACTGTCACTCCTCTTGTACTTAAGTCGGTATTGTGCCATTTGTATTCAATTCGGATGGAATTTCTGTATTTCATCGTCAATAAGAAGGTCCACGGGATGCAGTAAACCTGAAGTGAAGCATCGGAATCTAAAACTGGACCCACAGGAGAGGTTCAAATCATAGAATGTGAGAGTGTCAGTCCTCTTTACTTAAGTCGCCATTGTGCCTTTTGTATTAAATTCGAATGCAATTTCTTTGTTTTATCGTCAATAAGAAGTTCCAAGGGATACAGTAAACCTGAAGTGAAGCATCGGAATTTAAATCTGGACTCACAGGAGAGGTTCAAATCATAGAAAGTTAGAGTGTCAGTCGTCTTGTACTTAAGTCGGCATTGTGCCTTATGAATTTAGTTCCGATGGAATGTCTGTGTTTCATCGTCAATAAGAAGGTCTAAGGGATACAGTAAACCTGAAGTGAAGCATCGGAATCTAAAACTGGACTCACAGGAGAGGTTCAAATCGTAGAAAGTGAGAGTGTCAGTCCGCTTGTACTTAAGTCGGTATTGTTCCATTTGTATTAAATTCGGTTGCAATGTCTGTGTTTCGTAGTCTATAAGAAGGTCCAAGGGATACAGTAAATCTGTAGTGAAGCATCGGAATCTAAAACTGGACTCACAGGAGAGATTCAAATCATAGATAGTTACAGTGTCAGTCCTCTTGTACTTAAGTCGCCATTGTGCCTTTTGTATTAAAATCGGATACAATTTCTGTGTTTCATCGTCAATAAGAAGGTCCAAGGGATACAGTAAACCTTAAGTGAAGCATCGGAATCTAAAACTGGACTCACAGGACAGGTTCAAATCATAGAATGTTAGAGTGTCAGTCCTCTTTTACTTAAGTTGGCATTGTGCATTTTGTATTAAATTCGGAAGCAATTTCTGTGTTTCATCGTCAATAAGAAGGTCCAAGGGATACAGTAAACCCGAAGTGAAGCGTCGGAATCCAAAATTGGACTCACAGGAGAGGTTCAATTCATAAAAAGTGAGAGTGTCAGTCCTCTTTTACTTAAATCGGCATTGTGCCTTTTGAATTTAGTTCCGATGCAATGTCTGTGTTTCATCGTCAATAAGATGGTCCAAGGGATACAGTAAACATGAAGTGAAGCATCGGAATCTAAAACTGGACTCACAGGAGAGGTTCAAATCATAGACAGTGAGAATGTCAGTCCTCTTGTACTTAAGTCGGCATTGTGACTTTTGAATTTAATTCCGATGCAATTTCTGTGTTTCATCGGCAATAAAAAGGTGCAAGGTATACAGTAAACCTGAAGTGAAGCATCGGATTCTAAAACTGGACTCACAGGAGAGGTTCAAATCATAGAAAGTGAGAGTGTTAGTCTTCTTGTTCTTAAGTCGCCTTTGTGCCCTTTGTATTAATTTCGGATGCAATTTCTGTGTTTCATCGTCAACAAGAAGGACCAAGGGATACAGTAAACCTAAAGTGAAGCATCGGAATCTAAAACTGGACTCACAGGAGAGGTTCAAATCATAGAGAGTTAGACTGTCACTCCTCTTGTACTTAAGTCGGTATTGTGCCATTTGTATTCAATTCGGATGGAATTTCTGTATTTCATCGTCAATAAGAAGGTCCACGGGATGCAGTAAACCTGAAGTGAAGCATCGGAATTTAAATCTGGACACACAGGAGAGGTTCAAATCATAGAAAGTTAGAGTGTCAGTCGTCTTGTACTTAAGTCGGCATTGTGCCTTATGAATTTAGTTTTGATGGAATGTCTGTGTTTCATCGTCAATAAGAAGGTCTAAGGGATACAGTAAACCTGAAGTGAAGCATCGGAATCTAAAACTGGACTCACAGGAGAGGTTCAAATCGTAGAAAGTGAGAGTGTCAGTCCGCTTGTACTTAAGTCGGTATTGTGCCATTTGTATTAAATTCGGTTGCAATGTCTGTGTTTCGTAGTCTATAAGAAGGTCCAAGGGATACAGTAAATCTGTAGTGAAGCATCGGAATCTAAAACTGGACTCACAGGAGAGATTCAAATCATAGATAGTTACAGTGTCAGTCCTCTTGTACTTAAGTCGCCATTGTGCCTTTTGTATTAAAATCGGATACAATTTCTGTGTTTCATCGTCAATAAGAAGGTCCAAGGGATACAGAAAACCTTAAGTGAAGCATCGGAATCTAAAACTGGACTCACAGCATAGGTTCATATCATAGAATGTTAGAGTGTCAGTCCTCTTTTACTTAAGTCGGCATTGTGCATTTTGTATTAAATTCGGAAGCAATTTGTATGTTTCATCGTCAATAAGAAGGTCCAAGGAATACAGTTAACCTGAAGTGAAGCATCGGAATCTAAAACTGTACTCACAGGGGAGGTTCAAATTATAGAAAGTGAGAGTGTCAGTCATCTTGAAATTAAGTCGGCATTAAGCCATTTGTATTAAATTCGGATGCAATTTCTGTGTTTCATCGTCAAGAAGAAGGTCCAAGGGATACAGTAAACCTGAAGTGAAGCATCGGAAACTAAAACTGTTCTCACAGGAGAGGTTCAAATCATAGAAAGGTAGAGTGTCAGTCCTCTTGTACTTATGTCGGCATTGCGCCTTTTGAATTTAATTCCGATGCAATTTCTGTGTTTCATCGTCAATAAGAAGGTGCAAGGTATACAGTAAACCTGAAGTGAAGCACCGGAATCTAAAACTGGACTCACAGGAGAGGTTCAAATCATAGAATATGAGAGTGTCAGCCCACTTGTACTTAAGTCGCCATTGTGCCTTTTGTATTAAATTCGGATGCAATTTCTGTCTTTCATCGTCAACAAGAAGGACCAAGCGATACAGTAAACCTGAAGTGAAGCATCGGAATCTAAAACTGGACCTAAAGGAGAGGTTCAAATCATAGAAAGTTAGAGTGTCACTCCGCTTGTACTTAAGTCGGGATTGTGCCTTTTGTACTAATTCGGATGCAATTTCTGTGTTTCATCGTCAATAAGAAGGTCCAAGGGATACAGTAAACCTGTAGTGAAGCATCGGAATCTAAATCTGGACTCACAGGAGAGGTTGCAATCATAGAAAGGTAGAGTGTCAGTCCTCTTGTACTTATGTCGGCATTGTGCCTTTTGAATTTAATTCCGATGCAATTTCTGTGTTTCATCGTCAATAAGAAGGTGCAAGGTATACAGTAAACCTGAAGTGAAGCACCGGAATCTAAAACTGGACTCACAGGAGAGGTTCAAATCATAGAATATGAGAGTGTCAGCCCAATTGTACTTAAGTCGCCATTGTGCCTTTTGTATTAAATTCGGATGCAATTTCTGTCTTTCATCGTCAACAAGAAGGACCAAGCGATACAGTAAACCTGAAGTGAAGCATCGGAATCTAAAACTGGACCTAAAGGAGAGGTTCAAATCATAGAATGTTAGAGTGTCACTCCGCTTGTACTTAAGTCGGGATTGTGCCTTTTGTACTAATTCGGATGCAATTTCTGTGTTTCATCGTCAATAAGAAGGTCCAAGGGATACTGTAAACCTTAAGTGAAACATCGGAATCTAAAAACTGGACTCACCGGAGAGGTTCAAATCATAAAGAGTGAGAGTGTCAGTCCTCTTGTACTTAAGTCGCCATTGTGATTTTTGTATTAAATTCGGATGCTATTTCTGTGTTTCATCGTCAATAAGACGGTCCAAGGGATACAGTAAACCTGAAGTGAGGCATCGGAATCTAAAACTGGACTCACAGGAGAGGTTCAAATCATAGAAAGTTAGAGTGTCAGTCCTCTTGTACTTAAGTCAGCATTGTGCCTTTTGAATTTAATTCCGATGCAATTTCTGTGTTTCATCGTCAAAAAGAAGGTCCAAGGGATACAGTAAACCTTATGTGAAGCCTCGGAATCTAAAACTGGAATCACAGGAGAGGTTCAAAACATAGAATATTAGAGTGTCAATCCTCTTTTACTTAAGACGGCATTGTGCATTTTGTATTAAATTCGGATACATTTTCTGTGTTTCATCGTCAAAAAGAATGTGCAAGGGATACAGTAAACCTTAAGTGAAGCATCGGAATCTAAAACTGAACTCACAGGATAGGTTCAAATCATAGAAAGTGAGAGTGTCAGTCATCTTGTAATTAAGTCGGCATTGTGCCTTATGAATTTAGTTCCGATGGAATGTCTGTGTTTCATCGTCAATAAGAAGGTCTAAGGGATACAGTAAACCTGAAGTGAAGCATCGGAATCTAAAACTGGACTCACAGGACAGGTTCAAATCGTAGAAAGTGAGAGTGTCAGTCCGCTTGTACTTAAGTGGGTATTGTGCCATTTGTAATAAATTCGGTTGCAATGTCTGTGTTTCGTCGTCTATAAGAAGGTCCAAGGGATACAGTAAATCTGTAGTGAAGCATCGGAATCTAAAACTGGACTCACAGGAGAGATTCAAATCATAGATAGTTACAGTGTCAGTCCTCTTGTACTTAAGTCGCCATTGTGCCTTTTGTATTAAATTCGGATGCAATTTCTGTCTTTCATCGTCAACAAGAAGTACCAAGCGATACAGTAAACCTGAAGTGAAGCATAGAAATCTAAAAATGGACTCACAGGAGAGGTTCAACCATTGAAATTTAGAGTGTCACTCCGCTTGTACTTAAGTCGGTATTGTGCCTTTTGTATTAAAATCGGATACAATTTCTGTGTTTCATCGTCAATAAGAAGGTCCAAGGGATACAGTAAACCTTAAGTGAAGCATCGTAATCTAAAACTGGACTCACAGGATAGGTTCATATCATAGAACGTTAGAGTGTCTGTCCTCTTTTACTTAAGTCGGCATTGTGCATTTTGTATTAAATTCGGAAGCAATTTCTGTGTTTCATCGTCAATAAGCAGGTCCAAGGGATACAGTTAACCTGAAGTGAAGCATCGGAATCTAAAACTGTACTCACAGGGGAGGTTCAAATTATAGAAAGTGAGAGTGTCAGTCATCTTGAAATTAAGTCGGCATTAAGCCATTTGTAGTAAATTCGGATGCAATTTCTGTGTTTCATCGTCAAGAAGAAGGTCCAAGGGATACAGTAAACCTGAAGTGAAGCATCGGAATTTAAAACTGGACTCACAATAAAGGTTCAAATCATAGAAAGTGAGAATGTCAGTCCTCTTGTACTTAAGTCGGCATTGTGCCATTTGTATTAAATTCGGATGCAGTTTCTGTGTTTCATCACCAAAAAGAAGGTCCAAGGGATACAGTAAACCTGAAGTGAAGCATCGGAATCTAAAACTGGACTCACAGGAGAGGTTCAAATCATAGAAAGTGAGAGTGTCAGTCATCTTGTAATTAAGTCAGCATTGTGCCTTTTGAATTTAATTCCGACGCAATTTCTGTGTTTCATCGTCAATAAGAGGGTGCAAGGTATACAGTAAATCTGAAATGAAGCATCGGAATCTAAAACTGGACTCAGAGGAGATGTTCAAATTATAGAAAATGAGAGTGTCAGTCCTCTTGTACTTAAGTCGGCATTGTGCCTTTGGTATTAAATTCAGATGCAATTTCTGTGTTTCATAGTCAATAAGAAGGTCCAAGGGATACAGTAAACCTGTAGTGAAGCATCGGAATCTAAATCAGGACTCTCAGGAGAGGTTGCAATCATAGAAAGGTAGAGTGTCAGTCCTCTTGTACTTATGTCGGCATTGTGCCTTTTGAATTTAATTCCGATGCAATTTCTGTGTTTCATCGTCAATAAGAAGGTGCAAGGTATACAGTAAACCTGAAGTGAAGCACCGGAATCTAAAACTGGACTCACAGGAGAGGTTCAAATCATAGAATATGAGAGTGTCAGCCCACTTGTACTTAAGTCGCCATTGTGCCTTTTGTATTAAATTCGGATGCAATTTCCGTCTTTCATCGTCAACAAGAAGGACCAAGCGATACAGTAAAGCTGAAGTGAAGCATCGCAATCTAAAACTGGACTCAACGGAGAGGTTCAAATCATTGAAAGTTAGAGTGTCACTCCGCTTGTACTTAAGTCGGTATTGTGCCTTTTGTACTAATTCGGATGCAATTTCTGTGTTTCATCGTCAATAAGAAAGTCCAAGGGATACAGTAAACCTTAAGTGAAACATCGGAATCTAAAAACTGGCCTCACCGGAGAGGTTCAAATCATAAAGAGTGAGAGTGTCAGTCCTCTTGTACTTAAGTCGCCATTGTGATTTTTGTATTTAATTCGGATGCAATTTCTGTATTTCATCGTCAATAAGACGGTCCAAGGGATACAGTAAACCTGAAGTGAAGCATCGGAATCTAAAACTGAACTCACAGGAGAGGTTAAAATCATAGAAAGTTAGAGTGTCAGTCCTCTTGTACTTAAGTCAGCATTTTGCCTTTTGAATTTAATTCCGATGCAATTTCTGTGTTTCATCGTCAAAAAGAAGGTCCAAGGGATACAGTAAACCTTATGTGAAGCCTCGGAATCTAAAACTGGAATCACAGGAGAGGTTCAAAACATAGAATATTAGAGTGTCAATCCTCTTTTACTTAAGACGGCATTGTGCATTTTGTATTAAATTCGGATACATTTTCTGTGTTTCATCGTCAATAAGAATGTCCAAGGGATACAGTAAACCTTAAGTGAAGCATCGGAAACTAAAACTGGACTCACAGGATAGGTTCAAATCATAGAATGTTAGAGTGTCAGTCCTCTTTTACTTAAGTTGGCATTGTGCATTTTGTATTAAATTCGGAAGCAATTTCTGTGTTTCATCGTCAATAAGAAGGTCCAAGGGATACAGTTAACCTGAAGTGAAGCATCGGAATCTAAAACTGTACTCACTGGAGAGGTTCAAATCATAGAAAGTGAGAGTGTCAGTCATCTTGTAATTAAGTCGGCATTAAGCCATTTGTATTAAATTCGGATGCAATATCTGTGTTTCATCGTCAATAAGAAGGTCCAAGTGATACAGTAAACCTGAAGTGAAGTATCGGAATCTAAAACTGGACTCACAGAAGAGGTTTAAATCATAGAAAGTGAGAGTGTCAGTCATCTTGTAATTAAGTCGGCATTGTGCCTTTTGAATTTGATTCCGATGCAATTTCTGTGTTTCACCGTCAATAAGAGGGTGCAAGGTATACATAAAACCTGAAATGAAGCATCGGAATCGAAAACTGGACTCACAGGAGATTTTCATATTATAGAAAGTGAGAGTGTCAGTCCTCTTGTACTTAAGTCGGCATTGTGCCTTTTGTATTAAATTCGGGTGCAATTTCTGTGTTTCATCGTCAATAAGAAGGTCCAAGGGATACAGTAAACCTGTAGTGAAGCACCGGAATTTAAATCTGGACTCTCAGGAGAGGTTCCAATTGTAGAAAGTTAGAGTGTCAGAACTCTTGTACTTAAGTCGGCATTGTGCCTTTTGAATTTAATTCCGATGCAATTTCTGTGTTTCATCGTCAATAAGAAGGTGCAAGGAATACAGTAAACCTGAAGTGAAGCATCGGGATCTAAAACTGGAATCACAGGAGAGGTT
This sequence comes from Schistocerca serialis cubense, assembly GCF_023864345.2. Classification (NCBI taxonomy): domain Eukaryota; kingdom Metazoa; phylum Arthropoda; class Insecta; order Orthoptera; family Acrididae; genus Schistocerca; species Schistocerca serialis. The sequence continues at coordinate 20,006,678 of NC_064648.1, forward strand.
CAAATCATTGAATGTGAGAGTGTCAGTCCACTTGTACTTAAGTCGCCATTGTGCCTTTTGTATTAAATTCGGATGCAATTTCTGTCTTTCATCGTCAACAAGAAGGACCAAGCAAGACAGTAAACCTGAAGTGAAGCATCGGAATCTAAAACTGAACTCACAGGAGAGGTTCAAATCATAGAAAGTTAGAGTGTCACTCCGCTTGTACTTAAGTCGGTATTGTGCCTTTTGTATTAAATTCGGATGCATTTTCTGTGTTTCATCGTCAATAAGAAGGTCCAAGGGATACAGTAAACCTTAAGTGAAACATTGGAATCTAAAACTGGACTCACAGGATAGGTTCAAATCATAGAAAATGAGAGTGTCAGTCATCTTGTAATTAAGTCGGCATTATGCCATTTGTATTAGTTTCGGATGCAATTTCTGTATTTCATCGTCAATAAGAAGGTCCAAGAGATACAGTAAACCTGAAGTGAAGCATCTGAATCTAAAACTGGACTCACAGGAGAGGTTCAAATCATAGAAAGTTAGAGTGTCAGTCCTCTTGTACTTAAGTCGGCATTGTGCCATTTGTATTAATTTCGGATGCAATTTCTGAGTTTCATCGTCAATAAGAAGGTTCAAGGGATACAGTAAACCTGAAGTGAAGCATCGGAATCTAAAACTGGACTCACAGGAGAGGTCAAATCAAAGAAAGTTAGAGTGTCACTCCTCTTGTACTTGAGTCGGTATTGTGCCTTTTGTATTAAATTCTTATGCAAACTCTGTGTTTCATCGTCAATAAGAAGGTCCAAGGGATAGAGTAAACCTGAAGTGAAGCATCGGAATCTAAAACTGGGCTCACAGGAGAGGTTCAAATCATACAAAGTTAGAATGTCATTCCTCTTGTACCTAAGTCTATATTGTGCCTTTTGTATTAAATTCGGATTCAATTTCTGTGTTTCATCGTCAATAAGAAGGTGCAAAGTATACAGTACACCTGAGGAATCGGATTCTAAAACTGGACTCACAGGAGAGGTTCAAATCATAGAAAGTGAGAGTGTCAGTCCTCTTGTACCTAAGTCGGCATTGTGCAATTTGTATTAAATTCGGATACAATTTCTGTGTTTCATCGTCAATAAGAAGGTCCAAGGGATACAGTAAACCTGAAGTGAAGCATCGGAATCTAAGACTGGACTCACAGGAGAGGTCAAGTCATAGAAAGTTAGAGTGTCACTCCTTTTGTACTTAAGTCGGTATTGTGCCTTTTGTATCAATTTCGGATGCAATTTCTGCGTTTCATCATCAATAAGAAGGTCCAAGAGATACAGTAAACATGAAGTGAAGCATCGGAATCTAAAACTGGACTCACAGGAGAGGTTCAAATCATAGAAAATTAGAGTGTCAGTCGTCTTGTACTTAAGTCGGCATTGTGCCTTTTGAATTTAAGTCCGGTGCAATTTCTGTGTTTCATCGTCAATAAGAAGGTGCAAGGTATACAGTAAACCAAAAGTGAAGCATTGGAATCTAAAACCGGACTCACCGGAGAGGTTCAAATCATAGAGAGTGAGAGTGTCAGTCCTCTTGCACTTAAGTCGCCATTGTGATTTTTGTATTAGATTCGGATGCTATTTCTGTGTTTCATCGTCAATAAGACGGTCCAAGGGATACAGTAAACCTGAAGTGAAGCATCGGAATCTAAAACTGGACTCACAGGAGAGGTTCAAATCATAGAAAGTTAGAGTGTCAGTCGTCTTGTACTTAAGTCGGCATTGTGCCTTTTGTATTAAATTCGGATGCTAACTCTGTGTTTCATCGTCAATAAGAAGGTGCAAGGTATACAGTAAACCTGAAGTGAAAAATCGGAATCTAAAACTGAACTCACAGGAGAGGTTCAAATCATAGAAAGTGAGAGTGTCAGTCCTCTTGTACTTAAGTCGGCATTGTGCCTTTTGTATTTAATTCGGATGCAATTTCTGTGTTTCGTCAATAAGAAGGTGCAAGGTATACAGTATACCTGAAGTGAAGCATCGGAATCTAAAACTATACTCACAGGAGAGGTTCAAATCATAGAAAGTTTGAGTGTCAGTCCTCTTGTACTTAACACGGCATTGTGCCTTTTGTATTAAATTCGGATGCAATTTCTGTGTTTCATCGTCAATAAGATAGTCCAAGGGATATAGTAAACCTGAAGTGAAACATCGGAATGTAAAACTGGACTCACAGGAGAGGTTCAAATAATAGAAAATTAGAGTGTCGGTCCTCTTTTACTTAAGTCAGCATTGTGCCCATTTGTATTAAATTCCGATGCAATTTCTATGTTTCATCGTCTATAAGAAGGTGCAAGGTATATAGTAAACCTGAAGTGAAGCATCGGAATCTAAAACTGGACTCACAGGAGAGGTTCAATCCTTAGAAAGTTAGAGTGTCAGACGTCTTGTACTTAAGTCGGCATTGCGCCTTTTATGTTACATTCGGATGCAAAATCTGTGTTACATCGTCAATACGAAGGTTCAAGGGATATAGTAGACCTGAAGTGAAGCATTGGAATCTAAAACTAGACTAACTGGAGAGGTTCAAATCATAGAAAGTGAGAGTGTCAGTCCTCTTGTACTAAAGTCGGCATGGTGCGTTTTGTGTTAAATTCGGATGCAATTTCTGTGTTTCATCGTCAATAAGAAGGTGCAAGGTATATAGTAAACCTGAAGTGAAGCATCGGAATCTAAAACTGGACTCACAGGAGAGGTTCAACTCATAGAATGTGAGAGTGTCAGTCCTCTTGTACTTGATTCGGCATTGTGCATTTTGTATTAAATTCAGATGCAATTTCTGTGTTTCATCGTCAATAAGAAGGTCCAAGGGATACAGTAAACCTGAAGTGAAGCATCAGAATCTAAAACTGGACTCACAAGAGAGGTTCAAACCATAGAAAGTGTGAGTGTCAGTCCTCTTGTACTTAAGTCGGCATTGTGCGCTTTGTATTAAATTCGGATGCAATTTCTGTGTTTTATTGTCAATTAGAAGGTCCAAGGGATACATTAAACATGAAGTGATGCATCAGAATCTAAAACAGGACTCACAGGAGAGGTTCAGATCATAGAGCGAGTGTCACTCCACTTGTACTTAAGTCGGTATTGTGCATTTTGTATTAAATTCGGATGCAATTTCTGTGTTTCGTCGTCAATAAGAAGGTCCAAGGGATACAGTAAACCCGAAGTGAAGCATCGGAATGTAAAACTGGACTCACAGGAGAGGTTCAAATAATAGAAAATTAGAGTGTCGGTCCTCTTTTACTTAAGTCAGCATTGTGCCCATTTGTATTAAATTCCGATGCAATTTCTATGTTTCATCGTCAATAAGAAGGTGCAAGGTATACAGTAAACCTGAAGTAAAGCATCGGAATCTAAAACCGGACTCACAGGAGAGGTTCAAATCATAGAAAGTGAGAGTGTCAGTCCTCTTGTACTTAAGTCGGCATTGTGCCTTCTGAATTTAATTCGGATGCAATTTCTGTGTTTCATCGTCAATAAGAAGGTGCAAGGTATACCGTAAACCTGAAGTGAAGCATCGGAGTCTAAAACTGGACTCAAAGGAGATGTTCAAATCATAGAAAGTGAGAGTGTCAGTCCTCTTACACTTTAGTCGGCATTGTGCCTTTTCAATTTAATTCCGATTCAATTTCTGTGTTTCATCGTCAATTAGAAATCCCAAGGGATACAGTAAACCTGAAGTGAAGCATCATAATCTAAAACTGGACTCACAGGAGAGGTTCAAATCATAGAAAGTGAGAGTGTCAGTCCTCTTGTACTTAAGTCGGCATTGTGATATTTGTATTAATTTCGGATCCAATTTCTGTGTTTCTTCGTCAATAAAGAGGTCCAAGGGATACAGTAAACCTGAAGTGAAGCATCGGAATCTAAAACTGGACTCACAGGAGAGGTTCAAATCATAGAAAGTGAGAGTGTCAGTCCTCTTGTACTTAAGTCGGCATTGTGCCTTTCGTATTTAATTCGGATGCAATTTCTGTGTTTCATCGTCAATAAGAAGGTGCAAGGTATACAGTAAACCTGAAGTGAAGCATCGGAATCTAAAACTATACTCACAGGAGAGGTTCAAATCATAGAAAGTTTGAGTGTCAGTCCTCTTGTACTTAACACGGCATTGTGCCTTTTGTATTAAATTCGGATGCAATTTCTGTGTTTCATAGTCAATAAGATAGTCCATGGGATATAGTAAACCTGAAGTGAAGCATCGGAATGTAAAACTGGACTCACAGGACAGGTTCAATTAATAGAAAATTAGAGTGTCGGTCCTCTTTTACTTAAGTCAGCATTGTGCCCATTTGTATTAAATTCCGATGCAATTTCTATGTTTCATCGTCAATAAGAAGGTGCAAGGTATATAGTAAAGCTGAAGTGAAGCATCGGAATCTAAAACTGGACTCACAGGAGAGGTTCAATTCTTAGAAATTTAGAGTGTCAGTCGTCTTGTACTTAAGTCGGCATGGTGCGTTTTGTATTAAATTCGGATGCAGTTTCTGTGTTTGATCGTCAATAAGAAGGTCCAAGGGATACAGTAAACCTGAAGTGAAGCATCGGAATCTTAAACGGAACTCACAGGAGAGGTTCAAATCATAGAAAGTGAGAGTGTCAGTCCTCTTGTACTTAAGTCGGCATTGTGCCATTTATATTAAATTCGGATGCAATTTCTGTGTTACATCGTCAATAAGTAGGTCCAAGGGATCCAGTAAACCTGAAGTGAACATCGGAATCTAAAAGTAGACTCACAGGATAGGTTCAAATCATAGAAAATTAGAGTGTCAGTCCTCTTGCACTTAAGTCGGCATTGTCCCTTTTGTATTAAATTCGGATGCAAACTCTGTGTTTCTTCGTTAATACGAAGGTCCAAGGGATACAGTAAACCTGAATTGAAGCAGCGGAATCTAAACGGAACTCACAGTAGAGGTTCAAATCATTGAAAGTGAGAGTGTCAGTCCTCTTGTACTTAAGTCGGCATTGTGCCTTTTGTATTGAATTCATTTGCAATTTCTGTGCTTCATCGTCAATAAGATGGTCCAAGGGGTACAGTAAACCTGAAGTGAAGCATTAGAATCTAAAACTGGACTCACAGGAGAGGTTCAGATCATAGAGAGAGTGTCACTCCACTTGTACTTAAGTCGGTATTGTGCATTTTGTATTAAATTCGGATGCAATTTCTGTGTTTCGTCGTCAATAAGAAGGTCCAAGGGATACAGTAAACCTGAAGTGAAGCATCGGAATGTAAAACTGGACTCACAGGAGAGGTTCAAATAATAGAAAATTAGAGTGTCGGTCCTCTTTTACTTAAGTCAGCATTGTGCCCATTTGTATTAAATTCCGATGCAATTTCTATGTTTCATCGTCAATAAGAAGGTGCAAGGTATACAGTAAACCTGAAGTAAAGCATCTGAATCTAAAACCGGACTCACAGGAGAGGTTCAAATCATAGAAAGTGAGAGTGTCAGTCCTCTTGTACTTAAGTCGGCATTGTGCCTTTTGTATTTAATTCGGATGCAATTTCTGTGTTTCATCGTCAATAAGAAGGTGCAAGGTATACCGTAAACCTGAAGTGAAGCATCGGAATCTAAAACTGGACTCAAAGGAGATGTTCAAATCATAGAAAGTGAGAGTGTCAGTCCTCTTACACTTTAGTCGGCATTGTGCCTTTTCAATTTAATTCCGATTCAATTTCTGTGTTTCATCGTCAATCGGAAATCCCAAGGGATACAGTAAACCTGAAGTGAAGCATCATAATCTAAAACTGGACTCACAGGAGAGGTTCAAATCATAGAAAGTGAGAGTGTCAGTCCTCTTCTACTTAAGTCGGCATTGTGATATTTGTATTAATTTCGGATGCTATTTCTGTGTTTCTTCGTCAATAAGGAGGTCCAAGGGATACAGTAAACCTGAAGTGAAGCATCGGAATCTAAAACTGGACTCACAGGACAGGTTCAAATCATAGAAAGTGAGAGTGTCAGTCCTCTTGTACTTAAGTCGGCATTGTGCCTTTCGTATTTAATTCAGATGCAATTTCTGTGTTTCATCGTCAATAAGAAAGTGCAAGGTATACAGTAAACCTGAAGTGAAGCATCGGAATCTAAAACTATACTCACAGGAGAGGTTCAAATCATAGAAATTTTGAGTGTCAGTCCTCTTGTACTTAACACGGCATTGTGCCTTTTGTATTAAATTCGGATGCCATTTCTGTGTTTCATAGTCAATAAGATAGTCCATGGGATATAGTAAACCTGAAGTGAAGCATCGGAATGTAAAACTGGACTCACCGGACAGGTTCAAATAATAGAAAATTAGAGTGTCGGTCCTCTTTTACTTAAGTCAGCATTGTGCCCATTTATATTAAATTCCGATGCAATTTCTATGTTTCATCGTCAATAAGAAGGTGCAAGGTATATAGTAAAGCTGAAGTGAAGCATCGGAATCTAAAACTGGACTCACAGGAGAGGTGTCAATTCTTAGAAAGTTAGAGTGTCAGTCGTCTTGTACTTAAGTCGGCATTGCGCCTTTTATGTTACATTCGGATGCAAAATCTGTGTTTCATCGTCAATACGAAGGTTCAAGGGATATAGTAAACCTGAAGTGAAGCATTGGAATCTAAAACTAGACTAACTGGAGAGGTTCAAATCATAGAAAGTGAGAGTGTCAGTCCTCTTGTACTAAAGTCGGCATGGTGCGTATTGTATTAAATTCGGATGCAATTTCTGTGTTTGATCGTCAATAAGAAGGTGCAAGGTATATAGTAAACCTGAAGTGAAGCATCGGAATCTAAAACTGGACTCACAGGAGAGGTTCAACTCATAGAATGTGAGAGTGTCAGTCCTCTTGTACTTGATTCGGCATTGTGCCTTTTGTATTAAATTCAGATGCAATTTCTGTGTTTCATCGTCAATAAGAAGGTCCAAGGGATACAGTAAACCTGAAGTGAAGCATCGGAATCTTAAACGGAACTCACAGGAGAGGTTCAAATCATAGAAAGTGAGAGTGTCAGTCCTCTTGTACTTAAGTCGCCATTGTGCCATTTATATTAAATTCGGATGCAATTTCTGTGTTTCATCGTCAATAAGTAGGTCCAAGGGATACAGTAAACCTGAAGTGAACATCGGAATCTAAAAGTAGACTCACAGGAGAGGTTCAAATCATAGAAAATTAGAGTGTCAGTCCTCTTGCACTTAAGTCGGCATTGTCCCTTTTGTATTAAATTCGGATGCAAACTCTGTGTTTCTTCGTTAATACGAAGGTCCAAGGGATACAGTAAACCTGAATTGAAGCAGCGGAATCCAAACGGAACTCACAGTAGAGGTTCAAATCATAGAAAGTGAGAGTGTCAGTCCTCTTGTACCTAAGTCGGTATTGTGCCATTTGTATTAAATTCGGATGCAATTCCTGTGGTTAATAGTCAATAACAAGGTCCAAGGGATACAGTAAACCTGAAGTGAAGCATCGGAATCTACAACTAGACTCACAGGAGAGGTTCAAATCAAAGAAATTTACAGTGTCAGTCCTCTTGCACTTAAGTCGGCATTGTGCCTTTTGTATTAAATTCGGATGCAAACTCTGTGTTTCATCGTCAATAAGAAGGTCCAAGGGATACAGTAAACCTGAAGTGAAGCATCGGATTCTAAACTGAACTCATAGTAAAGGCTCAAATCATAGAAAGTGAGAGTGTCAGTCCTCTTGTACTTAAGTCGGCATTGTGCCTTTTGTATTAAAGGCGGATGCAATTTCTGTGTTTCATCGTCAATAAGAAGGTGCAAGGTATACAGTAAACCTGAAGTGAAGCATCGGAATCTAAAACTGGACTCACAGGAGACGTTCAAATCATAGTAACTTTGAGTGTCAGTCCTCTTGTACTAAAGTCGGCATTGTGCCTTCTGTATTAAATTCGGATGCAAACTCTGTGTTTCATCGTAAATAAGAAGAACCAAGGGATACAGTAAACCTGAAGTGGAGCATCGGAATCTAAAACTAGACTCACAGTAGAGGTACAAATCATAGAAAGTGAGAGTGTCAGTCCTCTTGTACTTAAGTCGGCATTGTGCCGTCTGTATTAAATTCGGATGCAATTTCTGTGTTTCATCGTCAATAAGAAAGTGCAAGGTATACAGTAAACCTGAAGTGAAGCATCGGAATCTAAAACTGGACTCACAGGAGATGTTCAAATCATAGAAAGTGAGAGTGTCAGTCCTCTTGTTCTTAAGTTGGCATTGTGCCTTTTGTATTAAATTCGGATGCAATTTCTGTGTTTCATCGTCAATAAGAAGGTCCAAGCAATGCAGTAAACCTGAAACGAAGCATCGGAATCTAAAACTGGACTCACAGGAGAGGTTCAAATCATAGAAAGTGAGAGTGTCAGTCCGCTTGTACTTAAGTCGGCATTGTGCCATTTGTATTAAATGCGGATGCAATTTCTGTGTTTCATCGCTAATAAGAAGGTCCAAGGGATACAGTAAACGTGAAGTGAAGCATCGGAATCTAAAACTGGACTCACAGGAGAGGTTCCAATCATAGAAAAATAGAGTGTCAGTCATCTTGTAATTAAGTCGGCATTGTGCCTTTTGAATTTAATTCCGATGCAATTTCTGTGTTTCATCGCCAATAAGAGGGAGCAAGGTATACAGTAAACCTGAAATGAAGCATCGGAATCTAAATCTTGTCTCACAGGAGATGTTCAAATTATAGAAAGTGAGAGTGTCAGTCCTCTTGTACTTAAGTCGGCAATGTGCCATTTGTATTAAATTTGGATGCAATTTCTGTGTTTCATCGTCAATAAGAAGGTCCAAGGGATACAGAAAACCTTATGTGAAGCATCGGAATCTAAAACTGGACTCACAGGAGAGGTTCAAATCATAGAATATTAGAGTGTCAGTACTCTTTTACTTAAGACGGCATTGTGCATTTCGTATTAAATTCGGATGCAATTTCTGTGTTTCATCGTCAATAAGAAGGTCCAAGGGATACAGTAAACCTGAAGTGAAGCATCGGAATCTAAAACTGGACTCACAGGAGAGGTTCAAATCATAGAAAGTGAGTGTGCCAGTCATCTTGTAATTAAGTCGGCATTGTGCCTTTTGAATTTAATTCCGATGCAATTTCTGTGTTTCATCGCCAATAAGAGGGAGCAAGGTATACAGTAAACCTGAAATGAAGCATCGTAATCTGAAACTTGTCTCACAGGAGATGTTCAAATTACAGAAAGTGAGAGTGTCAGTCCTCTTGTACTTAAGTCGGCATTGTGCCATTTGTATTAAATTCGGATGCAATTTCTGTGTTTCATCGTCAATAAAAAGGTCCAAGGGATACAGTAAACCTGTAGTGAAGCATCGGAACATAAATCTGGACTCACAGGAGAGGTTCCAGTCATAGAAAGTTAGAGTGTCAGTCCTCTTGTACTTAAGTCGGCATTGTGCATTTTGAATTTAATTCCGCTGCAATTTCTGTGTTTCACCGTCAATAAGAAGGTGCGAGGTATACAGTAAACCTGAAGTGAAGCATCGGAATCTAAAACTGGACTCAAAGGAGAGGTTCAAATCATAGAATTTGAGAGTGTCAATCCACTTGTACTTAAGTCGCCATTGTGCCTTTTCTATTAAATTCGGATGCAATTTCTGCCTTTCATCGTCAACAAGAAGGACCAAGCGATACAGTAAACCTGAAGTGAAGCATCGGAATCTAAAACTGGACTCACAGGAGTGGTTCAAATCAAAGAAATCTAGAGAGTGACTCCGCTTGTACTTAAGTCGGTATTGTGCCTTTTGTGATAAATTTGGATGCAATTTCTGTGTTTCATCGTCAATAAGAAGGTCCAAGGGATACAGTAAACCTTAAGTGAAACATCGGAATCTAAAACTGGACTCACAGGATAGGTTCAAATCATAGAAAGTGACAGTGTCAGTCATCTTGTAATGAAGTCGGCATTGTGCCATTTGTATTATATTCGGATGCAAATTCTGTGTTTCATCGTCAATAAGAAGGTCCAAGAGATACAGTAAACCTGAAGTGAAGCATCTGAATCTAAAACTGGACTCACAGGAAAGGTTCAAATCATAGAAATTGTGAGTGTCACTCCTCTTGTACTTAAGTCGGCATTGTGCAATTTGTATTAAATTCGGATGTAATTTCTGTGTTTCATCGTCAATAAGAAGGTCCAAGGGATACAGTAAACCTGAAGTGAAGCATCGGAATCAAAACTGGCCTCACAGGAGAGGTCAAATCATAGAAGGTTAGAGTGTCACTCCTCTTGTTCTTGAGTCGGTATTGTGCCTTTTAAATTAAATTCGGATGCAATTTCTGTGTTTCATCGTCAATAAGAAGGTGCAAAGTATATAGTATACCTGAAGTGAAGCCTCGGAATCTAAAACTGGACTCACAGGAGAGATTCAAATCATAGAAAGTGAGAGTGTCAGTCATCTTGTACTGAAGTCTGCATTGTGCCCATTTGTATTAAATTCCGATGCAATTTATGTGTTTCATCGTCAATAAGAAGGTCCAAGGGATACAGTAAACCTGAAGTAAAGCATCGGAATCTAAAACCGGACTCACAGGAGAGGTTCAAATCATAGAAAGTGAGAGTGTCAGTCCTCTTGTACCTAAGTCTGTATTGTGCCATTTGTATTAAATTCGGATGCAATTCCTGTGGTTAATAGTCAATAACAAGGTCCAAGGGATACAGTAAACCTTAAGTGAAGCATCGGAATCTACAACTAGACTCACAGGAAAGGTTCAAATCAAAGAAATTTACAGTGTCAGTCCTCTTGCACTTAAGTCGGCATTGTGCCTTTTGTATTAAATTCGGATGCAAAATCTGTGTTTCATCGTCAATAAGAAGGTCCAAGGGATACAGTAAACCTGAAGTGAAGCATCGGATTCTAAACTGAACTCATAGTAGAGGTTCAAATCATAGAAAGTGAGAGTGTCAGTCCTCTTGTACTTAAGTCGGCATTGTGCCTTTTGTATTAAATTCGGATGCAATTTCTGTGTTTCATCGTCAATAAGAAGGTGCAAGGTATACAGTAAACCTGAAGTGAAGCATCGGAATCTAAAACTGGACTCACAGGAGACGTTCAAATCATAGAAACTTTGAGAGTCAGTCCTCTTGTACTAAAGTCGGCATTGTGCCTTTTGTATTAAATTCGGATGCAAACTCTGTGTTTCATCGTCAATAAGAAGAACCAAGGGATACAGTAAACCTGAAGTGGAGCATCGGAATCTAAAACTAGACTCACAGTAGAGGTACAAATCATAGAAAGTGAGAGTGTCAGTCCTCTTGTACTTAAGTCGGCATTGTGCGGTTTGTATTAAATTCGGATGCAATTTCTGTGTTTCATCGTCAATAAGAAGGTGCAAGGTATACAATAAACCTGAAGTGAAGCATTGGAATCTAAAACTGGACTCACAGGAGAGGTTCAAATCATAGAAAGTGAGAGTGTCATTCCTCTTGTTCTTAAGTTGGCATTGTGCCTTTTGTATTAAATTCGGATGCAATTTCTGTGTTTCATAGTCAATAAGAAGGTCCATGGGATACAGTAAACCTGAAGTGATGCATCAGAATCTAAAACTGGACTCACAGGAGAGGTTCAGATCATAGAGAGAGTGTCACTCCACTTGTACTTAAGTCGGTATTGTGCATTTTGTATTAAATTCGGATGCAATTTCTGTGTTTCGTCGTCAATAAGAAGGTCCAAGGGATACAGTAAACCTGAAGTGAAGCATCGGAATGTAAAACTGGACTCACAGGAGAGGTTCAAATAATAGAAAATTAGAGTGTCGGTCCTCTTTTACTTAAGTCAGCATTGTGCCCATTTGTATTAAATTCCGATGCAATTTCTATGTTTCATCGTCAATAAGAAGGTGCAAGGTATACAGTAAACCTGAAGTAAAGCATCGGAATCTAAAACCGGACTCACAGGAGAGGTTCAAATCATAGAAAGTGAGAGTGTCAGTCCTCTTGTACTTAAGTCGGCATTGTGCCTTTTGTATTTAATTCGGATGCAATTTCTGTGTTTCATCGTCAATAAGAAGGTGCAAGGTATACCGTAAACCTGAAGTGAAGCATCGGAATCTAAAACTGGACTCAAAGGAGATGTTCAAATCATAGAAAGTGAGAGTGTCAGTCCTCTTACACTTTAGTCGGCATTGTGCCTTTTCAATTTAATTCCGATTCAATTTCTGTGTTTCATCGTCAATCGGAAATCCCAAGGGATACAGTAAACCTGAAGTGAAGCATCATAATCTAAAACTGGACTCACAGGAGAGGTTCAAATCATAGAAAGTGAGAGTGTCAGTCCTCTTCTACTTAAGTCGGCATTGTGATATTTGTATTAATTTCGGATGCTATTTCTGTGTTTCTTCGTCAATAAGGAGGTCCAAGGGATACAGTAAACCTGAAGTGAAGCATCGGAATCTAAAACTGGACTCACAGGACAGGTTCAAATCATAGAAAGTGAGAGTGTCAGTCCTCTTGTACTTAAGTCGGCATTGTGCCTTTCGTATTTAATTCAGATGCAATTTCTGTGTTTCATCGTCAATAAGAAAGTGCAAGGTATACAGTAAACCTGAAGTGAAGCATCGGAATCTAAAACTATACTCACAGGAGAGGTTCAAATCATAGAAATTTTGAGTGTCAGTCCTCTTGTACTTAACACGGCATTGTGCCTTTTGTATTAAATTCGGATGCCATTTCTGTGTTTCATAGTCAATAAGATAGTCCATGGGATATAGTAAACCTGAAGTGAAGCATCGGAATGTAAAACTGGACTCACAGGACAGGTTCAAATAATAGAAAATTAGAGTGTCGGTCCTCTTTTACTTAAGTCAGCATTGTGCCCATTTATATTAAATTCCGATGCAATTTCTATGTTTCATCGTCAATAAGAAGGTGCAAGGTATATAGTAAAGCTGAAGTGAAGCATCGGAATCTAAAACTGGACTCACAGGAGAGGTGTCAATTCTTAGAAAGTTAGAGTGTCAGTCGTCTTGTACTTAAGTCGGCATTGCGCCTTTTATGTTACATTCGGATGCAAAATCTGTGTTTCATCGTCAATACGAAGGTTCAAGGGATATAGTAAACCTGAAGTGAAGCATTGGAATCTAAAACTAGACTAACTGGAGAGGTTCAAATCATAGAAAGTGAGAGTGTCAGTCCTCTTGTACTAAAGTCGGCATGGTGCGTATTGTATTAAATTCGGATGCAATTTCTGTGTTTGATCGTCAATAAGAAGGTGCAAGGTATATAGTAAACCTGAAGTGAAGCATCGGAATCTAAAACTGGACTCACAGGAGAGGTTCAACTCATAGAATGTGAGAGTGTCAGTCCTCTTGTACTTGATTCGGCATTGTGCCTTTTGTATTAAATTCAGATGCAATTTCTGTGTTTCATCGTCAATAAGAAGGTCCAAGGGATACAGTAAACCTGAAGTGAAGCATCGGAATCTTAAACGGAACTCACAGGAGAGGTTCAAATCATAGAAAGTGAGAGTGTCAGTCCTCTTGTACTTAAGTCGCCATTGTGCCATTTATATTAAATTCGGATGCAATTTCTGTGTTTCATCGTCAATAAGTAGGTCCAAGGGATACAGTAAACCTGAAGTGAACATCGGAATCTAAAAGTAGACTCACAGGAGAGGTTCAAATCATAGAAAATTAGAGTGTCAGTCCTCTTGCACTTAAGTCGGCATTGTCCCTTTTGTATTAAATTCGGATGCAAACTCTGTGTTTCTTCGTTAATACGAAGGTCCAAGGGATACAGTAAACCTGAATTGAAGCAGCGGAATCCAAACGGAACTCACAGTAGAGGTTCAAATCATAGAAAGTGAGAGTGTCAGTCCTCTTGTACCTAAGTCGGTATTGTGCCATTTGTATTAAATTCGGATGCAATTCCTGTGGTTAATAGTCAATAACAAGGTCCAAGGGATACAGTAAACCTGAAGTGAAGCATCGGAATCTACAACTAGACTCACAGGAGAGGTTCAAATCAAAGAAATTTACAGTGTCAGTCCTCTTGCACTTAAGTCGGCATTGTGCCTTTTGTATTAAATTCGGATGCAAACTCTGTGTTTCATCGTCAATAAGAAGGTCCAAGGGATACAGTAAACCTGAAGTGAAGCATCGGATTCTAAACTGAACTCATAGTAAAGGCTCAAATCATAGAAAGTGAGAGTGTCAGTCCTCTTGTACTTAAGTCGGCATTGTGCCTTTTGTATTAAATTCGGATGCAATTTCTGTGTTTCATCGTCAATAAGAAGGTGCAAGGTATACAGTAAACCTGAAGTGAAGCATCGGAATCTAAAACTGGACTCACAGGAGACGTTCAAATCATAGTAACTTTGAGTGTCAGTCCTCTTGTACTAAAGTCGGCATTTTGCCTTCTGTATTAAATTCGGATGCAAACTCTGTGTTTCATCGTAAATAAGAAGAACCAAGGGATACAGTAAACCTGAAGTGGAGCATCGGAATCTAAAACTAGACTCACAGTAGAGGTACAAATCATAGAAAGTGAGAGTGTCAGTCCTCTTGTACTTAAGTCGGCATTGTGCCGTCTGTATTAAATTCGGATGCAATTTCTGTGTTTCATCGTCAATAAGAAAGTGCAAGGTATACAGTAAACCTGAAGTGAAGCATCGGAATCTAAAACTGGACTCACAGGAGATGTTCAAATCATAGAAAGTGAGAGTGTCAGTCCTCTTGTTCTTAAGTTGGCATTGTGCCTTTTGTATTAAATTCGGATGCAATTTCTGTGTTTCATCGTCAATAAGAAGGTCCAAGCAATGCAGTAAACCTGAAACGAAGCATCGGAATCTAAAACTGGACTCACAGGAGAGGTTCAAATCATAGAAAGTGAGAGTGTCAGTCCGCTTGTACTTAAGTCGGCATTGTGCCATTTGTATTAAATGCGGATGCAATTTCTGTGTTTCATCGCTAATAAGAAGGTCCAAGGGATACAGTAAACGTGAAGTGAAGCATCGGAATCTAAAACTGGACTCACAGGAGAGGTTCCAATCATAGAAAAATAGAGTGTCAGTCATCTTGTAATTAAGTCGGCATTGTGCCTTTTGAATTTAATTCGGATGCAATTTCTGTGTTTCATCGCCAATAAGAGGGAGCAAGGTATACAGTAAACCTGAAATGAAGCATCGGAATCTAAATCTTGTCTCACAGGAGATGTTCAAATTATAGAAAGTGAGAGTGTCAGTCCTCTTGTACTTAAGTCGGCAATGTGCCATTTGTATTAAATTTGGATGCAATTTCTGTGTTTCATCGTCAATAAGAAGGTCCAAGGGATACAGAAAACCTTATGTGAAGCATCGGAATCTAAAACTGGACTCACAGGAGAGGTTCAAATCATAGAATATTAGAGTGTCAGTCCTCTTTTACTTAAGACGGCATTGTGCATTTCGTATTAAATTCGGATGCAATTTCTGTGTTTCATCGTTAATAAGAAGGTCCAAGGGATACAGTAAACCTGAAGTGAAGCATCGGAATCTAAAACTGGACTCACAGGAGAGGTTCAAATCATAGAAAGTGAGTGTGCCAGTCATCTTGTAATTAAGTCGGCATTGTGCCTTTTGAATTTAATTCCGATGCAATTTCTGTGTTTCATCGCCAATAAGAGGGAGCAAGGTATACAGTAAACCTGAAATGAAGCATCGTAATCTGAAACTTGTCTCACAGGAGATGTTCAAATTACAGAAAGTGAGAGTGTCAGTCCTCTTGTACTTAAGTCGGCATTGTGCCATTTGTATTAAATTCGGATGCAATTTCTGTGTTTCATCGTCAATAAAAAGGTCCAAGGGATACAGTAAACCTGTAGTGAAGCATCGGAACATAAATCTGGACTCACAGGAGAGGTTCCAATCATAGAAAGTTAGAGTGTCAGTCCTCTTGTACTTAAGTCGGCATTGTGCATTTTGAATTTAATTCCGCTGCAATTTCTGTGTTTCACCGTCAATAAGAAGGTGCGAGGTATACAGTAAACCTGAAGTGAAGCATCGGAATCTAAAACTGGACTCAAAGGAGAGGTTCAAATCATAGAATTTGAGAGTGTCAATCCACTTGTACTTAAGTCGCCATTGTGCCTTTTCTATTAAATTCGGATGCAATTTCTGCCTTTCATCGTCAACAAGAGGGACCAAGCGATACAGTAAACCTGAAGTGAAGCATCGGAATCTAAAACTGGACTCACAGGAGTGGTTCAAATCAAAGAAATCTAGAGAGTGACTCCGCTTGTACTTAAGTCGGTATTGTGCCTTTTGTGATAAATTTGGATGCAATTTCTGTGTTTCATCGTCAATAAGAAGGTCCAAGGGATACAGTAAACCTTAAGTGAAACATCGGAATCTAAAACTGGACTCACAGGATAGGTTCAAATCATAGAAAGTGACAGTGTCAGTCATCTTGTAATGAAGTCGGCATTGTGCCATTTGTATTATATTCGGATGCAAATCTGTGTTTCATCGTCAATAAGAAGGTCCAAGAGATACAGTAAACCTGAAGTGAAGCATCTGAATCTAAAACTGGACTCACAGGAAACGTTCAAATCATAGAAAGTGTGAGTGTCAGTCCTCTTGAACTTAAGTCGGCATTGTGCCATTTGTATTAAATTCGGTTGCAATTTCTGTGTTTCATTGTCAATAAGAAGGTCTAAGGGATACAGTAAACCTGAAGTGAAGCATCGGAATCTAAAACTGGACTCACAGGAGAGGTCCAACTCATAGAAAGTGAGTGTGTCAGTCCATTTGTACTTAACTCGCCATTGCGTTTTTTGTATTAAATTCGGATGCAACATCTGTGTTTCATCGTCAATAAGAAGCTCCAAGGGATACAGTAAACCTTATGTGAAGCACCGGAATCTAAAACTGGACCCACAGGAGAGGTTAAAATCATAAAATATTAGAGTGTCAGTCCTCTTTTACTTAAGACGGCATTGTGCATTTTGTATTAAATTCGGATGCAATTTCTGTGTTTCATCGTCAATAAGAAGGTTTAAGGGATACAGTAAACCTTAAGTGAAACATCTGAATCCAAACCTGGACTCACAGGATAGGTTCAAATCATAGAAAGTGAGAGTGTCAGTCATTTTGTAATTAAGTCGGCATTATGCCATTTGTATTAAATTCGGATGCAATTTCTGTATTTCATCGTCAATAAGAAGGTCAAAGAGATACAGTAAACCAGAAGTGAAGCATCTGAATCAGAAACTGGACTCACAGGAAAGGTTCAAATCATAGAAATTGTGAGTGTCACTCCTCTTGTACTTAAGTCGGCATTGTGCAATTTGTATTAAATTCGGATGTAATTTCTGTGTTTCATCGTCAATAAGAAGGTCCCAGGGATACAGTAAACCTGAAGTGAAGCATCGGAATCAAAACTGGCCTCACAGGAGAGATTCAAATCATAGAAAGTGAGAGTGTCAGTCATCTTGTACTGAAGTCTGCATTGTGCCCATTTGTATTAAATTCCGATGCAATTTATGTGTTTCATCGTCAATAAGAAGGTCCAAGGGATACAGTAAACCTGAAGTAAAGCATCGGAATCTAAAACCGGACTCACAGGAGAGGTTCAAATCATAGAAAGTGAGAGTGTCAGTCCTCTTGTACCTAAGTCTGTATTGTGCCATTTGTATTAAATTCGGATGCAATTCCTGTGGTTAATAGTCAATAACAAGGTCCAAGGGATACAGTAAACCTGAAGTGAAGCATCGGAATCTACAACTAGACTCACAGGAGAGGTTCAAATCAAAGAAATTTACAGTGTCAGTCCTCTTGCACTTAAGTCGGCATTGTGCCTTTTGTATTAAATTCGGATGCAAAATCTGTGTTTCATCGTCAATAAGAAGGTCCAAGGGATACAGTAAACCTGAAGTGAAGCATCGGATTCTAAACTGAACTCATAGTAGAGGTTCAAATCATAGAAAGTGAGAGTGTCAGTCCTCTTGTACTTAAGTCGGCATTGTGCCTTTTGTATTAAATTCGGATGCAATTTCTGTGTTTCATCGTCAATAAGAAGGTGCAAGGTATACAGTAAACCTGAAGTGAAGCATCGGAATCTAAAACTGGACTCACAGGAGACGTTCAAATCATAGAAACTTTGAGAGTCAGTCCTCTTGTACTAAAGTCGGCATTGTGCCTTTTGTATTAAATTCGGATGCAAACTCTGTGTTTCATCGTCAATAAGAAGAACCAAGGGATACAGTAAACCTGAAGTGGAGCATCGGAATCTAAAACTAGACTCACAGTAGAGGTACAAATCATAGAAAGTGAGAGTGTCAGTCCTCTTGTACTTAAGTCGGCATTGTGCGGTTTGTATTAAATTCGGATGCAATTTCTGTGTTCCATCGTCAATAAGAAGGTGCAAGGTATACAATAAACCTGAAGTGAAGCATTGGAATCTAAAACTGGACTCACAGGAGAGGTTCAAATCATAGAAAGTGAGAGTGTCAGTCCTCTTGTTCTTAAGTTGGCATTGTGCCTTTTGTATTAAATTCGGATGCAATTTCTGTGTTTCATAGTCAATAAGAAGGTCCAAGGAATGCAGTAAACCTGAAGCGAAGCATCGGAATCTAAAACTGGACTCACAGGAGAGGTTCAAATCATAGAAAGTGAGAGTGTCAGTCCGCTTGTACTTAAGTCGGCATTGTGCCATTTGTATTAAATGCGGATGCAATTTCTTTGTTTCATCGCCAATATGAAGGTCCAAGGGATACAGTAAACGTGAAGTGAAGCATCGGAAACTAAAACTGGACTCACAGGAGAGGTTCCAATCATAGAAAGTGAGTGTGTCAGTCATCTTGTAATTAAGTCGGCATTGTGCCTTTGGAATTTAATTCCAATGCAATTTCTGTATGTCATCGCCAATAAGAGGGAGCAAGGTATACAGTAAACCTGAAATGAAGCATCGGAATCTAAAACTTGTCTCACAGGAGATGTTCAAATTATAGAAAGTGAGAGTGTCAGTCCTCTTGTACTTAAGTCGGCATTGTGCCATTTGTATTAAATTCGGATGCAATTTCTGTGTTTCATCGTCAATAAGAAGGTCCAAGGGATACAGTAAACCTTATGTGAAGCATCGGAATCTAAAACTGGACTCACAGGAGAGGTTCAAATCATAGAATATTAGAGTGTCAGTCCTCTTTTACTTAAGACGGCATTGTGCATTTTGTATCAAATTCGGATGCAATTTCTGTGTTTCATCGTCAATAAGAAGGTCCAAGGGATACAGTAAACATGAAGTGAAGCATCGGAATCTAAAACTGGACTCACAGGAGAGGTTCAAATCATAGAAAGTGAGTGTGTCAGTCATCTTGTAATTAAGTCGGCATTGTGCCTTTGGAATTTAATTCCAATGCAATTTCTGTATGTCATCGCCAATAAGAGGGAGCAAGGTATACAGTAAACCTGAAATGAAGCATCGGAATCTAAAACTTGTCTCACAGGAGATGTTCAAATTATAGAAAGTGAGAGTGTCAGTCCTCTTGTACTTAAGTCGGCATTGTGCCTTTTGAATTTAATTCCGATGCAATTTCTGTGTTTCATCGTCAATAAGAAGGTCCAAGGGATACAGTAAACCTTAAGTGAAACATCGGAATCTAAAACTGGACTCACAGGATAGGTTCAAATCATAGAAAGTGACAGTGTCAGTCATCTTGTAATTATGTCAGCATTGTGCCATTTGTATTATATTCGGATGCAAATTCTGTGTTTCATCGTCAATAAGAAGGTCCAAGAGATACAGTAAACCTAAAGTGAAGCATCTGAATCTAAAACTGGACTCACAGGAAACGTTCAAATCATAGAAAGTGTGAGTGTCAGTCCCCTTGAACTTAAGTCGGCATTGTGCCATTTGTATTAATTTCGGATGCAATTTCTGTGTTTCTTCGTCAATAAGAAGGTCTAACTGATACAGTAAACCTGAAGTGAAGCATCGGAATCTAAAACTGGACTCACAGGAGAGGTTCAATTCATAGAAAGTGAGAGTGTCAGTCCATTTGTACTTAACTCGCCATTGCGATTTTTGTATTAAATTCGGATGCAATTTCTGTGTTTCATCGTCAATAAGAAGGTCCAAAAGATACAGTAAACCTAAAGTGAAGCATCGGAATCTAAAACTGGCCTCACAGGAGAGGTCAAATCATAGAAGGTTAGAGTGTCACTCCTCTTGTACTTGAGTCGGTATTGTGCCTTTTGTATTAAATTCGGATGCGATTTCTGTGTTTCATCGTCAATAAGAAGGTGCAAAGTATACAGTATACCTGAAGTGAAGCATCGGAATCTAAAACTGGACTCACAGGAGAGATTCAAATCATAGAAAGTGAGAGTGTCAGTCATCTTGTACTTAAGTCGGCATTGTGCCATTTGTATTAAATTCGGATGTAATTTCTGTGTTCCATCGTCAATAAGAAGGTCCAAGGGATACAGTAAACCTTATGTAAGCATCGGAATCTAAAACTGGACTCACAGGAGAGGTTCAAATAATAGAATATTAGAGTGTCAGTCCTCTTTTACTTAAGACGGCATTGTGCATTTTGTATTAAATTCGGATGCAATATCTGTGTGTCATCGTCAATAAGAAGGTGCAAGGTGTACAGTAAACCTGAAGTGAAGCATCGGAATCTAAAACAGGACTCACAAGAGAGGTTCAAATTATAGAAAGTGAGAGTGTCAGTCCTCTTGTTCTTAAGTTGGAATTGTTCCTTTTGTATTAAATTCGGATGCAATTTCTGTGTTTCGTCGTCAATAAGAAGGTCCAAGGAATGCAGTAAACATGAAGTGAAGCATCGGAATCTAAAACTGGACTCACAGGAGAGGTTCAAATCATAAAAAGTTAGTGTGTCAGTCCACTTGTACTTAAGTCGGCATTGTGCCTTTTGTATTACATTCGGATGCAAACTCTGTGTTTCATCGTCAATAAGAAGGTGCAAGGTATACAGTAAACCTGAAGTGAAGCATGGGAATCTAAAACAGAACTCACAGGAAAGGTTCAAATCATAGAAAGTGAGTGTGTCAGTCCTCTTGTACTTAAGTCGGCATTGTGCCATTTGTATTAAATGCGGATGCAATTTCACTGTTTCATCGTCAATAAGAAGGTCCAAGGGATACACTAAACCTTATGTGAAGCTTCGGAAACTAAAACTGGACTCACAGAAGAGGTTCAAATCATAGAATATTAGAGTGTCAGTCCTCTTTTACTTAAGACGGCATTGTGCATTTTGTATTAAATTGGGATGCAATTTCTGTGTTTCATCGTCAATAAGAAGGTCCAAGGGATACAGTAAACCTGAAGTGAAGCATCGGAATCTAAAACTGGACTCACAGGAGAGATTCAAATCATAGAAAGTTAGAGTGTCAGTCCTCTTGTACTTAAGTGGGAATTGTGCCTTTTGAATTTAATTCCGATGCAGTATCTGTGTTTCATCGTCAATAAGAAGGTGCAAGGTATACAGTATACCTGAAGTGAAGCATCGGAATCTAAAACTGGACTCACAGGAGAGATTCAAATAATAGAAAGTGTGAGTGTCAGTCTTCTTGTACTTAAGTCGGCATTGTGCCATTTGTATTAAATTCGGATGCAATTTCACTGTTTCATCGTCAATAAGAAGGTCCAAGGGATACAGTAAACCTTATGTGAAGCATCGGAAACTAAAACTGGACTCACAGGAGAGGTTCAAATCATAGAATATTAGAGTGTCAGTCCTCTTTTACTTAAGACGGCATTGTGCATTTTGTATTAAATTGGGATGCAATTTCTGTGTTTCATCGTCAATAAGAAGGCCCAAGGGATACAGTAAACCTGAAGTGAAGCATCGGAATCTAAAACTGGACTCACAGGAGAGGTTCAAATCATAGAAAGTGAGAGTGTCAGTCATCTTGTAATTAAGTCGGCATTGTGCTTTTGAATTTAATTCCGATGCAATTTCTGTGTTTCATCGTCAATAAGAGGGAGCAAGGTATTCAGTAAACCTGAAATGAAGGATCGGAATCTAAAACTGGACTCACAGGACATGTTCAAATTATAGAAAGTGAGAGTGTCAGTCCTCTTGTACTTAAGTCGGTATTGTGCCTTTTGTATTGAATTCGGATGCAATTTCTGTGTTTCATCGTCAATAAGAAGGTCCAAGGGATACAGTAAACCTTAAGTGAAACATCTGAATCCAAAACTGGACTCACAGGATAGGTTCAAATCATAGAAAGTGAGAGTGTCAGTCATCTTCTAATTAAGTCGGCATGATGCCATTTGTATTAAATTCTGATGCAATTTCTGTGTTTCATCGTCAATAAGAAGGTCCAAGAGATACAGTAAACCTGAAGTGAAGCATCTGAATCTGAAACTGGACTCACGGGAAAGGTTCAAATCATAGAAAGTATGAGTGTCACTCCTCTTGTACTTATGTCGGCATTGTGCCATTTGTATTTAATTCGGATGTAATTTCTGTGTTTCGTCGTCAGAAAGAAGGTCCATGGGATACAGTAAACCTGAAGTGAACCATCGGAATCTAAAACTGGCCTCACAGCAGATGTCAAATCATAGAAGGTTAGAGTGTCACTCCTCTTGTACTTGAGTCGGTATTGTGCCTTTTGTATTAAATTCGGATGCAATTTCTGTGTTTCATCGTCAATAAGAAGGTGCAAAGTATACAGTATACCTGAAGTGAAGCATCGGAATCTAAAACTGGACTCACAGGAGAGATTCAAATCATAGAAAGTGAGAGTGTCAGTCATCTTGTACTTAAGTCGGCATTGTGCCATTTGTATTAAATTCGGATGCAATTTCTGTGTTTCATCGTCAATAAGAAGGTCCAAGGGATACAGTAAACCTTATGTGAAACATCAGAATCTAAAACTGGACTCACAGGAGAGGTTCAAATCATGGAATATTAGAGTGTCAGTCCTCTTTTACTTAAGACGGCATTGTGAATTTTGTATTAAATTCGGATGCAATTTCTGTGTTTCATCATCAATAAGAAGGTGCAAGGTATACAGTAAACCTGAAGTGAAGCATCGGAATCTAAAACAGGACTCACAGGAGAGGTTCAATTCATAGAAAGTGAGAGTGTCAGTCCTCTTGTTCTTAAGTTGGAATTGTTCCTTTTGTATTAAATTCGGATGCAATTTCTGTGTTTCATATTCAATAAGAAGGTCCAAGGAATGCAGTAAACATGAAGTGAAGCATCGGAATCTAAAACTGGACTCACCGGAGAGGTTCAAATCATAAAAAGTTAGAGTGTCAGTCCTCTTGTACTTAAGTCGGCATTGTGCCTTTTGTATTACATTCGGATGCAAACTCTGTGTTTCATTGTCAATAAGAAGGTGCAAGGGATACAGTAAACCTGAAGTGAAGCATCTGAATCTGAAACTGGACTCACAGGAAACGTTCAAATCATAGAAAGTGTGAGTGTCACTCATCTTGTACTTAAGTCGGCATTATGCCATTTGTATTAAATTCGGATGTAATTTCTGTGTTTCATCGTCAATAAGAAGGTATAAGGTATACAGTAAACCTGAAGAATCGGAATCTAAAACTGGACTCAAAGGAGAGGTTCAAATCATAGAAAGCGAGAGTGTCAGTCCTCTTGTACTTAAGTCGGCATTGTGCCATTTGTATTAAATTCGGATGCAATATCTGTGTTTCATCGTCAATAAGAAGGCCCAAGAGATACAGTAAACCTGAAGTGAAGCATCGGAATCTAAAACTGGACACACGGGAGAGGTCAAATCATAGAAAGTTTGAGTGTCACTCCTTTTGTACTTAAGTCTGTATTGTGCCTATGGTATTAAATTCGGATGCAATTTCTGCGTTTCATCGTCAATAAGAAGGTCCAAGAGGTACAGTAAACATGAAGTGAAGCATCGGAATCAAAACTGGCCTCACAGGAGAGGTTCAAATCATAGAAAGTTAGAGTGTCAGTCGTCTCGTACTTAAGTCGGCATTGTGCCTTTTGAATTTAATTCCGGTGCAATTTCTGTGTTTCATCGTCAATAAGAAGGTGCAAGGTATACAGTAAACCCGAAGTGAAGCATCGGAATCAAAAACTGAACTCACAGGAGAGGTTCAAATCATAGAAAGTGAGAGTGTCAGTGCTCTTGTACTTAAGTCGGCAATGTGCCATTTGTATTAAATGCGCATGCATTTTCTGTGTTTCATCGCCGATAAGACGGACTCAAGGGATACAGTAAAAATGAAGTGAAGCATCGGAATCTAAAACTGGACTCACAGGAGAGGTTCAAATCATAGAAAGTGAGAGTGTCAGTCCTCTTGTACTTAAGTCGGCATTGTGCCTTTTGTATTAAATTCGGATGCAATTTCTGTGTTTCATCGTCAATAAGAAGGTCCAAGGGATACAGTAAACCTGAAGAGAGGCATCGGAATCTAAAACTGGTCTCACAGGAGAGGTTCCAATCATAGAAAGTTAGAGTGTCAGTCCTCTTGTACTTAAGTCGGCATTGTGCCTTTTGAATTTAGTTCCGATGCAATTTCTGTGTTTCATCGTCAATAAGGAGCCCCAACGTATACAGTAAACCTGAAGTGAAACAACGGAATCTAAAACTGGACTCACAGGAGAGGTTCAAATCATAGAAAGTGAGAGTGACAGTCCTCTTGTACTAAATCCGGCATTGTGCCATTTGTATTAAATTCGGATGCAATTTCTGTGTTTCATCGTCAATAAGAAGGTCTAAGGGATACAGTAAACCTGTAGTGAAGCATCGGAATCTAAAACTGGACCCACAGGAGAGATTCAAATCATAGAAAGTTAGAGTGTCACTCCGCTTGTACTTAAGTCGGTATTGTGCATTTTGTATTAAATTCGGATGCAATTTCTGTGTTTCATCATCAATAAGAAGGTCCAAGGGATACACTAAACCTGAAATGAAGCATCGGAATTTAAAACTGGACTCACAGGAGAGGTTCAAATCATAGAAAGTGAGAGTGTCAGTCCTCTTGTACTTAAGTCGGCATTGTGCCATTTGTATTAAATGCGGATGCAATTTCACTGTTTCATCGTCAATAAGAAGGTCCAAGGGATACAGTAAACCTTATGTGAAGCATCGGAAACTAAAACTGGACTCACAGGAGAGGTTCAAATCATAGAATATTAGAGTGTCAGTCCTCTTTTACTTAAGACGGCATTGTGCATTTTGTATTAAATTGGGATGCAATTTCTGTGTTTCATCGTCAATAAGAAGGTCCAAGGGATACAGTAAACCTGAAGTGAAGCATCGGAATCTAAAACTGGACTCACAGGAGAGATTCAAATCATAGAAAGTTAGAGTGTCAGTCCTCTTGTACTTAAGTGGGAATTGTGCCTTTTGAATTTAATTCCGATGCAGTATCTGTGTTTCATCGTCAATAAGAAGGTGCAAGGTATACAGTATACCTGAAGTGAAGCATCGGAATCTAAAACTGGACTCACAGGAGAGATTCAAATCATAGAAAGTGAGAGTGTCAGTCCTCTTTTACTTAAGACGGCATTGTGCATTTTGTATTAAATTGGGATGCAATTTCTGTGTTTCATCGTCAATAAGAAGGTCCAAGGGATACAGTAAACCTGAAGTGAAGCATCGGAATCTAAACCTGGACTCACAGGAGAGGTTCAAATCATAGAAAGTGAGAGTGTCAGTCATCTTGCAATTAAGTCGGCATTGTGTTTTTGAATTTTATTCCGATGCAATTTCTGTGTTTCATCGTCAATAAGAGGGAGCAAGGTATACAGTAAACCTGAAATGAAGGATCGGAATCTAAAACTGGACTCACAGGAGATGTTCAAATTATAGAAAGTGAGAGTGTCAGTCCACTTGTACTTAAGTCGGTATTGTGCCTTTTGTATTGAATTCGGATGCAATTTCTGTGTTTCATCGTCAATAAGAAGGTCCAAGGGATACAGTAAACCTTAAGTGAAAAATCTGAATCCAAAACTGGACTCACAGGATAGGTTCAAATCATAGAAAGTGAGAGTGTCAGTCATCTTCTAATTAAGTCGGCATTATGCCATTTGTATTAAATTCGCATGCAATTTCTGTGTTTCATCGTCAATAAGAAGGTCCAAGAGATACAGTAAACCTGAAGTGAAGCATCTGAATCTGAAACTGGACTCACGGGAAAGGTTCAAATCATATTAAGTGTGAGTGTCACTCCTCTTGTACTTATGTCGGCATTGTGCCATTTGTATATAATTCGGATGTAATTTCTGTGTTTCGTCGTCAGAAAGAAGGTCCATGGGATACAGTAAACCTGAAGTGAACCATCGGAATCTAAAACTGGCCTCACAGTAGATGTCAAATCATAGAAGGTTAGAGTGTCACTCCTCTTGTACTTGAGTCGGTATTGTGCCTTTTGTATTAAATTCGGATGCAATTTCTGTGTTTCATCGTCAATAAGAAGGTGCAAAGTATACAGTATACCTGAAGTGAAGCATCGGAATCTAAAACTGGACTCACAGGAGAGATACAAATCATAGAAAGTGAGAGTGTCAGTCATCTTGTACTTAAGTCGGCATTGTGCCATTTGTATTAAATTCGGATGCAATTTCTGTGTTTCATCGTCAATAAGAAGGTCCAAGGGATACAGTAAACCTTATGTGAAACATCGGAATCTAAAACTGGACTCACGGGAGAGGTTCAAATCATGGAATATTAGAGTGTCAGTCCTCTTTTACTTAAGACGGCATTGTGAATTTTGTATTAAATTCGGATGCAATTTCTGTGTTTCATCATCAATAAGAAGGTGCAAGGTATACAGTAAACCTTATGTGAAGCATCGGAATCTAAAACTGGACTCACAGGAGAGGTTCAAATCATAGAATATTAGAGTGTCAGTCCTCTTTTACTTAAGACGGCATTGTGCATTTTGTATTAAATTCGGATGCAATTTCTGTGTTTCATCGTCAATAAGAAGGTCCAAGGGATACAGTAAACCTGAAGTGAAGCATCGGAATCTAAAACTGGACTCACAGGATAGGTTCAAATCATAGAAAGTGAGAGTGTCAGTCATCTTCTAATTAAGTCGGCATTATGCCATTTGTATTAAATTCGGATGCAATATCTGTGTTTCATCGTCAATAAGATGTTCCAAGAGATACAGTAAACCTGAAGTGAAGCATCTGAATCTGAAACTGGACTCACAGGAAACGTTCAAATCATAGAAAGTGTGAGTGTCACTCATCTTGTACTTAAGTCGGCATTATGCCATTTGTATTAAATTCGGATGTAATTTATGTGTTTCATCGTCAATAAGAAGGTATAAGGTATACAGTAAACCTGAAGAATCGGAATCTAAAACTGGACTCAAAGGAGAGGTTCAAATCATAGAAAGTGAGAGTGTCAGTCCTCTTGTACTTAAGTCGGCATTGTGCCATTTGTATTAAATTCGGATGCAATTTCTGTGTTTCATCGTCAATAAGAAGGCCCAAGAGATACAGTAAACCTGAAGTGAAGCATCGGAATCTAAAACTGGACACACGGGAGGGGTCAAATCATAGAAAGTTTGAGTGTCACTCCTTTTGTACTTAAGTCTGTATTGTGCCTATGGTATTAAATTCGGATGCAATTTCTGCGTTTCATCGTCAATAAGAAGGTCCAAGAGGTAAAGTAAACATGAAGTGAAGCATCGGAATCAAAACTGGCCTCACAGGAGAGGTTCAAATCATAGAAAGTTAGAGTGTCAGTCGTCTCATACTTAAGTCGGCATTGTGCATTTTGAATTTAATTCCGGCGTAATTTCTGTGTTTCATCGTCAATAAGAAGGTGCAAGGTATACAGTAAACCCGAAGTGAAGAATCGGAATCAAAAACTGAACTCACAGGAGAGGTTCAAATCATATAAAGTGAGAGTGTCAGTGCTCTTGTACTTAAGTCGGCAATGTGCCATTTGTATTAAATGCGCATGCATTTTCTGTGTTTCATCGCCGATAAGACGGACTCAAGGGATACAGTAAAAATGAAGTGAAGCATCGGAATCTAAAACTGGACTCACAGGAGAGGTTCAAATCATAGAAAGTGAGAGTGTCAGTCCTCTTGTACTTAAGTCGGCATTGTGCCATTTGTATTAAATTCGGATGCAATTTCTGTGTTTCATCGTCAATAAGAAGGTCCAAGGTATACAGTAAACCTGAAATGAAGCATCGGAATCTAAAACTGGACTCACAGGAGATGTTCAAATTATAGAAAGTGAGAGTGTCAGTCCTCTTGTACTTAAGTCGGAATTGTGCCTTTTGTATTAAATTCGGATGCAACATCTGTGTTTCATAGTCAATAAAAAGGTCCAAGTGATACAGTAAACCTGTAGTGAAGCATCGGAATATAAATCTGGACTCACAGGAGAGGTTCAAATCATAGAAAGTGAGAGTGTCAGTCATCTTGTAATTAAGTCGGCATTGTGCCTTTTGAATTTAATTTCAATGCTATTTCTGTGATTCATCGTCAATAAGAGGGAGCAAGGTATACAGTAAACCTGAAATGAAGCATCGGAATCTAAAACTGGACTCACAGGAGATGTTCAAATTATAGAAAGTGAGGGTGTCAGTCCTCTTGTACTTAAGTCGGCATTGTGCCTTTTGTATTACATTCGTTCGCAATTTCTGTGTTTCATCGTCAATAAAAAGGTCCAAGGGATACAGTAAACCTGTAGTGAGGCATCGGAATATAAATCTGGACTCACAGGAGAGGTTCCAATCATAGAAAGTTAGAGTGTCAGTCCTCTTGTACTTAAGTCGGCATTGTGCCTTTTGAATTTAATTCCGATGCAATTTCTGT
Organism: Schistocerca serialis cubense; assembly: GCF_023864345.2. NCBI lineage: Eukaryota > Metazoa > Arthropoda > Insecta > Orthoptera > Acrididae > Schistocerca > Schistocerca serialis. The sequence continues at coordinate 20,035,448 of NC_064648.1, forward strand.
GTTTCATCGTCAATAAGAAGGTGCAAGGTATACAGTAAACCTCAAGAGAAGCATCGGAATCTAAAACTGGACTTACAGGGGAGGTTCAAATCATAGAATGTGAGAGTGTCAGTCCACTTGTACTTAAGTCGCCATTGTGCCTTTTGTATTAAATTCGGATGCAATTTCTGTCTTTCATCGTCAACAAGAAGGACCAAGCGATACCGTAAACCTGAAGTGGAGCATCGGAATATAAAACTGGACTCACAGGAGAGGTTCAAATCATAGAAAGTTAGAGTGTCACTCCGCTTGTACTTAAGTCGGTATTGTGCCTTTTGTATTAAATTCGGATGCAATTTCTGTGTTTCATCGTCAATAAGAAGGTCCAAGGGATACAGTAAACCTTAAGTGAAACATCTGAATCTAAAACTGGACTCACAGGACAGGTTCAAATCATAGAAAGTGAGAGTGTCAGTCATCTTGTAATTAAGTAGCATTATGCCATTTGTATTAAATTCGGATGCAATTTCTGTGTTTCATCGTCAATAAGAAGGTCAAAGAGATACAGTAAACCTGAAGTGAAGCATCTGAATCTGAAACTGGACTCACAGGAAAGGTTCAAATCATAGAGAGTGTGAGTGTCACTCCTCTTGTACTTGAGTCGGTATTGTGCCTTTTGTATTAAATTCGGATGCAATTTCTGTGTTTCATCGTCAATAAGAAGGTGCAAAGTATACAGTATACCTGAAGTGAAGCATCGGAATCTAAAACTTGACTCACAGGAGAGATTCAAATCATAGAAAGTGAGAGTGTCAGTCATCTTGTACTTAAGTCGGCATTGTGTCATTTGTATTAAATTCGGATGCAATTTCTGTGTTTCATCGTCAATAAGAAGGCCCAAGAGGTACAGTAAACCTGAAGTGAAGCATCGGAATCTAAAACTGGACACACAGGAGAGGTCAAATCATAGAAAGTTTGAGTGTCACTCCTTTTGCACTTAAGTCTGTATTGTGCCTATGGTATTAAATTCGGATGCAATTTCTCCGTTTCATCGTCAATAAGAAGGTCCAAGAGGTACAGTAAACATGAAGTGAAGCATCGGAATCAAAACTGGCCTCACAGGAGAGGTTCAAATCATAGAAAGTTAGTGTGTCAGTCGTCTCGTTTTTAAGTCGGCATTGTGCCTGTAGAATTTAATTCCGGTGCAATTTCTGTGTTTCATCGTCAATAAGAAGGTGCAAGGTATACAGTAAACCCGAAGTGAAGCATCGGAATCAAAAACTGAACTCACAGGAGAGGTTCAAATCATAGAAAGTGAGAGTGTCAGTGCTCTTGTACTTAAGTCGGCAATGTGCCATTTGTATTAAATGCGCATGCAATTTCTGTGTTTCATCGCCGATAAGAAGGACTCAAGGGATACAGTAAAAATGAAGTGAAGCATCGGAATCTAAAACTGGACTCACAGGAGAGGTTCAAATCATAGAAAGTGAGAGTGTCAGTCCTCTTGTACTTAAGTCGGCATTGTGCCATTTGTATTAAATTCGGTTGCAATTTCTGTGTTTCATCGTCAATAAGAAGGTCCAAGGGATACAGTAAACCTGATGTGAGGCATCGGAATCTAAAACTGGACTCACAGGAGACGTTCCAATCATAGAAAGTTAGAGTGTCAGTCCTCTTGTACTTAAGTCGGCATTGTGCCTTTTGATTTTAGTTCCGATGCAATTTCTGTGTTTCATTGTCAATAAGGAGGTGCGAGGTATACAGTAAACCTGAAGTGAAGCATCGGAATCTAAAACTGGACTCACAGGAGAGGTTCAAATCATAGAAAGTGAGAGTGTCAGTCCTCTTGTACTAAATCCGGCATTGTGCCATTTGTATTAAATTCGGATGCAATTTCTGTGTTTCATCGTCAATAAGAAGGTCTAAGGGATACAGTAAACCTGTAGTGAAGCATCGGAATCTAAAACTGGACCCACAGGAGAGATTCAAATCATAGAATGTTAGAGTGTAACTCCGCTTGTACTTAAGTCGGTATTGTGCCTTTTGTATTAAATTCGGATGCAATTTCTGTGTTTCATCGTCAATAAGAAGGAGCAAGGTATACAGTAAACATGAAATGAGTCATCGGAATCTAAAACTGGACTCACAGGAGATGTTCAAAGAATAGAAAGTGAGAGTGTCAGTCCTCTTGTACTTAAGTCGGAATTGTGCCTTTTGTATTAAATTCGGATGCAATATCTGTGTTTCATCGTCAATAAAAAAAAAAGTCCAAGTGATACAGTAAACCTGTAGTGAAGCATCGGAATATAAATCTGGACTCACAGGAGAGGTTCAAATCATAGAAAGTGAGAGTGTCAGTCATCTTGTAATTAAGTCGTCATTGTGCCTTTTGAATTTAATTTCGATGCAATTTCAGTGTTTCATCGTCAATAAGAGGGAGCAAGGTATACAGTAAACCTGAAATGAAGCATCGGAATCTAAAACTGGACTCACAGGAGATGTTAAAATTATAGAAAGTGAGGGTGTCAGTCCTCTTGCACTTAAGTCGGCATTGTGCCTTTTGTATTACATTCGGATGCAATTTCTGTGTTTCATCGTCAATAAAAAGGTCCAAGGGATACAGTAAACCTGTAGTGAAGCATCGGAATATAAATCTGGACTCACAGGAGAGGTTCCAATCATAGAAAGTTAGACTGTCAGTCCTCTTGTACTAAAATCGGCATTGTGCCTTTTGAATTTAATTCCGATGCAATTTCTGTGTTTCATCGTCAATAAGAAGGTGCAAGGTATACAGTAAACCTCAAGTGAAGCATCGGAATCTAAAACTGGACTCACAGGAGAGTTTCTAATCATAGAATGTGAGTGTGTCAGTCCACTTGTACTTAAGTCGCCATTGTGCCTTTTGTATTAAATTCGGATGCAATTTCTGTGTTTCATCGTCAATAAGAAGGTCCAAGGGATACAGAAAACCTTAAGTGAAACATCGGAATCTAAAACTGGACTCACAGGATAGGTTCAAATCATAGAAAGTGAGAGTGTCAGTCATCTGGTAATTAAGTCGGCATTATGCCATTTGTATTAAATTCGGATGCAATTTCTGTGTTTCATCGTCAATAAGAAGAACCAAGGGATACAGTAAATTTGAAGTGAAGCATCGGAATCTAAAACTAGACTCACAGTAGAGGTTCAAATCATAGAAAGTGAGAGTGTCAGTCCTCTTGTACTTAAGTCGGCATTGTGCCATTGGTATTAAATTCGGATGCAATTTCTGTGTTTCATCGTCAATAAGAAGGTCAAAGGGATACAGTAAACCTGATATGAAGCACCGGAATCTAAAACTGGACTCACAGGAGAGGTTCAAATCGTAGAATATTAGAGTGTCAGTCCTCTTTTACTTAAGACGGCATTGTGCATTTTGTATTAAATTCGGATGCAATTTCTGTGTTTCATCGTCAATAAGAAGGTGCAAGGTATACAGTAAACCTGAAGTGAAGCATCGGAATCTAAAACAGGACTCACAGGAGAGGTTCAAATCATATAAAGTGAGAATGTCAGTCCCCTTGTTCTTAAGTTGGAATTGTTCCTTTTGTATTAAATTCGGATGCAATTTCTGTGTTTCGTCGTCAATAAGAAGGTCCAAGGAATGCAGTAAACATGATGTGAAGCATCGGAATCTAAAACTGGACTCACAGGAGAGGTTCAAATCATAAAAAGTTAGAGTGTCAGTCCTCTTGTACTTTAGTGGGAATTGTGCCTTTTGAATTTAATTCCGATGCAATATCTGTGTTTCATCGTCAATAAGAAGGTGCAAGGTATACAGTATACCTGAAGTGAAGCATCGGAATCTAAAACAGGACTCACAGGAGAGGTTCAAATCATATAAAGTGAGAATGTCAGTCCCCTTGTTCTTAAGTTGGAATTGTTCCTTTTGTATTAAATTCGGATGCAATTTCTGTGTTTCGTCGTCAATAAGAAGGTCCAAGGAATGCAGTAAACATGATGTGAAGCATCGGAATCTAAAACTGGACTCACAGGAGAGGTTCAAATCATAAAAAGTTAGAGTGTCAGTCCTCTTGTACTTTAGTGGGAATTGTGCCTTTTGAATTTAATTCCGATGCAATATCTGTGTTTCATCGTCAATAAGAAGGTGCAAGGTATACAGTATACCTGAAGTGAAGCATCGGAATCTAAAACTGGACTCACAGGAGAGATTCAAATCATAGAAAGTGAGAGTGTCAGTCATCTTGTACTTAAGTCGGCATTGTGCCATTTGTATTAAATTCGAATGCAATTTCTGTGTTTCATCGTCAATAAGAAGGTCCGTGGGATACAGTAAACCTTATGTGAAGCATCGGAATCTTAAACTGGACTCACAGGAGAGGTTCTAATCGTAGAATATTAGAGTGTCAGTCCTCTTTTACTTAAGACGGCATTGTGCATTTTGTATTAAATTCGGTTGCAATTTCTGTGTTTCATCGTCAATAAGAGGGTGCAAGGTATACAGTAAACCTGTAGTGAAGCATCGGAATCTAAAACAGGACTCACAGGAGAGGTTCAAATCATAGAAAGTGAGAGTGTCAATCCTCTTGTTCTTAAGTTGGAATTGTTCCTTTTGTATTAAATTCGGATGCAATTTCTGTGTTTCATCGTCAATAAGAAGGTCCAAGGAATGCAGTAAACATGAAGTGAAGCATCGGAATCTAAAACTGGACTCACCGGAGAGGTTCAAATCACAAAAAGTTAGAGTGTCAGTCCTCTTGTACTTAAGTCGGCATTGTGCCTTTTGTATTACACTCGGATGCAAACTCTGTGTTTCATCGTCAACAAGAAGGTGCAAGGGATACAGTAAACCTTATGTGAAGCATCGGAATCTAAAACTGGACTCACAGGAGAGGTTCAAATCATAGAATATTAGAGTGTCAGTCCTCTTTTATTTAAGACGGCAATGTGCCATTTGTATTAAATGCGCATGCAATTTCTGTGTTTCATCGCCGATAAGAAGGACTCAAGGGATACAGTAAAATTGAAGTGAAGCATCGGAATCTAAAACTGGACTCACAGGAGAGGTTCAAATCATAGAAAGTGAGAGTGTCAGTCCTCTTGTACTTAAGTCGGCATTGTGCCATTTGTATTAAATTCGGATGCAATTTCTGTGCTTCATCGTCAATAAGAAGGTCTAAGGGATACAGTAAACCTGTAGTGAAGCATCGGAATCTAAAACTGGACCCACAGGAGAGATTCAAATCATAGAAAGTTAGAGTGTCACTCCGCTTGTACTTAAGTCGGTATTGTGCCTTTTGTATTAAATTCAGATGCAATTTCTGTGTTTCATCGTCAATAAGAAGGAGCAAGGTATACAGTAAACCTGAAATGAAGCATCGGAATCTAAAACTGGACTCACAGGAAATGTTCAAATTATAGAAAGTGAGAGTGTCAGTCCACTTGTACTTAAGTCGGAATTGTGCCTTTTGAATTTAATTCGGATGCAATATCTGTGTTTCATCGTCAATAAAAAGGTCCAAGTGATACAGTAAACCTGTAGTGAAGCATCGGAATATAAATCTGGACTCACAGGAGAGGTTCCAATCATAGAGAGTTAGAGTGTCAGTCCTCTTGTACTTAAGTCGGCATTGTGCCTTTTGAATTTAATTCCGATGCCAATTCTGTGTTTCATCGTCAATAAGAAGGTGCAAGGTATACAGTATACCTGAAGTGAAGAATCGGAATCTAAAACTGGACTCACAGGAGAGGTTCAAACCATAGAATGTGAGAGTGTCAGTCCACTTGTACTTAAGTCGCCATTGTGCCTTTTGTATTAAATTCGAATGCAATTTCTGTCTTTCATCGTCAACAAGGAGGACCAAGCGATACAGTAAACATGAAGTGAAGCATCGGACTCTAAAACTGGACTCACAGGAGAGGTTCAAATCATAGAAAGTGAGAGTGTCAGTCCTCTTGTACTTAAGTCGGCATTGTGCCATTTGTATTAAATTCGGATGCAATTTCTGTGTTTCATCGTCAATAAGAAGGTCCAAGAGATACAGTAAACCTGAAGTTAAGCATCTGAATCTAAAACTGGACTCACAGGAAAGGTTCAAACCATAGAAAGTGTGAGTGGCATCCTCTTGTACTTAAGTCGGCATTGTGCCATTTGTATTAAATTCGGATGCAATTTCTGTGTTTCATCGTCAATAAGAAGGTGCCAGGTACACAGTAAACCTGAAGAATTGGAATCTAAAACTGGACTCACAGGAGAGGTTCAAATCATAGAAAGTGAGAGTGTCAGTCCTCTTGTACTTAAGTCTGCATTGTGCCATTTGTTTTAAATTCGGATGCAATTTCTATGTTTCATCGTCAATAAGTAGGTCCAAGGGATACAGTAAACCTGAAGTGAAGCATCAGAATCTAAAACTGGACTCACTGGCGAGGTCAAATCATAGAAAGTTAGAGTGTCACTCCTTTTGTACTTAGGTCGGTATTGTGACTTTTGTATTAAATATGGATGCAATTTAGGCGTTTCATCGTCAATAAGAAGGTCCAAGAGATACAGTAAACATAAAGTGAAGCATCCGAATCTAAAACTGGCCTCACAGGAGAGGTTCAAATCATAGAAAGTTAGAGTGTCAGTCGTCTTGTACTTAAGTCGGCATTGTGCCTTTTGAATTTAATTCCGGTGCAATTTATGTGTTTCATCGTCAATAAGAAGGTGCAAGGTATACAGTAAACCTGAAGTGAAGCATCGGAATCTAAAACTGGACGCACAGGAGAGGTTCAAATCATAGGGAGTGAGAGTGTCAGTCCTCTTGCACTTAAGTCACCATTGTGATTTTTGTATTAAATTCGGATGCAATTTCTGTGTTTCATCGTCAATAAGACGGTCCAAGGGATACAGTAAACCTGAAGTGAAGCATCGGAATCTAAAACTGGACTCACAGGAGAGGTTCAAATCTTAGAAAGTTAGTGTGTCAGTCCTCTTGTACTTAAGTCGGCATTGTGCCTTTTTGTATTAAATTCAGATGCAAACTCTGTGTTTCATCGTCAATACGAAGGTGCAAGGTATACAGTAAACCTGAAGTGAAGCACCGGAAACTAAAACTGAACTCACAGGAGAGGTTCAAATCATAGAAAGTGAAAGTGTCAGTGCTCTTGTACTTAAGTCGGCATTGTGCCATTTGTATTAAATGCGGATGCTATTTCTGTGTTTCATCACCGATAAGAAAGTCTCAAGGGATACAGTAAACATGAAGTGAAGCATCGGAATCTAAAACTGGACACACTGGAGATGTTCAAATTATAGAAAGTGAGAGTGTCAGTCCTCTTGTACTTAAGTCGGCATTGTGCCTTTTGTATTAAATTCGGATGCAATTTCTGTGTTTCATCGTCAAAAAAAAGGTCCAAGGGATACGGTAAACCAGTAGTGAAGCATCGGAATATAAATCTGGACTCACAGGAGAGGTTCCAATCATAGAGAGTTAGAGTGTCAGTCCTCTTGTACTTAAGTCGGCATTGTGCCTTTTGAATTTAATTCCGATGCAATTTCTGAGTTTCATCTTCAATAAGAAGGTGCAAGGTATACAGTAAACCTGAAGTGAAGCATCGGAATCTAAAACTGGACTCACAGGAGAGGTTCAAATCATAGAATGTGAGAGTGTCAGTCCACTTGTACTTAAGTCGCCATTGTGCCTTTTGTATTAAATTCGGATGCAATTTCTGTCTTTCATCGTCAGCAAGAAGGACCAAGCGATACAGTAAACCTGAAGTGAAACATCGGAATCTAAAACTGGACTCACAGGAGAGGTTCAAATCATAGAAAGTTAGAGTGTCACTCCGCTTGTACTTAAGTCGGTATTGTGCCTTTTGTATTAAATTCAGATGCAATTTCTGTGTTTCATCGTCAATAAGAAGGTCCAAGGGATACAGTAAACCTTAAGTGAAACATCGGAATCTAAAACCGGACTCACAGGATAGGTTCAAATCATAGAAAGTGAGAGTGTCAGTCATCTTGTAATTAAGTCGGCTTTATGCCATTTGTATTAAATTCGGATGCAAATTCTGTGTTTCATCGTCAATAAGAAGGTCCAAGAGATACAGTAAACCTGAAGTGAAGCATCTGAATCTAAAACTGGACTCACAGGAAAGGTTCAAACCATAGAAAGTGTGAGTGTCAGTCCTCTTGTACATAAGTCGGCATTGTGCCATTTGTATTAAATTCGGATGCAATTTCTGTGTTTCATCGTCAATAAGAAGGTCCAAGGAATACAGTATCCCTGAAGTGAAGCATCGGAATCTAAAACTGGGCGCACAGGAGAGGTTCAAATCATAGAAAGTTTGAATGTCAGTCCTCTTGTACTTAAGTCGGAATTGTGAATTTTAAATTTAATTCCAATGCAATTTATTTGTTTCATCTTCAATAAGGAGGTGCAAGGTATACAGTAAACCTGAAGTGAAGCATCGGAATCTAAAACTGGACTCAGAGGAGAGGTTCCAATCATAGAAAGTGAGAGTGTCAGTCCTCTTGTACTTAAGCCAGCATTGTGCCATTTGTATTAAATTCGGATGCAATTTCTGTGTTTCATCGTCAATAAGAAGGTCCAAGGGATACAGTAGACCTGAAGTGAAGCATCGGAATCTAAAACTGGACCCACAGGAGATATAAAAATCATAGAAAGTTAGAGTGTCACTCCGCTTGTACTTAAGTCGGTATTGTGCCTTTTGTATTAAATTCGGATGCAATTTCTGTGTTTCATCGTCAATAAGAAGGTCCAAGGGATACAGTAAACCTTATGTGAAGCATCGGAATCTAAAACTGGACTCACAGGAGAGGTTCAAATCATAGAAAGTGAGAGTGTCAGTCCTCTTGTACTTAAGTCGGCATTGTGCCTTTTGTATTTAATTCGGAAGCAATTTCTGTGTTTCATCGTCAATAAGAAGGTGCAAGGTATACAGTAAACCTGAAGTGAAGCATCGGAATCTAAAACTATACTCACAAGAGACGTTCAAATCATAGAAAGTTAGTGTGTCAGTCCTCTTGTACTTAAGTCGGCATTGTGTCTTTTGTATTATATTTGGATGCAATATCTGTGTTTCATCGTCAATAAGATAGTCCAAGGGAAATAGTAAACCTGAAGTGAAGCATGGGAGTCTAAAACTGGACTCACAGGAGAGGTTCAATTCTTAGAAAGTTAGAGTGTCAGTCCTCTTGTACTTAAGTCGGCATTGACCCTTTATTGTTACATTCGGATGCAAAATCTGTGTTTCATCGTCAATACGAAGGTTCAAGGGATATAGTAAACCTGAAGTGAAGCATTGGAATCTAAAACTGTACTCACTGGAGAGGTTCAAATCATAGAAAGTGAGAGTGTCAGTCCTCTTGTACCTAAGTCGGCATTGTGCCATTTGTATTAAATTCGGATGAAATTCCTGTGGTTCATAGTCAATAACAAGTTCCAAGGGATACAGTAAACCTGAAGTGAAGCATCGGAATCTAAAACTAGACTCACAGGAGCGGTTCAAATCATAGAAATTTACAGTGTCAGTCCTCTTGCACTAAAGCCGGCATTGTGCCTTTTGTATTAAAGTCGGATGCAAACTCTGTGTTTCATCGACAATAAGACGGTCCAAGGGATACAGTAAACCTCAAGTGAAGCATCAGATTCTAAACTGAACTCACAGTAGAGGTTCAAATCATAGATAGTGAGAGTGTCAGTCCTCTTGTACTTAAGTCGGCATTGTGCCTTTTGTATTAAATTCGGATGCAATTTCTGTGTTTCATCGTCAATAAGAAGGTGTAAGGTATACAGTAAACCTGAAGAATCGGAATCTAAAACTGGACTCAAAGGAGAGGTTCAAATCATAGAAAGTGAGAGTGTCGGTCCTCTTGTACTTAAGTCGGCATTGTGCCATTTGTATTAAATTCGGATGCAATTTCTGTGTTTCATCGTCAATAAGAAGGTCCTAGGGATACAGTAAACCTGAAGTGAAGCATCGGAATCTAAAACTGGACTCACAGGAGAGGTCAAATCATAGAAAGTTAGAGTGTCACTCCTTTTGTACTTAAGTCGGTATTGTGCCTATGGTATTAAATTCGGATGCAAATTTCTGCGTTTCATCGTCAATAAGAAGGTCCAAGAGGTACAGTAAACATGAAGTGAAGCATCGGAATCTAATATTGGCCTCACAGGAGAGGTTCAAGTCATAGAAAGTTAGAGTGTCAGTCGTCTTGTACTTAAGTCGGCATTGTGCCTTTTGAATTTAATTGCGGTGCAATTTCTGGGTTTCATCGTCAATAAGAAGGTGCAAGGTATACAGTAAACCTGAAGTGAAGCATCGGAATCTTAAACTGAACTCACAGGAGAGGTTCAAATCATAGGAAGTGAGAGTGTCTGTGTTCTTGTACTTAAGTCGGCAATGTGCCATTTGTATTCAATGCGGATGCAATTTCTGTGTTTCATCGCCGATAATAAGGTCTCAAGGGATACAGTAAACATGAAGTGAAGCAACGGAATCTCAAACTGGACTCACAGAAGAGGTTCAAATCATAGAAAGTGAGAGTGTCAGTCCTCTTGTACTTAAGTCGGCATTGTGTCATTTGTATTAAATTCGGTTGCAATTTCTGTGTTTCATTGTCAATAAGAAGGTCCAAGGGATACAGTAAACCTGAAGTGTGGCATCGGAATCGAAAACTGGACTCACAGGAGAGGGTCCAATCATAGAAAGTTAGAGTGTCAGTCCTCTTGTACTTAAGCCGGCATTGTGCCATTTGTATTAAATTCGGATGCAATTTCTGTGATTCATCGTCAATAAGAAGGTCTAACGGATACAGTAAACCTGTAGTGAAGCATCGGAATCTAAAACTGGACCCACAGGAGAGATTCCAATAATAGAAAGTAAAAGTGTCACTCCGTTTGTACTTAAGTCGGTATTGTGCCTTTTGTATTAAATTCCGATGCAATTTCTGTGTTTCAGCGTCAATAAGAAGGTCCAAGGGATACAGTAAGCCTTATGTGAAGCATCGGAATCTAAAACTGGACTCACAGGAGAGGTTCAAATCATAGAATATTAGAGTGTCAGTCCTCTTTTACTTAAGACGGCATTGTGCATTTTGTATTAAATTCGGATGCAATTTCTGTGTTTCATCGTCACTAAGAAGGTCCAAGGGATACAGTAAACCTGAAGTGAAGCATCGGAATCTAAAACTGGACTCACAGGAGAGGTTCAAATCATAGAAAGTGAGAGTGTCAGTCATCTTGTAATTAAGTCGGCATTGTGCCTTTTCCATTTAATTCCGATGCAATTTCTGTGTTTCATCGTCAATAAGAGGGAGCAAGGTATACAGTAAACCTGAAATGAAGCATCGGAATCTAAAACTGGACTCACAGGAGATGTTCAAATTATAGAAAGTGAGAGTGTCAGTCGTCTTGTACTTAAGTCGTAATTGTGCCATTTGTATTAAATTCGGATGCAATTTCTGTGTTTCATCGTCAATAAAAAGGTCCAAGTGATACAGTTAACCTGTAGTGAAGCATCGGAATATAAATCTGGACTCACAGGAGAGGTTCCAATCATAGAGAGTTAGAGTGTCAGTCCTCTTGTACTTAAGTCGGCATTGTGCGTTTTGAATTTAATTCCGATGCAATTTCTGTGTTTCATCGTCAATAAGAAGGTGCAAGGTATACAGTAAACCTGACGTGAAGCATCGGAATCTAAAACTGGTCTCACAGGAGAGGTTCAAATCATAGGACGTGAGAGTGTCAGTCCACTTGTACTTAAGTTGCCATTGTGCCTTTTGTATTATATTCGGATGCAATTTCTGTGTTTCATCGTCAATAAGAAGGTGCAAGGTATACAGTAAACCTGAAGTGAAGCATCGGAATCTAAAACTATACTCAAAAGAGACGTTCAAATCATAGAAAGTTAGTGTGTCAGTCCTCTTGTACTTAAGTCGGCATTGTGTCTTTTGTATTAAATTTGGATGCAATTTCTGTGTTTCATCGTCAATAAGAAGGTCCAAGGGATACAGTAAATCTGAAGTGAAGCATCGGAATCTAAAACTGGACTCACGGGAGAGGTTCAAATCATAGAAAGTGAGAGTGTCAGTCCTCTTGTACTTAAGTCGCCATTGTGCCTTTTGTATTAAATTCGGATGCAATTTCTGTGTTTCATCGTCAATAAGAAGGTCCAAGGGATACAGTAAACCTGAAGTAAAGCATCGGAATCTAAAACTGGACTCACAGGAGAGGTTCAAATCATAGAAAGTTAGAGTGTCAGTCCTCTTGCACGTAAGTCGGCCTTGTGCCTTTTGTATTAAATTCGGATGCAAACTCTGTGTTTCATCGTCAATAAGAAGGTCCAAGGGATACAGTAAACCTGAAGTGAAGCATCGGAATCTAAAAATGGACTCACAGGAGAGGTTCAAAACATAGAAAGTTGGAGTGTCGTCCTCTTGTACTTAAGTCGGCGTGGTGCCTTTTGAATTTAATTCCGATGCAACTTCTGTGTTTCATCGTCAATACGAAGGTGCAAGGTATACAGTAAACCTGAAGTGAAGCACCGGAATCTAAAACTGGCCTCACAGGAGAGTTTAAAATCATAGAAAGTGAGAGTGTCAGTCCTCTTGTACTTTAGTCGCCATTGTGCCGTTTGTACTAAATTCGGATGCAATTTCTGTGTTTCATCGTCAATAAGAAGGTCCAAGGGATACAGTAAACCTGAAGTGAAGCATCGGAAACTAAAACTGGAATCACAGGAGAGGTTCAAATCATAGAAAGTTTGAGTGTCAGTCCTCTTGTACATAAGTCGGCATTGTGCGTTTTGAATTTAATTCCGATGCAATTTCTGTGTATCATCGTCAATAAGATGTTCCAAGGGATACAGTAAACCTTAAGCGAATCATCGGTATCTAAAACTGGACTCACAGGAGAGGTTCAAATCATAGAGAGTGAGAGTGTTAGTCCTCTTTTACTTAAGTCGGCATTGTGCCTTTTGAATTTAATTCCGATGCAATTTCTGTGTTACATTGTCAATAAGAAGGTTCAAGGGATACAGTAAACCTGAAGTTAAGCATCAGAATCTAAAACTGGACTCACAGGAGAGGTTCAAATCATAGAAAGTGAGAGTGTCAGTCCTCTTGTACCTAAGTCGGCATTGTGCCATTTGTATTAAATTCGGATGAAATTCCTGTGGTTCATAGTCAATAACAAGTTCCAAGGGATACAGTAAACCTGAAGTGAAGCATCGGAATCTAAAACTGTACTCACTGGAGAGGTTCAAATCATAGAATGTGAGAGTGTCAGTCCTCTTGTACCTAAGTCGGCATTGTGCCATTTGTATTAAATTCGGATGAAATTCCTGTGGTTCATAGTCAATAACAAGTTCCAAGGGATACAGTAAACCTGAAGTGAAGCATCGGAATCTAAAACTAGACTCACAGGAGAGGTTCAAATCATAGAAATTTACAGTGTCAGTCCTCTTGCACTAAAGTCGGCATTGTGCCTTTTGTATTAAAGTCGGATGCAAACTCTGTGTTTCATCGACAATAAGAAGGTCCAAGGGATACAGTAAACCTGAAGTGAAGCATCAGATTCTAAACTGAACTCACAGTAGAGGTTCAAATCATAGAAAGTGAGAGTGTCAGTCCTCTTGTACTTAAGTCGGCATTGTGCCTTTTGTATTAAATTCGGATGCAATTTCTGTGTTTCATCGTCAATAAGAAGGTGCAAGGAATACAGTAAACCTGAAGTGAAGCATCGGAATCTAAAACGGGACTCACAGGAGAGGTTCAAATCATAGAAACTTAGAGTGTCAGTCCTCTTGTACTTAAGTCGGCATTGTGCCTTTTGTATTAAATTCAGATGCAAACTCTGTGTTTCATCGTCAATAAGAAGAACCAATGGATACAGTAAACCTGAAGTGAAGCATCGGAATCTAAAACTAGACTCACAGTAGAGGTTCAAATCATAGAAAGTGAGAATCTCAGTCCTCTTGTACTTAAGTCGCCATTGTGCCATTTGTATTAAATTCGGATCCAATTTCTGTGTTTCATCGTCAATAGGAAGGTCCAAGGGATACAGTAAACCTGAAGTGAAGCATCGGAATCTAAAACTGGACTCACAGGAGAGGTCAAATCATAGAAGGTTAGAGTGTCACTCCTCTTGTACTTGAGTCGGTAGTGTGCCTTTTGTATTAAATTCGGATGCAAACTCTGTGTTTCATCTTCAATAAGAAGGTCCAAGGGATACAGTAAACCTGAAGTGAAGCATCGGAATCTAAAACTGGGCTCACAGGAGAGGTTCAAATCACAGAAAGTTAGAATGTCAGTCCTCTTGTACTTAAGTCAGCATTGTGCCTTTTGTATTAAATTCGGATGCAATTTCTGTGTTTCATCGTCAATAAGAAGGTGTAAGGTATACAGTAAACCTGAAGAATCGGAATCTAAAACTGGACTCAAAGGAGAGGTTCAAATCATAGAAAGTGAGAGTGTCGGTCCTCTTGTACTTAAGTCGGCATTGTGCCATTTGTATTAAATTCGGATGCAATTTCTGTGGTTCATCGTCAATAAGAAGGTCCTAGGGATACAGTTAACCTGAAGTGAAGCATCGGAATCTAAAACTGGACTCACAGGAGAGGTCAAATCATAGGAAGTTAGAGTGTCACTCCTTTTGTACTTAAGTCGGTATTGTGCCTATGGTATTAAATTCGGATGCAATTTCTGCGTTTCATCGTCAATAAGATAGTCCAAGGGAAATAGTAAACCTGAAGTGAAGCATGGGAGTCTAAAACTGGACTCACAGGAGAGGTTCAATTCTTAGAAAGTTAGAGTGTCAGTCCTCTTGTACTTAAGTCGGCATTGGCCCTTTATTGTTACATTCGGATGCAAAATCTGTGTTTCATCGTCAATACGAAGGTTCAAGGGATATAGTAAACCTGAAGTGAAGCATTGGAATCTAAAACTGTACTCACTGGAGAGGTTCAAATCATAGAATGTGAGAGTGTCAGTCCTCTTGTACTTAAGTCGGCATTGTGCCATTTGTATTAAATTCGGATGAAATTCCTGTGGTTCATAGTCAATAACAAGTTCCAAGGGATACAGTAAACCTGAAGTGAAGCATCGGAATCTAAAACTAGACTCACAGGAGAGGTTCAAATCATAGAAATTTACAGTGTCAGTCCTCTTGCACTAAAGTCGGCATTGTGCCATTTGTATTAAAGTCGGATGCAAACTCTGTGTTTCATCGACAATAAGAAGGTCCAAGGGATACAGTAAACCTGAAGTGAAGCATCAGATTCTAAACTGAACTCACAGTAGAGGTTCAAATCATAGAAAGTGAGAGTGTCAGTCCTCTTGTACTTAAGTCGGCATTGTGCCTTTTGTATTAAATTCGGATGCAATTTCTGTGTTTCATCGTCAATAAGAAGGTCCAAGAGGTACAGTAAGCATGAAGTGAAGCATCGGAATCTAAAATTGGCCTCACAGGAGAGGTTCAAGTCATAGAAAGTTAGAGTGTCAGTCGTCTTGTACTTAAGTCGGCATTGTGCCTTTTGAATTTAATTGCGGTGCAATTTCTGGGTTTCATCGTCAATAAGAAGGTGCAAGGTATACAGTAAACCTGAAGTGAAGCATCGGAATCTAAAACTGAACTCACAGGAGAGGTTCAAAACATAGGAAGTGAGAGTGTCTGTGTTCTTGTACTTAAGTTGGCAATGTGCCATTTGTATTCAATGCGGTTGCAATTTCTGTGTTTCATCGCCGATAAGAAGGTCTCAAGGGATACAGTAAACATGAAGTGAAGCAACGGAATCTCAAACTGGACTCACAGAAGAGGTTCAAATCATAGAAAGTGAGAGTGTCAGTCCTCTTGTACTTAAGTCGGCATTGTGTCATTTGTATTAAATTCGGTTGCAATTTCTGTGTTTCATTGTCAATAAGAAGGTCCAAGGGATACAGTAAACCTGTAGTGAAGCATCGGGATATAAATCTGGACTCACAGGAGAGGTTCCAATCATAGAGAGTTAGAGTGTCAGTCCTCTTGTACTTAAGTCGGCATTGTGCGTTTTGAATTTAATTCCGATGCAATTTCTGTGTTTCATCGTCAATAAGAAGGTGCAAGGTATACAGTAAACCTGACGTGAAGCATCGGAATCTAAAACTGGACTCACAGGAGAGGTTCAAATCATAGAACGTGAGAGTGTCAGTCCACTTGTACTTAAGTCGCCATTGTGCCTTTTGTATTATATTCGGATGCAATTTCTGTCTTTCATCGTCAACAAGAAGGACCAAGCGATACAGTAAACCTGAAGTAAAGCATCGGAATCTAAAACTGGACTCACAGGAGAGGGGGTCAAAACTTAGAAAGTTAGAGTGTCACTCCGCTTGTACTTAAGTCGGTATTGTGCCTTTTGCATTAAATTCGGATGCAATTTCTGTGTTTCATCGTCAATAAGAAGGTCCAAGGGATACAGTAAACCTTAAGTGAAACATCGGAATCCAAAACTGGACTCACAGGATAGGTTCAAATCATAGAAAGTGAGAGTGTCAGTCATCTTGTAATTAAGTCGGCATTATGCCATTTGTATTAAATTCGGATGCAATTTCTGTGTTTCATCGTCAATAAGAAGGTCCAAGAGATACAGTAACCTGAAGTGAAAAAACTGAATCTAAAACTGGACTCACAGGAAAGGTTCAAACCATAGAAAGTGTGAGTGTCAGTCCTCTTGTACTTAAGTCGGCATTGTGCCAATTGTATTAAATTCGGATGCAATATCTGTGTTTCATCGTCAATAAGAAGGTCCAAGGGATACAGTAAACCTGAAGTGAATCATCGGAATCTAAAACTGGACCCACAGGAGAGGTCAAATCATAGAAAGTTAGAGTGTATCTCCTCTTGTACTTGAATCGGTATTGTGCCTTTTGTATTAAATTCGGATGCAAACTCTGTGTTTCATCGTTAATAAGAAGGTCAAAGGGATACAGTAAACCTGAAGTGAAGCATCGGAATCTAAAACTGGGCTCACAGGAGAGGTTCAAATCATAGAAGTTAGAATGTCAGTCCTCTTTTACTTATGTCGGCATTGTGACTTTTGTATTACATTCGGATGCAATTTCTGTGTTTCATCGTCAATAAGAAGGTGCAAGGTATACAGTAAACCTGAAGAATCGGAATCTAAAACTGGACTCACAGGAGAGGTTCAAATCACAGAAAGTGAGAGTGTCACTCCTCTTGTACTTGAGTCGGTATTGTGCCTTTTGTATTAAATTCGGATGCAATTTCTGTGTTCCATCGTCAATAAGAAGGTGCAAGGTATACAGTAAACCTGAAGAATCGGAATCTAAAACTGGCCTCACAGGAGAGGTTCAAATCATAGAAAGTTAGAGTGACAGTCGTCTTGTACTTAAGACGGCATTGTGTCTTTTGAATTTAATTCCGGTGCAATTTCTATGTTTCATCGTCAATAAGAAGGTGCAAGGAATACAGTAAACCTGAAGTGAAGCATCGGAATCTAAAACTGGACTCACAGGAGAGGTTCAAATCATAGGGAGTGAGAGTGTCAGTCCTCTTGCACTTAAGTCGCCATTTTGATTTTTTATTAAATTCGGATGCAATTTCTGTGTTTAATCGTCAGTAAGACGGTCCAAGGGATACAGTAAAGCTGAAGTGAAGCATCGGAATCTATAACTGGACTCACAGGAGAGGTTCAAATCATATTAAGTTAGAGTGTCAGTCCTCTTGTACTTAAGTTGGCGTTTTGCCTTTTGAATTAAATTCAGATGCAAACTCTGTGTTTCATCGTCAATAAGAAGGTGCAAGTTATACAGTAAACCTGAAGTGAAGCATCGGAATCTAAAACTGAACTCACAGGAGAGGTTCAAATCATAGAAAGTGAAAGTGTCAGTGCTCTTGTACTTAAGTCGGCAATGTGCCATTTGTATTAAATGCGGATGCAATTTCTGTGTTTCATCGCCGATAAGAAGGTCTCAAGGGATACAGTAAGCATGAAGTGAAGCATCGGAATCTAAAACTGCACTCACAGGAGAGGTTCAAATCATAGAAAGTGAGAGTGTCAGTCCTCTTGTACTTAAGTCGGCATTGTGCCATTTGTATTAAATTCGGTTGAAATTTCTGTGTTTCATCGTCAATAACAAGGTCCTAGGGATACAGTAAACCTGAAGTGAGGCATCGGAATCTAAAACTGGACTCACAGGACAGATTCCAATCATAGAAAGTTAGAGTGTCAGTCCTCTTGTACTTAAGTCGGCATTGTGCATTTTAAATTTAATTCCGATGCAATTTCTGTGTTTAATCGTCAATACGGAGGTGCAAGGTATACAGTAAACCTGAAGTGAAGCATCGGAATCTAATACTGGACTCACAGGAGAGGTTCAAATCATAGAAAGTGAGAGTGTCAGTCCTCTTGTACTTAAATCGGCATTGTGCCATTTGTATTAAATTCGGATGCAATTCCTGTGATTCATAGTCAATAACAAGGTCCAAGGGATACAGTAAACCTGAAGTGAAACATTGGAATCTAAAACTGGACTCACAGGAGAGGTTCAAATCATAGAAAGTTAGAGTGTCACTCCTGTTGTACTTAAGTCGCTATTGTGCCATTTGTATTAAATACGGATGGATTTTCTGTGTTTTTTCGTCAATAAGAAGGTCCAAGGGATACAGTTAACCTGAAGTGAAGCATCGGAATCTAAAACTGACCTCACAGGAGAGGCTCGAATCATAGAATGTAAGAGTGTCAGTCCTCTTGTACTTAAGACGGCGTGGTGCCTTTTGAATTTAATTCCGATGCAACTTCTGTGTTTCATCGTCAAAAAGAAGGTGCAAGGCATACAGTAAACCTGAAGTGAAGCACCGGAATCTAAAACTGGGCTCACAGGAGAGGTTCAAATCATAGAAAGTAAGAGTGTCAGTCCTCTTGTACCTTAGTCGCCATTGTGCCGTTTGTATTAAATTCGGATGCAATTTCTGTGTTTCATCGTCAATAAGAAGGTCCAAGAGATACAGTAAACTAGAAGTATAGCATCGGAATCTAAAACTGGACTCACAGGAGAGGTTCAAATCATAGAAAGTTTGAGTGTCAGTCCTCCTGTACTTAAGTCGGCATTGTGCCTTTTGAATTTAATGCCGATGCAATTTCTGAGTTTCATCGTCAATAAGATGGTCCAAGGGATACAGTAAACCTTAAGCGAAGCATCGGAATCTAAAACTGGACTCACAGGAGAGGTTCAAATCATAGAGAGTGAGAGTGTCTGTCCTCTTTTACTTAAGTCGTCATTGTGCCTTTTGAATTTAATTCCGATGCAATTTCTGTGTTTCATCGTCAATAAGAAGGTCCAAGGGATACAGTAAACCTGAAGTGAAGTATCGGAATCTAAAACTGTACACACAGGAGAGGTTCAAATCATAGAAAGTGAGAGTGTCGGTCCTCTTGTACTTAAGTCGGCATTGTGCCATCTGTAATAAATTCGGAAGCAATTTCTGTGTTTCATCGTCAATAAGAAGGTCCAAGGGATACAGTAAACCTGAAGTGAAGCATCGTTATCTAAAACTGGACTCACAGGAGAGATTCAAATCATAGATATAGTGTCACTCCTCTTGTACTTAAGTCGGTATTCTGCCTTTTGTATTAAATTCGCATGCAATTTCTGTGTTTCGTCGTCAATAAGAATGTCCAAGGGATACAGTAAACCTGAAGTGAAGCATCGGAATCTAAAACTGGACTCACAGGAGAGGTTCAAATCATAGAAAGTTAGAGTGTCAGACCTCTTTTACTTAAGTCATCATTGTGCCTTTTGTATTAACTTCCGATGCAATTTCTATGTTTCATCGTCAATAAGAAGGTGCAAGATATACAGTAAACCTGAAGTGAAGAATCGGAATTCAAAACCGAACTCACAGAAGAGGTTCAAATCATAGAAAGTGAGAGTGTCAGTCCTCTTGTACTTTAGTCGGCATTGTGCCATTTGTATTAAATTCGGATGCAATTTCTGTGTTTCGTCGTCAATAAGAAGGCCCAAGGGATACAGTAAACCTGAAGTGAAGCATCGGAATCTAAAAATGGACTCACAGGAGAGGTTCAAATCATAGAAAGTGAGAGTGTCAGTCCTCTTGTACTTAAGTCGGCATTGTGCCATTTGTATTAAATTCGGATGCACTTTCTGTGTTTCATCTTCAATTATAAGGTCCAAGGGATACAGTAAACCTGAAGTGAATCATCGGAATCTAAAACTGGACTCACAGGAGAGGTTCCAATCATAGAAAGTTAGAGTGTCAGTCCTCTTGTACTTAAGTCGGCATTGTGCCTTTTGAATTTAATTCCGATGCAATTTCGGTGTTTCATCGTCAATAAGGAGGTCCAAGGTATACAGTAAACCTGAAGTGAAGCATCGGAATCTAAAACTGGACTCACAGGAGAGGTTCAAATCATAGAAAGTGAGAGTGTCAGTCCTCTTGTACTTAAGCTGGCATCGTACCATTTGTATTAAATTTGGATGCAATTTCTGTGTTTCATCGTCAATAAGAAGGTCTAAGGGATACAGTAAACCTGAAGTGAAGCATCGGAATCTAAAACTGGACCCACAGGAGAGATTCAAATTATAGAAAGTTAAAGTGTCACTCCGCTTGTACTTAAGTCGGTATTGTGTTTTTGTATTAAATTCGGTTGCAATTTCTGTGTTTCATCGTCAATAAGAAGGTCCAAGGGATACGGTAAGCGTTATGTGAAGCATCGGAATCTAAAACTGGACTCACAGGAGAGGTTCAAATCATAGAATATTAGAGTGTCAATCCTCTTTTACTTAAGACGGCATTGTGCATTTTGTATTAAATTCGGATGCAATTTCTGTGTTTCATCGTCACTAAGAATGTCCAAGGGATACAGTAAACCTGAAGTGAAGCATCGGAATCTAAAACTGGACTCACAGGAGACGTTCAAATCATAGAAAGTGAGAGTGTCAGTCATCTTCTATTAAATCGGCATTGGGCCATTTGTATTATATTCGGTTGCAATTTCTGTGTTTCATCGTCAATAAGAAGGTCCAAGAGATACAGTAAACCTGAAGTGAAGCATCTGAATCTAAAACTGGACTCACAGTAAAGGATCAAATCATAGAAAGTGTGAGTGTCAGTCCCCTTGAACTTAAGTCGGCATTGTGCCATTTGTATTTAATTCGGATGCAATTTCTGTGTTTCATCGTCAATAAGATGGTCTAAGGGATACAGTAAACCTGAAGTGAAGCATCGGAATCTAAAACTGGACTCACTGGAGAGGTTCAAATCATAGAAAGTGAGAGTGTCAGTCATCTTGTAATTAAGTCGGCATTGTGGCATTTGAATTTAATTCCGATGCAATTTCTGTGTTTCATCGTCAATTAGAGGGAGCAAGGTATACAGTAAACCTGAAATGAAGCATCGGAATCTAAAACTGGACTCACAGGAGTTGTTCAAATTATAGAAAGTGAGGGTGTCAGTCCTCTTGTACTGAAGTCGGCATTGTGCCTTTTGTATTACATTCGGATGCAATTTCTGTGTTTCATCGTCAATAAAAAGGTCCAAGGGATACAGTAAACCTGTAGTGAACCATCGGAATATAAATCTGGACTCACAGGGGAGGTTCCAATCATAGAAAGTTAGAGTGTCAGTCCTCTTGTACTTAAGTCGGCATTGTGCCTTTTGAATTTAATTCCGATGCAATTTCTGTGTTTCATCGTCAATAAGAATGTGCAAGGTATACAGTAAACCTCAAGTGAAGCATCGGAATCTAAAACTATACTCACAGGAGAGGTTCAAATCATAGAATGTGAGAGTGTCAGTCCACTTGTACTTAAGTCGCCATTGTGCCTTTTGTATTAAATTCGGATGCAATTTCTGCCTTTCATCGTCAACAAGAAGGACCAAGCGATACAGTAAACCTGAAGTGAAGCATCGGAATCTAAAACTGGACCCACAGGAGAGGTTCAAATCATAGAAAGTTAGAGTGTCACTCCGCTTGTACTTAAGTCGGTATTGTGCCTTTTGTATTAAATTCGGATGCAATTTCTGTGTTTCATCGTCAATAAGAATGTCCAAGGGATACAGTAAACCTTAAGTGAAACATCGGAATCTAAAACTGGACTCACAGGATAGGTTCAAATCATAGAAAGTGAGAGTGTCAGTCATCTGGTAATTAAGTCGGCATTATGCCATTTGTATTAAATTCGAATGCAATTTCTGTGTTTCACCGTCAATAAGAAGAACCAAGGGATACAGTAAACCGGAGGTGAAGCATCGGAATCTAAAACTAGACTCACAGTAGAGGTTCAAACCATAGAAAGTGAGAGTGTTAGTATTCTTGTACTTAAGTTGGCATTGTGCCATTTGTATTAATTTCGGATGCAATTTCTGTGTTTCATCGTCAATAAGAAGGTCCAAGGGATACAGTAAACCTAATGTGAAGCACCGGAATCTAAAACTGGACTAACAGGAGAGGTTCAAATCATAGAATATTAGAGTGTCAGTCCTCTTTTACTTAAGAAGGCATTGTGCATTTTGTATTAAATTCGGATGCAATTTCTGTGTTTCATCGTCAATAAGAAGGTCCAAGGGATACAGTAAACCTGAAGTGAAGCATCGGAAACTGAAACTGGACCCACAGGAAAGGTTCAAATCATAGAAAGTGTGAGTGTCGCTCCTCTTGTACTTAAGTCGGCATTGTGCCATTTGTATTAAATTCGGATGTAATTTCTGTGTTTCATCGTCAATAAGAAGGTCCAAGGGATACAGTAAACCTGATGTGAAGCATCGGAATCTAAAACTGGCCTAACAGGAGAGGTCAAATCATAGACGGTTAGAGTGTCACTCCTCTTGTACTTGAGTCGGTATTGTGCCTTTCGTATTAAATTCGGATGCAATTTCTGTGTTTCATCGTCAATAAGAAGGTGCAAAGTATACAGTATACCTGAAGTGAAGCATCGGAATCTAAAACTGGACTCACAGGAGAGATTCAAATCATAGAAAGTGAGAGTGTCAGTCATCTTGTACTTAAGTCGGCATTGTGCCATTTGTATTAAATTCGGATGCAATTTCTGTGTTTCATCGTCAATAAGAAGGTCCAAGGGATACAGTAAATATTATGTGAAGCATCGGAATCTTAAACTGGACTCACAGGAGAGGTTCAAATCATAGAATATTAGAGTTTCAGTCCTCTTTTACTTAAGACGACATTGTGCATTTTGTATTAAATTCGGATGCAATTTCTGTGTTTCATCGTCAATAAGAAGGTCCAAGGGATACAGTAAACCTGAAATGAAGCATCGGAATCTAAAACTGGACTCACAGGAGAGGTTCAAATCATAGAAAGTGAGAGTGTCAGTCATCTTGTAATTAAGTCGGCATTGTGCCTTTTGAATTTAATTCCGTTGCAATTTCTGTGTTTCATCGTCAATAAGAGGGAGCAAGGTATACAGTAAACCTGAAATGAAGCATCGGAATCTAAAACTGGACTCACAGGAGAGGTTCAAATCATAGAAAGTGAGAGTGTCAGTCCTCTTGTACTTAAGCCGGCATTGTGCCATTTGTTTTAAATTCGGATGCAATTTCTGTGTTTCATCGTCAATAAGAAGGTCCAAGGGATACAGTAAACCTTATGTGAAACACCGGAATCTAAAACAGGACTCACAGGAGAGGTTCAAATCATAGAATATTAGAGTGTCAGTCCTCTTTTACTTAAGACGGCATTGTGCATTTTGTATTAAATTCGGATCCAATTTCTGTGTTACATCGTCAATAAGAAGGTCCAAGGGATACAGTAAACCTGAAGTGAAGCATCGGAATCTAAAACTGGACTCACAGGAGAGGTTCAAATCATAGAAAGTGAGAGTGTCAGTCATCTTGTAATTAAGTCGGTATTGTGCCTTTTGAATTTAATTCCGATGCAATTTCTGTGTTTCATCGTCAGTAAGAGGGAGCAAGGTATACAGTAAACCTGAAATGAAGCATCGGAATCTAAAACTGGACTCACAGGAGATGTTCAAATTATAGAAAGTGAGAGTGATAGTCCTCTTGTACTTAAGTCGGTATTGTGCATTTTGTATTAAATTCGGATGCAATTTCTGTGTTTCATCGTCAATAAGAAGGTCCAAGGGATACAGTAAACCTCAAGTGAAGCATCGGAATCTGAAACTGGACCCACAGGAAAGGTTCAAATTATAGAAAGTGTGAGTGTCACTCCTCTTGTACTTAAGTCGGCATTGTGCCATTTGTATTAAATTCGGATGCAATTTCTGTGTTTCATCGTCAATAAGAAGGTCCAAGGGATACAGTAAACCTGAAGTGAAGCATCGGAATCTAAAACTGGACTCACAGGAGAGGTTCAAATCATAGAAAGTGAGAGTGTCAGTCATCTTCTAATTAAGTCGGCATTGTGCCTTTTGAATTTAATTCCGATGCAATTTCTGTGTTTCATCGTCAATATGAGGGAGCAAGGTATACAGTAAACCTGAAATGAAGCATCGGAATCTAAAACTGGACTCACAGGAGAGGTTCAAATCATAGAAAGTGAGAGTGTCAGTCCTCTTGTACTTAAGCCGGCATTGTGCCATTTGTATTAAATTCGGATGCAATTTCTGTGTTTCATCGTCAATAAGAAGGTCCAAGGGATACAGTAAACCTTATGTGAAACACCGGAATCTAAAACTGGACTCACAGGACAGGTTCAAATCATAGAATATTAGAGTGTCAGTCCTCTTTTACTTAAGACAGCATTGTGCATTTTGTATTAAATTCGGATTCAATTTCTGTGTTTCATCGTCAATAAGAAGGTCCAAGGGATACAGTAAACCTAAAGTGAAGCATCGGAATCTAAAACTGGACTCACAGGAGAGGTTAAAATCATAGAAAGTGAGAGTGTCAGTCATCTTGTAATTAAGTCGGCATTGTGCCTTTTGAATTTAATTCCGATGCAATTTCTGTGTTTCATCGTCAATAAGAGGGAGCAAGGTATACAGTAAACCTGAAATGAAGCATCGGAATCTAAAACTGGACTCACAGGAGAGGTTCAAATCATAGAAAGTGTGAGTGTCACTCCTCTTGTACTTAAGTCGGCATTGTGCCATTTGTATTAAATTTGGATGTAATTTCTGTGTTTCATCGTCAATAAGAAGGTCCAAGGGATACAGTAAACCTGAAGTGAAGCATCGGAATCTAAAACTGGACTCACAGGGAGATTCAAATCATAGAAAGTGAGAGTGTCAGTCATCTTGTACTTAAGTCGGCATTGTGCCATTTGTATTAAATTCGGATGCAATTTCTGTGTTTCATCGTCAATAAGATGGTCCAAGGGATACAGTAAAACTTATGTGAAGCATCGGAATCTAAAACTGGACTCAAAGGAGAGGTTCAAATCATAGAATATTAGAGTGTCAGTCTTCTTTTACTTAAGACGGCATTGTGCATTTTGTATTAAATTCGGATGCAATTTCTGTGTTTCATCGTCAATAAGAAGGTGCAAGGTATACAGTAAACCTGAAGTGAAGCATCGGAATCTAAAACAGAACTCACAGGAGAGATTCAAATCATAGAATGTGAGAGTGTCAGTCCTCTTGTTCTTAAGTTGGAATTGTTCCTTTTGTATTAAATTCGGATGCAATTTCTGTGTTTCATCGTCAATAAGAAGGTCCAAGGAATGCAGTAAACATGAAGTGAAGCATCGGAATCTAAAACTGGACTCACAGGAGAGGTTCAAATCATAAAAAGTTAGAGTGTCAGTCCTCTTGTACTTAAGTCGGCATTGTGCCTTTTGTATTACATTCGGATGCAAACTCTGTGTTTCATGGTCAATAAGAAGGTGCAAGGTATACAGTACACCTCAAGTGAATCATGGGAATCTAAAACTGAACTCACAGGAGCGGTTCAAATCATAGAAAGTGAGAGTGTCAGTCCTCTTGTACTTAAGTCGGCATTATGCCATTTGTATTAAATGCGGATGCAATTTCTGTGTTTCATCGCCAATAAGAAGGTCCAAGGGATACAGTAAACGTGAAGTGAAGCATCGGAATCTAAAACTGGACTCACAGGAGAGGTTCCAATCATAGAAAGTTAGAGTGTCAGTCCTCTTGTACTTAAGTGGGAATTGTGCCTTTTGAATTTCATTCCGATGCAATATCTGTGTTTCATCGTCAATAAGAAGGTGCAAGGTATACAGTATACCTGAAGTAAAGCGTCGGAATCTAAAACTGGACTCACAGGAGAGATTCAAATCATAGAAAGTGAGAGTGTCAGTCTTCTTGTACTTAAGTCGGCATTGTGCCATTTGTTTTAAATTCGGATGCAATTTCTGTGTTTCATCGTCAATAAGAAGGTCCAAGGGATACAGTAAACCTTATGTGAAGCATCGGAATCTAAAACTGGACTCACAGGAGAGGTTCAAATCATAGAATGTGAGAGTGTCAGTCCTCTTTTACTTATGACGGCATTGTGCATTTTGTATTAAATTCGGATGCAATTTCTGCCTTTCATCGTCAACAAGAAGGACCAAGCGATACAGTAAACCTGAAGTGAAGCATCGGAATCTAAAACTGGACCCACAGGAGAGGTTCAAATCATAGAAAGTTAGAGTGTCACTCCGCTTGTACTTAAGTCGGTATTGTGCCTTTTGTATTAAATTCGGATGCAATTTCTGTGTTTCATCGTCAATAAGAATGTCCAAGGGTTACAGTAAACCTTAAGTGAAACATCGGAATCAAAAACCGGACTCACAGGATAGATTCAAATCATAGAAAGTGAGAGTGTCAGTCATCTGGTAATTAAGTCGGCATTATGCCATTTGTATTAAATTCGAATGCAATTTCTGTGTTTCATCGTCAATAAGAAGAACCAAGGGATACAGTAAACCTGAAGTGAAGCATCGGAATCTAAAACTAGACTCACAGTAGAGGTTCAAATCATAGAAAGTAAGAGTGTTAGTATTCCTGTACTTAAGTCGGCATTGTGCCATTTGTATTAAATTCGGATGTAATTTCTGTGTTTCATCGTCAATAAGAAGGTCCAAGGGATACAGTAAACCTGAAGTGAAGCATCGGAATCCAAAACTGGCCTAACAGGAGAGGTCAATTCATAGAAGGTTAGAGTGTCACTCCTCTTGTACTTGAGTCGGTATTGTGCCTTTTGTATTAAATTCGGATGCAATTTCTGTGTTTCATCGTCAATAAGAAGGTGCAAAGTATACAGTATACCTGAAGTGAAGCATCGGAATCGAAAACTGGACTCACAGGAGAGATTCAATTCATAGGAAGTGACAGTGTCAGTCATCTTGTACTTAAGTCGGCATTGTGCCATTTGTATTAAATTCGGATGCAATTTCTGTGTTTCATCGTCAATTAGAAGGTCCAAGGGATACAGTAAATATTATGTGAAGCATCGGAATCTAAAACTGGACTCACAGGAGAGGTTCAAATCATAGAATATTAGAGTGTCAGTCCTCTTTTACTTAAGACGGCATTGTGCATTTTGTATTAAATTCGAATGCAATTTCTGTGTTTCATCGTCAATAAGAAGGTCCAAGGGATACAGTAAACCTGAAGTGAAGCATCGGAATCTAAAACTGGACTCACAGGAGAGGTTCAAATCATAGAAAGTGAGAGTGTCAGTCATCTTGTAATTAAGTTGGCATTGTGCCTTTTGAATATAATTCCGATGCAGTTTCTGTGTTTCATCGTCAATAAGAGGGAGCAAGGCATACAGTAAACCTGAAATGAAGCATCGGAATCTAAAACTGGACTCACAGGAGAGGTTCAAATCATAGAAAGTGAGAGTGTCAGTCCTCTTGTACTTAAGTCGGCATTGTGCCATTTGTATTAAATTCGGATGTAATTTCTGTGTTTCATCGTCAATAAGAAGGTCCAAGGGATACAGTAAACCTGAAGTGAAGCATCGGAATCTAAAACTGGCCTAACAGGAGAGGTCAAATCATAGAAGGTTAGAGTGTCACTCCTCTTGTACTTCAGTCGGTATTGTGCCTTTTGTATTAAATTCGGATGCAATTTCTGTGTTTCATCGTCAATAAGAAGGTGCAAAGTATACAGTATACCTGAAGTGAAGCATCGGAATCTAAAACTGGACTCACAGGAGAGATTCAAATCATAGAAAGTGAGAGTGTCAGTCATCTTGTACTTAAGTCGGCATTGTGCCATTTGTATTAAATTCGGATGCAATTTCTGTGTTTCATCGTCAATAAGAAGGTCCAAGGGATACAGTAAATATTATGTGAAGCATCGGAATCTAAAACTGGACTCACAGGAGAGGTTCAAATCATAGAATATTAGAGTGTCAGTCCTCTTTTACTTATGACGGCATTGTGCATTTTGTATTAAATTCGGATGCAATTTCTGTGTTTCATCGTCAATAAGAAGGTCCAAGGGATACAGTAAACCTGAAGTGAAGCATCGGAATCTAAAACTGGACTCACAGGAGAGGTTCAAATCATAGAAAGTGAGAGTGTCAGTCATCTTCTAATTAAGTCGGCATTGTGCCTTTTGAATTTAATTCCGATGCAATTTCTGTGTTTCATCGTCAATAAGAGGGAGCATGGTATACAGTAAACCTGAAATGAAGCATCGGAATCTAAAACTGGACTCACAGGAGAGGTTCAAATCATAGAAAGTGAGAGTGTCAGTCCTCTTGTACTTAAGCCGGCATTGTGCCATTTGTATTAAATTCGGATGCAATTTCTGTGTTTCATCGTCAATAAGAAGGTCCAAGGGATACAGTAAACCTTATGTGAAACACCGGAATCTAAAACTGGACTCACAGGACAGGTTCAAATCATAGAATATTAGAGTGTCAGTCCTCTTTTACTTAAGACGGCATTGTGCATTTTGTATTAAATTCGGATCCAATTTCTGTGTTTCATCGTCAATAAGAAGGTCCAAGGGATACAGTAAACCTGAAGTGAAGCATCGGAATCTAAAACTGGACTCACAGGAGAGGTTCAAATCATAGAAAGTGAGAGTGTCAGTCATCTTGTAATTAAGTCGGCATTGTGCCTTTTGAATTTAATTCCGATGCAATTTCTGTGTTTCATCGTCAGTAAGAGGGAGCAAGGTATACAGTAAACCTGAATTGAAGCATCGGAATCTAAAACTGGACTCACAGGAGATGTTCAAATTATAGAAAGTGAGAGTGTTAGTCCTCTTGTACTTAAGTCGGTATTGTGCATTTTGTATTAAATTCGGATGCAATTTCTGTGTTTCATCGTCAATAAGAAGGTCCAAGGGATACAGTAAACCTTAAGTGAAACATCTGAATCTAAAACTGGACTCACAGGATAGGTTCAAATCATAGAAAGTGAGAGTGTCAGTCATCTTGTAATTATGTCGGCATTATGCCATTTGTATTAAATTCGGATGCAATTTCTGTGTTTCATCGTCAATAAGAAGTTCCAAGAGATACAGTAAACCTGAAGTGAAGCATCCGAATCTGAAACTGGACTCACAGGAGAGGTTCAAATCATAGAAAGTGTGAGTGTCACTCCTCTTGTACTTAAGTCGGCATTGTGCCATTTGTATTAAATTTGGATGTAATTTCTGTGTTTCATCGTCAATAAGAAGGTAAAAGGGATACAGTAAACCTGAAGTGAAGCATCGGAATCTAAAACTGGACTCACAGGAGAGATTCAAATCATAGAAAGTGAGAGTGTCAGTCATCTTGTACTTAAGTCGGCATTGTGCCATCTGTATTAATTTCGGATGCAATTTCTGAGTTTCATCGTCAATAAGAAGGTCCAAGGGATACAGTAAAACTTATGTGAAGCATCGGAATCTAAAACTGGACTCACAGGAGAGGTTCAAATCATAGAATATTAGAGTGTCAGTCTTCTTTTACTTAAGACGGCATTGTGCATTTTGTATTAAATTCGGATGCAATTTCTGTGTTTCATCGTCAATAAGAAGGTGCAAGGTATACAGTAAACCTGAAGTGAAGCATCGGAATCTAAAACAGAACTCACAGGAGAGATTCAAATCATAGAATGTGAGAGTGTCAGTCCTCTTGTTCTTAAGTTGGAATTGTTCCTTTTGTATTAAATTCGGATGCAATTTCTGTGTTTCATCGTCAATAAGAAGGTCCAAGGAATGCAGTAAACATGAAGTGAAGCATCGGAATCTAAAACTGGACTCACAGGAGAGGTTCAAATCATAAAAAGTTAGAGTGTCAGTCCTCTTGTACTTAAGTCGGCATTGTGCCTTTTGTATTACATTCGGATGCAAACTCTGTGTTTCATGGTCAATAACAAGGTGCAAGGTATACAGTACACCTCAAGTGAATCATGGGAATATAAAACTGAACTCACAGGTGAGGTTCAAATCATAGAAAGTGAGAGTGTCAGTCCTCTTGTACTTAAGTCGGCATTGTGCCATTTGTATTAAATGCGGATGCAATTTCTGTGTTTCATCGCCAATAAGAAGGTCCAAGGTATACAGTAAACGTGAAGTGAAGCATCGGAATCTAAAACTGGACTCACAGGAGAGGTTCCAATCATAGAAAGTTAGAGTGTCAGTCCTCTTGTACTTAAGTGGGAATTGTGCCTTTTGAATTTCATTCCGATGCAATATCTGTGTTTCATCGTCAATAAGAAGGTGCAAGGTATACAGTATACCTGAAGTAAAGCGTCGGAATCTAAAACTGGACTCACAGGAGAGATTCAAATCATAGAAAGTGAGAGTGTCAGTCTTCTTGTACTTAAGTCGGCATTGTGCCATTTGTTTTAAATTCGGATGCAATTTCTGTGTTTCATCGTCAATAAGAAGGTCCAAGGGATACAGTAAACCTTATGTGAAGCATCGGAATCTAAAACTGGACTCACAGGAGAGGTTCAAATCATAGAATGTGAGAGTGTCAGTCCACTTGTACTTAAGTCGCCATTGTGCCTTTTGTATTAAATTCGGATGCAATTTCTGTGTTTCATCGTCAATAAGAAGAACCAAGGGATACAGTAAACCTGAAGTGAAGCATCGGAATCTAAAACTAGACTCACAGGATAGGTTCAAATCATAGAAAGTGAGAGTGTCAGTCATCTGGTAATTAAGTCGGCATTATGCCATTTGTATTAAATTCGAATGCAATTTCTGTGTTTCATCGTCAATAAGAAGAACCAAGGGATACAGTAAACCTGAAGTGAAGCATCGGAATCTAAAACTGACCTAACAGGAGAGGTCAAATCATAGAAGGTTAGAGTGTCACTCCTCTTGTACTTGATTCGGTATTGTGCCTTTTGTATTAAATTCGGATGCAATTTCTGTGTTTCATCGTCAATAAGAAGGTGCAAAGTATACAGTATACCTGAAGTGAAGCATCGGAATCGAAAACTGGACTCACAGGAGAGATTCAAATCATAGAAAGTGACAGTGTCAGTCATCTTGTACTTAAGTCGGCATTGTGCCATTTGTATTAAATTCGGATGCAATTTCTGTGTTTCATCGTCAATTAGAAGGTCCAAGGGATACAGTAAATATTATGTGAAGCATCGGAATCTAAAACTGGACTCACAGGAGAGGTTCAAATCATAGAATAATAGAGTGTCAGTCCTCTTTTACTTAAGACGGCATTGTGCATTTTGTATTAAATTCGAATGCAATTTCTGTGTTTCATCGTCAATAAGAAGGTCCAAGGGATACAGTAAACCTGAAGTGAAGCATCGGAATCTAAAACTGGACTCACAGGAGAGGTTCAAATCATAGAAAGTGAGAGTGTCAGTCATCTTGTAATTAAGTTGGCATTGTGCCTTTTGAATTTAATTCCGATGCAGTTTCTGTGTTTCATCGTCAATAAGAGGGAGCAAGGTATACAGTAAACCTGAAATGAAGCATCGGAATCTAAAACTGGACTCACAGGAGGGGTTCAAATCATAGAAAGTGAGAGTGTCAGTCCTCTTGTACTTAAGCCGGCATTGTGCCATTTGTATTAAATTCGGATGCAATTTCTGTGTTTCATCGTCAATAAGAAGGTCCAAGGGATACAGTAAACCTTATGTGAAACACCGGAATCTAAAACTGGACTCACAGGAGAGGTTCAAATCATAGAATATTAGAGTGTCAGTCCTGTTTTACTTAAGACGGCATTGTGCATTTTGTATTAAATTCGGATCCAATTTCTGTGTTTCATCGTCAATAAGAAGGTCCAAGGGATACAGTAAACCTGAAGTGAAGCATCGGAATCTAAAACTGGACTCACAGGAGAGGTTCAAATCATAGAAAGTGAGAGTGTCAGTCATCTTGTAATTAAGTTGGCATTGTGCCTTTTGATTTTAATTCCGATGCATTTTCTGTGTTTCATCGTCAGTAAGATGGAGCAAGGTATACAGTAAACCTGAATTGAAGCATCGGAATCTAAAAATGGACTCACAGGAGATGTTCAAATTATTGAAACTGAGAGTGATAGTCCTCTTGTACTTAAGTCGGTATTGTGCATTTTGTATTAAATTCGGATGCAATTTCTGTGTTTCATCGTCAATAAGTAGGTCCAAGGGATACAGTAAACCTTAAGTGAAACATCTGAATCTAAAACTGGACTCACAGGATAGGTTCAAATCATAGAAAGTGAGAGTGTCAGTCATCTTTTAATTATGTCGGCATTATGCCATTTGTATTAAATTCGGATGCAATATCTGTGTTTCATCGTCAATAAGAAGGTCCAAGAGATACAGTAAACCTGAAGTGAAGCATCTGAATCTGAAACTGGACTCACAGGAAAGGTTCAAATCATAGAAAGTGTGAGTGTCACTCCTCTTGTACTTAAGTCGGCATTGTGCCATTTGTATTAATTTCGGATGCAATTTCTGCCTTTCATCGTCAACAAGAAGGACCAAGCGATACAGTAAACCTGAAGGGAAGCATCGGAATCTAAAACTGGACTCACAGGAGAGATTCAAATCATAGAAAGTGAGAGTGTCAGTCATCTTGTACTTAAGTCGGCATTGTGCCATTTGTATTAAATTCGGATGCAATTTCTGTGTTTCATCGTCAATAAGAAGGTCCAAGGGATACAGTAAATCTTATGTGAAGCATCGGAATCTAAAACTGGACTCACAGGAGAGGTTCAAATCATAGAATATTAGAGTGTCAGTCTTCTTTTACTTAAGACGGCATTGTGCATTTTGTATTAAATTCGGATGCAATTTCTGTGTTTCATCGTCAATAAGAAGGTGCAAGGTATACAGTAAACCTGAAGTGAAGCATCGGAATCTAAAACAGAACTCACAGGAGAGATTCAAATCATAGAAAGTGAGAGTGTCAGTCCTCTTGTTCTTAAGTTGGAATTGTTCCTTTTGTATTAAATTCGAATGCAATTTCTGTGTTTCATCGTCAATAAGAAGGTCCAAGGAATGCAGTAAACATGAAGTGAAGCATCAGAATCTAAAACTGGACTCACAGGAGAGGTTCAAATCATAAAAAGTTAGAGTGTCAGTCCTCTTGTACTTAAGTAGGCATTGTGCCTTTTGTATTACATTCGGATGCAAACTCTGTGTTTCATCGTCAATAAGAAGGTGCAAGGTATACAGTACACCTCAAGTAAATCATGGGAATCTAAAACTGAACTCACAGGAGAGGTTCAAATCATAGAAAGTTAGAGTGTCAGTCATCTGGTAATTAAGTCGGCATTATGCCATTTGTATTAAATTCGAATGCAATTTCTGTGTTTCATCGTCAATAAGAATGTCCAAGGGTTACAGTAAACCTTAAGTGAAACATCGGAATCTAAAACTGGACTCACAGGATAGGGTCAAATCATAGAAAGTGAGAGTGTCAGTCATCTGGTAATTAAGTCGGCATTATGCCATTTGTATTAAATTCGAATGCAATTTCTGTGTTTCATCGTCAATAAGAAGAACCAAGGGATACAGTAAACCTGAAGTGAAGCATCGGAATCTAAAACTAGACTCACAGTAGAGGTTCAAATCATAGAAAGTAAGAGTGTTAGTATTCTTGTACTTAAGTCGGCATTGTGCCATTTGTATTAAATTCGGATGTAATTTCTGTGTTTCATCGTCAATAAGAAGGTCCAAGGGATACAGTAAACCTGAAGTGAAGCATCGGAATCTAAAACTGGCCTAACAGGAGAGGTTAAATCATAGAAGGTTAGAGTGTCACTCCTCTTGTACTTGATTCGGTATTGTGCCTTTTGTATTAAATTCGGATGCAATTTCTGTGTTTCATCGTCAATAAGAAGGTGCAAAGTATACAGTATACCTGAAGTGAAGCATCGGAATCGAAAACTGGACTCACAGGAGAGATTCAAATCATAGAAAGTGAGAGTGTCAGTCATCTTGTAATTAAGTCGGCATTGTGCCCTTTGAATTTAATTCCGATGCAATTTCTGTGTTTCATCGTCAATAGGAGGGAGCAAGGTATACAGTAAACCTGAAATGAAGCATCGGAATCTAAAACTGGACTCACAGGAGAGGTTCAAATCATAGAAAGTGAGAGTGTCAGTCCTCTTGTACTTAAGCCGGCATTGTGCCATTTGTATTGAATTCGGATGCAATTTCTGTGTTTCATCGTCAATAAGAAGGTCCAAGTCATACAGTAAACCTTATGTGAAACACCGGAATCTAAAACTGGACTCACAGGAGAGGTTCAAATCATAGAATATTAGAGTGTCAGTCCTCTTTTACTTAAGACGGCATTGTGCATTTTGTATTAAATTCGGATCCAATTTCTGTGTTTCATCGTTAATAAGAAGGTCCAAGAGATACAGTAAACCTGAAGTGAAGCATCTGAATCTGAAACTGGACTCACAGGAAAGGTTCGAATCATAGAAAGTGTGAGTGTCACTCCCCTTGTACTTAAGTCGGCATTGTGCCATTTGTATTAAATTCGGATGCAATTTCTGCCTTTCATCGTCAACAAGAAGGACCAAGTGATACAGTAACCTGAAGTGAAGCATCGGAATCTAAAACTGGACCCACAGGAGAGGTTCAAATCATAGAATGTTAGAGTGTCACTCCGCTTGTACTTAAGTTGGTATTGTGCCTTTTGTATTAAATTCGGATGCAATTTCTGTGTTTCATCGTCAATAAGAATGTCCAAGGGATACAGTAAACCTTAAGTGAAACATCGGAATCTAAAACTGGACTCACAGGATAGGTTCAAATCATAGAAAGTGAGAGTGTCAGTCATCTGGTAATTAAGTCGGCATTATGCCATTTGTATTAAATTCGAATGCAATTTCTGTGTTTCATCGTCAATAAGAAGAACCAAGGGATACAGTAAACCTGAAGTGAAGCATCGGAATCTAAAACTAGACTCACAGTAGAGGTTCAAATCATAGAAAGTGAGAGTGTTAGTATTCTTGTACTTAAGTCGGCATTGTGCCATTTGTATTAAATTCGGATGCAATTTCTGTGTTTCATCGTCAATAAGAAGGTCCAAGGGATACAGTAAACCTTATGTGAAGCACCGGAATCTAAAACTGGACTAACAGGAGAGGTTCAAATCATAGTATATTAGAGTGTCAGTCCTCTTTTACTTAAGACGGCATTGTGCATTTTGTATTAAATTCGGATGCAATTTCTGTGTTTCATCGTCAATTAGAAGGTCCAAGGGATACAGTAAACCTGAAGTGAAGCATCGGAATCTGAAACTGGACCCACAGGAAAGGTTCAAATCATAGAAAGTGTGAGTGTCACTCCCCTTGTACTTAAGTCGGCATTGTGCCATTTGCAATAAATTCGGATGTAATTTCTGTGTTTCATCGTCAATAAGAAGGTCCAAGTGATACAGTAAACCTGAAGTGAAGCATCGGAATCTAAAACAGGCCTAACAGGAGAGGTCAAATCATAGAAGGTTGGAGTGTCACTCCTCTTGTACTTGAGTCGGTATTGTGCCTCTTGTATTAAATTCGGATGCAATTTCTGTGTTTCATCGTCAATAAGAAGGTGCAAAGTATACAGTATACCTGAAGTGAAGCATCGGAATCTAAAACTGGACTCAAAGGAGAGATTCAAATCATAGAAAGTGAGAGTGTCAGTCATCTTGTACTGAAGTCGGCATTGTGC
Source organism: Schistocerca serialis cubense (assembly GCF_023864345.2). Classification (NCBI taxonomy): domain Eukaryota; kingdom Metazoa; phylum Arthropoda; class Insecta; order Orthoptera; family Acrididae; genus Schistocerca; species Schistocerca serialis. The sequence goes on from NC_064648.1 coordinate 20,071,457, forward strand.
CATTTGTATTAAATTCGGATGCAATTTCTGTGTTTCATCGTCAATAAGAAGGTCCAAGGGATACAGTAAATATTATGTGAAGCATCGGAATCTAAAACTGGACTCACAGGAGAGGTTCAAATCATAGAATATTAGAGTGTCAGTCCTCTTTTACTTAAGACGGCATTGTGCATTTTGTATTAAATTCGAATGCAATTTCTGTGTTTCATCGTCAATAAGAAAGTCCAAGGGATACAGTAAACCTGAAGTGAAGCATCGGAATCTAAAACTGGACTCACAGGAGAGGTTCAGATCATAGAAAGTGAGAGTGTCAGTCATCTTGTAATTAAGTCGGCATTGTGCCTTTTGAATTTAATTCTGATGCAATTTCTGTGTTTCATCGTCAATAAGAAGGTCCAAGGGATACAGTAAACCTGAAGTGAAGCATCGGAATCTAAAACTGGACTCACAGGAGAGGTTCAAATCATAGAAAGTGAGGGTGTCAGTCATCTTGTAATTAAGTCGGCATTGTGCCTTTTGAATTTAATTCCGATGCAATTACTGTGTTTCATCGTCAATAAGAGGGAGCAAGGTATACAGTAAACCTGTAATGAAGCATCGGAATCTAAAACTGGACTCACAGGAGAGGTTCAAATCATAGAAAGTGAGAGTGTCAGTCCTCTTGTACTTAAGCCGGCATTGTGCCATTTGTATTAAATTCGGATGCAATTTCTGTGTTTCATCGTCAATAAGAAGGTCCAAGGGATACAGTAAACCTTATGTGAAACACCGGAATCTAAAACTGGACTCACAGGAGAGTTTCAAATCATAGAATATTAGAGTGTCAGTCCTCTTTTACTTAAGACGGCATTGTGCATTTTGTATTAAATTCGGATCCAATTTCTGTGTTTCATCGTCAATTAGATGGTCCAAGGGATACAGTAAAACTGAAGTGAAGCATCGGAATCTAAAACTGGACTCACAGGAGAGGTTCAAATCATAGAGAGTGAGAGTGTCAGTCATCTTGTAATTAAGTCGGCATTGTGCCTTTTGAATTTAATTCCGATGCAATTTCTGTGTTTCATCGTCAGTAAGAGGGAGCAAGGTATACAGTAAACCTGAATTGAAGCATCGGAATCTAAAACTGGACTCACAGGAGATGTTCAAATTATAGAAAGTGAGAGTGATAGTCCTCTTGTACTTAAGTCGGTATTGTGCATTTTGTATTAAATTCGGATGCAATTTCTGTGTTTCATCGTCAATAAGAAGGTCCAAGGGATACAGTAAACCTTAAGTGAAACATCTGAATCTAAAACTGGACTCACAGGATAGGTTCAAATCATAGAAAGTGAGAGTGTCAGTCATCTTGTAATTATGTCGGCATTATGCCATTTGTATTAAATTCGGATGCAATTTCTGTGTTTCATCGACAATAAGAAGGTCCAAGAGATACAGTAAACCTGAAGTGAAGCATCTGAATCTGAAACTGGACTCACAGGAAAGGTTCAAATCATAGAAAGTGTGAGTGTCACTCCTCTTGTACTTATGTCGGCATTGTGCCATTTGTATTAAATTCGGATGTAATTTCTGTGTTTCATCGTCAATAAGAAGGTCCAAGGGATACAGTAAACCTGAAGTGAAGCATCGGAATCTAAAACTGGCCTCACAGGAGAGGTCATATCATAGAAGGTTAGAGTGTCACTCCTCTTGTACCTGAGTCGGTATTGTGCCTTTTGTATTAAATTCGGATGATATTTCTATGTTTCATCGTCAATAAGAAGGTGCAAAGTATACAGTATACCTGAAGTGAAGCATCGGAATCTAAAACTGGACTCACAGGAGAGATTCAAATCATAGAAAGTGAGAGTGTCAGTCCTCTTGTTCTTAAGTTGGAATCGTTCCTTTTGTATTAAATTCGGATGCAATTTCTGTGTTTCATCGTCAATAAGAAGGTCCAAGGAATGCAGTAAACATGAAGTGAAGCATCGGAATCTAAAACTGGACTCACAAGAGAGGTTCAAATCATAAAAAGTTAGAGTGTCAGTCCTCTTGTACTTAAGTCGGCATTGTGCCTTTTGTATTACATTCGGATGCAAACTCTGTGTTTCATCGTCAATAAGAAGGTGCAAGGTATACAGTACACCTCAAGTGAATCATGGGAATCTAAAACTGAACACACAGGAGAGGTTCAAATCATAGAAAGTGAGAGTGTCAGTCCTCTTGTACTTAAGTCGGCATTGTGCCATTTGTATTAAATGCGGATGCAATATCTGTGTTTCATCGCCAATAAGAAGGTCCAAGGGATACAGTAAACGTGAAGTGAAGCATCGGAATCTAAAACTGGACACACAGGAGAGGTTCCAATCATAGAAAGTTAGAGTGTCAGTCCTCTTGTACTTAAGTGTGAATTGTGCCTTTTGAATTTCATTCCGATGCAATATCTGTGTTTCATCGTCAATGAGAAGGTGCAAGGTATACAGTATACCTGAAGTGAAGCATCGGAATCTAAAACTGGACTCACAGGAGAGATTCAAATCATAGAAAGTGAGAGTGTCAGTCTTCTTGTACTTAAGTCGGCATTGTGCCATTTGTTTTAAATTCGGATGCAATTTCTGTGTTTCATCGTCAATAAGAAGGTCCAAGGGATACAGTAAACCTTATGTGAAGCATCGGAATCTAAAACTGGACTCACAGGAGAGGTTCAAATCATAGAATGTGAGAGTGTCAGTCCACTTGTACTTAAGTCGCCATTGTGCCTTTTGTATTAAATTCGGATGCAATATCTGCCTTTCATCGTCAACAAGAAAGACCAAGCGATACAGTAAACCTGAAGTGAAGCATCGGAATCTAAAACTGGACCCACAGGAGAGGTTCAAATCATAGAATTTTAGAGTGTCACTCCGCTTGTACTTAAGTCGGTATTGTGCCTTTTGAATTAAATTCGGATGCAATTTCTGCCTTTCATCGTCAACAAGAAGGACCACGCGATACAGTAAACCTGAAGCGAAGCATCGGAATCTAAAACTAGACTCACAGTAGAGGTTCAAATCATAGAAAGTGAGAGTGTTAGTATAATTGTACTTAAGTCGGCATTGTGCCATTTGTATTAAATTCGGATGCAATTTCTGTGTTTCATCGTCAATAAGAAGGTCCAAGGGATACAGTAAACCTTATGTGAAGCACCGGAATCTAAAACTGGACTAACAGGAGAGGTTCAAATCATAGAATATTAGAGTGTCAGTCCTCTTTTACTTAAGACGGCATTGTGCATTTTGTAATAAATTCGGATGCAATTTCTGTGTTTCATCGTCAATAAGAAGGTCCAAGGGATACAGTAAACCTGAAGTGAAGCATCGGAATCTGAAACTGGACCCACAGGAAAGGTTCAAATCATAGAAAGTGTGAGTGTCACTCCTCTTGTACTTAAGTCGGCATTGTGCCATTTGTATGAAATTCGGATGTAATTTCTGTGTTTCATCGTCAGTAAGAAGGTCCAAGGGATACAGTAAACCTGAAGTGAAGCATCGGAATCTAAAACTGGCCTAACAGGAGAGGTCAAATCATAGAAGGTTAGAGTGTCACTCCTCTTGTACTTGAGTCGGTATTGTGCCTTTTGTAATAAATTCGGATGCAATTTCTGTGTTTCATCGTCAATAAGAAGGTGCAAAGTATACCGTATACCTGAAGTGAAGCATCGGAATCAAAAACTGGACTCACAGGAGAGATTCAAATCATAGAAAGTGAGAGTGTCAGTCATCTTGTACTTAAGTCGGCATTGTGCCATTTGTATTAAATTCGGATGCAATTTCTGTGTTTCATCGTCAATAAGAAGGTCCAAGGGATACAGTAAATATTATGTGAAGCATCGGAATCTAAAACTGGACTCACAGGAGAGGTTCAAATCATAGAATATTAGAGTGTCAGTCCTCTTTTACTTAAGACGGCATTGTGCCTTTTGTATTAAATTCGGATGCAATTTCTGCCTTTCATCGTCAACAAGAAGGACCAAGCGATACAGTAAACCTGAAGTGAAGCATCGGAATCTAAAACTGGACCCACAGGAGAGGTTCAAATCATAGAATTTTAGAGTGTCACTCCGCTTGTACTTAAGTCGGTATTGTGCCTTTTGAATTAAATTCGGATGCAATTTCTGCCTTTCATCGTCAACAAGAAGGACCAAGCGATACAGTAAACCTGAAGTGAAGCATCGGAATCTAAAACTGGACCCACAGGAGAGGTTCAAATCATAGAATGTTAGAGTGTCACTCCGCTTGTACTTAAGTCGGTATTGTGCCTTTTGTATTAAATTCGGATGCAATTTCTGTGTTTCATCGTCAATAAGAATGTCCAAGGGATACAGTAAACCTTAAGTGAAACATCGGAATCTAAAACTGGACTCACAGGATAGGTTCAAATCATAGAAAGTGAGAGTGTTAGTCATCTGGTAATTAAGTCGGCATTATGCCATTTGTAATAAATTCGAATGCAATTTCGGTGTTTCATCGTCAATAAGAAGAACCAAGGGATACAGTAAACCTGAAGCGAAGCATCGGAATCTAAAACTAGACTCACAGTAGAGGTTCAAATCATAGAAAGTGAGAGTGTTAGTATAATTGTACTTAAGTCGGCATTGTGCCATTTGTATTAAATTCGGATGCAATTTCTGTGTTTCATCGTCAATAAGAAGGTCCAAGGGATACAGTAAACCTTATGTGAAGCACCGGAATCTAAAACTGGACTAACAGGAGAGGTTCAAATCATAGAATATTAGAGTGTCAGTCCTCTTTTACTTAAGACGGCATTGTGCATTTTGTAATAAATTCGGATGCAATTTCTGTGTTTCATCGTCAATAAGAAGGTCCAAGGGATACAGTAAACCTGAAGTGAAGCATCGGAATCTGAAACTGGACCCACAGGAAAGGTTCAAATCATAGAAAGTGTGAGTGTCACTCCTCTTGTACTTAAGCCGGCATTGTGCCATTTGTATTAAATTCGGATGCAATTTCTGTGTTTCATCGTCAATAAGAAGGTGCAAAGTATACCGTATACCTGAAGTGAAGCATCGGAATCTAAAACTGGACTCACAGGAGAGATTCAAATCATAGAAAGTGAGAGTGTCAGTCATCTTGTACTTAAGTCGGCATTGTGCCATTTGTATTAAATTCGGATGCAATTTCTGTGTTTCATCGTCAATAAGAAGGTCCAAGGGATACAGTAAATATTATGTGAAGCATCGGAATCTAAAACTGGACTCACAGGAGAGGTTCAAATCATAGAATATTAGAGTGTCAGTCCTCTTTTACTTAAGACGGCATTGTGCCTTTTGTATTAAATTCGGATGCAATTTCTGCCTTTCATCGTCAACAAGAAGGACCAAGCGATACAGTAAACCTGAAGTGAAGCATCGGAATCTAAAACTGGACCCACAGGAGAGGTTCAAATCATAGAATTTTAGAGTGTCACTCCGCTTGTACTTAAGTCGGTATTGTGCCTTTTGAATTAAATTCGGATGCAATTTCTGCCTTTCATCGTCAACAAGAAGGACCAAGCAATACAGTAAACCAGAAGTGAAGCATCGGAATCTAAAACTGGACCCACAGGAGAGGTTCAAATCATAGAATGTTAGAGTGTCACTCCGCTTGTACTTAAGTCGGTATTGTGCCTTTTGTATTAAATTCGGATGCAATTTCTGTGTTTCATCGTCAATAAGAATGTCCAAGGGATACAGTAAACCTTAAGTGAAACATCGGAATCTAAAACTGGACTCACAGGATAGGTTCAAATCATAGAAAGTGAGAGTGTCAGTCATCTGGTAATTAAGTCGGCATTATGCCATTTGTATTAAATTCGAATGCAATTTCGGTGTTTCATCGTCAATAAGAAGAACCAAGAGATACAGTAAACCTGAAGCGAAGCATCGGAATCTAAAACTAGACTCACAGTAGAGGTTCAAATCATAGAAAGTGAGAGTGTTAGTATAATTGTACTTAAGTCGGCATTGTGCCATTTGTATTAAATTCGGATGCAATTTCTGTGTTTCATCGTCAATAAGAAGGTCCAAGGGATACAGTAAACCTTATGTGAAGCTCCGGAATCTAAAACTGGACTAACAGGAGAGGTTCAAATCATAGAATATTAGAGTGTCAGTCCTCTTTTACTTAAGACGGCATTGTGCATTTTGTAATAAATTCGGATCCAATTTCTGTGTTTCATCGTCAATAAGAAGGTCCAAGGGATACAGTAAACCTGAAGTGAAGCATCGGAATCTAAAACTGGACTCACAGGAGAGGTTCAAATCATAGAAAGTGAGAGTGTCAGTCATCTTGTAATTAAGTCGGCATTGTGCCTTTTGAATTTAATTCCGATGCAATTTCTGTGTTTCATCGTCAGTAAGAGGGAGTAAGGTATACAGTAAACCTGAAATGAAGCATCGGAATCTAAAACTGGACTCACAGGAGAGGTTCAAATCATAGAATATTAGAGTGTCAGTCTTCTTTTACTTAAGACGGCATTGTGCATTTTGTATTAAATTCGGATGCAATTTCTGTGTTTCATCGTCAATAAGAAGGTCCAAGAGCTACAGTAAACCTGAAGTGAAGCATCGGAATCTAAAACTGGGCTCACAGGAAAGGTTCAAATCATAGAAAGTGTTAGTGTCACTCATCTTGTACTTAAGTCGGCATTATGCCTTTTGTATTAAATTCGGATGCAATTTCTGTGTTTCATCGTCAATAAGAAGGTCTATGGGATACAGTAAACCTGAAGTGAGGCATCGGATTCTAAAACTGGACTCACAGGAGAGGTTCTAATCATAGAAAGTTAGAGTGTCAGTCCTCTTGTACTTAAGTCGGCATTGTGCCTTTTGAATTAAGTTCCGATGCAATATCTGTGTTCCATCGTCAATAAGGAGGTGCAAGGTATACAGTAAACCTGAAGTGAAACATCGGAATCTAAAACTGGACTCACAGGAGAGGTTCAAATCATAGAAAGTGAGAGTGTCAGTCCTCTTTTACTTAAGACGGCATTGTGCATTTTGAATTATATTCGGATGCTATTTCTGTGTTTCATCGTCACTAAGAAGGTCCAAGGGATTCAGTAAACCTGAAGAGAAGCATCGGAATCTAAAACTGGACTCACAGGAGAGTTTCAAATCATAGAAAGTGAGAGGGTCAGTCCTCTTGTACTTAAGTCGGCATTGTGCCTTTTGAATTTAATTCCGATGCAATTTCTGTGTTTCATCGTCAATAAGAAGGTGCAAGGTATACAGTAAACCTGAAGTGAAGCATCGGAATCTAAAACTGGACTCTCAGGAGAGGTTCAAATCATAGAATGTGAGAGTGTCGGTCCACTTGTACTTAAGTCGCCATTGTGCCTTTTGTATTAAATTCGAATGCAATTTCTGTCTTTCATCGTCAACATGGAGGACCAAGCGATATAGTAAACCTGAAGTAAAGCATCGGAATCTAAAACTGGACTCACAGGAGAGGTTCAAATCATAGAAAGTTAGAGTGTCACTCCGCTTGTACTTAAGTCGGTATTGTGCCTTTTGTATTAAATTCGGATGCTATTTCTGTGTTTCATCGTCAATAAGAAGGTCCAAGAGATACAATAAACCTGAAGTGAAGCATCTGAATCTAAAACTGGACTCACAGGAATGGTTCAAACCATAGAAAGTGTGAGTGTCAGTCCTCTTGTACTTAAGTCGGCATTGTGCCTTTTGTATTAAATTCGGATGCAATTTCTTTGTTTCATCGTCAATAAGAAAGTCCAAGGGATACAGTAAACCTGAAGTGAAGCATCGGAATCTAAAACAGAGCTCACAGGAGAGGTTCAAATCATCGAAAGTTAGAATGTCAGTCGTCTTGTACTTAAGTCGGCATTGTGCCTTATGTATTAAATACGGATGCAATTTCTGTGTTTCATCGTCAATAAGAAGGTGCAAGGTATACAGTAAACCTGAAGAATTGGAATCTAAAACTGGACTCACAGGAGAGGTTCAAATCATAGAAAGTGAGAGTGTCAGTCCTCTTGTACTTAAGTCGGCATTGTGCCATTTGTATTAAATTCGGATGGAATTTCTGTGTTTCATCGTCAACAAGAAGGTCCAAGGCATACAGTAAACCTGAAGTGAAGCATCAGAATCTAAAACTGGACTCACTGGAGAGGTCAAATCATAGAAAGTTAGAGTGTCAGTCGTCTTGTACTTAAGTCGGCATTGTGCCTTTTGAATTTAATTCCGGTGCAATTTCTGTGTTTCATCGTCAGTAAGAAGGTGCAAGGTATACAGTAAACCTGAAGTGAAGCATCGGAATCTAAAACTGGACTCACAGGAGAGGTACAAATCATAGGGAGTGAGAGTGTCAGTCCTCTTGCACTTAAGTCGCCATTGTGATTTTTGTATAAAATTCGGATGCAATTTCTGTGTTTCATCGTCAATAAGACGGTCCAAGGGATACAGTAAACCTGTAGTGAAGCATCGGAATCTAAAACTGGACTCACAGGAGAGGTTCAAATCATAGAAAGTTAGTGTTTCAGTCCTCTTGTACTTAAGTCGGCATTGTGCATTTTTGTATTAAATTCAGATGCAAACTCTGTGTTTCATCGTCAATAAGAAGGTGCAAGGTATACAGTAAACCTGAAGTGAAGCATCGGAATCTATAACTGAACTCACAGGAGAGGTTCAAATCATAGAAAGTGAAAGTGTCAGTGCTCTTGTACTTTAGTCGGCAATGTGCCATTTGTATTAAATGCGGATGCAATTTCTGTGTTTCATCGCCGATAAGAAGGTCTCAAGGGATACAGTAAACATGAAGTGAAGCATCGGAATCTAAAATTGGACTCAGAGGAGATGTTCAAATTATAGAAAGTGAGAGTGTCAGTCCTCTTGTACTTAAGTCGGCATTGTGCCTTTTGAATTTAATTCCGATGCAATTTCTGTGTTTCATCGTCAATAAGAAGGTGCAAGGTATACAGTAAACCAGAAGTGAAGCATCGGAATTTAAAACTGGACTCACAGGAGAGGTTCAAATCATAGAAAGTGAGAGTGTCAGTCCACTTGTACTTAAGTCGCCATTGTGCCTTTTGCATTAAATTCGGATGCAATTTCTGTCTTTCATCGTCAACAAGAAGGACCAAGCGATACAGTAAACCTGAAGTGAAGCATCGGAATCTAAAACTGGACTCACAGGAGAGGTTCAAATCATAGAAAGTTAGAGTGTCACTCCGCTTGTACTTAAGTCGGTATTGTGCCTTTTGTATTAAATTCGGATGCAATTTCTGTGTTTCATCGTCAATAAGAAGGTCCAAGGGATACAGTAAACCTGAAGTGAAACAACGGAATCTAAAGCTGGACTCACAGGATAGGTTCAAATCATAGAAAGTGAGAGTGTCAGTCATCTTGTAATTAAGGCGGCATTATGCCATTTGTATTAAATTCGGATGCAATTTCTGTGTTTCATCGTCAATAAGAAGGTCCAAGAGAAACAGTAAACCTGAAGTGGAGCATCTGAATCTAAAACTGGACTCACAGGAAAGGTTCAAACGATAGAAAGTTTGAGGGTCAGTCCTCTTGTACTTTAGTCGGTATTGTGCCTTTTTTATTAAATTCGGATGCATACTCTGTGTTTCATCGTCAATAAGAAAGACCAAGGGATACAGTAAACCTGAAGTGAAGCATCGGAATCTAAAACTGGGCTCACAGGAGAGGTTCAAATCATAGAAAGTTAGAATGTCAGTCCTCTTTTACTTAAGTCGGCATTGTGCCTTTTGTATTAAATTCGGATGCAATTTCTGTGTTTCATCGTCAATAAGAAGGTGCAAGGTATACAGTAAACCTGAAGAATCGGAATCCACAACTGGACTCACAGGAGAGGTTCACATCATAGAAAGTGAGAGTGTCAGTCCTCTTGAACTTAAGTCGGCATTGCGCCATTTGTATTAAATTCGGATGCAATTTCTGTGTTTCATCGTCAATAAGAAGGTCCAAGGGATACAGTAAACCTGAAGTGAAGCATCGGAAGCTATAACTGGACTCACAGGAGAGGTCAATTCATAGAAAGTTAGAGTGTCACTCCTTTTGTACTTAAGTCGGTATTGTGCCTTTTGTATTAAATTCGGATGCATTTTCTGCGTTTCATCGTCAATAACAAGGTCCAAAAGATACAATAAACATGAAGTGAAGCATCGTAATCTAAATGTGGCCTCACAGGAGAGGTTCAAATCACAGAAAGTTAGTGTGTCAGTCGTCTTGTACTTAAGTCGGCATTGTGCCTTTGGAATTTAATTCCGGTGCAATTTCTGTGTTTCATCGTCAACAAGAAGGCGCAAGGTATACAGTAAACCTGAAGTGAAGCATCGGAATCTAAAACTGGACTCACAGGAGAGGTTTAAATCATAGGGAGTGAGAGTGTCAGTCCTCTTGCACTTAAGTCGCCATTGTGAATTTTGTATTAAATTCGGATGCAATTTCAGTGTTTCATCGTCAATAAGACGTTCCAAGGGATACAGTAAACCTGAAGTGAGGCATCGGAATCTAAAACTGGACTCACAGGAGAGGTTCAAATCATAGAAAGTTAGAGTGTGAGTCCTCTTGTACTTAAGTCGGAATTGTGACTTTTAAATTTAATTCCGATGCAATTTCTGTGTTTCATCGTCAATAAGGAGGTGGAAGGTATACAGTAAACCTGAAGTGAAGCATCGGAATCTAAAACTGGACTCAGAGGATAGGTTCCAATCATAGAAAGTTAGAGTGTCACTCCTTTTGTACTTAAGTCGGTATTGTGCCTTTTGTATTAAATTCGGATGCATTTTCTGCGTTTCATCGTCAATAACAAGGTCCAAAAGATACAATAAACATGAAGTGAAGCATCGTAATCTAAATGTGGCCTCACAGGAGAGGTTCAAATCACAGAAAGTTAGTGTGTCAGTCGTCTTGTACTTAAGTCGGCATTGTGCCTTTGGAATTTAATTCCGGTGCAATTTCTGTGTTTCATCGTCAACAAGAAGGCGCAAGGTATACAGTAAACCTGAAGTGAAGCATCGGAATCTAAAACTGGACCCACAGGATAGATTCAAATCATAGAAATTTAGAGTGTCACTCCGCTTGTACTTAAGTCGGTATTGTGCCTTTTGTATTAAATTCGGATGCAATTTCTGTGTTTCATCGTCAATAAGAAGGTCCAAGGGATACAGTAAACCTTATATGAAGCATCGGTATCTAAAACTGGACTCACAGGAGAGGTTCAAAACATAGAATATTAGAGTGTCAGTCCTCTTTCACTTAAGTCGGCATTGTCGCTTTTCAATTTAATTGCGATTCAATTTCTGTGGTTCATAGTCAATAACAAGTTCCAAGGGATACAGTAAACGTGAAGTGAAGCATCGGAATCTAAAACTAGACTCACAGGAGAGGTTCAAATCATAGAAATTTACAGTGTCAGTCCTCTTGCACTTAAGTCGGCTTTGTGCCTTTTGTATTAAAGTCGGATGCAAACTCTGTGTTTCATCGTCAATAAGAAGGTCCAAGGGATACAGTAAACCTGAAGTGAAGCATCAGATTCTAAACTGAACTCACAGTAGAGGTTCAAATCATAGAAAGTGAGAGTGTCAGTCCTCTTGCACTTAAGTCGGCATTGTGCCTTTTGTATTTAATTCGGATGCAATTTCTGTGTTTCATCGTCAATATGAAGGTGCAAGGTATACAGTAAACCTGAAGTGAAGCATCGGAATCTAAAACTGGACTCACAGCAGAGGTTCAAATCATAGAAACTTAGAGTGTCGGTCCTCTTGTACTTAGGTCGGCATTGTGCCTTTTGTATTAAATTCGGATGCAAACTCTGTGCTTCATCGTCAATAAGAAGAACCAAGGGATACAGTAAACCTGAAGTGAAACATCGGAATCTAAAACTAGACTCACAGTAGAGGTTCAAATCATAGAAAGTGAGAGTGTCAGTCCTCTTGTACTTAAGTCGGCATTGTGCCGTTTGTATTATATTCGGATGCAATTTCTGTGTTTCATTGTCAATAAGACGGTGCAAGATATACAGTAAACCTGAAGTGAAGCATCGGAATCTAAAACTGGACTCACAGGAGAGGTTCAAATCATACAAAGTGAGAGTGTCAGTCCTCTTGTTCTTAAGTTGGCATTGTGCCTTTTGTATTAACTTCAGATGCAATTTCTGTGTTTCATCGTCAATAAGAAGGTCCAAGGAATGCAGTAAACCTGAAGTGAAGCATCAGAATCTAAAACCTGACTCACAGGACAGGTTCAAATCATAGAGAGTTAGAGTGTCACTCCTCTTGTACTTAAGTCGGTATTGTGCCTTTTGTATTAAATTCGGATGGAATTTCTGTGTTTCATCGTCAATAAGGAGGTGCAAGGTATGCAGTATACCTGAAGTGAAGCATCGGAATCTAAAACTGGACTCACAGGAGAGGTTCAAATCATAGAAAGTGAGAGTGTCAGTCCTCTTGTACTTAAGCCGTCATTGTGCCATTTGTATTAAATTTGGATGCAATTTCTGTGTTTCATCGTCAATAAGAAGGTCTAAGGGATACAGTAAACCTGAAGTGAAACATCGGAATCTAAAACTGGACTCACAGGAGAGGTTCAAATCATAGAAAATTAGAGTGTCACTCCTCTTGTACTTAAGTCGCTATTCTGCCTCTTGTATTAAATACGGATGCAATTTCTGTGTTTTTTCGTCAATAAAAAGGTCCAAGGGATACAGTTAACCTGAAGTGAAGCATCGGAATCTAAAACTGAACTCCCAGGAGAGGATCAAGTCATAGAAAGTTAGAGTGTCAGTCCTCTTGTACTTATGTCGGCGTGTTGCGTTTTGAATTCAATTCCGATGCAACTTCTGTGTTTCATCGTCAATAAGAAGGTGCAAGGTATACAGTAAACCTGAAGTGAAGCATCGGAATCTGAAACTGGACTCACAGGAGAGGTTCAAATCATAGAAAGTGAGAGTCTCAGTCCTCTTGTAGTTAAGTCGGCATTGTGCCATTTGTATTAAATTCGGTTGCAATTTCTGTGTTTCATCGTCAATAAGAAGGTCCAAGGGATACAGTAAACCTGAAGTGAAGCATCGGAATCTAAAACTGGAATCACAGGAGAGGTTCAAATCATAGAAAGTTTGAGTGTCAGTCCTCTTGTACTTAAGTCGGCATTGTGCCTTTTGAATTTAATTCCGATGCAATTTCTGTGTTTCATCGTCAATAAGATGGTCCAAGGGATACAGTAAACCTTAAGCGAAGCATCGGAATCTTAAACTGGACTCACGGGAGAGGTTCAAATCATAGAGAGTGAGAGTGTCAGTCCTCTTTTACTTAAGTCGGCATTGTGCCTTTTGAATTGAATTCCGATGCAATTCTGTGTTACATCGTCAATAAGAAGGTCCAAGGTATACAGTGAACCTGAAGTGAAGTATCGGAATCTAAAACTGTACACACAGGAGAGGTTCAAATCATAGAAAGTGAGAGTGTCGGTCCTCTTGTACTTAAGTCGGCATTGTGCCATCTGTAATAAATTCGGATGCAATTTCTGTGTTTCATCGTCAATAAGAAGGTCCAAGGGATACAGTAAACCCGAAGTGACGCATCGGAATCTAATACTGGACTCACAGGAGAGGTCAAATCATAGAAAGTTAGAGTGTCACTCCTTTTGTACTTAAGTCGGTATTGCGCCTATGGTATTAAATTTTGATGCAATTTCTGCGTTTCATCGTCAATATGAAGTTCCAAGAGGTACAGTAAACATGAAGTGAAGCATCGGAATCTAAGATTGGCCTCACAGGAGAGGTTCAAAACATTGAAAGTTACAGTGTCAGTCGTTTTGTACTTAAGTCGGCATTGTGCCTTTTGAATTTAATCTCGGTGCAATTTCTGTGTTTCATCGTCAATAAGGAGGTGCAAAGTATACAGTAAACCTGAAGTGAAGCATCGGAATCTAAAACTGGACTCACAGGAGAGGTTCAAATCACAGAAAGTGAGAGTGTCAGTCCTCTTGTACTTAAGTCGGCATTGTGCCATTTGTATTAAATTCGGTAGCAATTTCTGTGTTTCATCGTCAATAAGAAGGTCCATGGGATACAGTAAACCCAAAGTGAGGCATCGGAATCTAAAACTGGACTCACAGGAGGGATTCCAATCACAGAAAGTTAGAGTGTCAGTCCTCTTGTACTTAAGTCGGCATTGTGCCTTTTGAATTTAATTCCGACGCCATTTCTGTGTTTCATCGTCAATAAGGAGGTGCAAGGTATACAGTAAACCTGAAGTGAAGCATCGGAATCTAAAACTGGACTCACAGGAGAGGTTCAAATCACAGAAAGTGAGAGTGTCAGTCCTCTTGTACTTAAGCCGGCATTGTGCCATTTGTATTAAATTCGGATGCAATTTCTGTGTTTCATCGTCAATAAGAAGATCTAAGGGATACAATAAACCTGAAGTGAAGCATCGGAATCTAAAACTGGACCCACAGGAGAGATTCAAATAATAGAAAGTTAAAGTGTCACTCCGCTTGTACTTAAGTCGGTATTGTGCCTTTTGTATTAAATTCGGATGCAATTTCTGTGTTTCATCGTCAATAAGAAGGTCCAAGGGATACAGTAAGCCTTATGTGAACTCGGAATCTAAAACTGGACTCACAGGAGAGGTCAAATCATAGAAAGTTAGAGTGTCACTCCTCTTGTACTTGAGTCGGTATTGGGCCTTTTGTATTAAATTCGGATGCAAACTCTGTGTTTCATCGTCAATAAGAAGATCCAAGGGATACAGTTAACCTGAAGTGAAGCATTGGAATCTAAAACTGGGCTCACAGGAGAGGTTAAAATCATAGAAGTTAGAATGTCAGTCCTCATGTACTTAAGTCGGCATTGTGCCTTTTGTATTAAATTCGGATGCTATTTCTGTGTTTCATCGTCAATAAGAAGGTGCAAGGTATACAGTAAACCTGAAGAATCGGAATCTAAAACTGGACTCACAGGAGAGGTTCAGATCACAGAAAGTGAGAGTGTCACTCCTCTCGTACTTGAGTCGGTATTGTGCCTTTTGTATTATAATTCGGATGCAATTTCTGTGTTTCATCGTCAATAAGAAGGTGCAAGGTATACAGTAATCCTGAAGAATCGGAATCTAAAACTGGCCTCACAGGAGAGGTTCAAATCATAGGGAGTGAGAGTGTCAGTCCTCTTGCTCTTAAGTCGCCATTGTGATTTTTTATTAAATTCGGATGCAATTTCTGTTTTCATCGTCAATAAGACGGTCCCAGGGATACAGTAAAGCTGAAGTGAAGCATCGGAATCTAAAACTGGACTCACATGAGAGGTTCTAATCATAGAAAGTGAGAGTGTCAGTCCTCTTGTACTTAAGTCGGCATTGTGCCATTTGTATAAAAGTCGGTTGCAATTTCTGTGTTTCATCGTCAATAAGAAGGTCCAAGGGATACAGTAAACCTGAAGTGAGGCATCGGAATCTAAAACTGTACTCACAG
Source organism: Schistocerca serialis cubense (assembly GCF_023864345.2). Lineage (NCBI taxonomy): Eukaryota > Metazoa > Arthropoda > Insecta > Orthoptera > Acrididae > Schistocerca > Schistocerca serialis. Next base: position 20,086,926 of record NC_064648.1, read on the forward strand.
GAGAGCTCCCAATCATAGGAAGTTAGAGTGTCAGTCCTCTTGTACTTAAGTCGGCATTGTGCATTTTAAATTTAATTCCGATGCAATTTCTGTGTTTAATCGTCAATAAGGAGGTGCAAGGTATACAGTAAACCTGAAGTGAAGCATCGGAATCTAAAACTGGATTCACAGGAGAGGTTCAAATCATAGAAAGTGAGAGTGTCAGTCCTCTTGTACTTAAATCGGCATTGTGCCATTTGTATTAAATTCGGATGGAATTCCTGAGTTTCATAGTCAATAAGAAGGTCCAAGGGATACAGTAAACCTGAAGTGAAACATCGGAATCTAATACTGGACTCACAGGAGAGGTCAAATCATAGAAAGTTAGAGTGTCACTCCTTTTGTACTTAAGTCGGTATTGCGCCTATGGTATTAAATTTTGATGCAATTTCTGCGTTTCATCGTCAATATGAAGTTCCAAGAGGTACAGTAAACATGAAGTGAAGCATCGGAATCTAAGATTGGCCTCACAGGAGAGGTTCAAAACATTGAAAGTTACAGTGTCAGTCGTTTTGTACTTAAGTCGGCATTGTGCTTTTTGAATTTAATCTCGGTGCAATTTCTGTGTTTCATCGTCAATAAGGAGGTGCAAAGTATACAGTAAACCTGAAGTGAAGCATCGGAATCTAAAACTGGACTCACAGGAGAGGTTCAAATCACAGAAAGTGAGAGTGTCAGTCCTCTTGTACTTAAGTCGGCATTGTGCCATTTGTATTAAATTCGGTAGCAATTTCTGTGTTTCATCGTCAATAAGAAGGTGCATGGGATACAGTAAACCCAAAGTGAGGCATCGGAATCTAAAACTGGACTCACAGGAGGGATTCCAATCACAGAAAGTTAGAGTGTCAGTCCTCTTGTACTTATGTCGGCATTGTGCCTTTTGAATTTAATTCCGACGCCATTTCTGTGTTTCATCGTCAATAAGGAGGTGCAAGGTATACAGTAAACCTGAAGTGAAGCATCGGAATCTAAAACTGGACTCACAGGAGAGGTTCAAATCACAGAAAGTGAGAGTGTCAGTCCTCTTGTACTTAAGCCGGCATTGTGCCATTTGTATTAAATTCGGATGCAATTTCTGTGTTTCATCGTCAATAAGAAGATCTAAGGGATACAATAAACCTGAAGTGAAGCATCGGAATCTAAAACTGGACCCACAGGAGAGATTCAAATAATAGAAAGTTAAAGTGTCACTCCGCTTGTACTTAAGTCGGTATTGTGCCTTTTGTATTAAATTCGGATGCAATTTCTGTGTTTCATCGTCAATAAGAAGGTCCAAGGGATACAGTAAGCCTTATGTGAACTCGGAATCTAAAACTGGACTCACAGGAGAGGTCAAATCATAGAAAGTTAGAGTGTCACTCCTCTTGTACTTGAGTCGGTATTGGGCCTTTTGTATTAAATTCGGATGCAAACTCTGTGTTTCATCGTCAATAAGAAGATCCAAGGGATACAGTAAACCTGAAGTGAAGCATTGGAATCTAAAACTGGGCTCACAGGAGAGGTTAAAATCATAGAAGTTAGAATGTCAGTCCTCATGTACTTAAGTCGGCATTGTGCCTTTTGTATTAAATTCGGATGCTATTTCTGTGTTTCATCGTCAATAAGAAGGTGCAAGGTATACAGTAAACCTGAAGAATCGGAATCTAAAACTGGACTCACAGGAGAGGTTCAGATCACAGAAAGTGAGAGTGTCACTCCTCTCGTACTTGAGTCGGTATTGTGCCTTTTGTATTATAATTCGGATGCAATTTCTGTGTTTCATCGTCAATAAGAAGGTGCAAGGTATACAGTAATCCTGAAGAATCGGAATCTAAAACTGGCCTCACAGGAGAGGTTCAAATCATAGGGAGTGAGGGTGTCAGTCCTCTTGCTCTTAAGTCGCCATTGTGATTTTTTATTAAATTCGGATGCAATTTCTGTTTTCATCGTCAATAAGACGGTCCCAGGGATACAGTAAAGCTGAAGTGAAGCATCGGAATCTAAAACTGGACTCACATGAGAGGTTTTAATCATAGAAAGTGAGAGTGTCAGTCCTCTTGTACTTAAGTCGGCATTGTGCCATTTGTATAAAAGTCGGTTGCAATTTCTGTGTTTCATCGTCAATAAGAAGGTCCAAGGGATACAGTAAACCTGAAGTGAGGCATCGGAATCTAAAACTGTACTCACAGGAGAGCTCCCAATCATAGGAAGTTAGAGTGTCAGTCCTCTTGTACTTAAGTCGGCATTGTGCCTTTTAAATTTAATTCCGATGCAATTTCTGTGTTTAATCGTCAATAAGGAGGTGCAAGGTATACAGTAAACCTGAAGTGAAGCATCGGAATCTAAAACTGGATTCACAGGAGAGGTTCAAATCATAGAAAGTGAGAGTGTCAGTCCTCTTGTACTTAAATCGGCATTGTGCCATTTGTATTAAATTCGGATGGAATTCCTGAGTTTCATAGTCAATAAGAAGGTCCAAGGGATACAGTAAACCTGAAGTGAAACATCGGAATCTAAAACTGGACTCACAGGAGAGGTTCAAATCATAGAAAGTTAGAGTGTCACTCCTTTTGTACTTAAGTCGCTATTGTGCCACTTGTATTAAATACGGATGCAATTTCTGTGTTTTTTCGTCAATAATAAGTTCCAAGGGATACAGTTAACCTAAAGTGAAGCATCCGAATCTAAAACTGACCTCACAGAAGAGCCTCGAATCATAGAAAGTAAGAGTGTCAGTCCTCTTGTACTTAAGTCGGCGTGGTGCCTTTTGAATTTAATTCCGATGCAACTTCTGTGTTTCATCGTCAATAAGAAGGTGCAAGGTATACAGTAAACCTGAAGTGAAGCACCGGAATCTAAAACTGGGCTCACAGGAGAGGTTCAAATCATAGAAAGTAAGAGTGTCAGTCCTCTTGTTCTTTAGTCGCCATTGTGCCGTTTGTATTAAATTCGGATGCAATTTCTGTGTTTCATCGTCAATAAGAAGGACCAAGGGATACAGTAAACCTGAAGTATAGCATTGGAATCTAAAACTGGACTCACAGGAGAGGTTCAAATCATAGAAAGTTAGAGTGTCAGTCCTCTTGTACTTAAGTCGGAATCGTGCCTTTTGTATTAAATTCGGATGCAAACCCTGTGTTTCATCGTCAATAAGAAGGTCCAAGGGATACAGTAAACCTGAAGTGAAGCATCGGAATCTAAAACTGGAATCACAGGAGAGGTTCAAATCATAGAAAGTTTGAGTGTCAGTCCTCTTGTACTTAAGTCGGCATTGTGTCTTTTGTATTAAATTTGAATGCAATATCTGTGTTTCATCGTCAATAAGACCGTGCAAGGTATACAGTAAACCTGAAGTGAAGCATCGGAATCTAAAACTGGACTCACAGGAGAGGTTCAAATCATACAAAGTGAGAGTGTCAGTCCTCTTGTTCTTAAGTTGGTATTGTGCCTTTTGTATTAAATTCGGATGCAATTTCTGTGTTTCATCGTCAATAAGAACGTCCAAGGAATGCAGTAAACCTGAAGTGAAGCATCGGAATCTAAAACTTGACTCACAGGAGAGGTCCAAATCATACAAAGTGAGAGTGTCAGTCCTCTTGTTCTTAAGTTGGCATTGTGCCTTTTGTATTATATTCGGTTGCAATTTTTGTGTTTCATCGTCAATAAAAAGGTCCAAGGGATACAGTGAACCTGAAGTGAAGCATCGGAATCTAAAACTAGTGTCACAGGAATGGTTCAAAACATAGACAGTATGAAGAGCCAGTCTTCTTGTACTTGAGTCGGCATTGTGCCTTTTGTATTTCATTCCGATGCAATTTCTGTGTTTCATCGTAAATAAGAAGGTCAGAGGGATACAATAAACCTGATGTGAAGCATTGGAATCTATAAGTAGTGTCACAGGAATGGTTCAAAACATAGACATTAAGAACAGTCAATCTTCTAGTACTTAAGTCGGCATTGTGCCTTTTGTATTCAATACAGATGCAATTTCTGTGTTTCATCGTCAATAAGAAGGTCAGAGGGATACAGCAAACCTGAAGTGCAGCATCGGAATCTATAACTAGTGTCACAGAAATGGTTCAAAACATAGACAGTATGAAGAGCCAGTCTTCTTGTACTTGAGCGGGCATTGTGCCATTTGTATTTAATTCCGATGCAATTTCTGTGTTTCATCGTAAACAAGAAGGTCAGAGGGATACAATAAACCTGAAGTGAAGCATCGGAATCTATAAGTAGTGTCAGAGGAATGGTTCAAAACATAGACAGTAAGAAGAGTCAATCTTCTAGTACTTAAGTCGGCATTGTGCCTTTTGTATTCAATTACGATGCAATTTCTGTGTTTCATCGTCAATAATAACGTCAAAGTGATACAGTAAACCTGAAGTGAAGCATCGGAATCCTTAACTAGTGTCACTGGAATGGTTCAAAACATAGACCATAAGAAGAGTCAGTCTTCTTGTACTTAAGTCGGTATTGTGCCTTTTGTATATAATTCCGATGAAATTTCTGTGTTTCATCGTCAATGTGAAGGTCAGAGGGATACAGTAAACCAGTAGTGAAGCATCGGACACTATGACTGGTGTCACAGGAATTGTTCAAAATAATAGACAGTAAGAAGACCCAGTCTTCTTGTACTTGAGTCGGCATTGTGCCTTTTGTATTTAATTCGAATGGAATTTCTATGTTTCATCGTCAATAAGACGGTCAGAGGGATTCAGTAAACCTGAAGTGAAGCATCTGAATCTACAACTAGTGTAACAGGAATGGTTTAAAACATAGACATTAAGAAGAGTCAGTTTTCTTGTACTTAAGTCGGCATTGTGCCTTTTGTATTTAAATCCGATGCAATTTCTGTGCTTCATCGTCAATAAGAAGGTCAGAGGGATACAGGAAACCTGAAGTGAAGCATCGGAATCTATAACTAGTGTCAAAGAAATGGTTCAAAACATCGAGAGTAAGAAGATTCACTCTTTTTGTATTTAAGTCGGCATTGTGTCTTTTGTATTTAATTCCGATGCAATTTCTGTGTTTCATCGTCCATTAGAAGGTCAGAGGGATACAGTAAACCTGAAGTGAAGCATCGGAATCTATAACTAGTGATACAGAAATGGTTCAAAACATAGACAGTAGGAAAAGTCAGTCTTCTTGTACCTAAGTCGGCATTGTGCCTTTTGTATTTAATTCCGATGCAATTTCTGTGTTTCATCGTCAATTAGAAGGTCAGAGGGATACAGTAAACCTGAAGTGAAGCATCGGAATCCATAACTAGTGTCTCACGAATGGTTCAAAACATAGACAGAGAGACGAGTCAGTTTTCTTGTACTTAAGTCGTTATTGTGCCTTTTGTATTAAATTCCGATGCAACTTCTGTGTTTCATCGTCAATAAGAAGGTCAGAGGGATACAGTAAACCCTAAGTGAAGCATCGGAACCTATAACTAGTGTCACAGGAATGGTTCAAATCATAAACAGTAAGAAGCGTCAGTTTTCTTGTACTTAAGTCGGCATTGTGCATTTTGTATGTAATTCCGATGCAACTTCTGTGTTTCATCGTCAATAAGAAGGTCAGAGGGATACAGTAAACCTGAAGTGAAGCATCGGAATTTGTAACTATTGTCACAGGAATGGTTCAAAACATAGACAGTAAGAAGAGCCAGTCTTCTTGTACTTGAGTCGGCATTGTGCCTTTTGTATTTAATTCGAATGCCATTTCTGTGTTTCATCGTCTATAAGACGGTCAGAGGGATTCAGTAAACCTGAAGTGAAGCATCTGAATCTATAACTAGTGTCACAGGAATGGTTTAAAACATAGACATTAAGAAAAGTCAGTTTTCTTGTACTTAAGTCGGCATTGTGCCTTTTGTATTTAAATCCGACGTAATTTCTGTGCTTCATCGTCAATAAGAAGGTCAGAGGGATATAGTAAACCTGAAGTGAAGCATCGGAATCTATAACTAGTGTCACAGGAATGGTTCAAATCATAGACAGTAAGAAGAGTCAGTTTACTTGCACTTAAGTTGTCATTGTGCGTTTTGTATTTCATTCCGATGCAAATTCTGTGTTTCATCGTCAATAAGAAGGTCAGAGGGGTACAGTAAACCTGAAGTGAAGCATCGGAATCTATAACTAGTGTCACAGGAATGGTTCAAAACATAGACAGTAAGAAGAGTCAATTTTCTTGTACTTAAGTCGGCCTTGTGCCTTTTGTATTTAATTCCGATGCAACCTCTGTGTTTGATCGTCAATAAGAAGGTCAGAGGGATACAGTAAACCTGTAGTGAAGCATCGGAATCTGTAACTATTATCACAGGAATGGTTCAAATCATAGACAGTAAGAAGAGTCAGTTTTCTTGTTCTTAAGTCGGCATTGTTCCTTTTGTATTTAGTTCCGATGCAATTTCTGTGTTTCACCGTCAATATGAAGGTCAGAGGGATACAGTAAACTTGAAGTGAAGCATCGCAAACTATAACTAGTTTAACAGGAATGGTTCAAGCCATATACAGTAAGAAGAGTCAGTTTTCTTGTACTTAAGTCAGCATTGTGCATTTTGTATTTAATTCCGATGCAATTTCTGTGTTTCATCGTCAACAAGAAGGTCAGAGGGAGAAAGTAAACCTGAAGTGAAGTATCGGAATCTATAACTAGTGTCACAGGAATGGTTCAAAACATAAACAGTAAGAAGCGTCAGTTTACTTGTACTTAAGTCGGCATTGTGCCTTTTGTATTTAATTCCGATGCAACTTCTGTGTTTCATCGTCAATAAGAAGGTCAGAGGGATACAGTAAACCTGAAGTGAAGCATCGGAATTTGTAACTATTGTCACAGGAATGGTTCAAAACATAGACAGTAAGAAGAGACAGTTTTCTTGTACTTAAGACGGCATTGTGCCTTTTGTATTTAATTCCGATGCAATTTCTGTGTTTCATCGTCAATATGAAGGTCAGAGGGATACAGTAAATCTGAAGTGAAGCATCGCAATCTATAACTAGTGTAACAGGAATGGTTCAAGACATATACAATATGAAGCGTCAGTTTTCTTGTACTTCAGTCGGCATTGTGCCTTTTGTATTTAATTCCGATGCAATTTCTGTGTTACTTCGTCAATAAGACGGTCAGAGGGTTACAGTAAACCTGAAGTGAAGCATCGGAATCTATAACTAGTGCCACAGGAATGGTTCAAACATAGACAGCAAGAAGAGTCAGTTTTCTTGTACTTAAGTCGGCATTGTGCCTTTATTATTTAATTCCGATGCAATTTCTGTGTTTCATCGTCAATTAGACGGTCATAGGGATACAGTAAACCTGAAGTGAAGCATCGGAATCTATAACTAGTGTCACTGGAATGGTTCAAAGCATAAACAGTAAGAAGCGTCAGTTTTCTTGTACTTAACTCGGCATTGTGCATTTTGTATTCAATTCCGATGCAACTTCTGTGTTTCATCGTCAATAAGAAGGTCAGAGGGATACAGTAAACCCGAAGTGAAGCATCGGAATCTATAACTAGTGTCATAGAAATGGTTCAAAACATAGACAGTAGGAAGAGTCAGTCTTCTAGTACTTAAGTCGGCATTGTGCCTCTTGTATTTAATTCCGATGCAATTTCTGTGTGTCATCGACAATACGAAGGTCAGAGGGATACAGTAAACCTGAAGTGAAGCATCGGAATCTATAACTAGTGTCACAGGAATGGTTCAAATCATAGACAGTACGAAGAGTCAATTATCTTGTACTTAAGTCGGCATTGTGCATTTTTTATTTAATTCCGATGCAATTTCTGTGTTTCATCGTCTATAAGAAGGTCAGAGTGATACAGTAAACCTGAAGTGAAGCATCGGAATCTATAACTAGTGTCACAGGAATAGTTCAAAACATAGACAGTAAGAAGAGTCAGTTTTCTTGTACGTAAGTCAGCATTGTGCCTTTTGTATTTAATGCCGATGAAATTTCTGTGTTACATCGTCAATAAGAAGGTCAGAGGGATACAGTAAACTTGAAGTGAAGCATCGGAATCTATAACTAGTGTCACAGGAATGGTTCAAGGCATAGACAGTAAGAAGAGTCAGTTTTCTTGAACTTAAGTGGGCATTGTGACTTCTGTATTTAATTCCGATGCAATTTCTGTGTTTCATCGTCAATAAGAAGGTCAGAGGGATACAGTAAACCGGAAGTGAAGCATCGGAATCTATAACTACTGTCACAGGAATAGTTCGTAACATAGACAGTAAGAAGAGTCAGTTTACTTGTACTTAATTCGGCATTATGCATTTTGTATTTAATTCCGATTCAATTTCTGTGTTTTATCGTCAATAGGAAGGTCAGAGGGATACAGTAAACCTGAAGTGAAGCATCGGAATCTATAACTAGTGTCACAGGAATGGTTCAAATCATAGACAGTAAGAAGAGTCAGTTTACTTGCACTTAAGTTGGCATTGTGCGTTTTGTATTTCATTCCGATGCAATTTCTGTGTCTCATCGTCAATAAGAAGGTCAGACGGATACAGTAAACCCGAAGTGAAGCATCGGAATCTATAACTAGTGTCACAGAAATGGTTCAAAACATAGACAGTAGGAAGAGTCGGTCTTCTAGTACTTAAGTCGGCATTGTGCCTCTTGTATTTAATTCCGATGCAATTTCTGTGTTTCTTCGTAATTGAGAAGGTCAGGGGGATACAGTACACCTGAAGTGAAGCATTTGAATCTGTAACTATTTTCACAGGAATAGTTCAAAACATAGACAGTAAGAAGGGTCAGTTTACTTGTACGTAAGTCAGCATTGTGCCTTTTGTATTTAATGCCGATGAAATTTCTGTGTTTCATCGTCAATAAGAAGGTCAGAGGGATACAGTAAACTTGAAGTGAAGCATCGGATTCTATAACTAGTGTCACAGGAATGGTTCAAGACATAGACAGTAAGAAGAGTCAGTTTTCTTGTACTTAAGTGGGCATTGTGACTTTTGTATTTAATTCCGATGCAATTTCTTTGTTTCATCGTCAATAAGAAGGTCAGAGGGATACAGTAAACCTGAAGTGAATCATTGGAATCTATAACTAGTGTCACAGGAATAGTTCATAACATAGACAGTAAGAAGAGTCAGTTTACTTGTACTTAATTCGGCATTGTGTTTTTTGTATTTAATTCCGATGCAATTTCTGTGTTTTATCGTCAATAGTAAGGTCAGAGGGATACAGTAAACCTGAAGTGAAGCATCGAAATCTATAACTAGTGTCACAGGAATGGTTCAAATCATAGTTAGTAAGAAGAGTCAGTTTACTTGCACTTAAGTTGGCATTGTGCGTTTCGTAATTCATTCCGATGCAATTTCTGTGTTTCATCGTCAATAAGAAGGTCAGAGGGATACAGTAAACCTGAAGTGAAGCATCGGAATCTATAACAAGTGTCACAGGAATGGTTCAAAGCATAGACAGTAAGAAGAGTCAGTCTTCTTGTACTTAAGTCGGCATTGTGCCTTTTGTATTTAATTCCGATGCAATTTCTGTGTTACTTCGTCAATAAGACGGTCAGAGGGTTACAGTAAACCTGAAGTGAAGCATCGGAATCTATAACTAGTACCACAGGAATGGTTCAAAACATAGACAGTAAGAAGAGTCAGTTTTCTTGTACTTAAGTCGGCATTGTGCCTTTAGTATTTAATTCCGATGCAATATCTGTGTTTCATCGTCGATTAGACGGTCACAGGAATACAGTAAACCTGAAGTGAAGCATCGGATTCTATAACCAGTGTCACTGGAATGGTTCAAAGCATAAACAGTAACAAGCGTCAGTTTTCTTGTACTTAACTCGGCATTGTGCCTTTGGTATTTAATTCCGATGCAACTTCTGTGTTTCATCGTCAATAAGAAGGTCAGAGGGATACAGTAAACCTGAAGTGAAACATCTGAATCTGTAACTATTGTCACAGGAATGGTTCAAATCATAGACAGTTAGAAGAATCAGTTTTCCTGTACTTAAGTCGGCATTGTGGCATTTGCATGTAATTCCGCTGCAATTTCTGTGCTTCATCGTCAATAAGAAGGTCAGAGGGATACAGTAACCTGAAGTGAAGCATCGGAATCTATAACTAGTGTCACAGGAATGGTTCAAAACATAGACAGTAAGAAGAGACCGTTTTTCTTGCACTTAAGTTGGCATTGTGCGTTTTGTATTTCATTCCGATGCAATTTCTGTGTTTCTTCGTCAATAAGAAGGTCAGAGGGATACAGTAAACCTGAAGTGAAGCATCGGAATCTATAACTAGTGTCACAGAAATGGTTCTAAACATAGACAGTAAGAAGAGTCAATTTTCTTGTACTTAAGTCGGCGTTGTGCCTTTTGTATTTAATTCCGATGCAATTTCTGTGTTTCATCGCCGATAAGAAGGTCTCAAGGGATACAGTAAACATTAAGTGAAGCATCGGAATCTAAAGCTGGACTCACAGGAGAGATTCAAATCATAGAAAGTGAGAGTGTCAGTCCTCTTGTACTTAAGTCGGCATTGTGCCATTTGTATTAAATTCGGTTGCAATTTCTGTGTTTCATCGTCAATAAGAAGGTCCAAGGGATACAGTAAACCCAAAGTGAGGCATCGGAATCTAAAACTGGACTCACAGGAGGGATTCCAATCACAGAAAGTTAGAGTGTCAGTCCTCTTGTACTTAAGTCGGCATTGTGCCTTTTAAATTTAATTCCGATGCAATTTCTGTGTTTCATCGTCAATAAGGAGGTGCAAGGTATACAGTAAACCTGAAGTGAAGCATCGGAATCTAAAACTGGACTCACAGGAGAGGTTCCGATTCACAGAAAGTGAGAGTGTCAGTCCTCTTGTACTTAAGCCGGCATTGTGCCATTTGTATTAAATTCGGATGCAATTTCTGTGTTTCATCGTCAATAAGAAGGTCTAAGGGATACAATAAACCTGAAGTGAAGCATCGGAATCTAAAACTGGACCCACAGGAGAGATTCAAATAATAGAAAGTTAAAGTGTCACTCTGCTTGTACTCAAGTCGGTATTGTGCCTTTTGTGTTAAATTCGGATGCTATTTCTGTGTTTCATCGTCAATAAGAAGGTCCAAGGGATACAGTAAGCCTTATGTGAACATCGGAATCTAACACTGGACTCACAGGAGAGGTCAAATCATAGAAAGTTAGAGTGTCACTCCTCTTGTACTTGAGTCGGTATTAGGCCTTTTGTATTAAATTCGGATGCAAACTCTGTGTTTCATCGTCAATAAGAACATCCAAGGGATACAGTAAACCTGAAGTGAAGCATTGGAATCTAAAACTGGGCTCACAGGAGAGGTTCAAATCATAGAAGTTAGAATGTCAGTCCTCATGTACTTATGTCGGCATTGTGCCTTTTGTATTAAATTCGGATGCAATTTCTGTGTTTCATCGTCAATAAGAAGGTGCAAGCTATACAGTAAACCTGAAGAATCGGAATCTAAAACTGGACTCACAGGAGAGGTTCAGATCGCAGAAAGTGAGAGTGTCACTCCTCTCGTACTTGAGTCGGTATTGTGCCTTTTGTATTATAATTCGGATGCAATTTCTGTGTTTCATCGTCAATAAGAAGGTGCAAGGTATACAGTAAACCTGAAGAATCGGAATCTAAAACTGGCCTCACAGATGAGGTTCAAATCATAGGGTATGAGAGTGTCAGTCCTCTTTCACTTAAGTCGCCATTGTGATTTTTGTATTAAATTCGGATGCAATTTCTGTGTTTCATCGTCAATAAGACGGTCCAAGGGATACAGTAAACCTGAAGTGAAGCATCGGAATCTAAAACAGGACTCACAGGAGAGGTTCAAATCATAGAAAGTTAGAGTGTCAATCTCTTGTACTTAAGTCGGCATTGTGCCTTTTGTATTACATTCAGATGCAAACTCTGTGTTTCATCGTCAATAAGAAGGTGCAAGGTATACAGTAAACCTGAAGTGAAGCATCGGAATCTAAAACTGGACTCACAGGAGAGGTTCAAATCATAGGGAGTGAGAGTGTCAGTCCTCTTGCTCTTAAGTCGCCATTGTGATTTTTTATTAAATTCGGATGCAATTTCAGTTTTCATCGTCAATAAGACGGTCCAAGGGATATAGTAAAGCTGAAGTGAAGCATCGGAATCTAAAACTGGATTCACAGGAGAGGTTCAAATCATAGAAAGTGAGAGTGTCAGTCCTCTTGTACTTAAATCGGCATTGTGCCATTTGTATTAAATTCGGATGGAATTCCTGAGTTTCATAGTCAATAAGAAGGTCCATGGGATACAGTAAACCTGAAGTGAAACATCGGAATCTAAAACTGGACTCACAGGAGAGGTTCAAATCATAGAAAGTTAGAGTGTCACTCCTTTTGTACTTAAGTCGCTATTGTGCCACTTGTATTAAATACGGATGCAATTTATGTGTTTTTTCGTCAATAAGAAGGTCCAAGGGATACAGTTAACCTAAAGTGATGCATCCGAATCTAAAACTGACCTCACAGGAGAGCCTCGAATCATTGAAAGTAAGAGTGTCAGTCCTCTTGTACTTAAGTCGGCGTGGTGCCTTTTGAATTTAATTCCGATGCAACTTCTGTGTTTCATCGTCAATAAGAAGGTGCAAGGTATACAGTAAACCTGAAGTGAAGCACCGGAATCTAAAACTGGGCTCACAGGAGAGGTTCAAATCATAGAAAGTATGAGTGTCGGTCCTCTTGTTCTTTAGTCGCCATTGTGCCGTTTGTATTAAATTCGGATGCAATTTCTGTGTTTCATCGTCAATAAGAAGGACCAAGGGATACAGTAAACCTGAAGTATAGCATCGGAATCTAAAACTGGACTCACAGGAGAGGTTCAAATCATAGAAAGTTAGAGTGTCAGTCCTCTTGTACTTAACTCCGAATTGTGCCTTTTGTATTAAATTCTGATGCAAACTCTGTGTTTTATCGTCAATAAGAAGGTCCAAGGGATACAGTAAACCTGAAGTGAAGCATCGGAATCTAAAACTGGAATCACAGGAGAGGTTCAAATCATAGAAAGTTTGAGTGTCAGTCCTCTTGTACTTAAGTCGGCATTGTGTCTTTTGTATTAAATTTGGATGCAATATCTGTGTTTCATCGTCAATAAGACCGTGCAAGGTATACAGTAAACCTGAAGTGAAGCATCGGAATCTAAAACTGGACTCACAGGAGAGGTTCAAATCATACAAAGTGAGAGTGTCAGTCCTCTTGTTCTTAAGTTGGCATTGTGCCTTTTGTATTAAATTCGGATGCAATTTCTGTGTTTCATCGTCAATAAGAACGTCCAAGGAATGCAGTAAACCTGAAGTCAAGCATCGGAATCTAAAACTTGACTCACAGGAGAGGTCCAAATCATACAAAGTGAGAGTGTCAGTCCTCTTGTTCTTAAGTTGGCATTGTGCCTTTTGTATTATATTCGGTTGCAATTTCTGTGTTTCATCGTCAATAAAAAGGTCCAAGGGATACAGTAAACCTGAAGTGAAGCATCGGAATCTAAAACTAGTGTCACAGGAATGGTTCAAAACATAGACAGTATGAAGAGCCAGTCTTCTTGTACTTGAGTCGGCATTGTGCCTTTTGTATTTAATTCCGATGCAATTTCTGTGTTTCATCGTAAATAAGAAGGTCAGAGGGATACAACAAACCTGATGTGAAGCATTGGAATCTATAAGTAGTGTCACAGGAATGGTTCAAAACATAGACAGTAAGAAGAGTCAATCTTCTAGTACTTAAGTCGGCATTGTGCCTTTTGTATTCAATTACGATGCAATTTCTGTGTTTCATCGTCAATAATAAGGTCAGAGTGATACAGTAAACCTGAAGTGAAGCATCGGAATCCTTAACTAGTGACACTGGAATGGTTCAAAACATAGACCATAAGAAGAGTCAGTCTTCTTGTACTTAAGTCGGTATTGTGCCTTTTGTATATAATTCCGATGCAATTTCTGTGTTTCATCGTCAATGTGAAGGTCAGAGGGATACAGTAAACCAGTAGTGAAGCATCGGACACCATGACTGGTGTCACAGGAATTGTTCAAAATAATAGACAGTAAGAAGAGCCAGTCTTCTTGTACTTAAGTCGGCATTGTGCCTTTTGTATTCAATTACGATGCAATTTCTGTGTTTCATCGTCAATAAGACGGTCAGAGGGATTCAGTAAACCTGAAGTGAAGCATCTGAATCTACAACTAGTGTCACAGGAATGGTTTAAAACATAGACATTAAGAAAAGTCAGTTTTCTTGTACTTAAGTCGGCATTGTGCCTTTTGTATTTAAATCCGATGCATTTTCTGTGCTTCATCGTCAATAAGAAGGTCAGAGGGATACAGGAAACCTGAAGTGAAGCATCGGAATCTATAACTAGTGTCAAAGAAATGGTTCAAAACATCGAGAGTAAGAAGATTCACTCTTTTTGTATTTAAGTCGGCATTGTGTCTTTTGTATTTAATTCCGATGCAATTTCTGTGTTTCATCGTCCATTAGAAGGTCAGAGGGATACAGTAAACCTGAAGTGAAGCATCGGAATCTATAACTAGTGATACAGAAATGGTTCAAAACATAGACAGTAGGAAAAGTCAGTCTTCTTGTACCTAAGTCGGCATTGTGCCTTTTGTATTTAATTCCGATGCAATTTCTGTGTTTCATCGTCAATTAGAAGGTCAGAGGGATACAGTAAACCTGAAGTGAAGCATCGTAATCCATAACTAGTGTCTCACGAATGGTTCAAAACATAGACAGAGATACGAGTCAGTTTTCTTGTACTTAAGTCGTCATTGTGCCTTTTGTATTTAATTCCGATGCAACTTCTGTGTTTCATCGTCAATAAGAAGGTCAGAGGGATACAGTAAACCTGAAGTGAAGCATCGGAATCTATAACTAGTGTCACAGGAATGGTTCAAAACATAAAATGTAAGAAGCGTCAGTTTTCTTGTACTTAAGTCGGCATTGTGCCTTTTGTATGTAATTCCGATGCAACTTCTGTGTTTCATCGTCAATAAGAAGGTCAGAGGGATACAGTAAACCTGAAGTGAAGCATCGGAATTTGTAACTATTGTCACAGGAATGGTTCAAAACATAGACAGTAAGAAGAGCCAGTCTTCTTGTACTTGAGTCGGCATTGTGCCTTTTGTATTTAATTCGAATGCCATTTCTGTGTTTCATCGTCTATAAGACGGTCAGAGGGATTCAGTAAACCTGAAGTGAAGCATCTGAATCTATAACTAGTGTCACAGGAATGGTTCAAATCATAGACAGTAAGAAGAGTCAGTTTACTTGCACTTAAGTTGTCATTGTGCGTTTTGTATTTCATTCCGATGCAAATTCTGTGTTTCATCGTCAATAAGAAGGTCAGAGGGATACAGTAAACCTGAAGTGAAGCATCGGAATTTGTAACTATTGTCACAGGAATGGTTCAAAACATAGACAGTAAGAAGAGCCAGTCTTCTTGTACTTGAGTCGGCATTGTGCCTTTTGTATTTAATTCGAATGCCATTTCTGTGTTTCATCGTCTATAAGACGGTCAGAGGGATTCAGTAAACCTGAAGTGAAGCATCTGAATCTATAACTAGTGTCACAGGAATGGTTCAAATCATAGACAGTAAGAAGAGTCAGTTTACTTGCACTTAAGTTGTCATTGTGCGTTTTGTATTTCATTCCGATGCAAATTCTGTGTTTCATCGTCAATAAGAAGGTCAGAGGGATACAGTAAACCTGAAGTGAAGCATCGGAATCTATAACTAGTGTCACAGGAATGGTTCAAAACATAGACAGTAAGAAGAGTCAATTTTCTTGTACTTAAGTCGGCCTTGTGCCTTTTGTATTTAATTCCGATGCAACTTCTGTGTTTGATCGTCAATAAGAAGGTCAGAGGGATACAGTAAACCTGTAGTGAAGCATCGGAATCTGTAACTATTATCACAGGAATGGTTCAAATCATAGACAGTAAGAAGAGTCAGTTTTCTTGTACTTAAGTCGGCATTAGGCCTTTTGTATTTAATTCCGATGCAATTTCTGTGTTTCACCGTCAATATGAAGGTCAGAGGGATACAGTAAACTTGAAGTGAAGCATCGCAAACTATAACTAGTTTAACAGGAATGGTTCAAGCCATATACAGTAAGAAGAGTCAGTTTTCTTGTACTTAACTCAGCATTGTGCATCTTGTATTTAATTCCGATGCAATTTCTGTGTTTCATCGTCAACAAGAAGGTCAGAGGGAGACAGTAAACCTGAAGTGAAGTATCGGAATCTATAACTAGTGTCACAGGAATGGTTCAAAACATAAACAGTAAGAAGCGTCAGTTTACTTGTACTTAAGTCGGCATTGTGCCTTTTGTATTTAATTCCGATGCAACTTCTGTGTTTCATCGTCAATAAGTAGGTCAGAGGGATACAGTAAACCTGAAGTGAAGCATCGGAATTTGTAACTATTGTCACAGGAATGGTTGAAAACATAGACAGTAAGAAGAGACAGTTTTCTTGTACTTAAGTCGGCATTGTGCCTTTTGTATTTAATTCCGATGCAATTTCTGTGTTTCATCGTCAATATGAAGGTCAGAGGGATACAGTAAACCTGAAGTGAAGCATCGCAATCTATAACTAGTGTAACAGGAATGGTTCAAGACATATACAATATGAAGCGTCAGTTTTCTTGAACTTCAGTCGGCATTGTGCCTTTTGTATTTAATTCCGATGCAATTTCTGTGTTACTTCGTCAATAAGACGGTCAGAGGGTTACAGTAAACCTGAAGTGAAGCATCGGAATCTATAACTAGTGCCACAGGAATGGTTCAAAACATAGACAGCAAGAAGAGTCAGTTTTCTTGTACTTAAGTCGGCATTGTGCCTTTATTATTTAATTCCGATGCAATTTCTGTGTTTCATCGTCAATTAGACGGTCACAGGGATACAGTAAACCTGAAGTGAAGCATCGGAATTTATAACTAGTGTCACTGGAATGGTTCAAAGCATAAACAGTAAGAAGCGTCAGTTTTCTTGTACTTAACTCGGCATTGTGCCTTTTGTATTCAATTCCGATGCAACTTCTGTGTTTCATCGTCAATAAGAAGGTCAGAGGGATACAGTAAACACGAAGTGAAGCATCGGAATCTATAACTAGTGTCATAGAAATGGTTCAAAACATAGACAGTAGGAAGAGTCAGTCTTCTAGTACTTAAGTCGGCATTGTGCCTCTTGTATTTAATTCCGATGCAATTTCTGTGTGTCATCGACAATACGAAGGTCAGAGGGATACAGTAAACCTGAAGTGAAGCATCGGAATCTATAACTAGTGTCACAGGAATGGTTCAAGACATAGACAGTAAGAAGAGTCAGTTTTCTTGAACTTAAGTGGGCATTGTGACTTCTGTATTTAATTCCGATGCAATTTCTGTGTTTCATCGTCAATAAGAAGGTCAGAGGGATACAGTAAACCTGAAGTGAAGCATCGGAATCTATAACTAGTGTCACAGGAATAGTTCGCAACATAGACAGTAAGAAGAGTCAGTTTACTTGTACTTAATTCGGCATTATGCATTTTGTATTTAATTCCGATTCAATTTCGTTGTTTTATCGTCAATAGGAAGGTCAGAGGGATACAGTAAACCTGAAGTGAAGCATCGGAATCTATAACTAGTATCACAGGAATGGTTCAAATCATAGACAGTAAGAAGAGTCAGTTTACTTGCACTTAAGTTGGCATTGTGCGTTTTGTATTTCATTCCGATGCAATTTCTGTGTTTCATCGTCAATAAGAAGGTCAGACGGATACAGTAAACCCGAAGTGAAGCATCGGAATCTATAACTAGTGTCACAGAAATGGTTCAAAACATAGACAGTAGGAAGAGTCAGTCTTCTAGTACTTAAGTCGGCATTGTGCCTCTTGTATTTAATTCCGATGCAATTTCTGTGTTTCTTCGTAATTAAGAAGGTCAGGGGGATACAGTACACCTGAAGTGAAGCATTTGAATCTGTAACTATTTTCACAGGAGTAGTTCAAAACATAGACAGTAAGAAGGGTCAGTTTCCTTGTACGTAAGTCAGCATTGTGCCTTTTGTATTTAATGCCGATGAAATTTCTGTGTTTCATCGTCAATAAGAAGGTCAGAGGGATACAGTAAACTTGAAGTGAAGCATCGGATTCTATAACTAGTGTCACAGGAATGGTTCAAGACATAGACAGTAAGAAGAGTCAGTTTTCTTGTACTTAAGTGGGCATTGTGACTTTTGTATTTAATTCCGATGCAATTTCTGTGTTTTATCGTCAATAAGAAGGTCAGAGGGATACAGTAAACCTGAAGTGAATCATCGGAATCTATAACTAGTGTCACAGGAATAGTTCATAACATAGACAGTAAGAAGAGTCAGTTTACTTATACTTAATTCGGCATTGTGTTTTTTGTATTTAATTCCGATGCAATTTCTGTGCTTTATCGTCAATAGTAAGGTCAGAGGGATACAGTAAACCTGAAGTGAAGCATCGGAATCTATAACAAGTGTCACAGGAATGGTTCAAAGCTTAGACAGTAAGAAGAGTCAGTCTTCTTGTACTTAAGTCGGCATTGTTCCTTTTGTATTTAATTCCGATGCAATTTCTGTGTTACTTCGTCAATAAGACGGTCAGAGGGTTACAGTAAACCTGAAGTGAAGCATCGGAATCTATAACTAGTACCACAGGAATGGTTCAAAACATAGACAGTAAGAAGAGTCAGTTTTCTTGTACTTAAGTCGGCATTGTGCCTTTTGTATTTAATTCCGATGCAATTTCTGTGTTTCATCGTCGATTAGACGGTCACAGGGTTACAGTAAACCTGAAGTGAAGCATCGGAATCTATAACCAGTGTCACTGGAATGGTTCAAAGCATAAACAGTAAGAAGCGTCAGTTTTCTTGTACTTAACTCGGCATTGTGCCTTTGGTATTTAATTCCGATGCAACTTCTGTGTTTCATCGTCAATAAGAAGGTCAGAGGGATACAGTAAACCTGAAGTGAAACATCTGAATCTGTAACTATTGTCACAGGAATGGTACAAATCATAGACAGTAAGAAGAATCAGTTTTCCTGTACTTATGTCGGCATTGTGCCTTTTATATTTAATTCCGATGCAATTTCTGTGTTTCATCGTCAACATGAAGGTCAGTGGGATACAGTAAACTTGAAGTGAAGCATCGCAATCTATAACTAGTGTAACAGGAATGGTTCAAGGCATATACAGTAAGAAGAGTCAGTTTTCTTGTACTTAAGTCCGCATTGTGCCTTTTGTATTTAATTCCGATGCAATTTCTGTGTTTCAGCGTCAATAAGAAGGTCAGAGGGAGACAGTAAACCTGAAGTGAAGTATCGGAATCTATAACTAGTGTCACAGGAATAATTCAAACCATAGACAGTAAGAAGAGTCAGTTTTCTTGTACTTAAGTCGGCATTGTGGCATTTGTATTTAATTCCGCTGCAATTTCTGTGTTTCATCGTCAATAAGAAGGTCAGAGGGATACAGTAACCTGAAGTGAAGCATCGGAATCTATAACTAGTGTCACAGGAATGGTTCAAAACATAGACAGTAAGAAGAGACCGTTTTTCTCGCACTTAAGTTGGCATTGTGCGTTTTGTATTTCATTCCGATGCAATTTCTGTGTTTCTTCGTCACCAAGAAGGTCAGAGGGATACAGTAAACCTGAAGTGAAGCATCGGAATCTATAACCAGTGTCACAGAAATGGTTCTAAACATAGACAGTAAGAAGAGTCCATTTTCTTGTACTTAAGTCGGCGTTGGGCCTTTTGTATTTAATTCCGATGCAATTTCTGTGTTTCATCGCCAATAAGAAGGTCAGAGGGATACAGTAAACTGGAAGTGAAGCATCGGAATCTATAACTAGTGTCACAGAAATGGTTCAAAACATAGACAGTAAGAAGAGCCAGTCTTCTTGTACTTGAGTCGGCATTGAGCCTTTTGTATTCAATTCCGATGCAATTTCTGTGTTTCATCGTCAATAAGAAGGTCACACGGATACAGTAAACCTGAAGTGAAGCATCGGAATCGATAACTAGTGTCACAGGAATGGTTCAAAACATATACAGTAAGAAGAGTTAGTTTTCTTGTACTTAAAACGGCATTGTGCCTTTTGTATTTAATTCCGATGCAATTTCTGTGTTTCATCGTCAATAAGAAGGACAGAGGGATACAGTAAACCTGAAGTGAAGAGACGGAATCTATAACTAGTGTCACAGGAATGACTCAAAACATAGAGAGTAAGAAGAGTCAGTTTTCTTTACTTAAGTCGGCATTGTGCCATTTGTATTTAATTCCGCTGCAATTTCAGTGTTTCATCGTCAATAAGAAGGTCAGAGGGATACAATAACCTGAAGTGAAGCATCGGAATCTATAACTAGTGTCACAGGAATGGTTCAAAACATAGACAGTAAGTAGAGTCAGTTATCTTGTACTTAATTCGGCATTGTGCCTTTTGTATTTAATTCCGATGCAATTTCTGTGTTTCATCGTCAATAGGAACGTCAGAGGGAAACAGTAAACCTGAAGTGAAGCTTCGCAATCTATAACTAGTGTAACAGGAATGGTTCAAGTCATATACAGTAAGAAGAGTCAGTTTTCTTGTACTTAAGTCGGCATTGTGCCTTTTGTATTTAATTCCGATGCAATTTCTGTGTTTCATCGTCAATAAGAAGGTCAGTGGGATACAGTAACCTGAAGTGAAGCATCGGAATCTATAACTAGTGTCACAGGAATGGTTCAAAGCATAGACATTAAGAAGAGACCGTTTTTCTTGCACTTATGTTGACATTTTGCGTTTTGTATTTCATTCCGATGCAATTTCTGTGTTTCTTCGTCAATAAGAAGGTCAGAGGGACACAGTAAACCTGAAGTGAAGCATCGGAATCTATAACTAGTGTCACAGGAATGGTTCAAATCATAGACAGTAAGAAGAGTCAAATTTCTTGTACTTAAGTCGGCGTTGTGCCTTTTGTATTTAATTCCGATGCAATTTCTGTGTTTCATCGCCAATAAGAAGGTCAGAGGGATACAGTAAACCGGAAGTGAAGCATCGGAATCTATAACTAGTGTCACAGGAATGGTTCAAAACATAGACAGCAAGAAGAGTCATTCTTCTTGTACTTAAGTCGGCATTGTGCCTTTTGTATTTAATTCCGATGCAATATCTGTGTTTCATCGTCAATAAGAAGAGCAGAGG
Organism: Schistocerca serialis cubense; assembly: GCF_023864345.2. Classification (NCBI taxonomy): domain Eukaryota; kingdom Metazoa; phylum Arthropoda; class Insecta; order Orthoptera; family Acrididae; genus Schistocerca; species Schistocerca serialis. The sequence goes on from NC_064648.1 coordinate 20,108,134, forward strand.
GATACAGTAAACCTGAAGTGAAGCATCGGAATCTGTAACTAGTGTCAGAGGAATGGTTCAAAACATAGACAGTAAGAAGAGCCAGTCTTCTTGTACTTGAGTCGGCATTGAGCCTTTTGTATTTAATTCCAATGCAATTTCTGTGTTTCATCGTCAATAAGAAGGTCAGAGGGATACAGTAAACCTGAAGTGAAGCATCGGAATCTATAACTAGTGTCACAGAAATGGTTCAAAGCATAGACAGTAGGAAGAGTCAGTCATCTAGTACTTATGTCGGCATTGTGCCTTTTGTATTTAATTCCGATGCAATTTCCGTGTTTCATCGTCAATAAGAAGGTCAGAGGGATACAGTAAACCTGAAGTGAAGCATCGGAATCTATAACTAGTGTCACAGGAATGGTTCAAAACATAGATAGTAAGAAGAGTCAGTTTTCTTGTACTTATGTCGGCATTGTGCCTTTTGTATTCAATTCCGATGCAATTTCTGTGTTTCATCGTCAACAAGAAGGTCACAGGTATACAGAAAACCTGAAGTGAAGCATTGGAATCGATAACTAGTATCACCGAAATGGTTCAATGCATAGACAGTAAGAAGAGTCAGTTTTCTTATACTTAAGTCGGCATTGTGCCTTTCGTATATAATTCCGATGCAATTTCTGTGTTTCATCGTCAATATGAAGGTCAGAGGGATACAGTAAACCTGAAGTGAAGTATCGCAATCTATAACTAGTGTAACAGGAATGGTTCAAGTCATATACAGTAAGAAGAGTCATTTTTCTTGTACTTAAGTCGGCATTGTGCCTTTTGTATTTAATTCCGATGCAATTTCTGTGTTTCATCGTCAATCAGAAGGACAGTGGGATACAGTGAACCTGAAGTGAAGAATCGGAATCTATAACTAGTGTCACAAGAATGGTTCAATACATAGAGAGTAAGAAGAGTCAGTTTTCTTGTACTTAAGTCGGCATTGTGCCATTTGTATTTAATTACGCTGCAATTTCAGAGTTTCATCGTCAATAAGAAGGTCAGAGGGATGAAATAACCTGAAGGGAAGCATCGGAATCTATAACTAGTGTCACAGGAATGGTTCAAAACATAGACAGTAAGAAGAGTCAGTTTTCTTGTACTTAAGTCGGCATTGTGCTTTTTGTATTTAATTCCGATGCAATTTCTCTGTGTCATCGTCAATACGAAGGACAGAGAGATACTGTAAACCTGAAGTGTAACATCGGAATCTATAACTAGTGTAACAGGAATGGTTCAAATCATAGACAGTAAGATGAGTCAGTTTACTTGTACTTAAGTCGGCAATGTGCCTATTGTATTTAATTCCGATGCAATTTCTGTGTTTCATCGTCAATAAGAAGGTCAGAGGGATACAGTAAACCTGAAGTGAAGCATCGGAATCCATAACTAGTGTCACAGGCATGTTTCAAACATAGACAGTAAGAAGAGTCAATTTTTTTGTACTTAAGTCGGCATTGTGCCTTTTGTATTTAATTCCGAAGCAATTTCTGTGTTTCATCGTCAATAAGAAGGTCAGAGGGATACAGTAAACCGGAAGTGAAGCATCGGAATCTGTAACTATTGTCACAGGAATGGTTCAAAACATAGACAGTAAGAAGAGTCAGTTTTCTTGTGCTTAAGTCGGCATTGTGCCTTTTGTATTTAATTCCGATGCAATTTCTGTGTTTCATCGTCAATAACAAGGACAGAGGGATACATTAAACTGAAGTGAAGTATCGGAATCAATAACTAGTGTCCCAGAAATGGTTCAAAACATAGACAGTAAGAAGAGTCAGTTTTCTTGTACTTAAGTCGGCATTGTGCCATTTGTATTAAATTCGGATTCAATTTCTGTGTTTCATCGTCAATAAGAAGTTCCAAGGGATACAGTAAACCTGAAGTGAAGCATCGGAACCTAAAACTGGACTCACAGGAGAGATTCAAATCATAGATAGTTAGAGCGTCAGTCCTCTTGTACTTAAGTCGGTATTGTGCCTTTTGTATTAAATACGGATGCAATATCTGTGTTTCATCGTCAATAAGAAGGTCCAAGGTATACAGTAAACCTGACGTGAAGCATCGGAACCTAAAACTGGACTCACAGGAGAGATTCAAATCATAGATAGTTAGAGTGTCAGTCCTCTTGTACTTAAGTCGCCATTGTGCCATTTGTATTAAATTCAGATGCAATTTCTGTGTTTCATCGTCAATAAGAAGGTCCAAGGAATACAGTAAACCTGAAGTGAAGCATCAGAACCTAAAACTGGACTCACAGGAGAGATTCAAATCATAGATAGTTAGAGTGTTAGTCCTCTTGTACTTAAGTCGGTATTGTGCCTTTTGTATTAAATTCGGATGCAATTTCTGTGTTTCATCGTCAATAAGAAGGTCCAAGGGATACAGTAAACCTGAAGTATAGCATCGGAATCGAAAACTGGACTCACATGAGAGGTTCAAACCATAGAAAGATAGAGTGTCAGTCCTCTTGAACTTAAGTCAGAATTGTGCCTTTTGTATTATATTCGGATGCAAACTCTGTGTTTCATCGTCAATAAGAAGGTCCAAGGGATACAGTAAACCTGAAGTGAAGCATCGGAATCTAAAACTGGATTCACAGGAGAGGTTCAAATCATAGAAATTTAGAGTGTCAGTCCTCTTTTACTTAAGTCATCATTGTGCCTTTTGTATTAACTTCCGATGCAATTTCTATGTTTCATCGCCAATAAGAAGGTGCAAGAAACACAGTAAACCTGAAGTGAAGCATCGGAATCTAAAACCGGACTCACAGGAGAGGTTCAAATCATGGAAAGTGAGAGTGTCAGTCCTCTTGTAATTAAGTCGGCATTGTGCCATTTGTATTAAATTCGGATGCACTTTCTGTGTATCATCTTCAATAAGAGGGTCCAAGGGATACAGTAAACCTGAAGTGAAGCATCGGATTCTAAAACTGGACTCACAGGAGAGGTTCTAATCATAGAAAGTGAGAGTGTCAGTCCTCTTGTACTTAAGGCGGCATTGTGACTATTGTATTAAAATCTGATGCAATTTCTGTGATTCATCGTCAATAAGAAGGTCCAAGGGATACAGTAAACCTGAAGTGAAGCATCAGAATCAAAAACTGGACTCACAGGAGAGGTTCAAATGATAGAGAGTTAGAGTGTCTCTGCTCTTGTACTTAAGTCGGTATTGTGCCTTTTGTATTAAATTCGGATGTTATTTCTGTGTTTCCTCGTCAATAAGAAGGTCCAAGGGATACAGTAAACCTGAAGTGAAGCATCGGAACCTAAAACTGGACTCACAGGAGAGGTTCAAATCATAGAAAGTTTGAGTATCAGTCCTCTTGTACTTAAGTCGGCATTGTGCCATTTGTATTAAATTCGGATACAATTTCTGTCTTTCATCTTCAATAAGAAGGTCCAAGGGATACAGTAAACCTGAAGTGAAGCATCGGAAACTAAAACTGGACTAACAGGAGAGGTTCAAATCATTGAAAGTGAGAGTGTCAGTCCTCTTGTACTTAAGTCGGCATTGTGCCATTTGTATTAAATTCGGGTGCAATTTCTGTGTTTCATCGTCAATAAGAAGGTCCAGGGGATACAGTAAACCTGAAGTGAAGCATCGGAATCTAAAACTGGACTCACAGGAAAGGTTCAAATCATAGAAAGTGAGATTGTCAGTCCTCTTGTTCTTAAGTCGGTATTGTGCCTTTTGGATTAAATTCGGATGCATTTTCTGTGTTTCATCGTCAATAAAAAGGTCCAAGGCATACAGTAAACCTGAAGTGAAGCATCGGAATCTAAAACTGGACTCACAGGAGAGGTTCAAATCATAGAAAGTTAGAGTGTCAGTCCTCTTGTACTTATGTCGGCGTGGTGCCTTTTGAATTTAATTCCGATGCAACTTCTGTGTTTCATCGTCAATAAGAAGGTGCAAGGTATACAGTAAACCTGAAGTGAAGCATCGGAATTTGAAACTGGACTCACAGGAGAGGTTCAAATCATAGAAAGTGAGAGTCTCAGTACTCTTGTACTTAAGTCGCTATTGTGCCTTTTGTATTAAATTCGGATGCAATATCTGTATTTCATCGTCAATAAGAAGGTCCAAGGGATACAGTAAACCTGAAGTGAAGCATCGGAATCTAAAAGTGGACTCACAGGAGAGGTTCAAATCATAGAAAGTTAGAGTGGTAGTCCTCTGGTACTTAAGTCGGCATTGTGCCTTTTGTATTAAATTCGGATGCAAACTCTGTGTTTCATCGTCAATAAGAAGGTGCAAAGGATACAGCAAACCTGAAGTGAAGCATCGGAATCTAAAAATGGACTCACAGGAGAGGTTCAAAACATAGAAAGTTAGAGTGTCAGTCCTCTTGTACTTAAGTTGGCATTGTGCCATTTGTATTAAATTCGGATGCAAATTCTGTGTTTCATCTTCAATAAGAAGGTCCAAGGGATACAATAAACCTGAAGTGAAGCATCGGAATCTAAAACTAGACCCACAGGAGAGGTTCAAATCATAGAAAGTTAGAGTGTCAGTCCTCTTGCACGGAAGTCGGCATTGTGCCTTTTGTATTAAATTCGGATGCAAACTCTGTGTTTCATCGTCAATAAGAAGGTCCAAAGGATACAGTAAACCTGAAGTGAAGCATCGGAATCTAAAACTTGAATCACAGGAGAGGTTCAAATCACAGAAAGTTTGAGTGTCTGACCTCTTGTACTTAAGTCGGCATTGTGCCTTTTGAATTTAATTCCGATGCAATTTCTGTGTATCATCGTCAATAAGATGGTCCAGGGATACAGTAAACCTTCAGCGAAGCATCAGAATCTAAAACTGGACTCACAGGAGAGGTTCAAATCATAGAGAGTGAGAGTGTCAGTCCTCTTTTACTTAAGTCGGCATTGTGCCTTTTGAATTTGATTCCGATGCAATTTCTGTGTTTCATCGTCAATAAGAAGGTCCAAGGGATACAGTTAACCTGAAGTGAAGTATCGGAATCTAAAAGTGGACTCACAGGAGAGGTTCAAATCATAGAAAGTGAGAGTGTCGGTCTTCTTGTACTTAAGTCGGCATTGTGCCATCTGTATTAAATTCCGATGCATTTTCTGTGTTTCATCGTCAATAAGAAGGTCCAAGGGATACAGTAAACCTGAAGTGAAGCATCGGAATCTAAAACTGGACTCACAGGAGAGATTCAAATCATAGATATAGTGTCACTCCTCTTGTACTTAAGTCGGTATTGTGCCTTTTGTATTAAATTCGGATGCAATTTCTGTGTTTCATCGTCAATGAGAAGGTCCAAGGGATACAGTAAACCTGAAGTAAAGCATCGGAATCTAAAACTGGACTCACAGGAGAGGTTCAAATCATAGAAAGTTAGAGTGTCAGTCCTCTTGCACGTAAGTCGGCCTTGTGCCTTTTGTATTAAATTCGGATGCAAACTCTGTGTTTCATCGTCAATAAGAAGGTCCAAGGGATACAGTAAACCTGAAGTGAAGCATCGGAATCTAAAAATGGACTCACAGGAGAGGTTCAAAACATAGAAAGTTGGAGTGTCAGTCCTCTTGTACTTAAGTCGGCGTGGTGCATTTTGAATTTAATTCCGATGCAACTTCTGTGTTTCATCGTCAATAAGAAGGTGCAAGGTATACAGTAAACCTGAAGTGAAGCACCGGAATCTAAAACTGGCCTCACAGGAGAGTATAAAATCATAGAAAGTGAGAGTGTCAGTCCTCTTGTACTTTAGTCGCCATTGTGCCGTTTGTACTAAATTCGGATGCAATTTCTGTGTTTCATCGTCAATAAGAAGGTCCAAGGGATACAGTAAACCTGAAGTGAAGCATCGGAAACTAAAACTGGAATCACAGGAGAGGTTCAAATCATAGAAAGTTTGAGTGTCAGTCCTCTTGTACTTAAGTCGGCATTGTGCCTTTTGAATTTAATTCCGATGCAATTTCTGTGTATCATGGTCAATAAGATGGTCCAAGGGATACAGTAAACCTTAAGCGAATCATCGGTATCTAAAACTGGACTCACAGGAGAGGTTCAAATCATAGAGAGTGAGAGTGTCAGTCCTCTTTTACTTAAGTCGGCATTGTGCCTTTTGAATTTAATTCCGATGCAATTTCTGTGTTACATTGTCAATAAGAAGGTTCAAGGGATACAGTAAACCTGAAGTTAAGCATCAGAATCTAAAACTGGACTCACAGGAGAGTTTCAAATCATAGAAAGTGAGAGAGTCAGTCCACTTTTACTTAAGCAGCATTGTGCGTTTTGAATTTAATGCCGATGCAATTTCTGTGTTTCATCGTCAATAAGAAGGTCCAAGGGATACAGTAATCCTGAAGTGAAGCATCGGAATCTAAAACTGGACTCACAGGAGAGATTCAAATCATAGATATAGTGTCACTCCTCTTGTACTTAAGTCGGTATTGTGCCTCTTGTATTAAATTCGGATGCAATTTCTGTGTTAAATCGTCAATAAGAAGGTCCAAGGGATACAGTGAATATGAAGTGAAGCATCGGAATCTAAAACTGGACTCACGGGAGAGGTTCAAATCATAGAAAGATAGAGCGTCAGTCCTCTTGTACTTGGCATTGTGATTTTTGAATTTAATTCCGATGCAATTTCTGTGTTTCATCGTCAATAAGAAGGTCCAAGGGATACAGTAAACCTGAAGTTAAGCATCAGAATCTAAAACTGGACTCACAGGAGAGGTTCAAATCATAGAAAGTGAGAGAGTCAGTCCACTTTTACTTAAGCAGCATTTTGCGTTTTGAATTTAATTTCGAAACAATTTCTGTGTTTCATCGTCAATAAGAAGGTCCAAGGATACAGTAAACCTGAAGTGATGCATCGGAATTTAAAACTGGACTAAGAGGGGAGGTTCAAATCACAGAAAGTGAGAGTGTCAGTCCTCTTGCACTTGAGTCGGCATTGTGTCTTTTGTATTAGATTCTAATGCAATTCCTGTGATTCATAGTCAATAAGAAGGTCCAAGGGATACAGTAAACCTGAAGTGAGACATCGGAACCTAAAACTGGACTCACAGGAGAGGTTCAAATCGTAGAAAGTTAGAGTGTCACTCCTCTTGTATTTAAGTCGGTATTTTGCCATTTGTATTACATACGGATACAATTTCTGTGTTTTTTCGTCAATAAGAAGGTCAAAGGGATACAGTTAACCTGAAGTGAAGCATCCGAATCTAAAACTGGACTCACAGGAGAGGTTCAAATCATAGAAAGTTAGAGTGTCAGTCCTCTTGTACTTATGTCGGCGTGGTGCCTTTTGAATTTAATTCCGATGCAACTTCTGTGTTTCATCGTCAATAAGAAGGTGCAAGGTATACAGTAAACCTGAAGTGAAGCATCGGAATTTGAAACTGGACTCACAGGAGAGGTTCAAATCATAGAAAGTGAGAGTCTCAGTACTCTTGTACTTAAGTCGCTATTGTGCCTTTTGTATTAAATTCGGATGCAATATCTGTATTTCATCGTCAATAAGAAGGTCCAAGGGATACAGTAAACCTGAAGTGAAGCATCGGAATCTAAAAGTGGACTCACAGGAGAGGTTCAAATCATAGAAAGTTAGAGTGGTAGTCCTCTGGTACTTAAGTCGGCATTGTGCCTTTTGTATTAAATTCGGATGCAAACTCTGTGTTTCATCGTCAATAAGAAGGTGCAAAGGATACAGCAAACCTGAAGTGAAGCATCGGAATCTAAAAATGGACTCACAGGAGAGGTTCAAAACATAGAAAGTTAGAGTGTCAGTCCTCTTGTACTTAAGTTGGCATTGTGCCATTTGTATTAAATTCGGATGCAAATTCTGTGTTTCATCTTCAATAAGAAGGTCCAAGGGATACAATAAACCTGAAGTGAAGCATCGGAATCTAAAACTAGACCCACAGGAGAGGTTCAAATCATAGAAAGTTAGAGTGTCAGTCCTCTTGCACGGAAGTCGGCATTGTGCCTTTTGTATTAAATTCGGATGCAAACTCTGTGTTTCATCGTCAATAAGAAGGTCCAAAGGATACAGTAAACCTGAAGTGAAGCATCGGAATCTAAAACTTGAATCACAGGAGAGGTTCAAATCACAGAAAGTTTGAGTGTCTGACCTCTTGTACTTAAGTCGGCATTGTGCCTTTTGAATTTAATTCCGATGCAATTTCTGTGTATCATCGTCAATAAGATGGTCCAGGGATACAGTAAACCTTCAGCGAAGCATCAGAATCTAAAACTGGACTCACAGGAGAGGTTCAAATCATAGAGAGTGAGAGTGTCAGTCCTCTTTTACTTAAGTCGGCATTGTGCCTTTTGAATTTGATTCCGATGCAATTTCTGTGTTTCATCGTCAATAAGAAGGTCCAAGGGATACAGTTAACCTGAAGTGAAGTATCGGAATCTAAAAGTGGACTCACAGGAGAGGTTCAAATCATAGAAAGTGAGAGTGTCGGTCTTCTTGTACTTAAGTCGGCATTGTGCCATCTGTATTAAATTCCGATGCATTTTCTGTGTTTCATCGTCAATAAGAAGGTCCAAGGGATACAGTAAACCTGAAGTGAAGCATCGGAATCTAAAACTGGACTCACAGGAGAGATTCAAATCATAGATATAGTGTCACTCCTCTTGTACTTAAGTCGGTATTGTGCCTTTTGTATTAAATTCGGATGCAATTTCTGTGTTTCATCGTCAATGAGAAGGTCCAAGGGATACAGTAAACCTGAAGTAAAGCATCGGAATCTAAAACTGGACTCACAGGAGAGGTTCAAATCATAGAAAGTTAGAGTGTCAGTCCTCTTGCACGTAAGTCGGCCTTGTGCCTTTTGTATTAAATTCGGATGCAAACTCTGTGTTTCATCGTCAATAAGAAGGTCCAAGGGATACAGTAAACCTGAAGTGAAGCATCGGAATCTAAAAATGGACTCACAGGAGAGGTTCAAAACATAGAAAGTTGGAGTGTCAGTCCTCTTGTACTTAAGTCGGCGTGGTGCATTTTGAATTTAATTCCGATGCAACTTCTGTGTTTCATCGTCAATAAGAAGGTGCAAGGTATACAGTAAACCTGAAGTGAAGCACCGGAATCTAAAACTGGCCTCACAGGAGAGTATAAAATCATAGAAAGTGAGAGTGTCAGTCCTCTTGTACTTTAGTCGCCATTGTGCCGTTTGTACTAAATTCGGATGCAATTTCTGTGTTTCATCGTCAATAAGAAGGTCCAAGGGATACAGTAAACCTGAAGTGAAGCATCGGAAACTAAAACTGGAATCACAGGAGAGGTTCAAATCATAGAAAGTTTGAGTGTCAGTCCTCTTGTACTTAAGTCGGCATTGTGCCTTTTGAATTTAATTCCGATGCAATTTCTGTGTATCATGGTCAATAAGATGGTCCAAGGGATACAGTAAACCTTAAGCGAATCATCGGTATCTAAAACTGGACTCACAGGAGAGGTTCAAATCATAGAGAGTGAGAGTGTCAGTCCTCTTTTACTTAAGTCGGCATTGTGCCTTTTGAATTTAATTCCGATGCAATTTCTGTGTTACATTGTCAATAAGAAGGTTCAAGGGATACAGTAAACCTGAAGTTAAGCATCAGAATCTAAAACTGGACTCACAGGAGAGTTTCAAATCATAGAAAGTGAGAGAGTCAGTCCACTTTTACTTAAGCAGCATTGTGCGTTTTGAATTTAATGCCGATGCAATTTCTGTGTTTCATCGTCAATAAGAAGGTCCAAGGGATACAGTAATCCTGAAGTGAAGCATCGGAATCTAAAACTGGACTCACAGGAGAGATTCAAATCATAGATATAGTGTCACTCCTCTTGTACTTAAGTCGGTATTGTGCCTCTTGTATTAAATTCGGATGCAATTTCTGTGTTAAATCGTCAATAAGAAGGTCCAAGGGATACAGTGAATATGAAGTGAAGCATCGGAATCTAAAACTGGACTCACGGGAGAGGTTCAAATCATAGAAAGATAGAGCGTCAGTCCTCTTGTACTTGGCATTGTGATTTTTGAATTTAATTCCGATGCAATTTCTGTGTTTCATCGTCAATAAGAAGGTCCAAGGGATACAGTAAACCTGAAGTTAAGCATCAGAATCTAAAACTGGACTCACAGGAGAGGTTCAAATCATAGAAAGTGAGAGAGTCAGTCCACTTTTACTTAAGCAGCATTTTGCGTTTTGAATTTAATTTCGAAACAATTTCTGTGTTTCATCGTCAATAAGAAGGTCCAAGGATACAGTAAACCTGAAGTGATGCATCGGAATTTAAAACTGGACTAAGAGGGGAGGTTCAAATCACAGAAAGTGAGAGTGTCAGTCCTCTTGCACTTGAGTCGGCATTGTGTCTTTTGTATTAGATTCTAATGCAATTCCTGTGATTCATAGTCAATAAGAAGGTCCAAGGGATACAGTAAACCTGAAGTGAGACATCGGAACCTAAAACTGGACTCACAGGAGAGGTTCAAATCGTAGAAAGTTAGAGTGTCACTCCTCTTGTATTTAAGTCGGTATTTTGCCATTTGTATTACATACGGATACAATTTCTGTGTTTTTTCGTCAATAAGAAGGTCAAAGGGATACAGTTAACCTGAAGTGAAGCATCCGAATCTAAAACTGACCTCACAGGAGAGGATCGAATCATAGAGAGTAAGAGTGTCAGTCCTCTTGTACTTAAGTCGGCATTGTGCCTTTTGTATTAAATTCGGATGCAATTTCTGTGTTTCATCGTCAATAAGAAGGTCCAAGGGATACAGTAAAACTGAAGTGAAGCATCGGAATCTAAAACTGGACTCACAGGAGACGTTCAAATCATAGAAAATTAGAGTGTCAGTCCTCTTGTACTTATGTCGACGTGGTGCCTTTTGAATTTAATTCCGATGTAACTTCTGTGTTTCATCGTCAATAAGAAGGTGCAAGGTTTACAGTAAACCTGAAGTGAAGCACCGGAATCTCAAACTGGACTCACAGGAGAGGTTCAAATCATAGAAAGTGAGAGTCTCAGTCCTCTTGTACTTATGTCGCCATTGTGCCTTTTGTATTAAATTCGGATGCAATTTCTGTGTTTCATCGTCAATAAGAAGGTCCAAGGGATACGGTAAACCTGAAGTATAGCATCGGAATCTAAAACTGGACTCACAGGAGAGGTTCAAATCATAGAAAGTGAGAGTGTCAGACCTCTTGTACTTAAGTCGGCATTGTGCCATTTGTATTAAATTCGGATGCAATTCCTGTGATCCAGAGTCAATAAGAAGGTCCAAGGGATACAGTAAACCTGAAGTGAAACATCGGAATCTATAACTGGACTCACAGGAGAGGTTCAAATCATAGAAAGTGAGAGTGTGAGTCCTCTTGTACTTAAGTCGGCATTGTGCCATTTGTATTAAATTCGGATACAATTTCTGTCTTTCATCTTCAATAAGAAGGTCCAAGGGATACAGTAAACCTGAAGTGAAGCATCGATATCTAAAACTAGACTCACAGGAGAGGTTCAAATCATAGAAAGTTAGAGTGTCAGTCCTCTTGTACTTAAGTCGGAATTGTGCCTTTGGTATTAAATTCGGATGCAAACTCTGTGTTTCATCGTCAATAAGAAGGTCCAAGGGATACAGTAAACCTGAAGTGAAGCATCGGAATCTAAAAATGGACTCACAGGAGAGGTTCAAAACATAGAAAGTTGGAGTGTCAGTCCTCTTGTACTTAAGTCGGCGTGGTGCATTTTGAATTTAATTCCGATGCAACTTCTGTGTTTCATCGTCAATAAGAAGGTGCAAGGTATACAGTAAACCTGAAGTTAAGCATCAGAATCTAAAACTGGACTCACAGGAGAGTTTCAAATCATAGAAAGTGAGAGAGTCAGTCCACTTTTACTTAAGCAGCATTGTGCGTTTTGAATTAATTTCCGATGCAATTTCTGTGTTTCATCGTCAATAAGTAGGTCCAAGGGATACAGTAATCCTGAAGTGAAGCATCGGAATCTAAAACTGGACTCACAGGAGAGATTCAAATCATAGATATAGTGTCACTCCTCTTGTACTTAAGTCGGTATTGTGCCTTTTGTATTAAATTCGGATGCAATTTCTGTGTTAAATCGTCAATAAGAAGGTCCAAGGGATACAGTGAATATGAAGTGAAGCATCGGAATCTAAAACTGGACTCAAGGGAGAGGTTCAAATCATAGAAAGATAGAGCGTCAGTCCTCTTGTACTTAAGACGGCATTGTGATTTTTGAATTTAATTCCGATGCAATTTCTGTGTTTCATCGTCAATAAGAAGGTCCAAGGGATACAGTAAACCTGAAGTTAAGCATCAGTATCTAAAACTGGACTCACAGGAGAGGTTCAAATCATAGAAAGTGAGAGAGTCAGTCCACTTTTACTTAAGCAGCATTGTGCGTTTTGAATTTAATTTCGAAACAATTTCTGTGTTTCATCGTCAATAAGAAGGTCCAAGGGATACAGTGAACCTGAAGTATAGCATAGGAATCTAAAACTGGACTCACAGGAGAGGTTCAAATCATAGAAAGTGAGAGTGTCAGACCTCTTGTACTTAAGTCGGCATTGTGCCATTTGTATTAAATTCGGATGCAATTCCTGTGATCCAGAGTCAATAAGAAGGTCCAAGGGATACAGTAAACCTGAAGTGAAACATCGGAATCTATAACTGGACTCACAGGAGAGGTTCAAATCATAGAAAGTGAGAGTGTCAGTCCTCTTGTACTTAAGTCGGCATTGTGCCATTTGTATTAAATTCGGATACAATTTCTGTCTTTCATCTTCAATAAGAAGGCCAAGGGATACAGTAAACCTGAAGTGAAGCATCGATATCTAAAACTAGACTCACAGGAGAGGTTCAAATCATAGAAAGTTAGAGTGTCAGTCCTCTTGTACTTAAGTCGGAATTGTGCCTTTGGTATTAAATTCGGATGCAAACTCTGTGTTTCATCGTCAATAAGAAGATCCAAGGGATACAGTAAACCTGAAGTGAAGCATCGGAATCTAAAACTGGAATCACAGGAGAGGTTCAAATCATTGATAGTTTGAGTGTGAGTCCTCTTGTACTTAAGTCGGCATTGTGCCTTTTGAATTTATTTCCGATGCAATTTCTGTGTTTCATCGTCAACAAGATGGTCCAAGGGATACAGTAAACCTTAAGCGAAGCATCGGAATCTAAAACTGGACTCACAGGAGAGGTTCAAATCATAGAGAGTGAGAGTGTCAGTCCACTTTTACTTAAGTCGGCATTGTGCCTTTTGAATTTAAATCTGATGCAATTTCTGTGTTTCCTCGTCAATAAGAAGGTCCAAGGGATACAGTTAACCTGAAGTGAAGTATCGGAATCAGAAAGTGGACTCACAGGAGAGGTTCAAATCATAGAAAGTGAGAGTGTCGGTCCTCTTGTACTTAAGTCGGCATTGTGCCATCTGTATTAAATTCCGATGCAATTTCTGTGTTTCATCGTCAATAAGAAGGTCCAAGGGATACAGTAAATCTGAAGTGAAGCATCGGAATCTAAAACTGGACTCACGGGAGAAGTTCAAATCATAGAAAGTGAGAGTGTCAGTCCTCTTGTACTTAAGTCGCCATTGTGCCTTTTGTATTAAATTCGGATGCAATTTCTGTGTTTCATCGTCAATAAGAAGGTCCAAGGGATACAGTAAACCTGAAGTAAAGCATCGGAATCTAAAACTGGACTCACAGGAGAGGTTCAAATCATAGAAAGTTAGAGTGTCAGTCCTCTTGCACGTAAGTCGGCCTTGTGCCTTTTGTATTAAATTCGGATGCAAACTCTGTGTTTCATCGTCAATAAGAAGGTCCAAGGGATACAGTAAACCTGAAGTGAAGCATCGGAATCTAAAAATGGACTCACAGGAGAGGTTCAAAAAATAGAAAGTTGGAGTGTCGTCCTCTTGTACTTAAGTCGGCGTGGTGCCTTTTGAATTTAATTCCGATGCAACTTCTGTGTTTCATCGTCAATAAGAAGGTGCAAGGTATACAGTAAACCTGAAGTGAAGCACCGGAATCTAAAACTGGCCTCACAGGAGAGTTTAAAATCATAGAAAGTGAGAGTGTCAGTCCTCTTGTACTTTAGTCGCCATTGTGCCGTTTGTACTAAATTCGGATGCAATTTCTGTGTTTCATCGTCAATAAGAAGGTTCAAGGGATACAGTAAACCTGAAGTTAAGCATCAGAATCTAAAACTGGACTCACAGGAGAGGTTCAAATCATAGAAAGTGAGAGAGTCAGTCCACTTTTACTTAAGCAGCATTGTGCGTTTTGAATTTAATTCCGATGCAATTTCTGTGTTTCATCGTCAATAAGAAGGTCCAAGGGATACAGTAATCCTGAAGTGAAGCATCGGAATCTAAAACTGGACTCACAGGAGAGATTCAAATCATAGATATAGTGTCACTCCTCTTGTACTTAAGTCGGTATTGTGCCTTTTGTATTAAATTCGGATGCAATTTCTGTGTTAAATCGTCAATAAGAAGGTCCAAGGGATACAGTGAATATGAAGTGAAGCATCGGAATCTAAAACTGGACTCACGGGAGAGGTTCAAATCATAGAAAGATAGAGCGTCAGTCCTCTTGTACTTAAGACGGCATTGTGATTTTTGAATTTAATTCCGATGCAATTTCTGTGTTTCATCGTCAATAAGAAGGTCCAAGGGATACAGTAAACCTGAAGTTAAGCATCAGAATCTAAAACTGGACTCACAGGAGAGGTTCAAATCATAGAAAGTGAGAGAGTCAGTCCACTTTTACTTAAGCAGCATTGTGCGTTTTGAATTTAATTTCGATGCAATTTCTGTGTTTCATCGTCAATAAGAAGGTCCAAGGATACAGTAAACCTGAAGTGAAGCATCGGAATCTAAAACTGGACTAAGAGGAGAGGTTCAAATCATAGAAAGTGAGAGTGTCAGTCCTCTTGCACTTGAGTCGGCATTGTGCCTTTTGTATTAGATTCGTATGCAATTCCTGTGATTCATAGTCAATAAGAAGGTCCAAGGGATACAGTAAACCTGAAGTGAAACATCGGAACCTAAAACTGGACTCACAGGAGAGGTTCAAATCGTTGAAAGTTAGAGTGTCACTCCTCTTGTGTTTAAGTCGCTATTTTGCTATTTGTACTACATACGGATACAATTTCTGTGTTTTTTCGTCAATAAGAAGGTCAAAGGGATACAGTTAACCTGAAGTGAAGCATCCGAATCTAAAACTGACCTCACAGGAGTGGATCGAATCATAGAGAGTAAGAGTGTCAGTCCTCTTGTACTTAAGTCGGCATTGTGCCTTTTGTATTAAATTCGGATGCAATTTCTGTGTTTCATCGTCAATAAGATGGTCCAAGGGATACAGTAAACCTGAAGTGAAGCATCGGAATCTAAAACTGGACTCACAGGAGACGTTCAAATCATAGAAAATTAGAGTGTCAGTCCTCTTGTACTTATGTCGACGTGGTGCCTTTTGAATTTAATTCCGATGCAACTTCTGTGTTTCATCGTCAATAAGAAGGTGCAAGGTATACAGTAAACCTGAAGTGAAGCATCGGAATCTCAAACTGGACTCACAGGAGAGGTTCAAATCATAGAAAGTGAGAGTCTCAGTCCTCTTGTACTTATGTCGCCATTGTGCCTTTTGTATTAAATTCGGATGCAATTTCTGTGTTTCATCGTCAACAAGAAGGTCCAAGGGATACAGTAAACCTGAAGTATAGCATCGGAATCTAAAACTGGACTCACAGGAAAGGTTCAAATCATAGAAAGTGAGAGTGTCAGACCTCTTGTACTTAAGTCGGCATTGTGCCATTTGTATTAAATTCGGATGCAATTCCTGTGATCCAGAGTCAATAAGAAGGTCCAAGGGATACAGTAAACCTGAAGTGAAACATCGGAATCTATAACTGGACTCACAGGAGAGGTTCAAATCATAGAAAGTGAGAGTGTCAGTCCTCTTGTACTTAAGTCGGCATTGTGCCATTTGTATTAAATTCGGATACAATTTCTGTCTTTCATCTTCAATAAGAAGGTCCAAGGGATAAAGTAAACCTGAAGTGAAGCATCGGAATCCAAAACTAGACTCACAGGAGAGGTTCAAATCATAGAAAGTTAGAGTGTCAGTCCTCTTGTACTTAAGTCGGAATTGTGCCTTTGGTATTAAATTCGGATGCAAACTCTGTGTTTCATCGTCAATAAGAAGGTCCAAGGTATACAGTAAACCTGAAGTGAAGCATCGGAATCTAAAACTGGAATCACAGGAGAGGTTCAAATCATAGAGAGTTTGAGTGTGAGTCCTCTTGTACTTAAGTCGGCATTGTGCCTTTTGAATTTATTTCCGATGCAATTTCTGTGTTTCATCGTCAATAAGATGGTCCAAGGGATACAGTAAACCTTAAGCGAAGCATCGGAATCTAAAACTGGACTCACAGGAGAGGTTCAAACCATAGAGGGTGAGAGTGTCAGTCCACTTTTACTTAAGTCGGCATAGTGCCTTTTGAATTTAATTCTGATGCAATTTCTGTGTTTCATCGTCAATAAGAAGGTCCAAGGGATACAGTAAACCTGAAGTGAAGTATCGGAATCTAAAACTGTACTCACAGGAGAGGTTCAAATCATAGAAAGTGAGAGTGTCGGTCCTCTTGTACTTAAGTCGGCATTGTGCCATCTGTATTAAATTCGGATGCAATTTCTGTGTTTCATCGTCAATAAGAAGGTCCAAGGGATACAGTAAACCTGAAGTGAAGCATCGGAATCTAAAACTGGACTCACAGGAGAGATTGAAATCATAGAAATAGTGTCACTCCTCTTGTACTTAAGTCGGTATTGTGCCTTTTGTATTAAATTCGGATGCAACTTCTGTGTTTCATCGTCAATAAGAAGGTCCAAGGGATACAGTATACCTGAAGTGAAGCATCAGAAGTTAAAACTGGACTCACAGGAGAGGTTAAAATCATAGAAAGTGAGAGTGTTAGTCCTCTTTTACTTAAGTCGGCATTGTGCGTTTTGAATTTAATTCCGATGCAATATCTGTGTTTCATCTTCAATAAGAAGGTCCAAGGATACAGTAAAACTGAAGTGAAGCATCGGAATCTAAAGCTGGACTAACAGGAGAGGTTCAAATCATAGAAAGTGAGAGTGTCAGTCCTCTTGTACTTAAGTCGGCATTGTGCCATTTGTATTAAATTCGGGTGCAATTTCTGTGTTTCATCGTCAATAAGAAGGTCCAAGGGATACAGTAAACCTGAAGTGAAGCATCGGAATCTAAAACTGGACTCACAGGAAAGGTTCAAATCATAGAAAGTGAAAGTGTCAGTCCTCTTGTACTTAAGCTGCCATTGTGCCTTTTGTATTAAATTCGGATGCAATTTCTGTGTTTCATCGTCAATAAGAAGGCCAAGGGATACAGTAAACCTGAAGTGAAGCATCGGAATCTAAAACTGGACTCACACGAGAGGTTCAAATCATAGAAAGTTAGAGTGTCAGTCCTCTTGTACTTAAGTCGGCATTGTGCCCTTTGTATTAAATTCGAATGCAAACTCTGTGTTTCATCGTCAATAAGAAGGTCCAAGGGATACAGTAAACCTTAAGTGAAGCATCGGAATCTAAAACTGGTCTCTAAGGAGAGGTTCTAATCATAGAAAGTTAGGATGTCAGTCCTCTTGTACTTAAGTCGGCATTGTGCCTTTTGAATTTAATTCCCGATACTTTTTCTGTGTTTCATTATCAATAAGAAGGTCCAAGGGATACAGTAAACCTGCAGTGAAGCATCGGAATCTAAAAGTGGACTCACAGGAGAGTTTCTAATCATAGATAGTTAGAGTGTCACTCCTCTTGTACTTAAGTCGGTATTGTGCCTTTTGTATCAAATTCGGATGCAATTTCTGTGTTTCATCGTCAGTTACAAGGTCCAAGGGATACAGTATACCTGAAGAGAAGCATCGGAATCTAAAACTGGACTCACAGGAGAGGTTCAAAACATAGAAAGTGAGAGTGTCACTCCTCTTGTACTTAAGTCGCCATTGTGCCTTTTGTATTAAATTCCGATGCAATTTCTATGTTTCATCGTCAATAAGAAAGTGCAAGGTATACAGTAAACCTGAAGTTAAGCATCGGAGTCTAGAACCGGACTCACAGGAGAGGTTCAAATCATAGAAAGTGAGAGTGTCAGTCCTCTTGTACTTAAGTCGGCATTGTGCGATTTGTATTAAATTCGGATGCAATTCCTGTGATTCAAAGTCAATACGAAGGTCCAAGGGATACAGTAAACCTGAAGTGAAACATCCGAATCTAATACTGGACTCACAGGAGAGATTCAAATCATAGAAAGTGAGAGTGTCAGTCCTCTTGTACTTAAGTCACCTTTGTACCTTTTGTATTAGATTCGGATGCAATTTCTGTGTTTCATCGTCAATAAGAAGGTCCAAGGGATACAGTAAACCTAAAGTAAAGCATCGGAATCTAAAACAGGACTCACAGGAGACGTTCAAATCATAGAAAGTGAGAGTGTCAGTCCTCTTGTATTTTAGTCGCCTTTGTGCCGTTTGTATTAAATTCGGATGCAATTTCTGTGTTTGATCGTCTATAAGATGGTCCAAGGAATACAGTAAACCTGAAGTATAGCATCGGAATCTAAAACTGGACTCACAGGAGAGGTTCAAATCATAGAAAGTTAGAGTGTCAGCCCTCTTGTACTTAAGTCGGAATTGTGCCTTTGGTATTAAATTCGGATGCAATTTCTGTGTTTCATCGTCAATAAGAAGGTCCAAGGGATACAGTAAACCTGAAGTGAAGGATCGGAATCTAAAACTGGAATCACAGGAGAGGTTCAAATCATAGAAAGTGAGAGTGCCAGTCCTCTTGTACTTAAGTCGGCATTGTGCCTTTTGAATTTAATTCCGATGCAATTTCTGTGTTTCATCTTCAATAAGATGGTCCAAGGGATACAGTAAACCTTAAGCGAAGCATCGGAATCTAAAACTGGACTCACAGGAGAGGTTCAAATCATAGAGAGTGAGAGTGTCAGTCCACTTTTACTTAAGTCGGCATTGTGCCTTTTGAATTAAATTCTGATGCAATTTCTGTGTTTCATAGTCAATAAGAAGGTCCAAGGGATACAGTAAACCTGAAGTGAAGTATCGGAATCTAAAACTGTACTCACAGGAGAGGTTCAAATCATGGAAAGTGAGAGTGTCGGCCCTCTTGTACTTAATTCGGCATTGTGCCATCTGTATTAAATTCGGATGCAATTTCTGTGTTCCATCGTCAATAAGAAGGTCCAAGGGATACAGTAAACCTGAAGTGAAGCATCGGAATCTAAAAATGGACTCACAGGAGAGATTCATATCATAGATATAGTGTCACTCCTCTTGTACTTAAGTCGGTATTGTGCCTTTTGTATTAAATTCGGATGCAATTTCTGTGTTTCATCGTCAATAAGAAGGTCCAAGGGATACAGTAAACCTGAAGTGAAGCATCGGAATCTAAAACTGGACTCACAGGAGAGGTTCCAATCATAGAAAGTGAGAGTGTCAGTCCTCTTGTACTTAAGTCGGCATTGTGACTTTTGTATTAAAATCGGATGCTATTTCTGTGTTTCATTGTCAATAAGATGGTGCAAGGCATACAGTAAACCTCAAGTGAAGCATCGGAATCTGAAACTGGACTCACAGGAGAGGTTCAAATCATAGAAAGTTAGAGTGTCAGTCCTCTTGTACTTAAGTCGGAATTGTGCCTTTGGTATTAAATTCGAACGCAAACTCTGTGTTTCATCGTCAATCAGATGGTCCAAGGGATACAGTTAACCTGAAGTGAAACATCGGAATCTAAAACTGGAATCACAGGAGAGGTTCAAATCATAGAAAGTTTGAGTGTCAGTCCTCTTGTACTTAAGTCGGCATTGTGCCTTTTGAATTTAATTCCGATGCAATTTCTGTGTTTCATCGTCAATAAGATGGTCCAAGGGATACAGTAAACCTTAAGCGAAGCATCGGAATCTAAAACTGGACTCACAGGAGAGGTTCAAATCATAGAGAGTGAGAGTGTCAGTACACTTTTACTGAAGTCGGCATTGTCCCATTTGAATTTAATTCTGATGCAATTTCTGTGTTTCGTCGTCAATAAGAAGGTCCAAGGGATACAGTAAACCTGAAGTGAAGTATCGGAATCTAAAACTGTAATCACAGGAGAGGTTCAAATCATAGAAAGTGAGAGTGTCGGTCCTCTTGTACTTATGTCGGCATTGTGCCATCTGTATTAAATTCGGATGCAATTTCTGTGTTTCATCGTCAATAAGAAGGTCCAAGGGATACAGTAAACCTGAAGTGAAGCATCGGAATCTAAAACTGGCCTCACAGGAGAGATTCAAATCATAGATATAGTGTCACTCCTCTTGTACTTAAGTCGGTATTGTGCCTTTTGTATTAAATTCGGATGCAATTTCTGTGTTTCATCGTCAATAAGAAGGTCCAAGGGATACAGTAAACCTGAAGTGAAGCATCGGAATCTAAAACTGGACTCACAGGAGAGGTTCAAATCATAGAAAGTAAACGTATCAGTCCTCTTGTACCTAAGTCGGCATTGTGATTCTTGTATTAAAATCGGATCGAATTTCTGTGATTCTTCGTCAATAAGAAGGTCCAAGGGATACAGTAAACCTGAAGTAAAACATCGGAATCTAAAACTGGACTCACAGGAGAGGTTCAAATCATGGAAAGTGAGAGTGTCGGCCCTCTTGTACTTAATTCGGCATTGTGCCATCTGTATTAAATTCGGATGCAATTTCTGTGTTCCATCGTTAATAAGAAGGTCCAAGGGATACAGCAAACCTGAAGTGAAGCATCGAAATCTAAAAATGGACTCACAGGAGAGATTCAAATCATAGATATAGTGTCACTCCTCTTGTACTTAAGTCGGTATTGTGCCTTTTGTATTAAATTCGGATGCAATTTCTGTGTTTCATCGTCAATAAGAAGGTCCAAGGGATACAGTAAACCTGAAGTGAAGCATCGGAATCTAAAACTGGACTCACAGGAGAGGTTCCAATCATAGAAAGTGAGAGTGTCAGTCCTCTTGTACTTAAGTCGGCATTGTGACTTTTGTATTAAAATCGGATGCTATTTCTGTGTTTCATTGTCAATAAGATGGTGCAAGGCATACAGTAAACCTCAAGTGAAGCATCGGAATCTGAAACTGGACTCACAGGAGAGGTTCAAATCATAGAAAGTTAGAGTGTCAGTCCTCTTGTACTTAAGTCGGAATTGTGCCTTTGGTATTAAATTCGAACGCAAACTCTGTGTTTCATCGTCAATCAGAAGGTCCAAGGGATACAGTTAACCTGAAGTGAAACATCGGAATCTAAAACTGGAATCACAGGAGAGGTTCAAATCATAGAAAGTTTGAGTGTCAGTCCTCTTGTACTTAAGTCGGCATTGTGCCTTTTGAATTTAATTCCGATGCAATTTCTGTGTTTCATCGTCAATAGGATGGTCCAAGGGATACAGTAAACCTTAAGCGAAGCATCGGAATCTAAAACTGGACTCACAGGAGAGGTTCAAATCATAGAGAGTGAGAGTGTCAGTGCACTTTTACTGAAGTCGGCATTGTCCCATTTGAATTTAATTCTGATGCAATTTCTGTGTTTCGTCGTCAATAAGAAGGTCCAAGGGATACAGTAAACCTGAAGTGAAGTATCGGAATCTAAAACTGTAATCACAGGAGAGGTTCAAATCATAGAAAGTGAGAGTGTCGGTCCTCTTGTACTTATGTCGGCATTGTGCCATCTGTATTAAATTCGGATGCAATTTCTGTGTTTCATCGTCAATAAGAAGGTCCAAGGGATACAGTAAACCTGAAGTGAAGCATCGGAATCTAAAACTGGACTCACAGGAGAGATTCAGATCATAGATATAGTGTCACTCCTCTTGTACTTAAGTCGGTATTGTGCCTTTTGTATTAAATTCGGATGCAATTTCTGTGTTTCATCGTCAATAAGAAGGTCCAAGGGATACAGTAAACCTGAAGTGAAGCATCGGAATCTAAAACTGGACTCACAGGAGCGGTTCAAATCATAGAAAGTTAGAGTGTCACTTCTCTTGTACTTAAGTCGGTATTGTGCCATTTGTATTAAATACGGATACAATTTCTGTGTTTTTTCGTCAATAAGAAGGTCCAAGGGATACAGGTAACCTGAAGTGAAGCATCCGAATCTAAAACTGACCTCACAGGAGAGGTTCGAATCATAGAGAGTAAGAGTGTCAGTCCACTTGTACTTAAGTCAGCATTGTGCCATTTGTATTAAATTCGGATGCAATTTCTGTGTTTCATCGTCAATACGATGGTCTAAGGGATACAGTAAACCTGAAGTGAAGCATCGGAATCTAAAACTGGACTCACAGGAGAGGTTCAAATCATAGAAAGTTAGAGTGTCAGTCCTCTTGCACGTAAGTCGGCTTTGTGCCATTTGTATTAAATTCGGATCCAATTTCTGTGTTTCATCTTCAATAAGAAGGTCCCCGGAATACAGTAAACCTGAAGTGAAGTATCGGAATCTAAAACTAGACTCACAGGAGAGGTTCAAATCATAGAAAGTTAGAGTGTCAGTCCTCTTGCACGTAAGTCGGCATTGTGCCTTTTGTATTAAATTCGGATGCAAACTCTGTGTTTCATCGTCAATAAGAAGGTCCAAGGGATACAGTAAACCTGAAGTGAAGCATCAGAATCTAAAACTGGACTCACAGGAGAGGTTCAAAACATAGAAAGTTAAAGTGTCAGTCCTCTTGTACTTAAGTCGGCGTGGTGCCGTTTGAATTTAATTCCGATGCAACCTCTGTGTTTCATCGTCAATAAGAAGGTGCAAGGCATACAGTAAACCTGAAGTGAAGCACCAGAATCTAAAACTGGGCTCACAGGAGAGATTCAAATCATAGAACGTGAGAGTGTCAGTCCTCTTGTACTTTAGTCGCCATTGTGCCGTTTGTATTAAATTCGGATGCAATTTCTGTGTTTCATCGTCAATAAGAAGGTCCAAGGGATACAGTAAACCTGAAGTGAAGCATCGGAATCTAAAACTGGACTCACAGGAGAGATTCAAATCATAGATATAGTGTCACTCCTCTTGTACTTAAGTCGGTATTATGCCTTTTGTAATAAATTCGGATGCAATTTCTGTGATTCATCGTCAATAAGAAGGTCGAAGGGATACAGTAAACCTTAAGTGAAGCATCGGAATCTAAAACTGGACTCGCAGGAGAGATTCAAATCATAGAAAAGTAGAGTGTCAGTCCTCTTGTACTTAATGCGGCATTGTGCCATTTGCAATAAATTCGGATGCACTTTCTGTGTTTCATCTTCAATAAGAAGGTCCAAGGGATACAGTAAACCTGACGTCAAGCATCGGAATCTAAAACTAGACTCACTGGAGAGGTTCCAATCATAGAAAGTGAGAGTGTCAGTCCTCTTGTACTTAATTCGGCATTGTGCCATCTGTATTAAATTCGGATGCAATTTCTGTGTTCCATCGTCAATAAGAAGGTCCAAGGGATACAGTAAACCTGAAATGAAGCATCGGAATCTAAAAATGGACTCACAGGAGAGATTCAAATCATAGATATAGTGTCACTCCTCTTGTACTTAAGTCGGTATTATGCCTTTTGTATTTAATTCGGATGCAATTTCTGTGTTTCATCGTCAATAAGAAGGGCCAATGGATACAGTAAACCTGAAGTGAAGCATCGGAATCTAAAACTGGACTCACAGGAGAGGTTCCAATCATAGAAAGTTAGAGTGTCAGTCCTCTTGTACTTAAGTCGGCATTGTGACTTTTGTATTAAAATGGATGCAATTTCTGTGATTCTTCGTCAATAAGAAGGTCCAAGGGATACAGCAAAACTGAAGTGAAGCATCAGAATCTAAAACTGGACTCACAGGGGAGGTTCAAATCATAGAGAGTTAGAGTGTCTCTCCTCTTGTACTTAAGTCGGGATTGTGCCTTTTGTATTACATTCGGATGCTATTTCTGTGTTTCATTGTCAATAAGAAGGTGCAAGGTATACAGTAAACCTGAAGTGAAGCATCGGAATCTGAAACTGGACTCACAGGAGAGGTTCAAATCATAGAAAGTTAGAGTGTCAGTCCTCTTGTACTTAAGTCGGAATTGTGACTTTGGTATTAAATTCGGATGCAAACTCTGTGTTTCATCGTCAATCAGAAGGTCCAAGGGATACAGTAAACCTGAAGTGAAACATCGGAATCTGAAACTGGAATCACAGGAGAGGTTCAAATCATAGAAAGTTTGAGTGTCAGTCCTCTTGTACTTAAGTCGGCATTGTGCCTTTTGAATTTAATTCCGATGCAATTTCTGTGTTTCATCATCAATATGATGGTCCAAGGGATACAGTAAACCTTAAGCGAAGCATCGGAATCTAAAACTGGACTCACAGGAGAGGTTCAAATCATAGAGAGTGAGAGTGTCAGTCCACTTTTACTGAAGTCGGCATTGTCCCTTTTGAATTTAATTCTGATGCAATTTCTGTGTTTCGTCGTCAATAAGAAGGTCCAAGGGATACAGTAAACCTGAAGTGAAGTATCGGAATCTAAAACTGTAATCACAGGAGAGGTTCAAATCATAGAAAGTGAGAGTGTCGGTCCTCTTGTACTTATGTCGGCATTGTGCCATCTGTATTAAATTCGGATGCAATTTCTGTGTTTCATCGTCAATAAGAAGGTCCAAGGGATACAGTTAACCTGAAGTGAAGCATCGGAATCTAAAACTGGACTCATAGGAGAGATTCAAATCATAGATATAGTGTCACTCCTCTTGTACTTAAGTCGGTATTGTGCCTTTTGTATTAAATTCGGATGCAATTTCTGTGTTTCATCGTCAATAAGAAGGTCCAAGGGATACAGTTAACCTGAAGTGAAGCATCGGAATCTAAAACTGGACTCACAGGCGAGGTTCAAATCATAGAAAGTAAAAGTATCAGTCCTCTTGTACTTAAGTCGGCATTGTGATTCTTGTATTAAAATCGGATGCAATCTCTGTGATTCTTCGTCAATAAGAAGGTCCAAGGGATACAGTAAACCTGAAGTGAAACATCGGAATCTAAAACTGGACTCACAGGAGAGGTTCAAATCATAGACAGTTAGAGTGTTACTCCTCTTGTACTTAAGTCGGTATTATGCCATTTGTATTAAATACGGATACAATTTCTGTGTTTTTTCGTCAATAAGAAGGTCCAAGGGATACAGTTAACCTGAAGTGAAGCATCCGAATCTAAAACTGACCTCACAGGAGAGGTTCGAATCATAGAGAGTAAGAGTGTCAGTCCTCTTGTACTTAAGTCGGCATTGTGCCATTTGTATTAAATTCGGATGCAATTTCTGTGTTTCATCGTCAATAAGAAGGTCCAAGGGATACAGTAAACCTGAAGTGAAGCATCGGAATCTAAAACTGGACTCAGAAGAGACGTTCAAATCATAGAAAGTTAGAGTGTCAGTCCTCTTGTACTTATGTCGGCATTGTGCCATTTGTATTAAATTCGGATGCAATTTCTGTGTTTCATCGTCAATAAGATGGTCCAAGGGATACAGTAAACCTGAAGTGAAGGATCGGAATCTAAAACTGGACTCACAGGAGAGGTTCAAATCATAGAAAGTGAGAGTCTCAGTCCTCTTGTACTTAAGTCGCCATTGTGCCTTTTGTATTAAATTCGGATGCAATTTCTGTGTTTCATCGTCAATAAGAAGGTCCAAGGGATACAGTAAACCTGAAGTATAGCATCGGAATCTAAAACTGGACTCACAGGAGAGGTTCAAAAAATAGAAAGTGAGAGTGTCAGACCTCTTGTACTTATGTCGGCATTGTGCCATTTGTATTAAATTCGGATGCAATTTCTGTGTTTCATCGTCAATAAGATGGTCCAAGGGATACAGTAAACCTGAAGTGAAGGATCGGAATCAAAAACTGGACTCACAGGAGAGGTTCAAATCATAGAAAGTTAGAGTGTCAGTCCTCGTGCACGTAAGTCGGCTTTGTGCCATTTGTATTAAATTCGGATCCAATTTCTTTGTTTCATCTTCAATAAGAAGGTCCACGGAATACAGTAAACCTGAAGTGAAGCATCGGAATCTAAAACTAGACTCACAGGAGAGGTTCAAATCATAGAAAGTTAGAGTGTCAGTCCTCTTGCACGTAAGTCGGCATTGTGCCTTTTGTATTAAATTCGGATGCAAACTCTGTGTTTCATCGTCAATAAGAAGGTCCAAGGGATACAGTAAACCTGAAGTGAAGCATCAGAATCTAAAACTGGACTAACAGGAGAGGTTCAAAACATAGAAAGTTAGAGTTTCAGTCCTCTTGTACTTAAGTCGGCGTGGTGCCTTTTGAATTTAATTCCGATGCATTATCTGTGTTTCATCGTCAATAAGAAGGTGCAAGGCATACAGTAATCCTGAAGTGAAGCACCAGAATCTAAAACTGGGTTCACAGGAGAGATTCAAATCATAGAAAGTGAGAGTGTCAGTCCCCTTGTACTTTAGTCGCCATTGAGCCGTTTGTGTTAAATTCGGATGCAATTTCTGTGTTTCATTGTCAATAAGAAGGTCCAAGGGATACAGTAAACCTGAAGTGAAGCATCGGAATCTAAAACTGGACTCACAGGAGAGATGCAAATCATAGATATAGTGTCACTCCTCTTGTACTTAAGTCGGTATTGTGCCTTTTGTATTAAATTCGGATGCAATTTCTGTGTTTCATCGTCAAAAAGAAGGTCCAAGGGATACAGTAAACCTGAAGTGAAGCATCGGAATCTAAAACTGGACTCAAAGGAGAGATTCAAATCATAGAAAGCTAGAGTGTCTGTCCTCTTGTACTTAAAGCGGCATTGTGCCATTTGCATTAAATTCGGATGCACTTTCTGTGTTTCATCTTCAATAAGAAGGTCCAAGGGATACAGTAAACCTGACGTGAAGCATCGGAATCTAAAACTTGACTCACAGGAGAGGTTCCAATCATAGAAAGTGAGAGTGTCAGTCCTCTTGTACTTAAGTCGGCATTGTGACTTTTGTATTAAAATCGTATGCAATTTCTGTGATTCTTCGTCAACAAGAAGATCCAAGGGGTACAGTAAACCTGAAGTGAAGCATCAGAATCTAAAACTGGACTCACAGGGGAGGTTCAAATCATAGAGAGTTAGAGTGTCTCTCCTCTTGTACTTAAGTCGGTATTGTGCCTTTTGTATTACATTCGGATGCTATTTCTGTGTTTCCTCGTCAATAAGATGGTCCAAGGGATACAGTAAACCTGACGTGAAGCATCGGAATCTAAAACTAGACTCACAGGAGAGGTTCCAATCATAGAAAGTGAGAGTGTCAGTCCTCTTGTACTTAATTCGGCATTGTGCCATCTGTATTAAATTCGGATGCAATTTCTGTGTTCCATCGTCAATAAGAAGGTCCAAGGGATACAGT
This sequence comes from Schistocerca serialis cubense, assembly GCF_023864345.2. Taxonomy (NCBI): domain Eukaryota; kingdom Metazoa; phylum Arthropoda; class Insecta; order Orthoptera; family Acrididae; genus Schistocerca; species Schistocerca serialis. The sequence goes on from NC_064648.1 coordinate 20,135,594, forward strand.
AAACCTGAAATGAAGCATCGGAATCTAAAAATGGACTCACAGGAGAGATTCAAATCATAGATATAGTGTCACTCCTCTTGTACTTAAGTCGGTATTATGCCTTTTGTATTAAATTCGGATGCAATTTCTGTGTTTCATCGTCAATAAGAAGGGCCAAGGGATACAGTAAACCTGAAGTGAAGCATCGGAATCTAAAACTGGACTCACAGGAGAGGTTCCAATCATAGAAAGTGAGAGTGTCAGTCCTCTTGTACTTAAGTGGGCATTGTGACTTTTGTATTAAAATCGGATGCAATTTCTGTGATTCTTCGTCAATAAGAAGGTCCAAGGGATACAGCAAAACTGAAGTGATGCATCAGAATCTAAAACTGGACTCACAGGGGAGGTTCAAATCATAGAAAGTTAGAGTGTCTCTCCTCCTGTACTTAAGTCGGGATTGTGCCTTTTGTATTACATTCGGATGCTATTTCTGTGTTTCATTGTCAATAAGAAGGTGCAAGGTATACAGTAAACCTGAAGTGAAGCATCGGAATCTGAAACCGGACTCACAGGAGAGGTTCAAATCATAGAAAGTTAGAGTGTCAGTCCTCTTGTACTTAAGTCGGAATTGTGCCTTTGGTATTAAATTCGGATGCAAACTCTGTGTTTCATCGTCAATCAGAAGGTCCAAGGGATACAGTAAACCTGAAGTGAAACATCGGAATCTGAAACTGGAATCACAGGAGAGGTTCAAATCATAGAAAGTTTGAGTGTCAGTCCTCTTGTACTTAAGTCGGCATTGTGCCTTTTGCATTTAATTCCGATGCAATTTCTGTGTTTCATCGTCAATAAGATGGTCCAAGGGATACAGTACACCTTAAGCGAAGCATCGGAATCTAAATCTGGACTCACAGGAGAGGTTCTAATCATAGAGAGTGAGAGTGTCAGTCCACTTTTACTGAAGTCGGCATTGTCCCTTTTGAATTTAATTCTGATGCAATTTCTGTGTTTCGTCGTCAATAAGAAGGTCCAAGGGATACAGTAAACCTGAAGTGAAGTATCGGAATCTAAATCTGTAATCACAGGAGAGGTTCAAATCATAGAAAGTGAGAGTGTCGGTCCTCTTGTACTTATGTCGGCATTGTGCCATCTGTATTAAATTCGGATGCAATTTCTGTGTTTCATCGTCAATAAGAAGGTCCAAGGGATACAATTAACCTGAAGTGAAGCATCGGAATCTGAAACTGGACTCATAGGAGAGATTCAAATCATAGATATAGTGTCACTCCTCTTGTACTTAAGTCGGTATCGTGCCTTTTGTATTAAATTCGGATGCAATTTCTGTGTTTCATCGTCAATAAGAAGGTCCAAGGGATACAGTTAACCTGAAGTGAAGCATCGGAATCTAAAACTGGACTCACAGGCGAGGTTCAAATCATAGAAAGTAAAAGTATCAGTCCTCTTGTACTTAAGTCGGCATTGTGATTCTTGTATTAAAATCGGATGCAATTTCTGTGATTCTTCGTCAATAAGAAGGTCCAAGGGATACTGTAAACATGAAGTGAAACATCGGAATCTAAAACTGGACTCACAGGAGAGGTTCACATCATAGACAGTTAGAGTGTTACTCCTCTTGTACTTAAGTCGGTATTGTGCCATTTGTATTAAATACGGATACAATTTCTGTGTTTTTTCGTCAATAAGAAGGTCCAAGGGATACAGTTAACCTGAAGTGAAGCATCCGAATCTAAAACTGACCTCACAGGAGAGGTTCGAATCATAGAGAGTAAGAGTGTCAGTCCTCTTGTACTTAAGTCGGCATTGTGCCATTTGTATTAAATTCGGATGCAATTTCTGTGTTTCATCGTCAATAAGAAGGTCCAAGGGATACAGTAAACCTGAAGTGAAGCATCGGAATCTAAAACTGGACTCAGAAGAGACGTTCAAATCATAGAAAGTTAGAGTGTCAGTCCTCTTGTACTTATGTCGGCGTGGTGCTTTTTGAATTTAATTCCGATGCAACTTCTGTGTTTCATCGTCAATAAGAAGGTGCAAGGTATACAGTAAACCTGAAGTGAAGCATCGGAATCTGAGACTGGACTCACAGGAGAGGTTCAAATCATAGAAAGTGAGAGTCTCAGTCCTCTTGTACTTAAGTCGCCATTGTGCCTTTTGTATTAAATTCGGATGCAATTTCTGTGTTTCATCGTCAATAAGAAGGTCCAAGGGATACAGTAAACCTGAAGTATAGCATCGGAATCTAAAACTGGACTCACAGGAGAGGTTCAAAAAATAGAAAGTGAGAGTGTCAGACCTCTTGTACTTATGTCGGCATTGTGCCATTTGTATTAAATTCGGATGCAATTTCTGTGTTTCATCGTCAATAAGATGGTCCAAGGGATACAGTAAACCTGAAGTGAAGGATCGGAATCTAAAACTGGACTCACAGGAGAGGTTCAAATCATAGAAAGTTAGAGTGTCAGTCCTCGTGCACGTAAGTCGGCTTTGTACCATTTGTATTAAATTCGGATCCAATTTCTGTGTTTCATCTTCAATAAGAAGGTCCACGGAATACAGTAAACCTGAAGTGAAGCATCCGAATCTAAAACTAGACTCACAGGAGAGGTTCAAATCATAGAAAGTTAGAGTGTCAGTCCTCTTGCACGTAAGTCGGCATTGTGCCTTTTGTATTAAATTCGGATGCAAACTCTGTGTTTCATCGTCAATAAGAGGGTCCAAGGGATACAGTAAACCTGAAGTGAAGCATCAGAATCTAAAACTGGACTAACAGGAGAGGTTCAAAACATAGAAAGTTAGAGTGTCAGTCCTCTTGTACTTAAGTCGGCGTGGTGCCTTTTGAATTTAATTCCGATGCATCTTCTGTGTTTCATCGTCAATAAGAAGGTGCAAGGCATACAGTAAACCTGAAGTGAAGCACCAGAATCTAAAACTGGGCTCACAGGAGAGATTCAAATCATAGAAAGTGAGAGTGCCAGTCCTCTTGTACTTTAGTCGCCATTGTGCTGTTTGTATTAAATTCGGATGCAATTTCTGTGTTTCATTGTCAATAAGAAGGTCCAAGGGATACAGTAAACCTGAAGTGAAGCATCGGAATCTAAAACTGGACTCACAGGAGAGATTCAAATCATAGATATAGTGTCACTCCTCTTGTACTTAAGTCGGTATTGTGCCTTTTGTATTAAATTCGGATGCAATTTCTGTGTTTCATCGTCAAAAAGAAGGTCCAAGGGATACAGTAAACCTGAAGTGAAGCATCGGAATCTAAAACTGGACTCAAAGGAGTGATTCAAATCATAGAAAGCTAGAGTGTCAGTCCTCTTGTACTTAAAGCGGCATTGTGCCATTTGCATTAAATTCGGATGCACTTTCTGTGTTTCATCTTCAATAAGAAGGTCCAAGGGATACAGTAAACCTGACGTGAAGCATCGGAATCTAAAACTGGACTCACAGGAGAGGTTCCAATCATAGAAAGTGAGAGTGTCAGTCCTCTTGTACTTAAGTCGGCATTGTGACTTTTGTATTAAAATCATATGCAATTTCTGTGATTCTTCGTCAACTAGAAGATCCAAGGGATACAGTAAACCTGAAGTGAAGCATCAGAATCTAAAACTGGACTCACAGGGGAATTTCAAATCATAGAGAGTTAGAGTGTCTCTCCTCTTGTACTTAAGTCGGTATTGTGCCTTTTGTATTACATTCGCATGCTATTTCTGTGTTTCCTCGTCAATAAGAAGGTCCAAGGGATACAGCAAACCTGAAGTGAAGCATCGGAATCTAACACTGGACTCACAGGAGAGGTTCAAATCATAGAAAGTTAGAGTATCAGTCCTCTTGTGCTTAAGTCGGCATTGAGACCTTTGTATTAAAATCCGATGCAATTTCTGTGATTCTTCGTCAATAAGAAGGTCCAAGGGATACAGTAAACTTTAAGTGAAGCATCGGAATCTAAAACTGGACTCTTAGGACAGGTTCAAATCATAGAAAGTTAGAATGTCAGTCCTCTTGTACTTAAGTCGGCATTGTGCTTTTTGAATTTAATTCCCGATGCTTTTTCTGTGTTTCATTGTCAATAAGAAGGTCCAAGGGATACAGTAAACCTGAAGTGAAGCATCGGAATCTAAAACTGGACTCACAGGAGAGGTTCAAACATAGAAAGTTAGAGTGCCGGTCCTCTTTTACTTAAGTCAGCATTGTGCCTTTTGTATTAAATTCGGATGCAATTTCTGTGTTCAATCGTCAATAAGAAGGTCCAAGGGATACAGTAAACCTGAAGTGAAGCATCGGAATCTAAAACTGGACTCATAGGAGAGGTTCACATCATACAAATTTAGAGTGTCAGTCTTCTTTTACTTATGTCGGCATTGTGCCATTTGTATTAAATTCGGATGCAATTTCTGTGTTTAATCGTCAATATGTAGGTCCAAGGGATACAGTAAACCTGAAGTGAAGCATCGGATTCTAAAACTGGACTCACGGGAGAGGTTCAAATCATAGTAAATTAGAGTGTCAGTCCTCTTGTACTTAAGTCGGCATTGTGATTTTTGAATTTATTTCCGATGCAATTTCTGTGTTTCATCGTCAATAAGAAGGTCCATGGGATACAGTAAACCTGAAGTTAAGCATCGGAATCTAAAACTGGACTCACAGGAGAAGTTCAAATCATAGAAAGTGATAGTGTCAGTCCACTTTTACTTAAGAAGAATTGTGCGTTTTGAATTTAATTCCGATGCAATTTCTGTGTTTCATCGTCAATAATGAGGTCCAAGGGATACAGTTAACCTGAAGTGAAGCATCGGAATCTAAAACTGGACTGACAGGTCAGGTTCAAATCATAGAAAGTGAGACTGTCAGTCCTTTTGTACTTAAGTTGGCATTGTGCCATTTGTATTAAATTTGGGTGCAATTTCTGTGTTTCATCGCCAATAAGATGGTCCAAGGGATACAGTTAACATGAAGTGAAGCATCGGAATCTAAAACTGTACTCGCAGGAGAGGTTAAAATCAGAGAAAGTGAGAGTGTCAGTCCTCTTGTACTTTAGTCGGCATTGTGACATTTGTATTAAATTCGGATGCAATATCTGTGTTTCATCGTCAATAAGTAGGTCGAAGGGATACAGTAAACCTGAAGTGAAGCATCGGAATCTAAAACTGGACTCATAGGAGAGGTTCAAATCATAGAAATTTGGAGTGTCAGTCTTCTTTTAGATATGTCGGCATTGTGCCATTTGTATTAAATTCGGATGCAATTTCTATGTTTCATCGTCAATAAGAAGGTCCAAGGGATACAGTAAACATAAAGTGAAGCTTCGGAAACTAAGACTGGACTCACAGGAGAGGTTCAAATCGTAGAAAGTTAGAGTGTCAGTCCTCTTGTACTTAAGTCGACATTGTGCATTTTGAACTTAATTCCGATGCAATCTCTGTGTTACATCGTCAATAAGAAGGTGCAAGGTGTACAGTAAACCTGAAGTGAAGCATCGGAATCTGAAACTGGACTCACAGGAGAGGTTAAAATCATAGAAAGTGAGAGTGTCAGTCCTCTTGTACTTAAGTCGCCATTGTGCCTTTGTATTAAATTCGGATGCAATATCTGTGTTTCATCGTCAATAAGAAGGTCCAAGGGATACAGTAAACCTGAAGTGAAGCATCGGAATCTAAAACTGGACTCACAGGAGAGGTTCAAATCATAGAAATTTCGAGTGTCAGTCTTCTTTTACTTATGTCGGCATTGTGCCATTTGTATTAAATTCGGATGCAATTTCTATGTTTCATCGTCAATAAGAAGGTCCGAGGAATACAGTAAACATAAAGTGAAGCATCGGAATCTAAAACTGGACTCACAGGAGAGGTTCAAATCATAGAAAGTTAGAGTGTCAGTCCTCTTGTACTTAAGTCGGCATTGTGCATTTTGAACTTAATTCCGATGCAATCTCTGTGTTTCATCGTCAATAAGAAGGTGCAAGGTATACAGTAAACCTGAAGTGAAACATCGGAATCTGATACTGGACTCACAGGAGAGGTTCAAATCATAGAAAGTGAGAGTGTCAGTCCTCTTGTACTTAAGTCGCCATTGTGCCTCTGTATTAAATTCGGATGCAATTTCTGTGTTTCATCGTCAATAAGAAGGTCCAAGGGATACAGTAAACCTGAAGTTAAGCATCGGAATCTAAAACTGGACTCACAGGAGAAGTTCAAATCATAGAAAGTGAGAGTGTCAGTCCACTTTTACTTAAGCAGCATTGTGCGTTTTGAATTTAATTCCGATGCAATTTCTGTGTTTCATCGTCAATAAGAAGGTCCAAGGGATACAGTTAACCTGAAGTGAAGCATCTGAATCTAAAACCGGACTCACAGGAGAGGTTCAAATCATAGGAAGTGAGAGTGTCAGTCCTCTTGTACTTAAGTCGGCATTGTGCCATTTGTATTAAATTCGGATGCAATTCCTGTGATTCAAAGTCAATACGAAGGTCCAAGGGATACAGTAAACCTGAAGTGAAACATCCGAATCTAAAACTGGACTCACAGGAGAGGTTCAAATCATAGAAATTTAGAGTGTCAGTCTTCTTTTACTTATGTCGGCATTGTGCCATTTGTATTAAATTCGGATGCAATTTCTATGTTTCATCGTCAATAAGAAGGTCAAGGGATACAGTAAACATAAAGTGAAGCATCGGAGTTTAAAACTGGACTCACAGGAGAGGTTCAAATCATAGAAAGTTAGAGTGTCAGTCCTCTTGTACTTAAGTCGGCATTGTGCATTTTGAACTTAATTCCGATGCAATCTCTGTGTTTCATCGTCAATAAGAAGGTGCAAGGTATACAGTAAACCTGAAGTGAAGCATCGGATTCTGAAACTGGACTCACAGGAGAGGGTCAAATCATAGAAAGTGAGAGTGTCTGTCCTCTTGTACTTAAGTCGCCATTGTGCCTTTGAATTAAATTCGGATGCAATATATGTGTTTCATCGTCAATAAGAAGGTCCAAGGAATACAGTAAACCTGAAGTTAAGCATCGGAATCTAAAACTGGACTCACAGGAGAAGTTCAAATCATAGAAAGTGAGAGTGTCAGTCCACTTTTTCTTAAGAAGCATGGTGCGTTTTGAATTTAATTGCGATGCAATTTCTGTGTTTCATCATCAATAAGAAGGTCCAAGGGATACAGTTAACCTGAAGTGAAGCATCGGAATCTAAAACTGGACTGACAGGACAGGTTCAAATCATAGAAAGTGAGAGTGTCAGTCCTCTTGTACTTAAGTCCGCATTGTGCCATTTGTATTAAATTCGGGTGCAATTTCTGTGTTTCATTGTCAATAAGAAGGTCCAAGGGATACAGTAAACCTGAAGTGAAGCATCGGAATCTAAAACTGGACTCACAGGAGAGGTTCAAATCATAGAAAGTTAGAGTGTCAGTCCTCTTGTACTTAAGTCGGCATTGTGCATTTTGAACTAAATTCCGATGCAATCTCTGTGTTTCATCGTCAATAAGAAGGTGCAAGGTATACAGTAAACCTGAAGTGAAACATCGGAATCTGATACTGGACTCACAGGAGAGGTTCAAATCATAGAAAGTGAGAGTGTCAGTCCTCTTGTACTTAAGTCGCCATTGTGCCTCTGTATTAAATTCGGATGCAATATCTGTGTTTCATCGTCAATAAGAAGGTCCAAGGGATACAGTAACCCTGAAGTGAAGCATCGGAATCTAAAACTGGACTCACAGGAAAGGTTCAAATCATAGAAAGTGAGAGTGTCAGTCCTCTGGTACTTAAGTCAGCATTGTAGCATTTGTATTAAATTCGGATGCAATTTCTGTGTTTCATCGTCTGTAAGAAGGTCCAAGGGATACAGTAAACCTGAAGTGAAGCATCAGAATCTAAAACTGGACTCACAGGAGAGATTTAAATGATAGAAAGTGAGAGTGTCAGTCCTCCTTTACTTAAGTCGGCATTGTGCATTTTGAATTTAATTCCGATGCAATTTCTGTGTTTCATCGTCAATAAGAATATCCAAGGGATACAGCAAACCTGAAGTGAAGCATCGGAATCTAAAACTGTACTCGCAGGAGAGGTTAAAATCAGAGAAAGTGAGAGTGTCAGTCCTCTTGTACTTTAGTCGGCATTGTGACATTTGTATTAAATTCGGATGCAATATCTGTGTTTCATCGTCAATAAGTAGGTCGAAGGGATACAGTAAACCTGAAGTGAAGCATCGGAATCTAAAACTGGACTCATAGGAGAGGTTCAAATCATAGAAATTTGGAGTGTCAGTCTTCTTTTAGATATGTCGGCATTGTGCCATTTGTATTAAATTCGGATGCAATTTCTATGTTTCATCGTCAATAAGAAGGTCCAAGGGATACAGTAAACATAAAGTGAAGCTTCGGAAACTAAGACTGGACTCACAGGAGAGGTTCAAATCGTAGAAAGTTAGAGTGTCAGTCCTCTTGTACTTAAGTCGACATTGTGCATTTTGAACTTAATTCCGATGCAATCTCTGTGTTACATCGTCAATAAGAAGGTGCAAGGTGTACAGTAAACCTGAAGTGAAGCATCGGCATCTGAAACTGGACTCACAGGAGAGGTTAAAATCATAGAAAGTGAGAGTGTCAGTCCTCTTGTACTTAAGTCGCCATTGTGCCTTTGTATTAAATTCGGATGCAATATCTGTGTTTCATCGTCAATAAGAAGGTCCAAGGGATACAGTAAACCTGAAGTGAAGCATCGGAATCTAAAACTGGACTCACAGGAGAGGTTCAAATCATAGAAATTTCGAGTGTCAGTCTTCTTTTACTTATGTCGGCATTGTGCCATTTGTATTAAATTCGGATGCAATTTCTATGTTTCATCGTCAATAAGAAGGTCCGAGGAATACAGTAAACATAAAGTGAAGCATCGGAATCTAAAACTGGACTCACAGGAGAGGTTCAAATCATAGAAAGTTAGAGTGTCAGTCCTCTTGTACTTAAGTCGGCATTGTGCATTTTGAACTTAATTCCGATGCAATCTCTGTGTTTCATCGTCAATAAGAAGGTGCAAGGTATACAGTAAACCTGAAGTGAAACATCGGAATCTGATACTGGACTCACAGGAGAGGTTCAAATCATAGAAAGTGAGAGTGTCAGTCCTCTTGTACTTAAGTCGCCATTGTGCCTCTGTATTAAATTCGGATGCAATTTCTGTGTTTCATCGTCAATAAGAAGGTCCAAGGGATACAGTAAACCTGAAGTTAAGCATCGGAATCTAAAACTGGACTCACAGGAGAAGTTCAAATCATAGAAAGTGAGAGTGTCAGTCCACTTTTACTTAAGCAGCATTGTGCGTTTTGAATTTAATTCCGATGCAATTTCTGTGTTTCATCGTCAATAAGAAGGTCCAAGGGATACAGTTAACCTGAAGTGAAGCATCTGAATCTAAAACCGGACTCACAGGAGAGGTTCAAATCATAGGAAGTGAGAGTGTCAGTCCTCTTGTACTTAAGTCGGCATTGTGCCATTTGTATTAAATTCGGATGCAATTCCTGTGATTCAAAGTCAATACGAAGGTCCAAGGGATACAGTAAACCTGAAGTGAAACATCCGAATCTAAAACTGGACTCACAGGAGAGGTTCAAATCATAGAAATTTAGAGTGTCAGTCTTCTTTTACTTATGTCGGCATTGTGCCATTTGTATTAAATTCGGATGCAATTTCTATGTTTCATCGTCAATAAGAAGGTCAAGGGATACAGTAAACATAAAGTGAAGCATCGGAGTTTAAAACTGGACTCACAGGAGAGGTTCAAATCATAGAAAGTTAGAGTGTCAGTCCTCTTGTACTTAAGTCGGCATTGTGCATTTTGAACTTAATTCCGATGCAATCTCTGTGTTTCATCGTCAATAAGAAGGTGCAAGGTATACAGTAAACCTGAAGTGAAGCATCGGATTCTGAAACTGGACTCACAGGAGAGGGTCAAATCATAGAAAGTGAGAGTGTCTGTCCTCTTGTACTTAAGTCGCCATTGTGCCTTTGAATTAAATTCGGATGCAATATATGTGTTTCATCGTCAATAAGAAGGTCCAAGGAATACAGTAAACCTGAAGTTAAGCATCGGAATCTAAAACTGGACTCACAGGAGAAGTTCAAATCATAGAAAGTGAGAGTGTCAGTCCACTTTTTCTTAAGAAGCATGGTGCGTTTTGAATTTAATTGCGATGCAATTTCTGTGTTTCATCATCAATAAGAAGGTCCAAGGGATACAGTTAACCTGAAGTGAAGCATCGGAATCTAAAACTGGACTGACAGGACAGGTTCAAATCATAGAAAGTGAGAGTGTCAGTCCTCTTGTACTTAAGTCCGCATTGTGCCATTTGTATTAAATTCGGGTGCAATTTCTGTGTTTCATTGTCAATAAGAAGGTCCAAGGGATACAGTAAACCTGAAGTGAAGCATCGGAATCTAAAACTGGACTCACAGGAGAGGTTCAAATCATAGAAAGTTAGAGTGTCAGTCCTCTTGTACTTAAGTCGGCATTGTGCATTTTGAACTAAATTCCGATGCAATCTCTGTGTTTCATCGTCAATAAGAAGGTGCAAGGTATACAGTAAACCTGAAGTGAAACATCGGAATCTGATACTGGACTCACAGGAGAGATTCAAATCATAGAAAGTGAGAGTGTCAGTCCTCTTGTACTTAAGTCGCCATTGTGCCTCTGTATTAAATTCGGATGCAATATCTGTGTTTCATCGTCAATAAGAAGGTCCAAGGGATACAGTAACCCTGAAGTGAAGCATCGGAATCTAAAACTGGACTCACAGGAAAGGTTCAAATCATAGAAAGTGAGAGTGTCAGTCCTCTGGTACTTAAGTCAGCATTGTAGCATTTGTATTAAATTCGGATGCAATTTCTGTGTTTCATCGTCTGTAAGAAGGTCCAAGGGATACAGTAAACCTGAAGTGAAGCATCAGAATCTAAAACTGGACTCACAGGAGAGATTTAAATGATAGAAAGTGAGAGTGTCAGTCCTCCTTTACTTAAGTCGGCATTGTGCATTTTGAATTTAATTCCGATGCAATTTCTGTGTTTCATCGTCAATAAGAATATCCAAGGGATACAGCAAACCTGAAGTGAAGCATCGGAATCTAAAACTGTACTCGCAGGAGAGGTTAAAATCAGAGAAAGTGAGAGTGTCAGTCCTCTTGTACTTTAGTCGGCATTGTGACATTTGTATTAAATTCGGATGCAATATCTGTGTTTCATCGTCAATAAGTAGGTCGAAGGGATACAGTAAACCTGAAGTGAAGCATCGGAATCTAAAACTGGACTCATAGGAGAGGTTCAAATCATAGAAATTTGGAGTGTCAGTCTTCTTTTAGATATGTCGGCATTGTGCCATTTGTATTAAATTCGGATGCAATTTCTATGTTTCATCGTCAATAAGAAGGTCCAAGGGATACAGTAAACATAAAGTGAAGCTTCGGAAACTAAGACTGGACTCACAGGAGAGGTTCAAATCGTAGAAAGTTAGAGTGTCAGTCCTCTTGTACTTAAGTCGACATTGTGCATTTTGAACTTAATTCCGATGCAATCTCTGTGTTACATCGTCAATAAGAAGGTGCAAGGTGTACAGTAAACCTGAAGTGAAGCATCGGAATCTGAAACTGGACTCACAGGAGAGGTTAAAATCATAGAAAGTGAGAGTGTCAGTCCTCTTGTACTTAAGTCGCCATTGTGCCTTTGTATTAAATTCGGATGCAATATCTGTGTTTCATCGTCAATAAGAAGGTCCAAGGGATACAGTAAACCTGAAGTGAAGCATCGGAATCTAAAACTGGACTCACAGGAGAGGTTCAAATCATAGAAATTTCGAGTGTCAGTCTTCTTTTACTTATGTCGGCATTGTGCCATTTGTATTAAATTCGGATGCAATTTCTATGTTTCATCGTCAATAAGAAGGTCCGAGGAATACAGTAAACATAAAGTGAAGCATCGGAATCTAAAACTGGACTCACAGGAGAGGTTCAAATCATAGAAAGTTAGAGTGTCAGTCCTCTTGTACTTAAGTCGGCATTGTGCATTTTGAACTTAATTCCGATGCAATCTCTGTGTTTCATCGTCAATAAGAAGGTGCAAGGTATACAGTAAACCTGAAGTGAAACATCGGAATCTGATACTGGACTCACAGGAGAGGTTCAAATCATAGAAAGTGAGAGTGTCAGTCCTCTTGTACTTAAGTCGCCATTGTGCCTCTGTATTAAATTCGGATGCAATTTCTGTGTTTCATCGTCAATAAGAAGGTCCAAGGGATACAGTAAACCTGAAGTGAAGCATCGGAATCTAAAACTGGACTCACGGGAGAGGTTCAAATCATAGAAAGTTAGAGTGTCAGTCCTCTTGTACTTAAGTCGGCATTGTGATTTTTGAATTTAATTCCGATGCAATTTCTGTGTTTCATCGTCAATAAGAAGGTCCAAGGGATACAGTAAACCTGAAGTTAAGCATCGGAATCTAAAACTGGACTCAAAGGAGAATTTCAAATCATAGAAAGTGAGAGTGTCAGTCCACTTTTACTTAAGAACTCATTGTGCGTTTTGAATTTAATTGCGCTGCAATTTCTGTGTTTCATTGTCAATAAGAAGGTCCAAGGGATACAGTTAACCTGAGGTGAAGCATCGGAATCTAAAACTGGACTCACAGGAGAGATTTAAATCATAGAAAGTGAGAGTGTCAGTCCTCCTTTACTTAAGTCGTCATTGTGCATTTTGAATTTAATTCCGATGCATTTTCTGTGTTTCATCGTCAATAAGAAGGTCCAAGGGATACAGCAAACCTGAAGTGAAGCATCGGAATCTAAAACTGTACTCGCAGGAGAGGTTAAAATCAGAGAAACTGAGAGTGTCAGTCCTATTGTACTTAAGTCGGCATTGTGACATTTGTATTAAATTCGGATGCAATTTCTGTGTTTCATCGTCAATAAGTAGGTCGAAGGGATACAGTAAACCTGAAGTGAAGCATCGGAATCTAAAACCGGACTCACAGGAAAGGTTCAAATCATAGTAAGTGAGAGTGTCAGTCCTCTTGTACTTAAGTCGGCATTGTGCCATTTGTATTAAATTCGGGTGCAATTTCTGTGTTTCATCGTCAATAAGAAGGTCCAAGGGATACAGTAAACCTGAAGTGAAGCATCGGAATCTAAAACCGGACTCACAGGAAAGGTTCAAATCATAGAAAGTGAGAGTGTCAGTCCTCTGGTACTTAAGTCAGCATTGTGGCATTTGTATTAAATTCGGATGCAATTTCTGTGTTTCATCGTCAATAAGAAGGTCCAAGGGATACAGTAAACCTGAAGTGAAGCATCAGAATCTAAAACTGGACTCACAGGAGAGATTTAAATCATAGGAAGTGAGAGTGTCAGTCCTCCTTTACTTAAGTCGGCATTGTGCATTTTGAATTTAAGTCCGATGCATTTTCTGTGTTTCATCGTCAATAAGAAGGTCCAAGGGATACAGCAAACCTGAAGTGAAGCATCGTAATCTAAAACTGTACTCGCAGGAGAGGTTAAAATCAGTGAAACTGAGAGTGTCAGTCCTATTGTACTTAAGTCGGCATTGTGACATTTGTATTAAATTCGGATGCAATTTCTGTGTTTCATCGTCAATAAGTAGGTCGAAGGGATACAGTAAACCTGAAGTGAAGCATCGGAATCTAAAACTGGACTCATAGGAGAGGTTCAAATCATAGAAATTTAGAGTGTCAGTCTTCTTTTACTTATGACGGCATTGTGCCATTTGTATTAAATTCGGAAGCAATTTCTATGTTTCATCGTCAATAAGAAGGTCCAAGGGATACAGTAAACATAAAGTGAAGCATCGGAATCTAAGACTGGACTCACAGGAGAGGTTCAAATCATAGAAAGTTAGAGTGTCAGTCCTCTTGTACTTAAGTCGGCATAGTGCATTTTGAACTTAATTCCGATGCAATCTCTGTGTTTCATCGTCAATAAGAAGGTGCAAGGTATACAGTAAACCTGAAGTGAAGCATCGGAATCTGAAACTGGACTCACAGGAGAGGTTCAAATCATAGAAAGTGAGAGTGTCAGTCCTCTTGTACTGAAGTCGCCATTGTGCCTTTGTATTAAATTCGGATGCAATATCTGTGTTTCATCGTCAATAAGAAGGTCCAAGGGATACAGTAAACCTGAAGTGAAGCATCAGAATCTAATACTGGACTTACGGGAGAGGTTCAAATCATAGAAAGTTAGAGTGTCAGGCCTCTTGTACTTAAGTCGGCATTGTGATTTTTGAATTTAATTCCGATGCAATTTCTGTGCTTCATCGTCAATAAGAAGGTCCAAGGGATACAGTAAACCTGAAGTTAAGCATCGGAATCTAAAACTGGACTCACAGGAGAAGTTCAAATCATAGACAGTGAGAGTGTCAGTCCACTTTTACTTAAGAAGCATTGTGCGTTTTGAATTTAATTCCGATGCAATTTCTGTGTTTCATCGTCAATAAGAAGGTCCAAGGTATACAGTTAACCTGAAGTGAAGCATCGGAATCTAAAACTGGACTGACAGGACAGGTTCAAATCATAGAAAGTGGGAGTGTCAGTCCTCTTGTACTTAAGTCGGCATTGTGCCATTTGTATTAAATTCGGGTGCAATTTCTGTGTTTCATCGTCAATAAGAAGGTCCAAGGGATACAGTAAACCTGAAGTGAAGCATCGGAATCTAAAACTGGAGTCAGAGGAAAGATTCAAATCATAGAAAGTGAGAGTGTCAGTCCTCTGGTACTTAAGTCTGCATTGTGGCATTTGTATTAAATTCGGATGCAATTTCTGTGTTTCATCGTCAATAAGAAGGACCAACAGATACAATAAACCTGAGGTGAAGTATCGGAATCTAAAACTGGACTCACAGGAGAGGTTCAAATCATAGAAAGTGAGAGTGTCAGTCCTCTTTTACTTAAGTCGGCATTGTGTGTTTTGAATTTAATTGCGATGCAATTTCTGTGTTTCATCTTCAATAAGAAGGTCCAAGGGATAAAGCAAACCTGAAGTGAAGCATCGGAATCTAAAACTGGACTCGCAGGAGAGGTTCAAATCAGAGAAAGTGAGAGTGTCGGTCCTCTTGTACTTAGGTCGGCATTGTGCCATTTGTATTAAGTTCGGATGCAATTTCTGTGTTTCATCGTAAATAAGAAGGTCCAAGGGATACAGTGAACCTGAAGTGAAGCACCGGAATCGAAAACTGGACTCACAGGAGAGGTTCAAATCATAGAAAGTGGCAGTGTCAGTCCTCTTGTACTTAAGCCGCCATTGTGCTTTTTGTATTACATTCGGATGCAATTTCTGTGTTTCATCGTCTATATGAAGGTCCAAGGGATACAGTAAACCTGAAGTGAAGCATCGGAATCTAAAACTGGACTCACAGGAGAGGTTCAAATCATAGAAAGTTAGAGTGTCAGTCCTCTTGTACTTTACTCGGCATTGTGCCTTTTGTATTAAATTCGGATGCAAACTCTGTGTTTCGTCGTCAATAAAAAGGTGGAAGGGATACAGTAAACCTGAAGTGAAGCATCGGAATCTAAAACCGGACTCAGAGGAGAAGTTCAAATCATAGAAAGTTTGAGTGTCAGTCATGTTGTACTTAAGTCGGCATTGTGCCTTATGAATTTAATTCCGATGTAATTTCTGTGTTTCATCGTCAGTAAGATGGTCCAAGGGATACAGTAAACCTGAAGCGAAGCATCGGAATCTAAAACTGGACTCACAGGAGAGGTTCAAATCATAGAAAATGAGAGTGTCAGTCCTCTTTTACTTAAGTCGGCACTGTGCCTTTTCAATTTAATTCCGATGTAATTTCTGTGATTCATCCTCACTAAGAAGGTCCAAGGGATACAGTAAACCTGAAGTTAAGCATCGGAATCTAAAACTGGACTCACAGGAGAGGTTCAAATCATAGAAAGTTTGAGTGTCAGTCATGTTGTACTTAAGTCGGCATTGTGCCTTATGAATTTAATTCCGATGTAATTTCTGTGTTTCATCGTCAATAAGAAGGTCCAAGGGATACAGCAGACCTGAAGTGAAGCATCGGAATCTAAAACTGTACTCCCAGGAGAGGTTAAAATCAGAGAAAGTGAGAGTGTCAGTCCTCTTGTACTTAAGTCTGCATTGTGACATTTGTATTAAATTCGGATGCAATTTCTGTGTTTCATCGTCAATAAGAAGGTCCAACAGATACAGTAAACCTGAAGTGAAGCATCGGAATCTAAAACTGGACTGACAGGACAGGTTCAAATCATAGAAAGTGAGAGTGTCAGTCCTCTGGTACTTAAGTCTGCATTGTGGCATTTGTAGTAAATTCGAATGCAATTTCTGTGTTTCATCGTCAATAAGAAGGTCCAAGGGATACAGTAAACCTGAAGTGAAGCATCAGAATCAAAAACTGGACCCACAGGAGAGATTTAAATCATAGATACTGAGAGTGTTAGTCCTCCTTTACTTAAGTCGGCAATGTGCATTTTGAATTTAATTCCGATGCAATTTCTGTGTTTCATCGTCAATAAGAAGGTCCAAGGGATACAGCAAACCTGAAGTGAAGCATCGGAATCTAAAACTGTACTCGCAGGAGAGGTTAAAATCAGAGAAAGTGAGAGTGTCAGTCCTCTTGTACTTAAGTCGGCATTGTGACATTTGTATTAAATTCGGATGCAATTTCTGTGTTTCATCGTCAATAAGAAGGTCGAAGGGTTACAGTAAACCTGAAGTGAAGCATCGGATTCTAAAACTGGACTCATAGGAGAGGTTCAAATCATAGAAATTTAGAGTGTCAGTCTTCTTTTACTTATGTCGGCATTGTGCCATTTGTATTAAATTTGGATGCAATTTCTATGTTTCATCGTCAATAAGAAGGTCCAAGGAATACAGTAAACATAAAGTGAAGCATCGGAATCTAAAACTGGACTCACAGGAGAGGTTCAAATCATAGAAAGTTAGAGTGTCAGTCCTCTTGTACTTAAGTCGGCATTGTGCATTTTGAACTTAATTCCGATGCAATCTCTGTGTTTCATCGTCAATAAGAAGGTGCAAGGTATACAGTAAACCTGGAGTGAAGCATCGGAATCTGAAACTGGACTCACAGGAGAGGTTCAAATCATAGAAAGTGAGAGTGTCAGTCCTCTTGTACTTAAGTCGGCATTGTGATTTTTGAATTTAATTCCGATGCAATTTCTGTGTTTCATCGTCAATAAGAAGGTCCAAGGGATACAGTAAACCTGAAGTTAAGCATCGGAATCTAAAACTGGACTCACGGGAGAGGTTCATATCATAGAAAGTTAGAGTGTCAGTCCACTTGTACTTAAGTCGGCATTGTGATTTTTGAATTTAATTCCGATGCAATTTCTGTGTTTCATCGTCAATAAGAAGGTCCAAGGGATACAGTAAACCTGAAGTTAAGCATCGGAATCTAAAACTGGACTCACAGGAGAAGTTCAAATCAAGGAAAGTGAGAGTGTCAGTCCACTTTTACTTAAGAAGCATTGTGCGTTGTGAATGTAATTCCGATGCAATTTCTGTGTTTCATCGTCAATAAGAAGGTCCAAGGGGTACAGTTAACCTGAAGTGAAGCATCGGAATCTACAACTGGACTGACAGGTTACGTTCAAATCATAGAAAGTGGGAGTGTCAGTCCTCTTGTACTTAAGTCGGCATTGTGCCATTTGTATTAAATTCGGGTGCAATTTCTGTGTTTCATCGTCAATAAGAAGGTCCAAGGGATACAGTAAACCTGAAGTGAAGCATCGGAATCTAAAACTGGACTCACAGGAAAAGTTCAAATCATAGAAAGTGAGAGTGTCAGTCCTCTGGTACTTAAGTCTGCATTATGGCATTTGTATTAAATTCGGATGCAATATCTGTGTTTCATCGTCAATTAGAAGGTCCAAGGGATACAGTAAACCTGAAGTGAAGCATCAGAATCTAAAACTGGACTCACAGGAGAGATTTAAATCGTAGAAAGTGAGAGTGTCAGTCCTCTTTTACTTAAGTCGGCATTGTGCATTTTGAATTTAATTCCGATGCAATTTCTGTGTTTCATCGTCAATAAGAAGGTCCAAGGGATACAGCAGACCTGAAGTGAAGCATCGGAATCTAAAACTGTACTCGCAGGAGAGGTTAAAATCATAGAAAGTGAGAGTGTCAGTCCTCTGGTACTTAAGTCTGCATTATGGCATTTGTATTAAATTCGGATGCAATATCTGTGTTTCATCGTCAATAAGAAGGTCCAAGGGATACAGTAAACCTGAAGTGAAGCATCGGAATCTAAAACTGGACTCGCAGGAGAGGTTCAAATCATAGGAAGTTAAAGTGTCAGTCCTCTTGTACTTAAGTCGGCGTGGTGCATTTTGAATTTAATTCCGATGCAACTTGTGTGTATCATTGACAATAAGAAGGTGCAAGGTATACAGTAAACCTGAAGTTAAGCACGGAATGTAAAAGTGGACTCACAGGAGAGGATCAAATCATAGAAAGTGAGAGTGTCAGTCCTCTTGTACTTATGCCGCCATTGTGCTTTTTGTATTACATTCGGATGCAATTCCTGTGTTTCATCGCCAATATGAAGGTCCAAGGGATACAGTAAACCTGAAGTGAAGCATCGGAATCTAAAACTGGACTCACAGGAGAGGTTCAAATCATAGAAAGTTAGAGTGTCCGTCCTCTTGTACTTAAGTCGGCATTGTGCCTTTTGTATTAAATTCGGATGCAAACTCTGTGTTTCATCGTCAATAAGAAGGTCGAAGGGATACAGTAAACCTGAAGAGAAGCATCGGAATCTAAAACCGGACTCAGAGGAGAAGTTCAAATCATAGAAAGTTTGAGTGTCAGTCATGTTGTACTTCAGTCGGCATTGTGCCTTATGAATTTAATTCGGATGCAATTTCTGTGTTTCATCGTCAATAAGATGGTCCAAGGGATACAGTAATCCTGAAGCGAAGCATCGAAATCTAAAACTGGACTCACAGGAGAGGTTCAAATCATAGAAACTGAGAGTGTCAGTCCTCTTTTACTTAAGTCGGCATTGTGCCGTTTCAATTTAATTCCGATGTAATTTCTGTGATTCATCCTCACTAAGAAGGTCCAAGGGATACAGTAAACCTGAAGTGAAGCATCGTAATCTAAAACTGGCCTCACAGGAGTGGTTCAAAACATAGAAAGTGAGAGTGTCGGTCCTCTTGTACTTAAGTCGGCATTGTGCCATTTGTATTAAATTCGGATGCAAACTCTGTGTTTCATCTTCAATAAGAAGGTCCAAGGGATACAGTCAACTTGAAGTGAAGCATCGGAATCTAAAACTGGACTCACAGGAGAGGATCAAATCATAGAATGTTAGAGTGTCAGTCCTCTTGTACTTAAGTCGGCATTGTGATTTTTGAATTTAATTCAGATGCAATTTCTGTGTTTCATCGTCAATAAGAAGGTCCAAGGGATACAGTAAACCTGAAGTGAAGCATCAGAATCGAAAACTGGACTCACAGGAGAGATTTAAATCATAGAAAGTGAGAGCGTCAGTCCTCTTTTACTTAAGTCGGCATTGTGCATTTTGAATTTAATTCCGATGCAATTTCTGTGTTTCATCGTCAATAAGAAGGTCCAAGGGATACAGCAGACCTGAAGTGAAGCATCGGAATCTAAAACTGTACTCGCAGGAGAGGTTAAAATCAGAGAAAGTGAGAGTGTCAGTCCTCTTGTACTTAAGTCGGCATTGTGACATTTGTATTAAATTCGGATGCAATTTCTGTGTTTCATCGTCAATAAGAAGGTCCAACAGATACAGTAAACCTGAGGTGAAGCATCGGAATCTAAAACTGGACTCACAGGAGAGGTTCAAATCATAGAAAGTGAGAGTGTCAGTCCTCTTTTACTTAAGTCGGCATTGTGCGTTTTGAATTTAATTGAGATGCAATTTCTGTGTTTCATCTTCAATAAGAAGGTCCAAGGGATACAGCAAACCTGAAGTGAAGCATCGGAATCTAAAACTGGACTCGCAGGAGAGGTTCAAATCAGAGAAAGTGAGAGTGTCGGTCCTCTTGTACTTAAGTCGGCATTGTGCCATTTGTATTAAGTTCAGATGCAATTTCTGTGTTTCATCGTCAATGAGAAGGTCCAAGAGATACAGTGAACCTGAAGTGAAGCATCGGAATCTAAAACTGGACTCACAGGAGAGGTTCAAATCATGGAAAGTGAGAGTGTCAGTCTTCTTGTACTTAAGTCGGCATTGTGCTTTTGTATTAAATTCTGATGCAAACTCTGTGTTTCATCGTCAATAAGAAGGTCGAAGGGATACAGTAAACCTGAAGTTAAGCATCGGAATCTAGAACTCGACACACAGGAGAGGTTCAAATCATAGAAAGTTAGAGTGTCAGTCCTCTTTTACTTAAGTCGGCATTGTGCGTTTTGAATTTAATTCCGATGCAATATCTGTGTTCCATCGTCAATAAGAAGGTCCAAGGGATACAGTAAACCTGAAGTGAAGCATCGGAATCTAAAACTGGACTCACAGGAGAGGTTCAATCATAGAAAGTGAGAGTGTCAGTCCTCTTGTACTTAAGTCGGCATTGTGCCATTTGTATTAAATTCGGGTGCAATTTCTGTGTTTCATCATCAATAAGAAGGTCCAAGGGATACAGTAAACCTGAAGTGAAGCATCGGAATCAAAAACTGTACTCACAGGAGAGATTCAAATCATAGAAAGTTAGAGTGTCACTCCTCTTGTACTTAAGTCGGCATTGTGACTTTTGTATTAAATTCGGATTAAATTTCTGTGTTTCATCGTCAATAAGAAGGTGCAAGGTATACAGTAAACCTGAAGTGAAGCATTGGAAACTAAAATTGGACTCACAGGAGAGGTTCAAATCATAGAAAGTGAGAGTGTCAGTACTATTGTACTTGAGTCGGCATTGTAGCATTTGTATTAAATGCGGTAGCAATCTATGTGTTTCATCGTTAATAAGAATGTCCAAGCGATACAGTAAACCTGAAGTAAAGCATCGGAATCTAAAACTTGACTCACAGGAGAGGTTCAAATTATAGGAAGTGAGAGTGTCAGTACTCTTGTACTCTAGTCGCCATTGTGATTTTTATATTAAATTCGGATGCAATTTCTGTGTTTCATCGTCAATAAGAGGGTCCAAGGGAGATAGTAAACCTGAAGTGAAGCATCGGAATCTAAAACTGGACTCACAGGAGGGGTTCAAATCATAGAAAGTTAGAGTGTCAGTCCTCTTGTACTTAAGACGGCATTGTGACATTTGTATTAAATTCGGATGCAATTTCTGTGTTTCATCGTCAATAAGAAGGTCGAAGGGTTACAGTAAACCTGAAGTGAAGCATCGGATTCTAAAACTGGACTCATAGGAGAGGTTCAAATCATAGAAATTTAGAGTGTCAGTCTTCTTTTACTTATGTCGGCATTGTGCCATTTGTATTAAATTTGGATGCAATTTCTATGTTTCATCGTCAATAAGAAGGTCCAAGGAATACAGTAAACATAAAGTGAAGCATCGGAATCTAAAACTGGACTCACAGGAGAGGTTCAAATCATAGAAAGTTAGAGTGTCAGTCCTCTTGTACTTAAGTCGGCATTGTGCATTTTGAACTTAATTCCGATGCAATCTCTGTGTTTCATCGTCAATAAGAAGGTGCAAGGTATACAGTAAACCTGGAGTGAAGCATCGGAATCTGAAACTGGACTCACAGGAGAGGTTCAAATCATAGAAAGTGAGAGTGTCAGTCCTCTTGTACTTAAGTCGGCATTGTGATTTTTGAATTTAATTCCGATGCAATTTCTGTGTTTCATCGTCAATAAGAAGGTCCAAGGGATACAGTAAACCTGAAGTTAAGCATCGGAATCTAAAACTGGACTCACGGGAGAGGTTCATATCATAGAAAGTTAGAGTGTCAGTCCACTTGTACTTAAGTCGGCATTGTGATTTTTGAATTTAATTCCGATGCAATTTCTGTGTTTCATCGTCAATAAGAAGGTCCAAGGGATACAGTAAACCTGAAGTTAAGCATCGGAATCTAAAACTGGACTCACAGGAGAAGTTCAAATCAAGGAAAGTGAGAGTGTCAGTCCACTTTTACTTAAGAAGCATTGTGCGTTGTGAATGTAATTCCGATGCAATTTCTGTGTTTCATCGTCAATAAGAAGGTCCAAGGGGTACAGTTAACCTGAAGTGAAGCATCGGAATCTACAACTGGACTGACAGGTTACGTTCAAATCATAGAAAGTGGGAGTGTCAGTCCTCTTGTACTTAAGTCGGCATTGTGCCATTTGTATTAAATTCGGGTGCAATTTCTGTGTTTCATCGTCAATAAGAAGGTCCAAGGGATACAGTAAACCTGAAGTGAAGCATCGGAATCTAAAACTGGACTCACAGGAAAAGTTCAAATCATAGAAAGTGAGAGTGTCAGTCCTCTGGTACTTAAGTCTGCATTATGGCATTTGTATTAAATTCGGATGCAATATCTGTGTTTCATCGTCAATTAGAAGGTCCAAGGGATACAGTAAACCTGAAGTGAAGCATCAGAATCTAAAACTGGACTCACAGGAGAGATTTAAATCGTAGAAAGTGAGAGTGTCAGTCCTCTTTTACTTAAGTCGGCATTGTGCATTTTGAATTTAATTCCGATGCAATTTCTGTGTTTCATCGTCAATAAGAAGGTCCAAGGGATACAGCAGACCTGAAGTGAAGCATCGGAATCTAAAACTGTACTCGCAGGAGAGGTTAAAATCATAGAAAGTGAGAGTGTCAGTCCTCTGGTACTTAAGTCTGCATTATGGCATTTGTATTAAATTCGGATGCAATATCTGTGTTTCATCGTCAATAAGAAGGTCCAAGGGATACAGTAAACCTGAAGTGAAGCATCGGAATCTAAAACTGGACTCGCAGGAGAGGTTCAAATCATAGGAAGTTAAAGTGTCAGTCCTCTTGTACTTAAGTCGGCGTGGTGCATTTTGAATTTAATTCCGATGCAACTTGTGTGTATCATTGACAATAAGAAGGTGCAAGGTATACAGTAAACCTGAAGTTAAGCACGGAATGTAAAAGTGGACTCACAGGAGAGGATCAAATCATAGAAAGTGAGAGTGTCAGTCCTCTTGTACTTATGCCGCCATTGTGCTTTTTGTATTACATTCGGATGCAATTCCTGTGTTTCATCGCCAATATGAAGGTCCAAGGGATACAGTAAACCTGAAGTGAAGCATCGGAATCTAAAACTGGACTCACAGGAGAGGTTCAAATCATAGAAAGTTAGAGTGTCCGTCCTCTTGTACTTAAGTCGGCATTGTGCCTTTTGTATTAAATTCGGATGCAAACTCTGTGTTTCATCGTCAATAAGAAGGTCGAAGGGATACAGTAAACCTGAAGAGAAGCATCGGAATCTAAAACCGGACTCAGAGGAGAAGTTCAAATCATAGAAAGTTTGAGTGTCAGTCATGTTGTACTTCAGTCGGCATTGTGCCTTATGAATTTAATTCGGATGCAATTTCTGTGTTTCATCGTCAATAAGATGGTCCAAGGGATACAGTAATCCTGAAGCGAAGCATCGAAATCTAAAACTGGACTCACAGGAGAGGTTCAAATCATAGAAACTGAGAGTGTCAGTCCTCTTTTACTTAAGTCGGCATTGTGCCGTTTCAATTTAATTCCGATGTAATTTCTGTGATTCATCCTCACTAAGAAGGTCCAAGGGATACAGTAAACCTGAAGTGAAGCATCGTAATCTAAAACTGGCCTCACAGGAGTGGTTCAAAACATAGAAAGTGAGAGTGTCGGTCCTCTTGTACTTAAGTCGGCATTGTGCCATTTGTATTAAATTCGGATGCAAACTCTGTGTTTCATCTTCAATAAGAAGGTCCAAGGGATACAGTCAACTTGAAGTGAAGCATCGGAATCTAAAACTGGACTCACAGGAGAGGATCAAATCATAGAATGTTAGAGTGTCAGTCCTCTTGTACTTAAGTCGGCATTGTGATTTTTGAATTTAATTCAGATGCAATTTCTGTGTTTCATCGTCAATAAGAAGGTCCAAGGGATACAGTAAACCTGAAGTGAAGCATCAGAATCGAAAACTGGACTCACAGGAGAGATTTAAATCATAGAAAGTGAGAGCGTCAGTCCTCTTTTACTTAAGTCGGCATTGTGCATTTTGAATTTAATTCCGATGCAATTTCTGTGTTTCATCGTCAATAAGAAGGTCCAAGGGATACAGCAGACCTGAAGTGAAGCATCGGAATCTAAAACTGTACTCGCAGGAGAGGTTAAAATCAGAGAAAGTGAGAGTGTCAGTCCTCTTGTACTTAAGTCGGCATTGTGACATTTGTATTAAATTCGGATGCAATTTCTGTGTTTCATCGTCAATAAGAAGGTCCAACAGATACAGTAAACCTGAGGTGAAGCATCGGAATCTAAAACTGGACTCACAGGAGAGGTTCAAATCATAGAAAGTGAGAGTGTCAGTCCTCTTTTACTTAAGTCGGCATTGTGCGTTTTGAATTTAATTGAGATGCAATTTCTGTGTTTCATCTTCAATAAGAAGGTCCAAGGGATACAGCAAACCTGAAGTGAAGCATCGGAATCTAAAACTGGACTCGCAGGAGAGGTTCAAATCAGAGAAAGTGAGAGTGTCGGTCCTCTTGTACTTAAGTCGGCATTGTGCCATTTGTATTAAGTTCAGATGCAATTTCTGTGTTTCATCGTCAATGAGAAGGTCCAAGAGATACAGTGAACCTGAAGTGAAGCATCGGAATCTAAAACTGGACTCACAGGAGAGGTTCAAATCATGGAAAGTGAGAGTGTCAGTCTTCTTGTACTTAAGTCGGCATTGTGCTTTTGTATTAAATTCTGATGCAAACTCTGTGTTTCATCGTCAATAAGAAGGTCGAAGGGATACAGTAAACCTGAAGTTAAGCATCGGAATCTAGAACTCGACACACAGGAGAGGTTCAAATCATAGAAAGTTAGAGTGTCAGTCCTCTTTTACTTAAGTCGGCATTGTGCGTTTTGAATTTAATTCCGATGCAATATCTGTGTTCCATCGTCAATAAGAAGGTCCAAGGGATACAGTAAACCTGAAGTGAAGCATCGGAATCTAAAACTGGACTCACAGGAGAGGTTCAATCATAGAAAGTGAGAGTGTCAGTCCTCTTGTACTTAAGTCGGCATTGTGCCATTTGTATTAAATTCGGGTGCAATTTCTGTGTTTCATCATCAATAAGAAGGTCCAAGGGATACAGTAAACCTGAAGTGAAGCATCGGAATCAAAAACTGTACTCACAGGAGAGATTCAAATCATAGAAAGTTAGAGTGTCACTCCTCTTGTACTTAAGTCGGCATTGTGACTTTTGTATTAAATTCGGATTAAATTTCTGTGTTTCATCGTCAATAAGAAGGTGCAAGGTATACAGTAAACCTGAAGTGAAGCATTGGAAACTAAAATTGGACTCACAGGAGAGGTTCAAATCATAGAAAGTGAGAGTGTCAGTACTATTGTACTTGAGTCGGCATTGTAGCATTTGTATTAAATGCGGTAGCAATCTATGTGTTTCATCGTTAATAAGAATGTCCAAGCGATACAGTAAACCTGAAGTAAAGCATCGGAATCTAAAACTTGACTCACAGGAGAGGTTCAAATTATAGGAAGTGAGAGTGTCAGTACTCTTGTACTCTAGTCGCCATTGTGATTTTTATATTAAATTCGGATGCAATTTCTGTGTTTCATCGTCAATAAGAGGGTCCAAGGGAGATAGTAAACCTGAAGTGAAGCATCGGAATCTAAAACTGGACTCACAGGAGGGGTTCAAATCATAGAAAGTTAGAGTGTCAGTCCTCTTGTACTTAAGACGGCATTGTGATTTTTGAATTTAATTCCGATGCAATTTCTGGGTTTCATCGTCAATAAGAATGTCCAAGGGATACATTAAACCTGGAGTGAAGCATCGGAATCTGAAACAGGACTCACAGGAGAGGTTCAAATCATAGAGAGTGAGAGTGTCAGTCCTCTTTTACTTAAGTCGGCATTGTGCGTTTTGAATTTAATTGCGATGCAATTTCTGTGTTTCATCTTCAATAAGAAGGTCCAAGGGATACAGTAAACCTGAAGTGAAGCATCGGAATCTAAAACAGGACTCTCAGGAGAGGTTCAAATCATAGAAAGTCAGAGTGTCAGTCCTCTTGTACTTAAGTCGGCATTGTGTCATTTGTATTAAATTCGGGTGCAATTCTGTGTTTCATCGTCAATAAGAAGGTCCAAGGGATACAGTAAACCTGAAGTGAAGCATCGGAATCTAAAACTGGATTCACAGGAGAGGTTCAAATCATAGAAAGTTAGAATGTAAGTCCTCTTGTACTTAAGTCGGCATTGTGCCTTTTGTATTAAATTCGGATGCAATTTCTGTGTCTCATCGTCAATAAGAAGGAGCAAGGTATACAGTAAACGTGAAGTGAAGCATCGGAATCTAAAACTGGACTCACAGGAGAGGTTCAAATCATAGAAAATGAGAGTGTCAGTCCTCTTGTACTTAAGTCGGCATTGTGGCATTTGTATTTAATTACGATGGAATTTCTGTGTTTCATCGTCAATAAGAACGTCCATGGGATACAGTAAACCAGAAGTGAAGCATCGGAATCTAAAACTGGACTCACAGGAGAGGTTCAAATCATAGAAAATTAGAGTGTGACTCCTCTTGTACTTGAGTCGGTATTGTGCTTTTGTATTTAATTGGGGAGCAATTTCTGTGTTTCATCGTCAATAAGAATGTCCAAGGGATACAGTAAACCTGAAGTGAAGCATCGGAATCTAAAACTGGATTCACAGGAGAGGTTCAAATCATAGAAAGTTAGAATAATAGTCCTCTTGTACTTAAGTCGGCATTGTGCCTTTTGTATTAAATTCGGATGTAATTTCTGTGTCTCATCGTCAATAAGAAGGAGCAAGGTATACAGTAAACCTGAAGTGAAGCATCGGAATCTAACACTGGACTCACAGGAGAGGTTCAAATCATAGAAAATGAGAGTGTCAGTCCTCTTGTACTTAAGTCGGCATTGTGACATTTGTATTTAATTAGGATGGAATTTCTGTGTTTAATCGTCAATAAGAACGTCCATGGGATACAGAAAACCTGAAGTGAAGCATCGGAATCTAAAACTGGACTCACAGGAGAGGTTCAATTCATAGAAAGTGAGAGTGTCAGTACTCTTGTACTTTAGTCGCCATTGTGATTTTTGTATTAAATTCGGATGCAATTTCTGTGTTTCATCGTCAATAAGAAGGTCCAAGGGATACAGTAAACCTGAAGTTAAGCATCGGAATCTACAACTGGACTCACAGGAGAAGTTCAAATCATAGAAAGTGAGAGTGTCAGTCCACTTTTACTTAAGCAGCATTGTGCGTTTTGAATTTAATTCCGATGCAATTTCTGTGTTTCATCGTCAATAAGAAAGTCCAAGGGATACAGTAAACCTGAAGTGAAGCATCGGAATCTGAAACTGGACTCACGGGAGCGTTTCAAATCATAGAAAGTTAGAGTGTCAGTCCTCTTGTACTTAAGTCGGCATTGTGAGTTTTGAATTTAATTCCGATGCAATTTCTGTGTATCATCGTCAATTAGAAGGTCCAAGGGATACAGAAAACAGGAAGTTGAGCATCGGAATCTAAAACTGGACTCACAGGAGAAGTTCAAATCATAGAAAGTGAGAGTGTCAGTCCACTTTTACTTAAGCAGCATTGTGCGTTTTGAATTTAATTCCGATGCAATTTCTGTGTTTCATCGTCAATAAGAAGGTCCAAGGGATACAGTTAACCTGAAGTGAAGCATCGGTATCTAAAACTGGACTAACAGGAGAGGTTCAAATCATAGAAAGTGGGAGTGTCAGTCCTCTTGTACTTAAGTCGGCATTGTGCCATTTGTATTAAATTCGGGAGCAATTTCTGTGTTTCATCGTCAATAAGAAGGTCCAAGGGATACAGTAAACCTGACGTGAAGCATCGGAATCTAAAACTGGATTCACAGGAAAGGTACAAATCGTAGAAAGTGAGAGTGTCAGTCCTCTTGTACTTAAGTCTGCATTGTGGCATTTGTATTAAATTCGGATGCAATTTCTGTGTTTCATCGTCAATAAGAGGGTCCGAGGGATACAGTAAACCTGAAGTGAAGCCACGGAATCTAAAACTGGACTCACAGGAGAGATTTAAATCATAGAAAGTGGGAGTGTCAGTCCTCTTTTACTTAAGTCGGCATTGTGCATTTTGAATTTAATTCCAATGCAATTTCTGTGTTTCATCGTCAATAAGATGGTCCAAGCGATACAGTAAACCTGAAGCGAAGCATCGGAATCTAAAACTGGACTCACAATAGAGGTTCAAATCAAGAAAATGAGAGTGTCAGTCCTCTTTAACTTAAGTCGGCATTGTGCCTTTTCAATTTAATTCCGATGCAATTTCTGTGATTCATCGTCATTACAAAGGTCCAAGGGATACAGTAAACCTGAAGTGAAGCATCGGAATCTTAAACTGGACTCACAGGAGAGGTTCAAAACATCTAAAGTGGGAGTGTGGGTCCTCTTGTACTTAAGTCGGCATTGTGCCGTTTGTATTAAATTCGGATGCAATTTCTGTGTTTCATCGCCAATAAGAACGTCCAAGGGATACAGTAAACCTAAAGTGAAGCATCGGAATCTAAAACTGGACTCACAGGAGAGATTCAAATCATAGATAGTTAGAGTGTCACTCCTCTTGTACTTAAGTCGGTATTGTGCCTTTTTTATTAAATTCGGATGCAATTTATGTGTTTCATCGTCAATAAGATGGTCCAAGGGATACAGTAAACCTGAAGTGAAGCATCGGAATCTAAAACTGGACTCACAGGAGAGGTTCAAATCATAGAAAGTTAGAGTGTCAGTCCTCTTTTACTTAAGTCAGCATTGTGCCTTTTGTATTAAATTTGGATGCAAACTCTGTGTTTCATCTTCAATAAGAAGGTCCAAGGGATACAGTAAACTGGAAGTGAAGCATCGGAATCTAAAACTGGACTCACAGGAGTGGATCAAATCATAGAATGTTAGAGTGTCAGTCCTCTTGTACTTAAGTCGGCATTGTGATTTTTGAATTTAATTCAGATCAATTTCTGTGTTTCATCGTCAATAAGAAGGTCCAAGGGATACAGTAAACCTGAAGTTAAGCATCGGAATCTAAAACTGGACTCACAGGAGAGGTTCAGATCATAGAAAGTTAGTGTCAGTCCTCTTTTACTTAAGTCGGCATTGTGCGCTTTGAATTTAATTCCGATGCAATTTCTGTGTTTCATCGTCAATAAGAAGGTCCAAGGGATACAGCAAACCTGAAGTGAAGCATCGGAATCTAAAACTGGACTCACAGGAGAGGTTTCAATCATAGAAAGTGAGAGTGTCAGTCCTCTTGTACTTAAGTCGGCATTGTGCCATTTGTATTAAATTCGGGTGCAATTTCTGTGTTTCATCATCAATAAGAAGGTCCAAGGGATACAGTAAACCTGAAGTGAAGCATCGGAATCAAAAACTGTACTCACAGGAGAGATTCAAATCGTAGAAAGTTAGAGTGTCACTCCTCTTGTACTTGAGTCGGTATTGTGCCTTTTGTATTAAATTCGGGTGCAATTTCTGTGTTTCATCGTCAATATGAAGGTCCAAGGGATACAGTGAACCTAAAGTGAAGCTTCGGAATCTAAAACTGGACTCACAGGAGAGTTTCAAATCATAGAAAGTTAGAATGTCAGTCCTCTTGTACTTAAGACGGCATTGTGCCTTTTGTATTAAATTCGGATTCAATTTCTGTGTTTCATCGTCAATAAGAAGGTCCAAGCGATACAGTAAACCTGAAGTAAAGCATCGGAATCTTAAACTGGACTCACAGGAGAGGTTCAAATCATAGAAAGTGAGAGTGTCAGCCTTCTTTTACTTACGCCGGCATTGTGCGTTTTGAATTTAATTCCGATGCAATTTCTGTGTTTCATCGTCAATAAGAAGGTCCAAGGGATACAGTAAACCTGAAGTGAAGCATCGGAACCTAAAACTGGACTCACAGGAGAGGTTCAAATCATAGAAAGTGAGAGTGTCAGTCCTCTTGTGCTTAAGTCGGCATTGTGCCTTTTGTATTAAATTCGGGTGCAATTTCTGTGTTTCATCGTCAATAAGAACGTCCAAGGGATACAGTGAACCTAAAGTGAAGCTTCGGAATCTAAAACTGGACTCACAGGAGAGTTTCAAATCATAGAAAGTTAGAATGTCAGTCCTCTTGTACTTAAGTCGGCATTGTGACTTTTGTATTAAATTCGGGTGCAATTTCTGTGTTTCATCATCAATAAGAAGGTCCAAGGGATACAGTAAACCTGAAGTGAAGCATCGGAATCAAAAACTGTACTCACAGGAGAGATTCAAATCATAGAAAGTTAGAGTGTCACTCCTCTTGTAGTTAAGTCGGCATTGTGACTTTTGTATTAAATTCGGATTAAATTTCTGTGTTTCATCGTCAATAAGAAGGTGCAAGGTATACAGTAAACCTGAAGTGAAGCATTGGAAACTAAAATTGGACTCACAGGAGAGGTTCAAATCATAGAAAGTGAGAGTGTCAGTACTATTGTACTTGAGTCGGCATTGTAGCATTTGTATTAAATGCGGTAGCAATCTATGTGTTTCATCGTTAATAAGAATGTCCAAGCGATACAGTAAACCTGAAGTAAAGCATCGGAATCTAAAACTTGACTCACAGGAGAGGTTCAAATTATAGGAAGTGAGAGTGTCAGTACTCTTGTACTCTAGTCGCCATTGTGATTTTTATATTAAATTCGGATGCAATTTCTGTGTTTCATCGTCAATAAGAGGGTCCAAGGGAGATAGTAAACCTGAAGTGAAGCATCGGAATCTAAAACTGGACTCACAGGAGGGGTTCAAATCATAGAAAGTTAGAGTGTCAGTCCTCTTGTCCTTAAGTCGGCATTGTGCATTTTATATTAAATTCTGATGCAAACTCTGTGTTTCATTGTCAATAAGACGGTCCAAGGGATACAGTAAGCCTGAAGTGAAGCATCGGAATCTAAAACTAGACTCACAGGAGAGGTTCAAATCATAGAAAGTTAGAGTGTCAGTCCTCTTGTACTTAAGACGGCATTGTGATTTTTGAATTTAATTCCGATGCAATTTCTGGGTTTCATCGTCAATAAGAATGTCCAAGGGATACATTAAACCTGGAGTGAAGCATCGGAATCTGAAACAGGACTCACAGGAGAGGTTCAAATCATAGAGAGTGAGAGTGTCAGTCCTCTTTTACTTAAGTCGGCATTGTGCGTTTTGAATTTAATTGCGATGCAATTTCTGTGTTTCATCTTCAATAAGAAGGTCCAAGGGATACAGTAAACCTGAAGTGAAGCATCGGAATCTAAAACAGGACTCTCAGGAGAGGTTCAAATCATAGAAAGTCAGAGTGTCAGTCCTCTTGTACTTAAGTCGGCATTGTGTCATTTGTATTAAATTCGGGTGCAATTCTGTGTTTCATCGTCAATAAGAAGGTCCAAGGGATACAGTAAACCTGAAGTGAAGCATCGGAATCTAAAACTGGATTCACAGGAGAGGTTCAAATCATAGAAAGTTAGAATGTAAGTCCTCTTGTACTTAAGTCGGCATTGTGCCTTTTGTATTAAATTCGGATGCAATTTCTGTGTCTCATCGTCAATAAGAAGGAGCAAGGTATACAGTAAACGTGAAGTGAAGCATCGGAATCTAAAACTGGACTCACAGGAGAGGTTCAAATCATAGAAAATGAGAGTGTCAGTCCTCTTGTACTTAAGTCGGCATTGTGGCATTTGTATTTAATTACGATGGAATTTCTGTGTTTCATCGTCAATAAGAACGTCCATGGGATACAGTAAACCAGAAGTGAAGCATCGGAATCTAAAACTGGACTCACAGGAGAGGTTCAAATCATAGAAAATTAGAGTGTGACTCCTCTTGTACTTGAGTCGGTATTGTGCTTTTGTATTTAATTGGGGAGCAATTTCTGTGTTTCATCGTCAATAAGAATGTCCAAGGGATACAGTAAACCTGAAGTGAAGCATCGGAATCTAAAACTGGATTCACAGGAGAGGTTCAAATCATAGAAAGTTAGAATAATAGTCCTCTTGTACTTAAGTCGGCATTGTGCCTTTTGTATTAAATTCGGATGTAATTTCTGTGTCTCATCGTCAATAAGAAGGAGCAAGGTATACAGTAAACCTGAAGTGAAGCATCGGAATCTAACACTGGACTCACAGGAGAGGTTCAAATCATAGAAAATGAGAGTGTCAGTCCTCTTGTACTTAAGTCGGCATTGTGACATTTGTATTTAATTAGGATGGAATTTCTGTGTTTAATCGTCAATAAGAACGTCCATGGGATACAGAAAACCTGAAGTGAAGCATCGGAATCTAAAACTGGACTCACAGGAGAGGTTCAATTCATAGAAAGTGAGAGTGTCAGTACTCTTGTACTTTAGTCGCCATTGTGATTTTTGTATTAAATTCGGATGCAATTTCTGTGTTTCATCGTCAATATGAAGGTCCAAGGGATACAGTAAACCTGAAGTTAAGCATCGGAATCTACAACTGGACTCACAGGAGAAGTTCAAATCATAGAAAGTGAGAGTGTCAGTCCACTTTTACTTAAGCAGCATTGTGCGTTTTGAATTTAATTCCGATGCAATTTCTGTGTTTCATCGTCAATAAGAAAGTCCAAGGGATACAGTAAACCTGAAGTGAAGCATCGGAATCTGAAACTGGACTCACGGGAGCGTTTCAAATCATAGAAAGTTAGAGTGTCAGTCCTCTTGTACTTAAGTCGGCATTGTGAGTTTTGAATTTAATTCCGATGCAATTTCTGTGTATCATCGTCAATTAGAAGGTCCAAGGGATACAGAAAACAGGAAGTTGAGCATCGGAATCTAAAACTGGACTCACAGGAGAAGTTCAAATCATAGAAAGTGAGAGTGTCAGTCCACTTTTACTTAAGCAGCATTGTGCGTTTTGAATTTAATTCCGATGCAATTTCTGTGTTTCATCGTCAATAAGAAGGTCCAAGGGATACAGTTAACCTGAAGTGAAGCATCGGTATCTAAAACTGGACTAACAGGAGAGGTTCAAATCATAGAAAGTGGGAGTGTCAGTCCTCTTGTACTTAAGTCGGCATTGTGCCATTTGTATTAAATTCGGGAGCAATTTCTGTGTTTCATCGTCAATAAGAAGGTCCAAGGGATACAGTAAACCTGACGTGAAGCATCGGAATCTAAAACTGGATTCACAGGAAAGGTACAAATCGTAGAAAGTGAGAGTGTCAGTCCTCTTGTACTTAAGTCTGCATTGTGGCATTTGTATTAAATTCGGATGCAATTTCTGTGTTTCATCGTCAATAAGAGGGTCCGAGGGATACAGTAAACCTGAAGTGAAGCCACGGAATCTAAAACTGGACTCACAGGAGAGATTTAAATCATAGAAAGTGGGAGTGTCAGTCCTCTTTTACTTAAGTCGGCATTGTGCATTTTGAATTTAATTCCAATGCAATTTCTGTGTTTCATCGTCAATAAGATGGTCCAAGCGATACAGTAAACCTGAAGCGAAGCATCGGAATCTAAAACTGGACTCACAATAGAGGTTCAAATCAAGAAAATGAGAGTGTCAGTCCTCTTTAACTTAAGTCGGCATTGTGCCTTTTCAATTTAATTCCGATGCAATTTCTGTGATTCATCGTCATTACGAAGGTCCAAGGGATACAGTAAACCTGAAGTGAAGCATCGGAATCTTAAACTGGACTCACAGGAGAGGTTCAAAACATCTAAAGTGGGAGTGTGGGTCCTCTTGTACTTAAGTCGGCATTGTGCCGTTTGTATTAAATTCGGATGCAATTTCTGTGTTTCATCGCCAATAAGAACGTCCAAGGGATACAGTAAACCTAAAGTGAAGCATCGGAATCTAAAACTGGACTCACAGGAGAGATTCAAATCATAGATAGTTAGAGTGTCACTCCTCTTGTACTTAAGTCGGTATTGTGCCTTTTTTATTAAATTCGGATGCAATTTATGTGTTTCATCGTCAATAAGATGGTCCAAGGGATACAGTAAACCTGAAGTGAAGCATCGGAATCTAAAACTGGACTCACAGGAGAGGTTCAAATCATAGAAAGTTAGAGTGTCAGTCCTCTTTTACTTAAGTCAGCATTGTGCCTTTTGTATTAAATTTGGATGCAAACTCTGTGTTTCATCTTCAATAAGAAGGTCCAAGGGATACAGTAAACTGGAAGTGAAGCATCGGAATCTAAAACTGGACTCACAGGAGTGGATCAAATCATAGAATGTTAGAGTGTCAGTCCTCTTGTACTTAAGTCGGCATTGTGATTTTTGAATTTAATTCAGATCAATTTCTGTGTTTCATCGTCAATAAGAAGGTCCAAGGGATACAGTAAACCTGAAGTTAAGCATCGGAATCTAAAACTGGACTCACAGGAGAGGTTCAGATCATAGAAAGTTAGTGTCAGTCCTCTTTTACTTAAGTCGGCATTGTGCGCTTTGAATTTAATTCCGATGCAATTTCTGTGTTTCATCGTCAATAAGAAGGTCCAAGGGATACAGCAAACCTGAAGTGAAGCATCGGAATCTAAAACTGGACTCACAGGAGAGGTTTCAATCATAGAAAGTGAGAGTGTCAGTCCTCTTGTACTTAAGTCGGCATTGTGCCATTTGTATTAAATTCGGGTGCAATTTCTGTGTTTCATCATCAATAAGAAGGTCCAAGGGATACAGTAAACCTGAAGTGAAGCATCGGAATCAAAAACTGTACTCACAGGAGAGATTCAAATCGTAGAAAGTTAGAGTGTCACTCCTCTTGTACTTGAGTCGGTATTGTGCCTTTTGTATTAAATTCGGGTGCAATTTCTGTGTTTCATCGTCAATATGAAGGTCCAAGGGATACAGTGAACCTAAAGTGAAGCTTCGGAATCTAAAACTGGACTCACAGGAGAGTTTCAAATCATAGAAAGTTAGAATGTCAGTCCTCTTGTACTTAAGACGGCATTGTGCCTTTTGTATTAAATTCGGATTCAATTTCTGTGTTTCATCGTCAATAAGAAGGTCCAAGCGATACAGTAAACCTGAAGTAAAGCATCGGAATCTTAAACTGGACTCACAGGAGAGGTTCAAATCATAGAAAGTGAGAGTGTCAGCCTTCTTTTACTTACGCCGGCATTGTGCGTTTTGAATTTAATTCCGATGCAATTTCTGTGTTTCATCGTCAATAAGAAGGTCCAAGGGATACAGTAAACCTGAAGTGAAGCATCGGAACCTAAAACTGGACTCACAGGAGAGGTTCAAATCATAGAAAGTGAGAGTGTCAGTCCTCTTGTGCTTAAGTCGGCATTGTGCCTTTTGTATTAAATTCGGGTGCAATTTCTGTGTTTCATCGTCAATAAGAACGTCCAAGGGATACAGTGAACCTAAAGTGAAGCTTCGGAATCTAAAACTGGACTCACAGGAGAGTTTCAAATCATAGAAAGTTAGAATGTCAGTCCTCTTGTACTTAAGTCGGCATTGTGCCTTTTGTATTAAATTCGGATTCAATATCTGTGTTTCATCGTCAATAAGAAGGTCCAAGGGATACAGTAAACCTGAAGTGAAGCATCGGAATCTAAAACTGGACTCACAGGAGAGGGTCAAATCATAGAAAGTGAGAGTGTCAGTCCTCTTGTATTAAGGCGGCATTGTGTCATTTGTATTAAATTCGGGTGCAATTTCTGTGTTTCATCGTCAATAAGAAGGTACAAGGGATACAGTAAACCTGAAGTGAAGCATCGGACTCTAAAACTGGACTCACAGGAGAGGTTCAAATCATAGAAAGTGAGAGTGTCACTCCTCTTGTACTTGAGTCGGTATTGTGCTTTTGTATTAAAGTGGGGAGCAATTTCTGTGTTTCATCGTCAATAAGAATGTCCAAAGGGTACAGTAAACCTGAAGTGAAGCATCGGAATCTAAAACTGGATTCACAGGAGAGGTTCAAATCATAGAACGTTAGAATGTCAGTCCTCTTGTACTTAAGCCGGCATTGTGCCCTTTGTATTAAATTCGGATGCAATTGCTGTGTTTCATCGTCAATAAGAAGGAGCAAGGTATTCAGTAAACCTGAAGTGAAGCATCGGACTCTAAAACTGGACTCACAGGAGAGGTTCAAATCATAGAAAGTGAGAGTGTCAGTCCTCTTGTACTTAAGTCGGCATTGTGTCATTTGTATTAAATTCGGGTGCAATTTCTGTGTTTCATCGTCAATAAGAAGGTCCAAGGGATACAGTAAACCTGAAGTGAAGCATCGGAATCTAAAAGTGGACTCACAGGAGAGATTCAAATCATAGATAGTTAGAGTGTCACTCCTCTTGTACTTAAGTCGGTATTGTGCCTTTTTTATTAAATTCGGATGCAATTTATGTGTTTCATCGTCAATATGAAGGTCCAAGGGATACAGTAAACCTGAAGTGAAGCATCGGAATCTAAAACTGGACTCACAGGACAGGTTCAAATCATAGAAAGTTAGAGTGTCAGTCCTCTTTTACTTAAGTCAGCATTGTGCCTTTTGTATTAAATTTGGATGCAATTTCTGTGTTTCATCTTCAATAAGAGGGTCCAAGGGATACAGTAAACCTGAAGTGAAGCATCGGAATCTAAAACTGGACTCTCAGGAGAGGTTCAAATCATAGAAAGTGAGAGTGTCAGTCCTCTTGTACTTAAGCCGGCATTGTGCCGTTTGTATTAAATTCGGATGCAATTTCTGTGTTCCATCGTCAATAAGAACGTCCAAGGGATACAGTAAACCTGACGTGAAGCATCGGAATCTAAAACTGGACTCACAAAAGACATTCAAATCATAGATAGTTAGAGTGTCACTCCTCTTGTACTTAAGTCGGTATTGGGCCTTTTTTATTAAATTCGGATGCAATTTATGTGTTTCATCGTCAATAAGAAGGTCCAAGGGATACAGTAAACCTGAAGTGAAGCATCGGAATCTAAAACTGGACTCACAGGAGAGGTTCAAATCATAGAAAGTTAGAGTGTCAGTCCTCTTTTACTTACGTCAGCATTGTGCCTTTTGTATTAAATTTCGATGCAAACTCTGTGTTTCATCTTCAATAAGAAGGTCCAAGGGATACAGTAAACTTGAAGTGAAGCATCGGAATCTAAAACTGGACTCCCAGGAGGGGATCAAATCATAGAATGTTAGAGTGTCAGTCCTCTTGTACTTAAGTCGGCATTGTGATTTTTGAATTTAATTCAGATGCAATTTCTGTGTTTCATCGTCAATAAAAAGGTCCAAGGGATACAGTAAACCTGAAGTTAAGTATCGGAATCTTAAACTGGACTCACAGGAGAGGTTCAGATCATAGAAAGTTAGAGTGTCAGTCCTCTTTTACTTAAGTCAGCATTGTGCGTTTTGAATTTAATTCCGATGCAATTTCTGTGTTTCATCGTCAATAAGAAGGTCCAAGGGATACAGTAAACCTGAAGTGAAGCATCGGAATCTAAAACTGGACTCACAGAAGAGGTTCAAATCATAGGAAGTGAGAGTGTCAGTCCTCTTGTACTTAAGTCGGCATTGTGCCATTTGTATTAAATTCGGGTGCAATTTCTGTGTTTCATCATCAATAAGAAGGTCCAAGGGATACAGTAAACCTGAAGTGAAGCATCGGAATCAAAAACTGTACTCACAGGAGAGATTCAAATTATAGAAAGTTAGAGTGTCACTCCTCTTGTACTTGAGTCGGTATTGTGCCATTTGTATTAAATTCGGGTGCAAGTTCTGTGTTTCATCGTCAATAAGAAGGTCCAAGGGATACAGTGAACCTAAAGTGAAGCATCGGAATCTAAAACTGGACTCACAGGAGTGTTTCAAATCATAGAAAGTTAGAACGTCAGTCTTCTTGTACTTAAGTAGGCATTGTGCCTTTTGTATTAAATTCGGATTCAATTTCTGTGTTTCATCGTCAATAAGAAGGTACAAGGTGTACAGTAA
This sequence comes from Schistocerca serialis cubense, assembly GCF_023864345.2. Lineage (NCBI taxonomy): Eukaryota > Metazoa > Arthropoda > Insecta > Orthoptera > Acrididae > Schistocerca > Schistocerca serialis. The sequence continues at coordinate 20,173,672 of NC_064648.1, forward strand.
ACCTGAAGTGAATTTCGGAAAGTAAAACTAGACTCACAGGAGAGGATCAAATCATAGATAGTGAGAGTGTCAGTACTCTTGTACTTAAGTCGGCATTGTGTCATTTGTATTAAATTCGGGTGCAATATCTGTGTTTCATCGTCAATAAGAAGGTCCAAGCGATACAGTAAACCTGAAGTAAAGCATCGGAATCTTAAACTGGATTCACAGGAGAGGTTCAAATCATAGAAAGTGAGAGTGTCAGCCTTCTTTTACTTAAGTCGGCATTGTGCGTTTTGAATTTAATTCCGATGCAATTTCTGTGTTTCATCTTCAATAAGAAGGTCCAAGGGATACAGTAAACGTGAAGTGAAGCATCGGAATCTAAAACTGGATTCACAGGAGAGGTTACAATCATAGAAAGTTTGAATGTCAGTCCTCTTGTACTTAAGTCGGCATTGTGCCCTTTGTATTAAATTCGGATGCAATTGCTGTGTTTCATCGTCAATAAGATGGAGCAAGGTATTCAGTAAACCTGAAGTGAAGCATCGGACTCTAAAACTGGACTCACAGGAGAGGTTCAAATCATAGAAAGTGAGAGTGTCAGTCCTCTTGTACTTAAGTCGGCATTGTGTCATTTGTATTAAATTCGGGTGCAATTTCTGTGTTTCATCGTCAATAAGAAGGTCCAAGGGATACAGTAAACCTGAAGTGAAGCATCGGAATCAAAAACTGTACTCACAGGAGAGATTCACATCATAGAAAGTTAGAGTGTCACTCCTCTTGTACTTGAGTCGGTATTGTGCCTTTTGTATTCAATTCGGGTACAATTTCTGTGTTTCATCGTCAATAAGAAGGTCCAAGGGATACAGTGAACCTAAAGTGAAGCATCGGAATCTAAAACTGGTCTCACAGGATACTTTCAAATCATAGAAAGTTAGAATGTCAGTCCTCTTGTACTTAAGTCGGCATTGTGCCATTTGTATTTAATTAGGATGAAATATCTGTGTTTCATCGTCAACAAGAAAGTCCAAGGGATACAGTAAACCTGAAGTGAAGCATCGGAATCTAAAACTGGACTCACAGGAGAGGTTCAAATCATAGAAAGTGAGAGTGTCAGTACTCTTGTACTTTAGTCGCCATTGTGATTTGTATTAAATTCGGATGCAATTTCTGTGTTTCATCGTCAATAAGAAGGTCCAAGTGATACAGTAAACCTGAAGTGAAGCATCAGAAACTAAAACTGGAGTCACAGGAGAGATTTAAATCATAGAAAGTGGGAGGGTCAGTCCTCTTTTACTTAAGTCGGCATTGTGCATTTTGAATTTAATTCCGATGCAATATCTGTTTTTCATCGACAATAAGAAGGTCCAAGGGATACAGCAAACCTGAAGTGAAGCATCGGAATCTAAAACTGGATTCGCAGGAGAGGTTCAAATCAGAGAAAGTGAGAGTGTCAGTCCTCTTTTACTTAAGTCGGCATTGTGCCATTTGTATTAAATTCGGATTCATTTCTGTGTTTCATCGTGAATAAGAAGGTCCAAGGGATACAGTAAACCTGAAGTGAGGCATCGGAATCTAAAACTGGACTCACAGGAGATATCTAAATCATAGAAAGTGAGAGTCCTCTTTTACTTATGTCGGCATTTTGCTTTTTGAATTTAATTCCGATGCAATTTCTGTGTTTCATCGTCAATAAGAAGGTCCAAGGGATACAGCAAACCTGAAGTGAAGCATCGGAATCTAAAACTGGACTCGCAGGAGAGGTTCAAATCAGAGAAAGTGAGAGTGTCGGTCATCTTGTACTTAAGTCGGCATTGTGCCATTTGTATTAAGTTCGGATGCAATTTCTGTGTTTCATCGTCAATAAGAAGGTCCAAGGGATACAGTGAACCTGAAGTGAAACATCGGAATCTAAAACTGGACTCACAGGAGAGGATCAAATCATAGAATGTTAGAGTGTCAGTCCTCTTGTACTTAAGTCGGCATTGTGATTTTTGAATTTAATTCAGATCAAATTCTGTGTTTCATCGTCAATAAGAAGGTCCAAGGGATACAGTAAACTTTAAGTTAAGCATCGGAATCTAAAACTGGACTCACAGGAGAGGTTCAGATCATAGAAAGTTAGAGTGTCAGTCCTCTTTTACTTAAGTCGGCATTGTGCGTTTTGAATTTAATTCCGATGCAATTTCTGTGTTTCTTCGTCAATACGAAGGTCCAAGGGATACAGTAAACCTGAAGTGAAGCATCGGAATCTAAAACTGGACTCACAGGAGAGGTTCAAATCATAGAAAGTGAGAGTGTCAGTCCTCTTGTATTAAGTCGGCATTGTGTCATTTGTATTAAAATCGGGTGCAATTTCTGTGTTTCATCGTCAATAAGAAGGTACAAGGGATACAGTAAACCTGAAGTGAAGCATCGGAATCTAAAACTGGACTCACAGGAAAGGTTCAAATCATAGAAAGTGAGAGTGTCTCTCCTCTTGTACTTGAGTCGGTATTGTGCTTTTGTATTAAAGTGGGGAGCAATTTCTGTGTTTCATCGTCAATAAGAATGCCCAAGGGGTACAGTAAACCTGAAGTGAACCATCGGAATCAAAAACTGGATTCACAGGAGAGGTTCAAATCATAGAAAGTTAGAATGTCAGTCCTCTTGTACTTAAGTCGGCATTGTGCCATTTGTATTAAATTCGGATGCAATTGCTGTGTTTCATCATCAATAAGAAGGAGCAAGGTATTCAGTAAACCTGAAGTGAAGCATCGGACTCTAAAACTGGACTCACAGGAGAGGTTCAAATCATAGAAAGTGAGAGTGTCAGTCCTCTTGTACTTAAGTCGGCATTGTGTCATTTGTATTAAATTCGGGTGCAATTTCTGTGTTTCATCGTAAATAAGAAGGTCCAAGGGATACAGTAAACCTGAAGTGAAGCATCGGAATCAAAAACTGTACTCACAGGAGAGATTCAAATCATAGAAAGTTAGAGTGTCACTCCTCTTGTACTTGAGTCGGTATTGTGCCTTTTGTATTTAATTCGGGTGCAATTTCTGTGTTTCATCGTCAATAAGGAGGTCCAATGGATACAGTGAACCTAAAGTGTAGCATCGGAATCTAAAACTGGACTCACAAGAGAGTTTCAAATCATAGAAAGTTAGAATGTCAGTCCTCTTGTACTTAAGTCGGCATTGTGCCTTTTGTACTAAATTCGGATTCAATTTCTGTGTTTCATCGTCAATAAGAAGGTTTAAGGGATACAGTAGACCTGAAGTGAAGCATCAGAATCTAAAACTGGACTCACAAGAGAGGTTCAAATCATAGAGAGTTAGAGTGTCACTCCTCTTGTACCAAGTTGGTATTGTGCCATTTGTATTAAATTCGGATGCAATTTCTGTGTTTCATCGTCAATAAGAAGGAGCAAGGTATTCAGTAAACCTGAAGTGAAGCATCGGAATCTAAAACTGGGCTCACAGGAGAGGTTCAAATCATAGAAAATGAGAGTGTCAGTCCTCTTGTACTTAAGTCGGCATTGTGGCATTTGTATTTAATTAGGATGAAATATCTGTGTTTCATCGTCAATAAGAAGGTCCAAGGGATACAGTAAACCTGAAGTGAAGCATCGGATTCTAAAACTGGACTCACAGGAGAGGTTCAAATCATAGAAAGTGAGAGTGTCAGTCCTCTTGTTCTTAAGTCGGCATTGTGCCTTTTATATTAAATGCGGATGCAAACTCTGTGTTTCATCGTCAATAAGAAGGTCCAAGCGATACAGTAAACCTGAAAAGAAGCATCGGAATCTAAAACTGGACTCACAGGAGAGGTTCAGATCATAGAAAGTTAGAGTGTCAGTCCTCTTTTACTTAAGTCGGCATTGTGAATTTTGAATTTAATTCCGTTGCAATTTCTGTGTTTCATCGTCAATAAGAAGGTCCAAGGGATACAGTAAACCTGAAGTGAAGCATCGGAATCAAAAACTGTACTCACAGGAGAGATTCAAATCATAGAAAGTTAGAGTGTCACTCCTCTTGTACTTGAGTCGGTATTGTGCCTTTTGTATTAAATTCGGGTGCAATTTCTGTGTTTCATCGTCAATAAGAAGGTCCAAGGGATACAGTGAACCTAAAGTGAAGCATCGGAATCTAAAACTGGACTCACAGGAGAGTTTCAAATCATAGAAAGTTAGAATGTCAGTCCTCTTGTACTTAAGTCGGCATTGTGCCTTTTGTATTAAATTCGGATTCAATTTCTGTGTTTCATCGTCAATAAGAAGATTTAAGGGATACAGTAGACCTAAAGTGAAGCATCAGAATCTAAAACTGGACTCACAAGAGAGGTTCAAATCATAGAGAGTTAGAGTGTCACTCCTCTTGTACCAAGTTGGTATTGTGCCATTTGTATTAAATTCGGATGCAATTTCTGTGTTTCATCGTCAATAAGAAGGAGCAAGGTATTCAGTAAACCTGAAGTGAAGCATCGGAATCTAAAACTGGACTCACAGGAGAGGTTCAAATCATGGAAAATGGGAGTGTCAGTCCTCTTGTACTTAAGTCGGCATTGTGGCATTTGTATTTAATTAGGATGAAATATCTGTGTTTCATCGTCAATAAGAAGGTCCAAGGGATACAGTAAACCTGAAGTGAAGCATCGGAATCTAAAACTGGACTCACAGGAGAGGTTCAAATCATAGAAAGTGAGAGTGTCAGTACTCTTGTACTTTAGTCGCCATTGTGATTTTTGTATTAAATTCGGATTCAATTTCTGTGTTTCATCGTCAATAAGAAGGTGCAAGGTATACAGTAAACCTGAAGTGAAGCATCGGAAAGTAAAACTAGACTCACAGGAGAGGTTCAAATCATAGAAAGTGAGAGTGTCAGTACTCTTGTAGTTGAGTCGGCATTGTAGCATTTGTATTAAATTCGGATGCAATTTCTGTGTTTCATCGTCAATAAGAAGGTCCAAGCGATACAGTAAACCTGAAGTAAAGCATCGGAATCTTAAACTGGAGTCACAGGAGAGGTTGAAATCATAGAAAGTGAGAGTGTCAGCATTATTTTACTTAGGTCGGCATTGTGCGTTTTGAATTTAATTGCGATGCAATTTCTGTGTTTCATCTTCAATAAGAAGGTCCAAGGGATACAGTAAACCTGAAGTGAAGCATCGGAATCTAAAACTGGACTCTTAGGAGAGGTTCAAATCATAGAAAGTGAGAGTGTCAGTCCTCTTGTACTTAAGTCGGCATTGTGTCATTTGTATTAAATTCGGGTGCAATTTCTGTGTTTCATCGTCAATAAGAAGGTACAAGGGATACAGTAAACCTGAAGTGAAGCATCGGAATCTAAAACTGGACTCACAGGAAAGGTTCAAATCATAGAAAGTGAGAGTGTCACTCCTCTTGTACTTGAGTCGGTATTGTGCTTTTGCATTAAATAGGGAAGCAATTTCTGTGTTTCATCGTCAATAAGAATGTCCAAGGGGTACAGTAATCCTGAAGTGAAGCATCGGAATCTAAAACTGGATTCACAGGAGAGGTTCAAATCATAGAAATTTAGAATGTCAGTCCTCTTGTACTTAAGTCGGCATTGTGCCCTTTGTATTAATTTCGGATGCAATTGCTGTGTTACATCGTCAATAAGAAGAAGCAAGGTATTCAGTAAACCTGAAGTGAAGCATCGGACTCTAAATCTGGGCCACAGGAGAGGTTCAAATCATAGAAAGTGAGAGTGTCAATGCTCTTGTACTTAAGTCGGCATTGTGTCATTTGTATTAAATTCGGGTGCAATTTCTGTGTTTCATCGTCAATAAGAAGGTCCAAGGGATACAGTAAACCGGAAGTGAAGCATCGGAATCTAAAAGTGGACTCACAGGAGAGATTCAAATCATAGATAGTTAGAGTATCACTCCTCTTGTACTTAAGTCGGTATTGTGCCTTTTTTATTGAATTCGGATGCAATTTATGTGTTTCATCGTCAATAAGAAGGTCCAAGGGATACAGTAGACCTGAAGTGAAGCATCAGAATCTAAAACTGGACTCACAAGAAAGGTTCAAATCATAGAGAGTTAGAGTGTCACTCCTCTTGTACCAAGTTCGTATTGTGCCATTTGTATTAAATTCGGATGTAATTTCTGTGTTTCATCGTCAATAAGAAGGAGCAAGGTATTCAGTAAACCTGAAGTGAAGCATCGGAATCTAAAACTGGACTCACAGGAGAGGTTCAAATCTTAGAAAATGAGAGTGTCAGTCCTCTTGTACTTAAGTCGGCATTGTGGCATTTGTATTTAATTAGGATGAAATATCTGTGTTTCATCGTCAATAAGAAGGTCCAAGGGATACAGTAAACCTGAAGTGAAGCATCGGAATCTAAAACTGGACTCACAGGAGAGGTTCAAATCATAGAAAGTGAGAGTGTCAGTACTCTTGTACTTTAGTCGCCATTGTGATTTTTGTATTAAATTCGGATGCAATTTCTGTGTTTCATCGTCAATAAGAAGGTGCAAGGGATACAGTAAACCTGAAGTGAAGCATCGGAATCTAAAACTGGACTCACAGGACAGGTTCAAATCATAGAAAGTTAGAGTGTCAGTCCTCTTGTACTTAAGTCGGCATTGTGCCTTTTATATTAAATTTGGATGCAAACTCTGTGTTTCATCGTCAATAAGATGGTCCAAGGGATACCGTAAACCTGAAGTGAAGCATCGGAATCTAAAACTAGACTCACAGGAGAGGTTCAAATAATAGAAAGTGAGAGTGTCAGTACTCTTGTACTTTAGTCGCCATTGTGATTTTTGTATTAAATTCGGATTCAATTTCTGTGTTTCATCGTCAATAAGAAGGTGCAAGGTATACAGTAAACCTGAAGTGTAGCATCAGAAAGTAAAACTAGACTCACAGGAGAGGTTCAAATCATAGAAAGTGAGAGTGTCAGTACTCTTGTAGTTGAGTCGGCATTGTAGCATTTGTATTAAATTCGGATGCAATTTCTGTGTTTCATCGTCAATAAGAAGGTCCAAGCGATACAGTAAACCTGAAGTAAAGCATCGGAATCTTAAACTGGACTCACAGGAGAGGTTCAAATCATAGAAAGTGAGAGTGTCAGTCCTCTTGTACTTAAGTCGGCATTGTGTCATTTGTATTAAATTCGGGTGCAATTTCTGTGTTTCATCGTCAATAAGAAGGTACAAGGGATACAGTAAACCTGAAGTGAAGCATCGGAATCTAAAACTGGACTCACAGGAAAGGTTCAAATCATAGAAAGTGAGAGTGTAACTCCTCTTGTACTTGAGTCGGTATTGTGCTTTTGCATTAAATTGGGAAGCAATTTCTGTGTTTCATCGTCAATAAGAATGTCCAAGGGGTACAGTAATCCTGAAGTGAAGCATCGGAATCTAAAACTGGATTCACAGGAGAGGTTCAAATCATAGAAAGTTAGAATGTCAGTCCTCTTGTACTTAAGTCGGCATTGTGCCGTTTGTATTAATTTCGGATGCAATTGCTGTGTTACATCGTCAATAAGAAGAAGCAAGGTATTCAGTAAACCTGAAGTGAAGCATCGGACTCTAAATCTGGGCCACAGGAGAGGTTCAAATCATAGAAAGTGAGAGTGTCAATGCTCTTGTACTTAAGTCGGCATTGTGTCATTTGTATTAAATTCGGGTGCAATTTCTGTGTTTCATCGTCAATAAGAAGGTCCAAGGGATACAGTAAACCTGAAGTGAAGCATCGGAATCTAAAAGTGGACTCACAGGAGAGATTCAAATCATAGATAGTTAGAGTGTCACTCCTCTTGTACTTAAGTCGGTATTGTGCCTTTTTTATTGAATTCGGATGCAATTTATGTGTTTCATCGTCAATAAGAAGGTCCAAGGGATACAGTAGACCTGAAGTGAAGCATCAGAATCTAAAACTGGACTCACAAGAGAGGTTCAAATCATAGAGAGTTAGAGTGTCACTCCCCTTGTACCAATTTCGTATTGTGCCATTTGTATTAAATTCGGATGTAATTTCTGTGTTTCATCGTCAATAAGAAGGAGCAAGGTATTCAGTAAACCTGAAGTGAAGCATCGGAATCTAAAACTGGACTCACAGGAGAGGTTCAAATCATAGAAAATGAGAGTGTCAGTCCTCTTGTACTTAAGTCGGCATTGTGGCATTTGTATTTAATTAGGATGAAATATCTGTGTTTCATCGTCAATAAGAAGGTCCAAGGGATACAGTAAACCTGAAGTGAAGCATCGGAATCTAAAACTGGACTCACAGGAGAGGTTCAAATCATAGAAAGTGAGAGTGTCAGTACTCTTGTACTTTAGTCGCCATTGTGATTTTTGTATTAAATTCGGATGCAATTTCTGTGTTTCATCGTCAATAAGAAGGTGCAAGGGATACAGTAAACCTGAAGTGAAGCATCGGAATCTAAAACTGGACTCACAGGAGAGGTTCAAATCATAGAAAGTTAGAGTGTCAGTCCTCTTGTACTTAAGTCGGCATTGTGCCTTTTATATTAAATTTGGATGCAAACTCTGTGTTTCATCGTCAATAAGAAGGTCCAAGGGATACCGTAAACCTGAAGTGAAGCATCGGAATCTAAAACTAGACTCACAGGAGAGGTTCAAATGATAGAAAGTGAGAGTGTCAGTACTCTTGTACTTTAGTCGCCATTGTGATTTTTGTATTAAATTCGGATTCAATTTCTGCGTTTCATCGTCAATAAGAAGGTGCAAGGTATACAGTAAACCTGAAGTGAAGCATCAGAAAGTAAAACTAGACTCACAGGAGAGGTTCAAATCATAGAAAGTGAGAGTGTCAGTACTCTTGTAGTTGAGTCGGCATTGTAGCATTTGTATTAAATTCGGATGCAATTTCTGTGTTTCATCGTCAATAAGAAGGTCCAAGCGATACAGTAAACCTGAAGTAAAGCATCGGAATCTTAAACTGGACTCACAGGAGAGGTTCAAATCATAGAAAGTGAGAGAGTCAGTCCTCTTGTACTTAAGTCGGCATTGTGTCATTTGTATTAAATTCGGGTGCAATTTCTGTGTTTCATCGTCAATAAGAAGGTACAAGGGATACAGTAAACCTGAAGTGAAGCATCGGAATCTAAAACTGGACTCACAGGAAAGGTTCAAATCACAGAAAGTGAGAGTGTCACTCCTCTTGTACTTGAGTCGGTATTGTGCTTTTGCATTAAATTGGGAAGCAATTTCTGTGTTTCATCGTCAATAAGAATGTCCAAGGGGTACAGTAATCCTGAAGTGAAGCATCGGAATCTAAAACTGGATTCACAGGAGAGGTTCAAATCATAGAAAGTCAGAATGTCAGTCCTCTTGTACTTAAGTCGGCATTGTGCCCTTTGTATTAATTTCGGATGCAATTGCTGTGTTACATCGTCAATAAGAAGAAGCAAGGTATTCAGTAAACCTGAAGTGAAGCATCGGACTCTAAATCTGGGCCACAGGAGAGGTTCAAATCATAGAAAGTGAGAGTGTCAATGCTCTTGTACTTAAGTCGGCATTGTGTCATTTGTATTAAATTCGGGTGCAATTTCTGTGTTTCATCGTCAATAAGAAGGTCCAAGGGATACAGTAAACCTGAAGTGAAGCATCGGAATCTAAAAGTGGACTCACAGGAGAGATTCAAATCATAGATAGTTAGAGTGTCACTCCTCTTGTACTTAAGTCGGTATTGTGCCTTTTTTATTGAATTCGGATGCAATTTATGTGTTTCATCGTCAATAAGAAGGTCCAAGGGATACAGTAGACCTGAAGTGAAGCATCAGAATCTAAAACTGGACTCACAAGAGAGGTTCAAATCATAGAGAGTTAGAGTGTCACTCCTCTTGTACCAATTTCGTATTGTGCCATTTGTATTAAATTCGGATGTAATTTCTGTGTTTCATCGTCAATAAGAAGGAGCAAGGTATTTAGTAAACCTGAAGTGAAGCATCGGAATCTAAAACTGGACTCACAGGAGAGGTTCAAATCATAGAAAATGAGAGTGTCAGTCCTCTTGTACTTATGTCGGCATTGTGGCATTTGTATTTAATTAGGATGAAATATCTGTGTTTCATCGTCAATAAGAAGGTCCAAGGGATACAGTAAACCTGAAGTGAAGCATCGGAATCTAAAACTGGACTCACAGGAGAGGTTCAAATCATAGAAAGTGAGAGTTCAGTACTCTTGTACTTTAGTCGCCATTGTGATTTTTGTATTTAATTCGGATGCAATTTCTGTGTTTCATCTTCAATAAGAAGGTGCAAGGGATACAGTAAACCTGAAGTGAAGCATCGGAATCTACAACTGGACTCACAGGAGAGGTTCAAATCGTAGAAAGTTAGAGTGTCAGTCCTCTTGTACTTAAGTCGGCATTGTGCCTTTTATATTAAATTTGGATGCAAACTCTGTGTTTCATCGTCAATAAGAAGGTCCAAGGGATACAGTAAACCTGAAGTGAAGCATCGGAATCTAAAACTAGACTCACAGGAGAGGTTCAAATGATAGAAAGTGAGAGTGTCAGTACTCTTGTACTTTAGTCGCCATTGTGATTTTTGTATTAAATTCTGATTCAATTTCTGTGTTTCATCGTCAATAAGAAGGTGCAAGGTATACAGTTAACCTGAAGTGAAGCATCAGAAAGTAAAACTAGACTCACAGGAGAGGTTCAAATCATAGAAAGTGAGAGTGTCAGTACTCTTGTAGTTGAGTCGGCATTGTAGCATTTGTATTAAATTCGGATGCAATTTCTGTGTTTCATCGTCAATAAGAAGGTCCAAGCGATACAGTAAACCTGAAGTAAAGCATCGGAATCTTAAACTGGACTCACAGGAGAGGTTGAAATCATAGAAAGTGAGAGTGTCAGCCTTCTTTTACTTAGGTCGGCATTGTGCGTTTTGAATTTAATTGCGATGCAATTTCTGTGTTTCATCTTCAATAAGAAGGTCCAAGGGATACAGTAAACCTGAAGTGAAGCATCGGAATCTAAAACTGGACTCTTAGGAGAGGTTCAAATCATAGAAAGTGAGAGTGTCAGTCCTCTTGTACTTAGGTCGGCATTGTGTCATTTGTATTAAATTCGGGTGCAATTTCTGTGTTTCATCGTCTATAAGAAGGTACCAGGGATACAGTAAACCTGAAGTGAAGCATCGGAATCTAAAACTGGACTCACAGGAGAGGTTCAAATCATAGAAAGTGAGAGTGTCACTCCGCTTGTACTTGAGTCGGTATTGTGCTTTTGCATTAAATTGGGGAGCAATTTCTGTGTTTCATCGTCAATAAGAATGTCCAAGGGGTTCAGTAATCCTGAAGTGAAGCATCGGAATCTAAAACTGGATTCACAGGAGAGATTCAAATCATAGAAAGTTAGAATGTCAGTCCTCTTGTACTTAAGTCGGCATTGTGCCCTTTGTATTAATTTCGGATGCAATTGCTGTGTTTCATCGTCAATAAGAAGGAGCAAGGTATTCAGTAAACCTGAAGTGAAGCATCGGACTCTAAAACTGGGCCCACAGGAGAGATTCAAATCATAGAAAGTGAGAGTGTCAATGCTCTTGTACTTAAGTCGGCATTGTGTCATTTGTATTAAATTCGGGTGCAATTTCTGTGTTTCATCGTCAATAAGAAGGTCCAAGGGATACAGTAAACCTGAAGTGAAGCATCGGAATCTAAAAGTGGACTCACAGGAGAGATTCAAGTCATAGATACTTAGAGTGTCACTCCTCTTGTACTTAAGTCGGTATTGTGCCTTTTTTATTAAATTCGGATGCAATTTATGTGTTTCATCGTCAATAAGAAGGTCCAAGGGATACAGTAAACCTGAAGTGAAGCATCGGAATCTAAAACGGGACTCACAGGAGAGGTTCAAATCATAGAATGTTAGAGTGTCAGTCCTCTTTTACTTAAGTCAGCATTGTGCCTTTTGTATTAAATTTGGATGCAAACTCTGTGTTTCATCTTCAATACGAAGGTCCAAGGGATACAGTAAACTTGAAGTGAAGCATCGGAATCTAAAACTGGACTCACAGAAGTGGATCAAATCATAGAATGTTAGAGTGTCAGTCCTCTTGTACTTAAGTCGGCATTATGATTTTTGAATTTAGTTCAGATGCAATTTCTGTGTTTGATCGTCAATAAGAAGGTCCAAGGGATACAGTAAACCTGAAGTTAAGCATCGGAATCTAAAACTGGACTCACAGGAGAGGTTTAGATCATAGAAAGTTTGAGTGTCAGTCCTCTTTTACTTAAGTCGGCATTGTGCGTTTTGAATTTAATTCCGATGCAATTTCTGTGTTTCATCGTCAATAAGAAGGTCCAAGGGATACAGTAAACCTGAAGTGAAGCATCGGAATCTAAAACTGGACTCACAGGAGAGGTTCAAATCATAGAAAGTGAGAGTGTCAGTCCTCTTGTACTTAAGTCGGCATTGTGCCATTTGTATTAAATTCGGGTGCAATTTCTGTGTTTCATCATCAATAAGAAGGTCCTAGGTATACACTAAACCTGAAGTGAAGCATCGGAATCAAAAACTGTACTCACAGGAGAGATTCAAATCATAGAAAGTTAGAGTGTCACTCCTCTTGTACTTGAGTCGGTATTGTGCCTTTTGTATTTAATTCGGGTGCAATTTCTGTGTTTCATCGTCAATAAGAAGGTCCAAGGGATACAGTGAACCTAAAGTGAAGCATCGGAATCTAAAACTGTACTCACAGGAGAGTTTCAAATCATAGAGAGTTAGAGTGTCACTCCTCTTGTACCAAGTTGGTATTGTGCCATTTGTATTAAATTCGGATGCAATTTCTGTGTTTCATCGTCAATAAGAAGGAGCAAGGTATTCAGGAAACCTGAAGTGAAGCATCGGAATCTAAAACTGGACTCACAGGAGAGGTTCAAATCATAGAAAATGAGAGTGTCAGTTCTCTTGTACTTAAGTCGGCATTGTGGCATTTGTATTTAATTAGGATGAAATATCTGTGTTTCGTCGTCAATAGGAAGGTCCAAGGGATACAGTAAACCTGAAGTGAAGCATCGGAATCTAAAACTGGACTCACAGGAGAGGTTCAAATCATAGAAAGTGCGAGTGTCAATGCTCTTGTACTTAAGTCGGCATTGTGTCATTTGTATTAAATTCGGGTGCAATTTCTGTGTTTCATCGTCAATAAGAAGGTCCAAGGGATACAGTAAACCTGAAGTGAAGCATCGGAATCTAAAAGTGGACTCACAGGAGAGATTCAAATCATAGATAGTTAGAGTGTCACTCCTCTTGTACTTAAGTCGGTATTGTGCCTTTTTTATTGAATTCGGATGCAATTTATGTGTTTCATCGTCAATAAGAAGGTCCAAGGGATACAGTAGACCTGAAGTGAAGCATCAGAATCTAAAACTGGACTCACAAGAGAGGTTCAAATCATAGAGAGTTAGAGTGTCACTCCTCTTGCACCAATTTCGTATTGTGCCATTTGTATTAAATTCGGATGTAATTTCTGTGTTTCATCGTCAATAAGAAGGAGCAAGGTATTCAGTAAACCTGAAGTGAAGCATCGGAATCTAAAACTGGACTCACAGGAGAGGTTCAAATCATAGAAAATGAGAGTGTCAGTCCTCTTGTACTTAAGTCGGCATTGTGGCATTTGTATTTAATTAGGATGAAATATCTGTGTTTCATCGTCAATAAGAAGGTCCAAGGGATACAGTAAACCTGAAGTGAAGCATCGGAATCTAAAACTGGACTCACAGGAGAGGTTCAAATCATAGAAAGTGAGAGTGTCAGTACTCTTGTACTTTAGTCGCCATTGTGATTTTTGTATTATTCGGATGCAATTTCTGTGTTTCATCGTCAATAAGAAGGTGCAAGGGATACAGTAAACCTGAAATGAAGCATCGGAATCTAAAACTGGACTCACAGGAGAGGTTCAAATCAAAGAAAGTTAGAGTGTCAGTCCTCTTGTACTTAAGTCGGCATTGTGCCTTTTATATTAAATTTGGATGCAAACTCTGTGTTTCATCGTCAATAAGAAGGTCCAAGGGATACAGTAAACCTGAAGTGAAGCATCGGAATCTAAAACTAGACTCACAGGAGAGGTTCAAATGATAGAAAGTGAGAGTGTCAGTACTCTTGTACTTTAGTCGCCAATGTGATTTTTGTATTAAATTCGGATTCAATTTCTGTGTTTCATCGTCAATAAGAAGGTGCAAGGTATACAGTAAACCTGAAGTGAAGCATCAGAAAGTAAAACTAGACTCACAGGAGAGGTTCAAATCATAGAAAGTGAGAGTGTCAGGACTCTTGTAGTTGAGTCGGCATTGTAGCATTTGTATTAAATTCGGATGCAATTTCTGTGTTTCATCGTCAATAAGAAGGTCCAAGCGATACAGTAAACCTGAAGTAAAGCATCGGAATCTTAAACTGGACTCACAGGAGAGGTTGAAATCATAGAAAGTGAGAGTGTCAGCCTTCTTTTACTTAGGTCGGCATTGTGCGTTTTGAATTTAATTGCGATGCAATTTCTGTGTTTCATCTTCAATACGAAGGTCCAAGTGATACAGTAAACTTGAAGTGAAGCATCGGAATCTAAAACTGGACTCACAGGAGTGGATCAAATCATAGAATGTTAGAGTGTCAGTCCTCTTGTACTTAAGTCGGCATTATGATTTTTGAATTTAGTTCAGATGCAATTTCTGTGTTTGATCGTCAATAAGAAGGTCCAAGGGATACAGTAAACCTGAAGTTAAGCATCGGAATCTAAAACTGGACTCACAGGAGAGGTTTAGATCATAGAAAGTTAGAGTGTCAGTCCTCTTTTACTTAAGTCGGCATTGTGCGTTTTGAATTTAATTCCGATGCAATTTCTGTGTTTCATCGTCAATAAGAAGGTCCAAGGGATACAGTAAACCTGAAGTGAAGCATCGGAATCTAAAACTGGACTCACAGGAGAGGTTCAAATCATAGAAAGTGAGAGTGTCAGTCCTCTTGTACTTAAGTCGGCATTGTGCCATTTGTATTAAATTCGGGTGCAATTTCTGTGTTTCATCATCAATAAGAAGGTCCTAGGAATACAGTAAACCTGAAGTGAAGCATCGGAATCAAAAACTGTACTCACAGGAGAGATTCAAATCATAGAAAGTTAGAGTGTCACTCCTCTTGTACTTGAGTTGGTATTGTGCCTTTTGTATTTAATTCGGGTGCAATTTCTGTGTTTCATCGTCAATAAGAAGGTCCAAGGGATACAGTGAACCTAAAGTGAAGCATCGGAATCTAAAACTGTACTCACAGGAGAGTTTCAAATCATAGAGAGTTAGAGTGTCACTCCTCTTGTACCAAGTTGGTATTGTGCCATTTGTATTAAAATCGGATGCAATTTCTGTGTTTCATCGTCAATAAGAAGGAGCAAGGTATTCAGGAAACCTGAAGTGAAGCATCGGAATCTAAAACTGGACTCACAGGAGAGGTTCAAATCATAGAAAATGAGAGTGTCAGTCCTCTTGTACTTAAGTCGGCATTGTGGCATTTGTATTTAATTAGGATGAAATGTCTGTGTTTCATCGTCAATAAGAAGGTCCAAGGGATACAGTAAACCTGAAGTGAAGCATCGGAATCTAAAACTGGACTCACAGGAGAGATTCAAATCATAGAAAGTGAGAGTGTCAGTACTCGTGTACTTTAGTCGCCATTGTGATTTTTGTATAAAATTCGGATGCAATTTCTGTGTTTCAACGTCAATAAGAAGGTCCAAGGGATACAGTAAACCTGGAGTGAAGCATCGGAATCTGAAACTGGACTCACAGGAGAGATTCAAATCATAGAAACTTAGAGTGTCAGTCCTCTTGTACTTAAGTCGGCATTGTGCCTTTTATATTAAATTTGGATGCAAACTCTGTGTTTCATAGTCAATAAGAAGGTCCAAGGGATACAGTAAACCTGAAGTGAAGCATCGGAATCTAAAACTGGACTCACAGGAGAGGTTCAAATCATAGAAAGTGAGAGTGTCAGTACCCGTGTACTTTAGTCGCCATTGTGATTTTTGTATTAAATTCGGATGCAATTTCTGTGTTTCAACGTCAATAAGAAGGTCCAAGGGATACAGTAAACCTGGAGTGAAGCATCGGAATCTGAAACTGGACTCACAGGAGAGATTCAAATCATAGAAACTTAGAGTGTCAGTCCTCTTGTACTTAAGTCGGCATTGTGCCTTTTATATTAAATTTGGATGCAAACTCTGTGTTTCATAGTCAATAAGAAGGTCCAAGGGATACAGTAAACCTGAAGTGAAGCATCGGAATCTAAAACTGGACTCACAGGAGAGGTTCAAATCATAGAAAGTTAGAGTGTCAGTCCTCTTGTACTTAAGTCGGCATTGTGATTTTTGAATTTAATTCCGATGCAATTTCTGTGTTTCAACGTCAATAAGAAGGTCCAAGGGATACAGTAAACCTGGAGTGAAGCATCGGAATCTGAAACTGGACTCACAGGAGAGATTCAAATCATAGAAAGTGAGAGTGTCAGTCTTCTTTTACTTAAGTGGGCATTGTGCGTTATGAATTTAATTCCGATGCAATTTCTGTGTTTCATCTTCAATAAGAGGGTCCAAGGGATACAGTAAACCTGAAGTGAAGCATCGCAATCTAAAACTGGACTCTCAGGAGAGGTTCAAATCATAGAAAGTGAGAGTGTCAGTCCTCTTGTACTTAAGTCGGCATTGTGCCATTTGTATTAATTTCGGATGCAATTTCTGTGTTTCATCGTCAATAAGAACGTCCACGGGATACAGTAAACCTGAAGTGAAGCATCGGAATCTAAAACTGGACTCACAGGAGAGATTCAAATCATAGATAGTTAGAGTGTCACTCCTCTTGTACTTAAGTCGGTATTGTGCCTTTTTTATTAAATTCGGATGCAATTTATGTGTTTCATCGTCAATAAGAAGGTCCAAGGGATACAGTAAACCTGAAGTTAAGCATCGGAATCTAAAACTGGGCTCACAGGAGAGGTTCAGATCATAGGAAGTTAGAGTGTCAGTCCTCTTTTACTTAAGTCGGCATTGTGCGTTTTGAATTTAATTCCGATGCAATTTCTGTGTTTCATCGTCAATAAGAAGGTCCAAGGGATACAGTAAACAAGAAGTAAAGCATCGGAATCTAAAACTGGACTCACAGGAGAGGTTCAAATCATAGAATGTGAGTGTGTCAGTCCTCTTGTACTTAAGTCGGCATTGTGCCATTTGTATTAAATTCGGATTCAATTTCTGTGTTTCTTCGTCAATAAGAAGGTCCAAGGGATACAGTAAACCTGAAGTAAAGCATCGGAACTTAAAACTGGAGTAACAGGAGAGGTTCAAATCATAGAAAGTTAGAGTGTCAGTCCTCTTGTACTTAAGTCGGCATTGTGCCTTTTGAATTTAATTCCGATGCTATTTCTGTGTTTCATTGTCAATAAGAAGGTGTCAAGGGATACAGTAAATCTGAAGTGAAGCATCGGAATCTAAAACTGGACTCACAGGAGAGTTTCAAGTCATAGAAAGTGAGAGTGTCAGTCCTCTTTTACTTAAGTCGGCATTGTGCGTTTTGAATTTAATTCCGATGCAATTTCTGTGTTTCATCTTCAATAAGAAGGTCCAAGGGATATAGTAAACCTGAAGTGAAGCATCGGAATCTAAAACTGGATACGCTGGAGAGGTTCAAATCATAGAAAGTTAGAAAGTCAGTCCTGTTGTACTTATGTCGGCATTGTGCCTTTTGCATTAAATTCGGATGCAATTTCTGTGTCTCATCGTCAATAAGAAGGAGCAAGGTATACAGTAAACCTGAAGTTAAGCATCGGAATTTAAAACTGGACTCACAGGAGAGGTTCAAATCATAGAAAATGAGAGTGTCAGTCCTCTTGTACTTAAGCCGGCATTGTGGCATTTGTATTTAATTAGGATGGAATTTCTGTGTTTCATCGTCAAGAAGAAGGTCCAAGGGATACAGTAAACCTGAAGTGAAGCATCAGAATCTAAAACTGGACTCACAGGAGAGGTTCAATTCATAGAAAGTGAGAGTGTCAGTACTCTTGTACTTTAGTCGCCATTGTGATTTTTGTATTAAATTCGGATGCAAATTTCTGTGTTTCATCGTCAATAAGAAGGTCCAAGGGAAACAGTATACCTGAAGTGATGCATCGGAAGCTTTAACTGGACTCAAAGGAGAGGTTCAAATCGTAGATAGTTAGTGTGTCAGTCCTCTTGTACTTAAGTCGGCATTGTACATTTTGTATTAAATTCGGATGCAAACTCTGTGTTTCATCGTCAATAAGCAGGTCCAAGGGATACAGTAAACCTGAAGTGAAGCATCGGAATCTGAAACTGGACTCACAGGAGAGATTCAAATCATAGAATGTTAGAGTGTCACTCCTCTTGTACTTAAGTCGGTATTTTGCCTTTTGTATTAAATTCGGATGCAACTTCTGTTTTTCATCGTCAAAAAGAAGGTCCAAGGGATACAGTAAACCTGAAGTG
The DNA here is from genome assembly GCF_023864345.2 of Schistocerca serialis cubense. Lineage (NCBI taxonomy): Eukaryota > Metazoa > Arthropoda > Insecta > Orthoptera > Acrididae > Schistocerca > Schistocerca serialis. The sequence goes on from NC_064648.1 coordinate 20,192,121, forward strand.
AAGCATCGGAATCTAAAACTGGACTCACAGGAGAGGTTCAAATCATAGAAAGTTAGAGTGTCAGTCCTCTTGTACTTAATTCGTCCTTGTGATTTTTGAATTTAATTCCGATGCAATTTCTGTGTTTCATCGTCAATAAGAACGTCCAAGGGAAACAGTAAACCTGATGTGAAGCATCGGAATCTAAAACTGGACTCACAGGAGAGGTTCAAATTATAGAAAGTGAGAGTGTCAGTCCTCTTTTACTTAAGTCGGCATTGTGCGTTTTGAATTTAATTCCGATGCAATTTCTGTGTTTCATCTGCAATAAGAAGGTCCAAGGGATATAGTAAACCTGAAGTGAAGCATCGGAATCTAAAACTGGACTCTTAGGAGAGGTTCAAATCATAGAAAGTGAGAGTGTCAGTCCTCTTGTACTTAAGTCGGCATTGTGTCATTTGTATTAAATTCGGGTGCAATTTCTGTGTTTCATCGTCAATAAGAAGGTCCAAGGGATACAGTAAACCTGAAGAGAAGCATCGGAATCTAAAACTGGACTCACAGGAAAGGTTCAAATCATAGAAAGTGAGAGTGTCACTCCTCTTGTACTTGAGTCGGTATTGTGCTTTTGCATTAAATTGGGGAGCAATTTCAGTGTTTCAGCGTCAATAAGAATGTCGAAGGGGTACAGTAAACCTGAAGTGAAGCATCGGAATCTGAAACTGGACTCACAGGAGAGGTTCAAATCATAGAAAGTTAGAGTGTCAGTCCTCTTGTACTTAAGTCGGCATTGTGTCATTTGTATTAAATTCGGGTGCAATTTCTGTGTTTCATCATCAATAAGAAGGAGCAAGGTATTCAGTAAACCTGAAGTGAAGCATCGGAATCTAAAACTGGACTCACAGGAGTGGTTCAAATCATAGAAAATGAGAGTGTCAGTCCTCTTGTACTAATGTCGGCATTGTGGCATTTGTATTTAATTAGGATGAAATATCTGTATTTCATCGTCAATAAGAAGGTCCAAGGGATACAGTAAATCTGAACTGAAGCATCGGAATCTAAAACTGGACTTACAGGAGAAGTTCAAATCATAGGAAGTTAGAGTGTCAGTCCTCTTGTTCTTAAGTCGGCATTGTGCCTTTTATATTGTATTCGTATGCAAACTCTGTTTCATCGTCAATAAGAAGGTCCAAGGGATACAGTAAACCTGAAGTGAAGCATCGGAATCTAAAACTGGACTCACAGGAGAGGTTCAAATCATAGAAAGTTAGAGTGTCAGTCCTCTTGTACTTAAGTCGTCATTGTGATTTTTGAATTTAATTCCGATGCAATTTCTGTGTTTCATCGTCAATAAGAAGGTCCAAGGGATACAGTAAGCCTGGATTGGAGCATCGGAATCTAAAACTGGATACGCAGGAGAGGTTCAAATCATAGAAAGTTAGAAAGTCAGTCCTCTTGTACTTAAGTCGGCATTGTGTCTTTTGTATTAAATTCGGATGCAATTTCTGTGACTCATCGTCAATAAGAAGGAGCAAGGTATACAGTAAACCTGAAGTTAAGCATTGGAATCTAAAACTGGACTCACAGGAGAGGTTCAAATCATAGAAAATGAGAGTGTCAGTCCTCTTGTACTTAAGCCGGCATTGTGGATTTTGTATTTAATTAGGATGGAATTTCTGTGTTTCATCGTCAATAAGAAGGTCCATGGGATACAGTAAACCTGAAGTGAAGTATCAGAATCTAAAACTGGACTCACAGGAGACGTTCAATTCATAGAAAGTGAGAGTGTCAGTACTCTTAAACTTTAGTCGCCATTGTGATTTTTGAATTAAATTCGGATGAAATTTCTGTGTTTCATCGTCAATAAGAAGGTCCAAGGGATACAGTATACCTGAAGTGATGCATCCGAAGCTTAAACTGGACTCACAGGAGAGGTTCACATCATAGAAACTGTGAGTGTCAGACCTCTTGTACCTAAGTCGGCATTGTGTCGTTTGAATTTATTTCCGATGCAATTTCTGCGTTTCATCGTCAATAAGAAGGTGCAAGGTATACAGTAAACCTGAAGTGAAGCATAGGAATCTAAACCTGGACTACAGGAGAGGTTCAAATCATGGAAAGTTAGAGTGTCAGTCCTCTTGTACTTAAGTCGGCATTATGCCTTTTGTATTATATTCGGATGGAAACTCTGTGTTTCATCGTTAATAAGAAGGTCCAAGAGATACAGCAAACCTGAAGTGAAGCATCGGAATCTAAAACTGGACTCACAGGAGAGGTTCAAATCATAGAAAGTTAGAGTGTCAGTCCACTTGTACTTAAGTCGACATTGTGTTTTTTGAATTTAATTCGGATGCAATTTCTGTGTTTCATCGTCAATAAGAAGGTCCCAGGGATACAGTAAACCTGGAGTTAAGCATCGGAATCTGAGACTGGACTCACAGGAGAGGTTCAAATCATGGAAAGTTAGAGTGCCAGTCCTCTTGTACTTAAGTCGGCATTGTGGCATTTGTATTAAATTCGGATGAAATTTCTGTGTTTCATCGTCAATAAGAAGGTCCAAGGGATACAGTAAACTGAAGTGAAGCATCGGAATCTAAAACTGGACTCACAGGAGAGGTTCAAATCATAGAAAAAGAGAGTGTCAGTCCTCTTGTACTTAAGTCGGCATTGTTCCTTTTGTATTAAATTCGGATGCAATTTCTGTGTTTCATCGTCAATAAGAAGGTGCAAGGTATACAGTAAACCTGAAGTGAAGCATCGGAATCTAAAACTGGACTCACAGGAAAGGTTCAAATCATAGAAAGTGAGAGTGTCAGTCCTCTTCTACTTAGGTCGGCATTGTGCCTTTTGAATTTAATTCCGATGCAATTTCTGTGTTTCATCGTCAATAAGAAGGTCCAAGGGATACAGTAAACCTGAAGTGAAGCATCGGAAACTAAAACTGGACTCACAGGAAAGGTTCAAATCATAGAAAGTTAGAATGTCAGTCCTCATGTACTTAAGTCGGCATTGTGCCTTTTGTATTAAATTCGGATGCAATTTCTGTGTTTCATCGCCAATAAGAACTTGCAAGGTATACTGTAAAAATGAAGTGAAGCATCGGAATCTAAAACTGGACTCACAGGAGAGGTTCAAATCATAGAAAGTGAGAGTGTCAGTCCTCTTGTACTTAAGTCGGCATTGTGCCATTTGTATTAAATTCGGATGCAATTCCTGTGTTTCATAGTCAATAAGAAGGTCCAAGGAATACAGTAAACCTGAAGTGAAACATCGGAATCTAAAACCCGACTCACAGGAGAGCTTCAAATCATAGAAAGTACGAGTGTCATTCCTCTTGTACTTAAGTCAGCATTGTACCTTTTGTATTATATATGGATGCAAACTCTGTGTTTCATCGTCAATAAGAAGGTCCACAGGATACAGTAAACCTTAAGTGAAGCATCGGAATCTAAAAGTGCACTCGCAGGAGAGGTTCAAATCATAGAATGTTAGAGTGTCAGTCCTCTTTTACTTAAGTCGGCATTGTGCCTTTTGAATTAAATTCGGATGCAATTTCTGTGTTTCATCGTCAATAAGAAGGTCCAAGGGATACAGTAAACCTGAAGTGAAGCATCGGAATTTAAAACTGGACTCACTGCAGAGGTTCAAATCATAGAAAGTTAGAATGTCAGTCCTCTTGTACTTAAGTCGGCATTGTGCCTTTTGTATTAAATTCGGATGCAATTTCTGTGTTTCATCGTCAATAATAAGGTGCAAGGTATACTGTAAATCTGAAGTGAAGCATCGGAATCTAAAACTGGACTCACAGGAGAGGTTCAAATCATAGAAAGTGAGAGTGTTAGTCCTCTTGTACTTACGTCGACATTGTGGCATTTGTATTAAATTCGGATGCAATTTCTGTGTTTCATCGTCAATAAGAAGGTCCACGGGATACAATAAACCTGAAGTGAAGCATTGGAATCTAAAACTGGACTCACAGGAGAGGTTCAAATCATAGAAATTTAGAGTGTTAGTCCTCTTTTATTTAAGCCGGCATTGTGGCTTTTGCATTAAATTCCGATGCAATTTCTATGTTTCATTGTCAATAAGAAGGTGCAAGGTATACAGTAAACCTGAAGTGAAGCATCGGAATTTAAAAGCAGACTCACAGGAGAGGTTCAAATCATAGAAAGAGAGAGTGTCAGTCCTCTTGTACTTAAGTTGGCATTGTGCCATTTGTATTAAATTCGGATGCATTTCCTGTGTTTCATAGTCAATAAGAAGGTCCAAGGAATACAGTAAACCTGAAGTGAAACATCGGAATCTAAAACTGGACTCACAGGAGAGGTTCAATTCATATAAAGTAAGAGTGTCAGTCCTCTTGTACTTAAGTCGGCATTGTACATTTTGTATTAAATTCGGATGCAAACTCTGTGCTTCATCGTCAATAAAAAGGTCCAAGGGATACAGTAAACCTGAAGTGAAGCATCGGGATCTAAAACTGGACTCATAGGAGAGGTTCAAATCATAGAAAGTGAGAGTGGCAGTCCTCTTGTAGTTAAGTCGGCATTGTGACTTTTGTATTAAATTCGGATGCCAACTCTGTGTTTCATCGTCAATTAGAAGGTCCGAGGGATACTGTAAACCTGAAGTGATGCATCGGAATCAGAAACTGGACTCACAGGAGAGGTTCAAATCATAGAAAGTTAGAATGTCAGTCCTCTTGTACTTAAGTCGGCATTGTTGCATTTGTATTAAATTCGGCTGAAATTTCTGTGTTTCATCGTCAATAAGAAGGTCCAAGGGATACAGTAAAACTGAAGTGAAGCATCGGAATCTAAAACTTTACTCACAGGAGAGGTTCAAATCATAGAAAGTGAGAGTGTCAGTCCTCTTGTACTTAAGTCGCCATTTTGATTTTTGTATTAAATTCGGATGCAATTTCTGTGTTTCATCGTCAATAAGAAGATCCAAGGGATACAGTAAACCTGAAGTGAAGCATCGGAATCTTGAACTCGACTCACAGGAGACGTTCATATCATAGAAAGTTAGAGTGTCAGTCCTTTTGTACTTAAGTCGGCTTTGTACCTTTTGTATTTAATTCGGATGCAAACTCTGTGTTTCATCGTCAATAAGAAGGTCCAAGGGATACAGTAAACCTGAAGTGAAGCATCGGAATCTAAAACTGGACTCACAGGAGAGGTTCAAATCAAAGAAAGTGAGAGTGTCAGTCCTCTTGTACTTAAGTCGGCATTGTGCCTTTTGAATTTAATTCCGATGCAATTTCTGTGTTTCATCGTCAATAAGAAGGTGCAAGGTATACAGTAAACCTGAAGTGAAGCATCGGAATCTAAAACTGGACTCACAGGAGAGGTTCAAGTCATAGAAAGTGAGAGTGTCAGTCCTCTTCTACTTACGTCGGCATTGTGCCTTTTGAATTTAATCGCGATGCAATTTCTGTGTTTCATCGTCATTAAGAAGGTCCAAGGGATACAGTAACCCTGAAGTGAAGCATCGGAGTCTAAAACTGGACTCACAGGAGAGATTCAAATCATTGAATGTTATAGTGTCTCTCCTCTTGTACTTTAGTCGGTATTGTGCCTTTTGTATTAAATTCGGAAGCAATTTCTGTGTTTCATCATCAATAAGAAGGTCCAAAGGATACAGTAAACCTTAAGTGAAGCATCGGAATCTAAAACTGCACTCGCAGGAGAGGTTCAAATCATAGAATGTTAGAGTGTCAGTCGTCTTTTACTTAAGTCGGCATTGTGCCTTTTGAATTAAATTCGGATGCAATTTCTGTGTTTCATCGTCAATAAGAAGGTCCAAGGGATACAGTAAACCTGAAGTGAAGCATCGGAATTTAAAACTGGACTCACTGCAGAGGTTCAAATCATAGAAAGTTAGAATGTCAGTCCTCTTGTACTTAAGTCGGCATTGTGCCTTTTGTATTAAATTCGGATGCAATTTCTGTGTTTCATCGTCAATAAGAAGGTGCAAGGTATACTGTAAATCTGAAGTGAAGCATCGGAATCTAAAACTGGACTCACAGGAGAGGTTCAAATCATAGAAAGTGAGAGAGTTAGTCCTCTTGTACTTACGTCGACATTGTGGCATTTGTATTAAATTCGGATGCAATTTCTGTGTTTTATCGTCAATAAGAAGGTCCAAGGGATACAATAAACCTGAAGTGAAGCATTGGAATCTAAAACTGGACTCACAGGAGAGGTTCAAATCATAGAAAGTTAGAGTGTTAGTCCTCTTTTATTGAAGTCGGCATTGTGGCTTTTGCATTAAATTCCGATGCAATTTCTATGTTTCATTGTCAATAAGAAGGTGCAAGGTATACAGTAAACCTGAAGTGAAGCATCGGAATTTAAAAGCGGACTCACAGGAGAGGTTCAAATCATAGAAAGAGAGAGTGTCAGTCCTCTTGTACTTAAGTTGGCATTGTGCCATTTGTATTAAATTCGGATGCATTTCCTGTGTTTCATAGTCAATAAGAAGGTCCAAGGAATACAGTAAACCTGAAGTGAAACATCGGAATCTAAAACTGGACTCACAGGAGAGGTTCAATTCATAGAATGTAAGAGTGTCAGTCCTCTTGTACTTAAGTCGGCATTGTACATTTTGTATTAAATTCGGATGCAAACTCTGTGTTTCATCGTCAATAAAAAGGTCCAAGGGATACAGTAAACCTGAAGTGAAGCATCGGGATCTAAAACTGGACTCATAGGAGAGGTTCAAATCATAGAAAGTGAGAGTGGCAGTCCTCTTGTAGTTAAGTCGGCATTGTGACTTTTGTATTAAATTCGGATGCCAACTCTGTGTTTCATCGTCAATTAGAAGGTCCGAGGGATACAGTAAACCTGAAGTGATGGATCGGAATCTGAAACTGGACTCACAGGAGAGGTTCAAATCATAGAAAGTTGAGTGTCAGTCCTCTTGTACTTAAGTCGGCATTGTGCCATTTGTATTAAATTCGGGTGCAATTTCTGTGTTTCATCGTCAATAAGAAGGTCCAAGGGATACAGTAAACCTGAAGTGAAGCATCGGAATCTAAAACTGGACTCACAGGAGAGGTTCAAATCCTAGAAAGTGAGAGTGTCAGTCCTCTTCTACTTAGGTCGGCATTGTGCCTTTTGAATTTAATTCCGATGCAATTTCTGTGTTTCATCGTCAATAAGAAGGTCCAAAGAATACAGTAAACCTGAAGTGAAGCATCGGAATCTAAAACTGAACTCACAGGAGAGATTCAAATCATAGATAGCTAGAGTGTCACTCCTCTTGTACTTAAGTCGACATTGTGCCATTTGTATTAAATTCGGATGCAATTTCTGTGTTTCATCGTCAATAAGAAGGTCCAAGGGATACGGTAAACCTGAAATAAAGCATCGGAATCTAAAACTGGACTCACAGGAGAGGTTCAAATCATAGAAAGTTACAGTGTTAGTCCTCTTTTATTTAAGTCGGCATTGTGGCTTTTGATTAAATTCCGATGCAATTTCTATGTTTCTTCGTCAATAAGAAGGTGCAAGCTATACAGTAAACCTGAAGTGAAGCATCGGAATTTAAAACCGGACTCACAGGAGAGGTTCAAATCATAGAAAGAGAGAGTGTCAGTCCTCTTGTACTTAAGTCGGTATTGTATCTTTTGTATTAAATTTGGATGCAAACTCTGTGTTTCATCGTCAATAAAAAGGTCCAAGGGATACAGTAAACCTGAAGTGAAGCATCGGGATCTAAAACTGGACTCATAGGAGAGGTTCAAATCATAGAAAGTGAGAGTGTCAGTCCTCTTGTAGTTACGTCGGTATTGTGCACTTTGAATTTAATTCCGATGCAATTTCTGTGTTTCATCGTCAATAAGAAGGTACAAGGTATGCAGTAAATCTGAAGTGAAGCATCGGAATCTGAAACTGGACTCACAGGAGAGGTTCACATCATTGAAAGTGAGAGTGTCAGTAGTCGCCATTGTGCCTTTTGTATTAAATTCGGATGCAATTTCTGTGTTTCATCGTCAATAAGATATTCCAAGGGATACAGTAAACCTGAAGTGTAGCTTCGGAACTTAAAACTGGACTCACAGGTGAGGTACAAATCATAGAAAGTTAGAGTGTCAGTCCTTTTAGACTTAAGTCGGCATTGTGACTTTTGTATTAAATTCGGATGCAAACTCTGTGTTTCATCGTCAATTAGAATGTCCATGGGATACAGTAAACGTGAAGTGATGCATCGGAATCTGAAACTGGACTCACAGGAGAGGTTCAAATCATAGAAAGTGAGAGTGTCAGTCCTCTTGTACTTAAGTCGGCATTGTGCCATTTGTATTAAATTCGGGTGCAATTTCTGTGTTTCATCGTCAATAAGAAGGTCCAAGGGATACAGTAAAAATGAAGTGAAGCATCGGAATCCAATACTGGACTCACAGGAGGGGTTCAAATCATAGAAAGTGAGAGTGTCAGTCCTCTTCTACTTAGGTCGGCATTGTGCCTTTGGAATTTAATTCCGATGCAATTTCTGTGTTTCATCGTCAATAAGAAGGTCCAAAGGATACAGTAAACCTGAAGTGAAGCATCGGAATCTAAAACTGAACTCACAGGAGAGATTCAAATCATAGAAAGCTAGAATGTCACTCCTCTTGTACTTAAGTCGGTATTGTGCCTTTTGTATTAAATTCGGATGCAATTTCTGTGTTTCATCATCAATAAGAAGGTCCGAGGGATACAGTAAACATTAAGTAAAGCATCGGAATCTAAAACTGGACTCACAGGAGAGGTTCAACTCATAGAAAGTTAGAGTGTCAGTCCTCTTGTACTTAAGTCGGCATAGAGCCTTTTGTATTAATATGCAAACTCTGTGTTTCATCGTCAATAAGATGGTCCAAGGGATACAGTAAGCCTGAAGTGAAGCATTGGAATCTAAAACTGGAGTCACAGGAGAGGTTCAAATCATAGAAAGTTAGAGTGTCATTCCTCTTGTACTTAACCCTGCATTGTGATTTTTGAATTTAATTCCGATGCAATTTCTGTGTTTCATCGTTAGTAAGAAGGTCCAAGGGATACAGTAAACCTGAAGTGAAGCATTGGAAACAAAAACTGGACTCACAGGAGAGGTTCAAATCATAGAAAGTTGGTGTGTCAGTCCTCATTTACTTAAGTCGGCATTGTGCCTTTTGTATTAAATTCCGATGCAATTTCTGTGTTTCATCGTCAATCAGACGGTGCAAGCTATACAGTAAACCTGAAGTGAAGCATCGGAATCTAAAACTGGACTCACAGGAGAGGTTCAAATCATAGAAGGTTAGAATGTCAGTCCTCTTGTACTTAAGTCGGCATTGCCCCTTTTGTATTAAATTCGGATTCAATTTCTGTGTATCATCGTCAATAAGAAGGTGCAAGGTATACAGTAAACCAGAAGTGAAGCATCGGAATCTAAAACTGGACTCACAGGAGAGGTTCAAATCATAGAAAGTGAGAGTGTCAGTCCTCTTGTACTTAAGTCGACATTGTGCCATTTGTATTAAATTCGGATGCAATTTCTGTGTTTCATCGTCAATAAGAAGATGCAAGGTATACAGTAAACCAGAAGTGAAGCATCAGAATCTAAAACTGGACTCAAAGGAGAGGTTCAAATCATAGAAAGTGAGAGTGTCAGTCCTCTTGTACTTAAGTCGCCATTGTGCCTTTTGTATTAAATTCGGATGCAAACTCTGTGTTTCATCGTCAACAAGAAGGTCCAAGGGATACAGTAAACCTGAAGTGAAGCATCGGAATCTAAAACCGGACTCACAGGAGAGGTTCAAATCATAGAAAGTTAGATTGTCAGTCCTCTTGTACTTAAGTCGGCATTGTGCCTTTTAAATTTAATTCCGATGCAATTTGTGTGTTTCATCGTCAATAAGAAGGTCCAAGGGATACAGTAAACCTGAAGTGAAGCATCGGAATCTAAAACTGGACTCACAGGAGAGGTTCAAATCATAAAAGTGAGAGTGTCACTCCTCTTGTACTTAAGTCGGAATTGTGGCATTTGTATTAAATTCGGATGCAATTTCTTTGTTTCATCGTCAATAAGAATGTCCAAGGGATACAATAAACCTGAAGTGATGCATCGGAATCTAAAACTGGACTCACAGGAGAGGTTCAAATCATAGAAAGTTAGAATGTCAGTCCTCTTGTACTTAAGTCGGCATTGTGCCTTTTGTATTAAATTCGGATGCAATTTCTGTGTTTCATCGTCAATAAGAAGATGCAAGGTATACAGTAAACCAGAAGTGAAGCATCAGAATCTAAAACTGGACTCAAAGGAGAGGTTCAAATCATAGAAAGTGAGAGTGTCAGTCCTCTTGTACTTAAGTTGACATTGTGCCATTTGTATTACATTCGGATGCAAATTCTGTGTTTCATCGTCAGTAAGAAGGTCCAAGGGATACAGTAAACCTGAAGTGAAGCATCGGAATCTAAAACTGGACTCACAGGAGAGGTTCAAATCATAGAAGGTTAGAGTGTCAGTCCTCTTCTACTTAAGTCGGCATTGTGCCTTTTGTATTAAATTCCGATGCAATTTCTATGTTTCATCGTCAATAAGAAAGCGCAAGGTATACAGTAAACCTGAATTGAAACATCGGAATTTAAAACCGGTCTCACAGGAGAGGTTCAAATCATAGAAAGTGAGAGTGTCAGTCCTCTTGTACTTAAGTCGGCATTGTGCCATTTGCATTAAATACGGATGCGATTTCTGTGTTTTATCGTCAATAAGAAGGTCCAAGGGATACAGTATACCTGAAGTGAAGCATCGGAATCCAAAACTGGACTCACAGGACAGGTTCAAATCATAGAAAGTTAGTGTGTCAGTCCTCTTGTACTTAAGTCGGCAGTGTGCATTTTGTATTAAATTCGGATGCAAACTCTGTGTTCCATCGTCAATAAGAAGGTCCAAGGGATACAGTAAACCTGAAGTGAAGCATCGGAATTTAAAACCGGACTTACAGGAGAGGTTCAAATCATAGAAAGTTAGATTGTCAGTCCTCTTGTACTTAAGTCGGCATTGTGCCTTTTGAATTTAATTCCGATTCAATTTGTGTGTTTCATCGTCAATAAGAAGGTCCAAGGGGTACAGTAAACCTGAAGTGAAGCATCGGAATCAAAAACTGGACTCACACGAGAGGTTCAAATCATAGTAAGTGAGAGTGTCACTCCTCTTGTACTTAAGTCGGTATTGTGCCTTTTGTATTATATTCGGATGCAATTTCTGTGTTTCATCGACAGTAAGAAGGTCCAAGGGATACAGTAAACATTAAGTGAAGCATCGGAATCAAAAACTGGACTCACAGGAGAGGTTCAAATCATAGAAAGAGTGTCAGTCCTCATTTACTTAAGTCGGCATTGTGCCTATTGTATTAAATTCCGATGCAATTTCTATGTTTCATCGTCAATAAGAAAGCGCAAGGTATACAGTAAACCTGAAGAGAACCATCGGAATTTAAAACCGGTCTCACAGGAGAGATTCAAATCATAGAAAGTTAGAATGTCAGTCCTCTTGTACTTAAGTCGGCATTGTGCCTTTTGTATTAAATTCGGATGCAATTTCTGTGTTTCATCGTCAAAAAGAAGGTGCAAGGTATACAGTAAACCAGAAGTGAAGCATCGGAATCTAAAACTGGACTCACAGGAGAGGTTCAAATCATAGAAAGTGAGAGTGTCAGTCCTCTTGTACTTAAGTCGAAATTGTGCCATTTGTATTAAATTCGGATGCAATTTCTATGTTTCATCGTCAATAATAAGGTCGAAGGGATACAGTATACCTGAAGTGAAGCATCGGAATCTAAAACTGGACTCACAGGAGAGGTTCAAATCATAGAAAGTTAGAGTGTCAGTCCTCTTTTACTTAAGTCGGCATTGTGCCTTTTGTATTAAATTCCGATGCAATTTCTATGTTTCATCGTCAATAAGAAAGCGCAAGGTATACAGTAAACCTGAAGAGAACCATCGGAATTTAAAACCGGTCTCACAGGAGAGATTCAAATCATAGAAAGTGAGAGTGTCAGTCCTCTTGTACTTACGTCGGCATTGTGCCATTTGTATTAGATACGGATGCGATTTCTGTGTTTTATCGTCAATGAGAAGGTCCAAGGGATACAGTAAACCTGAAGTGAAGCATCGGAATCCAAAACTGGACTCACAGGACAGGTTCAAATCATAGAAAGTTAGTGTGTCAGTCCTCTTGTACTTATGTCGGCGTTATGCCTTTTGTATTAAATTCGGATGCAAACTCTGTGTTTCATCGTCAATAAGAAGGTCCAAGGGATACAGTAAACCTGAAGTGAACCATCGGAATCTAAAACCGGACTCACAGGAGAGGTTCAAATCATAGAAAGTTAGATTGTCAGTCCTCTTGTACTTAAGACGGCATTGTGCCCTTTGAATTTAATTCCGATGCAATTTCTGTGTTTCATCATCAATAAGAAGGTGCAAGGTATACAGTAAACCTGGAGTGAAGCATCGGAATCTAAATCTGGACTCACAGGAGAGGTTCAAATCATAGAAAGTGAGAGTGTCACTCCTCTTTTACTTAAGTCGGCATTGTGCGTTTTGAATTTAAATCCGATGCAATTTCTGTGTTTCATCGTCAATAAGAAGGTCCAAGGGATACAGTAAACCTGAAGTGAAGCATCGGAATCTAAAACTGGACTCACAGGAGATGTTCAAATCATAGAAAGTGAGATTGTCAGTCCTCGTGTACTTAAGTCGCCATTGTGATTTTTGTATTAAATTCGGATGCAATTTCTGTGTTTCATCGTCAATAAGAAGGTCCAAGTGATACAGTAAACCTGAAGTGAAGCATCGGAATCTAAAACTGGACTCACAGGAGAGGTTCAAATCATGGAAAGTTAGAGTGTCAGTCCTCTTGTACTTAAGTCGGTATTGTATCTTTTGTATTAAATTCGGATGCAAACTCTTTGTTTCATCATCAATTAGAAGGTCGAAGGGATACAGTAAACCTGAAGTGAAGCATCGGAATCTAAATCTGGACTCACAGGAGAGGTTCAAATCATAGAAAGAGTGTCAGTCCTCATTTACTTAAGTCGGCATTGTGCCTTTTGTATTAAGTCCCGATGCAATTTCTGTGTTTCATCGTCAATCAGAAGGTGCAAGGTATACAATAAACCTGAAGTGAAGCATCGGAATCTAAAACTGGACTCACAGGAGAGGTTGAAATCATAGAAAGTTAGAATGTCAGTCCTCTTGTACTTAAGTCGGCATTGTGCCTATTGTATTAAATTCGGATACAATTTCTGTGTTTCATCGTCAAAAAGAAGGTGCAAGGTATACAGTAAACCAGAAGTGAAGCATCGGAATCTAAAACTGGACTCACAGGAGAGGTTCAAATCATAGAAAGTGAGAGTGTCAGTCCTCTTGTACTTAAGTCGAAATTGTGCCATTTGTATTAAATTCGGATGCAATTTCTGTGTTTCATCGTCAATAATAAGGTCGAAGGGATACAGTAAACCTGAAGTGAAGCATCGGAATCTAAAACTGGACTCACAGGAGAGGTTCAAATCATAGAAAGTTAGAGTGTCAGTCCTCTTTTACTTAAGTCGGGATTGTGCCTTTTGTATTAAATTCCGATGCAATTTCTATGTTTCATCGTCAATAAGAAAGCGCAAGGTATACAGTAAACCTGAAGAGAACCATCGGAATTTAAAAGCGGTCTCACAGGAGAGATTCAAATCATAGAAAGTGAGAGTGTCAGTCCTCTTGTACTTACGTCGGCATTGTGCCATTTGTATTAGATACGGATGCGATTTCTGTGTTTTATCGTCAATGAGAAGGTCCAAGGGATACAGTAAACCTGAAGTGAAGCATCGGAATCCAATACTGGACTCACAGGACAGGTTCAAATCATAGAAAGTTAGTGTGTCAGTCCTCTTGTACTTAAGTCGGCGTTATGCCTTTTGTATTAAATTCGGATGCAAACTCTGTGTTTCATCGTCAATAAGAAGGTCCAAGGGATACAGTAAACCTGAAGTGAACCATCGGAATCTAAAACCGGACTCACAGGAGAGGTTCAAATCATAGAAAGTTAGATTGTCAGTCCTCTTGTACTTAAGACGGCATTGTGCCCTTTGAATTTAATTCCGATGCAATTTCTGTGTTTCATCATCAATAAGAAGGTGCAAGGTATACAGTAAACCTGGAGTGAAGCATCGGAATCTAAATCTGGACTCACAGGAGAGGTTCAAATCATAGAAAGTGAGAGTGTCACTCCTCTTTTACTTAAGTCGGCATTGTGCGTTTTGAATTTAAATCCGATGCAATTTCTGTGTTTCATCGTCAATAAGAAGGTCCAAGGGATACAGTAAACATGAAGTGAAGCATCGGAATCTAAAACTGGACTCACAGGAGATGTTAAAATCATAGAAAGTGAGATTGTCAGTCCTCGTGTACTTAAGTCGCCATTGTGATTTTTGTATTAAATTCGGATGCAATTTCTGTGTTTCATCGTCAATAAGAAGGTCCAAGGGATACAGTAAACCTGAAGTGAAGCATCGGAATCTAAAACTGGACTCACAGGAGAGGTTCAAATCATGGAAAGTTAGAGTGTCAGTCCTCTTGTACTTAAGTCGGTATTGTACCTTTTGTATTAAATTCGGATGCAAACTCTGTGTTTCATCATCAATTAGAAGGTCGAAGGGATACAGTAAACCTGAAGTGAAGCATCGGAATCTAAATCTGGACTCACAGGAGAGGTTCAAATCATAGAAAGTGAGAGTGTCAGTCCTCTTGTACTTAAGACGGCATTGTGCTTTTGAATTTAATTCCGATGTAATTTCTGTGTTTCATCATCAATAAGAAGGTGCAAGGTATACAGTAAACCTGGAGTGAAGCATCGGAATCTAAATCTGACCTCACACGAGAGGTTCGAATCATAGAAAGTGAGAGTGTCTGTCCTCTTGTACTTAAGTCGGCATTGTGCCATTTGTATTAAATTCGGATGCAATTTCTGTGTTTCATCGTCAATAAGAAGGTCCACGGAATACTGTAAACCTGAAGTGAAGCATCGGAATCTAAAACTGGACTCACACGAGAGGTTCAAATCATAGAAAATTAGAGTGTCAGTCCTCTTGTACCTAAGTCGGCATTGTGCCTTTTGAGTTTAATTCCGATGCTATTTCTGTGTTTCATTGTCAATAAGAAGATCCAAGGGATACAGTAAACCTGAAGTAAAGCATCGGAATCTAAAACTGGACTCACAGCAGAGGTTCTAATCATAGAAAGTTAGAACGTCAGTCCTCTTGTACATATGTCGTCATTGTGCCTTTTGTATTAAATTCAGATGCAATTTCTGTGTTTCATCGTCAATAAGAAGGTCCAAGGGATACAGTAAACCTGAAGTGAAGCATCGGAGTCTAAAACTGGACTCACAGGAGAGATTCAAATCATTGAAAATTAGAGTGTCACTCCTCTTGTACTTGAGTCGGTATTGTGCCTTTTGTATTAAATTCAGATGCAATTTCTGTGTTTCATCGTCAATAAGAAGATCCAAGGGATACAGTAAACCTTAAGTGAAGCATCGGAATCTAAAACTGGACTCGCAGGAGAGATTCAAATCATAGAATGTTAGAGTGTCAGTCCTCTTTTACTTAAGTCGGCATTGTGCCTTTTGTATTAAATTCGGATGCAATTTCTGTGTTTCATTGTCAATAAGAACTTGCAAGGTATACTGTAAAAATGAAGTGAAGCATCGGAATCTAAAACTGGAAACACAGGAGAGGTTCAAATCATAGAAAGTGAGAGTGTCAGTCCTCTTGTACTTAAGTCGACATTGTGCCATTTGTATTAAATTCGGATGCAATTCCTGTGTTTCATAGTCAATAAGAAGGTCCAAGGAATACAGTAAACCTGAAGTGAAACATCTGAATCTAAAACCGGACTCACAGGAGAGCTTCAAATCATAGAAAGTAAGAGTGTCATTCCTCTTGTACTTAAGTCAGCATTGTACCTTTTGTATTATATATGGATGCAAACTCTGTGTTTCATCGTCAATTAGAAGGTCCAAGGGATACAGTAAACCTGAAGTGATGCATCGGAATCTGAAACTGGACTCACAGGAGAGGTTCAAATCATAGAAAGTTAGAATGTCAGTCCTCTTGTACTTAAGTCGGCATTGTTGCATTTGTATTAAATTCGGATGAAATTTCTGTGTTTCATCGTCAATAAGAAGGTCCAAGGGATACAGTAAAACTGAAGTGAAGCATCGGAATCTAGAACTGGACTCACACGAGAGGTTCAAATCATAGAAAGTTAGAGTGTCAGTCCTCTTGTACTTAAGTCGCCATTGTGATTTTTGTATTAAATTCGGATGCAATTTCTGTGTTTCATCGTCAATAAGAAGATCCAAGGGATACAGTAAACCTGAAGTGAAGCATCGGAATCTTAAACTGGACTCACAGGAGACGTTCATATCATAGAAAGTTAGAGTGTCAGTCCTTTTGTACTTAATTCGGCATTGTACCTTTTGTATTTAATTCGCATGCAAACTTGTGTTTCATCGTCAATAAGAAGGTCCAAGGGATACAGTAAACCTGAAGTGAAGCATCGGAATCTAAAACTGGACTCACAGGAGGGGTTCAAATCAAAGAAAGTGAGAGTGTCAGTCCTCTTGTACTTAAGTCGGCATTGTGCCTTTTGAATTTAATTCCGATGCAATTTCTGTGTTTCATCGTCAATAAGAAGGTGCAAGGTATACAGTAAACCTGAAGTGAAGCATCGGAATCTAAAACTGGACTCACAGGAGAGGTTCAAATCATAGAAAGTGAGAGTGTCAGTCCTGTTCTACTTACGTCGGCATTGTGCCTTTTGAATTTAATCCCGATGCAATTTCTGTGTTTCATCGTCATTAAGAAAGTCCAAGGGATACAGTAACCCTGAAGTGAAGCATCGGAGACTAAAACTGGACTCACAGGAGAGATTCAAATCATTGAAAGGTATAGTGTCACTCCTCTTGTAATTTAGTCGGTATTGTGCCTTTTGTATTAAATTCGGATGCAATTTCTGTGTTTCATCGTCAATAAGAAGGTCCAAGGGATACAGTAAACCCTAAGTGAAGCATCGGAATGTAAAACTGCACTCACAGGAGAGGTTCAAATCATAGAATGTTAGAGGGTCAGTCCTCTTTTACTTAAGTCGGCATTGTGCCTTTTGAATTAAATTCGGATGCAATTTCTGTGTTTCATCGTCAATAAGAAGGTCCAAGGGATACAGTAAACCTGAAGTGAAGCATCGGAATTTAAAACTGGACTCACTGCAGAGATTCAAATCATAGAAAGTTAGAATGTCAGTCCTCTTGTACTTAAGTCGGCATTGTGCCTTTTGTATTAATTTCGGATGCAATTTCTGTATTTCATCGTCAATAAGAAGGTGCGAGGTATACTGTAAATCTGAAGTGAAGCATCGGAATCTAAAACTGGACTCACAGGAGAGGTTCAAATCCTAGAAAGTGAGAGTGTCAGTCCTCTTCTACTTAGGTCGGCATTGTGCCTTTTGAATTTAATTCCGATGCAATTTCTGTGTTTCATCGTCAATAAGAAGGTCCAAAGAATACAGTAAACCTGAAGTGAAGCATCGGAATCTAAAACTGAACTCACAGGAGAGATTCAAATCATAGATAGCTAGAGTGTCACTCCTCTGGTACTTAAGTCGGTATTGTGCCTTTTGTATTAAATTCGGATGCAATTTCTGTGTTTCATCGTCAATAAGAAGGCCCAAGGGATACAGTAAACCTGAAGTGAAGCATCGGAATCTAAAACTGGACTCACAGGAGAGTTCCAAATCATAGAAAGTTAGAATCTCAGTCCTCTTGTACTTAAGTCGGCATTGTGCCTTTTGTATTAAATTCGGATGCAATTTTTGTGTTTCATCGTCAATAAGAGGGTGCAAGCTATACAGTAAACCTGAAGTGAAGCATCGGAATTTAAAACCGGACTCACAGGAGAGGTTCAAATCATAGAAAGAGAGAGTGTCAGTCCTCTTGTACATAAGTTGGCATTGTGCCATTTGTATTTAATTCGGATGCAATTCCTGTGTTTCATAGTCAATAAGAAGGTCCAAGGAATATAGTAAACCTGAAGTGAAACATTGGAATCTAAAACTGGACTCACAGAAGAGGTTCAAATCATAGAAAGTAAGAGTGTCAGTCCTCTTGTACTTAAGTCGGCATTGTATCTTTTGTATTAAATTTGGATGCAAACTCTGTGTTTCATCGTCAATAAAAACGTCCAAGGGATACAGTAAACCTGAAGTGAAGCATCGGGATCTAAAACTGGACTCATAGGAGAGGTTCATATCATAGAAAGTGAGAGTGTCATTCCTCTTGTAGTTACGTCGGAATTGTGCACTTTGAATTTAATTCCGATGCAATTTCTGTGTTTCATCGTCAATAAGAAGGTACAAGGTATGCAGTAAACCTGAAGTGAAGCATCGGAATCTGACTCACAGGAGAGGTTCACATCATAGAAAGTGAGAGTGTCAGTAGTCTTGTACTTAAGTCGCAATTGTGCCTTTTGTATTAAATTCGGATGCAATTTCTGTGTTTCATCGTCAATAAGAAGGTCCAAGGGATACAGTAAACCTGAAGTGAAGCTTCGGAACTTAAAACTGGACTCACAGGAGAGGTTCAAATCATAGAAAGTTAGAGTGTCAGTCCTTTTAGACTTAAGTCGGCATTGTGACTTTTGTATTAAATTCGGATGCAAACTCTGTGTTTCATCGTCAATTAGAATGTCCAAGGGATACAGTAAACCTGAAGTGATGCATCGGAATCTGAAACTGGACTCACAGGAGAGGTTCAAATCATAGAAAGTGAGAGTGTCAGTCCTCTTGTACTTAAGTCGGCATTGTTCCATTTGTATTAAATTCGGGTGCAATTTCTGTGTTTCATCGTCAATAAGAAGGTCCAAGGGATACAGTAAAAATGAAGTGAAGCATCGGAATCCAATACTGGACTCACAGGAGAGGTTCAAATCATAGAAAGTGAGAGTGTCAGTCCTCTTCTACTTAGGTCGGCATTGTGCCTTTGGAATTTAATTCCGATGCAATTTCTGTGTTTCATCGTCAATAAGAAGGTCCAAAGGATACAGTAAACCTGAAGTGAAGCATCGGAATCTAAAACTGAACTCACAGGAGAGATTCAAATCATAGAAAGCTAGAATGTCACTCCTCTTGTACTTAAGTCGGTATTGTGCCTTTTGTATTAAATTCGGATGCAATTTCTGTGTTTCATCATCAATAAGAAGGTCTGAGGGATACAGTAATCATTAAGTAAAGCATCGGAATCTAAAACTGGACTCACAGGAGAGGTTCATCTCATAGAAAGTTAGAGTGTCAGTCCTCTTGTACTTAAGTCGGCATTGTGCCTTTTGTATTAATTTCGGATGCAAACTCTGTGTTTCATCGTCAATAAGATGGTCCAAGGGATACAGTAAGCCTGAAGTGAAGCATTGGAATCTAAAACTGGACTCACAGGAGAGGTTCAAATCATAGAAAGTTAGAGTGTCATTCCTCTTGTACTTAACTCTGCATTGTGATTTTTGAATTTAATTCCGATGCAATTTCTGTGTTTCATCGTTAATAAGAAGGTCCAAGGGATACAGTAAACCTGGAATGAAGCATTGGAATCTAAGACTGGACTCACAGGAGAGGTTCAAATCATAGAAAATGAGAGTGTCAGTCCTCTTTTACTTAAGTCGGCATTGAGCGTTTTGAATTTAATTCCGACGCAAATTCTGTGTTTCATCGTCAATAAGAAGGTCCAAGGGATACAGTAAACCTGAAGTGAAGCATTGGAATCAAAAACTGGACTCACAGGAGAGGTTCAAATCATAGAAAGTTAGTGTGTCAGTCCTCATTTACTTAAGTCGGCATTGTGCCTTTTGTATTAAATTCCGATGCAATTTCTGTGTTTCATCGTCAATCAGACGGTGCAAGGTATACAGTAAACCTGAAGTGAAGCATCGGAATCTAAAACTGGACTCACAGGAGAGGTTCAAATCATTGTTGTTGTTGTTGTTGTGGTCTTCAGTCCTGAGACTGGTTTGATGCAGCTCTCCATGCTACTCTATCCTGTGCAAGCTTTTTCATCTCCCAGTACCTACTGCAACCTACATCCTTCTGAATCTGCTTAGTGTATTCATCTCGTGGTCTCCCTCTACGATTTTTACCCTCCACGCTGCCCTACAATACTAAATTGGTGATCCCTTGATGCCTCAGAACATGCCCTACCAACCGATCCCTTCTTCTGGTCAAGTTGTGCCACAAACTTCTCTTCTCCCCAATCCTATTCAATACTTCCTCATTAGTTACATGATCTACCCATCTAATCTTCAGCATTCTTCTGTAGCACCACATTTCGAAAGCTTCTATTCTCTTCTTGTCTAAACTATTTATCGTCCATGTTTCACTTCCATACATGGATACACTCCATACGAATACTTTCAGAAATGACTTCCTGACACTTAAATCAATACTGGATGTTAACAAATTTCTCTTCTTCAGAAACGCTTTTCTTGCCATTGCCAGTCTACATTTTATATCCTCTCTACTTCGACCATCATTAGTTATTTTGCTCCCCAAATAGCAAATCTCCTTTACTACTTTAAGTGCCTCATTTCCTAATCTAATTCCCTCAGCATCACCCGACTTAATTAGACTACATTCCATTATCCTTGTTTTGCTTTTGTTGATGTTCATCTTATATCCTCCTTTCAAGACACTGTCCATTCCATTCAACTGCTCTTCCAAGTCCTTTGCTGTCTCTGACAGAATTACAATGTCATCGGCGAACCTCAAAGTTTTTATTTCTTCTCCAATACCTACTCCGAATTTTTCTTTTGTTTCCTTTACTGCTTGCTCAATATACAGATTGAACAACATCGGGGAGAGGCTACAACCCTGTCTTACTCCCTTCCCAACCACTGCTTCCCTTTCATGTCCCTCGACTCTTATAACTGCCATCTGGTTTCTGTACAAATTGTAAATAGCCTTTCGCTCCCTGTATTTTACCCCTGCCACCTTTAGAATTTGAAAGAGAGTATTCCAGTCAACATTGTCAAAAGCTTTCTCTAAGTCTACAAATGCTAGAAACGTAGGTTTGCCTTTCCTTAATCTTTCTTCTAAGATAAGTCGTAAGGTCAGTATTGCCTGACGTGTTCCAGTGTTTCTACGGAATCCAAACTGATCTTCCCCGAGGTTGGCTTCTACTAG
This sequence comes from Schistocerca serialis cubense, assembly GCF_023864345.2. NCBI lineage: Eukaryota > Metazoa > Arthropoda > Insecta > Orthoptera > Acrididae > Schistocerca > Schistocerca serialis. The sequence goes on from NC_064648.1 coordinate 20,213,339, forward strand.
TTTTTCCATTCGTCTGTAAAGAATTCGTGTTAGTATTTTGCAGCTGTGACTTATTAAGCTGATAGTTCGGTAATTTTCACATCTGTCAACACCTGCTTTCTTTGGGATTGCAATTATTATATTCTTCTTGAAGTCTGAGGGCATTTCGCCTGTTTCATACAACTTGCTCACCAGATGGTAGAGTTTTGTCAGGACTGGCTCTCCCACGGCCGTCAGTAGTTCCAATGGAATATTGTCTACTCTGGGGGCCTTGTTTCGACTCAGGTCTTTCAGTGCTCTGTCAAACTCTTCACGCAGTATCGTATCTCCCATTTCATCTTCATCTACATCCTCTTCCATTTCCATAATATTGTCCTCAAGTACATCGCCCATGTATAGACCCTCTATATACTCCTTCCACCTTTCTGCTTTCCCTTCTTTGCTTAGTACTGGGTTTCCATCTGAGCTCTTGTTATTCATACAAGTCGTTCTCTTATCTCCAAAGGTCTCTTTAATTTTCCTGTAGGCGGTATCTATCTTACCCCTAGTGAGATAGGCCTCTATATCCTTACATTTGTTCTCTAGCCATCCCTGCTTAGCCATTTTGCACTTCCTGTCGATCTCATTTTTGAGACGTTTGTATTCCTTTTCGCCTGTTTCACTTACTGAATTTTTATATTTTCTCCTTTCATCAATTAAATTCAATATTTCTTCTGTTACCCAAGGATTTCTACTAGCCCTCGTCTTTTTACCTACTTGATCCTCTGCTGCCTTCACTACTTCATCCCTCAAAGCTACCCATTCTTCTTCTACTGTATTTATTTCCCCCATTCCTGTCAATTGCTCCCTTATGCTCTCCCTGAATCTCTGTACAACCTCTGGTTCTTTTAGTTTATCCAGGTCCCATCTCCTTAAATTCCCACCTTTTTGCAGTTTCTTCAGTTTTAATCTACAGGTCATAACCAATAGATTGTGGTCGGAGTCCACATCTGCCCCTGGAAATGTCTTACAATTTAAAACCTGGTTCCTAAATCTCTGTCTTACCATTATATAATCTATCTGATACCTTTTAGTATCTCCAGGGTTCTTCCATGTATACAACCTTCTTTCATGATTCTTAAACCAAGTGTTAGATATGATTATGTTGTGCTCTGTGCAAAATTCTACCAGGCGGCTTCCTCTTTCATTTCTGTCCCCCAATCCATATTCACCTACTATGTTTCCTTCTCTCCCTTTTCCTACACTCGAATTCCAATCACCCATGACTATTAAATTTTCGTCTCCCTTCACAATCTGAATAATTTCTTTTATTTCATCATACATTTCTTCAATTTCTTCGTCATCTGCAGAGCTAGTTGGCATATAAACTTGTACTACTGTAGTAGGTGTGGGCTTCGTATCTATCTTGGCCACAACAATGCGTTCACTATGCTGTTTGTAGTAGCTTACCCGCATTCCTATTTTCCTATTCATTATTAAACCTACTCCTGCATTCCCCCTATTTGATTTTGTGTTTATAACCCTGTAGTCACCTGACCAGAAGTCTTGTTCCTCCTGCCACCGAACTTCACTAATTCCCACTATATCTAACTTCAACCTATCCATTTCCCTTTTTAAATTTTCTAACCTACCTGCCCGATTAAGGGATCTGACATTCCACGCTCCGATCCGTAGAATGCCAGTTTTCTTTCTCCTGATAACGACATCCTCTTGAGTAGTCCCCGCCCGGAGATCCGAATGGGGGACTATTTTACCTCCGGAATATTTTACCCAAGAGGGCGCCATCATCATGTAATCATACAGTAAAGCTGCATGCCCTCGGGAAAAATTACGGCTGTAGTTTCCCCTTGCTTTCAGCCGTTCGCAGTACCAGCACAGCCAGGCCGTTTTGGTTATTGTTACAAGGCCAGATCAGTCAATCATCCAGACTGTTGCCCTTGCAACTACTGAAAAGGCTGCTGCTCCTCTTCAGGAACCACACGTTTGTCTGGCCTCTCAACAGATACCCCTCCGTTGTGGTTGCACCTACGGTACGGCTATCTGTATCGCTGAGGCACGCAAGCCTCCCCACCAACGGCAAGGTCCATGGTTCATGGGGGGGGGTTCAAATCATAGAAAGTTAGAATGTCAGTCCTCTTGTACTTAAGTCGGCATTGCCCCTTTTGTATTAAATTCGGATGCAATTTCTGTGTTTCATCGTCAATACGAAGGTGCAAGGTATACAGTAAACCAGAAGTGAAGCATCGGAATCTAAAACTGGACTCACAGGAGAGGTTCAAATCATAGAAAGTGAGAGTGTCAGTCCTCTTGTACTTAAGTCGACATTGTGCCTTTTGTATTAAATTCAGATGCAATTTCTGTGTTTCATCGTCAATAAGAAGGTCCAAGGGATACAGTAAACCTGAAGTGAAGCATCGGAATCAAAAACTGGACTCACAGGAAAGGTTCAAATCATAGAAAGTGAGAGTGTCAGTCCTCTTGTACTTAAGTCGGCATTGTGGCATTTGTATTAAATTCGGATGCAATTTCTTTGTTTCATCGTCAATAAGAATGTCCAAGGGATACAATAAACCTGAAGTGATGCATCGGAATCTAAAACTGGACTCACAGGAGAGGTTCAAATCATAGAAAGTTAGAATGTCAGTCCTCTTGTACTTAAGTCGGCATTGTGCCTTTTGTATTAAATTCGGATGCAATTTCTGTGTTTCATCGTTAATAAGAAGGTGCAAGGTATACAGTAAACCAGAAGTGAAGCATCAGAATCTAAAACTGGACTCAAAGGAGAGGTTCAAATCATAGAAAGTGAGAGTGTCAGTCCTCTAGTACTTAAGTCGGCATTGTGCCATTTGTATTAAATACGGATGCGATTTCTGTGTTTTATCGTCAATAAGAAGGTCCAAGAGATACAGTAAACCTGAAGTGAAGCATCGGAATCTAAATCTTTCCTCACAGGAGAGGTTCGAATCATAGAAAGTGAGAGTGTCAGCCCTCTTGTACTTAAGTCGGCATTGTGCCATTTGTATTATATTCCGATGCAATTTCTATGTTTCATCGTCAATAAGAAAGCGCAAGGTATACAGTAAACCTGAAATGAAGCATCGGAATTTAAAACCGGTCTCACAGGAGAGATTCAAATCATAGAAAGTGAGAGTGTCAGTCCTCTTGTACTTACGTCGGCATTGTGCCATTTGTATTAAATACGGATGCGATTTCTGTGTTTTATCGTCAATGAGAAGGTCCAAGGGATACAGTAAACCTGAAGTGAAGCATCGTAAACCAAAACTGGACTCACAGGACAGGTTCAAATCATAGAAAGTTAGTGTGTCTGTCCTCTTGTACTTAAGTCGGCGTTGTGCCTTTTGTATTAAATTCGGATGCAAACTCTGTGTTTCATCGTCAATAAGAAGGTCCAAGGGATACAGTAAACCTGAAGTGAAGCATCGGAATCTAAAACCGGACTCACAGGAGAGGTTCAAATCATAGAAAGTTAGATTGTCAGTCCTCTTGTACTTAAGTCGGCATTGTGCCTTTTGAATTTAGTTCCGATGCAATTTCTGTGTTTCATCGTCCATAAGAAGGTCCAAGGGATACAGTAATCCTGAAGTGAAGCATCGGAATCTAAATCTGGACTCACAGGAGAGGTTCAAATCTTAGAAAGTGAGAGTGTCACTCCTCTTTTACTTAAGTCGGCATTGTGCGTTTTGAATTTAAATCCGATGCAATTTCTGTATTTCATCGTCAATAAGAAGGTCCAAGGGATACAGTAAACCTGAAGTGAAGCATCGGAATCTAAAACTGGACTCACAGGAGATGTTCAAATCATAGAAAGTGAGATTGTCAGTCCTAGTGTACTTAAGTCGCCATTGTGATTTTTGTATTAAATTCGGATGCAATTTCTGTGTTTCATCGTCAATAAGAAGGTCCAAGGGATACAGTAAACCTGAAGTGAAGCATCGGAATCTAAATCTGGACTCACAGGAGAGGTTCAAATCATAGAAAGTGAGAGTGTCAGTCCTCTTGTACTTAAGACGGCATTGTTCCTTTTGAATTTAATTCCGATGCAATTTCTGTGTTTCATCATCAATAAGAAGGTGCAAGGTATACAGTAAACCTGGGGTGAAGCATCGGAATCTAAATCTGACCTCACAGGAGAGGTTCGAATCATAGAAAGTGAGAGTGTCTGTCCTCTTGTACTTAAGTCGGCATTGTGCCATTTGTATTAAATTCGGATGCAATTTCTGTGTTTCATCGTCAATAAGAAGGTCCACGGAATACTGTAAACCTGAAGTGAAGCATCGGAATCTAAAACTGGACTCACACGAGAGGTTCAAATCATAGAAAGTTAGAGTGTCAGTCCTCTTGTACCTAAGTCGGCATTGTGCCTTTTGAATTTAATTCCGATGCTATTTCTGTGTTTCATTGTCAATAAGAAGATCCAAGGGATACAGTAAACCTGAAGTAAAGCGTCGGAATCTAAAACTGGACTCACAGGAGAGGTTCAAATCATAGAAAGTTAGAACGTCAGTCCTCTTGTACTTAAGTCGGCATTGTCACTTTTGTGTTAAATTCGGATGCAATTTCTGTGTTTCATCGTCAATAAGAAGGCGCAAGGTATACAGTAAACCTGAAGTGAAGCATCGGAATCTAAAGCTGGACTCACAGGAGAGGTTCAAATCATAGAAAGTGAGAGTGTCAGTCCTCTTGTACTTAAGTCGACATTGTGCCACTTGTATTAAATTCGGATGCAATATCTGTGTTTCATCGTCAATAAGAAGGTCCAGAGGATACAGTAAACCTGAAGTGAAGCATCGGAATCTAAAACTGGACTCACAGGAGAGGTTCAAATCATAGAAAGTGAGAGTGTCAGTCCTCTTGTACTTAAGTCGCCATTGTGCCTTTTGTATTAAATTCGGATGCAATTTCTGTGTTTCATCGTCAATAAGAAGGTCCAAGGGATACAGTAAACCTGAAGTGAAGCATCGGAATCCAAAACTGGACTCACAGGAGAGGTTCAAATCATAGAAAGTTAGAGTGTCAGTCCTCTTGTATTTAAATCGGCATTGTGCATTTTGTATTAAATTCGGGTGCAATTTCTGTGTTTCATCGTCAATAAGAATGTCCGAGGGATACAGTTAACCTGAAGTGAAGCATCGGAATCTAAAACTGGACTCACAGGAAAGGTTCAAATCATAGAAAGGGAGAGTGTCGGTCCTCTTGTACTTATGTCGGCATTGTGGCATTTGTATGAAATTCGGATGCATTTTCTGTGTTTCATCGCCAATAAGAATGTCCAAGGGATACAGTAAACCTAAAGTGAAGCATCGGAATCAAAAACTGGACTCACAGGAAAGGTTCAAATCATAGAAAGTGAGAGTGTCAGTCCTCTTGTACTTAAGTCGGCATTGTGGCATTTGTATTAATTTCGGATGCATTTTCTGTGTTTCATCGTCAATAAGAATGTCCAAGGGATACAATAAACCTGAAGTGATGCATCGGAATCTAAAACTGGACTCACAGGAGAGGTTCAAATCATAGAAAGTTAGAGTGTCAGTCCTCTTTTACTTAAGTCGGCATTGTGCCTTTTGTATTAAATTCCGATGCAATTTCTGTGTTTCATCGTCAATCAGAAGGTGCAAGGTATACAGTAAATCTGAAGTGAAGCATCGGAATCTAAAACTGGACTCACAGGAGAGGTTCAAATCATAGAAAGTTAGAGTGTCAGTCCTCTTTTACTTAAGTCGGCATTGTGCCTTTTGTATTAAATTCCGATGCAATTTCTGTGTTTCATCGTCAATAAGAAGGTCCAACGGATACAGCAAACCTGAAGTGAAGCATCAGAATCTGAAACTGGACTCACAGGAGAGGTTGAAATCATAGAAAGTTAGAGTGTCAGTCCTCATTTACTTAAGTCGGCATTGTGCCTTTTGTATTATATTCCGATGCAATTTCTGTGTTTCATCGTCAATCAGAAGGTGCAAGGTATACAGTAAATCTGAAGTGAAGCATCGGAATTTAAAACTGGGCTCACAGGAGAGGTTCAAATCATAGAAAGTTAGAATGTCAGTCCTCTTGTACTTAAGTCGGCATTGTGCCTTTTGTATTAAATTCGGATGCAATATCTGTGTTTCATGGTCAATAAGAAGGTGCAAGGTATACAGTAATCCAGAAGTGAAGCATCGGAATCTAAAACTGGACTCACAGGAGAGGTTCAAATCATAGAAAGTGAGAGTGTCAGTCCTCTTGTACTTAAGTCGACATTGTGCCATTTGTATTAAATTCGGATGCAATTTCTGTGTTTCATCGTCAATAAGAAGGTCCAAGGGATACAGTAAACCTGAAGTGAAGCATCGGAATCTAAAACTGGACTCACAGGAGAGGTTCAAATCATAGAAAGTTAGAGTGTCAGTCCTCTTTTACTTAAGTCGGCATTGTGCCTTTTGTATTAAATTACGATGCAATTTCTATGTTTCATCGTCAATATGAAAGCGCAAGGTATACAGTAAACCTGAATTGAAGCATCAGAATTTAAAACCGGTCTCACAGGAGAGGTTCCAATCATAAAAAGTGAGAGTGTCAGTCCTCTTTTACTTAAGACGGCATTGTGCCTTTCGAATTTAATTCCGATGCTATTTCTGTGTTTCATTGTCAATAAGAAGGTCCAAGGGATACAGTAAACCTGAAGTGAAGCACCGGAATCTAAAACAGGACTCACAGGAGAGGTTCTAATCATAGAAACTGAGATTGTCAGTCCTCTTGTACTTAAGTCGGCTTTGTGGCATTTGAATTAAATTCGGATGCAATTTCTGTGTTTAATTGTCAATAAGAAGATCCAAGGGATACAGTAAACCTGAAGTGAAGCATCGGAATCTAAAACTGGACTCACAGGAGAGGTTCAAATCATAGAAAGTTAGAATGTCAGTCCTCTTGTACTTAAGGCGGCATTGTACCTTTTGTATTATATTCGGATGCAATTTCTGTGTTTCATCGTCAATATGAAGGCTCAAGGTATACAGTAAACCTGAAGTGAAGCATCGGAATCTAAAGCTGGACTCACAGGAGAGGTTCAAATCATAGAAAGTGAGAGTGTCAGTCCTCTTTCACTTAAGTCGACATTGTGCCATTTGTATTAAATTCGGATGCAATATCTGTGTTTCATCGTCAATAAGAAGGTCCAAAGGATACAGTAAACCTGAAGTGAAGCATCGGAATCTAAAACTGGACTCACAGGAGAGGTTCAAATCATAGAAAGTTAGAGTGTCAGTGCCCTTTTACTTAAGTCGGCATTGTGCCTTTGAATTTAATTCCGATGCTATTTCTGTGTTTCATTGTCAATAAGAAGGTCCAAGGCATACAGTGAACCTGAAGTGATGCATCGGAATCTAAAACTGGACTCACAGGAGAGGTTCTAATCATAGAAAGTTAGAATGTCATTCCTCTTGTACTTAAGTCGGCATTGTGCCTTTTGTATTACATTCGGATGCAAATTCTGTGTTTCATCGTCAATAAGAACGTGCAAGGTATACAGTAAACCTGAAGTGAAGCATCGGAATCTAAAACTGGACTCACAGGAGAGGTTCAAATCATAGGAAGTGAGAGTGTCAGTACTCTTGTACTTAAGTCGCCATTGTGCCTTTTGTATTAAATTCGGATGCAATTTCTGTGTTTCATCGTCAATAAGAAGGTCCAAGGGATACAGTAAACCTGAAGTGAAGAATCGGAATCCAAAACTGGACTCACAGGAGAGGTTCAAATCATAGAAAGTTAGAGTGTCAGTCCTCTCGTATTTAAATCGGCATTGTGCCTTTTGTATTAAATTCGGGTGCAAACTCTGTGTTTCATCGTCAATAAGAAGGTGCAAGGTATAGAGTAAACCTGAAGTGAAACATCGGAATCTAAAACTGGACTCACAGGAGAGGTTCAAATCATAGAAAGTGAGAGTGTCAGTCCTCTTGTACTTAAGTCGACATTGTGCCATTTGTATTAAATTCGGATGCAATTTCTGTGTTTCATCGTCAATAAGAAGGTCCAAGGGATACAGTAAACCTGAAGTGAAGCATCGGCATCTAAAACTGGACTCACAGGAGAGGTTCAAATCATAGAAAGTTAGAGTGTCAGTCCACTTTTACTTAAGTCGGCATTGTGCCTATCGAATTTAATTCCGATGCTATTTCTGTGTTTCATTGTCAATAAGAATGTCCAAGGGATACAGTAAACCTGAAGTGAAGCATCGGAATCCAAAACAGGACTCAAAGGAGAGGTTCTAATCATAGAAAGTTAGAGTGTCAGTCCTCTTTTACTGAAGTCGGCATTGTGCCTTTTGTATTAAATTCGGATGCAATTTCTGTGTTTCATCGTCAATAAAAAGGTGCAAGGTATACAGTGAACCTGAAGTGAAGCATCGGAATCTAAAACTGGACTCATAGGAGAGGTTCAAATCATAGAAAGTGAGAGTGTCAGTCCTCTTCTACTTAGGTCGGCATTGTGCCTTTTGAATTTAATTCCGATGCAATTTCTGTGTTTCATCGTCAATAAGAAGGTCCAAAGGATACAGTAAAACTGAAGTGAAGCATCGGAATCAAAAACTGGACTCACAGGAGAGATTCAAATCATAGAAAGTTAGAGTGTCAATCCTCTTGTACTTAAGTCGGTATTGTGCCTTTTGAATTAAATTCGGATGCAATTTCTGTGTTTCATCGTTAATAAGAAGGTCCAAGGGATACAGTAAACATTAAGTGAAGCATCGGAATCTAAAACTGGACTCGCAGGAGAGGTTCAAATCATAGAATGTCAGAGTGTCAGTCCTCTTTTTCTTAAGTCGGCATTGTGCTTTATGTATTAAATTCCGATGCAATTTCTGTGTTTCATCGTCAATCAGAAGGTGCAAGGTATACAGTAAATCTGAAGTGAAGCATCGGAATCTAAAACTGGACTCACAGGAGAGGTTCAAATCATAGAAAGTTAGAATGTCAGTCCTCTTGTACTTAAGTCGGCATTGTGCCTTTTGTATTAAATTCGGATGCAATTTCTGTGTTTCATCGTCAATAAGAAGGTGCAAGGTATACAGTAAACCAGAAGTGAAGCATCGGAATCTAAAATTGGACTCACAGGAGAGGTTCAAATCATAGAAAGTGGGAGAGTCAGTCCTCTTGTACTGAAGTCGACATTGCGCCATTTGTATTAAATTCGGATGCAATTTCTGTGTTTTATCGTCAATAAGAAGGTCCAAGGGATACAGTAAACCTGAAGTGAAGCATCGGAATCTAAAACTGGACTCACAGGAGAGGTTCAAATCGTAGAAAAGTAGAGTGTCAGTCCTCTTTTACTTAAGTCGGTATTGTGCCTTTTGTATTAAATTCCGATGCAATTTCTATGTTTCATCGTCAATAAGAAAGCGGAAGGTATACAGTAAACCTGAATTGAAGCATCGGAATTTAAAACCGGTCTCACAGGAGAGGTTCCAATCATAGAAAGTGAGAGTGTCAGTCATCCTGTACTTAAATCGGCATTGTGCCTTTTGCACTAAATTCGGATGCAATTTCTGTGTTTCATCGTCAATCAGAAGGTGCAAGGTATACAGTAAACCTGAAGTGAAGCATCGGAATCTAAAACTGGACTCACAGGAGAGGTTCAAATCATAGAAAGTTAGAGTGTCAGTCCTCTTTTACTTAAGTCGGCATTGTGCCTTTCGAATTTAATTCCGATGCTATTTCTGTGTTTCATTGTCCATAAGAAGGTCCAAGGGGCACAGTAAACCTGAAGTGAAGCATCGGAATCTAAAACAGGACTCACAGGAGAGGTTCTAATCATAGAAAGTGAGAGTGTCAGTCCTCTTGTACTTAAGTCGGCATTGTGCCATTTGTATTAAATTCGGATGCAATTTCTGTGTTTCATTGTCAATTAGAAGATCCAAGGCATACAGTAAACCTGAAGTGAAGCATCGGAATCTAAAACTGGACTCACAGGAGAGGTTCAAATCATAGAAAGTTAGAATGTCAGTCCTCTTGTACGTAAGTCGGCATTGTGCCTTTTGTATTACATTCGGATGCAATTTCTGTGTTTCATCGTCAATAAGAAGGCGCAAGGTATACAGTAATCCTGAAGTGAAGCATCGGAATCTAAAGCTGGACTCGCAGGAGAGGAGTAATCATAGAAAGTGAGAGTGTCAGTACTCTTGTACTGAAGTCGGCATTGTGCCTTTTGTATTAAATTCCGATGCAATTTCTGTGTTTCATCGTCAATCAGAAGGTGCAAGGTATACAGTAAATCTGAAGTGAAGCATCGGAATCTAAAACTGGACTCACAGGAGAGGTTCAAATCATAGAAAGTTAGAGTGTCAGTCCTCTTTTACTTAAGTCGGCATTGTGCCTTTCGAATTTAATTCCAATGCTATTTCTGTGTTTCATTGTCCATAAGAAGGTCCAAGGGATACAGTAAACCTGAAGTGAAGCATCGGAATCTAAAACAGGACTCACAGGAGAGGTTCTAATCATAGAAAGTGAGAGTGTCAGTCCTCTTGTACTTAACTCGGCATTGTGCCATTTGTATTAAATTCGGATGCAATTTCTGTGTTTCATTGTCAATAAGAAGATCCAAGGGATACAGTAAACCTGAAGTGAAACATCGGAATCAAAAACTGGACTCACAGGAGAGGTTCAAATCATAGAAAGTTAAAATGTCAGTCCTCTTGTACTTAAGTCGGCATTGTGCCTTTTGTATTAAATTCGGATGCAATTTCTGTGTTTCATCGTCAATAAGAAGGCGCAAGGTATACAGTAAACCTGAAGTGAAGCATCGGAATCTAAAGCTGGACTCACCGGAGAGGTGTAATCATAGAAAGTGAGAGTGTCAGTCCTCTTGTACTTATGTCGACATTGTGCCATTTGTATTAAATTCGGATGCAATATCTGTGTTTCATCGTCAATAAGAAGGTCCAAAGGATACAGTAAACCTGAAGTGAAGCATCGGAATCTAAAACTGGACTCACAGGAGAGGTTCTAATCATAGAATGTTTAGAGTGTCAGTCCCCTTTTGCTTAAGTCGGCATTGTGCCTTTGAATTTAATTCCGATGCTATTTCTGTGTTTCATCGTCTATAAGAAGGTGTAAGGTATACAGTAAGCCTGAAGTGAAGCATCGGAATCTAAAACTGGACTCACAGGAAAGGTTCAAATCATAGAAAGGGAGAGTGTCAGTCCTCTTGTACTTATGTCGGCATTGTGGCATTTGTATCAAATTCGGATGCATTTTCTGTGTTTCATCGTCAATAAGAAGGTCCAAGGGATACAGTAAACCTGAAGTGAAGCATCGGAATCAAAAACTGGACTCACAGGAAAGGTTCAAATCATAGAAATTTAGAGTGTCAGTCCTCTTGTACTCAAGTCGGCATTGTGGCATTTGTATTAAATTCGGATGCAATTTCTGTGTTTCATCGTCAATAAGAATGTCCAAGGGATACAATAAACCTGAAGTGATGCATCGGAATCTAAAACTGGACTCACAAGAGCGGTTCAAATCATAGAAAGTGAGAGTGTCAGTCCTCTTCTACTTAGGTCGGCATTGTGCCTTTTGAATTTAATTCCGATGCAATTTCTGTGTTTCATCGTCAATAAGAAGGTCCAAAGGATACAGTAAACCTGAAGTGAAGCATCGGAATCAAAAACTGGACTCACAGGAGAGATTCAAATCATAGAAAGTTAGAGTGTCAATCCTCTTGTACTTAAGTCGGTATTGTGCCTTTTGAATTAAATTCGGATGCAATTTCTGTGTTTCATCGTTAATAAGAAGGTCCAAGGGATACAGTAAACATTAAGTGAAGCATCGGAATCTAAAACTGGACTCGCAGGAGAGGTTCAAATCATAGAATGTCAGAGTGTCAGTCCTCTTTTACTTAAGTCGGCATTGTGCCTTTTGTATTAAATTCGGATGCAATTTCTGTGTTTCATCGTCAATAAAAAGGTGCAAGGTGTACAGTTAACCTGAAGTCAAGCATCAGAATCTAAAACAGGACTCAGAGGAGAGGTTGAAATCATAGAAAATTAGAGTGTCTGTCCTCATTTACTTAAGTCGGCATTGTGCCTTTTGTATTAAATTCCGATGCAATATCTGTGTTTCATCGTCAATCAGAAGGTGCAAGGTATACAGTAAATCTGAAGTGAAGCATCGGAATCTAAAACTGGACTCACAGGAGAGGTTCAAATCATACAAAGTTAGAATGTCAGTCCTCTTGTACTTAAGTCGGCATTGTGCCTTTTGTATTAAATTCGGATGCAATTTCTGTGTTTCATCGTCAATAAGAAGGTGCAAGGTATACAGTAAACCAGAAGTGAAGCATCGGAATCTAAAACTGGACCACAGGAGAGGTTCAAATCATAGAAAGTGGGAGTGTCAGTCCTCTTGTGCTGAAGTCGACATTGCGCCATTTGTATTAAATTCGGATGCAATTTCTGTGTTTCATCGTCAATAAGAAGGTCCAAGGGATACAGTAAACCTGAAGTGAAGCATCGGAATCTAAAACTGGACTCACAGGAGAGGTTCAAATCGTAGAATGTTAGAGTGTCAGTCCTCTTTTAATTAAGTCGGCATTGTGCCTTTTGTATTAAATTCCGATGCAATTTCTATGTTTCATCGTCAATAAGAAAGCGCAAAGTATACAGTAAACCTGAATTGATGCATCGGAATTTAAAACCGGTCTCACAGGAGAGGTTCCAATCATAGAAAGTGAGAGTGTCAGTCATCCTGTACTTAAATCGGCATTGTGGCTTTTGCACTAAATTCGGATGCAATTTCTGTGTTTCATCGTCAATCAGAAGGTGCAAGGTATACAGTAAACCTGAAGTGAAGCATCGGAATCTAAAACTGGACTCACAGGAGAGGTTCAAATCATAGAAAGTTAGAGTGTCAGTCCTCTTTTACTTAAGTCGGCATTGTGCCTTTCAAATTTAATTCCGATGCTATTTCTGTGTTTCATTGTCCATAAGAAGGTCCAAGGGATACAGTAAACCTGAAGTGAAGCATCGGAATCAAAAACTGGACTCACAGGAGAGGTTCTAATCATAGAAAGTGAGAGTGTCAGTCCTCTTGTACTTAAGTCGGCATTGTGCCATTTGTATTAAATTCGGATGCAATTTCTGTGTTTCATTGTCAAAAAGAAGATCCAAGGCATACAGTAAACCTGAAGTGAAGCATCGGAATCTAAAACTGGACTCACAGGGGAGGTTCAAATCATAGAAAATTAGAATGTCAGACCTCTTGTACTTAAGTCGGCATTGTGCCTTTTGTATTAAATTCGGATGCAATTTCTGTGTTTCATCGTCAATCAGAAGGTGCAAGGTATACAGTAAATCTGAAGTGAAGCATCGGAATCTAAAACGGGACTCACAGGAGAGGTTCAAATCATACAAAGTTAGAATGTCAGTCCTCTTGTACTTAAGTCGGCATTGTGCCTTTTGTATTAAATTCGGATGCAATTTCTGTGTTTCATCGTCAATAAGAAGGTGCAAGGTATACAGTAAACCAGAAGTGAAGCATCGGAATCTAAAACTGGACCACAGGAGAGGTTCAAATCATAGAAAGTGGCAGTGTCAGTCCTCTTGTACTGAAGTCGACATTGCGCCATTTGTATTAAATTCGGATGCAATTTCTGTGTTTCATCGTCAATAAGAAGGTCCAAGGGATACAGTAAACCTGAAGTGAAGCATCGGAATCTAAAACTGGACTCACAGGAGAGGTTCAAATCGTAGAAAGTTAGAGTGTCAGTCCTCTTTTAATTAAGTCGGCATTGTGCCTTTTGTATTAAATTCCGATGCAATATCTGTGTTTCATCGTCAATAAGAAGGTCCAAAGGATACAGTAAACCTGAAGTGAAGCATCGGAATCTAAAACTGGACTCACAGGAGAGGTTCTAATCATAGAATGGTTAGAGTGTCAGTCCCCTTTTACTTAAGTCGGCATTGTGCCTTTGAATTTAATTCCGATGCTATTTCTGTGTTTCATCGTCAATAAGAAGGTGTAAGGTATACAGTAAACCTGAAGTGAAGCATCGGAATCTAAAACTGGACTCACAGGAAAGGTTCAAATCATAGAAAGGGAGAGTGTCAGTCCTCTTGTACTTATGTCGGCATTGTGGCATTTGTATCAAATTCGGATGCATTTTCTGTGTTTCATCGTCAATAAGAAGGTCCAAGGGATACAGTAAACCTGAAGCGAGCGATCGGAATCAAAAACTGGACTCACAGGAAAGGTTCAAATCATAGAAATTTAGAGTGTCAGTCCTCTTGTACTTAAGTCGGCATTGTGGCATTTGTATTTAATTCGGATGCAATTTCTGTGTTTCATCGTCAATAAGAATGTCCAAGGGATACAATAAACCTGAAGTGATGCATCGGAATCTAAAACTGGACTCACAGGAGAGGTTCAAATCATAGAAAGTTAGAGTGTCAGTCCTCTTTTACTGAAGTCGGCATTGTGCCTTTTGTATTAAATTCGGATGCAATTTCTGTGTTTCATCGTCAATAAAAAGGTGCAAGGTATACAGTGAACCTGAAGTGAAGCATCGGAATCTATAACTGGACTCATAGGAGAGGTTCAAATCATAGAAAGTGAGAGTGTCAGTCCTCTTCTACTGAGGTCGGCATTGTGCCTTTTGAATTTCATTCCGATGCAATTTCTGTGTTTCATCGTCAATAAGAAGGTCCAAAGGATACAGTAAACCTGAAGTGAAACATCGGAATCAAAAACTGGACTCACAGGAGAGATTCAAATCATAGAAAGTTAGAGTGTCACTCCTCTTGTACTTAAGTCGTTATTGTGCCTTTTGTATTAAATTCGGATGCAATTTCTGTGTTTCATCGTCAATAAGAAGGTCCAAGGGATACAGTTAACATTAAGTGAAGCATCGGAAACTAAAACTGGACTCGCAGGAGGGGTTCAAATCATAGAATGTCAGAGTGTCAGTCCTCTTTTACTTAAGTTGACATTGTACCTTTTGTAATAAATTCCGATGCAATTTCTGTGTTTCATTTTCAATAAGAAGGTCCAAGGGATACAGTAAACCTGAAGTGAAGCATCAGAATCTAAAACTGGACTCACAGGAGAGGTTGAAATCATAGAAAGTTAGAGTGTCAGTCCCCTTTTACTTAAGTCGGCATTGTGCCTTTGAATTTAATTCCGATGCTATTTCTGTGTTTCATCGTCAATAAGAAGGTGTAAGGTATACAGTAAACATGAAGTGAAGCATCGGGATCTAAAACTGGACTCACAGGAAAGGTTCAAATCATAGAAAGGGAGAGTGTCAGTCCTCTTGTACTTATGTCGGCATTGTGGCATTTGTATCAAATTCGGATGCATTTTCTGTGTTTCATCATCAATAAGAAGGTCCAAGGGATACAGTAAACCTGAAGCGAGCGATCGGAATCAAAAACTGGACTCACAGGAAAGGTTCAAATCATAAAAATTTAGAGTGTCAGTCCTCTTGTACTTAAGTCGGCATTGTGGCATTTGTATTAAATTCGGATGCAATTTCTGTGTTTCATCGTCAATAAGAATGTCCGAGGGATACAATAAACCTGAAGTGATGCATCGGAATCTAAAACTGGACTTACAGGAGAGGTTCCAATCATAGAAAGTGAGAGTGTCAGTCCTTTTGTACTTAAGTCGGCATTGTGCCTTTTGCATTAAATTCGGATGCAATTTCTGTGTTTCATCGTGTTTCATCAGAAGGTGCAAGGTATACAGTAAACCTGAAGTCGAACATTGGAATCTAAAACTGGACTCACAGGAGAGGTTCAAACCATAGAAAGTTAGATTGTCAGTCCTCTTGTACTTAAGTCGGCATTGTGCCTTTTGTATTAAATTCGGATGCAATTTCTGTGTTTCATCGTCAATAAGAAGGCGCAAGGTATACAGTAAACCTGAAGTGAAGCATCGGAATCTAAAGCTGAACTCACAGGTGAGGTTCAAATCATAGAGAGTGAGAGTGTCAGTCCTCTTGTACTTAAGTCGACATTGTGCCGCTTGTATTAAATTCGGATGCAATATCTGTGTTTCATCGTCAATAAGAAGGTCCAAAGGATACAGTAAACCTGAAGTGAAGCATCGGAATCTAAAACTGGACTCACAGGAGAGGTTCAAATCATAGAAAGTTAGAGTGTCAGTCCCCTTTTACTTAAGTCGGCATTGTGCCTTTGAATTTAATTCCGATGCTATTTCTGTGTTTCATTGTCAATAAGAAGGTCCAAGGGATACAGTAGAACTGAAGTGAAGCATTGGAATCTAAAACTATACTCACAGGAGAGGTTCTAATCATAGAAAGTTAGAATGTCATTCCTCTTGTACTTAAGTCGGCATTGTGCCTTTTGTATTACATTCGGATGTAATTTCTGTGTTTCATCGTCAATATGAACGGTCAAGGTATTCAGTAAACCTGAAGTGAAGCACTGGAATCTAAAACTGGACTCACAGGAGAGGTTCAAATCATAGAAAGTGAGAGTGTCAGTCCTCTTGTACTTAAGTCGCCATTGTGCCTTTTGTATTAAATTCGGATGTAATTTCTGTGTTTCATCGTCAATAAGAAGGTCCAAGGGATACAGTAAACCTGAAGTGAAGAATCGGAATCCAAAACTGGACTCACAGGAGAGGTTCAAATCATAGAAAGTTAGAGTGTCAGTCCTCTTGTATTTAAATCGGCATTGTGCCTTTTGTATTAAATTCGGGTGCAAACTCTGTGTTTCATCGTCAATAAGAAGGTGTAAGGTATACAGTAAACCTGAAGTGAAGCATCGGAATCTAAAACTGGACTCACAGGAGAGGTTCAAATCATAGAAAGTGAGAGTGTCAGTTCTCTTGTACTTAAGTCGACATTGTGCCATTTGTATTAAATTCGGATGCAATTTCTGTGTTTCATCGTCAATAAGAAAGTCCAAGGGATACAGTAAATCTGAAGTCAAGCATCAGAATCTAAAACAGGACTCAGAGGAGAGGTTGAAATCATAGAAAATTAGAGTGTCTGTCCTCATTTACTTAAGTCGGCATTGTGCCTTTTGTATTAAATTCCGATGCAATATCTGTGTTTCATCGTCAATCAGAAGGTGCAAGGTATACAGTAAATCTGAAGTGAAGCATCGGAATCTAAAACTGGACTCACAGGAGAGGTTCAAATCATACAAAGTTAGAATGTCAGTCCTCTTGTACTTAAGTCGGCATTGTGCCTTTTGTATTAAATTCGGATGCAATTTCTGTGTTTCATCGTCAATAAGAAGGTGCAAGGTATACAGTAAACCAGAAGTGAAGCATCGGAATCTAAAACTGGACCACAGGAGAGGTTCAAATCATAGAAAGTGGGAGTGTCAGTCCTCTTGTGCTGAAGTCGACATTGCGCCATTTGTATTAAATTCGGATGCAATTTCTGTGTTTCATCGTCAATAAGAAGGTCCAAGGGATACAGTAAACCTGAAGTGAAGCATCGGAATCTAAAACTGGACTCACAGGAGAGGTTCAAATCGTAGAATGTTAGAGTGTCAGTCCTCTTTTAATTAAGTCGGCATTGTGCCTTTTGTATTAAATTCCGATGCAATTTCTATGTTTCATCGTCAATAAGAAAGCGCAAAGTATACAGTAAACCTGAATTGATGCATCGGAATTTAAAACCGGTCTCACAGGAGAGGTTCCAATCATAGAAAGTGAGAGTGTCAGTCATCCTGTACTTAAATCGGCATTGTGGCTTTTGCACTAAATTCGGATGCAATTTCTGTGTTTCATCGTCAATCAGAAGGTGCAAGGTATACAGTAAACCTGAAGTGAAGCATCGGAATCTAAAACTGGACTCACAGGAGAGGTTCAAATCATAGAAAGTTAGAGTGTCAGTCCTCTTTTACTTAAGTCGGCATTGTGCCTTTCAAATTTAATTCCGATGCTATTTCTGTGTTTCATTGTCCATAAGAAGGTCCAAGGGATACAGTAAACCTGAAGTGAAGCATCGGAATCAAAAACTGGACTCACAGGAGAGGTTCTAATCATAGAAAGTGAGAGTGTCAGTCCTCTTGTACTTAAGTCGGCATTGTGCCATTTGTATTAAATTCGGATGCAATTTCTGTGTTTCATTGTCAAAAAGAAGATCCAAGGCATACAGTAAACCTGAAGTGAAGCATCGGAATCTAAAACTGGACTCACAGGGGAGGTTCAAATCATAGAAAGTTAGAATGTCAGACCTCTTGTACTTAAGTCGGCATTGTGCCTTTTGTATTAAATTCGGATGCAATTTCTGTGTTTCATCGTCAATCAGAAGGTGCAAGGTATACAGTAAATCTGAAGTGAAGCATCGGAATCTAAAACGGGACTCACAGGAGAGGTTCAAATCATACAAAGTTAGAATGTCAGTCCTCTTGTACTTAAGTCGGCATTGTGCCTTTTGTATTAAATTCGGATGCAATTTCTGTGTTTCATCGTCAATAAGAAGGTGCAAGGTATACAGTAAACCAGAAGTGAAGCATCGGAATCTAAAACTGGACCACAGGAGAGGTTCAAATCATAGAAAGTGGCAGTGTCAGTCCTCTTGTACTGAAGTCGACATTGCGCCATTTGTATTAAATTCGGATGCAATTTCTGTGTTTCATCGTCAATAAGAAGGTCCAAGGGATACAGTAAACCTGAAGTGAAGCATCGGAATCTAAAACTGGACTCACAGGAGAGGTTCAAATCGTAGAAAGTTAGAGTGTCAGTCCTCTTTTAATTAAGTCGGCATTGTGCCTTTTGTATTAAATTCCGATGCAATATCTGTGTTTCATCGTCAATAAGAAGGTCCAAAGGATACAGTAAACCTGAAGTGAAGCATCGGAATCTAAAACTGGACTCACAGGAGAGGTTCTAATCATAGAATGGTTAGAGTGTCAGTCCCCTTTTACTTAAGTCGGCATTGTGCCTTTGAATTTAATTCCGATGCTATTTCTGTGTTTCATCGTCAATAAGAAGGTGTAAGGTATACAGTAAACCTGAAGTGAAGCATCGGAATCTAAAACTGGACTCACAGGAAAGGTTCAAATCATAGAAAGGGAGAGTGTCAGTCCTCTTGTACTTATGTCGGCATTGTGGCATTTGTATCAAATTCGGATGCATTTTCTGTGTTTCATCGTCAATAAGAAGGTCCAAGGGATACAGTAAACCTGAAGCGAGCGATCGGAATCAAAAACTGGACTCACAGGAAAGGTTCAAATCATAGAAATTTAGAGTGTCAGTCCTCTTGTACTTAAGTCGGCATTGTGGCATTTGTATTTAATTCGGATGCAATTTCTGTGTTTCATCGTCAATAAGAATGTCCAAGGGATACAATAAACCTGAAGTGATGCATCGGAATCTAAAACTGGACTCACAGGAGAGGTTCAAATCATAGAAAGTTAGAGTGTCAGTCCTCTTTTACTGAAGTCGGCATTGTGCCTTTTGTATTAAATTCGGATGCAATTTCTGTGTTTCATCGTCAATAAAAAGGTGCAAGGTATACAGTGAACCTGAAGTGAAGCATCGGAATCTATAACTGGACTCATAGGAGAGGTTCAAATCATAGAAAGTGAGAGTGTCAGTCCTCTTCTACTGAGGTCGGCATTGTGCCTTTTGAATTTCATTCCGATGCAATTTCTGTGTTTCATCGTCAATAAGAAGGTCCAAAGGATACAGTAAACCTGAAGTGAAACATCGGAATCAAAAACTGGACTCACAGGAGAGATTCAAATCATAGAAAGTTAGAGTGTCACTCCTCTTGTACTTAAGTCGTTATTGTGCCTTTTGTATTAAATTCGGATGCAATTTCTGTGTTTCATCGTCAATAAGAAGGTCCAAGGGATACAGTTAACATTAAGTGAAGCATCGGAAACTAAAACTGGACTCGCAGGAGGGGTTCAAATCATAGAATGTCAGAGTGTCAGTCCTCTTTTACTTAAGTTGACATTGTACCTTTTGTAATAAATTCCGATGCAATTTCTGTGTTTCATTTTCAATAAGAAGGTCCAAGGGATACAGTAAACCTGAAGTGAAGCATCAGAATCTAAAACTGGACTCACAGGAGAGGTTGAAATCATAGAAAGTTAGAGTGTCAGTCCCCTTTTACTTAAGTCGGCATTGTGCCTTTGAATTTAATTCCGATGCTATTTCTGTGTTTCATCGTCAATAAGAAGGTGTAAGGTATACAGTAAACATGAAGTGAAGCATCGGGATCTAAAACTGGACTCACAGGAAAGGTTCAAATCATAGAAAGGGAGAGTGTCAGTCCTCTTGTACTTATGTCGGCATTGTGGCATTTGTATCAAATTCGGATGCATTTTCTGTGTTTCATCATCAATAAGAAGGTCCAAGGGATACAGTAAACCTGAAGCGAGCGATCGGAATCAAAAACTGGACTCACAGGAAAGGTTCAAATCATAAAAATTTAGAGTGTCAGTCCTCTTGTACTTAAGTCGGCATTGTGGCATTTGTATTAAATTCGGATGCAATTTCTGTGTTTCATCGTCAATAAGAATGTCCGAGGGATACAATAAACCTGAAGTGATGCATCGGAATCTAAAACTGGACTTACAGGAGAGGTTCCAATCATAGAAAGTGAGAGTGTCAGTCCTTTTGTACTTAAGTCGGCATTGTGCCTTTTGCATTAAATTCGGATGCAATTTCTGTGTTTCATCGTGTTTCATCAGAAGGTGCAAGGTATACAGTAAACCTGAAGTCGAACATTGGAATCTAAAACTGGACTCACAGGAGAGGTTCAAACCATAGAAAGTTAGATTGTCAGTCCTCTTGTACTTAAGTCGGCATTGTGCCTTTTGTATTAAATTCGGATGCAATTTCTGTGTTTCATCGTCAATAAGAAGGCGCAAGGTATACAGTAAACCTGAAGTGAAGCATCGGAATCTAAAGCTGAACTCACAGGTGAGGTTCAAATCATAGAGAGTGAGAGTGTCAGTCCTCTTGTACTTAAGTCGACATTGTGCCGCTTGTATTAAATTCGGATGCAATATCTGTGTTTCATCGTCAATAAGAAGGTCCAAAGGATACAGTAAACCTGAAGTGAAGCATCGGAATCTAAAACTGGACTCACAGGAGAGGTTCAAATCATAGAAAGTTAGAGTGTCAGTCCCCTTTTACTTAAGTCGGCATTGTGCCTTTGAATTTAATTCCGATGCTATTTCTGTGTTTCATTGTCAATAAGAAGGTCCAAGGGATACAGTAGAACTGAAGTGAAGCATTGGAATCTAAAACTATACTCACAGGAGAGGTTCTAATCATAGAAAGTTAGAATGTCATTCCTCTTGTACTTAAGTCGGCATTGTGCCTTTTGTATTACATTCGGATGTAATTTCTGTGTTTCATCGTCAATATGAACGGTCAAGGTATTCAGTAAACCTGAAGTGAAGCACTGGAATCTAAAACTGGACTCACAGGAGAGGTTCAAATCATAGAAAGTGAGAGTGTCAGTCCTCTTGTACTTAAGTCGCCATTGTGCCTTTTGTATTAAATTCGGATGTAATTTCTGTGTTTCATCGTCAATAAGAAGGTCCAAGGGATACAGTAAACCTGAAGTGAAGAATCGGAATCCAAAACTGGACTCACAGGAGAGGTTCAAATCATAGAAAGTTAGAGTGTCAGTCCTCTTGTATTTAAATCGGCATTGTGCCTTTTGTATTAAATTCGGGTGCAAACTCTGTGTTTCATCGTCAATAAGAAGGTGTAAGGTATACAGTAAACCTGAAGTGAAGCATCGGAATCTAAAACTGGACTCACAGGAGAGGTTCAAATCATAGAAAGTGAGAGTGTCAGTTCTCTTGTACTTAAGTCGACATTGTGCCATTTGTATTAAATTCGGATGCAATTTATGTGTTTCATCGTCAATAAGAAGGTCCGAGGGATACAGTAAACCTGAAGTGAAGCATCGGAATCTAAAACTGGACTCACAGGAGAGGTTCAAATCATAGAAAGTTAGAGTGTCAGTCCTCTTTTAATTAAGTCGGCATTGTGCCTTTCGAATTTGATTCCGATGCTATTTCTGTGTTTCATTTTCAATAAGAAGGTCCAAGGGATACAGTAAACCTGAGGTGAAGCATCGGAATCTAAAACAGGACTCACTGGAGAGGTTCTAATCATAGAAAGTTAGAATGTCAGTCCTCTTGTACTTAAGTCGGCATTGTGTCTTTTGTATTAAATGCGGATGCAATTTCTGTGTTTCATCGTCAATAAGAAGGCGCAAGGTATACAGTAAACCTGAAGTGAAGCATCGGAATCTAAAGCTGGATTCACAGGAGAGGTTCAAATCATAGAAAGGGAGAGTGTCAGTCCTCTTTTACTGATGTCGGCATTGTGCCTTTTGTATTAAATTCGGATGCAATTTCTGTGTTTCATCGTCAATAAAAAGGTGCAAGGTATACAGTGAACCTGAAGTGAAGCTTCGTAATCTAAAACTGGACTCATAGGAGAGGTTCAAATCACAGAAAGTGAGAGTGTCAGTCCTCTTCTACTTAGGTCGGCATTGTGCCTTTTGAATTTAATTCCGATGCAATATCTGTGTTTCATCGTCAATAAGAAGGTCCAAAGGATACAGTAAACCTGAAGTGAAGCATCGGAATCAAAAACTGGACTCACAGGTGAGATTCAAATCATAGAAAGTTAGAGTGTCACTCCTCTTGTACTTAAGTCGGTATTGTGCCTTTTGTAATAAATTCGGATGCAATTTCTGTGTTTCATCGTCAATAAGAAGGTCCAAGGGATACAGTAAACATTAAGTGAAGCATCGGAATCTAAAACTGGACTCACAGGAGAGGTTCAAATCATAGAATGTCAGAGTGTCAGTCTTATTTTACTTAAGTCGGCATTGAGCTTTTTGTATTAAATTCCGATGCAATTTCTGTGTTTCATCGTCAATAAGAAGGTCCAAGGGATACAGTAAACCTGAAGTGAAGCATCAGAATCTAAAACTGGACTCACAGGAGAGGTTCAAATCATAGAAAGTTAGAGTGTCAGTCCTCATTTACTTAAGTCGGCATTGTGCCTTTTGTATTAAATTCCGATGCAATTTCTGGGTTTCATCGTCAATCAGAAGGTGCAAGGTATACAGTAAACCTGAAGTGAAGCATCGGAATCTAAAACTGGACTCACAGGAGAGGTTCAAATCATTTAAAGTTAGAATGTCAGTCCTCTTGTACTTAAGTCGGCATTGTGCCTTTTGTATTAAATTCGGATGCAATTTCTGTGTTTCATCGTCAATAAGAAGGTGCAAGGTATACAGTAAACCAGAAGTGAAGCATCGGAATCTAAAACTGGACTCACAGGAGAGGTTCAAATCATAGAAAGTGAGAGTGTCAGCCCTCTTGTACTTAAGTCGGCATTGTGCCATTTGTATTAAATTCGGATGCAATTTCTGTGTTTCATCGTTAATAAGAAGGTCCAAGGGATACAGTAAACATTAAGTGAAGCATCGGAATCTAAAACTGGACTCGCAGGAGAGGTTCAAATCATAGAATGTCAGAGTGTCAGTCCTCTTTTACTTAAGTCGGCATTGTGCCTTTTGTATTAAATTCCGATGCAATTTCTGTGTTTCATCGTCAATAAGAAGGTCCAAGGGATACAGTTAACCTGAAGTCAAGCATCAGAATCTAAAACTGGACTCACAGGAGAGGTTGAAATCATAGAAAATTAGAGTGTCTGTCCTCATTTACTTAAGTCGGCATTGTGCCATTTGTATTAAATTCCGATGCAATTTCCGTGTTTCATCGTCAATCAGAAGGTGCAAGGTATACAGTTAATCTGAAGTGAAGCATCGGAATCTAAAACTGGACTCACAGGAGAGGTTCAAATCATAGAAAGTTAGAATGTCAGTCCTCTTGTACTTAAGTCGGCATTGTGCCTTTTGTATTAAATTCGGATGCAATTTCTGTGTTTCATCGTCAATAAGAAGGTGCAAGGTATACAGTAAACCAGAAGTGAAGCATCGGAATCTAAAACTGGACTCACAGGAGAGGTTCAAATCATAGAAAGTGGGAGTGTCAGTCCTCTTGTCTCGAAGTCGACATTGCGCCATTTGTATTAAATTCGGATGCAATTTCTGTGTTTCATCGTCAATAAGAAGGTCCAAAGGATACAGTAAACCTGAAGTGAAGCATCGGAATCTAAAACTGGACTCACAGGAGAGGTTCAAATCGTAGAAAGTTAGAGTGTCAGTCCTCTTTTACTTAAGTCGGCATTGTGCCTTTTGTATTAAATTCCGATGCAATTTCTATGTTTCATCGTCAATAAGAAAGCGCAAGGTATACAGTAAACCTGCATTGAAGCATCGGACTTTAAAACCGGTCTCACAGGAGAGGTTCCAATCATAGAAAGTGAGAGTGTCAGTCATCCTGTACTTAAATCGGCATTGTGCCTTTTGCACTAAATTCGGATGCAATTTCTGTGTTTCATCGTCAATCAGAAGGTGCAAGGTATACAGTAAACCTGAAGTGAAGCATCGGAATCTAAAACTGGACTCACGGGAGAGGTTCAAATCATAGAAAGTTAGTTTGTCAGTCCTCTTTTACTTAAGTCGGCATTGTGGCTTTCGAATTTAATTCCGATGCTATTTCTGTGTTTCATTGTCCATAAGAAGGTCCAAGGGATACAGTAAACCTGAAGTGAAGCATCGGAATCTAAAACAGGACTCACAGGAGAGGTTCTAATCATAGAAAGTGAGAGTGTCAGTCCTCTTGTACTTAAGTCGGCATTGTGCCATTTGTATTAAATTCGGATGCAATTTCTGTGTTTCATTGTCAATAAGAAGATCCAAGGAATACAGTAAACCTGAAGTGAAGCATCGGAATCTAAAACTGGACTCACAGGAGAGGTTCAAATCATAGAAAGTTAGAATGTCAGTCTTCTTGTACTTAAGTCGGCATTGTGCCTTTTGTATTAAATTCGGATGCAATTTCTGTGTTTCATCGTCAATAAGAAGGCGCAAGGTATACAGTAATCCTGAAGTGAAGCATCGGAATCTAAAGCTGGACTCACAGGAGAGGTGTAATCATAGAAAGTGAGAGTGTCAGTCCTCTTGTACTTATGTCGGCATTGTGCCTTTTGTATTAAATTCCGATGCAATTTCTGTGTTTCATCGTCAATCAGAAGGTGCAAGGTATACAGTAAATCTGAAGTGAAGCATCAGAATCTAAAACTGGACTCACAGGAAAGGTTCAAATCATAGAAAGTTAGAGTGTCAGTCCTCCTTTACTTAAGTCGGCATTGTGCCTTTCGAATTTAATTCCGATGCTATTTCTGTGTTTCATTGTCCATAAGAAGGTCCAAAGGATACAGTAAACCTGAAGTGAAACATCGGAATCAAAAACTGGACTCACAGGAGAGATTCAATTCATAGAAAGTTAGAGTGTCACTCCTCTTGTACTTAAGTCGTTATTGTGCCTTTTGTATTAAATTCGGATGCAATTTCTGTGTTTCATCGTCAATAAGAAGGTCCAAGGGATACAGTTAACATTAAGTGAAGCATCGGAATCTAAAACTGGACTCGCAGGAGAGGTTCAAATCATAGAATGTCAGAGTGTCAGTCCTCTTTTACTTAAGTTGACATTGTACCTTTTGTATTAAATTCCGATGCAATTTCTGTGTTTCAATTTCAATAAGAAGGTCCAAGGGATACAGTAAACCTGAAGTGAAGCATCAGAATCTAAAACTGGACTCACAGGAGAGGTTGAAATCATAGAAAGTTAGAGTGTCAGTCCCCTTTTACTTAAGTCGGCATTGTGCCTTTGAATTTAATTCCGATGCTATTTCTGTGTTTCATCGTCAATAAGAAGGTGTAAGGTATACAGTAAACCTGAAGTGAAGCATCGGAATCTAAAACTGGACTCACAGGAAAGGTTCAAATCATAGAAAGGGAGAGTGTCAGTCCTCTTGTACTTAAGTCGGCATTGTGGCATTTGTATTAAATTCGGATGCCATTTCTGTGTTTCATCGTCAATAAGAATGTCCAAGGGATACAATAAACCTAATGTGATGCATCGGAATCTAAAACTGGACTCACAGGAGAGGTTCCAATCATAGAAAGTGAGAGTGTCAGTCCTTTTGTAATTAAGTCGGCATTGTGCCTTTTGTATTAAATTCGGATGCAATTTCTGTGTTTCATCGTCAATAAGAAGGTGCAAGGTATACAGTAAACCAGAAGTGAAGCATCGGAATCTAAAACTGGACTCACAGGAGAGGTTCAAATCATAGAAAGTGGGAGTGTCAGTCCTCTTGTACTGAAGTCGACATTGCGCCATTTGTATTAAATTCGGATGGAATTTCTGTGTTTCATCGTCAATAAGAAGGTCCAAGGGATACAGTAAACCTGAAGTGAAGCATCGGAATCTAAAACTGGACTCACAGGAGAGGTTCAAATCGTAGAAAGTTAGAGTGTCAGTCCTCTTTTACTTAAGTCGGCATTGTGCCTTTTGTATTAAATTCCGATGCAATTTCTATGTTTCATCGTCAATAAGAAAGCGCAAGGTATACAGTAAACCTGAATTGAAGCATCGGAATCTAAAACTGGACTCACAGGAGAGGTTCAAATCATAGAAAGTTAGTTTGTCAGTCCTCTTTTACTTAAGTCGGCATTGTGGCTTTCGAATTTAATTCCGATGCTATTTCTGTGTTTCATTCTCCATAAGAAGGTCCAAGGGATACAGTAAACCTGAAGTGAAGCATCGGAATCTAAAACAGGACTCACAGGAGAGGTTCTAATCATAGAAAGTGAGAGTGTCAGTCCTCTTGTACTTAAGTCGGCATTGTGCCATTTGTATTAAATTCGGATGCAATTTCTGTGTTTCATTGTCAATAAGAAGATCCAAGGAATACAGTAAACCTGAAGTGAAGCATCGGAATCTAAAACTGGACTCACAGGAGAGGTTCAAACCATAGAAAGTTAGATTGTCAGTCCTCCTGTACTTAAGTCGGCACTGTGCCTTTTGTATTAAATTCGGATGCAATTTCTGTGTTTCATCGTCAATAAGAAGGCGCAAGGTATACAGTAAACCTGAAGTGAAGCATCGGAATCTAAAGCTGAACTCACAGGTGAGGTTCAAATCATAGAAAGTGAGAGTGTCAGTCCTCTTGTACTTAAGTCGACATTGTGCCGTTTGTATTAAATTCGGATGCAATATCTGTGTTTCATCGTCAATAAGAAGGTCCAAAGGATACAGTAAACCTGAAGTGAAGCATCGGAATCTAAAACTGGACTCACAGGAGAGGTTCAAATCATAGAAAGTTAGAGTGTCAGTCCCCTTTTACTTAAGTCGGCATTGTGCCTTTGAATTTAATTCCGATGCTATTTCTGTGTTTCATTGTCAATAAGAAGGTCCAAGGGATACAGTAGAACTGAAGTGAAGCATTGGAATCTAAAACTATACTCACAGGAGAGGTTCAAATCATAGAAAGTTAGATTGTCATTCCTCTTGTACTTAAGTCGGCATTGTGCCTTTTGTATTACATTCGGATGTAATTTCTGTGTTACATCGTCAATATGAACGGTCAAGGTATACAGTAAACCTGAAGTGAAGCACTGGAATCTAAAACTGGACTCACAGGAGAGGTTCAAATCATAGAAAGTGAGAGTGTCAGTCCTCTTGTACTTAAGTCGCCATTGTGCCTTTTGTATTAAATTCGGATGCAATTTCTGTGTTTCATCGTCAATAAGAAGGTCCAAGGGATACAGTAAACCTGAAGTGAAGAATCGGAATCCAAAACTGGACTCACAGGAGAGGTTCAAATCATAGAAAGTTAGAGTGTCAGTCCTCTTGTATTTAAATCGGCATTGTGCCTTTTGTATTAAATTCGGGTGCAAACTCTGTGTTTCATCGTCAATAAGAAGGTGTAAGGTATACTGTAAACCTGAAGTGAAGCATCGGAATCTAAAACAGGACTCACAGGAGAGGTTCAAATCATAGAAAGGGAGAGTGTCGGTCCTCTTTTACTGATGTCGGCATTGTGCCTTTTGTATTAAATTCGGATGCAATTTCTGTGTTTCATCGTCAATAAAAAGGTGCAAGGTATACAGTGAACCTGTAGTGATGCTTCGTAATCTAAAACTGGACTCATAGGAGAGGTTCAAATCACAGAAAGTGAGAGTGTCAGTCCTCTTCTACTTAGGTCGGCATTGTGCCTTTTGAATTTAATTCCGATGCAATTTCTGTGTTTCATCGTCAATAAGAAGGTCCAAAGGATACAGTAAACCTGAAGTGAAGCATCGGAATCAAAAACTGGACTCACAGGTGAGATTCAAATCATAGAAAGTTAGAGTGTCACTCCTCTTGTACTTAAGTCGGTATTGTGCCTTTTGTAATAAATTCGGATGCAATTTCTGTGTTTCATCGTCAATAAGAAGGTCCAAGGGATACAGTAAACATTAAGTGAAGCATCGGAATCTAAAACTGGGCTCACAGGAGAGGTTCAAATCATTGAATGTCAGAGTGTCAGTCTTCTTTTAATTAAGTCGGCATTGAGCTTTTTGTATTAAATTCCGATGCAATTTCTGTGTTTCATCGTCAATAAGAAGGTCCAAGGGATACAGTAAACCTGAAGTGAAGCATCAGAATCTAAAACTGGACTCACAGGAGAGGTTCAAATCATAGAAAGTTAGAGTGTCAGTCCTCATTTACTTAAGTCGGCATTGTGCCTTTTGTATTAAATTCCGATGCAATTTCTGTGTTTCATCGTCAATCAGAAGGTGCAAGGTATACAGTAAACCTGAAGTGAAGCATCGGAATCTAAAACTGGACTCACAGGAGAGGTTCAAATCATTTAAAGTTAGAATGTCAGTCCTCTTGTACTTAAGTCGGCATTGTGCCTTTTGTAATAAATTCGGATGCAATTTCTGTGTTTCATCGTCAATAAGAAGGTGCAAGGTATACAGTAAACCAGAAGTGAAGCATCGGAATCTAAAACTGGACTCACAGGAGAGGTTCAAATCATAGAAAGTGAGAGTGTGAGCCCTCTTGTACTTAAGTCGGCATTGTGCCATTTGTATTAAATTTGGATGCAATTTCTGTGTTTCATCGTTAATAAGAAGGTCCAAGGGATACAGTAAACATTAAGTGAAGCATCGGAATCTAAAACTGGACTCGCAGGAGAGGTTCAAATCATAGAATGTCAGAGTGTCAGTCCTCTTTTACTTAAGTCGGCATTGTGCCTTTTGTATTACATTCCGATGCAATTTCTGTGTTTCATCGTCAATAAGAAGGTCCAAGGGATACAGTAAACCTGAAGTCAAGCATCAGAATCTAAAACTGGACTCACAGGAGAGGTTGAAATCATAGAAAATTAGAGTGTCTGTCCTCATTTACTTAAGTCGGCATTGTGCCTTTTGTATTAAATTCCGATGCAATTTCTGTGTTTCATCGTCAATCAGAAGGTGCAAGGTATACAGTAAATTTGAAGTGAAGCATCGGAATCTAAAACTGAACTCACAGGAGAGGTTCAAATCATAGAAAGTTAGAATGTCAGTCCTCTTGTACTTAAGTCGGCATTGTGCCTTTTGTATTAAATTCGGATGCAATTTCTGTGTTTCATCGTCAATAAGAAGGTGCAAGGTATACAGTAAACCAGAAGTGAAGCATCGGAATCTAAAACTGGACTCACAGGAGAGGTTCAAATCATAGAAAGTGGGAGTGTCAGTCCTCTTGTACTGAAGTCGACATTGCCCAATTTGTATTAAATTCGGATGCAATTTCTGTGTTTCATCGTCAATAAGAAGGTCCAAGGGATACAGTAAACCTGAAGTGAAGCATCGGAATCTAAAACTGGACTCACAGGAGAGGTTCAAATCGTAGAAAGTTAGAGTGTCAGTCCTCTTTTACTTAAGTCGGCATTGTGCCTTTTGTATTAAATTCCGATGCAATTTCTATGTTTCATCGTCAATAAGAGAGCGCAAGGTATACAGTAAACCTGAATTGAAGCATCGGAATTTAAAACCGGTCTCACAGGAGAGGTTCCAATCATAGAAAGTGAGAGTGTCAGTCATCCTGTACTTAAATCGGCATTGTGCCTTTTGCACTAAATTCGGATGCAATTTCTGTGTTTCATCGTCAATCAGATGGTGCAAGGTATACAGTAAACCTGAAGTGAAGCATCGGAATCTAAAACTGGACTCACAGGAGAGGTTCAAATCATA
Source organism: Schistocerca serialis cubense (assembly GCF_023864345.2). Classification (NCBI taxonomy): domain Eukaryota; kingdom Metazoa; phylum Arthropoda; class Insecta; order Orthoptera; family Acrididae; genus Schistocerca; species Schistocerca serialis. The sequence goes on from NC_064648.1 coordinate 20,243,468, forward strand.
GAAAGTTAGTTTGTCAGTCCTCTTTTACTTAAGTCGGCATTGTGGCTTTCGAATTTAATTCCGATGCTATTTCTGTGTTTCATTGTCCATAAGAAGGTCCAAGGGATACAGTAAACCTGAAGTGAAGCATCGGAATCTAAAACAGGACTCACAGGAGAGGTTCTAATCAGAGAAAGTGAGAGTGTCAGTCCTCTTGTACTTAAGTCGGCATTGTGCCATTTGTATTAAATTCGGATGCAATTTCTGTGTTTCATTGTCAATAAGAAGATCCAAGGAATACAGTAAACCTGAAGTGAAGCATCGGAATCTAAAACTGGACTCACAGGAGAGGTTCAAATCATAGAAAGTTAGAATGTCAGTCTTCTTGTACTTAAGTCGGCATTGTGCCTTTTGTATTAAATTCGGATGCAATTTCTGTGTTTCATCGTCAATAAGAAGGCGCAAGGTATACAGTAATCCTGAAGTGAAGCATCGGAATCTAAAGCTGGACTCACAGGAGAGGTGTAATCATAGAAAGTGAGAGTGTCAGTCCTCTTGTACTTATGTCGGCATTGTGCCTTTTGTATTAAATTCCGATGCAATTTCTGTGTTTCATCGTCAATCAGAAGGTGCAAGGTATACAGTAAATCTGAAGTGAAGCATCGGATTCTAAAACTGGACTCACAGGAGAGGTTCAAATCATAGAAAGTTAGAGTGTCAGTCCTCTTTTACTTAAGTCGGCATTGTGCCTTTCGAATTTAATTCCGATGCTATTTCTGTGTTTCATTGTCCATAAGAAGGTCCAAGGGATACAGTAAACCTGAAGTGAAGCATCGGAATCTAAAACTGGACTCACAGGAGAGGTTCAAATAATAGAAAGTGAGAGTGTCAGTCCTCTTGTACTTAAGTCGCCATTGTGCCTTTTGTATTAAATTCGGATGCAAATTCTGTGTTTCATCGTCAATAAGAAAGTCCAAGGGATACAGTAAACCTGAAGTGAAGAATCGGAATCCAAAACTGGACTCACAGGAGAGGTTCAAATCATAGAAAGTTAGAGTGTCAGTCCTCTTGTATTTAAATCGGCATTGTGCCTTTTGTATTAAATTCGGGTGCAAACTCTGTGTTTCATCGTCAATAAGAAGGTGTAAGGTATACAGTAAACCTGAAGTGAAGCATCGGAATCTAAAACTGGACTCACAGGAGAGGTTCAAATCATAGAAAGTGAGAGTGTCAGTTCTCTTGTACTTAAGTCGACATTGTGCCATTTGAATTAAATTCGGATGCAATTTCTGTGTTTCATCGTCAATAAGAAGGTCCGAGGGATACAGTAAACCTGAAGTGAAGCATCGGAATCTAAAACTGGACTCACAGGAGAGTTTCAAATCATAGAAAGTTAGAGTGTCAGTCCTCTTTTACTGATGTCGGCATTGTGCCTTTTGTATTAAATTCGGATGCAATTTCTGTGTTTCATCGTCAATAAAAAGGTGCAAGGTATACAGTGAACCTGAAGTGAAGCTTCGTAATCTAAAACTGGACTCATAGGAGAGGTTCAAATCACAGAAAGTGAGAGTGTCAGTCCTCTCCTACTTAGGTCGGCATTGTGCCTTTTGAATTTAATTCCGATGCAATTTCTGTGTTTCATCGTCAATAAGAAGGTCCAAAGGATACCGTAAACCTGAAGTGAAGCATCGGAATCAAAAACTGGACTCACAGGTGAGATTCAAATCATAGAAAGTTAGAGTGTCACTCCTCTTGTACTTAAGTCGGTATTGTGCCTTTTGTAATAAATTCGGATGCAATTTCTGTGTTTCATCGTCAATAAGAAGGTCCAAGGGATACAGTAAACATTAAGTGAAGCATCGGAATCTAAAACTGGACACACAGGAGAGGTTCAAATCATTGAATGTCAGAGTGTCAGTCTTCTTTTACTGAAGTCGGCATTGAGCTTTTTGTATTAAATTCCGATGCAATTTCTGTGTTTCATCGTCAATAAGAAGGTCCAAGGGATACAGTAAACCTGAAGTGAAGCATCAGAATCTAAAACTGGACTCACAGGAGAGGTTCAAATCATAGAAAGTTAGAGTGTCAGTCCTCATTTACTTAAGTCGGCATTGTGCCTTTTGTATTAAATTCCGATGCAATTTCTGTGTTTCATCGTCAATCAGAAGGTGCAAGGTATACAGTAAACCTGAAGTGAAGCATCGGAATCTAAAACTGGACTCACAGGAGAGGTTCAAATCATTTAAAGTTAGAATGTCAGTCCTCTTGTACTTAAGTCGGCATTGTGCCTTTTGTATTAAATTCGGATGCAATTTCAGTGTTTCATCGTCAATAAGAAGGTGCAAGGTATACAGTAAACCAGAAGTGAAGCATCGGAATCTAAAACTGGACTCACAGGAGAGGTTCAAATCATAGAAAGTGAGAGTGTCAGCCCTCTTGTACTTAAGTCGGCATTGTGTCATTTGTATTAAATTCGGATGCAATTTCTGTGTTTCATCGTTAATAAGAAGGTCCAAGGGATACAGTAAACATTAAGTGAAGCAACGGAATCTAAAACTGGACTCGCAGGAGAGGTTCAAATCATAGAATGTCAGAATGTCAGTCCTCTTTTACTTAAGTCGGCATTGTGCCTTTTGTATTGAATTCCGATGCAATTTCTGTGTTTCATCGTCAATAAGAAGGTCCAAGGGATACAGTAAACCTGAAGTCAAGCATCAGAATCTAAAACTGGACTCACAGGAGAGGTTGAAATCGTAGAAAGTTAGAGTGTCAGTCCTCTTTTACTTAAGACGGCATTGTGCCTTTTGTATTAAATTCCGATGCAATTTCTATGTTTCATCGTCAATAAGAACGCGCAAGGTATACAGTAAACCTGAATTGAAGCATCGGAATTTAAAACCGGTCTCACAGGAGAGGTTCCAATCATAGAAAGTGAGAGTGTCAGTCATCCTGTACTTAAATCGGCATTGTGGCTTTTGCACTAAATTCGGATGCAATTTCTGTGTTTCATCGTCAATCAGAAGGTGCAAGGTATACAGTAAACCTGAAGTGAAGCATCGGAATCTAAAACTGGACTCAAAGGAGAGGTTCAAATCATAGAAAGTTAGAGTGTCAGTCCTCTTTTACTTAAGTCGGCATTGTGGCTTTCGAATTTAATTCCGATGCTATTTCTGTGTTTCATTGTCCATAAGAAGGTCCAAGGGATACAGTAAACCTGAAGTGAAGCATCGGAATCTAAAACAGGACTCACAGGAGAGGTTCTAATCATAGAAAGTGAGAGTGGCAGTCCTCTTGTACTTAAGACGGCATTGTGCGATTTGTATTAAATTCGGATGCAATTTCTGTGTTTCATTGTCAATAAGAAGATCCAAGGAATACAGTAAACCTGAAGTGAAGCATCGGAATCTAAAACTGGACTCACAGGAGAGGTTCAAATCATAGAAAGTTAGAATGTCAGTCCTCTTGTACTTAAGTCGGCATTGTGCCTTTTGTATTAAATTCGGATGCAATTTCTGTGTTTCATCGTCAATAAGAAGGCGCAAGGTATACAGTAATCCTGAAGTGAAGCATCGGAATCTAAAGCTGGACTCACAGGAGAGGTAAAATCATAGAAAGTGAGAGTGTCAGTCCTCTTGTACTTAAGTCGGCATTGTGCCTTTTGTATTACATTCCGGTGCAATTTCTGTGTTTCATCGTCAATCAGAAGGTGCAAGGTATACAGTAAATCTGAAGTGAAGCATCGGAATCTAAAACTGGACTCACAGGAGAGGTTCAAATCATAGAAAGTTAGAGTGTCAGTCCTCTTTTACTTAAGTCGGCATTGTGCCTTTCGAATTTAATTCCGATGCTATTTCTGTGTTTCATTGTCCATAAGAAGGTCCAAGGGATACAGTAAAGGATAGAATTTTTTTATTAATATTTTTTATTAATAAAAAAATTCTATCCTGCAACTGTTTTTGGCTGCCATCCTTTATTGTGAAGAATTTTAACAGTTGCTGCTGCAGCCATGTTTAAAATCTTGGGATACAGTAAACCTGAAGTGAAGCATCGGAATCTAAAACAGGACTCACAGGAGAGGTTCTAATCATAGAAAGTGAGAGTGTCAGTCCTCTTGTACTTAAGTCGGCATTGTGCCATTTGTATTAAATTCGGATGCCATTTCTGTGTTTCATTGTCAATAAGAAGATCCAAGGGATACAGTAAACCTGAAGTGAAGCATCGGAATCTAAAACTGGACTCACAGGAGAGGTTCAAATCATAGAAAGTTAAAATGTCAGTCCTCTTGTACTTAAGTCGGCATTGTGCCTTTTGTAATAAATGCGGATGCAATTTCTGTGTTTCATCGTCAATAAGAAGGCGCAAGGTATACAGTAAACCTGAAGTGAAGCATCGGAATCTAAAGCTGGACTCACAGGAGAGGTGTAATCATAGAAAGTGAGAGTGTCAGTCCTCTTGTACTTATGTCGACATTGTGCCATTTGTATTAAATTCGGATGCAATATCTGTGTTTCATCGTCAATAAGAAGGTCGAAAGGATACAGTAAACCTGAAGTGAAGCATCGGAATCTAAAACTGGACTCACAGGAGAGGTTCTAATCATAGAATGGTTAGAGTGTCAGTCCCCTTTTACTTAAGTCGGCATTGTGCCTTTGAATTTAATTCCGATGCTATTTCTGTGTTTCATCGTCAATAAGAAGATGTAAGGTATACAGTAAACCTGAAGTGAAGCATCGGAATCTAAAACTGGACTCACAGGAAAGGTTCAAATCATAGAAATTTAGAGTGTCAGTCCTCTTGTACTTAAGACGGCATTGTGGCATTTGTATTAAATTCGGATGCAATTTCTGTGTTTCATCGTCAATAAGAATGTCCAAGGGATACAATAAACCTGAAGTGATGCATCGGAATCTAAAACTGGACTCACAGGAGAAGTTCAAATCATAGAAAGTTAGAGTGTCAGTCCTCTTTTACTGAAGTCGGCATTGTGCCTTTTGTATTAAATTCGGATGCAATTCCTGTGTTTCATCGTCAATAAGAAGGCGCAAGGTATACAGTAAATCTGAAGTGAAGCATCGGAATCTAAAACTGGACTCACAGGAAAGGTTCAATTCATAGAAAGTTAGAGTGTCAGTCCCTTTTACTTAAGTCGGCATTGTGCCTTTTGTATTAAATTCCGATGCAATTTCTATGTTTCATCGTCAATAAGAAAGCCCAAGGTGTACAGTAAACCTGAATTGAAGCATCGGAATTTAAAACCGGTCTCACAGGAGAGGTTCCAATCATAGAAAGTGGGAGTGTCAGTCCTTTTGTACTTAAGTCGGCATTGTGCCTTTTGCATTAAATTCGGATGCAATTTCTGTGTTTCATCGTGTTTCATCAGAAGGTCCAAGGTATACAGTAAACCTGAAGTCGAACATTGGAATCTAAAACTGGACTCACAGGAGAGGCTCAAATCATAGAAAGTTAGATTGTCAGTCCTCTTGTACTTAAGTCGGCATTGCGCCTTTTGTATTAAATTCGGATGCAATTTCTGTGTTTCATCGTCAATAAGAAGGCGCAAGGTATACAGTAAACCTGAAGTGAAGCACTGGAATCTAAAACTGGACTCACAGGAGAGGTTCAAATCATAGAAAGTGAGAGTGTCAGTCCTCTTGTACTTAAGTCGCCATTGTGCCTTTTGTATTAAATTCCGATGCAATTTCTGTGTTTCATCGTCAATAAGAAGGTCCAAGGGATACAGTAAACCTGAAGTGAAGAATCGGAATCCAAAACTGCACTCACAGGAGAGGTTCAAATCATAGAAAGTTAGAGTGTCAGTCCTCTTGTATTTTTATCGGCATTGTGCCTTTTGTATTAAATTCGGGTGCAAACTCTGTGTTTCATCGTCAATAAAAAGGTGCAAGGTATACAGTAAACCTGAAGTGAAGCATCGGAATCTAAAACTGGACTCACAGGAGAGGTTCAAATCATAGAAAGTGAGAGTGTCAGTTCTCTTGTACTTAAGTCGACATTGTGCCATTTGTATTACATTCGGATGCAATTTCTGTGTTTCATCGTCAATAAGAAGGTCCGAGGGATACAGTAAACCTGAAGTGAAGCATCGGAATCTAAAACTGGACTCACAGGAGAGGTTCAAATCATAGAAAGTTAGAGTGTCAGTCCTCTTTTAATTAAGTCGGCATTGTGCCTTTCGAATTTGATTCCGATGCTATTTCTGTGTTTCATTTTCAATAAGAAGGTCCAAGGGATTCAGTAAACCTGAGGTGAAGCATCGGAATCTAAAACAGGACTCACAGGAGAGGTTCTAATCATAGAAAGTTAGAATGTCAGTCCTCTTGTACTTAAGTCGGCATTGTGTCTTTTGTATTAAATGCGGATGCAATTTCTGTGTTTCATCGTCAATAAGAAGGCGCAAGGTTACAGTTAACCTGAAGTGAAGCATCGGAATCTAAAGCTGGACTCACAGGAGAGGTTCATATCATAGAAAGGGAGAGTGTCAGTCCTCTTTTACTGATGTCGGCATTGTGCCTTTTGTATTAAATTCGGATGCAATTTCTGTGTTTCTTCGTCAATAAAAAGGTGCAAGGTATACAGTGAACCTGAAGTGAAGCTTCGTAATCTAAAACTGGACTCATAGGAGAGGTTCAAATCACAGAAAGTGAGAGTGTCAGTCCTCTTCTATTTAGGTCGGCATTGTGCCTTTTGAATTTAATTCCGATGCAATTTCTGTGTTTCATCGTCAATACGAAGGTCCAAAGGATACACTAAACCTGAAGTGACGCATCGGAATCTAAAACTGGACTCACAGGAGAGGTTCAAATCATAGAAAGTTAGAATGTCAGTCCTCTTGTACTTAAGTCGGCATTGTGGAATTTGTTTTAAATTCGGATGCAATTTCTGTGTTTCATCGTCAATAAGAATGTCCAAGGGATACAATAAACCTGAAGTGATGCATCGGAATCTAAAACTATACTCACAGGAGAGGTTCAAATCATAGAAAGTTAGAGTGTCAGTCCTCTTTTACTGAAGTCGGCATTGTGCCTTTTGTATTAAATACGGATGCAATTTCTGTGTGTCATCGTCAATAAGAAGGTCCAAAGGATACAGTAAACCTGAAGTGAAGCATCGGAATCTAAAACTGGACTCACAGGAGAGGTTCAAATCATAGAAAGTTAGAGTGTCAGTCCCCTTTTACTTAAGTCGGCATTGTGCCTTTGAATTTAATTCCGATGCTATTTCTGTGTTTCATTGTCAATAAGAAGGTCCAAGGGATACAGTAAACCTGAAGTGAAGCATCGGAATCTAAAACAGGACTCACAGGAGAGGTTCTAATCATAGAAAGTGAGAGTGTCAGTCCTCTTGTACTTAAGACGGCATTGTGCGATTTGTATTAAATTCGGATGCAATTTCTGTGTTTCATTGTCAATAAGAAGATCCAAGGAATACAGTAAACCTGAAGTGAAGCATCGGAATCTAAAACTGGACTCACAGGAGAGGTTCAAATCATAGAAAGTTAGAATGTCAGTCCTCTTGTACTTAAGTCGGCATTGTGCCTTTTGTATTAAATTCGGATGCAATTTCTGTGTTTCATCGTCAATAAGAAGGCGCAAGGTATACAGTAATCCTGAAGTGAAGCATCGGAATCTAAAGCTGGACTCACAGGAGAGGTAAAATCATAAAAAGTGAGAGTGTCAGTCCTCTTGTACTTAAGTCGGCATTGTGCCTTTTGTATTACATTCCGGTGCAATTTCTGTGTTTCATCGTCAATCAGAAGGTGCAAGGTATACAGTAAATCTGAAGTGAAGCATCGGAATCTAAAACTGGACTCACAGGAGAGGTTCAAATCATAGAAAGTTAGAGTGTCAGTCCTCTTTTACTTAAGTCGGCATTGTGCCTTTCGAATTTAATTCCGATGCTATTTCTGTGTTTCATTGTCCATAAGAAGGTCCAAGGGATACAGTAAAGGATAGAATTTTTTTATTAATATTTTTTATTAATAAAAAAATTCTATCCTGCAACTGTTTTTGGCTGCCATCCTTTATTGTGAAGAATTTTAACAGTTGCTGCTGCAGCCATGTTTAAAATCTTGGGATACAGTAAACCTGAAGTGAAGCATCGGAATCTAAAACAGGACTCACAGGAGAGGTTCTAATCATAGAAAGTGAGAGTGTCAGTCCTCTTGTACTTAAGTCGGCATTGTGCCATTTGTATTAAATTCGGATGCCATTTCTGTGTTTCATTGTCAATAAGAAGATCCAAGGGATACAGTAAACCTGAAGTGAAGCATCGGAATCTAAAACTGGACTCACAGGAGAGGTTCAAATCATAGAAAGTTAAAATGTCAGTCCTCTTGTACTTAAGTCGGCATTGTGCCTTTTGTAATAAATTCGGATGCAATTTCTGTGTTTCATCGTCAATAAGAAGGCGCAAGGTATACAGTAAACCTGAAGTGAAGCATCGGAATCTAAAGCTGGACTCACAGGAGAGGTGTAATCATAGAAAGTGAGAGTGTCAGTCCTCTTGTACTTATGTCGACATTGTGCCATTTGTATTAAATTCGGATGCAATATCTGTGTTTCATCGTCAATAAGAAGGTCGAAACGATACAGTAAACCTGAAGTGAAGCATCGGAATCTAAAACTGGACTCACAGGAGAGGTTCTAATCATAGAATGGTTAGAGTGTCAGTCCCCTTTTACTTAAGTCGGCATTGTGCCTTTGAATTTAATTCCGATGCTATTTCTGTGTTTCATCGTCAATAAGAAGATGTAAGGTATACAGTAAACCTGAAGTGAAGCATCGGAATCTAAAACTGGACTCACAGGAAAGGTTCAAATCATAGAAATTTAGAGTGTCAGTCCTCTTGTACTTAAGTCGGCATTGTGGCATTTGTATTAAATTCGGATGCAATTTCTGTGTTTCATCGTCAATAAGAATGTCCAAGGGATACAATAAACCTGAAGTGATGCATCGGAATCTAAAACTGGACTCACAGGAGAAGTTCAAATCATAGAAAGTTAGAGTGTCAGTCCTCTTTTACTGAAGTCGGCATTGTGCCTTTTGTATTAAATTCGGATGCAATTTCTGTGTTTCATCGTCAATAAGAAGGCGCAAGGTATACAGTAAATCTGAAGTGAAGCATCGGAATCTAAAACTGGACTCACAGGAAAGGTTCAATTCATAGAAAGTTAGAGTGTCAGTCCCTTTTACTTAAGTCGGCATTGTGCCTTTTGTATTAAATTCCGATGCAATTTCTATGTTTCATCGTCAATAAGAAAGCCCAAGGTGTACAGTAAACCTGAATTGAAGCATCGGAATTTAAAACCGGTCTCACAGGAGAGGTTCCAATCATAGAAAGTGGGAGTGTCAGTCCTTTTGTACTTAAGTCGGCATTGTGCCTTTTGCATTAAATTCGGATGCAATTTCTGTGTTTCATCGTGTTTCATCAGAAGGTCCAAGGTATACAGTAAACCTGAAGTCGAACATTGGAATCTAAAACTGGACTCACAGGAGAGGCTCAAATCATAGAAAGTTAGATTGTCAGTCCTCTTGTACTTAAGTCGGCATTGCGCCTTTTGTATTCAATTCGGATGCAATTTCTGTGTTTCATCGTCAATAAGAAGGCGCAAGGTATACAGTAAACCTGAAGTGAAGCACTGGAATCTAAAACTGGACTCACAGGAGAGGTTCAAATCATAGAAAGTGAGAGTGTCAGTCCTCTTGTACTTAAGTCGCCATTGTGCCTTTTGTATTAAATTCCGATGCAATTTCTGTGTTTCATCGTCAATAAGAAGGTCCAAGGGATACAGTAAACCTGAAGTGAAGAATCGGAATCCAAAACTGCACTCACAGGAGAGGTTCAAATCATAGAAAGTTAGAGTGTCAGTCCTCTTGTATTTTTATCGGCATTGTGCCTTTTGTATTAAATTCGGGTGCAAACTCTGTGTTTCATCGTCAATAAAAAGGTGCAAGGTATACAGTAAACCTGAAGTGAAGCATCGGAATCTAAAACTGGACTCACAGGAGAGGTTCAAATCATAGAAAGTGAGAGTGTCAGTTCTCTTGTACTTAAGTCGACATTGTGCCATTTGTATTACATTCGGATGCAATTTCTGTGTTTCATCGTCAATAAGAAGGTCCGAGGGATACAGTAAACCTGAAGTGAAGCATCGGAATCTAAAACTGGACTCACAGGAGAGGTTCAAATCATAGAAAGTTAGAGTGTCAGTCCTCTTTTAATTAAGTCGGCATTGTGCCTTTCGAATTTGATTCCGATGCTATTTCTGTGTTTCATTTTCAATAAGAAGGTCCAAGGGATTCCGTAAACCTGAGGTGAAGCATCGGAATCTAAAACAGGACTCACAGGAGAGGTTCTAATCATAGAAAGTTAGAATGTCAGTCCTCTTGTACTTAAGTCGGCATTGTGTCTTTTGTATTTAATGCGGATGCAATTTCTGTGTTTCATCGTCAATAAGAAGGCGCAAGGTTACAGTTAACCTGAAGTGAAGCATCGGAATCTAAAGCTGGACTCACAGGAGAGGTTCATATCATAGAAAGGGAGAGTGTCAGTCCTCTTTTACTGATGTCGGCATTGTGCCTTTTGTATTAAATTCGGATGCAATTTCTGTGTTTCTTCGTCAATAAAAAGGTGCAAGGTATACAGTGAACCTGAAGTGAAGCTTCGTAATCTAAAACTGGACTCATAGGAGAGGTTCAAATCACAGAAAGTGAGAGTGTCAGTCCTCTTCTACTTAGGTCGGCATTGTGCCTTTTGAATTTAATTCCGATGCAATTTCTGTGTTTCATCGTCAATACGAAGGTCCAAAGGGTACACTAAACCTGAAGTGAAGCATCGGAATCTAAAACTGGACTCACAGGAGAGGTTCAAATCATAGAAAGTTAGAATGTCAGTCCTCTTGTACTTAAGTCGGCATTGTGGAATTTGTTTTAAATTCGGATGCAATTTCTGTGTTTCATCGTCAATAAGAATGTCCAAGGGATACAATAAACCTGAAGTGATGCATCGGAATCTAAAACTATACTCACAGGAGAGGTTCAAATCATAGAAAGTTGGAGTGTCAGTCCTCTTTTACTGAAGTCGGCATTGTGCCTTTTGTATTAAATTCGGATGCAATTTCTGTGTGTCATCGTCAATAAGAAGGTCCAAAGGATACAGTAAACCTGAAGTGAAGCATCGGAATCTAAAACTGGACTCACAGGAGAGGTTCAAATCATAGAAAGTTAGAGTGTCAGTCCCCTTTTACTTAAGTCGGCATTGTGCCTTTGAATTTAATTCCGATGCTATTTCTGTGTTTCATTGTCAATAAGAAGGTCCAAGGGATACAGTAGAACTGAAGTGAAGCATTGGAATCTAAAACTGGACTCACAGGAGAGGTTCTTATCATAGAAAGTTAGAATGTCATTCCTCTTGTACTTAAGTCGGCATTGTGCCTTTTGTAATACATTCGGATGTAATTTCTGTGTTTCATCGTCAATATGAACGTGCAAGGTATACAGTAAACCTGAAGTGAAGCATCGGAATCTAAAACTGGACTCACAGGAGAGGTTCAAATCATAGAAAGTGAGAGTGTCAGTCCTCTTGTACTTAAGTCGCCATTGTGCCTTTTGTATTAAATTCGGATGCAATTTCTGTGTTTCATCGTCAATAAGAAGGTCCAAGGGATACAGTAAACCTGAAGTGAAGCATCGGAATCTAAAACTGGACTCACAGGAGAGGTTCTAATCATAGAAAGTGAGAGTGTCAGTCCTTTTGTACTTAAGTCGACATTGTGCCATTTGTATTAAATTCGGATGCAATTTCTGTGTTTCATCGTCAATAAGAAGGTCCGAGGGATTCAGTAAATCTGAAGTGATGCATTGGAATCTAAAACTGGACTCACAGGAGAGGTTCAAATCATAGAAAGTTAGAGTGTCAGTCCTCTTTTACTTAATTCGGCATTGTGCCTTTCGAATTTAATTCCGATGCTATTTCTGTGTTTCATTGTCAATAAGAAGTTCCAAGGGATACAGTGTACCTGAGGTGAAGCATCGGAATCTAAAACAGGACTCACAGGAGAGGTTCTAATCATATAAAGTTAGAATGTCAGTCCTCTTGTACTTAAGTCGGCATTGTGCCTTTTGTATTAAATTCGGATGCAATTTCTGTGTTTCATCGTCAATAAGATGGTGCAAGGTGTACAGTAAACCTGAAGTGAAGCATCGGAATCTAAAACTGGACTCACAGGAAAGGTTCAAATCATAGAAAGGGAGAGTGTCAGTCCTCTTGTACTTATGTCGGCATTGTGGCATTTGTATCAAATTCGGATGCATTTTCTGTGTTTCATCGTCAATAAGAAGGTCCAAGGGATACAGTAAACCTGAAGTGAAGCATCGGAATCAAAAACTGGACTCACAGGAAAGGTTCAAATAATAGAAAGTGAGAGTGTCAGTCCTCTTGTACTTACGTCGGCATTGTGGAATTTGTATTAAATTCGGATGCAATTTCTGTGTTTCATCGTCAATAAGAATGTGCAAGGGATACAATAAACCTAAAGTGATGCATCGGAATCTAAAACTGGACTCACAGGAGAGGTTCAAATCATAGAAAGTTCGAATGTCAGTCCTCTTTTACTGAAGTCGGCATTGTGCCTTTTGTATTAAATTCGGATGCAATTTCTGTGTTTCATCGTCAATAAAAAGGTGCAAGGTATACAGTGAACCTGAAGTGAAGCTTCGGAATCTAAAACTGGACTCATAGGAGAGGTTCAAATCATAGAAAGTGAGAGTGTCAGTCCTCTTCTACTTAGGTCGACATTGTGCCTTTTGAATTTAATTCCGATGCAATTTCTGTGTTTCATCGTCAATAAGAAGGTCCAAAGGATACAGTAAACCTGAAGTGAAGCATCGGAATCAAAAACTGGACTCACAGGTGAGATTTAAATCATAGAAAGTTAGAGTGTCACTCGTCTTGTACTTAGGTCGACATTGTGCCTTTTGAATTTAATTCCGATGCAATATCTGTGTTTCATCGTCAATAAGAAGGTCCAAAGGATACAGTAAACCTGAAGTGAAGCATCGGAATCTAAAACTGGACTCACAGGAGAGGTTCAAATCATAGAATGTTAGTGTGTCAGTCCTCATTTACTTAAGTCGGCATTGTGCCTTTTGTATTAAATTCCGATGCAATTTCTGTCTTTCATCGTCAATCAGAAGGTGCAAGGTATATAGTAAACCTGAAGTGAAGCATCGGAATCTAAAACTGGACTCACAGAGAGGTTCAAATCATTGAAAGTTAGAATGTCAGTCCTCTTGTACTTAAGTCGGCATTGTGCCTTTTGTATTAAATTCGGATGCAATTTCTGTGTTTCATCGTCAATAAGAAGGTGCAAGGTATACAGTAAACCAGAAGTGAAGCATCGGAATCTAAAACTGGACTCACAGGAGAGGTTCAAATCATAGAAAGTGAGAGTGTCATTCCTCTTGTACTTAAGTCGACATTGTGCCATTTGTATTAATTTCGGATGCAATTTCGGTGTTTCATCGTCAATAAAAAGGTCCAAGGGATACAGTAAACCTGAAGTGAAGCATCGGAATCTAAATCTTTCCTCACAGGAGAGGCTCAAATCATAGAAAGTGAGAGTGTCAGCCCTCTTGTACTTAAGTCGGCATTGTGCCATTTGTATTAAATTCGGATGCAATTTCTGTGTTTCATCGTCAATAAGAAGGTCCAAGGGATACAGTAAACCTGAAGTGAAGCATCGGAATCTAAAACTGGACTCACAGGAGAGATTCAAATCATAGAAAGTTAGAGTGTCAGTCCTCTTGTACTTAAGTCGGTATTGTACCTTTTGTATTAAATTCGGATGCAAACTCTGTGTTTCATCATCAATTAGAAGGTCCAAGGGATACAGTAAACCTCAAGTGAAGCATCGGAATCTAAAACTGGACTCACAGGAGAGGTTCAAATCATAGAAGGTGAGAGTGTCAGTCCTATTGTACTTAAGACGGCATTGTGCCTTTTGAATATAATTCCGATGCAATTTCTGTGTCTCATCATCAATAAGAAGGTGCAAGGTATACAGAAATCCTGGAGTGAAGCATCGGAATCTAAATCTGACCTCAAAGGAGAGGTTCGAATCATAGAAAGTGAGAGAGTCTGTCCTCTTGTACTTAAGTCGGCATTGTGCCATTTGTATTAAATTCGAATGCAATTTCTGTGTTTCATCGTCAATAAGAAGGTCCAAGGGATACTGTAAACCTGAAGTGAAGCATCTGAATCTAAAACTGGACTCCACGAGAGGTTCAAATCATATTAAGTTAGAGTGTCAGTCCTCTTGTACCTAAGTCGGCATTGTGCCTTTTGAATTTAATTCCGATGCTATTTCTGTGTTTCATTGTCAATAAGAAGATCCAAGGGATACAGTAAACCTGAAGTGAGGCATCGGAATCTAAAACTGGACTCACAGGAGAGGTTCAAATCATAGAAAGTTAGAATGTCACTCCTCTTGTACTTAAGTCGGCATTGTGCCTTTTGTATTAAATTCGGATGCAATTTCTGTGTTTCATCGTCATTAAGACGGCGCAAGGTATACAGTAAACGTGAAGTGAAGCATCGGAATCTAAAACTGGATTCACAATAGAGGTTCAAATCATAGAAAGTGAGAGTGTCAGTCCTCTTGTACTTAAGTCGACATTGTGCCATTTGTATTAAATTCGGATGCAATATCTGTGTTTCATCGTCAATAAGAAGGTCCAAGGGATACAGTAAACCTGAAGTGAAGCATCGGAATCTAAAACTGGACTCACAGGAGAGGTTCAAATCATAGAAAGTTAGAGTGTCAGTCCTATTTTCCTGAAGTCGGCATTGTGCCTTTTGTATTAAATTCGGATGCAATTTCTGTGTTTCATCGTCAATAAGAAGGCGCAAGGTATACAGTAAATCTGAAGTGAAGCATCGGAATCTAAAACTGGACTCACAGGAAAGGTTCAATTCATAGAAAGTTAGAGTGTCAGACCCCTTTACTTAAGTCGGCATTGTGCCTTTTGTATTAAATTCCGATGCAATTTCTATGTTTCATCGTCAATAAGAAAGCCCAAGGTGTACAGTAAACCTGAATTGAAGCATCGGAATTTAAAACCGGTCTCACAGGAGAGGTTCCAATCATAGAAAGTGAGAGTGTCAGTCCTTTTGTACTTAAGTCGGCATTGTGCCTTTTGCATTAAATTCGGATGCAATTTCTGTGTTTCATCGTGTTTCATCAGAAGGTCCAAGGTATACAGTAAACCTGAAGTCGAACATTGGAATCTAAAACTGGACTCACAGGAGAGGTTCAAATCATAGAAAGTTAGATTGTCAGTCCTCTTGTACTTAAGTCGGCATTGCGCCTTTTGTATTAAATTCGGATGCAATTTCTGTGTTTCATCGTCAATAAGAAGGCGCAAGGTATACAGTAAACCTGAAGTGAAGCACTGGAATCTAAAACTGGACTCACAGGAGAGGTTCAAATCATAGAAAGTGAGAGTGTCAGTCCTCTTGTACTTAAGTCGCCATTGTGCCTTTTGTATTAAATTCCGATGCAATTTCTGTGTTTCATCGTCAATAAGAAGGTCCAAGGGATACAGTAAACCTGAAGTGAAGAATCGGAATCCAAAACTGCACTCACAGGAGAGGTTCAAATCATAGAAAGTTAGAGTGTCAGTCCTCTTGTATTTAAATCGGCATTGTGCCTTTTGTATTAAATTCGGGTGCAAACTCTGTGTTTCATCGTCAATAAAAAGGTGCAAGGTATACAGTAAACCTGAAGTGAAGCATCGGAATCTAAAACTGGACTCACAGGAGAGGTTCAAATCATAGAAAGTGAGAGTGTCAGTTCTCTTGTACTTAAGTCGACAATGTGCCATTTGTGTTACATTCGGATGCAATTTCTGTGTTTCATCGTCAATAAGAAGGTCCGAGGGATACAGTAAACCTGAAGTGAAGCATCGGAATCTAAAACTGGACTCACAGGAGAGGTTCAAATCATAGAAAGTTAGAGTGTCAGTCCTCTTTTAATTAAGTCGGCATTGTGCCTTTCGAATTTGATTTCGATGCTATTTCTGTGTTTCATTTTCAATAAGAAGGTCCAAGGGATTCAGTAAACCTGAGGTGAAGCATCGGAATCTAAAACAGGACTCACAGGAGAGGTTCTAATCATAGAAAGTTATAATGTCAGTCCTCTTGTACTTAAGTCGGCATTGTGTTTTTTGTATTAAATGCGGATGCAATTTCTGTGTTTCATCGTCAATAAGAAGGCACAAGGTATACAGTTAACCTGAAGTGAAGCATCGGAATCTAAAGCTGGACACACAGGAGAGGTTCAAATCATAGAAAGGGAGAGTGTCAGTCCTCTTTTACTGATGTGGGCATTGTGCCTTTTGTATTAAATTCTGGTGCAATTTCTGTGTTTCTTCGTCAATAAAAAGGTGCAAGGTATACAGTGAACCTGAAGTGAAGCTTCGTAATCTAAAACTGGACTCATAGGAGAGGTTCAAATCACAGAAAGTGAGAGTGTCAGTCCTCTTCTACTTAGGTCGGCATTGTGCCTTTTGAATTTAATTCCGATGCAATTTCTGTGTTTCATCGTCAATACGAAGGTCCAAAGGATACACTAAACCTGAAGTGAAGCATCGGAATCTAAAACTGGACTCACAGGAGAGGTTCAAATCATAGAAAGTTAGAATGTCAGTCCTCTTGTACTTAAGTCGGCATTGTGGAATTTGTATTAAATTCGGATGCAATTTCTGTGTTTCATCGTCAATAAGAATGTCCAATGGATACAATAAACCTGAAGTGATGCATCGGAATCTAAAACTATACTCACAGGAGAGGTTCAAATCATAGAAAGTTAGAGTGTCAGTCCTCTTTTACTGAAGTCGGCATTGTGCCTTTTGTATTAAATTCGGATGCAATTTCTGTGTTTCATCGTCAATAAGAAGGTCCAAAGGATACAGTAAACCTGAAGTGAAGCATCGGAATCTAAAACTGGACTCACAGGAGAGGTTCAAATCATAGAAAGTTAGAGTGTCAGTCCCCTTTTACTTAAGTCGGCATTGTGCCTTTGAATTTAATTCCGATGCTATTTCTGTGTTTCATTGTCAATAAGAAGGTCCAAGGGATACAGTAGAACTGAAGTGAAGCATTGGAATCTAAAACTGGACTCACAGGAGAGGTTCTTATCATAGAAAGTTAGAATGTCATTCCTCTTGTACTTAAGTCGGCATTGTGCCTTTTGTAATACATTCGGATGTAATTTCTGTGTTTCATCGTCAATATGAACGTGCAAGGTATACAGTAAACCTGAAGTGAAGCATCGGAATCTAAAACTGGACTCACAGGAGAGGTTCAAATCATAGAAAAAGAGAGTGTCAGTCCTCTTGTACTTAAGTCGCCATTGTGCCTTTTGTATTAAATTCGGATGCAATTTCTGTGTTTCATCGTCAATAAGAAGGTCCAAGGGATACAGTAAACCTGAAGTGAAGCATCGGAATCTAAAACTGGACTCACAGGAGAGGTTCAAATCATAGAAAGTGAGAGTGTCAGTCCTCTTGTACTTAAGTCGACATTGTGCCATTTGTATTAAATTCGGATGCAATTTCTGTGTTTCATCGTCAATAAGAAGGTCCGAGGGATTCAGTAAATCTGAAGTGATGCATTGGAATCTAAAACTGGACTCACAGGAGA
Organism: Schistocerca serialis cubense; assembly: GCF_023864345.2. Taxonomy (NCBI): domain Eukaryota; kingdom Metazoa; phylum Arthropoda; class Insecta; order Orthoptera; family Acrididae; genus Schistocerca; species Schistocerca serialis. Next base: position 20,261,165 of record NC_064648.1, read on the forward strand.
GGTTCAAATCATAGAAAGTTAGAGTGTCAGTCCTCTTTTACTTAATTCGGCATTGTGCCTTTCGAATTTAATTCCGATGCTATTTCTGTGTTTCATTGTCAATAAGAAGTTCCAAGGGATACAGTGTACCTGAGGTGAAGCATCGGAATCTAAAACAGGACTCACAGGAGAGGTTCTAATCATAGAAAGTTAGAATGTCAGTCCTCTTGTACTTAAGTCGGCATTGTGCCTTTTGTATTAAATTCGGATGCAATTTCTGTGTTTCATCGTCAATAAGAAGGTGCAAGGTGTACAGTAAACCTGAAGTGAAGCATCGGAATCTAAAACTGGACTCACAGGAGAGGTTCAAATCATAGAAAGTTAGAGTGTCAGTCCTCTTTTAATTAAGTCGGCATTGTGCCTTTCGAATTTGATTCCGATGCTATTTCTGTGTTTCATTTTCAATAAGAAGGTCCAAGGGATTCAGTAAACCTGAGGTGAAGCATCGGAATCTAAAACAGGACTCACGGGAGAGGTTCTAATCATAGAAAGTTATAATGTCAGTCCTCTTGTACTTAAGTCGGCATTGTGTTTTTTGTATTAAATGCGGATGCAATTTCTGTGTTTCATCGTCAATAAGAAGGCACAAGGTATACAGTTAACCTGAAGTGAAGCATCGGAATCTAAAGCTGGACTCACAGGAGAGGTTCAAATCATAGAAAGGGAGAGTGTCAGTCCTCTTTTACTGATGTGGGCATTGTGCCTTTTGTATTAAATTCTGATGCAATTTCTGTGTTTCTTCGTCAATAAAAAGGTGCAAGGTATACAGTGAACCTGAAGTGAAGCTTCGTAATCTAAAACTGGACTCATAGGAGAGGTTCAAATCACAGAAAGTGAGAGTGTCAGTCCTCTTCTACTTAGGTCGGCATTGTGCCTTTTGAATTTAATTCCGATGCAATTTCTGTGCTTCATCGTCAATACGAAGGTCCAAAGGATACACTAAACCTGAAGTGAAGCATCGGAATCTAAAACTGGACTCACAGGAGAGGTTCAAATCATAGAAAGTTAGAATGTCAGTCCTCTTGTACTTAAGTCGGCATTGTGGAATTTGTATTAAATTCGGATGCAATTTCTGTGTTTCATCGTCAATAAGAATGTCCAATGGATACAATAAACCTGAAGTGATGCATCGGAATCTAAAACTATACTCACAGGAGAGGTTCAAATCATAGAAAGTTAGAGTGTCAGTCCTCTTTTACTGAAGTCGGCATTGTGCCTTTTGTATTAAATTCGGATGCAATTTCTGTGTTTCATCGTCAATAAGAAGGTCCAAAGGATACAGTAAACCTGAAGTGAAGCATCGGAATCTAAAACTGGACTCACAGGAGAGGTTCAAATCATAGAAAGTTAAAGTGTCAGTCCCCTTTTACTTAAGTCGGCATTGTGCCTTTGAATTTAATTCCGATGCTATTTCTGTGTTTCATTGTCAATAAGAAGGTCCAAGGGATACAGTAGAACTGAAGTGAAGCATTGGAATCTAAAACTGGACTCACAGGAGAGGTTCTTATCATAGAAAGTTAGAATGTCATTCCTCTTGTACTTAAGTCGGCATTGTGCCTTTTGTAATACATTCGGATGTAATTTCTGTGTTTCATCGTCAATATGAACGTGCAAGGTATACAGTAAACCTGAAGTGAAGCATCGGAATCTAAAACTGGACTCACAGGAGAGGTTCAAATCATAGAAAAAGAGAGTGTCAGTCCTCTTGTACTTAAGTCGCCATTGTGCCTTTTGTATTAAATTCGGATGCAATTTCTGTGTTTCATCGTCAATAAGAAGGTCCAAGGGATACAGTAAACCTGAAGTGAAGCATCGGAATCTAAAACTGGACTCACAGGAGAGGTTCAAATCATAGAAAGTGAGAGTGTCAGTCCTCTTGTACTTAAGTCGACATTGTGCCATTTGTATTAAATTCGGATGCAATTTCTGTGTTTCATCGTCAATAAGAAGGTCCGAGGGATTCAGTAAATCTGAAGTGATGCATTGGAATCTAAAACTGGACTCACAGGAGAGGTTCAAATCATAGAAAGTTAGAGTGTCAGTCCTCTTTTACTTAATTCGGCATTGTGCCTTTCGAATTTAATTCCGATGCTATTTCTGTGTTTCATTGTCAATAAGAAGTTCCAAGGGATACAGTGTACCTGAGGTGAAGCATCGGAATCTAAAACAGGACTCACAGGAGAGGTTCTAATCATAGAAAGTTAGAATGTCAGTCCTCTTGTACTTAAGTCGGCATTGTGCCTTTTGTATTAAATTCGGATGCAATTTCTGTGTTTCATCGTCAATAAGAAAGTGCAAGGTGTACAGTAAACCTGAAGTGAAGCATCGGAATCTAAAACTGGACTCACAGGAAAGGTTCAAATCATAGAAAGGGAGAGTGTCAGTCCCCTTGTACTTATGTCGGCATTGTGGCATTTGTATCAAATTCGGATGCATTTTCTGTGTTTCATCGTCAATAAGAAGGTCCAAGGGATACAGTAAACCTGAAGTGAAGCATCGGAATCAAAAACTGGACTCTCAGGAAAGGTTCAAATAATAGAAAGTGAGAGTGTCAGTCCTCTTGTACTTAAGTCGGCATTGTGTTTTTTGTATTAAATGCGGATGCAATTTCTGTGTTTCATCGTCAATAAGAAGGCACAAGGTATACAGTTAACCTGAAGTGAAGCATCGGAATCTAAAGCTGGACTCACAGGAGAGGTTCAAATCATAGAAAGGGAGAGTGTCAGTCCTCTTTTACTGATGTCGGCATTGTGCCTTTTGTATTAAATTCTGATGCAATTTCTGTGTTTCTTCGTCAATAAAAAGGTGCAAGGTATACAGTGAACCTGAAGTGAAGCTTCGTAATCTAAAACTGGACTCATAGGAGAGGTTCAAATCACAGAAAGTGAGAGTGTCAGTCCTCTTCTACTTAGGTCGGCATTGTGCCTTTTGAATTTAATTCCGATGCAATTTCTGTGTTTCATCGTCAATACGAAGGTCCAAAGGATACACTAAACCTGAAGTGAAGCATCGGAATCTAAAACTGGACTCACAGGAGAGGTTCAAATCATAGAAAGTTAGAATGTCAGTCCTCTTGTACTTAAGTCGGCATTGTGGAATTTGTATTAAATTCGGATGCAATTTCTGTGTTTCATCGTCAATAAGAATGTCCAAGGGATACAATAAACCTGAAGTGATGCATCGGAATCTAAAACTATACTCACAGGAGAGGTTCAAATCATAGAAAGTTAGAGTGTCAGTCCTCTTTTACTGAAGTCGGCATTGTGCCTTTTGTATTAAATTCGGATGCAATTTCTGTGTTTCATCGTCAATAAGAAGGTCCAAAGGATACAGTAAACCTGAAGTGAAGCATCGGAATCTAAAACTGGACTCACAGGAGAGGTTCAAATCATAGAAAGTTAGAGTGTCAGTCCCCTTTTACTTAAGTCGGCATTGTGCCTTTGAATTTAATTCCGATGCTATTTCTGTGTTTCATTGTCAATAAGAAGGTCCAAGGGATACAGTAGAACTGAAGTGAAGCATTGGAATCTAAAACTGGACTCACAGGAGAGGTTCTTATCATAGAAAGTTAGAATGTCATTCCTCTTGTACTTAAGTCGGCATTGTGCCTTTTGTAATACATTCGGATGTAATTTCTGTGTTTCATCGTCAATATGAACGTGCAAGGTATTCAGTAAACCTGAAGTGAAGCATCGGAATCTAAAACTGGACTCACAGGAGAGGTTCAAATCATAGAAAGTGAGAGTGTCAGTCCTCTTGTACTTAAGTCGCCATTGTGCCTTTTGTATTAAATTCGGATGCAATTTCTGTGTTTCATCGTCAATAAGAAGGTCCAAGGGATACAGTAAACCTGAAGTGAAGCATCGGAATCTAAAACTGGACTCACAGGAGAGGTTCAAATCATAGAAAGTGAGAGTGTCAGTCCTCTTGTACTTAAGTCGACATTGTGCCATTTGTATTAAATTCGGATGCAATTTCTGTGTTTCATCGTCAATAAGAAGGTCCGAGGGATTCAGTAAATCTGAAGTGATGCATTGGAATCTAAAACTGGACTCACAGGAGAGGTTCAAATCATAGAAAGTTAGAGTGTCAGTCCTCTTTTACTTAATTCGGCATTGTGCCTTTCGAATTTAATTCCGATGCTATTTCTGTGTTTCATTGTCAATAAGAAGTTCCAAGGGATACAGTGTACCTGAGGTGAAGCATCGGAATCTAAAACAGGACTCACAGGAGAGGTTCTAATCATAGAAAGTTAGAATGTCAGTCCTCTTGTACTTAAGTCGGCATTATGCCTTTTGTATTAAATTCGGATGCAATTTCTGTGTTTCATCGTCAATAAGAAGGTGCAAGGTGTACAGTAAACCTGAAGTGAAGCATCGGAATCTAAAACTGGACTCACAGGAAAGGTTCAAATCATAGAAAGGGAGAGTGTCAGTCCTCTTGTACTTATGTCGGCATTGTGGCATTTGTATCAAATTCGGATGCATTTTCTGTGTTTCATCGTCAATAAGAAGGTCCAAGGGATACAGTAAACCTGAAGTGAAGCATCGGAATCAAAAACTGGACTCACAGGAAAGGTTCAAATAATAGAAAGTGAGAGTGTCAGTCCTCTTGTACTTAAGTCGGAATTGTGGATTTTGTATTAAATTCGGATGCAATTTCTGTGTTTCATCGTCAATCAGAAGGTGCAAGGTATATAGTAAACCTGAAGTGAAGCATCGGAATCTAAAACTGGACTCACAGAGAGGTTCAAATCATTGAAAGTTAGAATGTCAGTCCTCTTGTACTTAAGTCGGCATTGTGCCTTTTGTATTAAATTCGGATGCAATTTCTGTGTTTCATCGTCAATAAGAAGGTGCAAGGTATACAGTAAACCAGAAGTGAAGCATCGGAATCTAAAACTGGACTCACAGGAGAGGTTCAAATCATAGAAAGTGAGAGTGTCATTCCTCTTGTACTTAAGTCGACATTGTGCCATTTGTATTAATTTCGGATGCAATTTCGGTGTTTCATCGTCAATAAAAAGGTCCAAGGGATACAGTAAACCTGAAGTGAAGCATCGTAATCTAAATCTTTCCTCACAGGAGAGGCTCGAATCATAGAAAGTGAGAGTGTCAGCCCTCTTGTACTTAAGTCGGCATTGTGCCATTTGTATTAAATTCAGATGCAATTTCTGTGTTTCATCGTCAATAAGGAGGTCCAAGGGATGCAGTAAACCTGAGGGGAAGCATCGGAATCTAAAACTGGACTCACAGGAGAGGTTCAAATCATAGAAAGTGAGAGTGTCAGTCCTCTTATACTTAAGTCGCCATTGTGCATTTTGTATTAAATTCGGATGCAATTTCTATGTTTCATCGTCAATAAGAAGGTCCAAGGGATACAGTATACCTGAAGTGAAGCATCGGAATCCAAAACTGGACTCACAGGACAGGTTCAAATCATATTAAGTTAGTGTGTCAGTCCTCTTGTCCTTAAGTCGGCATTGTGCTTTTGTATTAAATTCGGATGCAAACTCTGTGTTTCATCTTCAATAAGAAGGTCCAACGGATACAGTAAACCTGAAGTGAAGCATCGGAATCTAAAACCGGACTCACAGGAGAGGTTCAAATCATAGAAAGTTAGATTGTCAGTCCTCTTGTACTTAAGTCGGCATTGTGCCTTTTGAATTTAATTCCGATGCAATTCCTGTGTTTCATCGTCCATTAGAAGGTCCAAGTGATACAGTAAACCTGAAGTGAAGCATCGGAATCTAAAACTGGACTCACAGGAGAGGTTCAAATCATAGAAAGTGAGAGTGTCAGTCCTCTTTAACTTAAGTCGGCATTGTGCGTTTTGAATTTAAATCCGATGCAATTTCTGTGTTTCATCGTCAATAAGAAGGTCCAAGGGATACAGTAAACCTGAAGTGAAGCATCGGAATCTAAAACTGGACTCACAGGAGATGTTCAAATCATAGAAAGTGAGATTGTCAGTCCTCTTGTACTTAAGTCGCCATTGTGATTTTTGTATTAAATTCGGATGCAATTTCTGTGTTTCATCGTCAATAAGAAGGTCCAAGGGATACAGTAAACCTGAAGTGAAGCATCGGAATCTAAAACTGGACTCACAGGAGAGATTCAAATCATAGAAAGTTAGAGTGTCAGTCCTCTTGTACTAAAGTCGGTATTATACCTTTTGTATTAAATTCGGATGCAAACTCTGTGTTTCATCATCAATTAGAAGGTCCAAGGGATACAGTAAACCTCAAGTGAAGCATCGGAATCTAAAACTGGACTCACAGGAGAGGTTCAAATCATAGAAGGTGAGAGTGTCAGTCCTCTTGTACTTAAGACGGCATTGTGCCTTTTGAATATAATTCCGATGCAATTTCTGTGTCTCATCATCAATAAGAAGGTGCAAGGTATACAGAAATCCTGGAGTGAAGCATCGGAATCTAAATCTGACCTCAAAGGAGAGGTTCGAATCATAGAAAGTGAGAGTGTCTGTCCTCTTGTACTTAAGTCGGCATTGTGCCATTTGTATTAAATTCGGATGCAATTTCTGTGTTTCATCGTCAATAAGAAGGTCCAAGGGATACTGTAAACCTGAAGTGAAGCATCTGAATCTAAAACTGGACTCCACGAGAGGTTCAAATCATATTAAGTTAGAGTGTCAGTCCTCTTGTACCTAAGTCGGCATTGTGCCTTTTGAATTTAATTCCGATGCTATTTCTGTGTTTCATTGTCAATAAGAAGATCCAAGGGATACAGTAAACCTGAAGTGAGGCATCGGAATCTAAAACTGGACTCACAGGAGAGGTTCAAATCATAGAAAGTTAGAATGTCACTCCTCTTGTACTTAAGTCGGCATTGTGCCTTTTGTATTAAATTCGGATGCAATTTCTGTGTTTCATCGTCAATAAGACGGCGCAAGGTATACAGTAAACGTGAAGTGAAGCATCGGAATCTAAAACTGGATTCACAATAGAGGTTCAAATCATAGAAAGTGAGAGTGTCAGTCCTCTTGTACTTAAGTCGACATTGTGCCATTTGTATTAAATTCGGATGCAATATCTGTGTTTCATCGTCAATAAGAAGGTCCAAGGGATACAGTAAACCTGAAGTGAAGCATCGGAATCTAAAACTGGACTCACAGGAGAGGTTCAAATCATAGAAAGTTAGAGTGTCAGTCCTCTTTTACTTAAGTCGGCATTGTGCCTTTTGAATTTAATTCCGATGCTATTTCTGTGTTTCATTGTCAATAAGAAGGTCCAAGGGATACAGTAAACCTGAAGTGAAGCATCGGAATTTAAAACTGGACTCACAGGAGAGGTTCTAATCATAGAAAGTTAGAATGTCATTCCTCTTGTACTTAAGTCGGCAATGTGCCTTTTGTATTACATTCGGATGCAATTTCTGTGTTTCATCGTCAATAAGAAGGTGCAAGGTATACAGTAACCCTGAAGTGAAGCATCGGAATCTAAAACTGGACTAACAGGAGAGGTTCAAATCATAGAAAGAGAGAGTTTCAGTCCTCTTGTACTTAAGTCGACATTGTGTCACTTGTATTAAATTCGGATGCAATTTCTGTGTTTCATCGTCAATAAGAAGGTCCAAGGGATACAGTAAACCTCGAGTGAAGCTTCGGAATCTAAAACTGGACTCACAGGAGAGGTTCAAATCATAGAAAGTGAGAGTGTCAGTCCTCTTCTACTTAGGTCGGCATTGTGCCTTTTGAATTTAATTCCGATGCAATTTCTGTGTTTCATCGTCAATAAGAAGGTCCATAGGATACAGTAAACCTGAAGTGAAGCATCGGAATCAAAAACTGGACTCACAGGTGAGATTCAAATCATAGAAAGTTATAGTGTCACTCCTCTTGTACTTAAGTCGGTATTGTGCCTTTTGTATTAAATTCGTATGCAATTTCTGTGTTTCATCATCAATAAGAAAGTCCAAGGTATACAGTAAACATTAAGTGAAGCATCGGAATCAAAAACTGGACTCGCAGGAGAGGTTCAAATCATAGAATGTCAGAGAGTCAGTCCTCTTTTACTTAAGTCGGCATTCTGCCTTTTGTATTAGATTCCGATGCAATTTCTGTGTTTCATCGTTATTAAGAAGGTCCAAGAGATACAGTAAACCGGAAGTGAAGCATCACAATCTAAACCTGGACTCACAGGAGAGGTTCAAATCATAGAAAGTTAGAGTGTCAGTCCTCAATTACTTAAGTCGGCATTGTGCCTTTTGTATTAAATTCCGATCAATTTCGGTGTTTCATCGTCAATCAGAAGGTGCAAGGTATACAGTAAACCAGAAGTGAAGCATCGGAATCTAAAACTGGACTCACAGGAGAGGTTCAAATCATAGAAAGTGAGAGTGTCAGTCCTCTTGTACTTAAGTCGACATTGTGCCATTTGTATTAAATTCGGATGCAATTTCTGTGTTTCATCGTCAATAAGAAGGTCCAAGGGATACAGTAAACCTGAAGTGAAGCATCGGAATCTAAAACTGGACTCACAGGAGAGGTTCAAATCATAGAAAGTTAGAGTGTCAGTCCTCTTTTACTTAAGTCGGCATTGTACCTTTTGTATTATATTCCGATGCAATTTCTATGTTTCATCGTCAATAAGAAAGCGCAAGTCATACAGTAAACCTGAATTGAAGCATCGGAATTTAAAACCGGTCTCACAGGAGAGGTTCAAATCATAGAAAGTGAGAGTGTCAGTCCTCTTGTACTTAAGTCGGCATTGTGAAATTTGTATTAAATACGGATGCGATTTCTGTGTTTTATCGTCAATAAGAAGGTCCAAGGGATACAGTAAACCTGAAGTGAAGCATCGGAATCTAAAGCTTTCCTCACAGGAGAGGTTCGAATCATAGAAAGTGAGAGTGTCAGCACTCTTGTACTTAAGGCGACATTGTGCCATTTGTATTAAATTCGGATGCAATTTCTGTGTTTCATCGTCAATAAGAAGGTCCAAGGGATACAGTAAACCTGAAGTGAAGCATCTGAATCTAAAACTGGACTCACAGGAGAGGTTCAAATCATAGAAAGTTTGAGTGTCAGTCCTCATTTACTTAAGTCGGTATTGTGCCTTTTGTATTAAATTTGTATGCAATTTCTGTGTTTCATCATCAATAAGAAGGTCCAAGGGATACAGTAAACATTAAGTGAAGCATCGGAATCAAAAACTGGACTCGCAGGAGAGGTTCAAATCATAGAATGTCAGAGTGTCAGTCCTCTTTTACTTAAGTCGGCATTGTGCCTTTTGTATTAAATTCCGATGCAATTTCTGTGTTTCATCGTCAATAAGAAGGTTTAAGGGATACAGTAAACCTGAAGTGAAGCATCAGAATCTAAAACTGGACTCACAGGAGAGGTTCAAATCATAGAAAGTTTGAGTGTCAGTCCTCATTTACTTAAGTCGGCATTGTGCCTTTTGTATTAAATTCCGATGCAATTTCGGTGTTTCATCGTCAATCAGAAGGTGCAAGGTATACAGTAAACCAGAAGTGAAACATCGGAATCTAAAACTGGACTCACAGGAGAGGTTCAAATCATAGAAGGTGAGAGTGTCAGTCCTCTTGTACTTAAGTCGACATTGTGCCATTAGTATTAAATTCGGATGCAATTTCTGTGTTTCATCGTCAATAAGAATGTCCAAGGGATACAGTAAACCAGAAGTGAAGCATCGGAATCTAAAACTGGAGTCACAGGAGAGGTTCAAATCATAGAAAGTTAGAGTGTCAGTCGTCTTTACTTAAGTCGGCATTGTGCCTTTTGTATTAAATTCCGATGCAATTTCTATGTTTCATCGTCAATAAGAAAGCGCAAGGCATACAGTAAACCTGAATTGAAGCATCGGAATTTAAAACCGGTCTCACAACAGAGGTTCAAATCATAGAAAGTGAGAGTGTCAGTCCTCTTGTACTTAAGTCGGCATTGTGAAATTTGTATTAAAAACTGATGCGGTTTCTGTGTTTTATCGTCAATAAGAAGGTCCAAGGGATACAGTAAACCTGAAGTGAAGCATCGGAATCTAAAGCTTTCCTCACAGGAGAGGTTCGAATCATAGAAAGTGAGAGTGTGAGCCCTCTTGTACTTAAGGCGGCGTTGTGCCATTTGTATTAAATTCGGATGCAATTTCTGTGTTTCATCGTCAATAAGATGGTCCAAGGGATGCAGTAAACCTGAGGGGAAGCATCGGCATCTAAAACTGGACTCACAGGAGAGGTTCAAATCATAGAAAGTGAGAGTGTCAGTCCTCTTACACTTAAGTCGCCATTGTGCATTTTGTATTAAATTCGAATGCAATTTTTGTGTTTCATCGTCAATAAGAAGGTCCAAGGGATACAGTAAAACTGAAGTGAAGCATCGGAATCCAAAACTGGACTCACAGGACAGGTTCATATCATAGAAAGTTAGTGTGTCAGTCCTCTTGTACTTAAGTCGGCATTGTGCCTTTTGTATTAAATTCGGATGCAATCTCTGTGTTTCATCGTCAATAAGAAGGTCCAAGGGATACAGTAAACCTGAAGTGAAGCATCGGAATCTAAAACCGGACTCACAGGAGAGTTTCAAATCATAGAATGTTAGATTGTCTGTCCTCTTGTACTTAAGTCGGCATTGTGCCTTTTGAATTTAATTCCGATGCAATTTCTGTGTTTTATCGTCCATAAGAAGGTCCAAGGAATACAGTAAACCTGAAGTGAAGCATCGGAATCTACAACTGGACTCACAGGAGAGGTTCAAATCATAGAAAGTGAGAGTGTCAGTCCTCTTTAACTTAAGTCGGCATTGTGCGTTTTGAATTTAAATCCGATGCAATTTCTGTGTTTCATCGTCAATAAGAAGGTCCAAGGGATACAGTAAACCTGAAGTAAAGCATCGGAATCTAAAACTGGACTCACAGGAGATGTTCAAATCATAGAAAGTGAGAGTGTCAGTTCTCTTGTACTTAAGTCGCCATTGTGATTTTTGTATTAAATTCGGATGCAATTTCTGTGTTTCATCGTCAATAAGAAGGTCCAAGGGATACAGTAAACCTGAAGTGAAGCATCGGAATCTAAAACTAGACTCACAGGAGAGGTTCAAATCATAGAAAGGTAGAGTGCCAGTCCTCTTGTACTTATGTCTGTATTGTACCTTTCGTATTAAATTCGGATGCAAACTCTGTGTTTCATCATCAATTAGAAGGTGCAAGGGATACAGTAAACCTGAAGTGAAGCATCGGAATCTAAAACTGGACTCACAGGAGAGGTTCAAATCATAGAAAGTGAGAGTGTCAGTCCTCTTGTACTTAAGACGGCATTGGGCCTTTGGAATTTAATTCCGATGCAATTTCTGTGTTTCATCATCAATAAGAAGGTGCAAGGTATACAGTAATCCTGGAGTGAAGCATCGGAATCTAAATCTGACCTCAAAGGAGAGGTTCGAATCATAGAAAATGAGAGTGTCTGTCCTCTTGTACTTAAGTCGGCATTGTGCCATTTGTATTAAATTCGGATGCAATTTCTGTGTTTCATCGTCAATAAGAAGGTCCAAGGGATACTGTTAACCTGAAGTGAAGCATCGGAATCTAAAACTGGACTCACACGAGAGGTTCAAATCATAGAAAGTTAGAGTGTCAGTCCTCTTGTACCTAAGTAGGCATTTTGCCTTTTGAATTTAATTCCGATGCTATTTCTGTGTTTCATTGTCAATATGAAGATCCAAGGGATACAGTAAACCTGAAGTGAAGCATCGGAATCTAAAACTGGACTCACAGGAGAGGTTCAAATCATAGAAAGTTAGAATGTCAGTCCTCTTGTACTTAAGTCGGCATTGTGCCCTTTGTATTACATTCGGATGCAATTTCTGTGTTTCATCGTCAATAAGAAGGTCCAAGGGATACAGTAAATCTGAAGTGAAGCATCGGAATCCAAAACTGGACTCACAGGAGAGGTTCAAATCATAGAAAGTTAGAGTGTCAGTCCTCTTGTTTTTAAGTCGGCATTGTGCCACTTGTATTAAATTCGGATGCAAACTCTGTGTTTCATCGTCAATCAGAAGGTCCAAGGGATACAGTAAACCTGAAGTGAAGCATCGGAATCTAAAACTGGACTCACAGGAGAGGTTCAAATCATAGAAAGAGAGAGTGTCAGTCCTCTTGTACTTAAGTCGACATTGTGATATTTGTATTAAATTCGGATGCAATTTCTGTGTTTCATCGTCAATAAGAAGGTCCTATGGATACAGTAAACCTGAAGTGAAGCATCAGAATCTAAAACTGGACTCACGAGAGAGTTTCAAATCATAGAAAGTTAGAGTGTCAGTCCTCTTTTACTTAAGTCGGCATTGTGCCTTTTGAATTTAATTCCGATGCTATTTCTGTGTTTCATTGTAAATAAGAAGGTCCAAGGGATACAGTAAACCTGATGTGAAGCATCGGAATCTAAAACAGGACACACAGGAGAGGTTCTAATCATTGAAAGTTAGAATGTCAGTCCTCTTGTACTTAAGTCGGCATTGTGCCTCTTGTATTAAATTCGGATGCAATTTCTGTGTTTCATCGTCAATAAGAAGGTGCAAGGTGTACAGTAGACCTGAAGTGAAGCATCGGAATCTAAAGCTGGACTCACAAGAAAGGTTCAAATCATAGAAAGAGAGAGTGTCAGTCCTCTTGTACTTATGTCGGCATTGTGGCATTTGTATCAAATTCGGATGCATTTTCTGTGTTTCATCGTCAATAAGAAGGTCCAAGGGGTACAGTAAACCTGAAGTGAAGCATCGGAATCAAAAACTTGACTCACAGGAAAGGTTCGAATCATAGAAAGTGAGAGTGTCAGCCCTCTTGTACTTAAGGCGGCGTTGTGCCATTTGTATTAAATTCGGATGCAATTTGTGTGTTTCATCGTCAATAAGAAGGTCCAAGGGATGCAGTAAACCTGAGGGGAAGCATCGGCATCTAAAACTGGACTCACAGGAGAGGTTCAAATCATAGAAAGTGAGAGTGTCAGTCCTCTTACACTTAAGTCGCCATTGTGCATTTTGTATTAAATTCGGATGCAATTTTTGTGTTTCATCGTCAATAAGAAGGTCCAAGGGATACAGTAAACCTGAAGTGAAGCATCGGAATCCAAAACTGGACTCACAGGACAGGTTCATATCATAGAAAGTTAGTGTGTAAGTCCTCTTGTACTTAAGTCGGCATTGTGCCTTTTGTATTAAATTCGGATGCAATCTCTGTGTTTCATCGTCAATAAGAAGGTCCAAGGAATACAGTAAACCTGAAGTGAAGCATCGGAATCTAAAACTGGACTCACAGGAGAGGTTCAAATCATAGAAAGTGAGAGTGTCAGTCCTCTTTAACTTAAGTCGGCATTGTGCGTTTTGAATTTAAATCCGATGCAATTTCTGTGTTTCATCGTCAATAAGAAGGTCCAAGGGATACAGTAAACCTGAAGTGAAGCATCGGAATCTAAAACTGGACTCACAGGAGATGTTCAAATCATAGAAAGTGAGATTGTCAGTTCTCTTGTACTTAAGTCGCCATTGTGATTTTTGTATTAAATTCGGATGCAATTTCTGTGTTTCATCGTCAATAAGAAGGTCCAAGGGATACAGTAAACCTGAAGTAAAGCATCGGAATCTAAAACTAGACTCACAGGAGAGGTTCCAATCATAGAAAGTTAGAGTGTCAGTCCTCCTGTACTTAAGTCGGTATTGTACCTTTTGTATTAAATTCGGATGCAAACTCTGTGTTTCATCATCAATTAGAAGGTGCAAGGGATACAGTAAACATGAAGTGAAGCATCGGAATCTAAAACTGGACTCACAGGAGAGGTTCAAATCATAGAAAGTGAGAGTGTCAGTCCTCTTGTACTTAAGACGGCATTGTGCCTTTGGAATTTAATTCCGATGCAATTTCTGTGTTTCATCATCAATAAGAAGGTGCAAGGTATACAGTAATCCTGGAGTGAAGCATCGTTATCTAAATCTGACCTCAAAGGAGAGATTCGAATCATAGAAAATGAGAGTGTCTGTCCTCTTGTACTTAAGTCGGCAATGTGCCATTTGTATTAAATTCGGATGCAATTTCTGTGTTTCATCGTCAATAAGAAGGTCCAAGGGATACTGTTAACCTGAAGTGAAGCATCGGAATCTAAAACTGGACTCACACGAGAGGTTCAAATCATAGAAAGTTAGAGTGTCAGTCTTCTTGTACCTAAGTCGGCATTGTGCCTTTTGAATTTAATTCCGATGCTATTTCTGTGTTTCATTGTCAATATGAAGATCCAAGGGATACAGTAAACCTGAAGTGAAGCAACGGAATCTAAAACTGGACTCACAGGAGAGGTTCAAATCATAGAAAGTTAGAATGTCACTCCTCTTGTACTTAAGTCGGCATTGTGCCTTTTGTATTAAATTCGGATGCAATTTCTGTGTTTCATCGTCAATAAGATGGTCCAAGGGATACAGTAAACCTGAAGTGAAGCATCGGAATCCAAAACTGGACTCACAGGAGAGGTTCAAATCATAGAAAGTTAGAGTGTCAGTCCTCTTGTATTTAAGTCGGCATTGTGCCACTTGTATTAAATTCGGATGCAAACTCTGTGTTTCATCGTCAATAAGAAGGTCCAAGGGATACAGTAAACCTGAAGTGAAGCATCGGAATCTAAAACTGGACTCACAGGAGAGGTTCAAATCATAGAAAGAGAGAGTGTCAGTCCTCTTGTACTTAAGTCGACATTGTGCCATTTGTATTAAATTCGGATGCAATTTCTGTGTTTCATCGTCAATAAGAAGGTCCAATGGATACAGTAAACCTGAAGTGAAGCATCAGAATCTAAACCTGGACTCACGGGAGAGGTTCAAATCATAGAAAGTTAGAGTGTCAGTCCTCTTTTACTTAAGTCGGCATTGTGCCTTTTGAATTTAATTCCGATGCTATTTCTGTGTTTCATTGTAAATAAGAAGGACCAAGGGATACAGAAAACCTGAAGTGAAGCATCGGAATCTAAAACAGGACACACAGGAGAGGTTCTAATCATAGAAAGTTAGAATGTCAGTCCTCTTGTACTTAAGTCGGCATTGTGCCTTTTGTATTAAATTCGGATGCAATTTCTGTGTTTCATCGTCAATAAGAAGGTGCAAGGTATACAGTAAACCTGAAGTGAAGCATCGGAATCTAAAACTGGACTCAAAGGAAAGGTTCAAATCATAGAAAGAGAGAGTGTCAGTCCTCTTGTACTTATGTCGGCATTGTGGCATTTGTATCAAATTCGGATGCATTTTCTGTGTTTCATCGTCAATAAGAAGGTCCAAGGCATACATTAAACCTGAAGTGAAGCATCGGAATCTAAAACTGAAGTCACAGGAGAGGTTCAAATCATAGAATGTGAGAGTGTCAGTTCTTTTCTACTTAGGTCGTCATTGTGTCAATTCAATTTAATTCCGATGCAATTTCTGTGTTTCATCGTCAATAAGAAGGTCCAAGGGATACAGTAAACCTGAAGTGAAGCATCGGAATCTAAAACTAGACTCACAAGAGAGGTTCAAATCATAGAAAGTTAGAGTGTCAGTCCTCTTGTACTTATGTCGGTATTGTACCTTTTGTATTAAATTCGGATGCAAACTCTGTGTTTCATCATCAATTAGAAGGTGCCAGGGATACAGTAAACCTGAAGTGAAGCATCGGAATCAAAAACTGGACTCACAGGAGAGGTTCAAATCATAGAAAGTGAGAGTGTCAGTCCTCTTGTACGTAAGACGGCATTGTGCCTTTGGAATTTAATTCCGATGCAATTTCTGTGTTTCATCATCAATAAAAAGGTGCAAGGTATACAGTAATCCTGGAGTGAAGCATCGGAATCTAAATCTGACCTCAAAGGAGAGGTTCGAATCATAGAAAATGAGAGTGTCTGTCCTCTTGTACTTAAGTCGGCATTGTGCCATTTGTATTAAATTCGGATGCAATTTCCGTGTTTCATCGTCAATAAGAAGGTCCAAGGGATACTGTTAACCTGAAGTGAAGCATCGGAATCTAAAACTGGACTCACACGAGAGGTTCAAATCATAGAAAGTTAGAGTGTCAGTCCTCTTGTACCTAAGTCGGCATTGTGCCTTTTGAATTTAATTCCGATGCTATTTCTGTGTTTCATTGTCAATATGAAGATCCAAGGGATACAGTAAACATGAAGTGAAGCATCGGAATCTAAGATTGGACTCACAGGAGAGGTTCAAATCATAGAAAGTTAGAATGTCACTCCTCTTGTACTTAAGTCGGCATTGTGCCTTTTGTATTAAATTCGGATGCAATTTTTGTGTTTCATCGTCAATAAGAAGGCGCAAGGTATACAGTAAACCTGAAGTGAAGCATCGGAATCTAAAACTGGATTCACAGGAGAGGTTCAAATCATAGAAAGTGAGAGTGTCAGTCCTCTTGTACTTAAGTCGACATTGTGCCATTTGTATTAAATTCGGATGCAATATCTGTGTTTCATCGTCAATAAGAAGGTCCAAGGGATACATTAAACCTGAAGTGAAGCATCGGAATCTAAAACTGAAGTCACAGGAGAGGTTCAAATCTTAGACAATTAGGGTGTCTCACCTCTTGTACCTAATTCGGTATTGTGCCTTTTGTATTAAAATCCGATGCATTTTCTGTGTTTCATCGTCAATAAGATGGTCCAAGGGATACAGTAAACCTGAAGGAAGCATCGTAATCTAAAACTGGACTCACAGGAGAGGTTCATATCATAGAAAGTTAGAGTGTCGCTCCTCTTGTACTTAGGTCGGTATTGTGCCTTTTGTATTAAATTCGGGTGCAATTTCTGTGTGTCATCGTCAATAAGAAGGTCCAAAGGATACAGTAAACCTGAAGTGAGGCATCGGACTCTAAAACTGGACTCACAGGAGTGGTTCAAATCATAGAAAGTTAGAATGTCAGTCCTCTTGTACTTAAGTCGGCATTGTGCCTCTTGTATTAAATTCGGATGCAATTTCTGTGTTTCATCGTCAATAAGAAGGTCCAAGGGATACAGTAAACCTGAAGTGAAGCATCGGAATCTAAAACTGGACTCACAGGAGAGGTTCAAATCATAGAAAGTTAGAGTGTCAGTCCTCTTTTACTTAAGTCGGCAATGTGCCTTTTGAATATAATTCCGATGCTATTTCTGTGTTTCATTGTCAATGAGAAGGTCCAAGGGATACAGTAAATCTGAAGTGAAGCATCGGAATCTAAAACTGGACTCACAGGAAAGGTTCAAATCATAGAAATGGAGAGTGTCAGTCCTCTTGTACTTATGTCGGCATTGTGGCATTTGTATCAAATTCGCATGCATTTTCTGTGTTTCATCGTCAATAAGAAGGTCCAAGGGATACATTAAACCTGAAGTGAAGCATCGGAATCTGAAACTGGACTCACAGGAGAGGTTCAAATCATAGAAAGTTAGTGTGTCAGTCCTCTTGTACTTAAGTCGGCATTGTGCCTTTTGTATTAAATTCGGATGCAAACTCTGTGATCCATCGTCAGTAAGAAGGTCCAAGGGATACAGTAAACCTGAAGTGAAGCATCGGAATCTAAAACTGGACTCACAGGAGATGTTCAAATCATAGAAAGTGAGATTGTCTGTCCTCTTGTACTTAAGTCGCCATTGTGATTTTTGTATTAAATTCGGATGCAATTTCTGTAATTCATCGTCAATAAGAAGGTCCAAGGGATGCAGTAAACCTGAAGTGAAGCATCGGAATCTAAAACTGGACTCACAGGAGAGGTTCAAACCATAGAAAGTTAGAGTGTCGGTCCTCTTGTACTTAACGCTGTATTGTACCTTTTGTATTAAATTCGGATGCAAACTCTGTGTTTCATCATCAATTAGAAGGTCCAAGGGATACAGTAAACCTGAAGTGAAGCATCGGAATCTAAAACTGGACTCACAGGAGAGGTTCAAATCATAGAAAGTGAGAGTGTCAGTCCTCTTGTACTTAAGACGGCATTGTGCCTTTTGAATTTAATTCCGATGCAATTTCTGTGTTTCATCATCAATAAGAAGGTGCAGGGTATACAGTAATCCTGGAGTGACACATCCGAATCTAAAACTGGACTCACACGATAGGTTCGAATCATAGAAAGTTAGAAAGTCAGTCCTCTTGTACCTAAGTCGGCATTGTGCCTTTTGAATTTAATTCCGATGCTATTTCTGTGTTTCATTGTCAATATGAAGATCCAAGGGATACAGTAAACCTGAAGTGAAGCATCGTACTCTAAAACTGGACTCACAGGAGAGGTTCAAATCATAGAATGTGAGAGTGTCATTTCTTTTCTACTTAGGTCTTCATTGTGCCTTTTCAATTTAATTCCGATGCAATTTCTGTGTTTCATCGTCAATAAGAAGGTCCAAAGGATACAGTAAAACTTAAGTGAAGCATCGGAATCTGAAACTGGACTCACAGGAGAGACTCAAATCATAGAAAGTTAGAGTGTCAGTCCTCTTGTACTTAAGTCGGCATTGTACCTTTTGTATTAAATTCGGATGCAAACTCTGTGTTTCATCGTCAATTAGAAGGTCCAAGGGATACTGTAAACCTGAAGTGAAGCATCGGAATCTAAAACTGGACTCACAGGAGAGGTTCAAATCAGAGAAAGTGAGAGTGTCAGTCCTCTTGTACTTAAGTCGGAATTGTGCCTTTCGAATTTAATTCCGATGCAATTTCTGTGTTTCATCGTCAATAAGAAGGTGCAAGGTATACAGTAAACCTGAAGTGAAGCATCGGAATCTAAATCTGACCTCACAGGAGAAGTTCGAATCATGGAAAGTGAGAGTGTCAGTGCTCTTGTATTTAAGTCGGCATTGTGACATTTGTATTATATTCGGATGCAATTTCTGTGTTTCATCGTCAATAAGAAGGTCCAAGGGATACAGTAAACCTGAAGTGAACAATCGGAATCTAAAACTGGACTCACAGGAGAGGTTCAAATCATAGAATGTGAGAGTGTCAGTTCTTTTCTACTTAGGTCGGCATTGTGCCTATTCAATTTAATTCCGATGCAATTTCTGTGATTCATCGTCAATAAGAAGGTCCAAAGGATACAGTAAAACTTAAGTGAAGCATCGTAATCTAAAACTGGACTCACAGGAGAGGTTCATATCATAGAAAGTTAGAGTGTCACTCCTCTTGTACTTAGGTCGGTATTGTGCGTTTTGTATTAAATTCGGGTGCAATTTCTGTGTGTCATCGTCAATAAGAAGGTCCAAGGGATACAGTAAACCTGAAGTGAAGCATCAGAATCTAAAACTGGACTCACAGGAGAGGTTCAAATCATAGAAAGTTAGAGTGTCAGTCCTCTTTCACTTAAGTCGGCAATGTGCCTTTTGAATATAATTCCGATGCAATTTCTGTGTTTCATTGTCAATGAGAAGGTCCAAGGGATACAGTAAATCTGAAGTGAAGCATCGGAATCTAAAACAGGACTCACAGGAGAGGTTCTAATCATAGAAAGTTAGAATGTCTGTCCTCTTGTACTTAAGTCGGCATTGTGCCTTTTGTATTAAATTCGGATGCAATTTCTGTGTTTCATCGTCAATAAGAAGATGCAAGGTATACAGTAAACCTGAAGTGAAGCATCGGAATCTAAAACTGGACTCACAGGAAAGGTTCAAATCATAGAATGGAGAGTGTCAGTCCTCTTGTACTTATGTCGGCATTGTGGCATTTGTATCAAATTCGGATGCATTTTCTGTGTTTCATCGTCAATAAGAAGGTCCAAGGGATACATTAAACCTGAAGTGAAGCATCGGAATCTGAAACTGGACTCACAGGAGAGGTTCAAATCATAGAAAGTTAGTGTCTCAGTCCTCTTGTACTTAAGTCGGCATTGTGATTTTTGTATTAAATTCGGATGCAATTTCTGTAATTCATCGTCAATAAGAAGGTCCAAGGGATACAGTAAACCTGAAGTGAAGCTTCGGAATCTAAAACTGGACTCACAGGAGAGGTTCAAACCATAGAAAGTTAGAGTGTCGGTCCTCTTGTACTTAACGCTGTATTGTACCTTTTGAATTAAATTCGGATGCAAACTCTGTGTTTCATCATCAATTAGAAGGTCCAAGGGATACAGTAAACCTGAAGTGAAGCATCGGAATCTAAAACGGGACTCACAGGAGAGGTTCAAATCATAGAAAGTGAGAGTGTCAGTCCTCTTGTACTTAAGACGGCATTGTGCCTTTTGAATTTAATTCCGATGCAATTTCTGTGTTTCATCATCAATAAGAATGTGCAGGGTATACAGTAATCCTGGAGTGACACATCCGAATCTAAAACTGGACTCACACGATAGGTTCGATTCATAGAAAGTTAGAAAGTCAGTCCTCTTGTACCTAAGTCGGCATTGTGCCTTTTGAATTTAATTCCGATGCTATTTCTGTGTTTCATTGTCAATATGAAGCTCCAAGGGATACAGTAAACCTGAAGTGAAGCATCGGACTCTAAAACTGGACTCACAGGAGAGGTTCAAATCATAGAATGTGAGAGTGTCTGTTCTTTTCTACATAGGTCGGCATTGTGCCTTTTCAATTTAATTCCGATGCAATTTCTGTGTTTCATCGTCAATAAGAAGGTCCAAAGGATACAGTAAAACTTAAGTGAAGCATCGGATTCTGAAACTGGACTCACAGGAGAGACTCAAATCATAGAAAGTTAGAGTGTCAGTCCTCTTGTACTTAAGTCGGAATTGTGCCTTTCGAATTTAATTCCGATGCAATTTCTGTGTTTCATCGTCAATAAGAAGGTGCAAGGTATACAGTAAACCTGAAGTGAAGCATCGGAATCTAAATCTGACCTCACAGGAGAAGTTCGAATCATGGAAAGTGAGAGTGTCAGTGCTCTTGTATTTAAGTCGGCATTGTGCCATTTGTATTATATTCGGATGCAATTTCTGTGTTTCATCGTCAATAAGAAGGTCCAAGGGATACAGTAAACCTGAAGTGAACAATCGGAATCTAAAACTGGACTCACAGGAGAGGTTCAAAACATAGAAAGTTAGAGTGTCAGTCCTCTTTTACTTAAGTCGGCATTGTGCCTTTTGAATATAATTCCGATGCTATTTCTGTGTTTCATTGTCAATGAGAAGGTCCAAGGGATACAGTAAACCTGAAGTGATGCATCGGAATCTAAAACAGGACTCACAGAAGAAGTTCTAATCATAGAAAGTTAGAATGTCTGTCCTCTTGTACTTAAGTCGGCATTGTGCCTTTTGTATTAAATTCGGATGCAATTTCTGTGTTTCATCGTCAATAAGAAGGTCCAAGGGATACATTAAACCGGAAGTGAAGCATCGGAATCTAAAACTGGACTCACAGGAGTGGTTCAAATCATAGAAAGCTAGTGTGTCAGTCCTCTTGTACTTAAGTCGGCATTGTGCCTTTTGTATTAAATTCGGATGCAAACTCTGTGATTCATCGTCAGTAAGAAGGTCCAAGGGATACAGTAAACCTGAAGTGAAGCATCGGAATCTAAATCCGGACTCACAGGAGAGGTTCAAATCATAGAAAGTTAGATTGTCAGTCCTCTTGTACTTAAGTCGGCATTGTGCCTTTTGAATTTAATTCCGATGCAATTTCTGTGTTTCATCGCCCATAAGATGGTCCAAGGGATACAGTAAACCTGAAGTGAAGCATCGGAATCTAAAACTGGACTCACAGGAGATGTTCAAATCATAGAAAGTGAGTTTGTCAGTCCTCCTGTACTTAAGTCGCCATTGTGATTTTTGTATTAAATTCGGATGCAATTTCTGTGTTTCATCGTCAATAAGAAGGTCCAAGGGATACAGTAAACCTGAAGTGAAGCATCGGAATCTAAAACTGGACTCATAGGAGAGGTTCAAATCACAGAAAGTTAGAGTGTCAGTCCTCTTGTACTTAACGCGGTATTGTACTTTTGTATTAAATTCGGATGCAAACTCTGTCTTTCATCATCAATTAGAAGGTCCAAGGGATACAGTAAACCTGAAGTGAAGCATCGGAATCTAAAACCGGACTCACAGGAGAGGTTCAAATCATAGAAAGTGAGAGTGTCAGTCCTCTTGTACTAAAGACGGCATTGTGCCTTTTGAATTTACTTCCGATGCTATTTCTGTGTTTCATTGTCAATAAGAAGGTCCAAGGGATACAGTAAACCTGAAGTGAAGCATCGGAATCTAAAACAGGACACACAGGAGAGGTTCTAATCATAGAAAGTTAGAATGTCAGTCCTCTTGTACTTAAGTCGGCATTGTGCCTTTTGTATTAAATTCGGATGCAATTTCTGTGTTTCATCGTTAATAAGAAGGTGCTAGGTATACAGTAAACCTGTAGTGATGCATCGGAATCTAAAACTGGACTCACAGGAAAGGTTCAAATCATAGAAAGAGAGAGTGTCAGTCCTCTTGTACTTATGTCGGCATTGTGGCATTTGTATCAAATTCGGATGCATTTTCTGTGTTTCATCGTCAATAAGAAGGTCCAAGGGATACATTAAACCTGAAGTGAAGCATCGGAATCTAAAACTGAAGCCACAGGAGAGGTTCAAATCATAGAATGTGAGAGTGTCAGTTCTTTTCTACTTAGGTCGGCATTGTGCCTTTTCAAATTAATTCCGATGCAATTTCTGTGTTTCATCGTCAATAAGAAGGTCCAAAGGATACAGTAAAACTTAAGTGAAGCATCGGAATCTGAAACTGGACTCACAGGAGAGATTCAAATCATAGAAAGTTAGAGTGTCTCTCCTCTTGTACCTAATTCGGTATTGTGCCTTTTGTATTAAATTCCGATGCATTTTCTGTGTTTCATCGTCAATAAGAAGGTCTAAGGGGTACAGTAAACCTGAAGTGAAGCATCGGAATCAAAAACTTGACTCACAGGAGAGGTTCAAATCATAGAAAGTGAGAGTGTCAGTCCTCTTGTACTTAAGACGGCATTGTGCCTTTTGAATTTAATACCGATGCAATTTCTGTGTTTCATCATCAATAAGAAGGTGCAAGGTATACAGTAATCCTGGAGTGAAGCATCGGAATCTAAAACTGGGCTCACACGAGAGGTTCGAATCATAGAAAGTTAGAGTGTCAGTCCTCTTGTACCTAAGTCGTTATTGTGCCTTTTGAATTTAATTCCGATGCTATTTCTGTGTTTCATTGTCAACAAGAAGATCCAGGGGATACAGTAAACCTGAAGTGAAGCATCGGAATCTAAAACTGGACTCACAGGAGAGGTTCAAATCATAGAAAGTTGGAATGTCACTCCTCTTGTACTTAAGTCGGCGTTGTGCCTTTTGTATTAAATTCCGATGCAATTTCTGTGTTTCACCGTCAATAAGAAGGCGCAAGGTATACAGTAAACCTGAAGTGAAGCATCGGAATCTAAAACTGGATTCACAGGAGAGGTTCAAATCATAGAAAATGAGAGTGTCAGTCCTCTTGTACTTAAGTCGACATGGTGCCATTTGTATTAAATTCGGATGCAATATCTGTGTTTCATCGTCAATAAGAAGGTCCAAGGGATACAGTAAACCTGAAGTGAAGCATCGGAATCTAAAACTGGACTCACAGGAGAGGTTCAAATCATAGAAAGTTAGAGTGTCAGTCCTCTTTTACTTAAGTCGGCATTGTGCCTTTTGAATTTAATTCCGATGCTATTTCTGTGTTTCATTGTCAATAAGAAGGTCCAAGGGATACAGTAAACCTGAAGTGAAGCATCGGATTCTAAAACTGGACTCACAGGAGAGGTTCTAATCATAGAAAGTTAGAATGTCATTCCTCTTGTACTTAAGTCGGCATTGTGCGTTTTGTGTTACATTCGGATGCAATTTCTCTGTTTCATCGTCAATAAGAACGTGCAAGGTATACAGTAAACCTGAAGTGAAGCATCGTAATCTAAAACTGGGCTCACAGGAGAGGTTCAAATCATAGAAAGTGAGAGTGTCAGTCCTCTTGTACTTAAGTCGCCATTGTGTCTTTTGTATTAAATTCGGATGCAATTTCTGTGTTTCATCGTCAATAAGAAGGTCCAAGGGATACAGTAAACCTGAAGTGAAGCATCGGAATCTAAAACAGGACTCACAGGAGAGGTTCTAATCATAGAAAGTTAGAATGTCTGTCCTCTTGTACTTAAGTCGGCATTGTGCCTTTTGTATTAAATTCGGATGCAATTTCTGTGTTTCATCGTCAATAAGAAGGTGCAAGGTATACAGTAAACCTGAAGGGAAGCATCGGAATCTAAAACTGGACTTACTGGAAAGGTTCAAATCATAGAAATGGAGAGTGTCAGTCCTCTTGTACTTATGTCGGCATTGTGGCATTTGTATCAAATTTGGATGCAAAGTCTGTGATTCATCGTCAGTAAGAAGGTCCAAGGGATACAGTAAACCTGAAGTGAAGCATCGGAATCTAAAACCGGACTCACAGGAGAGGTTCAAATCATAGGAAGTTAGATTGTCAGTCCTCTTGTACTTAAGTCGGCATTGTGCCTTTTGAATTTAATTCCGATGCAATTTCTGTGTTTCATCGTCCATAAGAAGGTCCAAGGGATACAGTAAACCTGAAGTGAAGCATCGGAATCTAAAACTGGACTCACAGGAGATGTTCAAATCATAGAATGTGAAATTGTCAGTCCTCTTGTACTTAAGGCGCCATTGTGATTTTTGTATTAAATTCGGATGCAATTTCTGTGTTTTATCGTCAATAAGAAGGTCCAAGGGATACAGTAAACCTGAAGTGAAGCATCGGAATCTAAAACTGGACTCACAGGAGAGGTTCAAATCATAGAAAGTTAGAGTGTCAGTCCTCTTGTACTTAACGCGGTATTGTACTTTTGTATTAAATTCGGATGCAAACTCTGTGTTTCATCATCAATTAGAAGGTCCAAGGGATACAGTAAACCTGAAGTGAAGCATCGGAATCTAAAACCGGACTCACAGGAGAGGTTCAAATCATAGAAAGTGAGAGTGTCAGTCCTCTTGTACTAAAGACGGCATTGTGCCTTTTGAATTTACTTCCGATGCTATTTCTGTGTTTCATTGTCAATAAGAAGGTCCAAGGGATACAGTAAACCTGAAGTGAAGCATCGGAATCTAAAACAGGACACACAGGAGAGGTTCTAATCATAGAAAGTTAGAATGTCAGTCCTCTTGTACTTAAGTCGGCATTGTGCCTTTTGTATTAAATTCGGATGCAATTTCTGTGTTTCATCGTTAATAAGAAGGTGCTAGGTATACAGTAAACCTGTAGTGAAGCATCGGAATCTAAAACTGGACTCACAGGAAAGGTTCAAATCATAGAAAGAGAGAGTGTCAGTCCTCTTGTACTTATGTCGGCATTGTGGCATTTGTATCAAATTCGGATGCATTTTCTGTGTTTCATCGTCAATAAGAAGGTCCAAGGGATACATTAAACCTGAAGTGAAGCATCGGAATCTAAAACTGAAGTCACAGGAGAGGTTCAAATCATAGAATGTGAGAGTGTCAGTTCTTTTCTACTTAGGTCGGCATTGTGCCTTTTCAAATTAATTCCGATGCAATTTCTGTGTTTCATCGTCAATAAGAAGGTCCAAAGGATACAGTAAAACTTAAGTGAAGCATCGGAATCTGAAACTGGACTCACAGGAGAGATTCAAATCATAGAAAGTTAGAGTGTCTCTCCTCTTGTACCTAATTCGGTATTGTGCCTTTTGTATTAAATTCCGATGCATTTTCTGTGTTTCATCGTCAATAAGAAGGTCTAAGGGGTACAGTAAACCTGAAGTGAAGCATCGGAATCAAAAACTTGACTCACAGGAGAGGTTCAAATCATAGAAAGTGAGAGTGTCAGTCCTCTTGTACTTAAGACGGCATTGTGCCTTTTGAATTTAATACCGATGCAATTTCTGTGTTTCATCATCAATAAGAAGGTGCAAGGTATACAGTAATCCTGGAGTGAAGCATCGGAATCTAAAACTGGGCTCACACGAGGGGTTCGAATCATAGAAAGTTAGAGTGTCAGTCCTCTTGTACCTAAGTCGTTATTGTGCCTTTTGAATTTAATTCCGATGCTATTTCTGTGTTTCATTGTCAACAAGAAGATCCAGGGGATACAGTAAACCTGAAGTGAAGCATCGGAATCTAAAACTGGACTCACAGGAGAGGTTCAAATCATAGAAAGTTGGAATGTCACTCCTCTTGTACTTAAGTCGGCGTTGTGCCTTTTGTATTAAATTCCGATGCAATTTCTGTGTTTCACCGTCAATAAGAAGGCGCAAGGTATACAGTAAACCTGAAGTGAAGCATCGGAATCTAAAACTGGATTCACAGGAGAGGTTCAAATCATAGAAAATGAGAGTGTCAGTCCTCTTGTACTTAAGTCGACATGGTGCCATTTGTTTTAAATTCGGATGCAATATCTGTGTTTCATCGTCAATAAGAAGGTCCAAGGGATACAGTAAACCTGAAGTGAAGCATCGGAATCTAAAACTGGACTCACAGGAGAGGTTCAAATCATAGAAAGTTAGAGTGTCAGTCCTCTTTTACTTAAGTCGGCATTGTGCCTTTTGAATTTAATTCCGATGCTATTTCTGTGTTTCATTGTCAATAAGAAGGTCCAAGGGATACAGTAAACCTGAAGTGAAGCATCGGATTCTAAAACTGGACTCACAGGAGAGGTTCTAATCATAGAAAGTTAGAATAGCATTCCTCTTGTACTTAAGTCGGCATTGTGCGTTTTGTGTTACATTCGGATGCAATTTCTCTGTTTCATCGTCAATAAGAACGTGCAAGGTATACAGTAAACCTGAAGTGAAGCATCGTAATCTAAAACTGGGCTCACAGGAGAGGTTCAAATCATAGAAAGTGAGAGTGTCAGTCCTCTTGTACTTAAGTCGCCATTGTGTCTTTTGTATTAAATTCGGATGCAATTTCTGTGTTTCATCGTCAATAAGAAGGTCCAAGGGATACAGTAAACCTGAAGTGAAGCATCGGAATCTAAAACAGGACTCACAGGAGAGGTTCTAATCATAGAAAGTTAGAATGTCTGTCCTCTTGTACTTAAGTCGGCATTGTGCCTTTTGTATTAAATTCGGATGCAATTTCTGTGTTTCATCGTCAATAAGAAGGTGCAAGGTATACAGTAAACCTGAAGGGAAGCATCGGAATCTAAAACTGGACTTACTGGAAAGGTTCAAATCATAGAAATGGAGAGTGTCAGTCCTCTTGTACTTATGTCGGCATTGTGGCATTTGTATCAAATTTGGATGCAAAGTCTGTGATTCATCGTCAGTAAGAAGGTCCAAGGGATACAGTAAACCTGAAGTGAAGCATCGGAATCTAAAACCGGACTCACAGGAGAGGTTCAAATCATAGGAAGTTAGATTGTCAGTCCTCTTGTACTTAAGTCGGCATTGTGCCTTTTGAATTTAATTCCGATGCAATTTCTGTGTTTCATCGTCCATAAGAAGGTCCAAGGGATACAGTAAACCTGAAGTGAAGCATCGGAATCTAAAACTGGACTCACAGGAGATGTTCAAATCATAGAATGTGAAATTGTCAGTCCTCTTGTACTTAAGGCGCCATTGTGATTTTTGTATTAAATTCGGATGCAATTTCTGTGTTTTATCGTCAATAAGAAGGTCCAAGGGATACAGTAAACCTGAAGTGAAGCATCGGAATCTAAAACTGGACTCACAGGAGAGGTTCAAATCATAGAAAGTTAGAGTGTCAGTCCTCTTGTACTTAACGCGGTATTGTACTTTTGTATTAAATTCGGATGCAAACTCTGTGTTTCATCATCAATTAGAAGGTCCAAGGGATACAGTAAACCTGAAGTGAAGCATCGGAATCTAAAACCGGACTCACAGGAGAGGTTCAAATCATAGAAAGTGAGAGTGTCAGTCCTCTTGTACTAAAGACGGCATTGTGCCTTTTGAATTTACTTCCGATGCTATTTCTGTGTTTCATTGTCAATAAGAAGGTCCAAGGGATACAGTAAACCTGAAGTGAAGCATCGGAATCTAAAACAGGACACACAGGAGAGGTTCCAATCATAGAAAGTTAGAATGTCAGTCCTCTTGTACTTAAGTCGGCATTGTGCCTTTTGTATTAAATTCGGATGCAATTTCTGTGTTTCATCGTTAATAAGAAGGTGCTAGGTATACAGTAAACCTGTAGTGAAGCATCGGAATCTAAAACTGGACTCACAGGAAAGGTTCAAATCATAGAAAGAGAGAGTGTCAGTCCTCTTGTACTTATGTCGGCATTGTGGCATTTGTATCAAATTCGGATGCATTTTCTGTGTTTCATCGTCAATAAGAAGGTCCAAGGGATACATTAAACCTGAAGTGAAGCATCGGAATCTAAAACTGAAACCACAGGAGAGGTTCAAATCATAGAATGTGAGAGTGTCAGTTCTTTTCTACTTAGGTCGGCATTGTGCCTTTTCAAATTAATTCCGATGCAATTTCTGTGTTTCATCGTCAATAAGAAGGTCCAAAGGATACAGTAAAACTTAAGTGAAGCATCGGAATCTGAAACTGGACTCACAGGAGAGATTCAAATCATAGAAAGTTAGAGTGTCTCTCCTCTTGTACCTAATTCGGTATTGTGCCTTTTGTATTAAATTCCGATGCATTTTCTGTGTTTCATCGTCAATAAGAAGTTCTAAGGGGTACAGTAAACCTGAATTGAAGCATCGGAATCAAAAACTTGACTCACAGGAGAGGTTCAAATCATAGAAAGTGAGAGTGTCAGTCCTCTTGTACTTAAGACGGCATTGTGCCTTTTGAATTTAATACCGATGCAATTTCTGTGTTTCATCAACAATAAGAAGGTGCAAGGTATACAGTAATCCTGGAGTGAAGCATCGGAATCTAAAACTGGGCTCACACGAGAGGTTCGAATCATAGAAAGTTAGAGTGTCAGTCCTCTTGTACCTAAGTCGTTATTGTGCCTTTTGAATTTAATTCCGATGCTATTTCTGTGTTTCATTGTCAATAAGAAGATCCAAGGGATACAGTAAACCTGAAGTGAAGCATCGGAATCTAAAACTGGACTCACAGGAGAGGTTCAAATCATAGAAAGTTAGAGTGTCAGTCCTCTTGTACTTAACGCGGTATTGTGCCATTTGTATTAAATTCGGATGCAAAGTCTGTGTCTCATCATCAATTAGAAGGTCCAAGGGATACAGTAAACCTGAAGTGAAGCATCGGAATCTAAAACTGGACTCACAGGAGAGGTTCAAATCATAGAAAGTTAGAGTGTCAGTCCTCTTGTACTTAACGCGGTATTGTACTTTTGTATTAAATTCGGATGCAAACTCTGTGTTTCATCATCAATTAGAAGGTCCAAGGGATACAGTAAACCTGAAGTGAAGCATCGGAATCTAAAACCGGACTCACAGGAGAGGTTCAAATCATAGAAAGTGAGAGTGTCAGTCCTCTTGTACTAAAGACGGCATTGTGCCTTTTGAATTTACTTCCGATGCTATTTCTGTGTTTCATTGTCAATAAGAAGGTCCAAGGGATACAGTAAACCTGAAGTGAAGCATCGGAATCTAAAACAGGACACACAGGAGAGGTTCCAATCATAGAAAGTTAGAATGTCAGTCCTCTTGTACTTAAGTCGGCATTGTGCCTTTTGTATTAAATTCGGATGCAATTTCTGTGTTTCATCGTTAATAAGAAGGTGCTAGGTATACAGTAAACCTGTAGTGAAGCATCGGAATCTAAAACTGGACTCACAGGAAAGGTTCAAATCATAGAAAGAGAGAGTGTCAGTCCTCTTGTACTTATGTCGGCATTGTGGCATTTGTATCAAATTCGGATGCATTTTCTGTGTTTCATCGTCAATAAGAAGGTCCAAGGGATACATTAAACCTGAAGTGAAGCATCGGAATCTAAAACTGAAACCACAGGAGAGGTTCAAATCATAGAATGTGAGAGTGTCAGTTCTTTTCTACTTAGGTCGGCATTGTGCCTTTTCAAATTAATTCCGATGCAATTTCTGTGTTTCATCGTCAATAAGAAGGTCCAAAGGATACAGTAAAACTTAAGTGAAGCATCGGAATCTGAAACTGGACTCACAGGAGAGATTCAAATCATAGAAAGTTAGAGTGTCTCTCCTCTTGTACCTAATTCGGTATTGTGCCTTTTGTATTAAATTCCGATGCATTTTCTGTGTTTCATCGTCAATAAGAAGTTCTAAGGGGTACAGTAAACCTGAATTGAAGCATCGGAATCAAAAACTTGACTCACAGGAGAGGTTCAAATCATAGAAAGTGAGAGTGTCAGTCCTCTTGTACTTAAGACGGCATTGTGCCTTTTGAATTTAATACCGATGCAATTTCTGTGTTTCATCAACAATAAGAAGGTGCAAGGTATACAGTAATCCTGGAGTGAAGCATCGGAATCTAAAACTGGGCTCACACGAGAGGTTCGAATCATAGAAAGTTAGAGTGTCAGTCCTCTTGTACCTAAGTCGTTATTGTGCCTTTTGAATTTAATTCCGATGCTATTTCTGTGTTTCATTGTCAATAAGAAGATCCAAGGGATACAGTAAACCTGAAGTGAAGCATCGGAATCTAAAACTGGACTCACAGGAGAGGTTCAAATCATAGAAAGTTAGAGTGTCAGTCCTCTTGTACTTAACGCGGTATTGTGCCATTTGTATTAAATTCGGATGCAAAGTCTGTGTCTCATCATCAATTAGAAGGTCCAAGGGATACAGTAAACCTGAAGTGAAGCATCGGAATCTAAAACTGGACTCACAGGAGAGGTTCAAATCATAGAAAGTTAGAGCGTCAGTCCCCTTTTACTTAAGTCGGCATTGTGCCTTTTGAATATAATTCCGATGATATTTCTGTATTTCATTGTCAATGAGAAGGTCCAAGGGATACAGTAAACCTGATCTGAAGCATCGGAATCTAAAACTGGACTCACAGGAAAGGTTCAAATCATAGAAAGGGAGAGTGTCAGTCCTCTTGTACTTATGTCGGCATTGTGGCATTTGTATCAAATTCGGATGCATTTTCTGTGTTTCATCGTCAATAAGAAGGTCCAAGGGATACATTAAACCTGAAGTGAAGCATCGGAATCTAAAACTGGACTCACAGGAGAGCTTCTAATCATAGAAAGTTAGAGTGTCAGTCCTCTTGTACTTAAGTCGGCATTGTGCCTTTTGAATTTAATTCCGATGCAATTTCTGTGTTTCATCGTCCATAAGAAGGTCCAAGGGATACAGTAAACCTGAAGTGAAGCATCGGAATCTAAAACTGGACTCACAGGAGATGTTCAAATCATAGAATGTGAAATTGTCAGTCCTCTTGTACTTAAGGCGCCATTGTGATTTTTGTATTAAATTCGGATGCAATTTCTGTGTTTTATCGTCAATAAGAAGGTCCAAGGGATACAGTAAACCTGAAGTGAAGCATCGGAATCTAAAACTGGACTCACAGGAGATGTTCAAATCATAGAAAGTTAGAGTGTCAGTCCTCTTGTACTTAACGCGGTATTGTACTTTTGTATTAAATTCGGATGCAAACTCTGTGTTTCATCATCAATTAGAAGGTCCAAGGGATACAGTAAACCTGAAGTGAAGCATCGGAATCTAAAACCGGACTCACAGGAGAGGTTCAAATCATAGAAAGTGAGAGTGTCAGTCCTCTTGTACTAAAGACGGCATTGTGCCTTTTGAATTTACTTCCGATGCTATTTCTGTGTTTCATTGTCAATAAGAAGGTCCAAGGGATACAGTAAACCTGAAGTGAAGCATCGGAATCTAAAACAGGACACACAGGAGAGGTTCCAATCATAGAAAGTTAGAATGTCAGTCCTCTTGTACTTAAGTCGGCATTGTGCCTTTTGTATTAAATTCGGATGCAATTTCTGTGTTTCATCGTTAATAAGAAGGTGCTAGGTATACAGTAAACCTGTAGTGAAGCATCGGAATCTAAAACTGGACTCGCAGGAAAGGTTCAAATCATAGAAAGAGAGAGTGTCAGTCCTCTTGTACTTATGTCGGCATTGTGGCATTTGTATCAAATTCGGATGCATTTTCTGTGTTTCATCGTCAATAAGAAGGTCCAAGGGATACATTAAACCTGAAGTGAAGCATCGGAATCTAAAACTGAAACCACAGGAGAGGTTCAAATCATAGAATGTGAGAGTGTCAGTTCTTTTCTACTTAGGTCGGCATTGTGCCTTTTCAAATTAATTCCGATGCAATTTCTGTGTTTCATCGTCAATAAGAAGGTCCAAAGGATACAGTAAAACTTAAGTGAAGCATCGGAATCTGAAACTGGACTCACAGGAGAGATTCAAATCATAGAAAGTTAGAGTGTCTCTCCTCTTGTACCTAATTCGGTATTGTGCCTTTTGTATTAAATTCCGATGCATTTTCTGTGTTTCATCGTCAATAAGAAGTTCTAAGGGGTACAGTAAACCTGAATTGAAGCATCGGAATCAAAAACTTGACTCACAGGAGAGGTTCAAATCATAGAAAGTGAGAGTGTCAGTCCTCTTGTACTTAAGACGGCATTGTGCCTTTTGAATTTAATACCGATGCAATTTCTGTGTTTCATCAACAATAAGAAGGTGCAAGGTATACAGTAATCCTGGAGTGAAGCATCGGAATCTAAAACTGGGCTCACACGAGAGGTTCGAATCATAGAAAGTTAGAGTGTCAGTCCTCTTGTACCTAAGTCGTTATTGTGCCTTTTGAATTTAATTCCGATGCTATTTCTGTGTTTCATTGTCAATAAGAAGATCCAAGGGATACAGTAAACCTGAAGTGAAGCATCGGAATCTAAAACTGGACTCACAGGAGAGGTTCAAATCATAGAAAGTTAGAGTGTCAGTCCTCTTGTACTTAACGCGGTATTGTGCCATTTGTATTAAATTCGGATGCAAAGTCTGTGTCTCATCATCAATTAGAAGGTCCAAGGGATACAGTAAACCTGAAGTGAAGCATCGGAATCTAAAACTGGACTCACAGGAGAGGTTCAAATCATAGAAAGTTAGAGCGTCAGTCCCCTTTTACTTAAGTCGGCATTGTGCCTTTTGAATATAATTCCGATGATATTTCTGTATTTCATTGTCAATGAGAAGGTCCAAGGGATACAGTAAACCTGATCTGAAGCATCGGAATCTAAAACTGGACTCACAGGAAAGGTTCAAATCATAGAAAGGGAGAGTGTCAGTCCTCTTGTACTTATGTCGGCATTGTGGCATTTGTATCAAATTCGGATGCATTTTCTGTGTTTCATCGTCAATAAGAAGGTCCAAGGGATACATTAAACCTGAAGTGAAGCATCGGAATCTAAAACTGGACTCACAGGAGAGCTTCTAATCATAGAAAGTTAGAGTGTCAGTCCGCTTGTACTTAAGTCGGCATTGTGCCTTTTGTATTAAATTCGGATGCAAACTCTGTGATTCATCGTCAATAAGAAGGTCCAAGGGATACAGTAAACCTGAAGTGAAGCATCGGAATCTAAAACTGGACTCACAGGAGATGTTCAAATCATAGAAAGTGAGATTGTCAGTCCTCTTGTACTTAAGGCGCCATTGTGAATTTTGTATTAAATTCGGGTGCAATTTCTGTGTTTCATCGTCAATAAGATGGTCCAAGCGATACAGTAAACCTGAAGTGAAGCATGGGAATCTAAAACAGGAGAGGTTCAAATCATAGAATGTTAGAGTGTCAGTCCTCTTGTACTTCAGTCGGCATTGTGCCGTTTGAATTTAATTCCGATGCAATTTCTGTGTTTCATCGTCCATAAGAAGGTCCAAGTGATACAGTAAACCTGAAGTGAAGCATCGGAATCCAAAACTGGACTCACAGGAGATGTTCAAATCATAGAAAGTGAGATTGTCAGTCCGTTTGTCCTTAAGGCGCCATTGTGATTTTTGTATTAAATTCGGATGCAATTTCTGTGTTTCATCGTCAATAAGAAGGTCCAAGGGATACAGTAAACCTGAAGTGAAGCATCGGAATCTAAAACTGGACTCACAGGAGAGGTTCAAATCATAGAAAGTTAGAGTGTCAGTCCTCTTGTACTTATGTCGGCATTGTGGCATTTGTATCAAATTCGGATGCAAACTCTGTGATTCATCGTCAGTAAGAAGGTCCAAGGGATTCAGTAAACCGGAAGTGAAGCATCGGAATCTAAAACCGGGCTCACAGGAGAGGTTCAAATCATAGAAAGTTAGATTGTCAGTCCTCTTGTACTTAAGTCGGCATTGTGCCTTTTGAATTTAATTCCGATGCAATTTCTGTGTTTCATCGTCCATAAGAAGGTCCAAGGGATACAGCAAACCTGAAGTGAAGCATCGGAATCTAAAAGTGGACTCACAGGAGATGTTCAAATCATAGAAAGTGAGATTGTCAGTCCTCTTGTACTTAAGGCGCCATTGTGATTTTTGTATTTAATTCGGATGCAATTTCTGTGTTTCATCGTCAGTAAGAAGGTCCAAGGGATACAGTAAACCTGAAGTGAAGCATCGGAATCTAAAACTGGACTCACAGGAGAGGTTCAAATCATAGAAAGTTAGAATGTCACTCCTCTTGTACTTAAGTCGGCATTGTGCCTTTTGTATTAAATTCGGATGCAATTTCTGTGTTTCATCGTCAATAAGAAGGCGCAAGGTACACAGTAAACCTGAAGTGAAGCATCGGAATCTAAAACTGGATTCACAGGAGAGGTTCAAGTCATAGAAAGTGAGAATGTCAGTCCTCTTGTACTTAAGTCGACGTTGTGCCATTTGTATTAAATTCGGATGCAATATCTGTGTTTCATCGTCAATAAGAACGTCCAAGGGATACAGTAAACCTGAAGTGAAGTATCGGAATCTAAAACTGGACTCACAGGAGAGGTTCAAATCATAGAAAGTTAGAGTGTCAGTCCTCTTTTTTTTAAGTCGGCATTGTGCCTTTTGAATTTAATTCCGATGCTATTTCTGTGTTTCATTGTCAATAAGAAGGTCCAAGGGATACAGTAAACCTGAAGTGAAGCATCGGAATCTAAAACTGGACTCACAGGAGAGGTTCAAATCATAGAAAGTTGGAGTGTCAGTCCTCTTTTACTTAAGTCGGCATTGTGCCTTTTGAATATAATTCCGAGGCTATTTCTGTGTTTCATTGTCAATGAGAAGGTCCAAGGGATACAGTAAACCTGAAGTGAAGCATTGGAATCTAAAACAGGACTCACAGGAGATGTTCTAATCATAGAAAGTTAGAAAGTCTGTCCTCTTGCACTTAAGTCGGCATTGTTCCTTTTGTATTAAATTCGGATGCAATTTCTGTGTTTCATCGTCAATAAGAAGGTGCAAGGTATACAGAAAACCTCAAGTGAAGCATCGGAATCTAAAACTGGACTCACAGGAAAGGTTCAAATCATAGAAAGGGAGAGTGTCAGTCCTCTTGTACTTATGTCGGCATTGTGGCATTTGTATCACATTCGGACGCATTTTCTGTGTTTCATCGTCAATAAGAAGGTCCAAGGGATACATTAAACCTGAAGTGAAGCATCGGAATCTAAAACTGGACTCACAGGAGAGCTTCAAATCATAGAAAGTTAGAGTGTCAGTCCGCTTGTACTTAAGTCGGCATTGTGCCTTTTGTATTAAATTCGGATGCAAACTCTGTGATTCATCGTCAATAAGAAGGTCCAAGGGATACAGTAAACCTTAAGTGAAGCATCTGAATCTAAAACCGGTCTCACAGGAGTGGTTCAAATCATAGAAAGTTAGATTGTCAGTCCTCTTGTACTTAAGTCGGTATTGTGCCTTTTGTATTAAATTCGGATGCAAACTCTGTGATTCATAGTCAATAAGAAGGTCCAAGGGATACAGTAAACCTGAAGTCAAGCATTGGAATCTAAAACTGGACTCACCGGAGAGGTTCAAATCATAAAAAGTTAGAGTGTCACTCCTCTTCTACTTGAGTCGGTATTGTGCCTTTTGTATTAAATTCGGGTGCAATTTCTGTGTGACATTGTCAATAAAAAGGTCCAAGGGATACAGTAAACCTGAAGTGAAGCATCGGAATCTAAAACTGGACTCACAGGAGAGGTTCAAATCATAGAAAGTTGGAGTGTCAGTCCTCTTGTACTTAACGCGGTATTGTACCTTTTGTATTAAATTCGGATGCAAACTCTGTGTTTCATCATCAATTAGAAGGTCCAAGGGATACAGTAAACCTGAAGTGAAGCATCGGAATCTAAAACTGGACTCACAGGAGAGGTTCAAATCATAGAAAGTGAGAGTGTCAGTCCTCTTGTACTTAAGACGGCATTGTGCCTTTTGAATTTAATTCCGATGCAATTTTTGTGTTTCTTCATCAATAAGAAGGTGCAAGGTATACAGTAATCCTGGAGTGAAGCATCGGAATCTAAAACTGGACTCACAGGAGAGGTTCGAATCATAGAAAGTTAGAGTGTCAGTCCTCTTGTACCTAAGTCGGCAATGTGCCTTTTGAATTTAATTCCGATGCTATATCTGTGTTTCATTGTCAATAAGAAGATCCAAGGGATACAGTAAACCTGAAGTGAAGCATCGGAATCTAAAACTGGACTCACAGGAGAGATTCAAATCATAGAAAGTTAGAATGTCACTCCTCTTGTACTTAAGTCGGCATTGTGCCTTTTGTATTAAATTCGGATGCAATTTCTGTGTTTCATCGTCAATAAGAAGGCGCAAGGTATACAGTAAACCTGAAGTGAAGCATCGGAATCTAAAACTGGATTCACAGGAGAGGTTCAAATCATAGAAAGTGAGAGTGTCCGTCCTCTTGTACTTAAGTCGACATTGTGCCATTTGTATTAAATTCGGATGCAATATCTGTGTTTCATCGTCAATAAGAAGGTCCAAGGGATACAGTAAACCTGAAGTGAAGCATCGGAATCTAAAACTGGACTCACAGGAGAAGTTCATATCATAGAAAGTTAGAGTGTCAGTCCTCTTTTACTTAAGTCGGCATTGTGCCTTTTGAATATAATTCCGATGCTATTTCTGTGTTTCATTGTCAATGAGAAGGTCCAAGGGATACAGTAAACCTGAAGTGAAGCATCGGAATCTAAAACAGGACTCACAGGAGAGGTTCTAATCACAGAAAGTTAGAAAGTCTGTCCTCTTGCACTTAAGTCGGCATTGTTCCTTTTGTATTAAATTCGGATGCAATTTCTGTGTTTCATCGTCAATAAGAAGGTGCAAGGTATACAGAAAACCTGAAGTGAAGCATCGGAATCTAAAACTGGACTCACAGGAAAGGTTCAAATCATAGAAAGGGAGAGTGTCAGCCCTCTTGTACTTATGTCGGCATTGTGGCATTTGTATCAAATTCGGATGCATTTTCTGTGTTTCATCGTCAATAAGAAGGTCCAAGGGATACATTAAACCTGAAGTGAAGCATCGGAATCTAAAACTGGACTCACAGGAGAGCTTCAAATCATAGAAAGTTAGAGTGTCAGTCCGCTTATACTTAAGTCGGCATTGTGCTTTTGTATTAAATTCGGATGCAAACTCTGTGATTCATCGTCAATAAGAAGGTCCAAGGGATACAGTAAACCTGAAGTGAAGCATCTGAATCTATAACCGGTCTCACAGGAGTGGTTCAAATCATAGAAAGTTAGATTGTCAGTCCTCTTGTACTTAAGTCGGTATTGTGCCTTTTGTATTAAATTCGGATGCAAACTCTGTGATTCATCGTCAATAAGAAGGTCCAAGGGATACAGTAAACCTGAAGTCAAGCATCGGAATCTAAAACTGGACTCACCGGAGAGGTTCAAATCATAAAAAGTTAGAGTGTCACTCCTCTTCTACTTGAGTCGGTATTGTGCCTTTTGTATTAAATTCGGGTGCAATTTCTGTGTGACATTGTCAATAAAAAGGTCCAAGGCATACAGTAAACCTGAAGTGAAGCATCGGAATCTAAAACTGGACTCACAGGAGAGGTTCAAATCATAGAAAGTTAGAGTGTCAGTCCTCTTGTACTTAACGCGGTATTGTACCTTTTGTATTAAATTCGGATGCAAACTCTGTGTTTCATCATCAATTACAAGGTCCAAGGGATACAGTAAACCTGAAGTGAAGCATCGGAATCTAAAACTGGACTCACAGGAGAGGTTCAAATCATAGAAAGTGAGAGTGTCAGTCCTCTTGTACTTAAGACGGCATTGTGCCTTTTGAATTTAATTCCGATGCAATTTTTGTGTTTCATCATCAATAAGAAGGTGCAAGGTATACATTAATCCTGGAGTGAAGCATCGGAACCTAAAACTGGACTCACAGGAGAGGTTCGAATCATAGAAAGTTAGAGTGTCAGTCCTCTTGTACCTAAGTCGGCATTGTGCCTTTTGAATTTAATTCCGATGCTATATCTGTGTTTCATTGTCAATAAGAAGATCCAAGGGATACAGTAAACCTGAAGTGAAGCATCAGAATCTAAAACTGGACTCACAGGAGAGATTCAAATCATAGAAAGTTAGAATGTCACTCCTCTTGTACTTAAGTCGGCATTGTGCCTTTTGTATTAAATTCAGATGCAATTTCTGTGTTTCATCGTCAATAAGAAGGGGCAAGGTATACAGTAAACCTGAAGTGAAGCATCGGAATCTAAAACTGGATTCACAGGAGAGGTTCAAATCATGGAAAGTGAGAGTGTCAGTCCTCTTGTACTTAAGTCGACATTGTGCCATTTGTATTAAATTCGGATGCAATATCTGTGTTTCATCTTCAATAAGAAGGTCCAAGGGATACATTAAACCTGAAGTGAAGCATCGGAATCTAAAACTGGACTCACAGGAGAGCTTCAAATCATAGAAAGTTAGAGTGTCAGTCCGCTTGTACTTAAGTCGGCATTGTGCCTTTTGTATTAAATTCGGATGCAAACTCTGTGATTCATCGTCAATAAGAAGGTCCAAGGGATACAGTAAACCTGAAGTGAAGCATCGGAATCTAAAACCGGTCTCACAGGAGAGGTTCAAATCATAGAAAGTTTGATTGGCAGTCCTCTTGTACTTAAGTCGGCATTGTGCCTTTTGTATTAAATTCGGATGCAAACTCTGTGATTCATCGTCAATAAGAAGGTCCAAGGGATACAGTAAACCTGAAGTGAAGCATCGGAATCTAAAACTGGACTCACAGGAGAGGTTCAAATCATAGAAAGTGAGAGTGTCAGTCCTCTTGTTCTTAAGACGGCATTGTGCCTTTTGAATTTAATTCCGATGCAATTTCTGTGTTTCATCATCAATAAGAAGGTGCAAGGTATACAGTAATCCTGGAGTGAAGCATCGGAATCTAAATCTGACCTCACAGGAGAGGTTCGAATCATAGAAAGTGAGAGTGTCTGTCCTCTTGTACTTAAGTCGGCATTGTGACATTTGTATTAAATTCGGATGTAATTTCTGTATTTCATCGGCAATAAGAAGGTCCAAGGGATACTGTAAACCTGAAGTGAAGCATCGGAATCTAAAACTGGACTCACACGAGAGGTTCAAATCATAGAAAGTTAGAGTGTCAGTCCTCTTGTACCTAAGTCGGCATTGTGCCTTTTGAATTTAATTCCGATGCTATTTCTGTGTTTCATTGTCAATAAGAAGATCCAAGGGATACAGTAAACATGAAGTGAAGCATCGGAATCTAAAACTGGACTCACAGGAGAGGTTCAAATCATAGAAAGTTGTATGTCACTCCTCTTGTACTTAAAATGGCATTGTACTTTTTGTATTAAATTCGGATGCAATTTCTGTGTTTCATCGTCAATAAGAAGGCGCAAGGTATACAGTAAACCTGAAGTGAAGCATCGGAATCTAAACCTGGATTCACAGGAGAGGTTCAAATCATAGAAAGTGAGAGTGTCAGTCCTCTTTGTTTAAGTCGACATTGTGCCATTTGTATTAAATTCGGATGCAATATCTGTGTTTCATCGACAATAAGAAGCTCCAAGGGATACAGTAAACCTGAAGTAAAGCATCGGAATCTAAAACTGGACTCACAGCAGAGGTTCAAATCATAGAAAGTTAGAGTGTCAGTCCTCTTTTACTTAAGTCGGCATTGTGCCTTTTGAATTTAATTCCGATGCTATTTCTGTGTTTCATTGTCAATAAGAAGGTCCAAGGGATACAGTAAACCTGAAGTGAAGCATCGGAATCTAAAACTGGACACACAGGAGAGGTTCTAATCATAGAAAGTTAGAATGTCATTCCTCTTGTACTTAAGTCGGCATTGTGCCTTTTGTATTACATTCGGATGCAATTTCTGTGTTTCATCGTCAATAAGAACGTGCAAGGTATACAGTAAACCTGAAGTGAAGCATCGTAATCTAAAACTGGACTCACAGGAGAGGTTCAAATCATAGAAAGTGAAAGTGTCAATCCTCTTGTACTTAAGTCGCCATTGTGCCTTTTGTATTAAATTCGGGTGCAATTTCTGTGTGTCATCGTCAATAAGAAGGTCCAAGGGATACAGTAAACCTGAAGTGAAGCATCGGACTCTAAAACTGGACTCACAGGAGAGGTTCAAAACATAGAAAGTTAGAATGTCAGTCCTCTTGTACTTAAGTCGGCATTGTGCCTCTTGTATTGAATTCGGGTGCAATTTCTGTGTTTCATCGTCAATAAGAAGGTGCAAGGTATACAGTAAACCTGAAGAGAAGCATCGGAATCTAAAACTGGACTCACTGGAGAGGTTCAAATCATAGAAAGTGAGAGTGTCAGTCCTCTTGTACTTAAGTCGACATTGTGCCATTTGTATTAAATTCGGATGCAAAAATCTGTGTTTCATCGTCAATAAGAAGGTGCAAGGTATACAGGAAACCTGAAGTGAAGCATCGGAATCTAAAACTGGACTCACAGGAGAGCTTCAAATCATAGAAAGTTAGAGTGTCAGTCCGCTTGTACTTAAGTCGGCATTGTACATTTTGTATTAAATTCGGATGCAAACTCTGTGATTCATCGTCAATAAGAAGGTCCAAGGGATACAGTAAACCTGAAGTGAAGCATCTGAATCTAAAACCGGTCTCACAGGAGAGGTTCAAATCATAGAAAGTTAGATTGTCAGTCCTCTTGTACTTAAGTCGGCATTGTGCCTATTGTATTAAATTCGGATGCAAACTCTGTGATTCATCGTCAATAAGAAGGTCCAAGGAATACAGTAAACCTGAAGTCAAGCATCGGAATCTAAAACTGGACTCACCGGAGAGGTTCAAATCATAGAAAGTTAGAGTGTCACTCCTCTTGTACTTAACGCGGTATTGTACCTTTTGTATTAAATTCGGATGCAAACTCTGTGTTTCATCATCAATTAGAAGGTCCAAGGGATACAGTAAACCTGAAGTGAAGCATCGGAATCTAAAACTGGACACACAGGAGAGGTTCAAATCATAGAAAGTGAGAGTGTCAGTCCTCTTGTACTTAAGACGGTATTGTGCCTTTTTAATTTAATTCCGATGCAACTTCTGTGTTTCATCATCAATAAGAAGGTGCAAGGTATACAGTAATCCTGGAGTGAAGCATCGGAATCTAAAACTGGACTCACAGGAGAGGTTCGAATCATAGAAAGTGAGAGTGTCAGTCCTCTTGTACTTAAGTCGACATTGTGCCATTTGCATTAAATTCGGATACAATTTCTGTGTTTCATCGTCAATAAGAAGGTCCAAGGGATACAGTAAACCTGAAGTGAAGCATCGGAATCTAAAACTGGACTCACAGGAGAGGTTCAAATCATAGAAAGTTAGAGTGTCAGTCCTCTTTTACTTAAGTTGGCATTGTGCCTTTTGAATATAATTCCGATGCTATTTCTGTGTTTCATTGTCAATGAGAAGGTCCAAGGAATACAGTAAACCTGAAGTGAAGCATCGGAATCTAAAACAGGACTCACAGGAGAGGTTCTAATCATAGAAAGTTCGAAAGTCTGTCCTCTTGCACTTAAGTCGGCATTGTGCCTTTTGTATTAAATTCGGATGCAATTTCTGTGTTTCATCGTCAATAAGAAGGTGCAAGGTATACAGAAAACCTGAAGTGAAGCATCGGAATCTAAAACTGGACTCACAGAAAAGGTTCAAATCATAGAAAGGGAGAGTGTCAGTCCTCTTGTACTTAAGTCGGCATAGTGGCATTTGTATCAAATTCGGATGCATTTTCTGTGTTTCATCGTCAATAAGAAGGTCCAAGGGATACATTAAACCTGAAGTGAAGCATCGAAATCTAAAACTGGACTCACACGAGAGGTTCAAATCATAGAAAGTTAGAGTGTCAGCACTCTTGTACCTAAGTCGGCATTGTGCATTTTGAATTTAATTCCGATGCTATTTCTGTGTTTCATTGTCAATAAGAAGATCCAAGGGATACAGTAAACCTGAAGTGAAGCATCGGAATCTAAAACTGGACTCACAGGAGAGGTTCAAATCATAGAAAGTTAGAATGTCACTCCTCTTGTACTTAAGTCGGCATTGTACCTTTTGTATTAAATTCGGATGCAATTTCTGTGTTTCATCATCAATAAGAAGGCGCAAGGTATACAGTAAACCTGAAGTGAAGCATCGGAATCTGAAACTGGATTCACAGGAGAGGTTCAAATAATAGAAAGTGAGAGTGTCAGTCCTCTTGTACTTAAGTCGACATTGTGCCATTTGTATTAAATTCGGATGCAATATCTGTGTTTCATCGTCAATAAGAAGCTCCAAGGGATACAGTAAACCTGAAGTAAAGCATCGGAATCTAAAACTGGACTCACAGGAGAGGTTCAAATCATAGAAAGTTAGAGTGTCAGTCCTCTTTTACTTAAGTCGGCATTGTGCCTTTTGAATTTAATTCCGATGCTATCTCTCTGTTTCATTGTCAATAAGAAGGTCCAAGGGATACAGTAAACCTGAAGTGAAGCATCGGAATCTAAAACTGGACTCACAGGAGAGGTTCCAATCATAGAAAGTTAGAATGTCATTCCTCTTGTACTTAAGTCGGCATTGTGCATTTTGTATTACATTCGGATGCAATTTCTGTGTTTCATCGTCAATAAGAACGTGCAAGGTATACAGTAAACCTGAAGTGAAGCATCGTAATCTAAAACTGGACTCAAAGGAGAGGTTCAAATCATAGAAAGTGAGAGTGTCAGTCCTCTTGTACTTAAGTCGCCATTGTGCTTTTTGTATTAAATTCGGATGCAATTTCTGTGTTTCATCGTCAATAAGAAAGTCCATGGGATACATTAAACCTGAAGTGAAGCATCGGAATCTAAAACTGAACTCACAGGAGAGGTTCAAATCATAGAATGTGGGAGTGTCAGTTCTTTTCTACTTAGGTCGGCATTGTGAATTTTCAATTTAATTCCGATGCAATTTCTGTGTTTCATCGTCAATAAGAAGGTCCAAAGGATACAGTAAAAGTTAAGTGAAGCATCGGAATCTGAAACTGGACTCACAGGAGAGATTCAAATCATAGAAAGTTAGAGTGTCTCTCCTCTTGTACCTATTTCGGTATTGTGCCTTTTGTATTAAATTCCGATGCAATTTCTGTGTTTCATCGTCAACAAGAAGGTCCAAGGGATACAGTAAACCTGAAGTGAAGCATCGTAATCTAAAACTGGACTCACAGGAGAGGTTGAAATAATAGAAAGTGAGAGTGTCAGTCCTCTTGTACTTATGTCGGCATTGTGCCATTTGTATTAAATTCGGGTGCAATTTCTGGGTTTCATCGTCAATAAGAAGGTCCAAGGGGTACAGTAAACCTGAAGTGAAGCATCGGAATCTAAAACTTGACTCACAGGAACGGTTCATATCATAGAAAGTGAGAGAGTCAGTCCTCTTGTACTTAAGTCGGCATTGTGGCATTTGTATTAAATTTGGATGCATTTTCTGTGTTTCATCGTCAATAGGAAGATCCAAGGGATACAATAAACCTGAAGTCAAGCATCGGAATCTAAAACTGGACTCACAGGAGAGATTCAAATCATAGAAAGTTAGAGTGTCACTCCTCTTGTACTTAAGTCGACATTGTGCCATTTGTATTAAATTCGGATGCAATTTCTGTGTTTCTTCGTCAATAAGAAGGTCCAAGGGATACAGTAAACCTGAAGTGAAGCATCGGAATCTAAAACTGGACTCACAGGAGAGGTTAAAATCATAGGAAGTTAGAGTGTCAGTCCTCTTTTACTTAAGTCGGCATTGTGCCTTTTGAATTTAATTCCGATGCTATTTCTGTGTTTCATTGTCAATGAGAAGGTCCAAGGGATACAGTAAACCTGAAATGAAGCATCGGAATCTAAAACAGGACTCACAGGAGAGGTTTTAATCATAGAAAGTTAGAATGTCTGTCCTCATGTACTTAAGTCGGCATTGTGCCTTTTGTATTAAATTCGGATGCTATTTCTGTGTTTCATCGTCAATAAGAAGGTGCAAGGTATACAGGAAACCTGAAGTGAAGCATCGGAATCTAAAACTGGACTCACAGGAAAGGTTCAAATCATAGAAAGGGAGAGTGTCAGTCCTCTTGTACTTATGTCGGCATTGTGGCATTTGTATCAAATTCGGATGCATTTTCTGTGTTTC
Source organism: Schistocerca serialis cubense (assembly GCF_023864345.2). Classification (NCBI taxonomy): domain Eukaryota; kingdom Metazoa; phylum Arthropoda; class Insecta; order Orthoptera; family Acrididae; genus Schistocerca; species Schistocerca serialis. The sequence continues at coordinate 20,305,694 of NC_064648.1, forward strand.
TTCGTCAATAAGAGGGTTCAAGGGATACATTAAACCTGAAGTGAAGCATCGGAATCTAAAACTGGACTCACAGGAGAGCTTCAAATCATAGAAAGTTAGAGTGTCAGTCCTCTTTTACTTAAGTCGGCATTGTGCCTTTTGAATTTAATTCCGATGCAATTTCTGTGTTTCATTGTCAATAAGAAGGTCCAAGGGATACAGTAAACCTGAAGTGAAGCATCGGAATCTAAAACTGGACACACAAGAGAGGTTCTAATCATAGAAAGTTGGAATGACATTCCTCTTGTACTTAAGTCGGCATTGTGCCTTTTGTATTACATTTGGATGCAATTTCTGTGTTTCATCGTCAATACGAACGTGCAAGGTATACAGTAAATCTGAAGTGAAGCATCGTAATCTAAAACTGGACTCACAGGAGAGGTTCAAATCATAGAAAGTTAGAGTGTCACTCCTCTTGTACTTGAGTCGGTATTGTGCATTTTGTATTAAATTTGGGTGCAATTTCTGTGTGTCATCGTCAATAAGAAGGTGCAAGGGATACAGTAAACCTGAAGTGAAGCATCGGACTCTAAAACTGGACTCACAGGAGAGGTTCAAATCATAGAAAGTTAGAGTGTCAGTCCTCTTGTACTTAACGTGGTATTGTACCTTTTGTATTAAATTCGGATGCAAACTCTGTGTTTCATCATCAATTAGAAGGTCCAAGGGATTCAGTAAACCCGAAGTGAAGCATCGGAATCTAAAACTGGACTCACAGGAGAGGTTCAAATCATAGAAAGTGAGAGTGTCAGTCCTATTGTACTTAAGACGGCATTGTGCCTTTTGAATTTAATTCCGATGCAATTTCTGTGTTTCATCATCAATAAGAAGGTGCACGGTATACAGTAATCCTGGAGTGAACCATCGGAATCTTAACCTGACCTCACAGGAGAGGTTCGAATCATAGAAAGTGAGAGTGTCTGTCCTCTTGTACTTAAGTCGGCATTGTGACATTTGTATTAAATTCGGATGCAATTTCTGTATTTCATCGGCAATAAGAAGGTCCAAGGGATACTGTAAACCAGAAGTGAAGCATCGGAATCTAAAACTGGACTCACACGAGAGGTTCAAATCATAGAAAGTTAGAGTGTCAGTCCTCTTGTACCTAAGTCGGCATTGTGCCTTTCGAATTTAATTCCGATGCTATTTCTGTGTTTCATTGTCAATAAGAAGATCCAATGGATACAGTAAACCTGAAGTGAAGCATCGCAATCTAAAACTAGACTCACAGGAGAGGTTCAAATCATAGAAAGTTAGAATGTCACTCCTCTTGTACTTAAGTCGGCATTGTACCTTTTGTATTAAATTCGGATGCAATTTCTGTGTTTCATCGTCAATAAGAAGGCGCAAGGTATATAGTAAACCTGAAGTGAAGCATCGGAATCTAGAACTGGATTCACAGGAGAGGTTCAAATCATAGAAAGTGAGAGTGTCAGTACTCTTGTACTTAAGTCGACATTGTGCCATTTGTATTACATTCGGATGCAATATCTGTGTTTCATCGTCAATAAGAAGCTCCAAGGGATACAGTAAACCTGAAGTAAAGCATCGGAATCTAAAACTGGACTCACAGGAGAGGTTCAAATCATAGAAAGTTAGAATGTCAGTCCTCTTTTACTTAAGTCGGCATTGTGCCTTTTGAATTTAATTCCGATGCTATTTCTGTGTTTCATTGTCAATAAGAAGGTCCAAGGGATACAGTAAACCTGAAGTGAAGCATCGGAATCTAAAACTGGACACACAGGAGAGGTTCTAATCATAGAAAGTTAGAATGTCATTCCTCTTGTACTTAAGTCGGCATTGTGCCTTTTGTATTACATTCGGATGCAATTTCTGTGTTTCATCGTCAATAAGAACGTGCAAGGTATACAGTAAACCTGAAGTGAAGCATCGTAATCTAAAACTGGACTCACAGGAGAGGTTCAAATCATAGAAAGTTAGAGTGTCAGTCCTCTTGTACTTAAGTCGACATTGTGCCATTTGTATTAAATTCGGATGCAATTTCTGTGTTTCATCGTCAATAAGAAGGTCCAAGGGATACAGTAAACCTGAAGTGAAGTATCGGAATCTAAAACTGGACTCACAGGAGAGGTTCAAATCATAGAAAGTTAGAGTGTCAGTCCTCTTTTACTTAAGTTGGCATTGTGCATTTGAATATAATTCCGATGCTATTTCTGTGTTTCATTGTCAATGAGAAGGTCCAAGGGATACAGTAAACCTGAAGTGAAGCATCGGAATCTAAAACAGGACTCACAGGAGAGGTTCTAATCATAGAAAGTTAGAAAGTCTGTCCTCTTGCACTTAAGCCGGCATTGTGCCTTTTGTATTAAATTCGGATGCAATTTCTGTGTTTCATCGTCAATAAGAAGGTGCAAGGTATACAGAAAACCTGAAGTGAAGGATCGGAATCTAAAACTGGACTCACAGAAAAGGTTCAAATCATAGAAAGGGAGAGTGTCAGTCCTCTTGTACTTATGTCGGCATTGTGCCATTTGTATTAAATTCGGGTGCAATTTCTGGGTTTCATCGTCAATAAGAAGGTCCAAGGGGTACAGTAAACCTGAAGTGAAGCATCGGAATCAAATACTTGACTCACAGGAAAGGTTCATATCATAGAAAGTGAGAGATTCAGTCCTCTTGTACTTAAGTCGGCATTGTGGCATTTGTATTAAATTTGGATGCATTTTCTGTGTTTCATCGTCAATAAGAAGATCCAAGGGATACAATAAACCTGAAGTCAAGCATCGGAATCTAAAACTGGACTCACAGGAGAGATTCAAATCATAGAAAGTTAGAGTGTCACTCCTCTTGTACTTGAGTCGGTATTGTGCCTTTTGTATTAAATTCGGGTGCAATTTCTGTGTGTCATCGTCAATAAGAAGGTCAAAGGGATACAGTAAACCTGAAGTGAAGCATCGGACTCTAAAACTGGACTCGCAGGAGAGGTTCAAATCATAGAAAATTAGAATGTCAGTCCTCTTGTACTTAAGTCGGCATTGAGCCTCTTGTATTGAATTCGGGTGCAATTTCTGTGTTTCATCGTCAATAAGAAGGTGCAAGGTATACAGTAAACCAGAAGAGAAGCATCGGAATCTAAAACTGGACTCACTGGAGAGGTTCAAATCATAGAAAGTAAGAGTGTCAGTCCTCTTGTACTTAAGCCGACATTGTGCCATTTGTATTAAATTCGGATGCAATTTCTGTGTTTCTTCGTCAATAAGAAGGTCCAAGGGATACAGTAAACCTGAAGTGAAGCATCGGAATCCAGAACTGGGCTCACAGGAGAGGTTAAAATCATAGAAAGTTAGAGTGTCAGTCCTCTTTTACTTAAGTCGGCAGTGTGCCTTTTGATTTTAATTCCGATGCTATTTCTGTGTTTCATTGTCAATGAGAAGGTCCAAGGGATACAGTAAACCTGAAGTGAAGCATCGGAATCTAAAACAGGACTCACAGGAGAGGTTCAAATCATAGAAAGTTAGAGTGTCACTCCTCTTCTACTTGAGTCGGTATTGTGCCTTTTGTATTAAATTTGGGAGCAATTTCTGTGTGCCATTGTCAATAAGAAGGTCCAAGGGATACAGTAAACCTGAAGTGAAGCATCGGAATCTAAAACTGGACTCACAGGAGAGGTTCAAATCATAGAAAGTTAGAGTGTCAGTCCTCTTGTACTTAACGCGGTATTGTACCTTTTGTATTAAATTCGGATGCAAACTTTGTGTTTCATCATCAATTAGAAGGTCCAAGGGATACAGTAAACATACAGTGAAGCATGGGAATCTAAAACTGGACTCACAGGAGAGGTTCAAATCATAGAAAGTGAGAGTGTCACTCCTCTTGTACTTAAGACGGCATTGTGCCTTTTGAATTTAATTCCGATGCAATTTCTGTGTTTCATCATCAATAAGAAGGTGCAAGGTATACAGTAATCCTGGAGCGAAGCATCGGAATCTAAAACTGGACTCATACGAGAGATTCAAATCATAGAAAGTTAGAGTGTCTCTCCTCTTGTACCTAATTCGGTATTGTGCCTTTTGTATTAAATTCGGATGCAATTTCTGTGTTTCATCGTCAATTAGAAGGTCCAAGGGATACAGTAAACCTTAAGTAAATCATCGGAATCTAAAACTGGACTCACAGGAGAGGTTCAAATCATAGAAAGATAGAGTGTCAGTCCTCTTGTACTTAAGTCGGCATTGTGCCTTTTGTATTAATTTCGGATGCAAACTCTGTGTTTCATCGTCAATAAGAAGGTCCAAGGGATACAGTAAACCTGAAGTGAAGCATCGGAATCTGAAACTGGACTCACAGTAGAGATTCAAATCATAGAAAGTTAGAGTGTCTCTCCTCTTGTACCTAATTCGGTATTGTGCCTTTTGTATTAAATTCCGATGCAATTTCTGTGTTTCATCGTCAATAAGAAGGTCCAAGGGATACAGTAAACCTGAAGTGAAGCATCGTAATCTAAAACTGGACTCACAGGAGAGGTTGAAATCATAGAAAGTGAGAGTGTCAGTCCTCTTGTACTTAAGCCGGCATTGTGCCATTTGTATTAAATTCGGGTGCAATTTCTGGGTTTCATCGTCAATAAGAAGGTCCAAGGGGTACAGTAAACCTGAATTGAAGCATCGGAATCAAAAACTTGACTCACAGGAAAGGTTCATATCATAGAAAGTGAGAGAGTCAGTCCTCTTGTACTTAAGTCGGCATTGTGGCATTTGTATTAAATTTGGATGCATTTTCTGTGTTTCATCGTCAATAAGAAGATCCAAGGGATACAATAAACCTGAAGTCAAGCATCGGAATCTAAAACTGGACTCACAGGAGAGATTCAAATCATAGAAAGTTAGAGTGTCACTCCTCTTGTACCTAAGTCGGCATTGTGCCTTTTGAATTTAATTCCGATGCTATTTCTGTGTTTCATTGTCAATAAGAAGATCCAAGGGATACAGTAAACCTGAAGTGAAGCATCGGAATCTAAAACTAGACTCACAGGAGAGGTTCAATCATAGAAAGTTAGAATGTCCTTCTTCTTGTACTTAAGTCGGCATTGTACCTTTTGTATTAAATTCGGATGCAATTTCTGTGTTTCATCGTCAATAAGAAGGCGCAAGGTATACAGTAAACCTGAAGTGAAGCATCGGAATCTAAAACTGGATTCACAGGAGAGGTTCAAATCATAGAAAGTGAGAGTGTCAGTCCTCTTGTACTTAAGTCCACATTGTGCCATTTGTATTAAATTCGGATGCAATATCTGTGTTTCATCGTCAATAAGAAGCTCCAAGGGATACAGTAAACCTGAAGTAAAGCATCGGAATCTAAAACTGGACTCACAGGAGAGGTTCAAATCATAGAAAGTTAGAGTGTCAGTCCTCTTTTACTTAAGTCGGCATTGTGCCTTTTGAATTTAATTCCGATGCTATTTCTGTGTTTCATTGTCAATAAGAAGGTCCAAGGGATACAGTTAACCTGAAGTGAAGCATCGGAATCTAAAACTGGACACACAGGAGAGGTTCTAATCATAGAAAGTTAGAATGTCATTCCTCTTGTACTTAAGTCGGCATTGTGCCTTTTGTATTACATTCGGATGCAATTTCTGTGTTTCATCGTCAATAAGAACGTGCAAGGTATACAGTAAACCTGAAGTGAAGCATCGTAATCTAAAACTGGACTCACAGGAGAGGTTCAAATCATAGAAAGTGAGAGTGTCAGTCCTCTTGTTCATAAGTCGCCATTGTGCCTTTTGTATTAAATTCGGGTGCAATTTCTGTGTGTCATCGTCAATAAGTAGGTCCGAGGGATACAGTAAACCTGAAGTGAAGCATCGGACTCTAAAACTGGACTCACAGGAGAGGTTCAAATCATAGAAAGTTAGAATGTCAGTTTTCTTGTACTTAAGTCGGCATTGTGCCTCTTGTATTGAATTCTGGTGCAATTTCTGTGTTTCATCGTCAATAAGAAGGTGCAAGGTATACAGAAAACCTGAAGTGAAGGATCGGAATCTAAAACAGGACTCACAGGAGAGGTTCTAATCATAGAAAGTTAGAAAGTCTGTCCTCTTGCACTTAAGTCGGCATTGTGCCTTTTGTATTAAATTCGGATGCAATTTCTGTGTTTCATCGTCAATAAGAAGGTGCAAGGTATACAGAAAACCTGAAGTGAAGGATCGGATTCTAAAACTGGACTCACAGAAAAGGTTCAAATCATAGAAAGGGAGAGTGTCAGTCCTCTTGTACTTATGTCGGCATTGTGGCATTCGTATCAAATTCGGATGCATTTTCTGCGTTTCATCGTCAATAAGAAGGTCCAAGGGATACATAAACCTGAAGTGAAGCATCGGAATCTAAAACTGGACTCACAGGAGAGCTTCAAATCATTGAAAGTTAGAGTGTCAGTCCGCTTGTACTTAAGTCGGCATTGTGCCTTTTGTATTAAATTCGGATGCAAACTCTGTGATTCATCGTCAATAAGAAGGTCCAAGGGATACAGTAAACCTGAAGTGAAGCATCTGAATCTAAAACCGGTCTCACAGGAGAGGTTCAAATCATAGAAAGTTAGATTGTCAGTCCACTTGTACTTAAGTCGGCATTGTGCCTTTTGTATTAAATTCGGATGCAAACTCTGTGATCCATCGTCAATAAGAATGTCCAAGGGATACAGTAAACCTGAAGTCAAGCATCGGAATCTAAAACTGTACTCACCGGAGAGGTTCAAATCATAGAAAGTTAGAGTGTCACTCCTCTTCTACTTGAGTCGGTATTGTGCCTTTTGTATTAAATTCGGGAGCAATTTCTGTGTGCCATTGTCAATAAGAAGGTCCAAGGGATACAGTAAACCTACAGTGAAGCATGGGAATCTAAATCTGGACTCACAGGAGAGGTTCAAATCATAGAAAGTGAGAGTGTCACTCCTCTAGTACTTAAGATGGCATTGTGCATTTTGAATTTAATTCCGATGCAATTTCTGTGTTTCATCACCAATAAGAAGGTGCAAGGTATACAGTAATCCTGGAGCGAAGCATCGGAATCTAAAACTGCACTCACAGGAGAGGTTCAAATCATAGAAAGTAAGAGTGTCAGTCCTCTTGTACTTAAGTCGACATTGTGCCTTTTGTATTAAATTCGGATGCAATTTCTGTGGGTCATCGTCAATTAGAAGGTCCAAGGGATACAGTAAACCTTAAGTAAATCATCGGAATCTAAAACTGGACTCACAGGAGAGGTTCAAATCATAGAAAGATAGAGTGTCAGTCCTCTTGTACTTAAGTCGGCATTGTGCCTTTTGTATTAATTTCGGATGCAAACTCTGTGTTTCATCGTCAATAAGAAGGTCCAAGGGATACAGTAAACCTGAAGTGAAGCATCGGAATCTAAAACTAGACTCACAGGAGAGGTTCAAATCATAGAAAGTGAGAGTGTCAGTCCTCTTGTACTTAAGCCGGCATTGTGCCATTTGTATTAAATTCGGGTGCAATTTCTGGGTTTCATCGTCAATAAGAAGGTCCAAGGGGTACAGTAAACCTGAATTGAAGCATCGGAATCAAAAACTTGACTCACAGGAAAGGTTCATATCATAGAAAGTGAGAGAGTCAGTCCTCTTGTACTTAAGTCGGCATTGTGGCATTTGTATTAAATTTGGATGCATTTTCTGTGTTTCATCGTCAATAAGAAGATCCAAGGGATACAATAAACCTGAAGTCAAGCATCGGAATCTAAAACTGGACTCACAGGAGAGATTCAAATCATAGAAAGTTAGAGTGTCACTCCTCTTGTACCTAAGTCGGCATTGTGCCTTTTGAATTTAATTCCGATGCTATTTCTGTGTTTCATTGTCAATAAGAAGATCCAAGGGATACAGTAAACCTGAAGTGAAGCATCGGAATCTAAAACTAGACTCACAGGAGAGGTTCAATCATAGAAAGTTAGAATGTCCTTCTTCTTGTACTTAAGTCGGCATTGTACCTTTTGTATTAAATTCGGATGCAATTTCTGTGTTTCATCGTCAATAAGAAGGCGCAAGGTATACAGTAAACCTGAAGTGAAGCATCGGAATCTAAAACTGGATTCACAGGAGAGGTTCAAATCATAGAAAGTGAGAGTGTCAGTCCTCTTGTACTTAAGTCCACATTGTGCCATTTGTATTAAATTCGGATGCAATATCTGTGTTTCATCGTCAATAAGAAGCTCCAAGGGATACAGTAAACCTGAAGTAAAGCATCGGAATCTAAAACTGGACTCACAGGAGAGGTTCAAATCATAGAAAGTTAGAGTGTCAGTCCTCTTTTACTTAAGTCGGCATTGTGCCTTTTGAATTTAATTCCGATGCTATTTCTGTGTTTCATTGTCAATAAGAAGGTCCAAGGGATACAGTTAACCTGAAGTGAAGCATCGGAATCTAAAACTGGACACACAGGAGAGGTTCTAATCATAGAAAGTTAGAATGTCATTCCTCTTGTACTTAAGTCGGCATTGTGCCTTTTGTATTACATTCGGATGCAATTTCTGTGTTTCATCGTCAATAAGAACGTGCAAGGTATACAGTAAACCTGAAGTGAAGCATCGTAATCTAAAACTGGACTCACAGGAGAGGTTCAAATCATAGAAAGTGAGAGTGTCAGTCCTCTTGTTCATAAGTCGCCATTGTGCCTTTTGTATTAAATTCGGGTGCAATTTCTGTGTGTCATCGTCAATAAGTAGGTCCGAGGGATACAGTAAACCTGAAGTGAAGCATCGGACTCTAAAACTGGACTCACAGGAGAGGTTCAAATCATAGAAAGTTAGAATGTCAGTTTTCTTGTACTTAAGTCGGCATTGTGCCTCTTGTATTGAATTCTGGTGCAATTTCTGTGTTTCATCGTCAATAAGAAGGTGCAAGGTATACAGAAAACCTGAAGTGAAGGATCGGAATCTAAAACAGGACTCACAGGAGAGGTTCTAATCATAGAAAGTTAGAAAGTCTGTCCTCTTGCACTTAAGTCGGCATTGTGCCTTTTGTATTAAATTCGGATGCAATTTCTGTGTTTCATCGTCAATAAGAAGGTGCAAGGTATACAGAAAACCTGAAGTGAAGGATCGGATTCTAAAACTGGACTCACAGAAAAGGTTCAAATCATAGAAAGGGAGAGTGTCAGTCCTCTTGTACTTATGTCGGCATTGTGGCATTCGTATCAAATTCGGATGCATTTTCTGCGTTTCATCGTCAATAAGAAGGTCCAAGGGATACATAAACCTGAAGTGAAGCATCGGAATCTAAAACTGGACTCACAGGAGAGCTTCAAATCATTGAAAGTTAGAGTGTCAGTCCGCTTGTACTTAAGTCGGCATTGTGCCTTTTGTATTAAATTCGGATGCAAACTCTGTGATTCATCGTCAATAAGAAGGTCCAAGGGATACAGTAAACCTGAAGTGAAGCATCTGAATCTAAAACCGGTCTCACAGGAGAGGTTCAAATCATAGAAAGTTAGATTGTCAGTCCACTTGTACTTAAGTCGGCATTGTGCCTTTTGTATTAAATTCGGATGCAAACTCTGTGATCCATCGTCAATAAGAATGTCCAAGGGATACAGTAAACCTGAAGTCAAGCATCGGAATCTAAAACTGTACTCACCGGAGAGGTTCAAATCATAGAAAGTTAGAGTGTCACTCCTCTTCTACTTGAGTCGGTATTGTGCCTTTTGTATTAAATTCGGGAGCAATTTCTGTGTGCCATTGTCAATAAGAAGGTCCAAGGGATACAGTAAACCTACAGTGAAGCATGGGAATCTAAATCTGGACTCACAGGAGAGGTTCAAATCATAGAAAGTGAGAGTGTCACTCCTCTAGTACTTAAGATGGCATTGTGCATTTTGAATTTAATTCCGATGCAATTTCTGTGTTTCATCACCAATAAGAAGGTGCAAGGTATACAGTAATCCTGGAGCGAAGCATCGGAATCTAAAACTGCACTCACAGGAGAGGTTCAAATCATAGAAAGTAAGAGTGTCAGTCCTCTTGTACTTAAGTCGACATTGTGCCTTTTGTATTAAATTCGGATGCAATTTCTGTGGGTCATCGTCAATTAGAAGGTCCAAGGGATACAGTAAACCTTAAGTAAATCATCGGAATCTAAAACTGGACTCACAGGAGAGGTTCAAATCATAGAAAGATAGAGTGTCAGTCCTCTTGTACTTAAGTCGGCATTGTGCCTTTTGTATTAATTTCGGATGCAAACTCTGTGTTTCATCGTCAATAAGAAGGTCCAAGGGATACAGTAAACCTGAAGTGAAGCATCGGAATCTGAAACTGGACTCACAGTAGAGATTCAAATCATAGAAAGTTAGAGTGTCTCTCCTCTTGTACCTAATTCGGTATTGTGCCTTCTGTATTAAATTCCGATGCAATTTCTGTGTTTCATCGTCAATAAGAAGGTCCATGGGATACAGTAAACCTGAAGTGAAGCATCGTAATCTAAAACTGGACTCACAGGAGAGGTTGAAATCACAGAAAGTGAGAGTGTCAGTCCTCTTGTACTTAGCCGGCATTGTGCCATTTGTATTAAATTCGGGTGCAATTTCTGTGTTTCATCGTCAATAAGAAGGTCCAAGGGGTACAGTAAACCTGAAGTGAAGCATCGGAATCAAAAACTTGACTCACAGGAAAGGTTCATATCATAGAAAGTGAGAGATTCAGTCCTCTTGTACTTAAGTCGGCATTGTGGCATTAGTATTAAATTTGGATGCATTTTCTGTGTTTCATCGTCAATAAGAAGATCCAAGGGATACAATAAACCTGAAGTCAAGCATCGGAATCTAAAACTGGACTCACAGGAGAGATTCAAATCATAGAAAGTTAGAGTGTCACTCCTCTTGTACTTGAGTCGGTATTGTGCCTTTTGTATTAAATTCGGGTGCAATTTCTGTGTGTCTTCGTCAATAAGAAGGTCAAATGGATACAGTAAACCTGAAGTGAAGCATCGGACTCTAAAACTGGACTCGCAGGAGAGGTTCAAATCATAGAAAGTAAGAATGTCAGTCCTCTTGTACTTAAGTCGGCATTGTGCCTCTTGTATTGAATTCGGGTGCAATTTCTGTGTTTCATCGTCAATAAGAAGGTGTAAGGTATACAGTAAACCTGAAGTGAAGCATCGGAATCTGAAACTGGACTCACAGTAGAGATTCAAATCATAGAAAGTAAGAGTGTCAGTCCTCTTGTACTTAAGTCGGCAGTGTGCCTTTTGAATTTAATTCCGATGCTATTTCTATGTTTCATTGTCAATGAGAAGGTCCTAGGGATACAGTAAACCTGAAGTGAAGCATCGGAATCTAAAACAGGACTCACAGGAGAGGTTCAAATCATAGAAAGTTAGAGTGTCACTCCTCTGCTACTTGAGTCGGTATTGTGCCTTTTGTATTAAATTCGGGAGCAATATCTGTGTGCCATTGTCAATAAGAAGGTCCAAGGGATACAGTAAACCTGAAGTGAAGCATCGGAATCTAAAACTGGACTCACAGGAGAGGTTCAAATCATAGAAAGTTAGAGTGTCAGTCCTCTTGTACTTATCGCGGTATTGTATCTTTTGTATTAAATTCGGATGCAAACTTTGTGTTTCATCATCAATTAGAAGGTCCAAGGGATACAGTAAACCTACAGTGAAGCATGGGAATCTAAAACTGGACTCACAGGAGAGGTTCAATTCATAGAAAGTGAGAGTGTCACTCCTCTTGTACTTAAGACGGCATTGTGCCTTTTGAATTTAATTCCGATGCAATTTCTGTGTTTCATCATCAATAAGAAGGTGCAAGGTATACAGTAATCCTGGAGCGAAGCATCGGAATCTAAAACTGGACTCATACGAGAGGTTCGAATCATAGAAAGTTAGAGTGTCAGTCCTCTTGTACCTAAGTCGGCATTGAGCCTTTTGAATTTAATTCCGATGCTATTGCTGTGTTTCATTGTCAATAAGAAGATCCAAGGGATACAGTAAACCTGAAGTGAAGCATCGGAATCTAAAACTGGACTCACAGGAGAGGTTCAAATCATTGAAAGTTAGAATGTCACTCCTCTTGTACTTAAGTCGGCATTGTGCCTTTTGTATTAAATTCGGATGCAATTTCTGTGTTTCATCGTCAATAAGAAGGCGCAAGGTATACAGTAAACCTGAAGTGAAGCATCGTAATCTAAAACTGGACTCACAGGAAAGGTTCAAATCATAGAAAGGGAGAGTGTCAGTCCTCTTGTACTTATGTCGGCATTGTGGCATTTGTATCAAATTCGGATGCCTTTTCTGTGTTTCTTCGTCAATAAGAACGTCCAAGGGATACATTAAACCTGAAGTGAAGCATCGGAATCTAAAACTGGACTCACAGGAGAGCTTCAAATCATAGAAAGTTAGAGTGTCAGTCCGCTTGTACTTAAGTCGGCATTGTGCCTTTTGTATTAATTTCGGATGCAAACTCTGTGATTCATCGTCAATAAGAAGGTCCAAGGGATACAGTAAACCTGAAGTGAAGCATCGGAATCTAAAACCGGTCTCACAGGAGAGGTTCAAATCATAGAAAGTTAGATTGTCAGTCCTCTTGTACTTAAGTCGGCATTGTGCCTTTTGTATTTAATTCCGATGCAATTTCTGTGATTCATCATCAATAAGAAGGTGCAAGGTATACAGTAATCCTGGAGTGAAGCATCGGAATCTAAATATGACCTCACAGGAGAGGTTCGAATCATAGAAAGTGAGAGTGTCGGTCCTGTTGTACTTAAGTCGGCATTGTGACATTTGTATTAAATTCGGATGCAATTTCTGTATTTCGTCGTCAATAAGAAAGTCCAAGGGATACTGTAAACCTGAAGTGAAGCATCGGAATCTAAAACTGGACTCACAGGAGAGATTCAAATCATAGAAAGTTAGAGTGTCACTCCTCTTGTACTTGAGTCGGTATTGTGCCTTTTGTATTAAATTCGGGTGCAATTTCTGTGTGTCATCGTCAATAAGAAGGTCCAAGGGATACAGTAAACCAGAAGTGAAGCATCGGACTCTAAAACTGGACTCACAGGAGAGGTTCAAATCATAGAAATTTAGAATGTCAGTCCTCTTGTACTTAAGTCGGCATTGTGCCTCTTGTATTGAATTCGGGTGCAATTTCTGTGTTTCATCGTCAATAAGAAGATGCAAGGTATACAGTAAACCTGAAGAGAAGCATCGGAATCTAAAACTGGACTCACTGGAGAGGTTCAAATCATAGAAAGTGAGAGTGTCAGTCCTCTTGTACTTAAGTCGACATTGTGCCATTTGTATTAAATTCGGATGCAATTTCTGTGTTTCTTGGTCAATAAGAAGGTCCGAGGGATACAGTAAACCTGAAGTGAAGCATCGGAATCTAAAACTGGACTCACAGGAGAGGTTAAAATCATAGAAAGTTAGAGTGTCAGTCCTCTTTCACTTAAGTCGGCAGTGTGCCTTTTGAATTTAATTCCGATGCTATTTCTGTGTTTCATTGTCAATGAGAAGGTGCAAGGGATACAGTAAACCTGAAGTGAAGCATCGGAATCTAAAACAGGACTCACAGGAGAAGTTCTAATCATAGAAAGTTAGAATGTCTGTCCTCTTGTACTTAAGTCGGCATTGTGCCTGTTGTATTAAATTCGAATGCAATTTCTGTGTTTCATCGTCAATAAGAAGGTGCAAGGTATACTGTAAACCTGAAGTGAAGCATCGGAATCTAAAACTGGACTCACAGGAAAGGTTCAAATCATAGAAAAGGAGAGTGTCAGTCCTCTTGTACTTATGTCGGCATTGTGGCATTTGTATCAAATTCGGATGCATTTTCTGTGTTTCATCGTCAATAAGAAGATCCAAGGGATACATTAAACCTGAAGTGAAGCATCGGAATCTAAAACTGGACTCACAGGAGAGGTTCAAATCATAGAAAGTGAGAGTGTCAGATCTCTTCTACTTAGGTCGGCATTGTGCCTTTTGAATCTAATTCCGATGCAATTTCTGTGTTTCATCGTCAATAAGAAGGTCCAAAGGATACAGTAAAACTGAAGTGAAGCATCGGAATCTAAAACTGGACTCATAGGAGAGATACAAATCATAGAAAGTTAGAGTGTCTCTCCTCTTGTACCTAATTCGGTATTGTGCCTTTTGTATTAAATTCGGATGCAATTTCTGTGTTTCATCGTCAATAAGAAGGTCCAAGCGATACAGTAAACCTTAAGTAAATCATCGGAATCTAAAACTGGACTCACAGGAGAGGTTCAAATCATAGATAGATAGAGTGTCAGTCCTCTTGTACTTAAGTCGGCATTGTGCCTTTTGTCTTAATTTCGGATGCAAACTCTGTGTTTCATCGTCAATAAGAAGGTCCAAGGGATACAGTAAACCTGAAGTGAAGCATCGGAATCTAAAACTGGACTCACGGAAGAAGTTCAAATCATAGAAAGTTAGAGTGTCAGTCCTCTTGTACTTAAGTCGGCATTGTGCCTTTTGTATTAATTTCGGATGCAAACTCTGTGTTTCATCGTCAATAAGAAGGTCCAAGGGATACAGTAAACCTGAAGTGAAACATCGGAATCTAAAAATGGAATCACAGGAGAGGTTCAAATCATAGAAAGTTAGAATGTCAGTCCTCTTGTACTTAAGTCGGCATTGTGCCTTTTGTATTGAATTCGGGTGCAATTTCTGTGTTTCATCGTCAATAAGAAGGTGCAAGGTATACAGTAAACCTGAAGAGAAGCATCGGAATCTAAAACTGGACTCACTGAAGAGGTTCAAATCATAGAAAGTGAGAGTGTCAGTCCTCTTGTACTTAAGTCGGCATTGTGGCATTTGTATTAAATTCGGATGCAATTTCTGTGTTTCATCGTCAATAAGAAGGTCCAAGGGATACAGTAAACCTGAAGTGAAGCATCGGAATCCAAAACTGGACTCACAGGAGAGGTTCAAATCATAGAAAGTTAGAGTGTGAGTCCTCTTGTATTTAAGTCGGCATTGTGCCTTTTGTATTAAATTCGGATGCAAACTCTGTGTTTCATCGTCAATAAGAACGTGCAAGGTATACAGTAAACCTGAAGTGAAGCATCGTAATCTAAAACTGGACTCACTGGAGATGTTCAAATCATAGAAAGTGAGAGTGTCAGTCCTCTTGTACTTAAGTCGCCATTGTGCCTTTTATATTAAATTCGGATGCAATTTCTGTGTTTCATCGTCAATAAGAAGGTCCAAAGGATACAGTAAAACTTAAGTGAAGCATCGGAATCTGAAACTGGACTCACAGTAGAGATTCAAATCATAGAAAGTTAGAGTGTCTCTCCTCTTGTACCTAATTCGGTATTGTGCCTTTTGTATTAAATTCCGATGCAATTTCTGTGTTTCATCGTCAATAAGAAGGTCCAAGGGATACAGTAAACCTGAAGTGAAGATTCGTAATCTAAAACTGGACTCACAGGAGGGGTTGAAATCATAGAAAGTGAGAGTGTCAGTCCTCTTGTACTTAAGCCGGCATTGTGCCATTTGTATTAAATTTGGGTGCAATATCTGGGTTTCATCGTCAATAAGAAGGTCCAAGGGGTACAGTAAACCTGAAGTGAAGCATCGGAATCAAAAACTTGACTCACAGGAAAGGTTCATATCATAGAAAGTGAGAGAGTCAGTCCTCTTGTACTTAAGTCGGCATTGTGGCATTTGTATTAAATTTGGATGCATTTTCTGTGTTTCATCGTCAATAAGAAGATCCAAGGGATACAATAAACCTGAAGTCAAGCATCGGAATCTAAAACTGGACTCACAGGAGAGATTCAAATCATAGAAAGTTAGAGTGTCACTCCTCTTGTACTTGAGTCGGTGTTGTGCCTTTTGTATTAAATTCGGGTGCAATTTCTGTGTGTCATCGTCAATAAGAAGGTCAAAGGGATACAGTAAACCTGAAGTGAAGCATCGGACTCTAAAACTGGACTCGCAGGAGAGGTTCAAATCATAGAAAGTTAGAATGTCAGTCCTCTTGTACTTAAGTCGGCATTGTGCCTCTTGTAATGAATTCGGGTGCAATTTCTGTGTTTCATCGTCAATAAGAAGGTGCAATGTATACAGTAAACCTGAAGAGAAGCATCGGAATCTAAAACAGGACTCACTGGAGAGGTTCAAATCATAGAAAGTAAGAGTGTCAGTCCTCTTGTACTTAAGTCGACATTGTGCCATTTGTATTAAATTCGGATGCAATTTCTGTGTTTCTTCGTCAATAAGAAGGTCCAAGGGATACAGTAAACCTGAAGTGAAGCATCGGAATCCAGAACTGGACTCACAGGAGAGGTTAAAATCATAGAAAGTTAGAGTGTCAGTCCTCTTTTACTTAAGTCGGCAGGGTGCCTTTTGAATTTAATTCCGATGCTATTTCTGTGTTTCATTGTCAATGAGAAGGTCCAAGGGATACAGTAAACCTGAAGTGAAGCATCGTAATCTAAAACAGGACTCACAGGAGAGGTTCAAATCATAGAAAGTTAGAGTGTCACTCCTCTTCTACTTGAGTCGGTATTGTGCCTTTTGTATTAAATTCGGGAGCAATTTCTGTGTGCCATTGTCAATAAGAAGGTCCAAGGGATACAGTAAACCTGAAGTGAAGCATCGGAATCTAAAACTGGACTCACAGGAGAGGTTCAAATCATTGAAAGTTAGAGGGTCAGTCCTCTTGTACTTAACGCGGTATTGTACCTTTTGTATTAAATTCGGATGCAAACTCTGTGTTTCATCATCAATTAGAAGGTCCAAGGGATACAGTAAACCTGAAGTGAAGCATCGGAATCTAAAACTGGACTCACAGGAGAGGTTCAAATCATAGAAAGTGAGAGTGTCAGTCCTCTTGTACTTAAGACGACATTGTGCCTTTTGAATTTAATTCCGATGCAATTTTTGTGTTTCATCATCAATAAGAAGGTGCAAGGTATACAGTAATCCTGGAGTGAAGCATCGGAATCTAAAACTGGACTCACAGGAGAGGTTCGAGTCATAGAAAGTTAGAGTGTCAGTCCTCTTGTACCTAAGTCGGCATTGTGCCTTTTGAATTTAATTCCGATGCTATATCTGTGTTTCATTGTCAATAAGAAGATCCAAGGGATACACTAAACCTGAAGTGAAGCATCGGAATCTAAAACTGGACTCACAGGAGAGATTCAAATCATAGAAAGTTAGAATGTCACTCCTCTTGTACTTAAGTCGGCATTGTGCCTTTTGTATTAAATTCGGATGCAATTTCTGTGTTTCATCGTCAATAAGAAGGCGCAAGGTATACAGTAAACCTGAAGTGAAGCATCGGAATCTAAAACTGGATTCACAGGAGAGGTTCAAATCATAGAAAGTGAGAGTGTCCGTCCTCTTGTACTTAAGTCGACATTGTGCCATTTGTATTAAATTCGGATGCAATATCTGTGTTTCATCGTCAATAAGAAGGTCCAAGGGATACAGTAAACCTGAAGTGAAGCATCGGAATCTAAAACTGGACTCACAGGAGAAGTTCATATCATAGAAAGTTAGAGTGTCAGTCCTCTTTTACTTAAGTCGGCATTGTGCCTTTTGAATATAATTCCGATGCTATTTCTGTGTTTCATTGTCAATGAGAAGGTCCAAGGAATACAGTAAACCTGAAGTTAAGCATCGGAATCTAAAACAGGACTCACAGGAGAGGTTCTAATCATAGAAAGTTAGAAAGTCTGTCCTCTTGGACTTAAGTCGGCTTTGTTCCTTTTGTATTAAATTCGGATGAAATTTCTGTGTTTCATCGTCAATAAGAAGGTGCAAGGTATACAGAAAACCTGAAGTGAAGCATCGGAATCTAAAACTGGACTCACAGGAAAGGTTCAAATCATAGAAAGGGAGAGTGTCAGTCCTCTTGTACTTATGTCGGCATTGTGGCATTTGTATCAAATTCGGATGCATTTTCTGTGTTTCATCGTCAATAGGAAGGTCCAAGGGATACATTAAACCTGAAGTGAAGCATCGGAATCTAAAACTGGACTCACAGGAAAGCTTCAAATCATAGAAAGTTAGAGTGTCAGTCCGCTTGTACTTAAGTCGGCATTGTGCCTTTTGTATTAAATTCGGATGCAAACTCTGTGATTCATCGTCAATAAGAAGGTCCAAGGGATACAGTAAACCTGAATTGAAGCATCTGATTCTAAAACAGGTCTCACAGGAGTGGTTCAAATCATAGAGAGTTAGATTGTCAGTCCTCTAGTACTTAAGTCGGTATTGTGCCTTTAGTATTAAATTCGGATGCAAACTCTGTGATTCATCGTCAATAAGAAGGTCCAAGGGATACAGTGAACCTGAAGTCAAGCATCGGAATCTAAAACTGGACTCACCGGAGAGGTTCAAATCATAGAAAGTTAGAGTGTCACTCCTCTTCTACTTGAGTCGGTATTGTGCCTTTTGTATTAAATTCGGGTGCAATTTCTGTGTGACATTGTCAATAAAAAGGTCCAAGGGATACAGTAAACCTGAAGTGAAGCATCGGAATCTAAAACTGGACTCACAGGAGAGGTTCAAATCATAGAAACTTAGAGTGTCAGACCTCTTGTACTTAACGCGGTATTGTACCTTTTGTATTAATTTCGGATGCAAACTCTGTGTTTCATCATCAATTAGAAGGACCAAGGGATACAGTAAACCTGAAGTGAAGCATCGGAATCTAAAACTGGACTCACAGGAGAGGTTCAAATCATAGAAAGTGAGAGTGTCAGTCCTCTTGTACTTAAGACGGCATTGTGCCTTTTGAATTTAATTCCGATGCAATTTTTGTGTTTCATCATCAATAAGAAGGTGCAAGGAATACAGTAATCCTGGAGTGAAGCATCGGAATCTAAAACTGGACTCACAGGAGAGGTTCGAATCATAGAAAGTTAGAGTGTCAGTCCTCTTGTACCTAAGTCGGCATTGTGCCTTTTGAATTTAATTCCGATGCTATATCTGTGTTTCATTGTCAATAAGAAGATCCAAGGGATACAGTAAACCTGAAGTGAAGCATCGGAATCTAAAACTGGACTCACAGGAGAGATTCAAATCATAGAAAGTTAGAATGTCACTCCTCTTGTACTTAAGTCGGCATTGTGCCTTTTGTATTAAATTCGGATGCAATTTCTGTGTTTCATCGTCAATAAGAAGGCGCAAGGTATACAGTAAACCTGAAGTGAAGCATCGGAATCTAAAACTGGATTCACAGGAGAGGTTCAAATCATAGAAAGTGAGAGTGTCAGTCCTCTTGTACTTAAGTCGACATTGTGCCATTTGTATTAAATTCGGATGCAATATCTGTGTTTCATCGTCAATAAGAAGGTCCAAGGGATACAGTAAACCTGAAGTGAAGCATCGTAATCTAAAACTGGACTCACAGGAGAGGTTCAAATCATAGAAAGTTAGAATGTCAGTCCTCTTGTACTTAAGTCGGCATTGTGCCTCTTGTATTGAATTCGGGTGCAATTTCTGTGTTTCATCGTCAATAAGAAGGTGCAAGGTATACAGTAAACCTGAAGAGAAGCATCGGAATCTAAAACTGGACTCACTGGAGAGGTTCAAATCATAGAAAGTGAGAGTGTCAGTCCTCTTGTACTTAAGTCGACATTGTGCCATTTGTATTAAATTCGGATGCAATTTCTGTGTTTCATCGTCAAAAAGAAGGTCCAAGGGATACAGTAAACCTGAAGTGAAGCATCGGAATCTAAAACTGGACTCCCATGAGAGGTTCAAATCATAGAAAGTTAGAGTGTCAGTCCTCTTTTACTTAAGTCGGCATTGTGCCTTTTGAATTTAATTCCGATGCTATTTCTGTGTTTCATTGTCAATGAGAAGGTCCAAGGGATACATTAAACCTGAAGTGAAGCATCGGAATCTAAAACTGGACTCACAGGAGAGCTTCAGATCATAGAAAGTTAGAGTGTCAGTCCGCTTGTACTTAAGTCGGCATTGTGCCTTTTGTATTAAATTCGGATGCAAACTCTGTGATTCATCGTCAATAAGAAGGTCCAAGGGATACAGTAAACCTGAAGTGAAGCATCGGAATCTAAAACCTGTCTCACAGGAGAGGTTCAAATCATAGAAAGTTAGATTGTCAGTCCTCTTGTACTTAAGTCGGCATTGTGCCTTTTGTATTAAATTCGGATGCAACCTCTGTGATTCATCGTCAATAAGAAGGTCCAAGGGATACAGTAAACCTGAAGTGAAGCATCGGAATCTAAAACTGGACTCACAGGAGAGGTTCAAATCATAGAAAGTTAGAGTGTCAGTCCTCTTGTACTTAAGACGGCATTGTGCCTTTTGAATTTAATTCCGATGCAATTTCTGTGTTTCATCGTCAATAAGAAGGTGCAAGGTATACAGTAATCCTGGAGTGAAGCATCGGAATCTAAATCTGACCTCACAGGAGAGGTTCGAATCATAGAAAGTGAGAGTGTCTGTCCTCTTGTACTTAAGTCGGCATTGTGACATTTGAAATAAATTCGGATGTAATTTCTGTATTTCATCGGCAATAAGAAGGTCCAAGGGATACTGTAAACCTGAAGTGAAGCATCGGAATCTAAAACTGGACTCACACGAGAGGTTAAAATCATAGAAAGTTAGAGTGTCAGTCCTCTTGTACCTAAGTCGGCATTGTGCCTTTTGAATTTAATTCCGATGCTATTTCTGTGTTTCATTGTCAATAAGAAGATCCAAGGGATACAGTAAACATGAAGTGAAGCATCGGAATCTAAAACTGGACTCACAGGAGAGGTTCAAATCATAGAAAGTTGTATGTCACTCCTCTTGTACTTAAGTCGGCATTGTACTTTTTGTATTAAATTCGGATGCAATTTCTGTGTTTCATCGTCAATAAGAAGGCGCAAGGTATACAGTAAACCTGAAGTGAAGCATCGGAATCTAAAACTGGATTCACAGGAGAGGTTCAAATCATAGAAAGTGAGAGTGTCAGTCCTCTTGTACTTAAGTCGACATTGTGCCATTTGTATTAAATTCGGATGCAATATCTGTGTTTCATCGACAATAAGAAGCTCCAAGGGATACAGTAAACCTGAAGTAAAGCATCGGAATCTAAAACTGGACTCACAGGAGAGGTTCAAATCATAGAAAGTTAGAGTGTCAGTCCTCTTTTACTTAAGTCGGCATTGTGCCTTTTGAATTTAATTCCGATGCTATTTCTGTGTTTCATTGTCAATAAGAAGGTCCAAGGGATACAGTAAACCTGAAGTGAAGCATCGGAATCTAAAACTGGACACACAGGAGAGGTTCTAATCATAGAAAGTTATAATGTCATTCCTCTTGTACTTAAGTCGGCATTGTGCCTTTTGTATTACATTCGGATGCAATTTCTGTGTTTCATCGTCAATAAGAACGTGCAAGGTATACAGTAAACCTGAAGTGAAGCATCGTAATCTAAAACTTGACTCACAGGAGAGGTTCAAATCATAGAAAGTGAAAGTGTCAATCCTCTTGTACTTAAGTCGCCATTGTGCCTTTTGTATTAAATTCGGGTTCAATTTCTGTGTGTCATCGTCAATAAGAAGGTCCAAGGGATACAGTAAACCTGAAGTGAAGCATCGGACTCTAAAACTGGACTCACAGGAGAGGTTCAAAACATAGAAAGTTAGAATGTCAGTCCTCTGGTACTTAAGTCGGCATTGTGCCTCTTGTATTGAATTCGGGTGCAATTTCTGTGTTTCATCGTCAATAAGAAGGTGCAAGGTATACAGTAAACCTGAAGAGAAGCATCGTAATCTAAAACTGGACTCACTGGAGAGGTTCAAATCATAGAAAGTGAGAGTGTCATTCCTCTTGTACTTAAGTCGGCATTGTGCCTTTTGTATTACATTCGGATGCAATTTCTGTGTTTCATCGTCAATAAGAACGTGCAAGGTATACAGTAAACCTGAAGTGAAGCATCGGAATCTAAAACTGGACTCACAGGAGAGCTTCAAATCATAGAAAGTTAGAGTGTCAGTCCGCTTGTACTTAAGTCGGCATTGTACCTTCTTTATTAAATTCGGATGCAAACTCTGTGATTCATCGTCAATAAGAAGGTCCAAGGGATACAGTAAACCTGAAGTGAAGCATCTGAATCTAAAACCGGTCTCACAGGAGAGGTTCAAATCATAGAAAGTTAGATTGTCACTCCTCTTGTACTTAACGCGGTATTGTACCTTTTGTATTAAATTCGGATGCAAACTCTGTGTTTCATCATCAATTAGAAGGTCCAAGGGATACAGTAAACCTGAAGTGAAGCATCGGAATCTAAAACTGGACTCACAGGAGAGGTTCAAATCATAGAAAGTGAGAGTGTCAGTCCTCTTGTACCTAAGTCGGCATTGTGCCTTTTGAATTTAATTCCGATGCTATTTCTGTGTTTCATTGTCAATAAGAAGATCCAAGGGATACAGTAAACCTGAAGTGAAGCATCGGAATCTAAAACTGGACTCACAGGAGAGGTTCAAATCATAGAAAGTTAGAATGTCACTGCTCTTGTACTTAAGTCGGCAGTGTGCCTTTTGTATTAAATTCGGATGCAATTTCTGTGTTTCATCGTCAATAAGAAGGCGCAAGGTATACAGTAAACCTGAAGTGAAGCATCGGAATCTAAAACTGGATTCACAGGAGAGGTTCAAATCATAGAAAGTGAGAGTGTCAGTCCTCTTGTACTTAAGTCGACATTGTGCCATTTGTATTAAATTCGGTTGCAATATCTGTGTTTCATCGTCAATAAGAAGGTTCAAGGGATACAGTAAACCTGAAGTGAAGCATCGGAATCTAAAACTGGACTCACACGAGAGGTTCAAATCATAGAAAGTTAGAGTGTCAGTCCTCTTGTACCTAAGTCGGCAATGTGCCTTTTGTATTTAATTCCGATGATATTTCTATGTTTCATTGTCAATAAGAAGATCCAAGGGATACAGTAAACCTGAAGTGAAGCATCGGAATCTAAAACTGGACTCAGAGGAGAGGTTCAAATCATAGAAAGTTAGAATGTCACTCCTCTTGTACTTAAGTCGGCATTGTACTTTTTGTATTAAATTCGGATGCAATTTCTGTGTTTCATCGTCAATAAGAAGGCGCAAGGTATACAGTAAACCTGAAGTGAAGCATCGGAATCTAAAACTGGATTCACAGGAGAGGTTCAAATCATAGAAAGTGAAAGTGTCAGTCCTCTTGTACTTAAGTCGACATTGTGCCATTTGTATTAAATTCGGATGCAATATCTGTGTTTCATCGACAATAAGAAGCTCCAAGGGATACAGTAAACCTGAAGTAAAGCATCGGAATCTAAAACTGGACTCACAGGACAGGTTCAAATCATAGAAAGTTAGAGTGTCAGTTCTCTTTTACTTAAGTCGGCATTGTGCCTTTTGAATTTAATTCCGATGCTATTTCTGTGTTTCATTGTCAATAAGAAGGTCCAAGTGATACAGTAAACCTGAAGTGAAGCATCGGAATCTAAAACTGGACACACAGGAGAGGTTCTAATCATAGAAAGTTAGAATGTCATTCCTCTTGTACTTAAGTCGGCATTGTGCCTTTTGTATTACATTCGGAGGCAATTTCTGTGTTTCATCATCAATAAGAACGTGCAAGGTATACAGTAAACCTGAAGTGAAGCATCGGAATCTAAAACTGGACTCAAAGGAGAGGTTCAAATCATAGAAAGTGAAAGTGTCAATCCTCTTGTACTTAAGTCGCCATTGTGCCTTTTGTATTAAATTCGGGTGCAATTTCTGTGTGTCATCGTCAATAAGAAGGTCCAAGGGATACAGTAAACCTGAAGTGAAGAATCGGACTCTAAAACTGGACTCACAGGAGAGGTTCAAAACATAGAAAGTTAGAATGTCAGTCCTCTTGTACTTAAGTCGGCATTGTGCCTCTAGTATTGAATTCGGGTGCAATTTCTGTGTTTCATCGTCAATAAGAAGGTGCAAGGTATACTGTAAACCTGAAGAGAAGCTTCGGAATCTAAAACTGGACTCACTGGAGAGGTTCAAATCATAGAAAGTGAGTGTGTCAGTCCTCTTGTACTTAAGTCGACATTGTGCCATTTGCATTAAATTCGGATACAATTTCTGTGTTTCATCGTCAATAACAAGGTCCAAGGGATACAGTAAACCTGAAGTGAAGCATCGGAATCTAAAACTGGACTCAGAGGAGAGGTTCTAATCATAGAAAGTTAGAAAGTCTGTCCTCTTGCACTTAAGTCGGCATTGTGCCTTTTGTATTAAATTCGGATGCAATTTCTGTGTTTCATCGTCAATAAGAAGGTGCAAGGTATACAGAAAACCTGAAGTGAAGCATCGGAATCTAAAACTGGACTCACAGAAAAGGTTCAAATCATAGAAAGGGAGAGTGTCAATCCTCTTGTACTTAAGTCGGCATAGTGGCATTTGTATCAAATTCGGATGCATTTTCTGTGTTTCATCGTCAATAAGAAGGTCCAAGGGATACATTAAACCTGAAGTGAAGCATCGGAATCTAAAACTGGACTCACAGGAGAGCTTCAAATCATA